>NC_073244.2:12788750-14012500 GCF_029281585.2 Gorilla gorilla gorilla | reverse complement strand
CATGGTGAAACCCCGTCTCTATTAAAAATACAAAAACAATTAGCTGGGCGTGGTGGTACATGCCTGTAATCCCAGCTACTCAGGAGGCTGAAGCAGGAGAATCGCTTGAACCCACGAGGCGGAGGTTGCAGGGAGCTGAGATCACACCACTGTGCTCCAGCCTGGGCGACAGAGCGAGACTCTGTCTCAAAAAAAAAAAAAAAAAAAATTGTCATCTTTTAAAAAATATTTAAATATTTTAAAATGAACAATTCACTGATATTTAATAAATTTCCAATGTTGCGCAAAAACCACCACCTTTATTCAGCTTTGAGCAATTATTTATGCAGCACCTACTGTATTGCAGCCTGAGCAAGACAGGGGTTGTGCGCCGGGGAACTCACGTCCCAGCGGACGGACTAATATGCAAGCTCACACAGTCACAGACAACCACAGCTTGTTTGCCTCCCACACCCCAGGAAGGGATCCTGGGGGGTCAGCCCTGGAGCCTGGAGGAGGGAGAGAGAGGGTCCCAGTGTGGTCCCTGCCTGGACCCAGCCTCTCCTGTTGTCCCCAGACCACGACGAGTGTGCCACCAGCACCATGTGCGTCAACGGCGTGTGTCTTAACGAGGATGGCAGCTTCTCCTGCCTCTGCAAACCCGGCTTCCTGCTGGCGCCTGGCGGCCACTACTGCATGGGTGAGCCTGGAGCCAGACTGGCCAGCGGAGGGGAGAAGGGAGATGGGGAAGCAGAGGGACGGCGAGGAAGAGGAGAGGGACCAGACGGGAATGGGACAGGCATGAGAGAAGGAGAAGAGAAGGGGCAGGGAGAAAAAGAGGAGGAGGAGGGAAAAGGGAAGAAGCGAAGAAAAAGAAAAGGAAGAAAAGAAGAGGCAGGTGCTGTGGCTCATGCCTGTAGTCCCAGCACCTTGGGAGGCCGAGGCAGATGGATCATTTGAGGTCAGGAGTTCAAGACCAGCCTGGCCAACATGGTGAAACCCCATCTCTACTAAAAATACAAAAATTAGTCGGGTGTGGTGGTGGGCACCTGTAATCCCAGCACTTTGGGAGGCCAAGGTGGGTGGATCATTTGAGGTTAGGAGTTCGAGACCAGCCTGGCCAACATGGCCAACAACCCCGTGGCCAACAACAGCCATGGCCAACAACCCTGTCTCTACTAAAAATATAAAAATTAGCCAGGTGTGGTGGTGGGCACCTGTAATCCCAGCTACTTGGGAGGCTGAGGCAGGAGAATTACTTGATCCTGGGAGGTAGAGGTTGCAGTGAGCCGAGATTGCGCCATTGCACTCCAGCCTGGGTGACAAGAGTGAGACTCCGTCTCAAAAGAAAAAAAAAAGTGATGCATTATAAGGTGGGGAGGGGCCAGGTTCATCTGTGATCCCAGCACTTTGGGAGGCTGAGGTTAGAGGATCCCTTGAGGACAGGAGTTCGAGACCAGCCTGAGCAACATAGTCAGACCCCATTTCTACCTAAAAAAAAATTAGCTGGGCATGGTAGCATGCACCTGTAATCCCAGCACTTTGGAAGGCTGAGGCAGAAGGATCACTTGAGCTCAGAAGTTTGAGACCAGCCTGGGCAACATGATGAGACTCCGCGTCTATAAAAAAATTTTAAAAATTAGCTGAACATGGAGATGAACCCCTGTAGTCTCTCCTACTCGGGAGGCTGAGGCAGCAGGATCGCTTGAGCCCCGGAGTTGGAGGCCGCAGTGAGCTATGATCATGCCACTGCACTCCAGTCTGGAAGTCAGACCCTGCCTTTAAAAAATTTGTTTAAAGGTGGAGAGAAAGATAGAAAGATGGGGAATAATGGAGGAGGAAAAGAGGAAGGAGACAAGAGGAGGAGAGGACAGAGACACAGACAATAGGAAACTGGAAAGACAAGAAACTGGAAAGGAAAGAAATAGAATGGCTGGGAAGATGGAAAGCTTGGGAGATGGGGAGGGGAGAGAGGAAGGGAGCACGCTGGAACCCATCCCCGTACCGCCACTGCTTCTGCAGACATTGACGAGTGCCAGACACCCGGCATCTGCGTGAACGGCCACTGTACCAACACCGAGGGCTCCTTCCGCTGCCAGTGCCTGGGGGGGCTGGTGGTAGGCACGGATGGCCACATGTGCGTGGACACCCACGTGCGCAGCACCTGCTATGGGGCCATCGAGAAGGGCTCCTGTGCCCGCCCCTTCCCTGGCACTGTCACCAAGTCTGAGTGCTGCTGTGCCAACCCGGACCACGGTTTTGGGGAGCCCTGCCAGCTTTGTCCTGCCAAAAACTCCGGTGAGCATCCGGCTGCCCGGTCCCCATCGCCTCCTTGGTCTGAGTGCCTCCATCAGTCCTCGCTTCTGGTGGGGGGTCATGGCTGCCATGGAGTGGGGGCTCTTCCCAAAAAGAGGCTGAAGGGAGTTGCTCCCTCCCTGGGGTTGGAGTTGCGTCTTAGTCCCAAACTCTTGCCCAAGACCAGGGGGCCTCATCCTTGCCTGTGGCTGAATCCAAGCCATGGCTAAGCTCCCTGACCCATCTCACTGTCCCTCCATCCCCAGCTGAGTTCCAGGCACTGTGCAGCAGTGGGCTTGGCATTACCACGGATGGTCGAGGTAAGTGGAGCCCAGCCCCTCCAAACAGCAGCCAGCCTGCCCCTACCAGATGTGGAGAGAGCTGTGGTGGGAGGCTGTAGGAGTTGGCCTGGGGTTCCCGTAACAAAGTGCCCCAGACCAGACGGCTTCAACAACAGAAGCTGATTCTCTCACACACCTGCAGGCCAGAGGTCGGAGATCAAGGTGCAGGCAGGGCTGGTTCCCTCGGAGGCTTTGAGGGAGAATCTGTCCTGGACCTCTCTCCAGCTTTTGGTGGTGGCTCCAGCAATCTTTGGCATTTCTTGGCTCATAGAGGCGTCACCCCATCTCTGCCTCCATCTTCACCTGGCGTTCTCCCTGTATGCGTGTCTGTCCAAAACTCCCCCCACCCTTTTTTAGAGGTGAGATCTCACTCTATTGCCCAGGCTCGAGTGATGTGGTGCAATCACGGCTCACTGCAAACTCGACCTCTTGGGCTCAAGTGATACCACCTGAGTAGCTGGGACTACAGGCACTCACCACCATGACCTGCTAATTTGTTTTTCTTCCTTTTCTTTTGTTTTCTTTTCCTTTCCTTTCCTTTCCTTTTTCTTTTTTCTTTCTTTCTTTCTCTTTCTTTCTTTCTTTCTTTTTCTTTCTCTCTCTTTCTTTCTTTCTTTCTCTTTCTTTTTCTTTCTTTCTTTTTTTTTTTTTGACAGAGTCTTGCTCTGTTACCCAGGCTGGAGTGCAGTGGCATGATCTTGGCTCACTGCAACCTCCGCCTCCTGGGTTCAAGCGATTCTCCTGCCTCAGCCTCCCAAATAGCTGGGATTATAGGCATGCAGCTCCATGCCCGGCTAATTTTTTTTTTTTTTTTTTTTCAGTAGAGATGAGATTTTGCCATGTTGCCCAGGCTGGTCTCAAACTTCTAGCCTCAAGTGATCCACCCACCTTGGCCTCCCAAAGTGCTGTGATTACAGACACGAGCTGCCATGCCCAGCCAATTTCTAAAACATTTACTTTATGGCCAGATGCGGTGGCTCACGCCTGTAATTCCAGCACTTTGGGAGGCTGAGGGAGGTGGATCACTTGAGGTCAGGAGCTCCACACCAGCCTGGCCAACATGGTGAAACCCCATCTCTACTAAAAATAGAAAAATTAGCCAGCCGTGGTGGCAGGCGGCTGTAATCCCAGCTACTTGGGGGGCTGAGTCATGAGAATCACTTGAACGAGGGAGGTGGAGGTTGCAGTGAGCCGAGATCGCACCACTGCACTCCAGCCTGTGCGACAGAGTGAGACCCTATCTCAAAAAAAAAAAAAAATAGCTTTTTATAGACATGGGTCTCGCTATGTTGCCCAGGCTGGTCTCAAACTCCTGGGCTCAAGCAATCCTCCCACCTCAGCCTCCCAAAGTGGTGGGATTACAGGTGACAGCCATCGTATCTGGCCTATAATTGCTTTTATTTTTATGACAGTGCCACTGTATGGATGTCTGCTCCAGTATTTCCAAACTGGAGATAGTTTGGCCCCTGCCCCACCGAGGTCATTTGACAATGTCTGGAGTAATACTGGGGCGGTGGGTGCTACTGATATCTCATGGGTGGAGGCCACGGGAGCTGCTCAACATCCTAAAATGCACGGGATGGCCCCTCACAGCAAAAAATGATCTGGCCCCAAATGTCAGCAGTGTCCAGGCTGAGAAACCTCGGTTTAGAGCAGAATGAGGCCGGGTCTGGGCTGGAGCTCTGGCCTTGGGGAATCTGACTTCTAGAGACCCCTGGTGTGCCGCGACACACCCTCCTCCTGCCACAGACACACCCTCCTTCTGCTGCTGCTGACACACCCTCCTCCTGCCGCAGACATCAACGAGTGTGCTCTGGATCCTGAGGTTTGTGCCAATGGCGTGTGCGAGAACCTTCGGGGCAGCTACCGCTGTGTCTGCAACCTGGGTTATGAGGCAGGTGCCTCAGGCAAGGACTGCACAGGTGAGCATGCCACCTGGCGGGCGGATGTGTGGGCAGCCTCTCCCACTGCAGACCCCTCACCCCTCTCTCCCACCCCCACCCCACAGACGTGGATGAGTGTGCCCTCAACAGCCTCCTGTGTGACAACGGGTGGTGCCAGAATAGCCCTGGCAGCTACAGCTGCTCCTGCCCCCCCGGCTTCCACTTCTGGCAGGACACGGAGATCTGCAAAGGTACTGGGTCCCGGGCTCACGTGGGTTTGCACACACACATATGCTCCAACATACTTGGCATGTGGCATGTGCACACACAGGCATGCACACGCTCAAAGATGCTTACATGTTACCTCTATTCACACACGCATGCTATATGTAGTGTGCACACACACATATATGCACACGCTCAGATACTCACATGTTGCATGAGGTGTGTACACAAGACACACATGCACACGCTCAGAAACATCCTGTATACAACCACACTCAGACATGCACGTTGCATGTGTCATGCATACATACACCCAGACACGCTGCACATGCTGTGTACACACAGACACATACATTCAGACATGCTGTGTGCATGTGTACACAGACATGCATACTCAAAGACACTTGCATATGTACCTACAGTCACACACACACACTCAAAGACACGCATATACTCACATTTACATACACACATATTCTTTTTTTTTTTTTTTTTTTTTTGAGACAGAGTCTTGCTCTATCACCCAGGCTGGAGTGCAGTGGCACGATCTCGGCTCACTGCAGCCTCTGCCTCCTAGTTCAAGCGATACTCCTGCCTCAGCCTCCCGAGTAGCTGGGATTACAGGCGTCCATCACCACGCCCAGATAATTTTTGTATTTTTAGTAGAGACAGGGTTTCACCATGTTCGCCAGGCTGGTCTCGAACTCCTGACCTCAAGTGATCCACCTGCTTCAGCCTCCCAAAGTGCTGGGATTATAGGCGTGAGCCACTACACCTGGCCCATACACTCATTCTCACACTTCCCACACTTGCAGTCCCAGTCACACATGGTTGTACACACTCAGGGGCACACAGTTATACACACATCCCAGAAGTCCTACTCGAACTACAGAGTTTGGAGAGCTTCTAGGTGGATGGACATATCTGTGTGCTGGCAGGGCGGCATGCCGAGAGCAGGCACGGAAGTTCCACATCTCCTCCCAGATACCCTGCACCGTGCATCTCTTCCATCTGGCTGTTCATCATTTGTAATATCCTTTATTTTTTTTTATTTTATCTTTTTGAGACAGAGTCTTGCTCTGTCACCCAGGCTGGAGTGCAATGGCGCGATCTCGGCTCACTGCAACCTCCACCTCCTGGGTTCAAGCAATTCTCCCACCGTTTAAGAGATTATCCTGTCTCTGCCTCCCAAGTAGCTGGGACTACAGGTGTGTGCCACCATGCCCAGCTAATTTGTATTTTTAATAGAGATGGGGTTTCATCGTGTTGGCCAGGCTGGTCTTGAACTCCTGACCTCAGTGATCCACCCGCCTCTGCCTCCCAAAGAGGTGGGGTGACAGGCATGAGCCACGGCGCCCAGCCTGTGATATCCTTTATAATAAACTAGTAAATGTAAGTTAAGTATTTCCCTGAGTTCTGTGAGCCCCTCTAACGGATGATCAAGCCCGAGGAGAAGGCAGAAATTCTGGAGGCCCCGATTTGCAACTGGCATCTGGTGTGGAAGACAGTCTTGTGGGACTGAGCCCTCAACCTGTGGAGTCAGACTTTAACTCCAGGCAGAAAGTGTCAGAATTGGATTATAGGGCACCCTGCTGGTGTCGGAGAATTGGGCAGCTTGGCAAAAGCAAACAAACAAAAAAACCCACGTCTGATCACTGATGTATTCTGTGTTGTGTTGAAGGTGAGAGTAAGAATACAGTTTTGGCTGGGTGCAGTGACTCACGCCTATAATCCCAGCACTTTGGGAGGCTGAGGCGGGCGGACCACCTGAGGTTGGGAGTTTGAGACCAGCCCGGCCAACATCATGAAATCCCGTCTCTACTAAAAATACAAAAAAAATTAGCCAGGCATGGTGGCACATGCCTGTAGTCCCAGCTACTTGGGAGGCTGAGGCACGAGAATCGCTTGAACCCGGGAAACGGAGGTTGCAGTGAGCCGGGATGGTGCCACTGCACTCCAACCTGGGTGACAGAGCGAGACTCTGTCTCAAAAAAAAAAAAAAAAAAAACCAGTTTGGCATTTCCTGTCTCTTACAGCATGTACACACACAGCTCAGCACACACATGTGCTTGCACGCACATTTGATTCCAGTGCCCTCTGCACACTTGTGCATCTGGGTGCACCCTGTGCCACCGGTTGCAGCGGCCCCTTGGGGAGGAGGGGTCCTGGCCAGGTAAGGCAACTCCTCCTGCAGCTCAGGACCTGGTGGGGGGCTGTCCCCACAGATGTCGACGAATGCCTGTCCAGCCCGTGTATGAATGGTGTCTGTCAGAACCTGGCTGGCTCCTACACCTGCAAATGTGGCCCTGGCAGCCGGCTGGACCCCTCTGGTGCCATCTGTCTAGGTGAGCGGCCCCGGAGCCCGACGGCGTTCCAGAGGCTGGGCGTCTATGGGTCAGGGTGCAGGTGTAGGGCCGGCAGGTGAGACAGGTGACCCGCCTCTTCTCCCCAGACAGCACCAAGGGCACCTGCTGGCTGAAGATCCAGGAGAGCCGCTGTGAGGTGAACCTTCAGGGAGCCAGCCTGCGGTCCGAGTGCTGCGCCACCCTCGGGGCAGCCTGGGGGAGTCCCTGCGAACGCTGCGAGATCGGTAATACCCTCCTTGAGGCCTCCCAGGCGCCCATGGGAAAAGCCCTCCATGGGGCGGGTCCCCCCTGGGGCTGACATGAGAAAATGACTCCTCTCTTCACTCTCGTTCTCCCAATTGCAGACCCTGCCTGTGCCCGGGGCTTTGCCCGGATGACGGGTGTCACCTGCGATGGTAACTCCCTGCCCGTGTCCAGCTCACCCCCTACTCCAGAGCCCGCACACAACCAGGCGCACCACCCTCATGGGTGCCACCTCCGGCCCCGCCCTGGAGTCTTTTGCGATGGGGACAGACGTTCTCCCTACCTGGTCCCCAGGCCTTCTTGAGAGTCCCCAGTCCCCGTGTCCCCGTCCCCTTCCTTCCTCCTCAAGGACAACTTGAGACCCCAGGGGAATGGCCAGCCAGTGCCCTTCCCCTCCCTGGACCCTCCGGCTTTCCCTCCTCCTTACCCAGATGTGAACGAGTGTGAGTCCTTCCCGGGAGTCTGTCCCAATGGGCGTTGCGTCAACACTGCTGGGTCTTTCCGCTGTGAGTGTCCAGAGGGCCTGATGCTGGACGCCTCAGGCCGGCTGTGCATGGGTGAGTCCAGGCGAGGTCCGCATACAGGGCCACACGTTCTTCCTTTGTTCCCTCCACCCTCAGTGACTTGAGGAACAGGAGAGATTTTTTTTTTTTTTTTTTGAGACAGAGTCTCGCTCTGTCGCCCAGGCTGGAGTGCAGTGGCGCAATCTCGGCTCACTGTAACTTCCGCCTCCCGGGTTCAAGCGATTCTCCTGCCTCAGCCTCCTGAGTAGCTGGGATTACAGGCACATACCACCACGCCCAGCTAATTTTTGTATTTTTAGTAGAGATGGGGTTTCACCATGTTGGCTAGGATGGTCTCGAACTCCTGACCTCAGGTGATCTGCCCGCCTCGGCCTCCCAAAGTGTTGGGATTACAGGCGTGAGCCACCGCGCCCGGCCTGAACAGGAGAGATTTCAGGCATCCTTTGGGATCCTCTGCCTCTGGCTAACATATCATGAAAGACATTTGGGTGGGTTTTTTTTTCTTTTTTCTTGAGACAGGGTCTCACTCTGTCACCCAGGCAGGAGTGCAGTGGCGCAATCTCATCTCACTACAACTTGCACTTCCTGGGTTCAACTGATTTTTGTACCTTGATCTCCTGAGCAGCTGGGACTACAGGTGTGCACCACCACACCCGCTAATTTATTTATTTATTGGTGTATCTATATATATTTTTGTAGGGACAGGGTCTCACTATCTTGCCTAGGCTGGTCTCAAACTCCTGGCCTCAAGGGATCCCCCTACCTCAGCATCCCGGAGTGCTGGAAGTCCAGCCAGGATTTATCTTTGAGGACAGTATTAGGTTCACAGCAAATATGAACACATAGCCCCCACCTCCACACACGTACAGCCTCCCCAACTATCAACATCTTGCACTGGGGTTAGAAGGTGCATTTGTTATGATGGATGAAACTGCACGGGTACAGCATTGTCATCTGTAAGTCCATAGAGCACCTTAGGGTTTACCCTTGGTGTATTGGACATTCTACGGGTTTGGATGAACGTATAATGACGTATGTTCACCATTGTAGTGTCATACAGGGTAGTTTCACTGCCCTAAAAATCCTTAGTGGCCGGGCATGGTGGCTCACGCCTGTAATGCCAGCACTTTGGGAGGCCGAGGCGGGTGGATTGCTTGAGGTTAGGAGTTCAAGACTAGCCTGGTAAACATGGTGAAACCCCATCTCTACTAAAATACAAAAATTAGGTGAGCGTGGTAGCGGGTGTCTGTAATCCCAGCTACTCGGGAGGCTGAGGCAGGAGAATCGCTTGAACCCGGGAGGCAGAGGTTGCAGTGAGCTGAGATTGTGCCGCTGCACTACAGCCTGGGGGACAGAGCGAGACTCCGTCTAAAAAAAAAAAAAATTGGCCAGGCACGGTAGCTTATGCCTGTAATCCCAGCACTTTGGGAGGCCAAGGCGGGCAGATCACTTGAGTTTGAGATCAGCCTGGCCAACGTGGTGAAACCGAGTCTCTACTAAAAAATAACAAAAATCAGCTGGGTGTGGTGGCACACACATGTAATCCCAGCTCCTCGGGAGGCTGAGGTGGGAGAATTGCTTGAACCTGGGAGGTGGAGGTTATGGTGAGCTGAGATTGTGCCACTGCACTCCAGCCTGAGTGACAGAGCAAGACTATGTCTCAAAAGAAATCAATCAACCAATGAATCAATCATGTAAAAAAAATATGGATAGAGGGGCTTAGAACAGTGCTACAGAACAGTACACATAGTACCCTCCCAGACAGTGCCTGGAGGAAGTCACCCCTTTCCACTCTGGCCCTCGACCTGACTACGTCCGGGAGAAAGTTTCCGATGGGAGTGACTGAGCGGCACGCCTGTCCTGCAGCGGGCACAGTGTGGCGGGGGTTGGGACGCAGTGACTGTCCCCCTGTGCAGATGTGAGATTGGAACCATGTTTCCTGCGATGGGATGAGGATGAGTGTGGGGTCACCCTGCCTGGCAAGTACCGGATGGACGTCTGCTGCTGCTCCCTCGGGGCCGCGTGGGGAGCCGAGTGCGAGGCCTGCCCGGATCCCGAGTCTCTGGAGTTCGCCAGCCTGTGCCCGCGGGGGCTGGGCTTCGCCAGCCGGGACTTCCTGTCTGGCCGACCATTCTATAAAGGTGCGGTTGGGGAAGGGGTCAGGCCCCTGGAAGGATGGGGAGGGGCACGGCATAGGCAAAAGCCTGGAGATGGGAGGTGTGTTTGGGGGAAAAGGGGATGTGGGTAAGGCGAGGCACTAAGAACCCAGGGAGGGCTTGGTGTATGGATCCTGAGCTTGGGGACGTCAGGGTGGTTTGATGCCTCTGTACTTCAGATGTGAATGAATGCAAGGTGTTTCCTGGCCTCTGCACGCACGGTACCTGCAGAAACACGGTGGGCAGCTTCCACTGCGCCTGTGCGGGGGGCTTTGCCCTGGATGCCCAGGAACGGAACTGCACAGGTAGGTGCCACCTCTGCCTCTTGGAGAGAGCGTGATCCTTGGCAGGGATAGGGGCCTCAAATAAGACGTAGAGACAACACCTGTTCTTTTTCTTCTTCTTTTTTTTTTTTTCGAGACGGAGTTTTACTCTTGTTATCCAGGCTGGAGTGCAATGGCACGATCTCGGCTCACTGCAACCTCCGCCTCCCAGGTTCAAGCGACTCTCCTGCCTCAGCCTCCTAAGTAGCTGGGATTACAGGCATGTGCCACCATGCCTGGCTAATTTTGTATTTTTCAGTAGTGATGGGGTTTTTCCGTGTTGGTCAAGCTGGACTTGAACTCCCGACCTCAGGTGATCTGCCCACCTTGGCCTCCCAAAGTGCTGGGATTACAGGTGTGAGCCACCATGCCTGGCGAACACCTGTTCTTTGGGCACTTCTTGTGTCCGCCTCTGTGCTGTGTGACCTAGAGTAGGTGATTGCCCTCCTTGGGCTGCAGGGACCCTGACTATAAAAGAAGGGGCTGGGCCGGGCACGGTGGCTCACGTTTGTAATCCCAGCACTTTGGGAGGCTGAGGTGGGTGGATCACGAGGTCAGGAGATCGAGACCATCCTGGCTAACACGGTGAAACCCCATCTCTACTAAAAATACAAAAATTAGCCGGGCGTGGTGGTGGGCGCCTGTAGTCCCAGCTACTTGGGAGGCTGAGGCAGGAGAATGGCGTGAACCCGGGATGCAGAGCTTGCAGTGAGCCGAGATCATGCCACTGCACTCCAGCCTGGGTGACAGAGCGAGACTCCATCTCAAAAAAAAAAAAAAGGGAGCTGGGCCAGGTGCGATGGATCACACCTGTAATCCCAGCACTTTGGGAGGCCAAGGCGGATGGATCACTTGAGGTCAAGAGTTCGAGACCAGCCTGGCCAACATGGCAATACCCTGTCTCTACTAAAAATACAAAAATTAGCTGGGCCTGGTGGCGGGTGCCTGTAATCCCAGCTACTCGGGAGGCTGAGGCAGGAGAATCACTTGAACCCAGGAGGCGGAGGTTGCAGTAAGCCAAGATTGTGCCATTGCACTCCAGCCTGGGTGACAGAACGAGACTGTGTCTCAAATATAAATAAATAAGTAAATAAAACATAAAAGAAGGGGCTGGCAAAGGTGACCTTTAGAGGCCTCCAGGGCCGGCATGGTGGCTCACGCCAGTGATCCCAGCACTTTTGGAGGCCAAGGTGGGAGGATTGCTTGAGCCCAAGAGTTTGAGACTATCCTGGGTAACACAGCGAGACCTCCATCTCTGCAAAAAATAAAAAAATTATTATTGCATTAACTGTAGTCCCAGCTACTCGAGAGGCTGAGGTAGAAGGATCCCTTGAGGCCCTGGGAGGTTGAGGCTGCAGTGAGCTGTGATCACACCACTGCACTCCAGCCTGAGTGACAGAGCAAGACTCTGTCTCTAAAAAAACAAACAGGCCGGGCTCAGTGGCTCATGCCTATAATCTTAGCACTTCGGGAGGCCAAGGTGGGTGGACTGCTTTAGGTCAGGAGTTTGAGACCAGCCTGGCCAACATGGCGAAACACCATCTCTACTAAAAATACAAAATTAGCCAGGCATGGTGGCGCACGCCTGTAATCCCAGCTACTCGGGAGGCTGAGGCAGGAGAATCGTTTGATCCTGGGAGGCAGAAGTTGCAGTGAGCCGAGATTGCATCACTGCACTCCATCCTGGGTGACAGAGCAAGACTCTGTCTCTAACAAAAAAATAAATAAATAAGTAATAAAAATAAAATAAAATAAAACAAACAAATCTACCATCAAAATAAAGAAAATGGAGAACTCCTGTCTGTGAGAAAACTACCTGCCCTTGTCATGTTTAGTTCGGGGTCCCTCCATTTCCTCGGCTCCTTTTGGGGGCTTCTGTTCTGCCTGTCATATCTACAGATTTGATGACCCCGTACGGCACCCCATCATGCCTGCATCATGTCTCCCCTCTTGGCCTGTGCCTCCTTATGTCTGCAGACGGGCTTCCTCTAGCCCACACCTCCATCAAAGGACAGGGACCCCCCTGCCTCGTGCCCCGTGATGCAGCCCACATGGCACCTCCAGCCTCTGCCCCCCTCTCCCCACAGATATCGACGAGTGTCGCATCTCTCCTGACCTCTGCGGCCAGGGCACCTGTGTCAACACGCCAGGCAGCTTTGAGTGCGAGTGTTTTCCCGGCTATGAGAGTGGCTTCGTGCTGATGAAGGACTGCATGGGTCAGTGACTGCCAGGCAGGGGTGTGGCGGGCGCCCTGGGCAGGGAGGGCATTGAGGAGAGGGAGGGTGGGGACGGCTGTTGCTGTGTGGACGTGGATGGAGGGGGCAGGAGGAGGGAAGAGCTGCAAATTAGCTGAGTTACAGTGAGTCTGGGCTCCATGAGGCCTCGTCCTTAGGAGAGAGACCTGGGGCCCGAGACCTGGGGGTGGCCGGCACACTGGGGTGTGGTCTCCCAGGGAGGGTGTGTAGCTTGGGTAGAGGACAGGGACCCTCAGAGAAGCCTGGGAAATACTGCGGGTTACGAGGCCTCTCGTCCCCATCATTGACTTCGTTATTCATTTGATGAGCATTTCACATGCATCCTCTGAGCTAGAGGCACTGCAGGGAGCTCCAGCTCCAGGGAGCCCTCTTTCCTTGGAGCTCACAGCGTAACAGGAAGACAGACATGAATAACATGAATCGCTGAGGAAATGCAAAACTGGGCTGGGTGCAGTGGCCCTCGCCTGTAATCCCAACACTTTGAGAGGCTGAGGCAGTAGGATTGCTTGAGTCCAGGAGTTTGAGGCCAGACTGGGCAACATAACAAGACCCTGTCACTACAAAATTTTTTAAAAATTAGCTAGGCATGGTGGCGCGTGCTACTCGGGAGGCTGAGGAGGGAGGATCCCTTGAGCCCAGGAGGTTGAGGCTGCAGTGAACCATAATCGCACTTTTGCACTCCAGCCTGGGTGACAGAGTGAGACCCTGTCTAAAGAAAAAAAGGAAGGAAGGAAGGAAGGAAGGAAGGAAGGAAGGAAGGAAGGAAGGAAGGGGAAAAAGCCAGGCACAGTGGCTCATGCCTGTAATCCCAGCACTTTGGGAGGCTGAGGTGGGCAGATTGCCTGAGTTCAGGAGTTTGAAACCAGCCTGGGCAACATGGTGAAACCCCGTCTCTACTAAAATACAAAAAATTAGCTGGGTGTGGTGGCATGCGCCTGTAGTCCCAGCTACTCAGGAGACTGAAGTGGGAGGATAGTTTGAACCTGGGAGGTGGAGGCTGCCGGGAGCTGTGATCATGTCACTGCACTCCAGGCTGGGTAACAGCCTGAGTGTGAAAATCTGTCTCAAAAAAAAAAAAAAAGGCTGGGCTCGGTGACTCACACCTGTAATCCTGGCAATTTGGGAGGCTGAGGCAGGTGAATCACTTGAGGTCAGGATTTTGAGACCAGCCTGGCCAACATGGTGAAACGCTGTCTCTACTGAAAATACAAAAATTAGCTGGGCTTGGTGATGCACGCCTGTAATCCCAGCTACTTGGGAGGCTGAGGCAGGAGAATTGCATGAACCCAGGAGGCGGAGTTTGCAGTGAGCCGAGATCATGCCACTGCACTCCAGCTTGGGCAACAGAGCGAGACTCCATCTCAAAAACAATAACAGCAACAAAAGGAAAGAAAGAAATAATGGAGTGGGGGTGAAAAGGGTGAAGACACTGGAGAACAGCATGTGCAAAGGCCCTGGGGTGGGCCTGAGGGATGGAAGGATGATGCCTCTGTGGCTGAAGAGTGATGAGGCCATGGCGAGGCTGCCTGCTCCCTGCCCTGAGTCCTGGCGGGAATGAGCGTCAGCTTTCTGGTGTGTCCTGCAGGGAGTGGAGGAGGGCTTCTTAGCGCCTTTTCTAGTGGCCCCAAGAGTGTCAGCTTTGTGGCCTTTGTTCTTCTGAGAATCTCAGCCTCCCTCCCCATCTGGCTGGTCTCTGCTCCTGGTGCAGACCCCACTCCCCTGGGTCATCCCAACCCAGAGCCTCCAGGCTCTCCTGGCTCCCGCTGGGGTGAAGGGGGCTGGGGAGGTGGCGGAGAGAAGCCAGCATGAGCCTCATCGCCCCCTCCCTGCATCAGCACCTTCATGCCTGCTCTCTCTTTCCACACAAACCTTCAGACGTGGACGAGTGTGCAAGGGACCCGCTGCTCTGCCGGGGAGGCACTTGCACCAACACGGATGGGAGCTACAAGTGCCAGTGTCCCCCTGGGCATGAGCTGATGGCCGAAGGCACTGCCTGTGAGGGTGAGTGTGCATCTGGGTGTGCAAGTGTGAGTGTGAGCCTGTGTGTGTGAAAGTGAGTGGGTGTCTGGTGAATGTGGGCTGGATGAGTGAGAGGGTGGGCATGTGTATCTGTCTTTCTGAGGCCATGCCTGTGTGTGAGCGTGCAAGTGTGTGTCAGTGTGTATCTGTGTGTGTAAGTGGGTTTATATGCAAGATGGCGGGAGTGTGTTTGTGTGTCTAGATGAACACGCACATGTGTGAGTGTACAAGGGCAAGCATTTGTGCATTTGTGTGACTGTGTGTGTCTGTACAAGGGGGAGTGTTTGTATGTGAGTAGGAGTGAGTGTGTGTGCATCTGTGTGAACACACAAGAGGGTTTGAGTGTGTATTTGGCTATGAATGTATCTACCAAGGGCAAGTGTGTTTGCATGTGCGTAGGTGTGTTTCATTTTGTTTTGTTTGAGACAGGGTCCCAGTCTGTTGTCCAGGCTGGGGTGCAGTGGCATAATCACAGCTCACTGCAGCCTCCACCTCCTGGGCTCAGGTGATCCTCCCATCTCAGCCTCCCAAGTAGGTGGGACTACAGGCATGCACCACCATGACCTGGCTAATTTCTGAGTGGGTGTGTTTGTACGTAAGTCTGTGTGTGTGTGCAAGAGAATGTGATGTGTAGTTGGATGCAAATGCATGTTTATAAAGAGAGGTGTGTTTGTGTGTGAGTGGGTGTGAGAATATGTGAGTGGATCTGTGTGGGTGTACCTCTGGGTGTGGGTGTCTGGGTGTGGACGTGTGTTTGCACAAGGACAGGTATGTTTGAGGGTGTGTTTATGTGTGTGTCTGTGTGAGTGTGCACATGGGTGTGTGTCTATGTGTGTGCATTGGGTGTTTGTGTGTCTGTGTGTGCACATGGGTGTGAGTGTGCCCCTGGGTGTGGATGTGTATTTACACATGGGTGAGTGTATTTGTGTGCAAGCGGATATAAGGTGTGTTGTGAATTTAGGAGTGTGCACTTGAGTGTGAGTGTGTATCTGAGTGTGCCTGTGTGTGTCTGTCAAGGGTGAGTGTGTTCACACGTGAGTGGGTGCCAGGGTGTGTTTGTGAGTCTGTGTGAGTAGGCACGTGGGGTGCGTATATGGGTGTCTGTGCTTATAGGAGAGTGAGTGTATTTGCATGTGAGTGAATGCGAGTGTATGGATAGGCACGTGCGGGGCTGTGCCAATGCCAGCAGTGTGAGCTCCTTAGCATGCGTGTGTGCTCCAGTGTGTCTCATGGTCACACAGACGGCAGATGGGGCACAGGCCCGTCTTTCACCTGCACTCCCCCACAGACATCGATGAGTGCTCCCTGAGCAATGGCCTGTGTCCCCACGGCCAGTGTGTCAATGTCGTCGGTGCCTTCCAGTGCTCCTGCTATGCCGGCTTCCAGGGCACACCTGACCGCCAGGGCTGCGTGGGTGAGACTGTACCCACCTGCTGGCCCCTGGGCACCAACCACAGCCCCAGCCATAGTGGCAGCCCCTCCTGTCCTCACCTCAACTCCACTCTGCTCCCACCCTCAAACCAGCCCCCTCCCCATGCTGGACCCCCTACCCCCCAGCCCCAGCCCCTGTCTGCCCTGCATCCTGCAGACATCAACGAATGCCGGGTCCAGAATGGTGGGTGTGACGTACACTGTATTAACACTGAGGGCAGCTACCGGTGCAGCTGTGGGCAGGGCTACTCGCTGATGCCCGACGGAAGGGCATGTGCAGGTAGGTGGGCACAACTTCTTCCCACTGCCTGGTGTGGGGGGTGAGGAGGAGGTGTTGGCTGGGTCCTACGCTGGCCCAGAGCCCAGCACAGCATAGTGAAGCCAGCCAGACCCGAGGCACCCCCTGCCTGGCCTGTGGTCCTGGCCCCAGGCAGGCTGCTCACCCTGTGGGAGAGCCCCTGGGGTTTTTGCAGAGGAGGGTGAATAAGGTGGAAAAGAACCTCAGAACTGCTTGAGCGCCCCCAGACTACTCGAGTGACCATCGCTATCCTCACCTGGCTACAGGTCGTCCTGGGGCCTGGGGAGCAGATGTGTACTGGGTGGTCTATCAGGGCAAAGCTAAGCACAGTCCCCAACCCTGCTCCCCTAGACGTGGACGAGTGTGAAGAGAACCCCCGCGTTTGTGACCAAGGCCACTGCACCAACATGCCAGGGGGTCACCACTGCCTGTGCTATGATGGCTTCATGGCCACGCCAGACATGAGGACATGTGTTGGTGAGGAGCCGGGACAGTGGGGCGGGGCGGGTGGAGGAGGCAGTGTCAGAATTCACACACCAGGTCTTCCACAAGGTGGCACATAGGCATGAAAAATGCCAGGCCCCACCCCTGCCATTCGCAGGTAGGAAGATGAGGCTTTGTAACAGCACTTGCTTCTCCACATAAGGGTCCCCAGCACCCCAAGTCTGCTCTCCAAAGCCCATGAGATCCCATTTATATAACAGAAGCAGAATTCCCAAACCTTGCTCTTTTAAATGGTATTTGTTTAATACGACATACCCAACATCTATCAGAGGATTGTGTCCTGTTCAAGGGCTGTGCTTTAAGATCACTGAAGACAAAGGGGTTTCTGGCAGAGGACAGTGGACAAGGCAGGAAAGAGAGTCAGAACTGTGTTCTCTAAGGTGGCGACTGCTGTCCTCACCTGGCTACAGGTTGTCCTAGGGCCTGGGGAGCAGACGTGTACTGCATACCCTATCAGGACAAAGCTGAGGCCAGAGTGTGGAAGTTCCGGAAAGTAACAATGTAACTCCCGGCCAAGAAACCAAGTGAAGCTTAAAGAGCTTAGAGAGTTGCAGTTTATAGGAGTCTCAGAGAGCAAGCACTTCAGCGATGGGCCTTGTGAACAAATGCATTTAGGGAATGCGGTCTGCTCCATGCCCCTGTTGCAGACCCACTGTGCATATTGGCATAAAGGCTCTGAAAAGTCCTGCAGGAGGAAACCCTGGTTAGCTTTGTGGATCTCAGCCTTCTCTAAATATATTTGACCATAAAATACTTTTGGAAACACATTCCTGGTGTGTTCCTTGGAATGTGCACTGTGAAACGCTCACAAAACATTCCCAATTGCCCAGTAGTGGACATAGAGGGAGCTCCCCGCCCCTGGAGAAAAGAAAGAGAGTCCTAGCAGAGGGGACCTGTGCGGCGGGACAGTCAAGAATGCTGGTGTTCTCCCTCCCACCCTCACCTACTTCCTCTCCTGTCACCCCTGCACCCAGTCCTCAGACCTCATGCTCTCTTCCCCAACAGATGTGGATGAATGTGACCTGAACCCTCACATCTGCCTCCATGGGGACTGCGAGAACACGAAGGGTTCCTTTGTCTGCCACTGTCAGCTGGGCTACATGGTCAGGAAGGGGGCCACGGGCTGCTCTGGTGAGCCGGCGGTCAGCGGTGCAGGCAGAGGGGACTCCCCGGGGCCATTTTGGGAATCATGGGGTCTGTTTCCATCCCCCAGGGCAGAGCACAGCCAGAATTCATTCTCGTAGATTTCCACAGATGGCTTCTTGTGTTAAAGCAAGAACAGAGTCCTATACAGTGCCCCGGGGGGTCCCCTGAACAGCTCAGGAGGGGAAGCCCCAAGTGTCTGCAGCAGCATTTCTGAAACGTAAATGCCTCATAATGTGATGCAATACAGGGATGAACACTTAAACATTTGAATAGTGACTGTGTTAGTTCCCTGTGGCTGCCATAACAAATGATCACACAATTGGTGGCTTAGAAATTGATTCTCTGGGCCGGGCGCGGTGGCTCATGCCTGTAATCCCAGCACTTTGGGAGGCCGAGGCGGGCAGATCACCTGAGGTCAGGAGTTCGAGACCAGTCTGGTCAACATGGGGAAACCCATCTCTACTAAAAATACAAAAATTAGCCAGGCATAGTAATCCTAGCTACTCGGGAGGCTGGGGCGGGAGAATCATTTGAACCCGGGAGGGAGAGGTGGCAGTGAGCCAAGATAGCACCACTGCATTCTAGCCTGGGCAACAGAGTGAGACCCCGTCTCAAAAGAAAATAAGTAAATTCAGGAGGCTGAGGCAGGAGAATGGCGTGAACCCGGGAGGCGAAGCTTGCAGTGAGCCGAGGTCGAGCCACTGCACTCCAGCCTGGGTGACAGAGCCAGACTCCGTCTCAAAAAAAAAAAAGAAAAGAAGTAAACTGATTCTCCGCCTGGTGCAGTGGCTCACACTTTTGTAATCCCAGCACTTTGGGAGGCCAAAGCAGGAGGACTGCTTGGGCCCATGGGTTCGAGACCAGCCTGGGTGACATGGATACATCACAACACGGCCATATGGCAACATTAATAGAGACAGCAACCCCATCTATATTAAAATTTTTAAAAATTAGCCTGGGCAGGGTAGCTCACACCTGTAATCCCAGCACTTTGGGGGCTGAGGTGGGTGGATTACCTGAGGTCAGGAGTTTGAGACCAGCCTGGCCAACATGGTGAAACCCCATCACTACTAAAAATACAAAATTAGCTGGGCGTGGTGGCGCACACCTGTAATCCCAGCTGCT
Organism: Gorilla gorilla gorilla; assembly: GCF_029281585.2. Taxonomy (NCBI): domain Eukaryota; kingdom Metazoa; phylum Chordata; class Mammalia; order Primates; family Hominidae; genus Gorilla; species Gorilla gorilla. Next base: position 13,993,387 of record NC_073244.2, on the reverse strand, counting down.
TGGGAGGCTGAGGCAGGAGAATCACTTGAATCCAGGAGGCAGAGGTTGCAGTGAGCCAAGATCACACCACTGCACTGCAGCTTGGGCCACAGAGCAAGACTCCATCTCAAAAAAACAAACTTTTTTTTTTAATTAAAAAGAAATTTATTCACCTTCTAGAATAATAGTTCTGGAAGCCAGAAGTCTGAAATCAAGGCTGCAGGGTTAGTACCTTCTTGGGGGCTCAGAGGCAGAAAGTGTTTCATGCCTCCTTGCTGTTCCTCAGCTTGTAGATGCGTCATTCCAGTCTCTGTCTCCATCTTCATACGGCCTTCTTCTATCTATTTTTTTTTTATTTTTCATGTTTTACATTTTATTTATTTATTTATTTATTTATTTGTTTATTTATTTATTTATTTATTTATCTATTGTGAGATAGTGTCTCACTCTGTCTCCCAGGCTGGAGTGCAGTGACGCAATCAGAGCTCACTGCAGCCTCCACCTCTCCAGGCTCAGGTGATCTTCCCACCTCAGCCTCCCACACGTGCCGCCACACTCAGCTAATTTTTTTTTTTTTTTTTTTTTTTTGTAGAGATAGTGTTTTACTATGTCGCCCGGGTTGGTCTTGAACTCCTGGACTCAAGTAATCCTCTTGCCTCGGCCTCCCAATTTGTTGGGATTACAGGCACGAGTCACTGCACCCAGTAGTATCTAATTTGTAAAGACGAGGTCTGGCTGTGTCGCCCAGGCTATAGTGCAGTGGTGTGATCATAGCTCATGAACTAGTTCATAGCCTTAAATTCCTGGGTTCAAGCAATCCTCCCAGCCTCAGCCTCCTGAGTATCTGGGACTACAGGTGCATGCCACCAAGCTGGGCTAATTTTTTAAAAAGTGTTTGTTGATCAGGCATGGTGACTCATTTCTGTAATGCCAGCACTTTGGGAGGTTGAGGTGGAAGGATTCTTGAGCTCAGGTGTTTGAGATAAAAATTTTAAAAAATAGCCAGGCATGCTGGCGCTCACCTGTAGTCTTAGCTACTCAAGAGGTTGAGGATTGCTTAAGACCAGGAGATCCAGGCTGCAGTGAGCTATGATTGCACCATTCCACTGCACTCCAGCCTGGGTGACAGAGTGAAACCATGCCTCAGGGGGAAAAAAGTGTTTTTGTAGAAACAGGTTCTCACTATGTTGCCCAACCTGGTCTCAAACTCCTTGCCTCAAGCGATCCTCCCACCTTGGCCTCCCAAGTAGTTGGGATTACAGGTGTAAGCCATTGCATCTGGCTACACAGCCTTCTCAGAAGAACACTCATCACTGGATGGGAGCCTACACTAATCCGGGATGACCTCGTCTTAACTTAGTTACATCTACGAAGACCCTGTTTCCAAATAAGGTCACGTTCCCCAGTTTCAGGGTTTAGGACTTGAACATACCTTTTAAGGGGATACAATTCTATCCACTCCAGTTACATGGTTATTTTAATGTGTATTAGAAACAAATGTTACATAACAGAGCATCAAGCCCATGACTTCTTAGAGGTTGTTGATGTTGATCCAAAATTGTCTTTTAAAACACAATTTATGTCAGGGAAAACAGAAGTGTGGGAAAGAAATGTTTAGTAACAGTAGCTCACCAAGGTTTAACATGGCAGAGATCATAAGGGTGAGGCATAATTGACTCTGGATTGGAAATGCTGGTGGACAGGGAAATCCTGGCTTGGAAAAGGGGCGTGTTCATTCGGACAGTCACTTTTTAATTTATTTATTTATTTATTTTTTTGAGATGGAGTCTCACTCTGTCGCCCAGGCTAGAGTGCAGTGGCACGATCTCTGCTCACTGCAAGCTCCGCCTCTCGGGTTCACGCAATTCTCCTGCTTCAGCGTCCTCAGTAGCTGGGACTACAGGCACCTGCCACCATGCCTGGCTAATTTATTTTTGTATTTTTAGTAGAGACAGGGTTTCACCGCGTTAGCCAGGATGGTCTCGATCTCCTGACCTCGTGATCCACCCGTCTCAGCCTCCCAAAGTGCTGGGATTACAGGCGTGAGCCACTGCACCCGGCTGGACAGTCACTCTTAATATCTACCACAAGTCTTTCATGCTGCTATTTCAGACCATTTCTGAGGGCTGCTGAGAGTCATGTCTGTTAGGTTTCGGGGTTTTCCTCTTGGGCTCTGGGTAAAGATGGAAGCTCCCCAGGTGAGTGGGAGGAGGCTTTCTGGGCCAGCTCTCCCCTAGAGAGGAAGAGTCCCTGCCCTTTCAGCTGCTATTGCATCGAGTCTTTCCTTCTGTGACTGGGTCTCGGCGTCGTGCCTCCTCTCCCTTTAGATGTGGATGAATGTGAGGTCGGAGGACACAACTGTGACAGTCACGCCTCCTGTCTCAACATCCCGGGGAGTTTCAGCTGTAGGTGCCTGCCAGGCTGGGTGGGGGATGGCTTCGAATGTCACGGTGAGTACCTGGGGGCAGGGAGTGGGGGCAAAGCAGAAGAGGTAGGTGGGGGGCAAGGCGGTGGGGGGCAAGGCAGTGGGAGGGTGGGATCCAGGAGTGTCTGCAGGGGGGCAGTCAAGGTTGGAGGGTTGATGGGTCTTTCTCCCTTCTGCCCCCACCCAATGCACACACCATGGGGTGGGGGGTCTGGGCTCCATCTCCTGCAGACCTGGATGAATGCGTCTCCCAGGAGCACCGGTGCAGCCCAAGAGGTGACTGTCTCAATGTCCCTGGCTCCTACCGCTGCACCTGCCGCCAGGGCTTTGCCGGGGATGGCTTCTCCTGCGAAGGTGAGATTAGGGGGGTGGGAGGGCAGGGGCCCTAGAGGGACAGCCACGGGAGCTGAATTCACGGTGGCCGCCATGGTCACTCGACCTCCTGACTCCTTCTGACACAATCGCCGCACTGTGGGTGCTGGAGAGGCTGTGTCCTCAGCCCAGGCGGTGCTGCGGCCTGCCCACGGCTCCCTTGAACGCTTAAGTGCATGAGACGCTTCCTTCCTGGCTGCCCTCCTCCCTGGATCCGGAGAGACTGGGTCCCCTCTCTGGAGTCCAAGAGTCTAGACTACCTCTCCCCTCCCTGTCCCTGCCTCGGTCACTCGCCTCCCACCCCCAAGTCAGGGACTGAGTCCCCAGGGCTACTTGCCTGGGACTCTGGCTGACAGCGAAGTGTTCCAGTGACTGGGGCCTCCTGCCCACCCTGCGTGGGTCCTGGTCCACCGGCCTCCAGCCCTCCGAATCTTGGGACCCCTCAGACAGGGATGAATGTGCCGAGAACGTGGACCTCTGTGACAACGGGCAGTGCCTCAATGCGCCCGGCGGGTACCGCTGTGAATGTGAGATGGGCTTTGACCCCACCGAGGACCACCGGGCCTGCCAGGGTAAGGTTGGGCCCGGCAGGGCAGAGGACAGAGTGGATGGGTCCCCGCTGCAGACTCTGGGTGGGGCAGGCTGACCCAGGGTCCCCGCAGATGTGGACGAGTGTGAGCAAGGGAACCTCTGTGCATTTGGGAGCTGTGAGAACCTGCCTGGAATGTTCCGCTGCATCTGCAATGGTGGCTACGAACTGGACCGAGGGGGTGGCAACTGCACAGGTGTGAGGTCATCTGGGCTGGAAGGGGAGAGGAGAGAGCAGGAGTTGGGGCAGGGGACATGGCTCACTCCCTCACTGCCCTCAGATCTCTTTTCAAGCATCCTCCCCTGCGGTCTTGCTGGGGGGTGGGGGGCGCCTTGCCTGATGTCCCCATCATTTCCCGTTCCTGTTCCCCTGCTAAATAAGTTCAGTGATTGAAGTGGCCCCTCCACGCTAGCTGCTGAAAGGGTCTCCTACCTCTGTGTGTTTTAGAAATGGGCAGATGGTCAATATTTTTGGCTTTGCAGGCCACACGGTCAGTCTCTGTCACAATGATTCAACTCTGCCATTGTAGCTCAAAAGCAGCCACAGGCAATATGTAAATGAATGAATGTGGCCCCTGTACCAATAAAACTTTATTGACACAAACAGGTGGTGGACCGGATTTGACCTACAGGTTGGAATTTGCTAACCCATGGTTTGAAAGTATTTTCTATATATGGGTTTTGGCTGGGAGTGGTGGCTCATGCCCATAATCTCAGCACTTTGGGAGGCTGAGGTGGGAGGATCACTCGAGGCCAGGAGTTGGAGACCAGCCTGAGCAACATAGTGAGACCTCATCTCTAAAAAGTAAAAATAAAAAATTAGCTGGGCATTGTGGTGCACACCTGTAGTCCCAGCTACTCCAAAGGCTGAGGCAGAAGGATCGCTTGAGCCCAGGAGTTTGAGGCCACAGTGAGCCGTGATTGTGCAACTGCACTCCAGCCTGGTCAACACAGCAAGACCCTGTCTCTAAACATCAATAAATTACGAAAATAAAATAGATATGATTTTCATATGTTGACTGCATGGAACCCAGGGCAGGTAGAGTTCAATGAACAGAACTCTGCCAGGCAGAACAGAGCAGGAGAGGGAATGGGGTTGGAGGGGACAGGACAGACTGGAGGCTCCTGTCCTCTTAGGTTTCTTCCCAGGGAAGGACATGACATTGTCCCACAATCTGGTGCCCAGGAGTTGACCTTGAGCGAGGGCTGTAGCTTCCCGGGATGAAGCTAGGAGGGAGGGGGGCCGAGGGAGGGGCTCCCTGCTGAGGACCACGCCTCCTCCCTACAGACATCAACGAGTGTGCAGACCCAGTAAACTGCATCAACGGCGTGTGCATTAACACCCCCGGCAGCTACCTCTGCAGCTGCCCCCAGGATTTTGAGCTGAACCCCAGCGGAGTGGGCTGCGTGGGTGAGTCCATGCTCAACTCCAGATCAGGGTTCTGGGGTCAGCAGAGGTGGGTGGGATTGCCCCCCTGGATTAACTCAGATGTCAACGTGTTCAAATCTACCTGCTCCTGACAAACGGGACATCTGCTGGTCTCCTGCAAGAGTGGTTGTCCTTGTCCCCTGTTGAAATAGACACATGCATGCACAAGCACACATACAGCTTTCCCCCTGACACCTACTAACCATCCCCTTCTGCCTGTTCAGACACTCGGGCCGGGAACTGTTTCCTGGAGACGCATGACCGAGGGGACGGTGGCATTTCCTGCAGTGCCGAGATCGGAGTTGGTGTCACCCGAGCTTCCTGCTGTTGCTCCCTGGGCCGGGCTTGGGGCAATCCCTGTGAGCTGTGCCCTATGGCCAACACCAGTGAGTCCCTGCGGGGCAGTTGAACACCGTGACCTAAGCCACTGAGGCCCGGGAGCTTAGGGGGTCACCTCTGCTAATGGCGGCGGTGGGGGGCTTAGGCGACAGGAAAACCAAGAACTGGGGAAGGAGAGGGGCTCATCCTGGGTCACACAGTGTACTCTTGGTAGTTCATTGGCTGGGCCTCTCTCCAAGGTTGCTTTCTGTAAATTCTCTGTGTTTATAGTCACTTGATCACTCAGTCAGTCAACAAACATTGAGAGTTCCTCTGTGTCATGTGCTGGGGACTGGGGACTCAGAGAAGGATGAGCCACAGCCTCTGCACACTGCTTCTCCCTCACCCTTAAACCAACAGTTTCAGGACTATGAGAGTAGAACTGTTGTAAGGGTTTTCTTTGAGGCATACCCATAGCTCAGGAGAAAGCTGTGGGGAAGAGAAAGCTGTGGGGAAGGCTTTCCAGGTGAGGAGGCTTGAGTGAGGTTTTGAAGGATGTGTAGGAGTTTTCCTAGCAGAGTAGGGGGAATGATGTGCAATGCAGTGAGAACAGTATGTGCAGAGGCCTCATGTGTGAAACAGGGAGGTACCTGTCCACCTATTCAGGTGTATGTGTGTGTGAATGTCCAAGGTCTTCCTTGCATGGGGAAAACTTGCAGTTACACTAGGATATGGTTTTGGATCAGAAGGAATAATCTTCTCTCCCTCCTACCCCCAGCCACTACCACATAACTCTGCTCACATGTTGAATGGGAACCCACATTGACACACACACACGCATGCACACGCGCATGCACACACACACGCAAGCAGCCCCAGGACTGGCCAAAGTCTCTTGGCCCTAAGAGGCTAAAGAGATATGGAGTTGTCGTTAGTACAGTAGAAGGATGGGAGCCCACTCTTGAGCCCTTTTCAGGCTTCCTGCTGTTGCTCCCCTGTTTCCCCTAAGCTTTGCCCCAATACCCCACCTCACAGGAGCCTGTTTCCCTTTACAGCTGAGTACAGAACCCTGTGCCCGGGTGGTGAGGGCTTCCGGCCTAACCGCATCACTGTCATTCTGGAAGGTGAGTTCCTGGCAGACCATCCATCCATCTGTCTGCCTAGAGACTGACTTTTCTCTCATCCCCACCTCACCAAAGTGTAGAGTTGAGCAGTTTTGTCCTGGGATGGGGCAGATCTTTCCACCTGGAGGCTGAGCAGCAGGACCACACTATGCTTTTAGTTTGTGTTTAATTTTTTTTATCTGTTCTTTCAGCCATTTCTTCCACTCGTTGGTTTATTGATCTTTTCATTTGTCCCCCATCCTTCCATTCATCCTCCATCCTTCTGTCCGTTTATCCTTCCATCCACCCATCCTTCCATCCATTCATCCATTCTTCCACCTACCCATCCATCCATTCATCCATCTATCCATCCATCCATCCTTCCATTTTTTCCATCCATCCAGTACATCCATACATCCTTCCATCCAGCCATCCTCCATCCATTCTTCCTTCCATACTTCCATACTTCCATTCAACATCCTCCATCTACCCATTCATCCATCCCCCACTCATCCCTCTCTTATCCTTTTATCCATCCATCTAGTCAACCATTCATTCCCCATCCTTCATCTATCCCCCATTTTTCTGTCCATTCATCCATCCATCCATCCATCCATCCTTCCACCCGACCATCCATCCATTCATCCATCCTTCCATTCATCCTTCCATCCATCCATCCATCCTTCCTTCCACTCGACCATCCATCCATTCATCTATCCTTCCACTCATCCTTTCATCCATTCATCCTTCCACCCATCCAACCATTCTCCATCTACCCATTCATCCATCCCCCACTCATTCCCCTCCTATCCTTCTATCCATCCATTCACCCATTTATCACCCATCCTTCATCTATCCTCCATCCTTTCATCCATCCCCCCTCCTTCTGTCCATTTATCCTTCCATCCACCCATCCTTCCATCCATCCATCCTTCCACCCAACCATCCTCCATCTACCCATTCATCTATCCTTGCTTCCATCCAACTATCCTTTATCTACCCATTCATCCATCCTTCCATTCATCCATCCTTCCATCCATCCCTCCATCCTTCCATCCAACCATGCTCCATCCACCCATTCATCCATTCATCACTCATCCCTCTACTATCCTTGTATCCATCCATTCACCCATCCATCCACCCCCATCCTTCATCTAGCCCCCATTCATCCATCCATTAACTTATTTCCCACTCTCCCATCCATCCATCTCCCACCCACCTATCTCTCATTCTTCTATCCATCTATTCACCCATCCATCTATCCCCCATTCACCCATCCATCCTCGATACATCCATCCATCCACTCATCCATCCACCCATTTCCCATCCACCTGTTCCCTACTCCCTTTCTATTCCCCCATTCATCCACCCTTCCATCCATCCTCTATCTCCCATCTATTCATCCATTCATCCATCCATCCATCCATCCATCCATCCATCCATCTATCCTCTTATCCACCCATTCACTCATTTGCCTATCTACTCACCTATCCATCCACCTTCCTATCCATCCACTCACTCATCGTCTTATTCATTGACCCACTTGCTTATTTACCCATCCACTGTTTCATATCCGTGCATCCATCCACTCATCCATCCATTCATCCATCCTCCCATCCATCCTTTCTATAGGGAGTGACAAGGCTGGAGAAGACTATTCTCCATCTAGAGGAAGAAAACTATCTATTTCTCTATCTAGAGGAAACTATGTGGTGGATGGGAGGATGGACTAACAGATGAAGGGAATGGAGTTGGATTTAGGGTAACATTAACTCAAGAGAATCTGTGTCCAGCCATCAAGATAGACCCTTCAAATGTCTATCAGTCATGGACAGCACTTGGGGATCCTCGAGAGGGCCCTGGAGAACCCAGAGCATGGTGTGGCTGCCCCTTAAGTCCTCTGCATGGGTTTAGCTCCCAAGCTTGGCTTCCTTACTTCCTGACAGACATCGACGAGTGCCAAGAGCTGCCAGGGCTGTGTCAGGGGGGTGACTGCATCAACACGTTTGGCAGTTTCCAGTGTGAGTGCCCACCTGGCTACCACCTCAGTGAGCACACCCGCATCTGTGAGGGTGAGCATGGATTCTCTTTGGGGTGGGTCAGGCTCTTCCGCTCTCTCCCTGCCTTCCTACCCTGCCAAGCCTCACAAGGGTAGAGGAGGGAAGGCCTCATGGAAAGGCTTCTGCCCCCTGCCTCCTCTTTTGTCATGATCTATCAGTTCTCTCTTGCTGCCTTTAAGATGTTCATGGCTGCTGTGGATCTGTGGTGTGGGGGATGGTAGATAGACCCTTTAAAATGCCACGACACTCCCTTATGAAGTACAGCAGCTTCCTTCTTCACCATGTCTTTGTCTGGATGTTGTAAGCTTTTGACTGGATTCCAGAGTTCTGCAAAAGTTTATTTTTGTCTGTTTTGCCAGCTCAATAGTTGCTTTTGTGGAGGAATGGAGCCCTGGAGTTCCCTACTCTGCTATTTTTGGTGACATCACTCTTAGCATGCTAATATTCCACTACCTATTTTTGCCTGCTAGCTAAGAATACTTTATTACACTTTTTTCAACGGTTGAAAAAACCAAAAGAAGAATAACATTTTGTGACACATGAAAATTATATGAAATTCAAGGCTGGGTGCGTGGCAGCTCACGCTGGTAATCCCAGTACTTTGGGAGGCTGAAGTGGGAGGATTGCTTGAGGCCAGGAGTTTAAGACCCACCTGGGCAACATGGCAAGACCTTGTCTCTACAAAAAATTAAAAAATTAGCTGGGCATGGTGACTCACGCCTGTAATCCCAGCTACTTGGGAGGCTGAGGCAGGAGGATCACTTGAGCCTCGGAAGTCGAGGCTGCAGTGAGCCGTGATTGTGCCACTGTACTCCAGCCTGGGTGACAGGATGAGACCCTGTCTTAAAAAAAAAAAAAGAAAAGAAAGACTGGGCACAGTGGCTCATGCTTGTAATCCCAGCTCTTTGGGAGGCCGAGGTGGGCGGATCACGAGGTCAGGAGTTCGAGACCAGCCTGGCCAACATAGTGAAACCCCATCTCTACTAAAAATACAAAAATTAGCCGGGCATAGTGGCACACGCCTATAGTCCCAGCTACTCAGGAGGCTGAGGCAGGAGAATCACTTGAACCTGGGAGGCGGAGGTTGCGGTGAGCCAAGATGAGGCCACTGCACTCCAGCCTGGGCAACAGAGTGAGACTCTGTCTCAAAAAAAATAAAGGAAAGAAAGAGAGAGAAAGAGAGAGAAAGAAAGAGAAGAAGGAAGAAAGAAGAAAAGAAAAGAAAGTTATATAAAATTCAAATTTCAGGGGTCCATAAATAAAATTTCCCTGGAGCACAGCCAGTGCCACAGTGTGTTTGCATATTGTTTGTGTCTGCTTTCTTGCTACATTGGCAGATTGAATAATCATGACACACTGTAGTTTGGCCTGCAAAACCAAAATGTTCTGGCCCTTTACAGAAAAAGCTTACTACCCCTGGACTAGAGTAATGACCAGATTGCGAGTCAATTTTTTTCCCCCAAGAATACTTTATCCATAAGGTCCTTGATTCCTATCATATCATATTAGGAAGACATGGATGATCCTTTCTTGGTGATTATAAAACTGACTCATGAACTCAGGTCATTTTGTTCCTAATAGAAGCAGAATCATCATCGACTTTATTTTTAGGAATTTTTTTTTTTTTTTTTTAGAGCCAGTGTCTCACTCTGTTGTCCAGGCTGGAGTGCAGTGGTGTAATCAGAGCTTGCTGTAGTCTTGACCTCCTGGACTCAGGTGATCCTCCCACGTCTGCCTCTCAAGTAGCTGGGACCACAGGCGTGTGCCACCATGCCCAGCTAAATTTTCATTTTTTGTAGAGATGGGACCTCACTATGTTGCCCAGGCTGGTCTCAAACTCTTGCCCTCAAATGATCCTCCTGCCTTGGCCTCCCAAAGCAGGGATGATAGGCATGAGCCACTGCATCCAGCTTGTAAATGTTTTTTTTTTTTCACTTAATGTCATATTGTTTTTGTTCGTTTGTTTGTTTTTTAGAGCCAGGATCTCATTCTGCACCCAGGCTGGAGTGCAGAGGCGTGATCACGGCTCACTGCAACCTTTACCTCCTGGACTCAAGTGATCCTCCCAAGTGGCTGGGACTGCAGGCATGCACCACCATGCCCAGCTAATTTTTAAAAATTTTTAGTAGAGATGGGGTCTTGCTATGTTGCCCAGACTGGTCTCGAACTCCGGGCTCAAATGATCCTCCCACCTCAGCATCACAAAGTGCTCAGATTACAGGCATGAGCCACCATGCCCAGCCCATATTATAGCTTTCTTCATCACTAAGATGTGTGTGCGTTTTAAACTGATTTTGAAACCAAACTTAGGTCCCTGGTGAAGTGGCCTTGCTGGGTCTCTGGAATGGAGTTATTCAGACAATTCCTGGATGCTGCCCACTGTTCCCCTCCACCCCTTCTTTCCCTGCAGATATTGACGAATGCTCCACACACTCCGGCATCTGTGGCCCTGGCACCTGCTACAACACCCTGGGGAACTACACCTGTGTCTGCCCTGCAGAGTACCTCCAAGTCAATGGTGGCAACAACTGCATGGGTAAGAAGCACGATGACCTAGGGAACTGGCAGTCACAGAAGCAGCACCTGGGCATGGGAGGAACTGCTGGGAGCCTTCAAGCCTATGGAGAGGGAGGGTAAGCATATATGAAGTGCTGATATGTGGCAGTAAACAAAGCTGCAGGACTCAGGAGCCCAGAGCTGCCATGAACAGTTGCTCAGGTTGTGCACTGCTCAAAAAAGGCTGAAAAAAGTGAATGGATCCCCCAAGTGTGCTGGGGGAGAGACATCAAGCCAATCAAGCCAGCCAGTAATCTTTTTTTTTTTTTTTTTTTTTTTTTTTTGAGATAGAGTCTCGCTCTGTCACCCAGGCTGGAGTGCAGTGGCACAATCTCGGCTCACTGCAACCTCCACCTCCCAGGTTCAAGCAATTCTCCTGCCTCAGCCTCCCAAGTAGCTGGGATTACAGGCGTGTGCCACCACACCCAACTAATTTTTGTATTTTTAGTAGAGACAGGGTTTCACCATGTTGGCCAGGCTGTTCTCAAACTCCTGACCTCAAGTGATCCGCCCGCCTCTGCCTCCCAAAGTGCTGGGATTACAGGCATGAGCCACTGTGCCCGGACAAGCCAGTAATCTTCAAATGAATCAGTTAAGGAGTTCCCATCTCTTTGGCTCCCTCTTCCACTGATTTAGGTGACCCTTACCCACATTCTTCTCCTTTGTGCCAACTACAGATATGAGGAAGAGTGTCTGCTTCCGGCACTATAACGGCACATGTCAAAATGAGCTGGCCTTCAACGTGACCCGGAAAATGTGTTGCTGCTCCTACAACATTGGCCAGGCCTGGAATAGACCCTGTGAGGCCTGCCCCACTCCCACCAGTCGTGAGTAACCCTCCCCAACCTTCTTCCCAGCCTGGCCCCTCCTAGCATAATGGTTAAGGAAATACAGTGCCCTTAGGGCTCTTAGATTAATCCTCCTTGTTCTGATGAGAGCCAGAGAGTTGAAGTTTTGTCCCTCTATTAGTCCATTCTCATACTGCTGTGAAGAAATACTGGATACTGGGTAATTTATAAAGAAAAAGAGGTTTGGCTGGGTGTGGTGGCTCACGCCTGTAATCCCAGCATTTTGGGAGGCCGAGGCGGGTGGATCACTTGAGGTCAGGCTTTTGAAAACAGCCTGGCCAACACAGTGAAACCCTGTCTCTGCTAAAAATACCAAAAAAATTAGCTGGGTATAGTGGCGCAGGCCCGTAATCCCAGCTACTCGGGAGGCTGAGGCAAGAGAATCGCTTGAACCCGGGAAGTGGGGTTTGCAGTGAGCCGCGATCGTGCCACTGCGCTCCAGCCTGGGTGACAGAGCAAGACTCCATCTCAAAAAAAAAATAAAAATAAAAAAAAGGAGGACTTTAATGGACTCGCAGTTCCACATAACTGGGAAGGCCTCACAATCATGGCAGAAGGTGAAGGAGGAGCAAAAGCACGTCTTACATGGTGGCAGGCAAGAGAGCGCGTGCAGGGGAACTGCCCTTTATAAAACTGTCAGATCTCACGAGACTTATTCACTATCACGAGAATAGCATGGGAAAGACCCACCCCCATGACTCAGTTACCTCCCACCGGGTCCCTCCTGTGACATGTGGGGATATGGGAGCTACAGTTCAAGTTGAGATTTAGGTGGGGACACAGCCAAACTGTGTCAGTCCCCATGTATGGAAGGCAATACTTGAAAGTGAGCAAGGCAGCTTTTCTTCCATTTTGCAGATTTCGAGAATTCAGGATGGATCAATGGAGTTTTCATTGGTGGGGAAGGCCCTTGAAGATTCACAGGAGTAGCTGGGGCTGGGATAGGGTGGGAGGGGGTCGGTAAATGTCCCAGGCCAGGGAGGAAAGCACAGCTGGTTAGAGATACCATAGACCTCCTGGGCTGGGGAAGGGGCAGACCTGGAGAAGCTCAGAGCCAAGATTGGGACCCTGATGGGAACATCCGTCAGGATGAGGGAAGGTGTTCTAGGCAGGGGCCCAGCAGGAGCCAAGGCCTGGAGGCAGGACTGCCAACAGAGTGTGTTGACAGCAGGAATGAGTCCTGTTGGAATGATCTAGCAGCCAGCCCAGGCACCAGGAGGAGCTGCAGGAATGGGACAGTGATGGGAAGGGGACTTCTAGGGGCTTATAGCTGTATTCATTCCCCAGAGCTGCTGCAAAACATTACTGCAAACTAGATGGCTTTAAAAACCAGACGTCGTGGCTCACGCCTGTAATCCCAGCTACTTGGGAGGCTAAGGTGGGAGGGTCACCTGAACCTGGGAGGTTAAGGCTGAAGTGAGCCGTGATTGCACCAGTGCACTCCAGCCTGGGTGACAGAGCGAGACTTTGTCTCAAAAAAATTAAATTAAATAAGTGGAAGGAGGGAAAGGGTGGGGAGAGCAAAAAAAGTTCAAGGTGGCCAGGTGAGGGCTGGGCTCCAGGAATGAGGTGTCCCCTCCAGATTGGGAGTGGGCTGGGGTCAGGCCTGCAGCCCCAGACTCAGCTTTGTTCCGCTTTGCGCAGCTGACTACCAGATCCTGTGTGGAAATCAGGCCCCGGGATTCCTCATTGACATCCACACGGGGAAGCCCCTTGGTGAGTGAGCGGTCCCTGCTCTATCCCTGGGCACCCATCCACCTGCGTCTGCTTCTTCCCACCCCTCCCCTCCTCAACAGCTCTTTTCCTTACATCCACTCCTCCATCCTCCCCTCCTCCTCGCTCCACACACCTCCAGCTCCCCAGGAATCCTGCCCTCAAAAACACTTCTTTTTAAAAAAAGAATGACACTATTTTTATTAAACTGTTATCCATTTTTTAAAATGATAGTAAAATATATGCAACATAAAATTTACCATTCGAGCCATGCACAGTGGCTTACGCCTGTAATCCCAGCACTTCGGGAGGCCGAGGTGGGTGGATCACCTGAGGTCAGGAGTTTGAGACCAGCCTGGCCAACATGTTGAAATCCTGTCTCTACTAAAAATACAAAAATTAGCTGGGCATGGTGGTGCATGCCTGTAATCCCAGCGACTCGGGAGGCTGAGGCATGAGAATCGCTTGAACCCAGGAGGCAAAGGTTGCAGTGAGCCGATATCTCGCCATTGCACTCCAGCCTGAGGGATAGAGTGAGACTTTTTTTTTTTGTCTCCAGAAAAGTATCATTTGAACCATTTTTAGTGTGCAGTTCAGTGGCATTAAGTACACTTTCACTGTTTTGCAACTATCACCATCCAGAACTTTCTCATCTCCTCCCACTGAAACTCTGTCCCCATGAAACTCTCACTCCCCATCCCCCTCAGTCCCTGGCACCCACCATTCTACTTTCTGACTCTGTGAATCTGACGGTTCTAGGGACTTCCTGTGAGTGGAACCACATAGGATTTGTCGTTTTGTGTCAGGCTTATTTCACTGAACATGATGTCCTCAAGGTGCACCCGTGTTGCAGTTTGTGTCAAATTGCTCCATGCCCCCCCTTTTTTTTTTTTTTTTGAGATGGAGTTTCGCTCTTGTTGCCCAGGCTGGAGTGCAATGGTGCGATCTTGGCTCACTGCAACCTCCGCCTCCTGGGTTCAAGTGATTCTCCTGCCTCAGCCTCCCGAGTAGCTGAGATTATAGGCACCTGCCACCACGCCTGGCTAATTTTTGTATTTTAATAGAGGCAGGGTTTCACCATGTTGGTCAGGCTGGTCTCGAACTCCTGATCTCAGGTGATCCACCCACCTCAGCCTCCCAAAGTGCTGGGATTACAGGTGTGAGCCACTGCGCCTGGCCAGAATACTCCCTTTTTTAACAACGTATTGCATAATTTAGCACCTGCATGCCAAATTTCAACTATGCAGTGTTTAACTGATGAATTCATTTTCATTTGTTTTAATCCTCTGAATATATTCTCCTTATTTTTTAAAAAAATCAAACCATTGCGGCCAGGCGTGGTGGCTCACGCCTGTAATCCCAGCACTTTGGGAGGCCGAGGCGGGCGGATCACGAGGTCAGGAGATCGAGACCATCCTGGCTAACAAGGTGAAACCCCGTCTCTACTAAAAATACAAAAAAATTAGCCGGGCATGGTGGCAGGCGCCTGTAGTCCCAGCTACTCAGGAAGCTGAGGCAGGAGAATGGCGTGAACCCAGGAGGTGGAGCTTGCGGTGAGCCGAGATCGCGCCACTGTATTCCAGCCTGGGCGACAGAGCGAGACTCCGTTGCAAAAAAAAAAAAAAAAAAAATCAAATCATGGCAAATAAAACCCACTTCTCCTCCAGTCATCACCTCAACTCTGTCTCTTTTCTCCCTCTCTGGACGTTCTTATGCTTTATGGCTGGAATATTTCTTTCTAGTTTTTTCTTCCTTCATTACATAATAGGTCCCCTACTGAAAATATATGACGTTGGTTTCTGGGGCATTTTACATAAATGATGTAATGCTTGACATGTTGGTTACAACTTGCTTTTTTCGTCCAAATTGTGTCTTGAAGAACCGGCCAGGTTACTATCTGCTGTGCAGCCTCTCTCTTTGCCCTGCCTGAAAGTGTTTCATGGTGCAGATACATCCCAGGTCCCCCAGGGATGGGAACTTAGGTTGTTTCCAGTCCCCCACTGATGGACACTTAGGTTGTTTCAGATCTCCTTTTGATGGACACTTGGATTGTTTCCAGTCCCCTATTGATAGATAGGTGGATTGTTTCCAGTCCCCTTTGGATGGACACTTATATTGTTTATAACAGTTTTATTGAGAGATAATTCACATACCACACACTTCACCCATTTAAAGTGCCCTGTTTAGTGGTTTTGAATACATTCACAAAGTTATGCAACCATCACCTCAATATAAGTTTAGAACTCATTTTCATCACACAAAAAGAACATTTTCATCACAGTCCCCCACTGATGGACACTTAGTATGTTTCCAGTCCCCCATTGATGGATATTTAGGTTGTTTCCAGTCCCCCACTGATGGACACTTAGTATGTTTCCAATCCCCCATTGATGGATATTTAGGTTGTTTCCAGTCCCCCACTGATGGACACTTAGTTTGTTTCCAGTCCTCCACTGATGCATATTTAGGTTGTTTCCCGTCCCCTATTGATGGGCACTTAGGTTATTTCCAGTCCCCCATTGATTGATACTTAGGTTGTTTCCTGTGCCCCATTGATGGACACTTAGTTTGTTTCCAGTCCCCCACTGATGGACACTTAGGTTCTTTCAAGTCCCCTTTTGATGGACACTTAGGTTGTTTCCAGTCCCCTACTGATGGACATTTAGATTGTTTATATATAACAGCTTTATTGAGATATAATTCACATACCACACGCTTCACCCATTTAAAGTGCCCTATTTAGTGGTTTTGAGTACATTCACAGTGTTACACAACCATCACCTCAATCTAAGTTTAAAACATTTTCATCACACAAAAGTAAACCCTATGCCTATTAGCAGTCACTCCCTTTACCCCCTCCCTTCTGCCCCTGGCAACCACAAATCGACTTTCTGTCTCTATTGATTTGCTACTTCTGGACATTTCCTTTAAATGGAGTCATGCAATATTGTTCTTTCATGTCTGGCTTCTCTTAGCAGAATGATTTTAGGTTTCAACCACATTGTCACATGTTACAGGGCTTTACTCCTTAATAAGGCTGAAGAATATTCCATGGTACAGACATCCCACATTTTGCTCTGCATTCATCAATTGATGTTTCCAGTTTCTTGCTAAATAGCATCTCATACCGCTGTCCTGCTTATGCTTAAGGCCATTTCTTTCCAGCAGGGTTGCTGGGTCACAGGAAGTGTGCATTTTTAATTGAGAAAAACACACACTGTCTCTCTGCTCTTGTCTTTCCTCCCACATCCTCATCTCTTTCTGGTGTGAGTGGATGTATTTTGGTCACAGCAAGATTTTTTTGAGTGTGTGCTGGTTTGTGGCCACAACAGCCTCAACCAGATTGCAGGGCTAGTGGGTCCCTTCGCTCAGCATCGCTGGAAGTCCCAGGGGGCTGGGCTGCCCCTGATGGCAGATGCCTTCTGCAGACATTGATGAGTGTGGGGAGATCCCCGCCATCTGTGCCAATGGAATCTGCATAAACCAGATCGGGAGTTTCCGCTGCGAGTGCCCCACAGGCTTCAACTACAACAGCATCCTGCTGGCTTGTGAAGGTGCCACCTCTCCCTGTTCCCAGCCCTGGGGCCTGGGTGGGATGCATGTCCGCCACTGTGCAATCTGGGCGAGTAACTAAAACTCTGTAAGCCTCCATTTCCCTGTCTGTATAATGGGCTAACACCTTTCCAAGGGCCTCCATCTCATATAACCACCCTTACTCCAGTTCTGGCTGCTTCCAGAGAAACCACCTGCTCCGAAGCAGTGGACTGGGTTTCAGGTTTGATTCTTGCAGGATGGGCTTCTCTGTCACCCCCACCTCATTTGCTGTATTTGCCCAGATGTCGATGAGTGTGGCAGCAGGGAGAGTCCCTGCCAGCAGAATGCCGACTGCATCAACATCCCTGGTAGCTACCGCTGCAAGTGCACCCGAGGGTACAAACTGTCGCCAGGCGGGGCTTGTGTGGGTGAGCAGGGTCCCTGGGAGGAGGTGAGGGAGCTGGGCTCTGTCACCCATGGGGACTTAGATGGGGTATGGCTCTGTCCAGGTCTTTCTCCTTTTCTATACTATTAGGGGGGTGGGGGATGTATTGAGAGTGTCTGTTAATATGATGTGATAGAGGTGAGAGCTCAGGTCGATGCAGACAGCCTGATGCCCCTGGTGGAAGTTTGAGTGGAGAACTTCAAGGCAGATTCTGGCTTCCCCATTGTAGTAGGGAGAGCTCAGGCAAACACTGTGTGGTAGGGGCCCTGGGAACACCATGCTCTCTGCACCCCCAGGACGGAATGAGTGTCGGGAGATCCCGAATGTCTGTAGCCATGGTGACTGCATGGACACAGAAGGCAGCTACATGTGTCTGTGTCACCGTGGATTCCAGGCCTCTGCAGACCAGACCCTGTGCATGGGTGAGACCCTTATCTTCCCCCTCCTTTCAAGCCAGGCTGCCTGGGGTCTAAACCTCCCCTGGGATGGAAGTGGTGTTTCTGTCCATCCTAGTTCACAAAGAGATCCAAGTTTGGGTCCTGAGATTAAGATCTTGGGTAAATGGTTGATCTGCCTCCCTGTGCCTCAGTTTTCCCATCTATAAAATGGGGGTGATATATCACACCAGGAGTACTTCCCAGCCATCACCGCCAGGGGTCACTGCCCAGTCATCTAGGCAGGGCTAGGTGCAGGGGAGAAGTGCTAGGTCCAGCTGGCCTCTCACTCCCCAAGTCCCCCAGTGCCCTGGGTGAGCTGGGTTGGGCTCTCGGCTTTGCTTCTGCAGACATTGACGAGTGTGACCGGCAGCCTTGTGGAAATGGGACCTGCAAGAACATCATTGGCTCCTACAACTGCCTCTGCTTCCCTGGCTTTGTGGTGACACACAATGGGGATTGTGTGGGTGAGTCGGCTCAGGTGGCAGGCTGGCCACAAAGTAGGTTCTCAGAATCTAAGGAAGTGAATCTAGAAATTGGCCACAGAAAGATGCCCAGAAAGTCCCCGATTATTTAGAAATTAAATAACATACTCCTAAATAATCCATAGGTCAAATAAATCATAAGGAAAATTAGAAAATATTTTGAAGTAAAAGAAAATGAAAATGAAAGCATAACATTTGAAAATACATAGGATGCAGCTAAGGGGGCACTTAGAGGCAAATTCATAGCATTATGTGGTTATATTAGAAAATATCAGCAACTACCTCATAAGATAGGTGGAAGGCTAATATACACAGTCTATACATGAGTGCTCGAGTTGAAGCCAATGCTATCAGCTCAACTCAGTTGTGGACAGAAGTACAAGGAAGGCTTGATCCCTTCAAGTTTTGTGGGTGAACTGGCCTGCCCATCTCCCCTCTACAGATTTTGACGAGTGTACTACCCTGGTGGGGCAGGTGTGCCGATTTGGCCATTGCCTCAACACAGCTGGTTCCTTCCACTGCCTCTGCCAGGATGGCTTTGAGCTCACAGCTGATGGGAAGAACTGTGTGGGTGAGTCTGCCTATGGTGCTCGGAGGCATCTCAGCCAGCCCCTGCTCCATGTACACCACAGTTTGGTACTTCTGGGTGAGCGTAGATCCATTTACTACCCAAGCATTTATTTTAAGATTTAAAAAAAAAATACCCAGCACTTTGGGAGGCTGAGGCAGAAGGATTGCTTGAGGCCAGGAGTTTGAGACTAGCCTGGGCAACATAGTGAGTCCTCGTCTCTACAAAGAAATTTAAATTAGCCAGGAGTGGTGGCTATTGCCTGTAGTCCTAGCTACTCAGGAGGCTGGGGCAGGAGAATCACTTGAGCCCAGGAGTTTGAGGATGCAGTGAGCTATGATCACACCACTGCACTCCAGCCTGGGCAACAGGGAAAGATCCTATCTCAAAATAAATAAATAAATAAAATAATTATAAAATCAGCACATCAAACCTATGTTTCTATGGATGGGGTTTGTTGTGTAGGGTGAGGCTGTCTTGAAAATGTAAGTTTCCAGAAGCAAAGAATAGTAGAAGCGCTAAATAGATACCATGGAAGGAATCTACTGGTGGTGCCAGATTAGGAATCTTGCTACCTCTTTCCACTGGACACCATCTGGCCCCACCTATAACCCCACGAGAGTCAGATAATCCTTCCCCAGCTGTCCCTGTCGTCCTGAGTCTCAGCCCTTGCCCTGGAGCCAGAATTGCCACTGGGAGGGCTTGTCCTGGGGCCCTCAGTGATCACACAGTGATTGCAGGTGTTGGTCCCAGTCCCAAGTGAGCCCCCTGCATCCTGGCTGGCACAAGGACCCTTCTTCCTCCTTTTCACAGACACCAATGAGTGCCTCAGCCTTGCAGGAACCTGCCTACCAGGCACTTGCCAGAACCTCGAGGGCTCCTTCCGCTGCATCTGTCCCCTTGGCTTCCAGGTGCAGAGTGACCACTGCATTGGTGAGTGTCCAGCCCCACTCCCGTTTCTGGCGCCAGGAAGTGCCTCTCTTTCTCCATCCGTAAAATGGGAATACCAGCTAGGGTTGTGATGAAGGTGGAGATGTACTTAACACAGCGTCAAACACAGCTTCATAAACTATTATTGTCATTCTGATTGTTTCTGGACTCTGCACTCAGGACTTTGTCTCTAGTGCCCACAGGCTTCCTCATGAATCCTATAAATTGACATGAGTGTGGGGTCTCACTGTTTCTCAGTGCACCCAAATGTAGAGCTCCTCACTTGCTAACTGGAGATCAAGGACCAGTCTGGCCTAAGCTTCACCGGTGTAATCACCCATAGAGATGATTTCATGCAGTCTGGACTAACCAGTCTGGCCTCATCTCCTTTGGTCCATTTATCCACTTGGACTAGCCTCAGAGAGTGTAGGCTAACCTGGACCAGCCTGGGCGGAGCAGATGAGCTGCCTTGTTCACTGTGGTCTAACCTGGACCAGTCTGGGTTGAGCAGATGGGCTAGCCTGGGCTAACCTGAACCAGTCTGGCCTGAATACCTCTGATCCAGGCTTCCATCTGGGCTAGCCTTGTATAACCTGAGCTAACCTGGACCAGTCTGGCCTGGCCACTTCTGATCTATTCTTTTTTTGTTGTTGTTTTGTTTTGTTTGTTTGTTTGTTTGTTTTGTTTTGAGAGGAGTCTCACTCTCAGCTCACTGCAACCGCCACCTCCCGGGTTCAAGAGATTCTCCTGCCTCAGCCTCCTGAGTAGCTGGGATTACAGTCGCTCATCACCATGCCTGGCTAATTGTTTTTCTTTTTTTTTTTGATACGGAGTCTCACTCTATCCCCCAGGCTGGAGTGCAGTGGCACAATCTCGGCTCACTGCAAGCTCCGCCTCCTAGGTTCACGCCATTCTCCTGCCTCAACCTCCCAAATAGCTGGGACTACAGGCGCCCGCCACCATGCCCGGCTACTTTTTTGTATTTTTAGTAGAGACGGGGTTTCACCATGTTAGCCAGGATGCTCTGGATCTCCTGACCTCGTGACCTGCCCGCCTTGGCCTCCCAAAGTGCTGGGATTACAGGCATGAGCCATTGCGCCTGGCCCAATTTTTGTATTTTTAGTAGAAACGGGGTTTCACCATGATGGCCAGGCTGGTGTCAAACTCCTGACCTCAAGCGATCCTCCCACCTCAGCCTACCAAAGTGCTGGGATTGCAGGCGTGAGTCACCATGCCCGGCCTATTCTGATCTATTCCATTTGGGCTAGCTTAGTACAACATGAGCTAACCCTGTCCGGTGTAGGGTAAATATATCCAGTCTCAGTTAGCTTTGTGCAATTTTCTTTTTTTAAGGTTTAAATTTTTTTTTCTATTTTTTCTTATTTTAATTTCAATAGTTATGGGGGAACAGGTGGTTTTTGGTTACATGGATAAGTTCTTCAGTGGTGATTTCTGAGATTTTGGTGCATCTGTCAGCTAAGTAGTATACACTGTACCCAGTATGTAGTCTTTTATCCCTCATCCCCCTCCCATCCTTCCCTGGGGGTCCCCAAAGTCCTTTATATCATTATTATGCCTTTGCATCCTCATAGATTAGCTCCCACTTATAAGTGAGAACACATGATATTTGGTTTTCCATTCCTGAGTTACTTCACTTAGAATAACGGCCTCCAGCCCCATCCCAGTTGCTGCAAAGGACATTATTTTGTTCCTTTTTTTTTTTTTTTTTTTTTGGTGGAGTCTCACTCTGTCACCCAGACTGGAGTGGCACAGTCTCAGCTCACTGCAATATCCACCTCCCGGGTTCAAGTGATTCTCCTGCCTCACCCTCCTGGTAGCTGGGATTACAGGTGCACACCACCACAACGCCCAGCTAATTTCTGTATTTTCAGTAGAGACAGGGTTTCACCATGTTGGCCAAGCTGGTCTCCAGCTCCTGACCTCAAGTGATCCACCAGCCTTGGCCTCCCAAAGTGCTGGGATTACAGGTGTGAGCCACTGTGCCTATTTCATTCCATTTTGTGGCTGAGTAGTATTCCATGGCGTATTATATACCACATTTTCTTTATCTACTCGTTGGCTGATGGGCATTTATAAACAAGATGGCTCCAGATTTTTGCGATTGTGAATTGTGTTGCTATAAACATGCACGTGCGTGTGTCTTTTTCATATAATGACTTACTTTCCTTTGGGTAGATACCCAGTAGTAGGATTGCTGGATTGAATGGTAGTTCTACTTTTAGTTTTTTTGTTTTTTGTTTTTTTTTTTGAGACAGAGTCTCGCTCTGTCACCCAGGCTCAAGTGCAGGGGTATGAGCTCAGCTCACTGCAAGCTCTGCCGCCTGGGTTCATGCCATTCTCCTACCTCAGCCTCCCGAGTAGCTGCGACTACAGGCGCCCACCACCACACCCGGCTAATTTTGTTGTATTGTTAGTAGAGTCACGGTTTCACCATGTTAGCCAGGATAGTCTCAATCTCCTGACCTCGTGATCCACCCACCTCCGCCTCCCAAAGTGCTGGGATTACAGGCATGAGCCACCGCGCCCGGCCTTACTTTTAGTTCTTTAAGGAATCTCCACACTGTTTTCTGTAGAGGTTGTACTATGTGCAGTTTCAGTCTCCAATCATGAACTATTCCTGATGATGACCTTTGCTCTGGAGATGCCTTCCGGGAAGGACCTATGTGCACACACAATGCCCACCTCGTGCTGAAGCTCATACTGAGCTCTCAGGACCCCAGCCCCGCTGCAGCCCCTGGCTGGACCTGCACTCCATCTGCCCCTTCTCACAGCTGAGTCCTCTCCCCAGTGGTGGAGGTCCTACTTGCCCCCCACCCAGCTCATGTCCCTGCCCTTCCAGATATCGACGAGTGCTCAGAGGAGCCCAACCTCTGCCTCTTTGGCACCTGTACCAACAGCCCTGGGAGCTTCCAGTGCCTCTGCCCACCTGGCTTTGTCCTCTCTGACAATGGGCACCGTTGCTTTGGTAAGTCCACACAGGGCTTAGGGAAGAGGGTGGGAAGTGGGGCGGGGAAGGGTCAGATCGCCCAGAAAAGAGGGCTGTGGTTTCTTGTATGACCCTTTGGGAGCTCTGACCAGGCAGAGGTGTCTGTCTGCATTAGCAGAGTTATCCTAGTGCCAGCAACCTCTTGGCTATAGAGGTAATGTCTACGGAGGGCTAACCTGGTCCATTCTGAGCTAGGTGTGTGCTTATTTAGGTTTTCCTTGTATTGGTCACATGACTGTAGGCTGTCAGTGGGCTGGTTTTGTCCAGTTTGAGCTAGCCTAGACTACTCTGGGCTGGCTTCATTTCAGCTGGGCTAGCCTTGTCTACTGTGGGCTAACCTCACCCAGCTTGAGCCAGCCTGTTCTCTCACAGGTCAGGGGCAATAAGGGTGAGAGCAGAGCCTGCAGTTCACCTCAGCAAATATTTGCTGTTCTGGGAGGCTGGGACCCCAGCCTGCTGGTGAGGACTTGATAGGTGTCCAGAGCCAAGGATTGGGGGTTTGGATCCTCGGGCTTTCTGGATTCAGTCGTTTTGCCTCTCCAGGAAGGGGTTTTTGATCCAAGAGTAACCACCGAGTTTGATCTTTCTTCCTGGCATGAGAACACCCCAAAGCAATGAAGTGGGGTGGGATTCCAGCTGTCCCCTCAAAACCCCAGGGCAGGCCGGGGGCGGTGGCTCATGCCTGTAATACCAGCACTTTGGGAGGCTGAGGCAGGCTGATCACCTGAGGTCAGGAGTTTGAGACCAGCCTAGCCAATGTGGTGAAACCCCGTCTCTACTAAAAATACAAAAATTAGCCGGGTGTGGTGGCACATGCCTGTAATCCCAGCTACTTGGGAGGCTGAGGCAGGAGAATCACTTGAACCTGGGAGGTAGAGGTTGCAGTGAGCTGAGATCGTGCCACTGCACTCCAGCCTGGGCAACAGAGCAAGACTCCATCTGAAAAAAAAAAAAAAACCACCGCCACCACCAACAACAACAACTAAAAACCCAGGGCAGATCCTCATTGGCCCAAAGTAGGTCACATGTCCATACTCAAACCAATCACCATGACCAGGGGCATGGCATGTTCTGATTGGCCACTGGCAGGATCAGCACAACCCATTCACCAGGACTGGGGTGCGGGAGGTCACAGGGGCAGGTGGGCACTGCCAGCGGCTTTCAATCAGGGTAATGGAGCCCCCACCCCACAGACACACGGCAGAGTTTCTGCTTCACCCGTTTTGAGGCTGGGAAGTGCTCGGTGCCCAAAGCTTTCAACACCACCAAGACCCGCTGCTGCTGCAGTAAGAGGCCTGGGGAGGGCTGGGGAGACCCCTGCGAACTGTGTCCCCAGGAGGGCAACGGTGAGTGCCCACCCCTGTCCAGGCTCCCTGGATGATGTGCCCTCACCTTCCTGTCTCATTCTTCTCTCATCCTTCCCTGCACACACCTGGGGGCTGCACCTAGGCCCTGACTCTGACTCCCCTCCCCCTCTCCGTCCAGCTGCCTTTCAGGAGCTCTGCCCCTTTGGCCACGGGGCAGTCCCAGGCCTGGATGACTCCCGAGAAGGTGAGCCCCTCACCCACGTGCTAAGAGCCCCTTCTGGGCCACCCAGATCCATCTCCGCACTGCCTGGGTCTCTGAGTTTCAGGCTCCCCCTGAGAGCCTGGGTGGCCCTGGACCCTGCCAGCCTGGGGCTTGGGCTTTTGTCCCCTTGGGGCCTTGAGTGTGGCCAGGGCTCTGGCGATTGCATGGTGACAGAAGCCATGTCTGCAACGCCTGCCATCCGCAGACGTGAATGAGTGTGCAGAGAACCCTGGCGTCTGCACTAACGGCGTCTGTGTCAACACCGATGGATCCTTCCGCTGTGAGTGTCCCTTTGGCTACAGCCTGGACTTCACTGGCATCAACTGTGTGGGTGAGTGGCCAGCTCTTCCCCAGCTCTGTCCCAGGCCCCTCCCAGGACAGGAAGGAGCAGAGCAGGGCAGGGAAGACACCCCCAGGCAGTGGGTGAGATCCTGTCCTTAACCACTGCCTCTCTCCCCCATTCACTTTTTCTCCCTCTGTGCTTCATTCACTCATTAATTCACTTGCTCACTCATTTTCTTGCTCATTCATTCACTCACTCACTTATTCATTTACTGACTCATTCATTCACTGACTCATTTATTCACTCACTTGCTCACTCACTTACTCATTTTCTCATTCATTCACTCATTTATTCACTCACTCATTTACTCCCTTATTCATTCACTTACCAATTCACTCACTCATTCACTCCTTTGCTCACTCATTCCTTCACTTGTTCATTCATTCACTTGTTAATTCACTAACTCCCTCATTCATTCACACGTCATTCATTCACTTGCTCATTCACTCACTTATTCATTTACTCACTTATTCACTCATTCACTCATTTGCCCCCTCACTCATTCACTTGCTAATTCACTCACTCATTCACTCCTTTGCTCACTCATTCCTTCGCTTGTTCATTCATTCACTTGTTCATTCAATCACTCCCTCATTCATTCACACCTCATTTATTCACTGGCTCATTCATTCACTCACTCATTCATTTACTCATTCACTCATTCACTCATTTGCTCCCTCATTCATTCACTTGCTTGTTTGTTCACTCATTCATTCGTTCCTTCATTTGTCTCCTTGCTCATTCACCCATTCAATCACTCATTTATTCATTTACTCACTTGTTCCTTTGCTCATTCATTCATGCTTTCACTCACTTATTCAGTCACTCATTCGTTTCCTCATTTGCCGTCTTGTTCATTCATTCACTTCCTTGCTGATTTCTCCATTCACTCACTCACTAATTCATCCACTCATTCACCCCTTTACTCACTCATTCCCTTATTCATTTAACCATTCATTCACTTACTCATTTATATGTTTTTTAGAGATGAAGTCTTGCTATGTTACCCAGGCTCTTTTGGAACTCCTGGGCTCAAATGACCCTCCTGCCTCAGTTTCAGTTACTGGTTTAATCACTCCTTCATTCACTGGCTCATTCATTCACTTCTTGCTCATTCACTCACTCCCTTGCTCACTCATGCATTCCTTTACCTGCCCACTTGCTCACACATTCACTCATTCATTCACTAAACACACACCGCTTGCCTGCCCCATAGCCAGACTAGAGGTGCATTCGATCTGGCCCCATCCGATCTGTGGTGGTCAACAGGCAGGCAGATGGGATGCTACTGAGGATGGGGGACCCTCTGCAGGCGCTGACCACCCCCTTACTCCCACCCAGACACAGACGAGTGCTCTGTCGGCCACCCCTGTGGGCAAGGTACATGCACCAACGTCATCGGGGGCTTCGAATGTGCCTGTGCTGACGGCTTTGAGCCTGGCCTCATGATGACCTGCGAGGGTACAACTCTGCTTGCCCAGGACCTGGGCCGTGTGACGGAGATGCCTGGGGGAGGGAGTGGAGGTCCCGCCCTCAGCCCCTACCCAGCTGGCACCTCCACTGGCCTCCCCAGACATCGACGAATGCTCCCTGAACCCTCTGCTCTGTGCCTTCCGCTGCCACAATACCGAGGGCTCCTACCTGTGCACCTGTCCAGCCGGCTACACCCTGCGGGAGGACGGGGCCATGTGTCGAGGTAGGCCTGACTAATATGGTAAAACCCTGTCTCTACTAAAAATACAAAATTAGCTGGGCATGGTGGCACACGCCTGTAATCCCAGCTACTTGGGAGGCTGAGAGACAGGAGAATCGCTTGAATCTGGGAGGCGGAGGTTGCAGTGAGCCGAGATCATGCCACTGCACTCCAGCCTGGGCGACAAGAGCAAAACTCCGCCTCAAAAAAAAAAAAAAAAAATCCTGCAATGCACACAGATCAGCCGCCCACCACAAAGAACTTTCCTATCCCAAATGTTCATAGTGTCAAGCGTGGGAGACCCTGGTCGGGGACTCAATGTCTCTGGGGCTGTTTCAGGGTCAGTGTTCCAGGGGCCATGAGCAGACTCACAGACCCTGACATGGGCAGGGGATGCAAGCTTTGGGGGACAATTCCTGATTCCCTCAGCTTCTTGGAGGCTGGGGCTGGGCAGGAGCTGGGGGCTCCCTTCCTAAGAGGGATAGACACTTGACAGGGCCTGCAGGGAACTCACTCAGGTCCCACAGGGCTGACGCAGGGTGGAATCCAGGTCCCCACAGCCATAGGGTGCCTGGCCTTGACTGACCATCTGTCTCTGGTCATCCGAAGATGTGGACGAGTGTGCAGATGGTCAGCAGGACTGCCACGCCCGGGGCATGGAGTGCAAGAACCTCATCGGTACCTTCGCGTGCGTCTGTCCCCCAGGCATGCGGCCCCTGCCTGGCTCTGGGGAGGGCTGCACAGGTATGGGGCACTGGAGCTTCAGGGGTGCAGGGAACCCCTTGTGGAAGGGAGAGGTCAAAGCAAGAGGGTTGGACCGGGCACGGTGACTCATACCTGTCATCCCAGCACTTTGGGAGGCTGAGGCGAGAGGATCGCTTGAGCCCAGGAATTTGAGGCTTCAATGAATGGGAGGGACAGGCAGTGGGGGGGACAGGCAGTGGGAGGGACAGGTAGTGGAGGGGACAGGCAGTGGGAGGACAGTGCCGCTGCACTCCAGCCTGGATGACAGTGAGACCCCATCTCCAAAAACAATAAAAATGAAAATAAGACCAGGCACGGTGGCTCACGCCTGTAATCCTAGCACTTTGGGAGACCAAGGCGGTTGGATCATCTGAGGTTAGGAGTTTGAGAACAGGGTGGACAACACGGCGAAACCCCGTCTCTACTAAAAATACAAAAAAAAAAAAAAAATAGCTGGGCGTGGCAGCGGGCACCTGTAATCCCAGCTACTTGGGAAGCTGAGGCAGAAGAATTTCTTGAACCCGGGAGGTGGAGGTTGCAGTGACCCAAGATCAGGCAATTGCACTCCAGCCTGGGAAACAGAGCGAGAAACTCTGTCTCAAAAAATAATAATAATAAAAATAAAAATAAATAAAATAAAAATAAGAGGGCCTGGGCAGATCCAAAGGGGCCCTTTGGGTCCGTGGGAGAGGCTGGCTGCCTGTGGCCTCCCCACCCACCTGCCTCACCCCTCCCATCTCAGATGACAATGAATGCCACGCTCAGCCTGACCTCTGTGTCAATGGCCGCTGTGTCAACACTGCGGGCAGCTTCCGGTGCGACTGTGATGAGGGATTCCAGCCCAGCTCCACCCTTACCGAGTGCCACGGTGAGTGTGGCTGGACACGCACAGTGGATGCAACCACCTACCATGTGGCACCCACTGCCTGTCCCCCCCACTGCCTGTTCCCCCCACTGCCTGCCCGCTTCACTCCCTGTCCCTCCCACTGCCTGTTCCCCCCATTGCCTGTTCCCCCCACTGCCTGTTCCCCCCACTGCCTGTTCCCCCCACTGCCTGTTCCCCCCACTGCCTGTCCCCTTCACTCCCTGTCCCTCCCACTGCCTGTTCCCCCCCACTGCCTGCCTGTTCCCCCCACTGCCTGTCCCCCCCACTGCCTGTCCCTCCCACTGCCTGTCCCCCCACTGCCTATCCCCCCCACTGCCTGTCCCCCCCACTGCCTGTCCCTCCCACTGCGTGTCCCCCCACTGCCTGTCCCTCCCACTGCCTGTCCCTCCCACTGTCTGGGAGCCCTCCAAGGCAGGGACGGGGCCTGCGGCACTGACGGGCAACCCAGGGGGTTGCTGAGCTAATCCGGACACACATGTCCAGTGCTCCCCTGCTGCCCCTCTTCCCTCTGTCCCTTCTGTTAAATACTGGAAGAACGGGATGCTCCCTCCATGCCTCCTGCAACTTACTGGCTCCACACCCTGGAACCAACCTTCCCCAGATCTCCCACTTCTGGGGAGCTAACCCCAGCCGGTGACCCACTAGGGCCATCTGTCCTGTGTATCCAACTCCCTCCTGGACACCCCTATCCCCAACACCCCCAAAATACAGCTTACCCCAAAGCAAGCTCAGTCTTTGCCCCCAAACCAGCCTCCTGGAGTGACCGTTGTCTTTCCCGTTGTTCTCCGCAGACATCCGGCAGGGGCCCTGCTTTGCCGAGGTGCTGCAGACCACGTGCCGGTCTCTGTCCAGCAGCAGTGAGGCTGTCACCAGGGCCGAGTGCTGCTGTGGGGGTGGCCGGGGCTGGGGGCCCCGCTGCGAGCTCTGTCCCCTGCCCGGCACCTCTGCCTACAGGAAGCTGTGCCCCCATGGCTCAGGCTACACTGCTGAGGGCCGAGGTGGGTGCCCATGCCCTCAGGACCCCCAGGGAGGAAAGAAACGGGGGAGTTTGCTCAGGGTCATGTGTCTGTACTGCAGCAGGTACTGGAATGTGTGAGCCACACTGTGTGTGTGTGTGTGTGTGTGTGTGTGTGTGTGTGTCTTTGTGCTAGCAGATATGAGAACCAGTACATGTGCCCCATATGCGTGGAAGAACTCGGGGGGTTGAGGGAGCAGGTGTGTGAGCCAGTGTGTGTGTATGTGTTCTGAGACAGAGTCTCGCTTTGACACCCAGGCTGGAGTGCAGTGGTGCAATCTCAGCTCACTGCAACCTCTGCCTCCCAGTAGCGTACCTGTCATCCCAGCACTTTGGGAGGCTGAAGAAGGAGGATTGCTTAAGCCCAGGAATTTGAGGCTGCAATGAGCTAAGATAGTGCCACTGCACTCCAGCCTGGGTGATAGAGCAAGACCTCGTCTCCAAAAGCAATAAAAATAGGCCGGGCACAGTGGCTCACACTTGTAATCCCAGCACTTTGGGAGGCTAAGGTGGGCGGATCACCTGAGGTCAGTAGTTTGAGACCACCCTGGTCAACATGGTGAAACCTCATCTCTACTAAAAATACAAAAAATTAGCTGGACTTGGTGGCGTGTGTCTGTAATCCCAATTACTCGGGAGGCTGAGGCAGGAGAATCCCTTGAATCCGGGAGGCAGAGGTTGCAGTGAGACGAGATCACGCCATTGCACTCCAGCCTGGGCAACAGAGAGAAACTCTGTCTCAAAAAAATAAATAAATAAAAATAAAAAGCAAGAGGGCCTTAACAGACCCAAAGGATCTCTTTGGGGCCATGGGACAGGCTGGCTCTCCCATGGCCAGTAAAGATGAGGTTTTGCCATGCTGGCCAGGCTGGTCTCAAACTCCTGGCCTCAAGTGATCCGCCCACCTTAGCCTCCCAAAATGCTGGGATTACAGGCGTGAGCCACCGCGCCCGGCCCAGTGTGTGTTCTTTGTGAGTGAGAGCTCGTTCTGGACTGCGTGGGAGCTGGTGTGTGTCTGTGTGCGTCAGCTGGGTGAGAAGTATACACCGTGTTCATCTGTGAAGTAGAAGGCAGTGAGAGGGAGCCAGCGGCCTGTGTGTTGTGGACTTGGGTGAGTGTACAAGGGCAGGTATGTGAGTGTCTGCGTGTGAGCGAGCATAAGGACATCAGTGTGTCTCATTGAGTGTGTCACTGATAGTGAGATGGGTTATCCATGTGACCAGCAGTGACATCAACAGGACTGGGGAGGGCCAGGCGCGGTGGCTCACGCCTGTAATCCCAGCACTTTGGGAGGCTGAGGCGGGCAGATCACGAGGTCAGGAGACTGAGACCATCCTGGCTGACACGGTGAAACCCTGTCTCTATTAAAAATACAAAAAATTAGCCGGGCGTGGTGGCAGGTGCCTGTAGTCCCAGCTACTCGGGAGGCTGAGGCAGGAGAATGGCATGAACCCGGGAGGCGGAGCTTGCAGTGAGCAGAGATCGTGTCACTGCACTCCAGCCTGGGCGACAGAGCGAGACTCTCCCTCAAAAAAAAAAAAAAAAAAAAAAGTAGGACTGGGGAGGAAATGGCTTTTTGGGGGTGTGGCTGGGGGGAGACTCGGGAGTCCCTAAGTGTTGGTGTGTGTTCCCGTGTTTCTGCAGGAGCATCTAGGTGTGTGGCTGGTGTGTCATGTTGCGTGCACTGCGTGTCTCTGTTCTGCATGTTGGTGCACTGAGGAGGTGTCGCTGTTGAGGCTGGGGAGGGGTGGGTGTGAGTACTCCTCCCTGGAAGCTTCATGGGCGTGTCCTGCAGGCTCAGGTGTCATCCGCAGCCTGAGGATGGGGTCCACGTGGGCTGGGGTGCAGTGGCCAGTGTGGAAGGGAGGCTGGACTTTCCTCCGAGGAGACGGCTGCTGGGCAGAGAGAAGGAGACATGCCTCGGTAGAGGCGCGAGGCAGCCAGCCAGCCCCATTTGTACCCTACTTTTTCCCAGATGTAGATGAATGCCGTATGTTTGCTCACCTGTGTGCTCATGGGGAGTGCATCAACAGCCTTGGCTCCTTCCGCTGCCACTGTCAGGCCGGGTACACACTGGATGCTACTGCTACTACCTGCCTGGGTGAGCCCAGCACTTTGCACCTGCACCCTTGGCCCAGCCTGGCCACCTTCTGTGCAGCCCCTGAGCAAAACTTCCCTGAGACTTTCCAGTTTGCAATGTTAGGCTTTCATTTACAAAGTGGTGCCCGAACCATACAGACAACTGAGGGCCAGGTGTGATGGCTCGCTACTGTAATCCCAGTATTTTGGGAGGTCGAGGTGGGAGGATCACTTGAGACCAGGAGTTCTGTAGCAACATAGTGAGACCCCATCGCTAAAAAAAATTAGCCAGGATGGTGGCCTGTAGTCCCACATGCGCCTGTAGCCCCAGCTACTTGGGAGGCTGCTTGAGCTCAGGAGTCTGAGGCTGCAGTGAGCTATGAGTGTGCCACTGCAGTCCAGCCTGGGTGACAGAGTGAGACCCTATCTCTTAAAAAATGAAAAAGAAAAGAAAAGAAAGAAAGAAAGAAAAAAAAAACAGGCCAGGCATAGTAGCTCATGCTTGTAATCCCAGCACTTTGGGAGGCCAAGGTGGGCACATCATTTGAAGCCAGGATTTCAAGACCAGCCTGGCCAAGATGGTGAAACCCCATCTCTGCTAAAAATACGAAAATTAGCTGCACGTGCTGGTGCACGCCTATAATCCCAGCTACGCAGGAGGCTGAGGCAGGAGAATCGTTTGAACCCAGGAAGTGGAGGTTGTAGTGAGCTGAGATCATGCCACTGCAGTTTAGTCTGGACAACAGAGTGAGACTCTGTCAAGAAAGAAAGAGAGAAAGAAAGGGAAGGAAGGAAGGAAGGGAAGGGAAGGAAGGAAGAGAGAGAGAGAGAAAGAAACAAAGAAGGAGAAGGGAGAAAGAGAAAAAAGAGAAGAAAGAAAGAAGAGAAAGAAAAAAGAAAGAGAGAGAGACAGAAACAGAAAGAAATAAAGAGAAAGAGAGGGAGAGAGAAAGGGAGAGGAAGGAAGGGAAGGAAGGCCAAGTGAGGTGGCTCACGCCTGTAATCCCAGCACACTTTGGGAGGCTGAGGCAGAAGGATCACTTGAGGCCAGGAGTTTGAGACCAGCCTGGCCAACATCGTGAAACCGTCTCTACTAAAAAAAAAGAAAAAAGAAAAAAGAAAAAAAATTAGCCAGGTGTTATGTGCCTGTAATCCCAGCTGCTTGGGAGGCTGAGGCAGGAGAATTGTTTGAACCTGGGAGGCGGAGGGTGCAGTGAGCTGAGATTGCGCCATCGCATTCCAGCCTGGGTGATGAAACGAGACTCCGTCTCAAGAAAGAGAGAAACAAGGAAGGGAGAGAGGGAGGGAGGGAGGATCCTTTCATTCTCCCACCCCCACCCTGTTTGGGCCACTTTCCTGCTGTTATTTCTTCCTTTTATTTTGCACATCCTGATATTTTTCAGTTGTGTTTTGTAGCAAGCGTACATCTAAGTCAGCGGGAAGAAAACTCTAGCCCGAGGGTCAAGTCTGGCCCTCCATTTGTTCTTGTCAATAAAGTTTTATTAGCACACAGCCATGCACATTTGTCTGCTTACCCTCAATGGCTGCTTTGCTAGTACAAAAGCCACATGGAGTAGTTGTAACTGAGATGGTGTGGCCTGCAAAACCAAATGTATTTCCCATCTGGCTTTTTGCAGAAAGAAGTGTTCATTCCTGTGTAAGTCCACAGATTTCAGATGGTCGGGGTCTGGGTGGAGACCTCAGTCCCTGAACACCCCCAGGGAATGTCTGTCTAACCCGCCCCACCACCCACGCTGTCCTTCCCTAGATGTGGATGAGTGCAGCCAGGTCCCCAAGCCATGTACCTTCCTCTGCAAAAACACGAAGGGCAGTTTCCTGTGCAGCTGTCCCCGAGGCTACCTGCTGGAGGAGGATGGCAGGACCTGCAAAGGTGATGTCCTTTCAACTCTCCCCTACTCCCGCCACTGCATGCAGTCTAGGGCCCCAAAGGGATGCCCAAGACATGTCCCCTGCAATCTCACCCCCTCCCATCTGCATGGAGTCAAGCACCATCTCCGGGGTCTTTCTCTTGTCACCCCTCTGCCTGGAGGTGGCAAGGGCAGCCCCTGGGAAGCCCCTAATCCCCACTGGGCCCTGCCCTGAGCCTGCTGGACCATCCGTGCTGCAGACCTGGACGAATGCACCTCCCGGCAGCACAACTGTCAGTTCCTCTGTGTCAACACTGTGGGCGCCTTCACCTGCCGCTGTCCGCCCGGCTTCACCCAGCGCCACCAGGCCTGCTTCGGTGAGTGACCCTTGCCCCTCACCGGGAGGTGACGCATGACCCCAGCATTAGTTATTTTGCTCACCAAAAAAATATCAAGTTGGCCGGGCACAATGGCTCACGCCTGTAATCCCAGCACTTTGGAAAGCTGAAGCGGGTGGATCATCTGAGAGGTCAGGAGTTCAAGACCAGCCTGGCCAACATGGTGAAAACCCGTCTCTACTAAAAATACAAAAATATTAGCCTGGCATGGTGGCAGGTGCCTGTAATCCCAGCAACTCGAGAAGCTGAGGCAGGAGAATCGCTTGAACTCGGGAGGCAGAGGTTGCAGTGAGCTGAGATCACACCACTGCACTCCAGCCTGGGCAACAAGAGCGAAACTCTGTCTCAAAAAAAATAGTATCAAGCACCCGGTGTGTACTGGACACTGGGGACATGGGGGTGATCAGAACAAAGTCATTACTTCCTTAGTGCTCGCTTCCTGGAGGCATCTAGAACCTCCTTCCTCTCCTTTGGGAGGAGAGAGGCCCTCTCGCCTTGGCTTATGGCATCTTGCCTTCTCCCTGACAAGTCCCTGCTGGATCTCCCTCCCAGAGCCTCCCCAGAGCGCTCCTGAAATCCCAGGTCTCACATAGTCCCAAGAGGAAATCAGTTCAACAGCTAAAGCCACAGGGGCATCTGCTACCATCATTGTTTCTTAGTGTCTCATGGCCCCCAGGGAACACAATCTTCCCCAAAGGCAGAGCCTAGTCAAGGGTGGCCCCATTCACGTGCCCACTAATCTGCCCAGACAGCACCTACTGTGTACCAGGCAGTGCTCTAGACCAAAGGGTGGCAAACTCCAGGCTGCCAGCCAAGCCCGGCCCCCTGCTTGCTTTTTTAATAAAGTTTTATTGACACACAGCCAAGCCCACTTGATTACAATCACCTGTGGCTGCTTTTACACTATATTGGCAGAGAAGAGTCTTGGGACAGAGCCTGTTACAGAAACAGAAATGGTTTGTCGGGCCCTGTTATAGACCCTGGGGGTACAGCAACAAACATAAAAGGCAGGGCTCTTCCATCATGGAACTTTCCTTCTAGCACGGAATCAAGACTAGAAGCAGACAACAAGAAATGAACAGAATGGTGTGGTTGGGTGTGGTAGCTCATGCCTGTAATCCCATCACTTTGGGAGGCTGAGGCTGGCAGATCACTTGAGGCCAGGAATTTGAGACCAGCCTGGCCAACATGACAAAACCCCGTTTCTACTAAAAATACAAAAATTAGTCGGGTGTGGTTGTGGTGCCTGTAATCCCAACTACTTGGGAGGCTGAGGCAAGAGAATCACTTGAACCTGGGAGGTGGAGGTTGCAGTGAGTCGAGATCGTGCCACTGCACTCAGACAGAGCAAGACTGTCTCGAAAACAAACAAACAAACAAAAAATTAACAGAACAGTGTGTTCAAAGGTGATGTGTGTCATGAAAGAAAGAAAAAGTAAAAGCAGGAATTCAGGAAAGAAGGAGAGGGCCACAGGGTTGTTTTGGAGGGTGGGGAGAGGTTTGGTGGTGGTTGTTTTTGGTTATGTTGTCTGTTTGTTTGTTTGTTTGTTTGTTTTAGAGATGGAGTCTTGCTCCATCACCCAGGCTGGAATACAGCAATGTGATCGCAGCTCACTGAAACTTCAAATTCCTGGGCTCAAGCAATTCTCCCACTTCAGCTTCCCTATACTTGGGACTACAGGCTCACCACATCTGGGTTTTTTGTTTTGTTTTTTGTTTCTTAGAGATGGAGTCTCTTAATGACTCTGTTGCCCGGGCTGGAGTACAGTGGCTATTCACAAATGTGATCACAGCACACTGAAGCCTCAAACTCCTGGTGTCAAGTGATCCTCCCACCTCAGCCTCCTGAGAGGGCTTCAGTTTTAAGAGAGGGATCAGGTCAAGTGTCACCAAAAGAGAACATTTGGCTGGGCACTGTGGCTCATGCCTGTAATCCCAGCACTTTGGGAGGATGGCTTAGGGCCAGGAGTTTGAGACCAGCCCAGGCAACATGGCAAGACTCCATCTCTACAAAAAATACAAAATTAGCTAGAGGTGGTGACACCTGCCTGTAGTCTTAGCTACTTAGGAGGCTGAGGTGGGAGGATCTCTTGAACCCAGGAGGTTGAGGCTGCAGTGAGCAGTGTTCATACCACTGCAGTCCAGCCTAGGGGACAGAGCAAGACTCTCAAAAAAAAAAAAAAAAAAAAAAAAGAGAGAGAGAGAGAACATTTGAACAAAGGCTCTTGAAACAAGAGGCATTTCTGTTTCTCTGCAACATTAAAGTCTGTGGCCAGGCATAATGGCTCACACCTGTAATCCCAGCATTTTGGGAGGCTGAGGCAGGAGGATTGCTTCAGCTCAGGAGTTTGAGACCAGCCTGGGCAACACAGTGAGACCCCATCTCTATTAAAAAAAAAAAAAAGTAAGGTTTTCACTGGATGTGTGAGCAGCTGCATGGACCAGGGCCGTGCATCACATGGGTACCATCCGTGGAGCAAGCTCACATGTGACTGCTTCTCTCACTAGAAATGAGTTTAAATTCTCAGCCAGGCAGGTGGTGGTGTGAGGCTCAACTTGATCAAAAGTCAACAAATTTTTTCTGCAAAGGGCTCAAGAGAAGTAAATATTTTCAGCTTTGTAGTTGAGATGGTCTCTGTCGCCATGATTGGACTCTGCCATGCTAGCATCAAAGCAGCTGGAGAGATACGTAAATGAAAGACCGTGTCTGTGTCCCAATAAAACTTTATTGATACAACAGACAGTGGCTTGGATTTTGTCTCAGGGTGTTCCTGTCTGCTGATGACTAAACTATTAATAGAAGAGCAAACTCACATGACCACAGTAGGCCAGCCTGACACTTGGTTTGCTTTGCTAGATGTAAAGGAAAGAAATTGTGGATGGTGGCAGACATTTCTGTTTTTAATTTTTGAGATGGAGTCTTGCTCTGTCGCCCAGGCTGGAGATTGTAGTGGTGCCATCTCAGCTCACTGCAATCTCACCTCCCAGGTTCAAGCGATCCTCCTGCCTCAGCTTCCCAAGTAGCTAGGACTACAGGTGTGTGCCACCATGCCTGGCTAATTTTTGTATTTTTTGTAGAGACGGGGTTTTGCCATGTTGCCCGGGCTGGTCTTAAACTCCTGGGCTCAAGCAATCTGCCCACCTCGGCCTTCCAAAGTGCTGGGATTGCAGGCCAAGGTGCCTGGCTGTGCCAGACATTTCTTCTGGCCAGAGTCTAGAGCTATTCTCTGTGGCCCCTCAAGTGACAGCTTAGGCAGCTGCAGGGGCCACTCCTACTTAGAAGCTGCATGTTCCCATGTCTGTTGTTCCCAAGAGATATTCACTTTTTGTTTGCTCGTTTTTGTTTTTTGAGACAGAGTCTCACTCTGTCGCCCAGGCTGGAGTGCAGGGGCGTGATCGTGGCTCACTGCAACCTCTGCCTCCTGGGTTCAAACGATTCTCCCACCTCAGCCTCCCAAGTAGCTGGGATTACAGGCATGCAGCACCACATCCAGCTAATTTTTGTATTTTTAGTAGAGACGGGGTTTCACTATGCTGGTCAGGCTGGTCTCGAACTCCCAGCCTCAGGTGATCTGCCTGCCTTGGCCTCCCAAAGTGCTGGGATTACAGGCATAAGCCACTGTGCCCGACCCCAAGAGAGACTCTACATCTCCATAGATATGTGCTTAGTGTCAAGAATCTCTGTACTCAAGGAAGCTAAAAGCAGGATTTTCCACCAGGAATTTGTTGTTCATTCCTCAAAATCCCAGTTCAAATGCAATATACCAGCCATGGGCTCCTACCATTGTAGCAATGCTCTCTGGCCATTGTACCAATGCCCTCCTACCGTCGTAGCAACCTGGCCATTTTAGCCAGCTCAGGCTGCCATAACAAAATACCATAGACTGCAAGTGTGGGATTTAGCAAATTCAAATCCAAAAACTGGGCCGGGTGCAGTGGTTTGCACCTGTAATCCCAGCACTTTGGGAGGCTGAGTTGGGAGGATCTCTTGTGCCCAGGAGTTTGAGACCAGCCTGGGCAACATAGTGGACAATGTAGTCCCCACTAAAAATACAAAAATTAGCCAGGCATGGTCTTGTGCACCTGTAGTCCCAGCTACCCAGGAGGCTGAGGTGGGAGGCTCACCTGAGCCCAGGAGGCGGAGGTTGCAGTGAGCTGAGAGTGTGCCACTTCACTCCAGCCCAGGGGACAGAATGAGATCCTATCTAAAAAAAAACAAAATTAACAGTTGGTTAAATGAAGCAGAGCAAATCCACACCAAGTGAAGATGTGGTGGCCATTTAAAATTATGCAAATAAGAATAGTAAGAAAAAAATATATATATGTGTGTGTATATATATATTTTTAAGATGGAATCTCACTCTGTCAGTCACCCAGACGAGTGCAGTAGAACAATCTTGGCTCATCGCAACCTCCGCCTCCCAGGTTCAAGCGATTCTTCTGCCTCAGCCTCCCGAGTAGCTGGGACTACAGGCGTGTACCACCACACCTGGCTAAATTGTTTTGTATTTTTAGTAGAGATGGGGCTTCACCATGTTGGTCAGGCTGATCTCGAACTCCTGACTTCAGGTGATCCGGAGGCTCCCTAGGCCTCCCAAAGCACTGGGATTACAGGCATGAGCCACTGTACCCAGCCCCCAAGAATAGTAAGAATATTTAAAGACATAGAAAGATGATCACAGACTATTCAGTTTAAAACAATAGCTTATACACACACACACACACACACACACACACACACACGGACAACCCATACACTGGGTGGCTTAAACTACAGAGATTTATTTTTTTTTCTGTTCTGGAAGCTGGGCAGTTCAAGATCAAGGTGGCAGCATGGCTGGTTCTGTGAGGGCTCTCTTCTTGGTTTGCAGACAGCCACCTTCTTGCTGTGTCCTCACTTGGCAGAGACAGAGCAAGCTTTCTGGTGTCTCTTATAAGGGCACTATTCTCATCATAAAAGCCCTACCCTCATGACCTTATCTAACCCTGATCACCTCCCAAAGACCTAATCTCCAAATACCAGCCCACTGGGGGTTACGGCTTCAACATAGGATTTTGGAGAGACACAAACATCAATCCATGGCACCGGCTGACCTCACGCTATTGTCAGGTTTCCATGAGAACAAAACCCAACAGGCAACACTATGTCATTTTTCCATGGGAGAAGGAAAAGAGGCTTTGTTTATCTTTTACTCTTTTACCGGGCACTGCCCTAAGCCTTTTACATGATTAGGTTAATTTAATTCTGTCTCGCACGCACACAAAAATGCAATGAGGTAGACATTATCATCTCCATATACAGCTGAGGACATCGAGGCACAGAGAGGGTAGGTAAGTTGCCCAAGGACACACAGCTTTGAGGCGGTGGAGATGAGATTCTTTATGTGCAGGATCTCAAACATTGGTGCCTATTCTGTGAGTCAGGAACTGTTACAGATCTCATTTCACAGAGTGGGAAACAGGCACAGAGAGGGTGAGCAACTTGCCTGAAGGCACACAGTGGTGGGACTGGCATTGTGTCACCTGACACGAGTTCCTTAACCAGCAGGCAACCCTGCCTGATCTCTCTCCTCTGCAGACAATGATGAGTGCTCAGCCCAACCTGGCCCATGTGGTGCCCGCGGGCACTGCCACAACACCCCGGGCAGCTTCCGCTGTGAATGCCACCAAGGCTTCACCCTGGACAGCTCAGGCCATGGCTGTGAAGGTACAGCCCAGCTTTGGCTGGGGTCTAGTGTTTGGGGGTGTTGGTCCTGAGAGCCGTCTGGTAAACCCTCTCTCTCTCTCTCTATGTCTCAGATGTGAATGAATGTGATGGGCCCCACCGCTGCCAGCACGGCTGTCAGAACCAGCTAGGGGGCTACCGCTGTGGCTGCCCCCAGGGTTTCACCCAGCACTCCCAGTGGGCCCAGTGTGTGGGTGAGTAGAAAGGGCTGGGAAGAAGCTGGGCCCTCCACCAGAAGCTGCTCAGAGCAGGTGACTAACAGACACCACCCTGCAAGATGATGTGACAAGCACAATTATCTAAAGATTGAACAGGCCAGCCCAGAAGGTAGTGAGTTCCCCACTGCTGGGGAGTCAAGGTGCAGCAGAATAAGCATGGAAAAGTGTCTGAGTTCATTCCTTAGGGCATGGTGGCCTGGAGGACTCAGTTGAGAAAGATTTTCAGACCTGAAGTCTGCAATTTTGTGATCACAGGGAAAGAGTGTTGTGATTGATTAGTGATGTCTGCCACGAGTGTGATTACTGATGTCTGCTATGGATGCTGCAAGGGGCGATGGAGGTGTGCATGCTATATCATTGCCATAGCTGTTGCAGAGGCCCTCCATTTGGGGGGCTAGCCTTCTGCCCCCCAACCTTCCCCCATCTTCTGGCTGCTCTAGGACCTCCTAGCAGCCTCTTTCACTGCTCTTTTCATTCCTCCACTGCAGTGCAGCTTTCACCCTCTACCATTTTCGGGCCCACTTGCTGTCTCCTGAGACCTTTCCTCGGCCTCCATCCTCTACCTCCACTGCTCTTGGCACCACAGTCTGCCCCTTCAGGCTCCTGGACACTCTCTCCTGTGGCCTTTGTGATGTGGCTATCCCTGCTCTCCCACTGCCTCACAGGCAGTGCCTTCTCTGCCCCCTCCTTTTGTCTGTCATGGTGGGTCTTTATCTAAGTTCTTCTTGGGGTTCCCACACCACACGACACCATCCCCCAGGCAAGGTGCTTGTCCCCTGGGGATCTTGGGGATCCCACAGACCATTGGCCTTTGCTGGCAACTCTTCCTCAACTTGTCTCCTCCTCCCTGTACTGACTCATTCATTCTTTCCCCAACTGTTTGCCAAGGACCTGCCTTTCACTAGGCCCTGAGCTCGGATGCAGAAGTGAGCTGAAAAACCATTTCTGCCTTGAGTTTTTCAGTCCAGCAAAGGAAACAGAGATTAATTAGACCCCCAACTAGGTTCTCAACAGAGGACCATTTTACCACCATAGTACATTTTGAAGTGTCTGCGAGACATTTTTGATCATCACAATTGGGATCCACCATGGTAGTTCACTCTGGTGGGATATTGAGGTAGGAGGATCATTTGAGGCCAGGAGTTCAAGACCAGCCTAGGCAACATAGCAAGACCCCCATCTCTACAGAAAGTTAAAAGATTAGCCAGGCATGTTGGTGCACACCTGTAGTCCCAGCTACTCGGGAGGCTGAGGCAGGAGGACCCCTTGAGCCCAGGACGTCAAGGCTGCAGTGCACAATGGTTGCACCACTGCACTCCAGCCTGGGCAACAGAGTGAGACTCCCAACTCTAAACAGACAATTGGAGGCAGATGGGTTTTCCTGGTGTCAAGCGGGTGGAAGCCAGGGATGCTGCTCAACGTCCCACAGTGCAAGGAGGCCTCCTCCCTAGAGAATGATCTGGCCCCAAGTGTCAATAGCGCTGAGGGTGAGAAAGCTTGTTCTAGATCATCCCACATTTTGGGGTTTAGGGGAAGTGTTGAGAGATGTTGTGAAGGAGAACCACAGGGTTTGGGGCAGCGGGGCTATGGGGCCGATCTAGTCTCAGGGCTCACTGCCAGCTTGCTGGAGAGTTTGGCATTGGACTTGGGCTCTGAACATAGAGCATTCCAGGTGGAGGGCTCTGGGGGTGTGAAGGCTGCACTGCCCCACCTCTGCGTCCTCCCTCTCCTCCTCCTTTCCTCCCACAGATGAGAATGAGTGTGCCCTGTCACCCCCCACCTGCGGGAGCGCCTCCTGTCACAACACTCTTGGTGGCTTCCGCTGCGTCTGCCCCTCTGGCTTTGACTTTGATCAGGCCCTCGGGGGCTGCCAGGATGTGGATGAGTGCGCCGGACGGCGTGGCCCCTGTAGCTACAGCTGTGCCAACACTCCTGGTGGCTTCCTGTGCGGCTGTCCTCAAGGCTACTTCCGGGCTGGGCAAGGGTGAGAGGCTGGAGTGGGGCAAGCAGACTCCATGCCCTGCAAGCATCCATGCACGCACACACACACACACACACACACACGGGGCTTTGTGCATGCCAAGAATTTACCAGAAGAGCTCCTTCAGCCTGTGCATGCGTGGGCATTTGCCCACATATGCAGAGTCCTGGACACGCAGAGGTACAGTGGCACCTGTATCTATTCACACTCATCCTCACACCACTAACATGTAGTTGTCCACATGGCACACACCTGTACCAGCATGCGTGGGCACTCTTGTGCATTTACAGATCCCAGCATGCACACGTGTGTGTGTGTGTGTGTGTGTGTGTGTGCGTGTGCGTGCGCGCATGTCCCAGTGTGCACTCAGGCTCATGGATGCCCACATCCCTGGGGGCACAGTGCCATTGCTACCTCCCAGTTTGCACAGGTGAGGAAGCATGCGTCAGCCATCTGTGAGTGCTCACACTATACACACATCCCCGGGCACACTCAGGGAGATTCACACATTCCTACGAGCACACATATGCCTGCATGAGTTATTCCCCATGTGAACACACAGGTTGGCACACGCACATGCCCCTGGGTATGCTCATGTCCATTCATCCATCCCAGCCTGTGCACGTCCTCTCACTCCTGTGTTCACACCTATCCCCAAATGAACCAAGGGACACACATGCACACCCTTATGTGGTGCACACACACTCGTAAACACAGAGCCACACCAGCACATGCTCAGAGGCATTTGTGTGCGTGGGCATTTGCAGCATGACTCAGAACGGAGTATGGGGTGGAGCGGCGTGGCTGGGGAGGTCCCATCAGCCCGCCTCTGAAACCCCTCCACCCTGTCCGTCCTGGCCCAGGCACTGTGTCTCCGGCCTGGGCTTCAGCCCTGGACCCCAGGACACCCCGGACAAAGAGGAGCTGCTCTCGTCTGAAGCCTGCTACGAATGCAAGATCAATGGCCTCTCCCCTCGGGACCGGCCACGACGCAGTGCCCACAGGGACCACCAGGTGACATGGGTGCTGCACTAGGCAGGGGTGGCCAGGGAATGGGTGAGTGTGGGAAAGAGGCTGTGGACCCGACTTAGTCATGTCAGCCCCCCAAGAAGGAGCACCAGGCTCCACATCCCAACAGGTTCCCCATGTCATGGTGCCGGCTTAGGGCCTTCTTGTGCTTTCTCAGCCCTGGGATTTTTCTTCGGGGGGTCTCTGGGGGACACATCTCCCGAACACTCTGCCTCACTCCTGGTGACAAGTTAGGCGTCTTCCATACAGACCCTGGCCGGGCTGTGATGCTTTCTATGGGTCCCTTTTATAAAGGCACTTGGATGCGGGGAAATACCTGGGCTCCTCCAACCCTGCCTGCACCCTGGAATCTGTCACCCCCTCACCTCCTGGTTGGTGAAGGCCTCCCTTGGGACCCTTTTGGGATTTAGTTCCAATGGGACCCTAAGTGGCCTCTGTATCACAGCTCTGCCCATCTCAACTATTCTGTGCATCCCTCTGGGCTGTTCTCACAAACCCTTAGGCCAAGTTAAGCCCAAGCCCCTTCCCTGTCTGAGCCTTGGGGAGGTGAGTCTTTTCTCTGGGGACCCCAGCAGAGGCTCCCCTTAGGAGCCCCAGGGCCCCAACCTGACATACCCACTCAGCATCTGCCCTGTACCCCTCTTGTGCCTGAGGTGCTCCTGGAGTTCCTGAACCTGCCTTGTCTC
Organism: Gorilla gorilla gorilla; assembly: GCF_029281585.2. Lineage (NCBI taxonomy): Eukaryota > Metazoa > Chordata > Mammalia > Primates > Hominidae > Gorilla > Gorilla gorilla. The sequence goes on along the minus strand of NC_073244.2, from coordinate 13,950,359 downwards.
TAGGATTCTCAGGGATCTTCAACACACCACTCAGTAGCCGTAGGGCAGGCCTATGGCTCCATCCCTCCTTCCCTCTCGGGCCACCCCATCAAGGTGTGCAGAGAGGGCAGTTTTGCCACAGATGCCAGCTGCTTGCCCCTCAACTGAAGAGTCCCTGACTACGGGTCAGTCCTGCAGCCATCACCCAAGGGATCTGAAAGCCAAAAATGTATTAAACACCTGCTGTATGCAGGTATCACTCCAAGTGCTCTCTGTTCACAGCCTCTCAATGTTTATGACAACCCTGGGAGGTGTAGATGCCACTATTTTTTTTTTTTTTTTTGAGACGGAGTCTCGCTCTTGTTGCCCAGGCTGGAATGCAATGGCGCAATCTCGGCTGACCGCAATCTCTGCCTCTTGGGTTCAGGTGATTCTCCTGCCTCAGCCTCCCGAGTAGCTGGGATTACAGGCGTGCACCACCACGCCCAGCTAATTTTGTATTTTTAGTAGAGACGGGGTTTCTCCTTGTTGGTCAGGCTGGTCTCGAACTCCTGACCTCAGGTGATCCACCCGGCTCGGCCTCCCAAAGTGCTAGGATTACAGGCATGAACCACTGCACCTGGCCTAGATGCCACTATTATCCCTATTTTACAGATGGAGGAACTGAGGCTCGGAGAGGTTAGGGCACATGCCCAAGTTACAGAACTTGAACGTGGTGGTTCAGAGATTCCATGGATATGGCACATGGACTTCTCTTTACAAGCAGCCTTGGCATCCATGGCCAGCCATCCTGGGCCCCTCTGTCTTCCGAAGCCATCACTTTACATTGTTTCCCAAACAATTATCACTGAGCATGGAAACCATTACCCCAAACTCACCCCCACTGCAGACATTTAGGTCGAAGCTTCTTCACTCCACAGATTTTACTGAATACCACTGCTGGGCACTGTAATGGAGCAACAGTGAACAACAACAACAAAAACACCTGCCCTCGTGAGGCTGATATTCTAAAAGGGAGACACACAAGAAATCAACATGTAAAACATATCATCTTTTATAACACATGACAAATATGACACATGATAAGTGCTATGGGGAAAAACAAAGTGAGACATGGGATAGGGTTATTGGGCTTGAGAGGCTTTCTATATTAGATAAAATGTGAGTGTATTACTTTGTATTACTGAAAGGCCCTTTTTCCCCTCTAGTTATTTTTTCCCCCTTGCTAGGAAAAACTGTGGATGTATATATTATCCCATAGTTACTGATATTTTCTGTAAACTTCATAAGGGTAGAGCTGTGTCTGTAGGATTTACTACTGTATTGGTACCCCTTGGTACTCAATAAGAGTGAGTGAGTGGTTGTCAGGGTCCCAGGGCAGAAGTAGATCAAGACAGAGAAGGGCTAATTTTTGTATTTTTAGTAGAGATGGGGTTTCGCCATGTTGGCCAGGCTGGTCTCAAACTCCTGGCCTCAAGTGATCAGCCCACCTCAGACTCTCAGAGTGCTGGGATTACAGGTGTGAGCCACTGTGCCCAGTCAAGGCCAGGATTTTGAGACCAGCCCAGGTAACATAGTGAAACCCCCTCCACCTACAAAAAGTGAAAATATTAGCCAGCTGTGGTGCCAAGTGCCTGTAGTCCCAGCTACTTGGGAGGCTGAGGCGGGAGGATTGCTTGAACCCAGGAGTTCAAAGCGGCAGTGAGCTGTGATCACACCTCCGCACTCCAGCCTGGGTGACAGACAGACCCTGTCTCAAAAATAGGGCTGTATTGTGCCTTTGCCTGCAATACCCACTGACTGCCAGCAGGGGTCAGTAAGAGCATAAGTCTTAACAACATTCCGTGGGAAGAAGGCCTGAGATCTCCAGAATTGAGGGGCTGGGGAACAGGAATAACTTTCACTTGAATGCAACAGCAAAACACTCCGTCGGCATGTAAATGAGGACAAACCAACACAGTGCTCCCTAAAACAAAGGCAAAGGAAACACAGATGACCTTCTGTGGGGTTGGATACGTCACCCAGCCCTGGGGTAGCCTGCCATTGAGGCTCGCTGTCTTATTCAGGGCCCTGTCCAGCTGCCAAGACCAGGAAGGCACTTCAGAGGAGCTTAAATAAAGAAGGGTTTGTCATTGGCACACAAGGGGCTCTCAAAGAGGGCCAGATGCAGGAAGCACAGCGGAAGCTATCAGGCGGCTCTTCTGTCTGGTCCTTTACGCTCTCCTCTCTGGCCCTGCTTGGCATCCCGTTTCTCTCACTGTCAGCTCCGGCATTCTTTTAGGGGCTGGCTTCTGCTGAAAGGCCCTTGTTCCTAACACCAGCCATCCCAAGACATTTCTGAGTGACCTTAGGGCTCTGGGTCGCAATGTCATCTGAATAATCCCCTGGCTGCTGGGTCTCTGAGAACAAATCTTTGATACCTTTGGCCCAGGCTGGCAGGGGTCTGAGCAAGGTCCCTCAGCTGGGACTAGGGGTCTGTAGTGTGTAACAGTGGCCATCTCCCTGCCTCTCTCAGAAGCAGCCTCAGCCTTATGCCACTGAGTCTACAGATCCAGCTGACCTTGCGGATGAACAACCAGACTTGAGATGCCAAGGGAAGCAGTATTTTCCTCCACTTTATTTTTTTATTGATTTATTATTTATTTATTTATTTATTTATTTATTTGAGACAAGGTCTCGCTCTGTCACCCAGGCTGGAATGCAGTGGCGCAATCATAGCTCACTGCAGCCTTGAACTCCTGGGCTCAAGCAATACTCCCGCCTCAATCCCCCAAGTAGCTGAGACCACAGGCACATGTACCACCACACCTGCCCAGCTAATTTTTGTATTTTTTGTAGAGACGGGGTTCACCATGTTGCCCAGGCTGGTCTCAAACTCCTGGGCTCAAGTGATCCACCCACTTCAGCTTCCCAAAGTGCTGGGAGTACAGGCATGAGCCACCGTGCCCACCCTATTTATTGATTTTTTTTTTTTTTTGAGACGGAGTCTTGCTCTGTCACCCAGGCTGGAGTGCAGCAGCGTGATCTCCACTCACTGCAAGCTCCGCCTGCTGGGTTCATGCCATTCTCCTGGCTCAGCCTCTGGAGTAGCTGGGACTACAGGCACCTGCCACTATGCCTGGCTAATTTTTTTTTTTTTTTTTTTTTTTTTTTTTTTTTTAGTAGAGACGGGGTTTCACCTTGTTAGCCAGGATGGTCTCAATCTCCTGACCTCGTGATCCACCTGCCTGAGCCTCCCAAAGTGCTGGGATTACAGGTGTGAGCCACTGCGCCCAGCCTATTTATTGATTTTTAAAATCAATTTATTTTCTTTTTTTTGGGGAGCAGGGTCTCACTCTGTCACCCAGGCTAGAATGCAGCAGTGCAATCATAGCTCACTGCAGCTTGAACTCCCAGGCTCAAGGGATCCTCCCACCTCAGCCTCCCTAGTAGCTGGGACTACAGGCGTGCAACACCATACCTGGTTAATTTCTTGTATTTTTAGTAGAGACAGGGTTTCACCAGGTTATTCAGGCTGGTCTCAAACTCCTGGGCTCAAGCAATCTGTCCACCTTGGCCCTCAGCCAACTTCATGTCTTTTTGTAGCACATCTTGTCACTTTTACATTTTCCATTTATTTGTCTACTATCTGCTTTGCTTTACTAGAAGGTAAACTCCCTGAGGGGAAGGATTTTTCTCTGCTCATTGCTAAATCCCCAGTGCCTCAAAGATTGCCAGGAATTCAGTAGGTGCCTAATAAACATATATATATTTTTGAGACAGGGTCTCAGTCTGTTACCCAGGCTGGAGTGCAGAGGTGTGATCACAGCTCACTGCTGCTTCGAACTCCTGGGACCTCCCACATCAGCCTCCTAAGTAGCTAGGACTACAGGTGCACACCAGTACTAATATTTTCACTTTTTGTGGGTGGATGAGGTCTCACTATGTTGCCCGTGCTGGCCTCAAAATCCTGGCCTTGGCCAGGCACAATGGCTCACGCCTGTAATCCCAGCACTTTGGGAGGCCGAGGTGAGCGGATCACTTGAGGCCAGGAGTTTGAGACCAGCCTGGCCAACATAGTGAAACCCTGTCTCTACTGAAAATACAAAAACTAGCCAGGCATGATGGCAGGCACCTGTAATTCCAGCTACTTGGGAGGCTGAGGCAGGATAATCACTTGAACCCAAGAGGCAGAGGTTGCAATGAGCCGAGATCGTGTCACTGCACTCCAGCCTGGGCAACAGCAAGACTCCATCTCAAAAAAAAGAAGAAGAAGAAACAAAGAAATCCTGTCCTCAAGCAATCCTCCTGCCACAGCCTCCAAAAGTGCTGGGATTATAAGCATGAGCCCCTGTGCCCATCCTGTTTTTTTAGATTGAGAGGGTACAGGTTTGTTATTAATAAATGGATATATTGCATGATGAGGCAGTTTGGGCTTCTGCTGATCCCATCATCCAAACAGTGAACATAGTTCCCAATAGGTAGTTTTCCTTTTATTTATTTATTTATTTGTTTTGAGACGGTCTTCCTCTGTTGCCCAGGCTGGAGTGCAGTAGCGTGATCTCAGCTCACTGCAACCTCCACCTCCCGGGTTCAAGCGATTCTCCTGCCTCAGCCTCCCAAGTAGCTGGGACTACAGGCGCCCACCACCACGCCCAGCTAATTTTTGTATTTTTAGTAGAGACTGGGTTTCACCATATTGGTCAGGATGGTCTCGAACTCCTGACCTTGTGGTCCACCCGCCTTGGCCTCCCAAAGTGCTGGGATTACAGGCATGAGCCACCGCGTTCGGCCTCCCAACTTTTGTCTCCCTCCCTCTCTCCCTGCTCTAGTAGTCCTAGTGTTTGTTCTTCCCATCTTTATGTCCATGGGTATGCAATTTTTAGCTCCCACTTATAACTGAGAACATGCCGTATTTGGTCTTCTGTTTCTGCATTAATTAGCTTAGGATAATGACCTCCAGCTGCATCCACGTTGCTGCAAATGGCATGATTTCATTCCTTTTTATGGCTCTTTCCTTCACTTTAGAGATTGGCCAGAATCTCCTCTTTGGCCACCATCTGAGGACCCCCTACCCACACCACATCCCGATTCTCCTGGGCTCTGACCACACACCTGGCCTTTCTTCCCAGGTGAACCTGGCCACCCTTGACTCCGAGGCCCTGCTGACCTTGGGCCTGAACCTCTCACACCTGGGCCAGGCTGAGCGCATCCTGGAGCTCCGGCCGGCCCTGGAGGGTCTGGAGGGCTGGGTCCGCTACGTCATTGTCCGTGGAAACGAGCAAGGTTTCTTTCGCATGCATCGCCTCCGTGGCGTCAGCTCCCTGCAGCTGGGGCGGAGGCGGCCGGGGCCTGGAACCTACCGGCTGGAGGTGGTGAGCCACATGGCAGGACCCTGGGGTGTCCAGCCAGAGGGGCAGCCAGGGCCACGGGGCCAGGCCTTGAGGCTGAAGGTGCAGCTGCAGTTGCTTTAGTTGGGAGGAGCCTCAGCGGGCCCCAGCTGTCCAGAGAAGGGGGATTCTGGAACTGGGAAGGACTGATCCCCAGAAGTGATGGCTAACCAGATTGAACCCCGAAACTCAGGAAGAGTGAAATGCTACACGACAACCTCAGGCAAGCCCGGCCTCTGCCTGGGCCTCTGTGCCAGCCCCGGGGGCCCCCCAGTTACTCAATCTTTCCTAGAGACAGCAAAAAGCTGCAATGTGCAATCCCCCCCACAGCCAAGGTCAGGAAGAGGCCCTGTGGTCACCGTGTCTGGCCAGTCTCAGGCTTTCACTTCTGTGCTGCACTGTGGCTTGCCCTGGTGGGGGGCAGGGAGTTGGTAGGACATGGCAATGGGCAACTGGGGTGGGCACAGGGCTTATTCCTCGGAGTAGAAGGGTGTACAGGGGGCCCAGACTCCGCAGTGACTTGCCACATTTACCCCCCATTTGGAGAATGCTTTTATATCAAAAGTGGAGACGATAATAAAGTTATTTTGGGTTAAGTCTGCCTGCCCCTTGGCAAGTTCTTGAAGTAAGTAGATGCTGCCCTCGGATTGGGCGAGGCAGATCTTGTGCCTGGGGAAGCAGAAGGCCTTATGGGCTCCCCAGAATGGTAATAACGGCTCACGCTTCCTGACCATGTACTACATACCAGACACCATTCGAATTTTTTTTTATTTTTTCTGAGACAGGGTCTTGCTCTCTTGCCTAGGTTGGAGTGCAGTGGCGCGATCGTGGCTCCCTGTGGTCGCCACTTCCCGGGCTCAAGCAATCCTCCCACCTCAGCCTCTCCCAAGTAGCTGGGACCAAAGGTGCACGCCACCACACCCAGCTAATTTTTTTAAATTTCTTTTTCTTTCTCTTTCTTTTTGAGACAGAGTCTCACCCTGTCACCCAGGCTGGACTGCAGTGGCGCCGTCTTGGATCACTGCAACCTCTGCCTCCCGAGTTCAAGTGATTCTCGTGCCTCAGCCTCTCGAGTAGCTGAGACTACAGATGTGTGCCACCATACCCGGCTAATTTGTGTATTTTTAGTAGAGACGGGGTTTCACCATGTTGTCCAGGCTGGTCTCAAACTCCTGACCTCAGGTGATCGGCCTGCTTCGGCCTCCCAAAGTGCTGGGATTACAGGCATGAGCTACCATGCCTGGCCTAACATTTATTTTTCTTAGAGATGGGGGTGTCCCTATACTGCCCAGGCTGATCTTGAGCTCCTGGGCTCAAGTGGTCTTACTGCCTTGGCCTCCCGAAGTGCTGGAATTACAGGTGTTAGTATCCAAGTATTTTACCATTATTGACCACTTTGATTGTCACTACAACCTCACGGAATAGATGCTATTACCATCCCCATTTTACAGGGAAAACTGAGGCTCAGAGAAGTTAAACACTTTGGCCAAGGTCAGGCCAGGTTGAAAGTTGGGTGGCCTGGCGGGGTGTGGTGGCTCACACCTGTAATCCCAGCACTTTGGGAGGCCGAGGTGAGTGGATCACCTGAGGTCAGGAGTTTGAGACCAGCCCGGCCAACATGGCAAAACCCAATCTCTACTGAAAATACAAAAAAAAAAAAAAAAAAAAAAAAAAAGCCAGGCGTGGTGGTGGGCGCCTGTAATCCCAGCTACTCAGGAGGGTGAAGCAGGAGAATCGCTTGAACCTAGGAGGTAGAGGTTGCAGTGAGCTGAGATCATGCCACTGCACTCCAGCCTGGGCAACAGAGCAAGACTCCACCAAAAAAAATAAATAAATAAAAGAGGAGGGGAGGGGAGGAAGTTGGGCAGCCAGGTGCAGTGGCTCATGCCTATAACCCCAGTGCTTTGAGAGGCCAAGGAGGCTGGATCACTTGAAGTCAGGAGTTCAAGACCAGCCTGGCCAACTTGGTGAAACCCTATCTCTACTAAAAATACCAAAATTAGCCAGGGGTGGTGGTACGTGCCTGTAATCCCAGTTACTCAGGGGGCTGAGGCAGGAGAATCACTTGAACCCGGGAAGCGGAGGTTGCAGTGAGCGGAGATTGTGCCATTGCACTCCAGCCTGGGCGACACAGCAAGATTCTGTCTCAAAAAAAAAAAAAAAAAAGGTGGGCATGTTCCCAGGCCATCAGCCCCCACACCACCATGCATGGTTCCAGGCGGACTCCAATTGGATGGCCAGGGTACTCATTGTGTTAATAAACACACAGTTAGCATGTACTGTGTGCTGTGCATGTCACACATCACAGTGTATTTGGTCTCCAACAAAGCGCTATGAGGCAGGCAGTATTATCACCCCCATTTTCCGGGGGGGCAAAATTGAGGCTTAGAGAGCTTGTGGAACCTGTCCGGGTCACCCACATAGTGCACGGTAGAGCCCGAACACTGAACGTGACTCCGTTTCTTCTGCAACTTCATCCCTGTCCCTGATCCCAAACCACCAGGGTGTCCCCTAAGAGATGATGTGCTTGGTTTTCTTTCTTTCTTTCTTTTTTTTGAGACAAACTCTTGCTCTGTCACCCAGGCTGGAGTGCAGTGGCATGATCTCGCCTCACTGCAACCTCTGCTTCCCGGGTTCAAACAATTCTCCTGCCTCAGCCTCCCGAGTAGCTGGGATGACAGGTGCCTGCCACCACGCCCGACTAATTTTTGCATTTTTAGTAGAGATGGGGTTTCACCATATTGACCAGGCTGGCCTTGAACTCCTGACTTCAGTTGATCCACCCGCCTTGGCCTCCCAAAGTGCTGGGATGACAGAGTGAGCCACGGTGCCCAGCCAATGTGCATTGGTTTTCATCCAGATCATTCTCTGTTGTGATGGAAACTGAGGTTGCCAAGGACTGAAGACAGCATCATCGGGTGGTGACTCAGGCCTCCACCTGCAGAATTGTCACTAGCGCCTGGCACCAGAGCTCTGCCCTTGGTCTGGTCCTGGCTTACCAGTGGCCTCCAGGCAGCCTATAAGAGCTTGCAGAGGGCTTCTGTGTCCATCGGCTGGACTCACCACAGCCCTGGAATCTAAGTAGAGCAAGCACAGTGACTCTTACTCTACAGACAAGCTGAGAGGTACCCAGAGAGTCAGCAATTGGTTTAAGGTCACCAGCTGGGAAGTGCATTCTGCAACCAGTGGCCAATGCTTGGCCCCTGGAGAGCCGTCTGTTAGGAGAGCTTGGGGTGGCAAAGATCGCATTGGCTTCACCCCAGGGCAGGGCAGCAGCAACTTCCACCTCATCATGAAACATAACAGGCAAGAAAAAAAAAGAAAAAAGAAACGTAACAGGCAGGAATGACTCCATCACCCCCCCAAGGTTTATTTAAAAGTTATAGAAAAGCATAGCCCGGGAGGGGCATCCTTGAACTGACCAGAGTTTTGGAGGGACCCAGAGGGACACACTGGCATGGCCCGGGGTGGACGGCAAGAAACAGAAAGTGAGAGAGGTATCCTAAGTCTTCTCTACAAGAGCCACTGGCTGCCCAGGATTGCTGCTGGTCCCTGGAGCGGCAAAAGGCTTAAAATCAGGCCAACTCCCTCTTTCCAGTTGCCAGAGGGGCAGGAGGTGGTGGGGGTGCAGAGGGAGGACCAGCTCAGGTGCAGGGATTAAGACTTGACCCAAAAGACAGAGGCGTGGGGACAGCTGGGTCTGTAGGGCGACGGTTTTATCGGAGAAAGATCCAGCCCCTCCTGTGCCGATGGAGCCCAGAAATGAGCCGGCTCACAGTCCTGCAGAAGCAATGAGAGAGGCCGAAGTAAAATTGATGGCTGTAAAATAATAGTAACTATATGCATTTGTCTCTACCTCCAGTCCCTAGCACACAGCTCCTAAAACTCTTGTGAATTTCTGAGTAATAGGAGTGCTAGAATCTTTTATGCTAACTTTTTTTTTTTTTTTTTTTTTGAGACAGTCTCGCTCTGTCGCCAGACTGGAGTGCAGTGGCGCAATCTCGGCTCAATGCAACCTCCGCCTCCAGGATTCAAGCGATTCTCCTGCCTCAGCCTCCCTAGTAGCTGCAACTACAGGCGCATACCAACATGCCCGGCTAATTTTTGTATTTTTTGTATTTTTAGTATTTTTGTATTTTGTATTTTTAGTAGCTAATTTTGTATTTTAGAGAGAGGGTTTCACCATGTTAGCCAGGATGGTCTTGATCTCTTGACCTTGTGATCTGCCCGCCTCGGCCTCCCAAAGTGCTGGGATTACAGGTGTGAGCCACCGCACCTGGCCTTTTGTGCTAATATTTGGTCTTTGAATTCTGTTTCTGACACAGAGCTCTGGATCCCTTGGAGTGTCCTGGGTAATGGGGACATATTTTATTCTAATGAGGTGACTCTTGGTCGGCTTCTGGGTGGGGGCTGGTCACCAGCAAGACCAAGCCATTGATTAGCAACTTGGAGCTTTTGGTCCCATTCTCCAGGAAGGGGAAGAAGGTTGGCAATGGAGTTAATCATCCTTCACTCCTATGTGATGAAGCTTCTAAAAAATTCCCTGGTTGGCTGGGCATGGTGGCTCACGCCTGTCATCCCAGAACTTTGGGAGGCCAAGGCAGGTGGATCACAAGGTCAGGAGTTTGAGACCAGCCTGGCCAACATAGTGAAACGCCATCTCTATTAAAAATAAAAAAAAAAAATCCCTGGTGAAGGCCAGGCACGGTGGCTCACGCCTGTAATCCCAGCACTTTGGACAGTCGAGGTGGGCAGATCACTTGAGGTCAGGAGTTCAAGACCAGCCTGCCCAACATGGCAAAACCCCATCTCTACTAAAAATACAAAAATTAGTTGGCAGTGGTGGTGCATGCCTATAATCCCAGCTACTCAGGAGGCTGAGATAGGAGAATCACCTGAACCCACCCTGGAGGCGGAGGTTGCAGTGAGCTATGATTGCGCCATGCACTCCAGCCTGGGTGACAGAGTGAGACTCTGTCTCAAAAAAAAAAAAAAAAAAAAATTAGGCCGGGCATGGTGGCTCACGCCTGTAATCCCAGCACTTTGGGAGGCTGAGGCTGGTGGATCATGAGGTCAGGAGATCAAGACCATCCTGGCTAACACAGTGAAACCCCGTCTCTACTAAAAATACAAAAAATTAGCCAGGCGTGGTGGCGGGCGCCTGTAGTCCCAGCTACTCGGGAGGCTGAGGCAGAAGAATGGCGTGAACCCGGGAGGCGGAGCTTGCAGTGATCCTAGATGGCGCCACTGCACTCCAGCCTGGCGGAGAGAGTGAGACCTCATCTCTGAAAAAAAGACAGCCTGAACTATGGGGTTCAGGGTATTGTGACCACATCCGTGTGTGGGAGGGGTGGTGTACCCCAACTCCACGGGAACAGAAGCTTCTACACTTGAGTCCCTTCCAGTCTTTGCCTACCTAAGCATCTCTTCCATCTGGCTTATTCATCCCTATCCTTTGTAATATCTTTTTATTCTTTTTTCGAGACAGGGTCTCATTTCGTCCCCCAGGCTGAGGTTCCAACAGTATGATCATAGCTCACTGCAACCTCTACCTCCTGGGCTCAAGTAATCCTCTCACCTCAGCCTCCCAAGCAGCTGGAACTACAGGTGCATGCCACCACAACTAGCTAATTTAAAATTTTTTTTTTTTTTTCTTGAGACAGGGTCCCGCTATGTTTCCCAGGCTGGTCTCAAACTCCTGGGCTCAATTTTTTATTGTGTATTTATTTATTTATTTTGAGACAGAGTCTCGCTCTGTTGCCCAGGCTGGAGTGCAGTGGCTTGATCTCGGCTTACTTCAAGGTCCGCCTCCCAGGTTCATGCCATTCTCCTGCCTCAGCCTCCAGAGTAGCTGGGACTACAGATGCCTGCCACCACGCCCGGCTAATTTTTTGTATTTTTAGTAGAGATGGGGTTTCACCGTGTTAGCCTGGATGGTCTCGATCTCCTGACCTCGTGATCCACCCGCCTCCACCTCCCAAAGTGCTGGGATTACAGGCGTGAGCCACCGCGCCCGGCCATCCTGGGCTCAATTGATCCTTCTGCCTCAGCCTCTCAAAGTGCTAGGATTACAGGTGTGAGCCACCATGCCCAGCCCCTTTGTAATCTTTTACAATAAAATGGTAAACACAAGTAGAGCGCTTCCGTGAGTCCTGTGAGCTGTTCTAGCCAATGATCCAACCAGAGGTGGAAGCCCTGACTTACAGACAATCAGTCAGAAATAAAGTGACAACTTGCTACTTGCAACCAGCATCTGAAATGGGGGCAGTCTTGTGGGACTGAGTCCTTAACCTGTGGATTGTGTCACTACCTCCAGATAGACAATGTCAGCTGGACACAGTGGCTCATGCCTGCAATCCCAGCACTTTGGGGGGCCGAGGTGGGAGAATTGCTTGGGGCCAGAAGTTAGAGACCAGCCTAAGCAACATGACAAAACCCCATCTCTAATAAATATATGAAAATTAGCCAGGCGTGGTGATGCATGCCTGTAATCCCAGCTACTTGGGTGGCTGAGGCACAAGAATCGCCTGAACCCTGGAGGCAGAGGTTGCAGTGAGCCGAGATGGCACCACTGCACTCCAGCCTCAGCAACAGAGTGAGACCCTGCCATAAAAAAATATATTAATTATATATAAGATATATATTTATATATTATATATTATATATTTATATATTACATATATTTATATTATATATTTATGTATTATATCTATTTAGGCCGGGCGCGGTGGCTCACGCCTGTAATCTTAGCACTTTGGGAGGCCAAGGCGGGTGGGTCACGAGGTCAGGAGATCGAGACCATCCTGGCTAACATGGTGAAACCCTGTCTCTACTAAAAATACAAAAAATTAGCCCAGCATGGTGGCGGGTGCCTGTAGTCCCAGCTACTCGGGAGGCTGAGGCAGGAGAATGGCGTGAACCCGGGAGGTGGAGCTTGCAGTGAGCCAAGATCGCGCCACTGCACTCCAGCCTGGGCAACAGAGCGAGACTCCATCTCAAAAAAAAAAAAATATATATATATATATTTATATATTATATATTATTTATACATTATATATACTTTATATTATATATTATTTATATATTATATATTTATATATTATATATTTACTTATATATTATATATTTATATATTTACTTATATATATTATATATATTTATATATTATATATTTACTTATATATATTTTATATGTATAGAGAGAGACACACACACACACACAATGTCAGAATTCGATAGAATTACAGGACACCCACCCGGTCCCTGCTGGAGGATTGCTGGGTTTGGGGGGCCCTGGAGCTCTTGGGCCACTCCCCTGGGGCTTCACTTTCTCACTTGCTGTAGTGTCTTTGGGCTGAGTCACAGCAGTGGACAGCCACCGAGGACCCTCCCCTGTGAATCTGCGGCACTGACCACACAACCACCCCTCCTTGGTCCTGGAGGTGAATCTCCTGTCCCAGCGTGAGCCAATCATGAGCCGTCAACCCTCAGCAAAGGTGATGGATGGGAGACAGTCACATGACCAAGAGTCCTTACCTGAATTAGCTGATACCAGGAGAGAGACATTCCTCTTGCTGTTGCTGATGGGATTGCTAAACTTGGACGATGATAACTTGGAGCTTCCAGAACTCAACTTCTTTACAGCATGAGGGCCTGCTGGAGAAATGGAGAGAGAAATAAGCAAGAGCTCTGAGCTCCTGGATCCAGCTGAGCCTGAAGCTGTTGACTGGTTATTTAAGCCAATGAGTCTCCCATGTGCTTGAGCTTTCCATCTGTACCAGTGGAAAGTGTCCTGATTAAAAGAACTGGACTGGCCGGGTGCAGTGGCTCATGCCTGTAGTCCCAGCACTTTGGGAGGCCAAGGCAGGTGGATTGTTTGAGTCCAGGGGTTCAAGTCCAGCCTGGGCAACATGGCACAACCTGTCTCTGCAAAATGAAAATAAAAAATTACCCAGGCATGGTGGTGTGTGCCTGTAATCCCAGCTACTTGGGAGGCTGACATGGGAGGATTGCTTGAACCCAGGAACACAAGGCTGCAGTGAGTTGTGATTGTGCCACTGCACTCCAGCCTGGGTGACAAGAGTAAAACCCTGTCTCAAAATAATAATAATAATAATAATACTACTACTACTAATAATAATAATAATGAGCTGGAGCCAGGCATGGTGATTCATGCCTATAATCCCAGTACTTTGGGAGGCCAAGGCGGGCAGATCATCTGAGGTCAGGAGTTCGAGACCAGCCTGGCCAACATGGTGAAACCCCGTCTCTACTAAAAATACCAAAATTAGCCAGGCGTGGTGGCGTGAGCCTGTGCTCCTGCTACTTAGGGGGCTGAGGTGGGAGAATCGCTTGAATTCAGGAGACAGAGGTTGCAGTGAGCCGAGATCGTGCCACTGCACTCCAGCCTGGATGACACAGCAAGACTCCATCTCAAAAAATAAAAATAAAAAATAAAATAATAATACGCTGGATTAGTGGAGCATGCCTGTAGTCCCAGCTACTCAGGACGCTGAGGTAGGATTGCTTGAGCCTGGGAGGTCAAGGCTTCAGTGAGCTGTGATGGCGCCATTGCACTCCAGCGTGGGTGACACAGTAAGACTCTGTCTCAAAATAATAATAATAATAAAAGAGCTGGACTGGTGGCACACACTTGTAATCGCAGCTACTTGGGGAAGCTGAAGTGGGAGGATTGCTTGAACCCACAAGTTTGAGGCCGCAGTGAGCTATGATCATGCTACTGCACTCCAGCCTGGGCAACAGAGCAAGACCCCATCTCCAGAAACAAAAACTGGACAATGACTCAATCAGTTGGTCATTCACTTGGTGCCCCACTCACCAGCAACCGGCTTTGTTTGGGGTTCAGGCAGGTGTCAGTATTCTGGTCTCCAATTCCCTCCCTCGGGGTCTGAACCACACATGGGCTTGCAGGCAGGGAGGGCAGGCCCCCTAGATGCCCAGCAGAGGTCTTGCCCACCTTGGAAGGTCTGCGTGTTGTGGCGGAGCTTTGCAAAAACCTTATTTCGAGCATCCAGGAGCTTCATGGCTCTCTGCACCTCCCTGCTTTTGGGGTTCCCACACACCTTCCTGTGTCTCTTGGGGAGGTAGAATCTGTGGTGAGCAGAGGGGGGTGCCCAGGTTAGGGTGTAGGCTGGCAGCAAGGCTGTGTGTGCACCCCACCCCCCCAGCCCCCACGGCCCCACTCACATTGCAGCAGGCAGATTGCAGCTCCCGCTCACCTCCTGGATCCGGTAAGTCCAGGCGCGCCGGAGCACAGCCCACCCAATGGGGTAGTGGTAGGCCAGGCAGCAGTCCTCAAAGACACCTGCAACCACACAGCCGCCCAGACACTCGCACCCTTGCATGTTAACTTGGCAGGGCCAGCCACAGGCAAGGGCACCTGTCTGCATACCTGTCTGCTCATACCACAACCCTTCCAGGCCCGGCAGAGGCTGAGGAACAGCCTTAGGAAAGAAAAAGCCTCCTGGCCCACCCCTTATCCCTGGATATTGGGACAGCCAGAGGTTGGAGAGGACCCTTGGGTCCCGGCTGGGAAGGGTGTGGAACTAGCAAATGAACGGACCAAGGCCACCTCTACTCCTGCTCTGGGGAAAAGGGTGACTCAGAGTGCAGGTGCACTGTGAGGAGGGGCCAACACCACCCCTCCCCAGCCAAGTTCTACCCTCCTAAAAATGAGCTGATTGGCAGCTCAGTACAGTGGCTCATGCCTGTAAACCCAGCACTTTGGGAGTCTGAGGTGGGTGGATCACCTGAGGTCAGGAGTTTGAGACCAGCCTGGCCAATATGGTGAAACCCCGTCTCTACTAAAAAAATACAAAAATTAGGCCGGGCGCGGTGGCTCATGCCTTTAATCCCAGCACTTTGGGAGGCCAAGGTGGGCGGATCACGAGGTCAGGAGATCGAGACCATCCTGGCTAACACGGTGAAACCCCGTCTCTACTAAAAATATAAAAATTAGCCGGGCGTGGTGGTGGGCGCCTGGAGTCCCAGCTACTTGGGAGGCTGAGGCAGGAGAATGGCGTGAACCCGGGAGGCGGAGCTTGCAGTGAGCCGAGATCGCGCCACTGCACTCCAGCCTGGGTGACAGAGTGAGACACCGTCTCAAAAAACAAAACAAAACAAAACAAAACAAAACAAAAATTAGCCAGGCATGGTGGTGGGCGCCTTTTTTTTTTTTTTCAGAGTCTCACTCTGTCGCCCAGGCTGGAGTGCAGTGGCTCAATTTCAGCTCACTGCAACCTCTGCCTCCCGGGTTCAAGCGATTCTCCTGCCTCAGCCTCCCGAGTAGCTGGGATTACAGGCGCCCGCCACCACGACCAGCTAATTTTTGTATTTTTAGTAGAGATGGGGTTTCACCATGTTGGCCAGGATGGTCTTGATCTCTTGACCTTGTGATCCACCCACCTTGGCCTCTCAAAGTGCTGGGATTACAGGCGTGAGCCACTGTGCCCGGCTGATAGTGGGCACTTTTAATCCCAGCTACTCTGGAGGCTGAGGCAGGAGAATCACTTGAACCCAGGAGGTGGAGGTTGCAGTGAGCCGAGATCACGCCATTGCACTCCAGCCTGGGCGACAATAGCAAAACTCTGTCTCAATGAAACAAAACAAAACACCAACCAAAAAACAAAAAATTGTTTTAATACAAAGTAAAGAGCTCTCAGTAAATGTCAATTGTCTAGACAAGCAGAGATGAAACACATAGATGAATTAGACCTAGTGTTGTCTTCAGGGAGCTCCCGGGAAACTGATCTCTGCAGAAAGGGGGAAGCACAGGCACTGTGGGGGGTGCCCAGAGGAGGAGGTGGTGCTGCCAGAAAGTTCTGGGGGGATGAGCAGGTGGAATGAATGAACCGAGGATGAGCTGATGAGGTAGTGGAGGAAGCTGGGGTGCAATTCTCTGCCTAAATGGACTTTGGAGTTCTCTGCAATCTCACCTCTGCCAGAACTAACCTCCAGAGGCCGAGTCTGAGTCCCTGCAGCGCCCAGCCCAGCAGGAGCAGGGAAAGGGAGGACTCGAGCCCTCCAGGTGTCTCCCAACCTCGGCCTCTGAGGGCAAGGGGCAGCACATTCTGTTGGAACCTCGGACTGCAGTGCCAGGCAGGTAGTTCCCAAGGCTGGAGGCCAGGATCAAAGGGCTGGGCTGGGCCTGGCACTGATAGCAAAACAATCAGACCACAGCCCAACCCCCTTCCCGGGCAAAGGCCAAGGACTTGGACCCATCAGATCCAGCCGAGGGGCAGGTGGGTCAGGTGGGGGCAGACAGGGCAGGAGTGTGGGGCCCTGGGTCTGCCACCCAGCCAGGGACCCTGCTTTGGCCAGCTGCTAAAACTCAGAGGATGTAGGACCCAGTGTCAGGGCTCCCGTGGGGACACCCCAGGCCCAGGAATTGTCCTTTGGCGACTGAAATCCTCAAGTGCTTGCTCTGCAGTAGGGAGTGGGGAAGAAGGAAAGAGTTCCCTATTACTAACAGGAACAGTTACTATTGCCGCCGCCAGACATGAGGCCTAGTCTTTTGCAGGCATGAGCTCACTGGACCCTCAAGTCAGAGCCATGCAGTGGGAATTTTAGATTCCCACTTTGCAGCTGAGGAAACGGAGGCTCCTAAAGGTTTAGGAAGCCGGGCACAGTGGCTCATACCTGTAATCCTAGCACTTTGGGAGGCTGAGGCAGGCGGATCGCCTGAGATCAGGAGAGATCGAGACTACTCTGGCCAACATAGTGAAACCCCATCTCTACTAAAAAATACAAAAATTAGCCGGGCATGGTAGCACATGCCTGTAGTCCCAGCTACTTGGGAGGCTGAGGCAGAAGGATCGCTTGAGCCCAGGAGGCGGAGGTTGCAGTGAGCCAAGATCGCGCCACTGCACTCCAGCCAGGGCGACAGAGGGAGACTCTGTCTCAAAAAAAAAAAAAAAAAAAAAAAAAAAGGTTTAGGAGCAACTAACTCTCAGCTGGACTGCATGGAGGGACCAGGATGGGAATCCACTCCTGTCAGTCTCCAGGGCCCTGATCTCCAACCCCACCCCTGGCTCGGCAGGATTAGGATTCTACAATACATCCCTGGCAGTAACTGGCTTTGCCCACAGCTGGAAGCCACCCTCTGCTCCCTCACATCTTTAGGAGTCTTGCAAAAGACTCCATGGGGCTCTCGAAGAAGGAACTGGGGACTCTCCATCTCCCCGACCCCATCCCAAGAGCTAACCAAACACCAGGAGTTCCTGCATGTCAGGAGCAGGAGAATTCAGTGGAGATGGGATTGGGGAGACTTCTGGAGGAGATAAGAGACAAAAGGGGTGGGGTGGGGGCATGGGGAGAGGGGCACTTGGGGGTAGGCATTGCCGAACACAGTACCTTGGGTATGGACAGCGGGGGCCCAGGCTCCCAGGAAGCCGGCCACCAGGCAGGCCAGGAGCCACAGGTTCATGCTGCAGGCGGGTCCTCCTCCCTGGGCACCTGGACGAATAACGGGGCCACCTGGGGTCGTGGAGGGAAGTGGTAAGGACTGAGGAAGAGGAGGGGAGTGGGTACTGGGAACATCCCCCCTCTTAAGCCCCAGGCATATGGCAAGGGAAGGAGGTTGTATAAAGTAGGAACAAGTTGTGCCGGAGGGACAAGCTGTTCCTCTCAGTCATGTTCAAGGAAAAGACTCACCGATATCCACTGGGTCAAGGGAGCTGATGCCCGCCGGGCTGTAGGCCAAGCTGTCCCATCTGCAGGACCAACACGCTGAGCTTCACTCTTTATAGACAGAGCCCCACCCAGCCACCCCCTGCCCGCCCTCCTCCCTTCCTCCTCCTCTCCACCTGCACTCTCAGCCTCTGGAATTCTCCCTCTTCTACAGCAAGCTCCAACCTCGACCCACAGGTCCCCTTGCCTCCCCACTCCCCATCCCAGGCCTCCCAGCCAGCACCCCTACTGTCTCCAGAAAGGGCCCTTTTTCCCCTGTTTCCCTCACCTGCACACACCTGGTGGACACTGGCTGCCTGCGAACAAGGCTCAGACTGCCTTGAGCCCCCAAACAAGCCCTTACCTTCACGCTCCCCCCACCCTCAAGCCACCTGTTCCCTGGTGGGTCCCCAACTTCACTCCATTTCCCTCTCCTTCCACACCATGGTTAGGTAACTTAGCATGTCACAGAAACCCTCTGGTTGTGATCACAGGCAAATCCATAGAAACAGAAAGTAAATTAGCGGTGGCCACAGGATGGGGGGAGGGGAGAATGAAGGACTGACTGTGAGAGGGTATGGGTTTCCTTTTGTTCTGAAATTAGATGAGAGTGATGGTTACATAACTCTATGAATATAGTCAGCACGGCACAGTGGTGCACCTCCCACCGGTGAACAGCCCCAACAAGAAAGAAACTCTCTAGGCCAGGTATGGTGGCTCATGTCTGTAAGCCCAACACTTTGGGAGGCCAAGGCCAGAAGATAGCTTGAGCCCAGGAGCTCAAGACCACCCCGGGCAATATACAGAGACCTGCGTCACTACAAAAATTTTTTTAAAAATTAGCCCGACGTAGTAGTGCATACCTGTAGTCCCAGCCACTCAGGAGGCTGAGGTGTGAGGATTGCTTGAGCCTTGGAGGTTGAGGCTGCAGTGAGCTGTGATCATGCCACTGCACTCCAGCCTGGGCAACAGAGCAAGACCCTGTCTCAAAAAATGGAAAAAAAAAACGGTGGCCGGACACAGTGGCTCACACCTGTAATACCAGCACTTTGGGAGGCCGAGGCAGGTGGATCCTCTGAGGTCAGGAGTTTGAGACCAGCCTGGCCAACATGGCAAAACCCCATCTCTACTAAAACTACAAAAATTAGCCGAGTGTGGTGGGGGGCACCTGTAATTCCAGCTACTCAGGAGGCTGAGGCAGGAGAATCGCTTGAACCCGGGAGGCGGAGGTTGCAGTGAGCCGAGATTGGGCCACTGCATTCCAGCCTGGGCGACAAGAGTGAAACTCTGTCTCAAAAAAAAAAAAAGAAAGAAAAGAAAAGAAAAAGAAAAAATGGAAGAAATGTTTTGTTTTTGGAAGAAAAGCCAGGAGCCCCGGGTAGCCATGCCCTCAGGAAGCAAAGCAACATTCACCGAGAAGGCATGTCTTTTTTTTTTGTTCTGAGACGGAGTCTCGCTCTTTTGCCCAGGCTGGAGTGCGGTGGCGCTATCTTGGCCCACTGCAAGCTCCGTCTCCCGGGTTCACGCCATTCTCCTGCCTCAGCCTCCCGAGTAGCTGGGACTACAGGCGCCTGCCACCACGCCCGGCTAATTTTTTGTATTTTTAGTAGAGACGGGGTTTCACCGTGTTAGCCAGGATGGGAGAAGGCATGTCTTCTTTCCCTGGGGCAGCAGGACCCAGCCAGGACACAGGGACTAGGGGAGACACGAGGTGAAGATTAGGGAGGGTGAAATGAGCGCTGCAGAGGCCGCACAGCTGATTGCTTTAAACTTTTTATCGCCTGCATCCATAGCTACATCTGACCTCTGTGGGTATTTATCACACCCTAAACTCCTTTCTCATTTCTCCCCTTCCACTGGGAGCCCAGAGGCGGCGGCCCCTAGCCTACTTCCCTGTCCCAAACCACATGGCCGGGTGAGTGGGGCTTAGACCTGGGGCCGGGCCTGGTGGGTGTGGCTTCTAGCCGGGGACGTGACTAGATAAATGACACTTAGAGCCCAGGGGCAGGGCTGGGTGGGCGTGGCTTATGACTATGGGCGGGGCTTGCTATATGGCTCCGAGTCAGGGGCAGGGCAGAGTGAGTGGGATTTAAGACAGTGGGCGGAGCCTGACAGATGGCGCTTATGGTAAGGGGCCGGGCTTTGTAAGAGGGGCTTAGACTGGGGCGGGGCTTGCACGGTCAGCCCCGCCCCACCAGAGCAGCTAAGACGCGTCGGGGGCAGGTGCTCTCACCCGTCCCGTTGCTGCGGCCAGTGGCAGTCCACGGGCCCAGGCGCTGTTCCAGTTCCTCCGCCTCTTGCTCTGGGTGGGTGAGGCTGGACCAGGACGCGGCTCCGCGTGGCTGCGAGCGTGGGGAAGCGGCGTGGCGGGCTGGGGCCAGCCTCTCCGCTACGGCTCACTGCCCCCTACCTTCCCAACCCGCGGGCCGCGGCCAAGACGGTGTGACCCAGACTTGGGGGAGGTCCCCAACGTAAGTCTCCCTCCCTGCCTCACCCCTCACTGTTTGTCCCGCCGGCAGCCTTCACGGGGAGGAGGGGTTCCCAGTAAGGGGGCCCTCCAGGGACCAGCATGCAAGGTGCACTGGGGTGGGCGCGCTGGGGACCTGGAACCCAGGGGTTGGAGCAAGAAACGGGATGATCCCGGAGTTCAGGCCGAGTTAAAACCCGGAGTTCTGAGGACCACAGTTGCTTTGAGTAAAGGCCAGACCTTCACAGTCGGGGCTGGACTGGCCTCTTCCACTCCTGCAGCAGCTGGGGGCATTAAGAGTAATCCGCTATCGGCTGGGAGCAGTGGTTCACACTTGTAATCCCAGCACTTTGGGAGGCCGAGGCGGGCGGATCACCTGAGGTCAGGACTTCGAGATCAGCCTGGCCAACATGGTGAAACCCCATCTCTACTAAAAATACAAAAAAAAAAAAAAAAAAAAAAAAAGCCAGGCATGGTGGCGCGCACCTGTAATCCCAGCTACTTGGGAGGCTGAGGCAGGAGAATTGCTTGAACCCAGGAAGTGGAAGTTGCAGTGAGCCAAGATCTTGCCATTGCACTCCAGCCTGGGCGACAAGAGCAAAACTCCATCTCATAAAAAAATAAAAGAGCAGTCTGCTATCAGCAAGGGTCCTCTTCTCCGCCAGTGTGAAATCAGCACAGCTGGGGGGAACAAGTGCCCCCCCACACCGACTTCTGTTCTGCATCTCTGATGATGGGAGCAGTTGAGGGTGGTCTCCATCCTGTAGCTTAGCTAAATTCAGAGACCAATACCCCAGAGCCTGCAGGGTTGGGTGGGTAGGCAGGTGTCTTTCTAGACAAGCCCAGTTGGTTGCAGTGGCCAGGTGGTGGGCAGGGGCGATGAGATGTTCTGGGAAGCCTGCACCAGCCACCACCACATCTGCCCTACCCAGTGGCAGGCACCTCTAGTGGGATGAAGGATGCTCCTGGGTGCTCACCATTGGCCCAACTGTGCAAAGGAGGAGACTGAGGGTCAGAGAAGCCAAGTTACTTACTTTTTTTGTTGGCCAGGAAAATCTAATTTTTATTTCTTAAATACTGTGAAGAAAAGGACAGTCCCCCAGTGGGGAAGCGCCATAGAGCAGATGACTGGGAGGTCATTGGCAAAGGCTCAGCTGCACTGGGAGAACACTATGGGCAGAAGTGGGGGTCCTCCTGTAGTCACTTTTGCATATCAGACCCCAGCTGCCTGCAGCTCTCCTGAACTCTAGTGCCTCCAGGTCCCTGATGAGACTCTTGGCTTCTGATGAGCCCCCACCGCCCTGCATGGTCACGAGTCTTGTAGGGAGCAATCCACACCCCAGGAGCCCCATCTCCCAGGCCTGGACTCCTGTTGTACCCACAGCTGCCTCTTTTTTTTTTTTCGAGACAGAGTCTTGCTCTGTTGCCCAGGCTGGAGTGCAGTGGCACGATCTTGGCTTACTGCAACCTCCACCTCCTGGGTTGAAGCGATTCTCCTGCCTCAGCCTCCGGAGTAGCTGGGACTACAGGCGCCCACCACCATGCCTGGCTAATTTTTGTATTTTTAGTAGAGACTACATTTCACTATGTTGCCCAGCCTGGTCTCGAACTCCTGACCTCAAGTGACCTGCCTGCCTTGGCCTCCCAAAGTGCTGGGATTACAGGCTTGAGCCACCATGCCCAGCCTCCAGTTACCTCTTTTTAAAGAGAATTTGGTTATTTGAAAGATCTTTCTTCTTTTTTATGTAGGCATTTATTTATTGCTATAAACTTCCCTCTTAGAACCACTTTTGCTGCATTCATTGGTTTAGGTATATTTTATGTCCATTTCAGTTTGTCTCAAGTTTTTTGTTGTTGTTGTTTCTGTTTGTTTTATTTTGTTTTTAGAAACAGATCTCCCTCTATCACCCAGGCTAAGTGCAGTGGCACAATCGTAGCTCACTGCAGCCTCCAACTCAAGTGTTCCTCCCACCTTAGCCTCCCAAATAACTGGGACTACAGGTGAGCATCACCATGCCTGGCTAATTATTTTTATTTTTTGTAGAGATGGGGGAGGGGTCTCACTATGTTGCCCAGGCTGGTCTTGAACTCCTGGCCTCAGGTGATCCTCCTGCCTCAGCCACCAAAGTGTTGGGATTACAGGCGTGAGCCACTGCACCTGGCCTCAAGATATTTTTTAATTTCGTTTTAATTTCTTTTTTGACACATTGATTGTTTAGGAGAATGTTGTTGAATTTTCTCACGTGTGAATTTTCCAGAATTCCTCCTGTTATTGATCTCTAGTTTCGTATCACTGTGGTCAGAAAAGATACTTGATATAATTGCAATCTTACATTTGTTTGTTGTTGTTGTTGTTGAGACGGAGTCTCACTCTGTTGCCCAGGCTGGAGTGCAGTGGCACCATCTCGGCTCACTGCAAGCTCCACCTCCCGGGTTCATGCCATTCTCCTGCCTCAGCCTCCCAAGTAGCTGGGACTACAGGCGCCCGCCACCACACCTGGCTAATTTTTTGTATTTTTAGTAGAGACGGGGTTTCACCATGTTGGTCAGGCTGGTCTCGATCTCCTGACCTTGTCATCCACCTGCCTTGGCCTCCCAAAGTGCTGGGATTACAGGTGTGAGCCACCGCGCTTGGCAATCTTACATTTGTTCAGGCTTGCTTTGTGGTCTAACATGATCTATCCTGGAGTATGTCCCCTGTGCACTTAAGGAGAATGTGCATTCCGCTGCTGTCAAATGGAATGTTCTACATATGTCATTAGTTCCATTTGATCTACAGTGTATTTCAAATCCAATGTTTCCTTACTGATTTTCTGCCTGGATCTGTTCATTGCCTTTTTTTTTTTTTTTTTTAGACAGAGTCTCAGTTTGTCCACCAGGCTGGAGTACAGTGATCTTGTTATGGCTCACTGCAGCCTTGAACTCCTGGGCTCCAGCAATCCTCCTGCCTCAGCCTCCCAAGTAGCTGGGACTACAGATATGCACCACCACACCCCACAACTATATATTTTTAATTTTGTGGCCTGTTGCCCAGGCTGGTATTCATTGTTGAAAGTGCAGTACTATTCCTGTATTGCAGTTCAGATCTGTTCATATTTCCTTTATATATATTTCCTTTATATATTTAGGTGCTCTGATGTTAGGTGCATATATATATAATTGTTTTATCCTCTTGATGAACTGACCCCTTTTTCATTCTATAATGACCTTCTTCCTCTCATGTTAGAGTTTTGACTTAAAAAATATTGTATCTGATACAAGTATAGCTACCCCTGATCTCTTTCGGTTTTCATTTTCAAAGAATATCTTTTTGCCTCCCTTCACTTTCAGTCTGTGTGTGTCTTTAAACCAGCTGCCTCTTGCTTTGGTCCAGATGCATAGTGGTTGCCCAGCAACCGGAGGAGGAGAAGGAGGAGGAGGAGGAGGAGAAGGAGGAGGAGGAGGAGGAGGAGAAGGAGGAGGAGGAGGAGAAGGAGGAGGAGGAGAAGGAGGAGGAGGAGAAGGAGGAGGAGGAGGAGGAGGAGAAGGAGGAGGAGGAGAAGGAGGAGGAGGAGGAGGAGGAGGAGGAGGAGGAGGAGGAGGAGAAGGAGGAGGAGGAGGAGGAGGAGGAGAAGGAGGAGGGGGAGGAGGAGGAGGAGGAGGAGGGGAGGAGGAGAGGGAGGAGGAGGAGGAGAAGGAGGATGAGGAGGAGAAGGAGGATGGGGAGGAGAAGGAGTAGGGGGAAGAGGAGGAGGGGGAGAAGGAGGAGGGGGAGAAGGAGGAGGGGGAGAAGGAGGAGGGGGAGAAGGAGGAGGGGGAGGAGAAGGAGGAGGAGGAGGGGGAGGAGGGGGAGGAGGAGGATAGGGAGGAGGAGGAGAAGGAGGAGGAAGGAAGAAGGGTTTTTCCAGGATGTCTTGCAAGCCCTTGGCCTGATGTTCGAGAATTTGGTTAACTCTAACCTGAACCCTAAGTCCCTGATGTAGCTGGCTCTGCTGGCTCCTGGAAAGTCAGTTCTGAGGGGATCCCCACTCCAGGCTAACCTGAGGCCTCTGTCTTCCAGGGGACAGCTGTAGCAGTGGCCTGGGCAGGGGCCATGGTTCTCCAGAGGGATTCAGACTACTGGTATTACCGAGCTCATGACCTTGGCTTTCGTCCTTGTACTTGTCCTGCCTCTGCAGGATGTGCGGGGGCCAGACAGCTGGGAAGAGTGACTGCCTGATCCTGGCCCTGCTTGCTGCCTTGGGCTAGAGGAGGGGTTGCATGGACAGAGCGGGTGGCAGGCCTTGGGGGGAGGGTCCTATAGGGTCCTGAGTCCCTCTTTGAACATGCTGAGCTCTACTCACCCTTTCCACATCTGTTTTCTGAGTATCCCTTATGTTCCAGCCACATGCTGGGCTCCAGGGTGACAGCAGTGAGCAAGCCGACACATTGCAACTATCAAAGATGATGGTCACTGGCTGGGTGTGGTGGCTCACACCTATAATCCCAACACTTTGAGAGGCCAAGGCAAGAGCATCACTTGAGCCCAGGAGTTCGAAACCAGCCTGGGCAACATAGTAAGACCCCCATTTCTACAAAAAAAAAAAAAAAAAATTTTTTTTTTTTTAAATAGCCAGGCAAAGTGACCGGCATCTATAGTCCCAGTTACTCAGGAGACTGGGGCAGGAGGATTGCTTGATTCCAGGAGTTCAAGGCTGCAGTGAGCTATGATTGCACCACTGCCTTCCAGCCTGGGCAACAGAGTAAGAACTCATCTCAAAAAAAAAATGATGTTGTTGATGTCGCAGATGCCTCATGGAACATCTATGTGGGACCATTTGTTATTCATTCAACAAACACTTATTGAGCACCCTCTATGTGCCCAGCACTGGGCTGGGTGCTGGGGACAAGTAGTGAAGGAGTCAGTCCCACGTGCTCAGTGCCTAGTAGCGTTGCAGACAAGAGAAGCAGCAAGTAATGAAGCAAGACATTCAGATGTGACTTTCTGCTGACAAGGAAAAACAAATTTTAATTTTAAAAAAATTTAAAAACAATTTTCAGATGAGGATCACTGTCACCAATGCTGGTGTGATTGGAAGAGACTAGGGATGGGCTGGATGCCTTTTTTTTTTTTTTTTTTTTTTTTTCCTTGAGACAGGGTCTCACTGTGTCACCCAGGCTGAAGTGCAGTGGTGTGATCTTGGCTCACTGCAACCTCCACCTCCTGGGCTCAAGCGATTCTCCCACTTCAGCCTCCTAAGTATTACAGGCATGTACCACCACGCCCAGCTAGTGGATGCCTTTAAAGAGAGTGGGTTGAGGTAACAAGAACCTTATTAGGTTAAAATTCATTCCTACTTTATAGGGAAAGAACAATCAACTGAGGCTGAGAGAGGTTACATTGCTTGACCAAGTAACTTGACTAAGTCGCTTGTCTCTAAACAAATTAATTAAGTAAGTAAAAACAGGTGCCCAGTGATGTGCAGAGAGCTGGAGACAGAAGGCAGATAATACCACTCTCCAAGTGGCCCTCACAGCTAATAGGAGGATTTTTTTTTTTCAAGATAATGTCTCTGATTTGTTTTTGGTTTTGTTTTTTTTTTTGTTTTTTGGTTTGTTTGTTTGTTTTTTGAAACAGAGTCTCACTCTGTTGCCAAGGCTAGAGTGCAGTGGTGCGATCTTGGCTCACTGCAACCTTCGCCTCCCAGGCTCAAGCAATTCTCCTGCCTCAGCCTCCCCAGTAGCTGGGATTACAGGCATGCACCACCACGCCCGGCTAATTTTTGTATTTTTAGTAGAGATGGGGTCTCACCATGTTGGCCAGGCTGGTTCGAACTCCTGACCTCAAGCGATCCGCCTACCTTGGCCTCCCAAAGTGCTGGGATTACAGGCATGAACCACTGTGCCTGGCCGAGATAATGTTCCTGTTGCCCAGGCTGGAGTGCGGTGGTATGATCACAGCTCTCTGTAGTCTTGACCTCTGGATTCAAGCGATCCCCCTGCCTCAGCCCCACAAGTAGCTGGGACTACAGGCACATGCCATCATGCCCAACTAATTTTGTAACTTTTTGTAGAAACAGGGTCTCCCTGTGTTGCCCAGGCTGGTCTTGAACTCCTGGGCTCAAGGGATCATCCCGCCTTGGCCTCCCAAAGTGCTGGGATTACAGGCGTGAGCCACCTCGCTCTGCCTTAGGCTGCCATGTCTCCTGATCAGACATTCCTGGAGGAACATCTGCATCAGGCTGTGGGGATGTGAAGGGCATCCCACCTGTCTCCAGGGGGACCTGCAGCTGAATGGTGACCTGAAGGACAACCTCATGTTAGTCAGAGACCAGCAGGGCAGGACGCTAGAGGGAACTGCCAAGTGCAGAGTATCTGGGGCAGGAGGTGCGGGGGTGGATAGCGGAAGATGAGGTAGGCAGGGAGAAGCTATTTGGAGCCTCACGTGCCAAGCCCAGAAGGGTGACCTTCATCCAGTGGCCAAGAAGAAGCTGCCTAAAAGATTTATTTATTTTTATTTTTATTTTTGAGACAGAGTCCTGCGGCCCAGGCTGGAGTGCAGTGGCGTCATCTCAGCTCACTGCAACCTCTGCCTCTTGGGTTCAAGCAATTCTCCTGCCTCAGCCTCCCGAGTAGGTGGGATTACAGACCCGTGCCATCACGCAGAGCTAATTTTTGTAATTTTAGTAGAGACGGGGTTTCACCATGTTGGCCAGGCTGGTCTCGAACTCCTGACCTCAGGTGATCCACCCGCCTCGGCCTCCCAAAGTGCTGGGATTACAGGCATGAGCCACCGCACCCACCCTGAATAGATGTATTTAGTCAGGGGAGGGTTGTGGTCAGGTCTGCATCTGAGCTTTGCCAAGGTCATCTGGAAGATGCCGCAGAGGGTGTGGTGAGGGCAGGGAGATTCAACAGCCCAGGCATGGTAGGGCATGGTAGTGTGGACCTGTTGTCACAGCTATTCGGGAGGCTGAGGCAAGAGGACTGCTTGAGCTTAGGAGTTCAAGGTTGCAGTGGGCTATGATTGCACCACAGCACTCCAGCCTGGGCGACAGTTAGACTCTGCCTCTGAAAAAAATAAAAACAGGATGGGGCGCGGTGGCTCACACCTGTAATCCCAGCACTTTGGGAGGCCGAGGCGGGTGGATCATTTGAGGTCAAGAGTTCGAGACCAGCCTGACCAACATGGTGAAACCCCTGTCCCTACCAAAAATACAAAAATTAGCCAGGCATGGTGACGGGTGCCTGTAATCCTAGCTACTCGGGAGGCTGAGGCAGGAGAATCACTTGAACCCGGGAGGTGGAGGTTGCAGTGAGCCAAGATTGCACTGCGTGCTGCACTGCAGGCTAGGTGACAGAGCGAGACTCAGTCTCAGAAAATAAATTAATTAATTAAAAAAAGAAAGTGGCATGCTGGACCCACTGGGTGAAGGTGGGCAGATCCTAGAATTAGGTCTCTCTTTCTGGAATGACGGGGGCGATCTGAGCCACCTCCTTAGCTCCCTGGAGAATCAGACAAACCTCCCTCCCACTGCTACCTACTTCTCAAATGTGAGAACCCTGGCAGTCCAGTAGGCCGGCCATGCATACAAAGGGAACCCAGGAGGCTGTCAGTGCCTATAGGGTTAGGGAACCTGTCTGCGCTTTCACCTCTGCTCCTCCAACCCATCTTCTTGTGGTTCTTTTTCTGTTTTTGTTTTTGTTTTTTTGTTTTTTTTTTTTGAGATGGAGTCTCACTCTGTTGCCCAGGCTGGAGTGCAGTGGCGCAATCTCCGCTCACTGCAAGCTCCGCCTCCCGGGTTCACACCATTCTCCTGCCTCAGCCTCCCGAGTAGCTGGGACTACAGGCGCCCGCCACCACAGCTGGCTAATTTCTTTTTGTATTTTTAGTAGAGACCGGGTTTCACCGTGTTAGCCAGGATGGTCTCGATCTCCTGACCTTGTGATCTGCCCACCTCGGCCTCCCAAAGTGCTGGGATTACAGGTGTGAGCCACTGCGCCTGGCCTGTTTTTGTTTTTTAAGACAGATTCTTGCTCTGTTGCCCAGGCTGGAGTGCAGTGGCAGGATCTTGGCTCACTGCAACCTCTGCCTCCCGGGTTCAAGTGATTCTCCTGCCTCAGCCTCCTGAGTAGCTGGGATTACAGGTGTGCACCACCACACCTGGCTAATTTTTGCATTTTTAGTAGAGATGGGGTTTCACCATGTTGGCCAGGCTGGTCTGAAACTCCTGACCTCAAGTGATCCACCTGCCTCGGCCTCCTAAAGTGCTGGGATTACAGGCATGAGCCACCATGTCTGGCAAATATTTTCTTTTTCTTTTTCTTTTTTTTTTCTTTTTTTTTGAGACAGAGTCTTGCTCTGTCGCCCAGGCTGGAGTGCAGTGGTGTGATCTCGGCTCACTGCAAGCTCCGCCTCCCGGGTTCATGCCATTCTCCTGCCTCAGCCTCCCAAGTAGCTGGGACTACAGGCACCCGCCACCAAGCCCAGCTAATTTTTTGTATTTTTAGTAGAGACGGGGTTTCACCGTGTTAGCCAGGATGGTCTCAATCTCCTGACCTCGTGATCCACCCACCTTGGCCTCCTAAAGTGCTGGGATTACAGGCATGAGCCACTGTGGCCTGGCCAATTTTTTGTTTTTAGAGACAGAGTCTCACTCTGTCGCCCAGGCTGGAGTGCTGGTGTTATCACAGCTTGCTGGAGCCTCCAACTCCTGGGCTCAGATTATCTGCCCACTTTAGCCTCCCACAGAGCTGGGATTACTAGCATGAGCCACCTTCTCTGGCCTCTCCTGGTTGTTATAAGCATATGGATTAAGATCTGCCAGTTGCCCACTCAGTCCTGGGGGTGAGGTGCTGGAGAGGAGGCTGGGGAGGAAGATTGGGTCACCACGGTTCCTCTTTCCTGCCTCTTCTCTCACGGCACCTGCTGTTCCCCCAGGGCTCCCACCTCCGCTTGCCTCCTGTTGAGCCTTTGCCCTAGCAGCGCACTCTGCCTGGCAAGCCCTCACTCTGCCCATCTCCAGGCAGCCAGCATGGCTGGGATTATGTATTCAGCTTTGAGCTCTGACACCCTGTCACCCTGGGCCACATGTTGGGACCGCCCTATTCTTTCTTTTTTTTTTTTTTTTTTTGAGACGGAGTCTCACTCTTTTGACCAGGCTGGAGTGCAGTGGCGTGATCTCAACTCACTGCAACCTCCACCTCCTGGGTTCAAGCAGTTTTCTGCCTCAGCCTCCCGAGCAGCTGGGATTACAGGTGCCTGCCACCACGCCTGGCTAATTTTTGTATTTTTAGTAGAGATGGGGTTTCACCATCTTGGCCATGCTGGTCTCGAGTCCTGACCATGTGATCCACCCACCTCGGCCTCCCAAAGTGCTGGGATTATAGGCGTGAGTCACCTGCCTGGCCGGGACTGCCCTATTCATCTCTGCCTGCCCCTGAAATCTTATTGTGTACGTGCCTCCACTTCAAGGCCATCAAACCTCATGGAAGGGATGTACTTCAGTCATCCCTTTGCCTGTGATGTTCCCCTTCCCCACCAACAGAGGCTGAGCAAGCACCTCAGACTTGAGAGGGGACCAAGCCTCCTTGCTGCAGGCCCCCAAGTGCCCAAGGGAGCTCTCAGCTTGTCCAGCCCTTCACAGGCCTATAAACTCTTCTCAGGCCTGGCTGGGTGCAGTGGCTCATGCCTGTAATCCCAGAACTTTGGGAGACCGAGGCGGGTGGATCACTTGAGGTCAGGAGTTCGAGACCACCCTGGCCAATATAGCGAAACCCCATCTCTACTAAAAATACAAAAATATTAGCCATGCACGGTGGCGTGTGCCTGTAATCCCAGCTACTCAGGAGGCTGAGGCAGAAGAATCGCTTGAACCCAGGAGGCGGAGGTTGCAGTGAGCCAAGATTGTGCCATTGCACTCCAATCTGGGTGACAAGAGAAAAATTCTGTCTCAAAAAAATAAAATTAAAATTAAAATAAATTAAAAATAAAAATAAAATTTAAAAAAATGTCTTCTCAGGCCCCCCTTTCCCCCAGCTTTCCCACTTCCCCCTACACCCCACACTTACTTGTGTGCCTCTCTTGTTCTGGGCTAATTTCATGTGCGTTGTTGCAGTAGATGCTTACAGTGACACATTAAGGTAAACAATATACTTACTCCCATTCTACACATGAGGAATTTGTGATTTGATCAGGGTAGCCAAGCCAAGTATTGTTGTTACTTTTTTGAGACAGAGTCTCACTCTGTCGCCCAGGCTGGAGTGCAGTGGTGTAATCTCAGCTCACTGCAACCTCCACTTCCCTGGTTCAAGTGATTCCCCTGCCTCAGCCTCCTGAGTAGCTGGGATTACAGGCGCCCACCACCACACCTGGCTAATTTTTGTATTTTTAGGAGAGACATTTTCCCTGACCTCAAGTGATCCATCCGCCTTGGCCTCCCAAAATGTTGGGATTATAGACATGAGCCACCATACCTGGCCCCAAGTGTTTTTTTTTTGTTTTGCTTTGTTTTAAAAAAATAAAATAAGCCTGGCCATGGTGGATTATAGCACTTTGGGAGGCCGAGGTGGGCAGATCACCTGAGGTCAGGAGTTTGAGACCAGCCTGGCCAACATGGTGAAACCCCATCTCTACTAAAAATACAAAAATTAGCTGGGCCATGGTGGTGCATACCTGAAGTCCCAGCTACTCAGGAGGCTGAGGCAGGATAATCGCTTGAACCCGGAGGCAGAGCTTGCAGTGAGCTGAGATCATGCTACTGTACTCCAGCCTGGGCAACAGAGCAGACTCTGTCTCAATAAATAAATAAATAAATAAATAAATAAATAAATAAATAAATAAAAAGCAATGATTTTCCCTTTGTGGGTCTCGGGGTCACCTGTAGCCCCACTGGAACTTGCTCCAGGCTGTGAGTTGGATTTGCATCTGTTCCATGTGACTTTTCATTCAGAGGCTTCAGGGCCCATATATGTTTTTTTGTTTTTGAGATGGAGTTTCATTCTTTCCCAGCCCCCCAAGTAGCTGGGATTACAGGCATCCACCACCATGCCCAGCTAATTTTTTTGTATTTTTAGTAGAGACAGAGTTTTGCCATGGTAAGCAGGCTGGTCTCGAACTCCTGACCTCAGGCGATCCATCAGGGCCCATATTTGTTTCATGGCAAGGTGACATGCAAGCAGAGTGGTGGGACCACGTGATGCTTCCTCAGCCTTTGTCTCCGATCTGATGAGGGTCACTTCCATGCAGGTCCCATTGGCCAAAACAAGTCACGTGGCCACACCCTAAGCTGGAGAATGGGGAGTGCACCCCACCCACAGGGAGCAGTGACCGGGGAGGAAGAGAGGAAGATGTGTTGTCTTAGTCTCTTTGTGCTGATATAACAAAATGCCTGAGGCCAGGTAATCTGTCAATAATAGAAGTTTATTGCTTACAGTTCTAGAGGCTGGGAAGTCCAAGATGGAGTTACTGGAGGATTCAGTACCTGGGTGAGGGCTCATTCTCTCCTCCCAAGGTGGAGCCTTCTTGCTGCACCCTCACACAGCAGAAAGGTAAAAAGGACCTACCTGCTCCCCTTCAACCCCCCTCTCTTGTTTTTTTTAGAGACAGGGTCTTGCTATGTTGCCCAGGCTGGAGTGCAGGGGTGCGATCGTAGTTCAATGCAACCTTGACTCCTGGGCTTATGCAATCATCAAGTCTCAGCCTCCCAATGAGCTAGGACTACAGGAGCATGCCACCACACCCAGCTAACTTTTTTGTTTTTTGTAAAGATGGGGACTTGCTGTGTTTCCCAGGCTGCTCTCAGACTTCTGGCTTCAAGCAATCCTTCCCTCCTCAGCCTCCCAAAGTGCTGAGATTTCAGGCATGAGCCACCTCACCCAGCCTTTTCTAATGGGATTAATCCCATTCATGAGGGCAGAGTTCTCATGACCTAATCATGTTCCAAAGGCTGTACCTTCTAATACTAACACCTGGGGTTTTTAGTTCCAATGTATGAATTTTGGAGGGACACATACATTTAAACAAAGGCAATTGTGAACAAATGATACCATCCACCACAGTCATGTAAAGTCCATGATGAATGTTCCTGATTGTCAGGTAGGGCTTCTCTGAGGGCTGTTTCCAGAACACAGGTCCCTTCCATCTTCTGGCTTTGCCATCTTTAACATATAGCTCCCAAGGTCACCAGCTTGGAGAGCTTGGAGAGTGAACCACCATCGTGGTTCAAGACCACCATGTTGGCCAGGCTGGTCTTGAACTCCTAGCCTCAGGTGGTCCACCCACCTCGGCCTCCCAAAGTGCTGGGATTACAGGCATGAGCCACTGCTCCCGGCCTGTTCCTTATTTTTTATTTATTTTTGATATTTTGAATAGTAGAAGTCAAGATGTAGCTGACTTTGAAATGCTTCCCAGCCAGGCACGGTGACTGCCACCTGTAATCCCAGCACTTTGGGAAGCCGAGGTGGAAGGGTCACTTGAACCCAGGAGTTTGAGACCAGCCTGGGCAATACAGTGAGACTTTGTCTCTACAAAAAATTTAAAAATTAGCCAGGTGTGGTGGCACACATCTGTGATCCCAGCTACTTGGGAGGTTGAAGTAGGAGGATCACCTGAGCCTAGGAGTTCAAGACCAGCCTGAGCAACATAGCAGAACCCCATCTTTAAAAAAAAAATGAGCAGGGCATAGTTGTACACATCTGCAGTCCCAGCTACTAGGGAGGCTGAGGCAGAAGGATTGCTTGAGCCTGGAAAGTTGAGGCTGCAGTGAGCTGTGATTGCACCACTGCACTACAGCCTGGGCTACAGAACAACACTCTGTCTCAAAAAAGAAGGAAAGAGGAAGAAAGAAAGAAAGAAAAGAAAGAAAGAAAGAAAGAGAAAGAAAGGAAGGAAGAAAGAAAGAAACAAACAAAGAAAGAAACAAAGAAACAGAAAGAAAAGAAAGAAAGAGAAAGAAAGAAAGAAGGAAGGAAGGAAGGAAAGAAAGGAAAGAAAAGAGACAGAGAAAGAAAGAGAAAGAGAAGGAAGGAAGGAAAGAGAGAGGAAGGAAGGGAGAGAGAAAGAAAGAAAAAAGAGAAAAGAAAAAGAAAAGAGAAAGAAGAAGCTGGGCACGGTGGCTCACGCCTGTAATCCCAGCACTTTTGGAGGCTGAGGCAAGCAGATCACTTGAGGTCAGGAGTTTGAGAGCAGCCTGGCCTGTATGGTGAAACCCCATCTGTGCTAAAAAATATACAAAAATTAGCCAGGTGTGGTGGTGTGCACCTGTAGTCCCAGCTACTTGGGAGGCTGAGGCAGGAGAATTGCTTGAACCCAGGAGGTAGAGGTTGCAGTGAGCTGAGATGGCACCACTGCACTCCAGCTTGGGCGACTGGGTGACAGAGCCAAAAAAAAGAAATAAAGCCAAGAAGAAGGAAGAAAGGAAGGAAGGAAGAAGGAAGGAAGGAGGGAGGAAGGGAGGGAGGGAAGGAAGGAAGGAGGAAGGGAGGGAGGGAAGGAAGGAAGGAGGAAATAAAGGAAAGAAAAGGAAAGGAAGGAAGGAAAAGGAAAAGAAAAGAAAAAGAAAAGGAACAGAACAGAATAGAAAAGGCACACTTGGAGGGAAGTGTTTCTATCTCTAGGAACTGGCCAGCCCCAGAAGGGACCGTCCGTCCCTCTCCTGGTCTTCAAAGCCCTAGATCTAAAGTATCATAAGCACAGAAAATTAAAACCACGATTCATACATCACCCTCTCTCTTCTATGACCACCTGTTGTTTTCCCTTCCCTGGTTCCACAGCCGCTCCCTCTGGCAACAGATGGATAAATGCCAGGATTGCTCTCAAGTTTCCCCCATGCCAAAGAAATCCAGCTCCCCCATCCCATCCTGCCTCATTGTCCCCTCTCTCGCCTCCCGGTCCTAAACCCCTGCACTGGCTCCCAATTTAAGCTGAACAGCCTTAGCCCCCGCTCCTTACAGCTCTCACTCTTTCAGCTGCAGAAACACGGCCCCATGAGTGTCTGTATCACAGCCTTCTTCCCATCACCTCTGATGTGAGGCTGTTTGTTCAAGGTGGTGCCCCCAGCCCTCCTCATCTCTGGCATCAGGAAGAGGCATGGTGGACCCCCGGGCTGATAGCGGAGGCCAGGGGACGCCAAGGCAACACAGCCTGATCTTCCTATTTTAGCTGCTACTGAAAGGGTTAAGGGTGCTGCATAGGGTAGGTGTCCATTTGACTGTGAATTTCCTTTCTTTTGTTTGTTTTTTTGAGACAGTCTCCCTCTGTTGCCCAGGGTGGAGTGCAGTGGCACGATCTCAGCTCACTGCAACCTCTGCCTCCTGGATTCAAGCAATTCACAAGCACCCGCCACCATGCCCAGCTAATTTTTTTTTTTTTTTTTTTTTTTTTTTTTTTTTGAGACGGAGTCTCCTTCTGCCACACAGGCTGGAGTGCAGTGGTGCGATCTCAGCTCACCGCAACCTCTTCCTTCTGGATCCAAGGGATTGTCCTGCCTCAGCCTCCCAAGTAGCTGGGATTACAGGCGCATGCCACCACACCTGGCTAATTTTTGTATTTTAATAGAGATGGGGTTTCGCCATGTTGGCCAGGCTGGTCTCGAACTCCTGACCTTGAGTGACTTATGGAGTCAATAAAGCCCTTGGAAACTGGCCTTATATTTTGTGTACACAGTTCCTGTACAGGGTTTCTGATCTGTGGTAAGTAAAGAAGGTCATTTTCTGACAGGCCAGGAACCCCAAGTTATCTTAAAACCTCAAGAGGAGAGGAATTCACCCAACTCATAGGTATTTCATGGTACAAATCCATGGCTGGGCTTGGCTTAAACAAGTCTTATCTCAAATTCCTTCTACATAACAAAGTTCCATCAAAGCTGATTTAAAAGGCCTATGTAGCGGCTAGGTGTGGTGGCTGACGCCTGTAATCCCAGCACTTTGGGAGGCCAAGGCAGGCAGATCACAAGGTCAGTAGTTCAAGGCCAGCCTGGCCAACATGGTGAAACCCCATCTCTACTAAAAATACAAAAAAATTAGCAGGCCTGGTGGCTGGCACCTGTAATCCCTGATACTCAGGAGGCTGAGGCAGGAGAATTGCTTGAACCCAGCAGGCGGAGGTTGCAGTGAGCTGAGATTATACCATTGCACTCCAGCCTGGGTGACAGAGCAAGACTCTGTCTCGAGAAAAAGAAAAAAAGAAAAAAAAAAAAGGCCTATGTAGCAAATAATTATTCTTGCTGCACTCTATGCAAATAATTAAGCCAAATATAATAAAGCAAACCAGTCCTACCATGATTTATCTTTTAATAAAAATGGGAAACTGAAGAGTGAAAATTATGTTTCAAAAACTATAGCACACCTGTTGTTAAATTCTAGTCTTGCCTAATGTTTTTCAATTTTTATTATTTTCTACAGTTTAAATTATATGTGTTACAGAAATCAACTCCTGGATACATTACTCTCAAAGCCTAAAGAGTGGAGAAAGCAACCCCTAATAGCCCAGAGAAAGGTCCTATCAATGTAAAAAAAATAAGAAATCTTAACCTGAAAATCATAAAAGATAAGTGGCTGGGCAAGGTGGCTCACACCTGTAATCCCAGCACTTTGGGAGGCTGAGGTGGGTGGATCACCTGAGGTCAGGAGTTTGAGACCAGCCTGAGACCAACAAGGTAAAACCCCGTTGCTACTAAAAATAGAAAAATTAGCCAGGTGTGGCGATGGACACCTATAATCCCAACTACTCGGGAGGCTGAGACAGGAGAATTGCTTGAACCTGGGAAGCAGAGGTTGCAGTGAACTGAGATCATGCCACTGCACTCTAGCCTGAGCGATAGAGCAAGACTCCATCTCAAAAACAAAAAAAAAAGATAAGTAACTAAGTGGAAATTACTCATTTTAGTCTCACCCCTACCTCACCAAATACTTTTTGTCATTTCTACATCTCCTTTTAAGCCAAATATTAAAACCTTTTTTAATGGAAATTATTTACTATGCCACCCTCGTGGGAATTGCTTTAGTCTACTATTTGCAGAAGGACTATATACTGTAGTACCCTCAGGGTGGAATATCGGACACAGAGTCTCAATTACTGTAGCATTTGGCTTAGTTATTATCCTCATACCAGGAATAACAGTTGCTAACAAACAAATAACACATGGGTCTTCCCAAACATGAGCCTCTGCCTGTCATTGGGAAAAAAATGTTGATTCTGTCTCAACCAATTAGGCCTAATAAGAAACGCTGCTGAAGGCCAGGCGCAGTGGCTCACGCCTGTAATTCCAACACTTTGGGAGGCCGAGGCAGACGGATCACGAGGTCAGGAGATCAAGACCATCCTGGCTAAGACAGTGAAGCCCCGTCTCTGCTAAAAATACAAAAAATTAGCCGGGCGTGGTGGCGCGCGCCTGTAGTCCCAGCTACTTGGGAGGCTGAGGCAGGAGAATGGCATGAACCTGGGAGGTGGAG
The DNA here is from genome assembly GCF_029281585.2 of Gorilla gorilla gorilla. NCBI lineage: Eukaryota > Metazoa > Chordata > Mammalia > Primates > Hominidae > Gorilla > Gorilla gorilla. The sequence continues at coordinate 13,913,447 of NC_073244.2, read as the reverse complement.
CTTGCAATGAGCTGAGATCGCACCACTGCACTCCAGCCTAGGCGACAGAGCGAGACTCCGTCTCAAAAAAAAAAAAAAAAAAAAAAAAAGAAGAAAAAAGAAACGCTGCTGAAAAGCCTAGGACTAATGTTTTTACCCTTTATGGCCATTTCGCAGACAACTACCAAAACATCTACACACAATATTGCTCCTGCAGGCAATCCAAGACCAAAACACTCTCCGTGTCTCCCCCCAACCCCACATCAGCAGGAAGTAGCCAGAAAGAACTCGTCGCCCCTTGTCCTTTTACAACTATAGGGTCTGGAATGACAGAGCAGGAGCACTGTCATCTTGGACAAACCCCACCACTTTAAGTTCCAGCTCCCTCTCTAGCCTCTTACATTTCAAGGAAATCACTTATCTTCTAACTACAAGCAGCCAGAAAGAGCAGGTAGTAAAACACAGATAAGACAGCTCGGGCACAGAGGGAAATAGGGGGAAAGTCTGTTGGGTAATTGCCAAATTTCACCCTCATACAGTGGGCCCCAGTAAAACAGTGGGGCCTTACTTAATAAGCACATTCCTTTCCCTTCAGGTGCACTGAAACAGGGAAGCCAAAGGCAGACTCTGGGCGGGGGTTTTTGGGGGGCGGGTATGCCTGCAGCTGCAAGAAGATGTATGGGGACAGACACGCAACTCTCCCTCCCAGATAAGCACAACAAAGAGACACAGAAGCAGTCCAAGCCTCTGATAAACTCTCCCACCCTGAATCCTTAAAACTCTTAGTCTGGGCTGAGCTCGGTGGCTCATGCCTGTAATCCCAGTATTTTGGGAGACTGAGGTGGGCAGATCACGAGGTTCGAGACCAGCCTGGCCAACATGGTGAAACCCCGTCTCTACTAAAAAATACAAAAATTAGCCGGGCATGGTGGCACATGCCTGTAATCCCAGCTACTCGGGAGGCTGAGGCAGGAGAATAGCTTGAACCTGGGAGGCGGAGGTCGTAGTGAGCCGAGATCACGTCATTGCACTCTAGCCTGAGCAACAAGAGCGAAACTCTGTCTCAAAACAAAAACAAGAAACAAACAAACAACCCAAAAACAAAAAAACTTCTTAGTCTGTAAGAGAGTTTGCCTCTGACTCAACTTGCCTGGAATACTCCTCTCAGGTTTGTTTTCTCTAAAATAAACCTGTGTTGACTGGCAAGCCAACTTTTGTGTTTCTTTCCTCTTTCTTTATTTCTTACAGGCCTCCCAACATGCTGGGATTACAGGCGTGAGCCACTGCACCTGGCCTAACTGAAACTTAAAACACATTTTCCCAGCCGGGCTCAGTGGCTCACGCCTGTAATCCCAGCACTTTGGGAGGCTGAGGTGGGCGGATCACGAGATCAAGAGTCCAAGACCAGCCTGGCCAACACGGTGAAACCCCATCTCTACTTAAAATACAAAAATTAGCCAGGCATGGTGGCGCATGCCTGTAGTCCCACCTACTAGGGAGGCTGAGGCAGGAGGATGGCTTGAACCCAGGAGGTGGAGGTTGCAGTGAGCCAAGATCATGCCACTGCACTCCAGCCTGGGCAACAGAGTGAGATTCCATCTCAAAAAAAAACAAAAACAAACAACAACAACAACAAAAACACACAGACACATTTTCCCTTTAGCATTGCTTCTAAAATTCAAAAATGAGCTGTCCTAGGGAAAGGGAATAAGGACAGCCCTAGGACATGTTGAAGAATGTGGAAAACGTTTCATATTTAAAATGTTGATTCATTGATTGATTGAGACAGGGTCTGACTCTGTTACCCAGGGTGGAGTGCAGTGGTGTGATCATGGCTCACTGCAGTCTCAAACTCCTGGGCTCCAGTGATCCCTCTCACTTCAACCTCCCAAGTAGCTGGGATTACAGGTGTGCACCATCATGCCCAGCTAACTTTTTCATTGTTTTGTAGAGACAGGGATCTCGCTATGTTGCCCAGGCTGGTCTTGAACTCCTGAGCTAAAGCAATTCTCCTGCCTCAGCCTCCCAAAATGCTGGGATTACAGGTGTGAGTCATTACACCTGGCAGGGAAGCATTTCAAAGTCAGCTACATCTTGACTTTGACTATTCAGAATATTTAAAAATGAATAAGTAGTAAGAAATAAAGAACAAAGGTACCATGAAACAAAGATTGGGCCCTTGGGTCTTTATAGGAATAACTTTTTGGGGGGGCAGGGATGGGGGTAGGCTCTGTTGTCCAGACTGGAGTGCAGTGGCCCAATCATAGCTCACTACAGCCTGGGACTCCTGGGCTCCTGGGCTCAAGTGATCTTCCTACTACAGCCTCCCAAAGTGCTGGGATTCCAGATATGAGCCACCAGCCTGGCCTTTTAAAACAATTATTTGGGCTGGGCATGGTGGCTCACGCCTGTAATCCCGGCACTTTGGGAGGCCAAGGCAGGTGGATTACTTGAGGTCAGGAGTTGGAGACCAGCCTGGCCAACATGGTGAGACTCTGTCTCCACTAAAAATACCAAAAAACTAGCTGGGTGTGGTAGTGCATGTCTGTAATTCCAGGTACTTGGGAGGCCGAGGCAGGAGAATCACTTGAACTCACAAGGCGGAGGTTGCAGTGAGCCAAGATCAAGCCACTGTACTCCAGCCTGGACAACAGAGAGAGAGTCCGTCTGAAAATAAATAAATTAAATAAATAAATAAATTGGAGAGAACACGAATCACTTTGTCTGCTTCTCCACCTCCCTAACAAAGCTCTCTATGGTATAAAGCTTGAAGGAATGTGGTCCACCCAAGCCCTGACTCTGAAACCTTTTTCCATTGAGTTCTCCCATCTCCTAGGAGATGCTTGCCACAGCCAGCAGCTCTGCCAGGTTACAAAGCTCGTGCCAGGAAAGGCAAATGCCAGGCCGACTGCCCGGCGGCTCTCCAGGACTGACTCGGGGCTGCAGAGCAGAAGCTGGTATGAGTCTCTCGTGGCTGCTGAAACAAATGACCAGAAACAGAGCAGCTTAAAGCAACCCAGATTTATGATTTTACAGCACTGGAGGTCAGATGTCCTAAAATTAAGGTGTTGATGAGGCTGGTTCCTCCTGGAGGCTCCATTTTCAGCCTTTCCCAGCTTCTAGAGGTACCTACAGCTCTCATCTTGGGGCCCCTTCCTCCACCTTCACAGCCAGCAGCGCAGCCTCTTCCAGTCTCTTTCTGACTGTGACCCTCCTGCCTCCTCATTTTTTTTTTTTCTGAGACAGAGTCTCGCTCTATAGCCAAGGGTGGAGTGCAGTGGCTCCATCTCATCTCACTGCAACCTCTGCCCCTCGAGTTCAAGCGATTCTCCTGCCTCAGCCTCCTGAGTAGCTGGGATTACAGGCATGCACCACCACGCCCAGCTAATTTTGATTTTTTAGTAGCAACAGGGTTTCTTCATGTTGGGCAGGCTGGTCTCGAACTCCCAACCTCAGGTGATCTGCCCGCCTCAGCCTCCCAAAGTGCTGGGATTACAGGTGTGAGCCACCAAGACCAGCAATTTTTTTTTTTTTTTTTTTTTTTTTTGAGACAGGGTCTTGCTCTGCAGCCAAGGCTGGAGTGCAATGGCTCAATCTCAGCTCACTGCAACCTCTGCCCCCACTGAGTTCAAGCAATTCTCCTGCCTCAGCCTCTCAAGTAGAACTGGAACTACTGGCATGTGTCACCATGCCCGGCTAATTTTTGTATTTTTAGTAGAGTCGGGGTTTCACCTTGTTGGCCAGGCTGGTCTCAAACTCCTGGCATCAAGGGATCCATCCGCCTCGGCCTCCCAAAGTGCTGGGATTATAGGCATGAGCCACTGCACCTGCCCCAGCTAATTTTTTTTTTTTTTTTTTTTTTGAGACGGAGTCTTTCTCTGTCGCCAGTCTGGAGTGCAGTGGTGCGATCTCAGCTCACTGCAACTTCCACCTCCCGGGTTCAAGCAATTCTCCTCACTCAGCCTCCCGAGTAGCTGGGATTACAGGCACGTGCCAACAGGCCCAGCTAATTTTTGTATTTTTAGTAGAGACAGGGTTTCACCATCTTGGCCAGGATGGTCTTGATCTCTTGACCTTGTGATCCACTTGCCTTGGCCTCCCAAAGTGCTGGGATTACAGGCGTGAGCCACCGTGCCCGGCCCCAGCTAATTTTTTTATTTTTTTTTGTAGAGACTGTGTCTTGCTATGTTGTCCAGGCTGGTCTCTAACTCCTAGGCTCAAGCGATCCTCCCTCCTCGGCGTCCCAAAGTGTTGGGATTACAGGTGTAAGCCACCATATCTGGCCAAAAGGGCTTTATTTTACCTACCACAGCATCCGTGGGGGCCAAAATCATAAGATGGGGGGCCCACAGGACACTTCCTGAGGGAGGTGATGTGTGGGTTTAGTTCTGGAAGATTGCAGGGCTGGCGGGGGGTTGTGCTATGCGGGAAGGGGATTCCAGGCTGAGAGAACAGAGTCCATAGAACAGCAGGATCCTAAATATCTACCCCAGACGCCACCTGGAAGCTCTGTTTGGGAAAGTACAGTTCTCATCTGGGGTCGATTTTTCCCCAGGGGACACCTGGCCCGTGCCTGGAGAGAGATTTGGCTGTCACCACTGGGGGGTTGGGGGGGCAGTGGGCTGCCAGAGAGCTGCTAAATAATCTAGACTGCACAGGACCGCCCCCTACCAGGAAGAATCAGCCAGCCCGCAGAGTAGCTTAGAGGGCGAGAATCCGTCTGTCCTCATCCCTCCGGACTCAGAGGGGCTTTCCACCAGGGGCAGCTGGAAGGGTTTATTGGGTGACCTTTGGCCTTCCTAACCCTGCCCCCTGCCCCCCACCCTGTCTCCCGCCTTTCTTGGGAAAAGCTGATTTTAGTTCCTGGTGACCCTTGGCCTCCTCAGGGAACACAAGCATTTGTGTGGGCTGATGGTTTCTACCTCTGGAATGTGACTGCTCCGCCTGGCCTGGGCCCTGGAGGACGAGGGATCTAAGAATAGTGACGTTTTTCTCCCCACCCCTAGGCCTGGCCCACTCTGGCCTCCAGATCCCAGGCCCCTCACTGTGCTGGAAGAGGTGGTCAGGCAGACAATGTCCGAGGGAAACGTCTGGAGCCTGTGCTGGTCACTGGGCCGGGGAATGAGCTGGTTCATTCATGGGGCACGGGGCAGAGGTGATGGATCTGCGGAGGAGGGGCGGGGTTGGGGTGGTGGGTCTGCACCTTGTCAGCACCCCACACCCCCCCACCCCAGGCCTGCCCTGTTTTCCCTACAGCTCCTTGTCCCTGCTGCCTCTGAAGGACTTACGTCACTGATCCCCTCAATGGCTACCCCTTGGAGTCGGCAGGTTCTCCTTGGGCTGAAGCAGGAGTGGGGTGCCTCTCTTGCCTACTGGAAAAGGGACCCCAAGCTTGGGAGGTCTGATCCAGTGGGGCAGGGGCCCTGGTGCCAATGCCGGAGAGGAACTGGTCCCTGGGGGCCTCATGTCCGCTGGGATGTCATAAACCCACCTGGTGTCCTCAAGACGGGCCCTCGAAGGCAGGGCTCACTGCTTGTTCGTCCGGTCCGAAAGCCTTGGCTGCCTCATGGGTGCCAGGCCCCCCATGCTGGGCACTGGGGATGCCAAAGGGGACAGATCCCCGCCTCCTTCCTGAAGGAGCCTGCAGTGACCCAGGAGAGCAGGGCTCACATTTGCTGATGTCTCAGTCAAGAGCCAGGCCCTGCACTGGATGCAGGAGCTGTGGTTGAGGGCAAAACAGCTGTGTTTCTGGGGGACAGTGTAGGGAGATGTCAGCCACAGGAAGGAAAGGCAGCGGGGATCTGGGTAAATAAAACCCCAGGGGCTGGGTGCAGTGGCTCATGTCTGTAATCCCAGCACTTTGGGAGGCCGAGGCAGGTGGATCACTGGAGGTCAGGAGTTCGAGACCAGCCTGGCCAACATAATGAATCCCGTCTCCACTAAAAAAAAAAAAAAAAAAAAAAAAAATCAAAAATTAGCCGGATGCGGTGGCACATGCCTATAATCCCAGCTACTCAGGAGACTGAGGCAGGAGAATCGCTTGAATCTGGGAGGCAGAGGTTGCAGTGAGCTGAGATTGTGCCACTGCACTCCATCCTGGGCGACAGAGCAAGCCTCTGTCACTAAAAACAGACAAACAAACCTGGGTGCAATGGTATAAAGAGGAGGATGAGGAAGGCCAGTGTGTGTCCAGGGAAGCCCCTGTACCCTGGAGGGTGGAGGCTAGTTTCAGGGTTGGGCCGTCCCTCCCACGCGGGCCCACCCAATCCTGGCTCCTGCCTTCTACCTGCTGTGGCAGCAACTGCTCTGGCCAGCCAGGTATCTTCCATGTGACCCCTCCCCAAGCCTGAGTCCCCGATGTATGAAACCCGGTACTCCCACCCAGGCTCCAGGCCAGCCCCATCCACCAGAGAATGGGGTGTCCAAACCCCAGGATCCTGGCTCCTTGACCTGTGGAAGACCTGGCAGGGAATGAGTGTGGGTAACAAGGGCCACCTGAGGTCCTCTGCTCACCCTGCTGAAACCCCGTGGGCTGTAGCACAGTCATGCGTCCCCTGGGGTGCACCCCAGTAAGAGAGAAGCACATCAGGTGCTGAATGGGAATGAGGATGGAACAAAGATGAAAGACCAGTGAGACTGGGCGATGGCTCATGCCTGTAATCTCAGCACTTTGGGAGGCTGAGGTGGGCGGATCACTGTTGCCCAAGAGTTCAAGACCAGCCCGGGCAACATGGCAAAACCCTGTCTCTACTAAAAATACAAAAATTAGCTGGGCGTGCTGACACATGCCTGTAATCCCAGCTACTCAGGAGGCTGAGGCATGAGAATCGCTTGAACCTGGGAGGCGGAGGTTGCAGTGAGCCGAGATCGTGCCATTACACTCCAGCCCAGCCTAGGCGACAGAGCAAGAGTGTTTCCAAAGAAAAGACCAATACATCCCTTTCCCCAGCCTCAGTTCCTTCCTCTCCCACCAGAATCTGAAGCCACTGCTTTAACTGCACCATTGAGAATGTCCCTATCTCCCCCAAATTTAAGCTTCTTAAGCCTCAGACCCTTGATTGGATGGAGTACCCACAGATGCCACCATGAACCCACGATCTCCCACCCAGCTGGGCTCCTCCCTGCCCCCAGAGCAGCCCCTTGCTGTAAAATGGGGTGAACAGAACTGAACAGGCTGTTACCATGAGGATTTGAGGGCATCAGTACAGCGCTTGGCCCAGGGCCCGGGAGCCACTACCACTCTACAGAGTCACAGGCCCCCTGACCATAACTCCCATGGGTGCGTGATTTATCGGGCCAGCCTGTGTGCTGGGCGTTTAGGTAGTTTCCAACCAGAAGGTAACTTATTAAAGAGCCTAAGACACGTCCTTCTGCAGGCAGCCCTTCAACAAGTGGCTTGGGGTAATTTTCAGTGGTATAATCACAAGCTCAGACTACAAACCCTCTTTTTTTTTTTTTTTTTTTTTTGAGATGGAGTCTCGTTCTGTTGTCCAGGTTGGAGTGCAATGGCGCGATTGGCTCACTGCAACCTCCGCCTCCCAGGTTCAAGTGATTCTCATGCCTCAGCCTCTCCAGTAGCCAGGGTTACAGGCGTGCACCACCATGCCCGGCTAATTACTGTATTTTTACAGAGCTACTGAGCTCGAACTCCTGACCTCAGGTGATCTGTATTTTCAGAGAGCTACTGAGCTTGAACTCCCAACCTCAGGTGATCTGCCTGCCTCAGCCTCCCAAAGTGCTGGGATTACAGGTGTGAGCCACTGGGCCCGACCTTTTTTTTTTTTCCATAGAGACAGGATCTTGCTATGTTGCCCCGGCTGGTCTTGAACTCCCAGACTGAAGCAATTCTCCTCCTGCCTCAGCCTCCCAAAGTGCTGGGATTACAGGTGTGAGCCACCACGCCTGGCCTATGAACCCTCTTATATGCTGGGTGTGCATTGTCCAAAGGGTCTTTCCAATTGAAGTGGCAGCCACCCCTTTGGAAAACAAGTGTTTTTTGTTTGTTTTTTGAGACGGAGTCTCACTCTGTCACCCAGGCTGGAGTGCAGTGGCGTGATCTCTGCTCACTGCAAGCTCCATCTCCCGGGTTTACACCATTCTCCTGCCTCAGCCTCCCAAGTAGCTGGGACTACAGGCGCCCGCCATCACGCCCGGCTAATTTTTTGTACATTTAGTAGAGACAGGGTTTCACCATGTTAGCCAGGATGGTCTTGATCTCCTAACCTCGTGACCCACCCACCTCGGCCTCCCAAAGTGCTGGGATTACAGGCGTGAGCTACCGCGCCCGGCCAGAAAGCAAGTGTTGGGGTCCCGGCAGCATTGGAATGATCCTTGCTGTGACCAACCCTGGCCAACAGGCCCTCCCTTGATGCCCAATACATCCACTCTTAGGCTCCTAGACGCCCCCCCGCCTTATCCTCCTGGGAATTGTCTGTTTCTGATCTTTGCACCTTTGGTGCTTATCAATTTGCATGAGCTTTTAATAGACTGATAACACCTGGTGCCACAGTTTCAATGTTCGTTCCCTCCAAAACTCACGTTGAAACTTAATCCTTGATGTGGCCATGTTGACAGAGGTGGGGCCTTTAAGGGGTGACTGGGTCATGAGAATTCTGCCCACATGAACTGATTAATCCATTCCTGGGTTAACAGATCCATGGGTTAATAGATAATGGGTTATCATACGAGGGCAACTGGTGGCTTTGAAAGAATAGGAAGAAGGGGCCGGGCGCGGTAGTTCGCGCCTGTAATCCCAGCATTTGGGAGGCCAAGGCAGGCGGATCACGAGGTCAGGAGATTGAGACCATCCTGGTTAACACGGTGAAACCCCATCTCTACTAAAAAAAATACAAAAAATTAGATGGGCGCAGTGGCAGGCGCCTGTATTCCCAGCTACTTGGGAGGCTGAGGCAGGAGAATAGCATGAACCCGGGAGGTGGAGCTTGCAGTGAGCCGAGATCGCGCCACTGCACTCCAACCTGGGCGACACAGCGAGACTCGGTCTCAAAAAACAAAACAAAACAAAAAAAATAGGAAGAAGTCCAGTCATGGTGGCTCACGCCTATAATCCCAGCACTTTCAGTAGGCTGAGATAGACAGATCACCTGAGGTCAGGAGTTCAAGACCAGCCTGGCCAACATGGTGAAACCCCATCTCTACTAAAAATACAAAAATTAGGCCAGGCGTGGTGGCTCACGCCTGTAATTCCAGCACTCTGGGAAGCTGAGGCGGAAGCCGAGGCGGGTGGATCACCTGAGGTCAGGAGTTTGAGACCAGCCTGGCGAACATGGTGAAACCCTCTCTACAAAAACACAAAAAATTAGCCGGGCATGGTGGTGGACGCCTATAATTCCAGCTACTTGGGAGGCTGAGGGAGGAGAATCTCTTGAACCCAGGAGGTGGAGGTTGCAGTGAGCTGAGATCGAGGCACTCCAGCCTGGGCAACAAGAGAGAAACTCTATCTCAAAAAATAAATAAATAAAAATAAAAACCACAAAAATTAGACTGGTGTGGTGGTGCGTGCCTGTAATCCCAGCTACTCAGGAGGCTGAGGCAGAAGAATTGCTCGAACCCTGGAGGCAGAGATTGCAGTGAGCCAAGATCACTCCAGCCTGGCGATAGAGTGAGACTCCATCTCAAAAATAGAGAAAAAAAAAAAAAAAGGCCGGGCACGGTGGCTCATGCCTGTAATCTCAGCACTTTAGGAAGCCAAGGCGGGAGGATCACCTGAGGTCAAGAGTTCAAGACCAGTCTGGCCAACATGGTGAAACCTTGTCTCTACTAAAAATACAAAAAAAAATTAGCTGGGTGTGATGGCGGGCACCTGTAGTCCCAGCTACTCAGGGAGGCTGAGGCAGGAGAATCGCTTGAACCAACGAGGCAGAGGTTGCAGTAAGCCAAGATCGCACTATTACACTCGCCGCAACCTCCGCCTCCTGAGTTCAAGCAATTCTCAGGTGATCAGCCCTCCTTGGCCTCCCAACATGCTAAGATTGACAGGGGTGAGACATTGCACCCTGCCAACCCCCAGCTAATTTTTATTTTATTTTTATTTTTTGATATGGAATTTTGCTCTGTCGCCTAGGCTGGAGTGCAGTGGCGCAATCTTGGCTCACTGCAACCTCTGCCTCCCGGGTTCAAGCAATTCTCCTGCCTCAGCCTCCTCAGTAGCTGGGATTACAGGCTCCCGCCATCACGCCTGGCTAATTTTTGCATTTTTAGTAGAGATGGGCTTTCACCATGTTGGCCAGGCTGGTCTCAAGCTCCTGACCTCAGGTGATCTGCCTGCCTTGGCCCCCCAAAATGCTGGGATTACAGGCATGAACCACCCAGCCCAGGCTTAATTTTTCAAAGATGTTTTAAAGTTAGTCTTGCTATGTTGCCTAAGGGAACTCCTGGCTTCAAGTAACACTCCTGACTCAGCCTCCGGCATAGGATGAAATTACATTCAACCCTGAAAAGGAATGAAGTACTAACTCCTTCTACAATAGCACGTGAACCTTAAAAACATGCTCAGTGAAAGAAGCCAGACACAAAATAATGCACTGGATAAGATTCCATTTATATGAAGTATCCGGAGGAAAAAAATCCATGGAGTCAGGAAGTAGACCAGTGGGTTCCGGGGATGGGGAGTGACAGGTAATGGGTACGGGGTTTCTTTCTGGGGCGATGAAAATATTCTGGAGACCGGGCATGGTGGCTCACACCTGTAATCTCAGCACTTTCGGAGGCCGAGATGGGTAGATCACTTGAGGTCAGGGGTTTGAGACCAGCATGGCCAACACGGCAATATCCCATCTCTACTAAAATACAAAAGTTAGCCGGGCGTGGTGACACGCACATGTAGTCCCAGCTACTCGGAAGGCTGAGGCAGGAGGATCACTTGAACCCAGGAGGCGGAGGTTGCAGTGAGCCGAAATTGCACCACTGCACTCCAGCCTGGATGACAGAATGAGACTCCATCAAAGAAAGAAAGAGAGAGAGAGGGAAAGAGGGATGGAAGGAAGGAAGGAAGGGAGAAAGAAAGAGAAAGCAGGAAAGAAAGAGAGAGAGAGAAAAAGAAAAGAGGCCAGGCGCGGTGGCTCACGCCTGTAATCCCAGCACTTTGGGAGGCCGAGGCAGGTGGATCACAAGGTCAGGAGATCGAGACCATCCTGGCTAACACAGCGAAACCCCGTCTCTACTAAAAAATACAAAAAATTAGCTGGGCGTGGTGGCGGGTGCCTGTAGTCCCAGCTACTCGGGGGGCTGAGGCAGGAGAATGGTGTGAACCTGGGAGGCGAAGCTTGCAGTGAGCCGGGATCACGCCACTGTACTCTAACCCGGGCGACAGAGCGAGACTCTATCTCCAAAAAAAAAAAAAAAAAAAAGAGAAAAAGAAAGAGAGAAAGAGAAAGAGAGAGAAAGAAAGAAAGAGAGAAAGAGAGAGAGAAAGAGAGAGGAATGGAAGGGTTATAGGTAGGATCCAGAAAGTGAACTCTGGAAAACGTCCCGAGCTGGCTGAGGCCAGTGACCCGTGTTATCTTGTGCGTGGTGTTAGAGAGGCTGCAATTCTGTGACAAGCGGTGGAGAGGTCTGTGCTGCCCTCTGGGTCGCTGACCCCCATGTTGTTTACTGGACAGCCACCAAGAAGGTGCGTTAAGTGCCCTGCTCGGTGCCTGCTTTAAACAGGCTCTCGAGGTGGTGGCACCGGTACTGCCTGCCTTGTACAAATAAACGAACTGCGGCTGGGGAAAGTGAAGTAATTCCTAAAGTTAAGCCTGGTGGCCAGGCACGGTGGCTCACGCCTGTAATCCCAGCACTTTAGGAGGCTGAGGCGGGCTGATCATTTGAGATCAGGAGTTCGCGACCAGACTGCCCAACATGGTGAAACCCCGTCTCTACCAAAAGTACAAAAAAATTAGCCGGGCGTGGTGGCGGGTACCTGTAATCTCAACCACTCAGGAGGCTGAAGCAAGAGAATCACTTGAATCTGGGACGCAGAGGTTGCCGTGGGCAGAGATCATGCCACTGCACTCCAGCCTGGGTGACAGAGCAAGACCCTGTCTTAAATAAGTAAATAGGCAAGGCGCAGTGGCTCACGCCTATAATCCCAGCACTTTGGGAGGCCGAGGCAGGCGGATCATGAGGTCAGGAGATCAAGACCATCCTGGCCAACAGGGTGAAACCCCCATCTCTACTAAAAACACTAAAATTAGCTGGGTGTGGTGGCACGTGCCTGTAATCCCAGCTACTCAGGAGGCTGAGGCATGAGAATCGCTTGAACCCAGGAGGCAGAGGTTACAGTGAGCCGAGATCACTCCAGCCTGGCGACAGAGTGAGACTCCATCTCAAAAATAAACAAATAAATAAAGTAAGTAAGTAAGTAAGCCTGGTATTTCTGTGCCTGCTTTGGGGCCAGTCTCTTTGAGACAGAACTGTGCACAAGGTAGAACGGCCAAAGTGTCGTGGCTGCAAGGACACTGCACACAGCACACTGTGGCCACCTGCCCCTCCAACTCTGACCTCATCCAGGAAGCGAACTCCAAACTGCTGCTAACCTGAAAATAAACTCAACTGCCTGAGAAAAAATAAAGCCTCTAATCTTCTATGACTGATCTCACTGGCGCTTGAGATGGCATCAGAGTGAAGTTGGGCCTCAGAAGAACACAGGGCTTCTAGAAGGTTCTTCCGGCTTTTTGGAGCTTGCCCGGCTTCTGTTTTCAGAATGGGCAGTGAACTGGGGTAGGCTATGATGCTTCAGCTCTGTGTGGGGGCTGACCAGTGAACTGCTCGCCTGACAGGCACACCCATTTCTTATGATGTCCCCAGAATAACTCCATCCCATATATGGAACCCTCCAGAATTCTGAGAGAGAATGGCTTTCCCCCACATCTGTTTCTAATTGACCTGGCTGCCACCTTCTCCACATTTCACTGGTCACCCAGGGTCCTGCTGACCCCACATCTTAAACATCTGGAATCAGCCTCCTTCTCTCCAGAACCCTCCAGCACTCCTCCGGCCACCAGTCCACTTTGCCGTCTCTCCTTCAATTGTCTAGATGGCCTCCCTGGAGGCCTCCCCCTTCTCATGTTGCATCTTCTACTTGCCCCAGGTTCCCGTGGAAAGAAGGAAAAAAGGAAGGAAGGAAGGAAGGAGAGAGAAAGAGAAAGGAGGGAAGGAGGGAAAAGAAAAGAAAGGAAGGAAGGGAGACAGAAAGAAAGGAAAGAAAGAGAGAAATTAAGAGACAGAGACGGCCGGGTGCCATGGCTCACGCCTGTAATCCCAGCACTTTGGGAAGCCAAGGTGGGTAGACCACCTGAGGTTGGGAGTTCGAGACCGGCCTGATCAACATAGAGAAACCCCATCTCTAATAAAAATACAAAATTAGCCCCGCATGGTGGCACATGCCTGTAATCCCAGCTACTCGGGAGGCTGAGGCAGGAGGAAAATTGCTTGAACCCAAGAGGCAGAGGTTGCGGTGAGCAAAGATCACGCCATTGCACTCCAGCCTAGGCAACAAGTGCGAAACTCCGTTTCAAAAAAAAAAAAAAAAAAAGAGAGAGAGAATCACGTAAGTCTCTCACTTTTAAACTCTTTCAGTTAAAAGATAAATTCTTTGTTTGTTTGTTTGTTTGTTCAAGACAGATCTCACTCTGTTGCCCAGGCTGGAGTGCAGTGGCACGATCTCACCTCACAGCAACCTCCGACTCCTGGGTCCAAGCGATTCTCCTGCCTTTCTCCTGCCTCAGCCTCCCAAGTAGCTGGGATTACAGGCACGTGCCACCATGCCCGGCTAATTTTTGTACTTGTATTTGTATTTTTATATATATTGTTTGAGATGGAGTTTCACTCTTGTTGCCCAGGTTGGAATGCAGTGGCATGGTCTCAGCTCACTGCAACCTCCACTTCCTGGGTTCAAGCGATTCTCCTGCCTCAGCCTCCTGAGTAGCTGGAATTACAGGCGCCCACCACCAAGCCCGGCTCATTTTTGTATTTTTAGTAGAGATGGGGTTTCACTATGTTGGCCAGGCTGGTCTTGAACTCCTGACCTCAAGTGATCTGCCCGCCTCAGCCTCCCAAAGTGCTAGGATTACAGGCGTGAGCCACCGCGCCCAGCCAATAAATTTTCAATGCCCACCCCCTTTTAGTTCCCTGCAGCTACTGTAACAAATAACCACAACCCTGGGACTTAAAACAACTATTTTATTTTATTTATTTTAATTTTGTTGTTGGTGGTGGTGATGGTGTTTTTTTTTGTTTTTGAGATGGAGTCTCACTCTGTTGCCCAGGCTGCAGTGCAGTGGCTTGATCTCGGCTCACTGCAAGCTCTGCCTCCCGGGTTCATGCCATTCTCCTGCCTCAGCCTCCTGAGTAGCTGGGACTACATGCGCCCGCCACCACGCCCCGCTAATTTTTTGTATTTTTAGTAGAGATGGGGTTTCACTGTGTTAGCCAGGATGGTCTTGATCTCCTGACCTTGTGATCTGCCCGCCTCAGCCTCCCAAAGTGCTAGGATTACAGGCGTCAGCCACCGTGCCCAGCTATTTATTTTAATTTTAGACAGGGCCTCACTCTGTCGCCCAGGCTGGAATGCTGTGGTGCGATCATGGCTCACTGCAGCCTCAGCCTCCTGGGCTCAGTTGATCTTCCCACCTTAGTCTCCCAAGTAGCTAAGACTAGAGGCACATGCCACCACGCCCAGCTAATTTTATTTTTTGTACAGATGGGGTTTCACCATTGCCCAGGCTAGTCTCAAACTCCTGAGCTCAAGCAATCTGTCCACCTCAGCCTCCCAAAAGTGCTGGAATTACAGATATAAGCCACCGCATCCAGCCCAAAGCAGCACATTTTTATTATCTTACAATCCTGGGGTCAGAAGTCTGAAATTAGTTCTTACTAGGTTCTAAAATCAAGGTGTGTGCAGGGCTGGTTCCTTCTAGAGGCTCCAAGGGAGAATCCATTTCCCTGCATTTTCCAACGTCTAGAGGCCACCTGAATTCCTTGGCTTGTGGCCCTTTCCTCCACCTTCAAGCCAGCAGTGCAGCCTCTTCCAATCTCTGATTCTGACCCTCCTGCCTCCCTCTTATAAGGACCCTGTGATGACACTGGGTCACCCAGATCATCCAGAATGATCTCCCATCTCTTTTTTTTTTTTTTTGAGATGGAGTCTTACTCTGTTGCCCAGGCTGAAGTGCAGTGGTGCGACCTCGGCTCACGGCAACCTCAGCCTCCCAAGTAGCTGGGACTACAGGCGTGTGCCACCACACCTGGCCAATTTTTGTATTTTTAGTAGAGACAGGGTTTCACCATGTTGGCCAGGCTGGTCTCAAACTCCTGGCCTCAGGTGATCCGCCCGCCTCAGCCTCCCAAAGTGCTGGGATTATAGGCATGAGCCACCATGCCTGGCCCATCTCAAAATCTTCAACCAGGTTGGGCACGGTGGCTCATGCCTGTAATCCCAACACTGGGAGGCTGAGTTGGGAGTATCACTTGAGGCCAGGAGTTCAATAAAACCAGCTTGGGCAACATAGTGAGACCCCATCTCTATTTTTTTTTTTTTAATTAGCTGGGCATTATGTCTGTAGCCCCAGCTACTCAGGAGGCTAAGCCAGGTGGATCACTTGAGACTAAAAGTTTTGAGGCTGTAGTGAACTGTGATCATGCCATTGCACTCCAGCCTGGGTGACAGAGCAAGACCCTATCTCTTAAAAAAAAAAAAGACCCTTAAGCCTGCCGTGTGAGGTACCATATTCATGGGTTCCAGGGTATCAGGACATGGAAATCTCTGCGGGGGATCCACCAATGTTTTCTGAAAAGGGCTTGATAGCAAATATTTGGGGCTTTCTAGGGTACATGGTCTCTGTTGCTATGTACCCTACATGATATAATGTCCATGGCCTGATGCAAAATAAAAACCTGGGGCCCTTCAATCATAAAGAACTTCAGAACAGGAACAGTGGAAGGGCAGGGCCCTGTGTGATGCAGTTTGCACATCCATGAAGCGTGTCCTGTGCACAACTTCCGCCTCTATGACAGCTCAAGAGCGTCCCCTGGCCACACACAAAGGAGAGGCGTGGCTGTGTTACTGTCAAACTTCATGGACGCTGAAACTTGCATTTCATGTAATTTTCACATGTCACAAAACACTATTGTTATTTTTCCAACTGTAGAAAAATCATTCTTGGCTCACGGGCCGCTGGAAAACAGGGATGGGCTGAATCGGGCTGTTGTGGGCTGACTACATGGGCTATGAGATCACATCAGATCTTCTCTGCCCGACTTTCCAGGGCTCCTCAAGGCCAGTGCCACCTCACTGTGATCTCTCCTCCGAACCGGCACCCCTGCTCCCTGAATGATCCTCCCTGACAAATTTGTGCCGTTACTCCTGCCGGTCCCTCTGTCTGGAACTCCCCACCTCTCTTCTCTGCCCAGCCGACCCTCCCTCATGGATTAATGTGGCCCCAACACTGCCCTCCGTGGGAGGCCGATCTGTGCCCGTCCCTTGTCACGTTGGGTGGATTTATGTGTCCACATGTCCTTCTTTGCCTCAGGGCAGTGATGTCCTCTAGAACAGGGACTTGGGCTCAGTCAGCTTCTGTGTCTCCTGACCTCCTGGACTCACAATAGCTTGTGCTGAAGGAACAGACAGGGACTGAGAGGGACAGCAAGAATACCCCGAACTACCGTGGCCGATTCCTACTCCCCAGGATCAAGACTATGCTTCTCATTTAAAAAAAAAAAAAAAAGCAAAACAGAGCCAGATGTGGTGGCTCATGCCTGTAATCCCAGCACTTTGGGAGGCCAAGGCAGGTGGATCACTTGAGGTCAGGAGTTCGAGACTAGCCTGGCCAACATGGCAAAACCCCGTCTCTACTAAAAATACAAAAAAAATTAGCCGAGCATGGTGGTGCGCACCTGTAATCCCAGCTACTTGGGAGCCTGAGGCAGAAGAATTGCTTGAACCCAGGAGGCGGAGGTTGCAGTGAGCCGAGATCTTGCCACTGCACTCCAGCCTGGGCGACAAAAGCAAAACTCCGTCTCATAAAAAACTAAAAGTGTAATCTGCTATCAGCGGAGGTTGCAGTGAGCCAAGATTGTGCCACTGCACTCCAGCCTGGATGACAGAGACAGACTCCATCTCAAAAATAAATAAATAAATAAAAAGGCAAAACCAGATAAGAACTTCCTACCTCGCCATCAGAGCAGGCAAATAAAGATCTTTGAGACCAAGCAGACCTGGGTTTTGTTGTTTTAGAAAATTTTTTTTAGAGACAGGGTCTTGCTGTCACCCAGGCTGGAGTGCAGTGGCACGATCACGGCTCATGGCAACCTCAAACTTCTGAGCTCAAGGGATCCTCCCACCTCAGCCACCTGACTAGCTGGACAACAGGCACATGCCAGCACGCCTGGTTTTTTTTTTTTTTTTGAGATGGAGTCTCGCTCTGTCGCCCAGGCTGGAGTGCAGTGGCACGATCTCGGCTCACTGCAAGCTCCGCCTCCCGGGTTCACACCATTCTCCTGCCTCAGCCTCCCCAGCAGCTGGGACTACCGGCGCATACTGCCATGCCCGGCTAATTTTTTGTATTTTTAGTAGAGACGGGGTTTCACCATGTTAGCCAGGATGGTCTCGATCTCCTGACCTTGTGATCCGCCCGCCTTGGCCTCCCGAAGTGCTGGGATTACAGGCGTGAGCCACCGCGCCCAGCTGCCTGGTTAAGTTTTAAAAATTTTTGTAGAGACAGTCTTGCTTTGTTGCCCAGGCTGG
Source organism: Gorilla gorilla gorilla (assembly GCF_029281585.2). Lineage (NCBI taxonomy): Eukaryota > Metazoa > Chordata > Mammalia > Primates > Hominidae > Gorilla > Gorilla gorilla. Next base: position 13,895,722 of record NC_073244.2, on the reverse strand, counting down.
TCTCAAACTCTTGGCCTCAAGGGATCTTCCTGCCTCAGCCTCCCAAAGTGCTGTAATTACAGGTGTGAGCCCCAGCCACCTGCCCCCGGTTCCAAAGATTGTAAAATTGGGTTATTTAATTTAGTTTTCACAGTGCCCTCAGGAAGTGCGGTTGACCCTTGAACACACACGCCCCCAAAACTTAACCACCAATAACAGCCCACTGTCGACTGGAAGCCTTACTCATAACATACACCGTCCATTAACACATATTCTGTATTTTATTTGTATCATATATTTTTATGATAAAGTAAGACACAGAAAACAAGATGGACTTTAAAAAATCATTAGGAAGAGGCCAGGCAAGATGGCTCATGCCTGTAATCCCAGCACTTTGGGAGGCCAAGTCAGGCAGATCACCTGAGGTCAGGAGTTTGAGACCAGCCCGGCCAACATAGTGAAACCCCATCTCTACTAAAAATACAAAAATTAGCCGGGCATGGTGGCGGGCGCCTGTAATCCCAGCTACTCGGGAGACTGAGGCAGGAGAATCACTTGAACCTAGGAGGCGGAGGTTGCAGTGAGCCAAGATCATACCACTGTACTCCAGCCTGGGGGATATAGCGAGACTCTGTCTCCAAAAAAAAAAAAATCATTAGGAAGAGAAAATACATTCATCTTTCATTAAGTGGAAGTGGATCATAACGGTCTTCATCTTTGTCATCTTCACTCGGAGTAGGCTGAGGAGGAGGGGTTGGTCTCGCTGTCTCACAGGTGGCAGAGGTGGAAGTAAATCCAGCTGTAAATGGACCTGTGCAGTTCAGACCCAGGTTGTTCAAGGATCACCTGTACTGTGATACCCCCATTTTATTTATTTTATTTTTTGAGACGGAGTTTCACTCGTCTCCCAGGCTGGAGTGTAATGGTGCGATCTCGGCTCACCGCAACCTCCGCCTCCTGGGTTCAAGCGATTCTCCAGCCTCAGCCTCCCGAGGAGCTGGGATTATAGGCACCCGCCACCACGCCCAGCTAATTTTGTATTTTTAGTAGAGACAGGGTTTCTCCATGTTGGTCAGGCTGGTCTCGAACTCCCGACCTCAGATGATCTGCCTGCCTTTGCCTCCAATGTGCTGGGATTACAGGTGTGAGCCACCACACCGGCCTTATTTTATTTTTATTTACCAGAAACAGAGTCTCACTCTGTTGCCCAGACTGGAGTGCAGTGGCGCCATCTCGGCTTACTGCAACCTCTCCCTCTCGGGTTCAAGTGATTCTCCTGCCTCAGCCTCCAGAACAGCTGGGATTACAGGTGTGTACCACCATGCCTGGCTAATTTTTGTATTTTTAGTAGAGATGGAGTTTTACCATATTGGCCAGGCTGGTCTTGAACTCTTAGCCTCAAATGATCTGCCCACCTCAGCCTCCCAAAGTGCTGGGAGTACAGGTGTGAGCCACCACATCTGGCTCACCCCCATTTTAGAGATGAGGAAGCTAAAACTCAGAGAGATTAAATGACTCGCCCAAGGTCACACTGCTGGTGAGTGCAGACCCTTTCACAAAAACAAAAAAAAGAAAAAGAAAAAAAGAAAAAGAAAAAGAAAAGAAAAGAGCTACTGATGCTGGGTTTGGTGGCTCACGCCTGTAATCCCAGCACTTCAGGAGACCAAGGTGAGTGGATCACTTGAGCTCAGGAGTTAGAGACCAGGCTGGGCAACATGGTAAAACCCTGTCTCTACAAAAAATACAAAAATTTAGGTGGGCACAGTGGCACACACCTGCAGTCCCAGCTACTTGGGACGTTGAGGTGGGAGGATGGCTTGAGCTCAGGAGGCTGAGGCTGCAGTGAGCCAAGATGGCACCACTGCATTCCAGCCTGGACAACATAGTGAGACCCTGTCTTAAAAAAAAAAAAAAAAGGCCAGGCACAGTGGCTCACGCCTGTAATCCCAGCACTTCGGGAGGCCGAGGCGGGTGGATCACAAGGTCAGAAGATCGAGACCATCCTGGCTAACATGGTGAAACCCCGTCTCTACTAAAAATACAAAACAATTAACCAGGTGTGGTGGTGGGCGCCTGTAGTCCCAGCTACTTGGGAGGCTGAGGCAGGAGAATGCCGTGAACCCGGGAGGCGGAGCTTGCAGTGAGCCAAGATCGCGCCACTGCACTCCAGGCTGGGCGAGAATGCGAGACTCCGTCTCAAACAAACAAACAAACAAACAAAAAAGCTATTGGTGATCTAAAGATCTAAAGAAACAACATTCCAGTAGCAATGAGCACTGCCGGTACCCCAGATCCTGGTTTTCAATATCATTCTCTACTAAAAGGAACCAGGGCCCCCTTGGAGACATGGCTGCTTCTAGGACGAAGGGCAGAAATACACAAGATAGGCCTGCAGCATTCTGTGTTGCCACAAAGTTTAAGGAACCGCTTCGAATAAAACGAACAAACAAAAAAACCACTGAAAAACACATTGATGGGAATATGTCAAAGGGCCACAGGAGCCAAATTAAAGAGTGGTAGACGGCCAAAGCTGGAACAATTTGACCGACAAAATACAGTAGTATTGGGTTATAACACAAAGCATAAAATAAACACCCAGGCCGGGTGCAGTGGCTCACGCCAGTAATCCCGGTAATCACTGCCTTGGGAGGCCAAAGCAGGCGGATCATCTGAGGTCGGGAGTTCGAGACCAGCCTGACCAACATGGAGAAATCCCATCTCTACTAAAAATACAAAATTAGCCGGGCGTGGTGGCACATGCCTGTAATCCCAGCTACTTGGGAGGCTGAGGCAGGAGAATCGCTTGAACCCAGGAGGCGGAGGTTGTGGTGAGCCGAGATCATGCCATTGTACTCCAGCCTGGGCAACAAGGGCAAAACTCCATCTCAAAAGTAAAATAAATAAATAAATAAATATCCAGCATTCCATCCTGATATAATTCAATGACCTAGTAAGTGGAGGAGAGCGAGATCAATCTCCCACGTGGAAGGATTCTAGAAAACTTATGTTTCAGCTGTGGACAAGCTTAAAAAATAATAATAATTTATGTAGGGCCAGATGTAGTGATGCAAATCATAACCCTAGAACTTTGGGAGGCCAAGGCAGGAGGAGTGCTTGAGGCCAGGAGTTCCAGACTAGCCTGAACAACATAGTGAGATCCCAGCTCTACAAAAAAATACAAAAAGTAGCCAGATGTGATGACGTGCACCTGTACTCCCAGCTACTAGAGAGGCTGAGGTGGAAGGATCTCTTGAGCCTAGGAAGTTGAGGCTGCAGTGAGCCATGATCACACCACTGCACTCCAGCCTGGGCAACACAGCAAGACTCTGTCTCTAAAATTAAAAAAAATTTATGTAGACAGTCTACCCTTAAATAAATAGAGTATAACCTTCCACAACTTAGGTGTGGGCTACACATAGTGACTTCCTTCCACAGTATTCAAAAAAAAAAAAAAAAAAAAAAGGCTGGGCACGGTGGCTCATGCCTGTAATCCCAGCACTTTGGGAGAACAAGACGGGTGGATCACCTGAGGTCAGGAGTTCAACACCAGCCTGGCCAACATGGTGAAACCCCGTCTCTACTGAAAAATACAAAATTAGCTAGGCATGGTGGTGCACACCTGTAATCCCCACACTGGAGTGTAGTGGCACAATCTTGGCTCACTGCAACCTCCGCCTCCCAGGTTCAAGCAATTCTCATGCGTCAGCCTCCAGAGCAGCTGGGACTACAGGTGCGTACCACCACATCCAGCTAATTTTTCTACTTTTTTAGTAGAGATAGGGGTTCACCATGTTGGCCAGGCTGGTCTCGAACTCCTGACCTCAAGTGATCCACCTGCCTCTGTCTCCCAAAGGGCTAGGATTAGAGGCGTAAGCCACAGTGCCTGGCCGGGACCCTGTCTCTTTAAATAAATAAATAATAAATTTGATAGGATGTATCCTTGATATGGTGTGATTAAAATGATACTTTATTACCTTGATCTTGCTGCCAAAAACATGTATCTTATGAGAAAAACGCCAGATAAATTCCAAAAGAGGAACACTCTTACCAAAATACCTGACCGGCACTCCTCAAAACTGTCAAGATCATCAAAAACTAGGGAAATATGAGAATCTGTCATAGCCAAGAAGAGCCTAACGAGATAAGAGAACTAAAAGTGAGATGGACTGGCCGGGCGCAGTGGCTCATGCCTGTAATCCCAGCACATTGGGAGGCCGAGCAGGTGGATCACTTGAGGTCAGGAGTTCAAGACCAGCCTGGCCAACATGGCGAAACCCCGTCTCTACTAAAAATACAAAAATTAGCCACGCATGATGGCAGGTGCCCGAAGTCCGAGCTACTTAGGAGGCTGAAATGGGAGGATCACTTGAACCCAGGAGGTGAAGGCTGCAGTGAGCCGAGATCGTGCCACTGCGCTCCAGCCTGGGTGACAGAGCGAGACTCTGTCTCAAAAAAAAAAAAAAAAGTGAGATAGTCTCCTGGGTGGGATCCTGGGAGAGAAAAAAGATACTAGGGCAACACAAAGGAAGACTAAATACACTCTGACCTTCAGTTAATAGCAAAGTATCAGTATTGGTCCATTAACTGCAACAAATTATCATTATTAATTTGTTACCAATATGTTACTCATTTGTAACTAAAATACGGTACTAATAGAGAATAATGGTAACTCTGTTTTTTTGTTTGTTTTTAACACAGGGTCTGGTGGCTCACGCCTGTAATCCCAGCACTTTGGGAGGTCAAGGCAGGTGAATCACCTGAGGTGAGGTCAGGAGTTGGAGACCAACCTGGCCAACACAGTGAAAACCCATCTCTACTAAAAATACAAAAATTAGCTGGGTGTGGTGGTGGGCACATGTAATCCCAGCTACTCGGGAGGCTGAGGCAGGAGAATCGCTTGAACCCAGAAGACGCAGATTGCAGTGAGCCAAGATCACACCACTGCACTCCAGCCTGGGCGATAGAGTGAGAGTCGGTCTCAAAAAAAAAAAAAAGAAAAAGGCCGGGCACGGTGGCTCACGCCTGTAATCCCAGCACTTTGGGAGGCTGAGGCGGGCAGGTCACGAGGTCAGGAGATCGAGACCATCCTGGCTAACATGGTGAAACCCCACCTCTACTAAAAATACAAAAAATTAGCCGGGCATGATGGCGGGTGCCTGTAGTCCCAGCAACTTGGGAGGCTAAGGCAGGAGAATGGTGTGAACCCGGGAGGCAGAGCTTGCAGTGAGCTGAGATTGTGCCACTGCACTCCAGCCTGGGTGACAGAGCAAGACTCTGTCTCAAAAAAAAAAAAAAAAAAAAAAGACAGGGTCTGGCTATGTTGCCCAGGCTGGTCTGCAACTCCTGGGCTCAGAGATCCTCCCACTTTAGCCTCCCAAGTAGCTGGGATTATAAGTACCTGCCACAGCACCAGGCCTGGTAACTCTCTACTACTACTTTGGCAGTATTTCTGTAAATCTAAAATTTTTCTTTCCTTTTCTTTTTTTTTTTTTTTTGAGATAGGGTCACACTCTGTCACCCAGAATAGAGGGCAGTGGTGCAATCACAGCTCACTGTAGCCTTGACCTCCCAGGCTTAACCAATCCTCCCACCTCAGCCTCCCCAGTAGCTGGGAGCACGGGTGTGTGCCACCACACCCAGCAAATTTTTTAAATTTTTACTAGAGATGGGGGTCTTGCTGTATTACCTGGGCTGGTCTCAAACTCCCGGCCTCAAGAGATCCTGCTGCCTCAGCCTCCCAAAGTGCTGGGATTACAGGTGTGAACCACTGTGCCAGGTCTAAATTTTTCTAAAAAATAAGGTCTTTTTTTTTTTTTTGAGACAGAGTCTCACTCTGTTGCCCATCACCCCAATCTCAGTTTAAAACGTTTCCTTTTCCTTTTTTTTTTTTTTGATATGGAGTTTGGCTTTTGTTGCCCAGGTTGGAGTGCAGTGCCGTGATCTCGTTTCACCGCAACCTCCACCTCCCAGGTTCAAGCGATTCTCCTGCCTTAGCCTCCCGAGTAGCTGGGATTACAGGCGCCCACTACCATGCCTGGCTAATTTTTCTATTTTTAGTAGAGATGGGGTTTCTGTATGTTGGCTAGGCTTGTCTTGAACTGCTGACCTCGTGATCTGCCCGCCTCGGCTTCCCAAAGTGCTGGGATTATAAGCGTGAGCCACCACACCTGGCCTATTTCTAGGATTTCACAGGAGGATGTCCATAAAGCATTTGCCATGAAGGACCCACTTAATTCAGAGGACTTGTCACCACTATACCAACCCTATGCTATCCACTATAGGAGCGACTAGCCCTATATGGTTATTTAAATTTGAATTAATTAAAAACTTACGCTCAGTTTTGTTTTTTTTTTTTTGACATGGGGTTTTGCTCTGTTGCCCAGGCTGAAATGTTGTGGCATGATCACAACTCAATGCAGTCTCGAACTCCTGGGCTTGAGGAATCCTCTCACCTCAGCCTTTCAAGTAGCTGAGACTAAAGGCCCACACCATATCACCTGGCTTATTTTTTTATTTTTGGTAGAGATGGGGGCTTGCTATGTTGTCCAGGCTGGTCTTGAACTCCTGGCCTCAAGTTATCCTCCCACTTTGGCTTCCCAAAGTGCTGGAGATTACAGGCATGAGCCACCGTTGTCTGGCCAGAAAGTCAGTTCTTTAATGGTACCAGCCACGTGCCAAGTGCAAAAAAAAAAAAAAAAAAACCCTACAAAACACACATGGAGGCCAGGTGCAGCAGCTCATGCCTGTAATCCCAGCACTTTGGGAGGCCAAGGCAGGCAGATCACGAGGTCAGGAGATAGAGACCATCTTGGCTAACACAGTGAAACCCCGTCTCTACTAAAAATACAAGAAAAAATTAGCTGGGCGTGGTGGTGGGTGCCTGTATTCCCAGCTACTCGGGAGGCTGAGACAGGAGAATGGTGTGAACCAGGGAGATGGAGCTCGCAGTGAGCCGAGATCACACCACTGCACTCCAGCCTGGATGACAGAACAAGACTCCATCTCAAAACAAAACAAAGCAAAGCAAAAAATATATATATAAACATTAGCCAGGCGTGGTGGTGCATGCCTGTAGTTCCAGCTACTCAGGAGGCTGAGGCAGAAGAATCGCTTAAACCCAGGAGGCAGAGGTTGCTGTGAGCTAAGATCACACCACTGCACTCCAGCCTGGGCAAAAGAGTGAGACTCTGTCTTAAAAAAAAAACAAACAGAAAAAAAACAGAGAAAACCCCATGGAGCCAGGGGCTACTGAATTGGACGGTGCTGATATGGAACATGCCCATTACCGTGGGAAGCTCTTCTGGACAGCACTGCGGCAGACAATGAAGAATGTAACCATTTGTTCAGTGCTCTCACCTCTTTTGGGTCCCTCTGCAAATGACAGCTCTTCAGCCTTCCCAATCATCCTCTTTCAAACAGCAACCCCCACATTCTTCCCCATGCTCTTTCCCCAATTTACTTTTCTTCTTAGCCTGTTCACCACTTGACATGGAAATCACTTGGTTTCTCTTCTGACTCCCCATCTAGCACTGCACAGTCTGATGCAGTATCCACTGGTAACGTGTGATGGTTGAGCCCTTGAAATGTAGCCAGTCTAACTGGAGATGTGCGGTGCTGTGCTGTGGAGTATAAGATACATACTAGATTTCAAAAGCAGGCAGGGGCCTGGCGCGGTGGCTCACCCCTGTAATCCCAGCACTATGGGAGGCCAGGGCGGGTGGATCACTTAAGGTAAGGAGTTCGAGGCCAGCCTGGGCAACATGGTGAAACTCTGTCTCTACTAAAAACACAAAAAATTAGCTGGGCATGGTGGCAAATGTCTGTAATCGCAGCTACTCGGGAGGCTGAGGCAGGAGAATCACTTGAACCCGGGATGGGGAGGTTGCAGTTAGCCGAGATCCCGCCACTGAACTCCAGCCTTGGCAACAGAGTGAGACTCTGTCTCAAAAAAATAAGAAAAAAAAAGCATGCAGGAAAGAAAAAGGACACAAAGTATCTTGTATTTTGGAAAGATAATAGATGCAAAACATCCTGTATTTTAAAATATTGACTACATTTTTAAATAATAACATATTCAACCTACTGAGTTAAATAAAACACATTACAACTAACATCACCTGTTTCTTTTTACTTATTTTAAACATGGCTAACAATGTAATCAATTTAAATTACATACCTCGCTGACAAATCTGTGGCTTGCTTATACTTTTTTTTTGAGATGTAATTTCCCTCTTTCACCTAGGCTGGAGTGCAGTGGCGGGATCTCGGCTCACTGCAACCTCCACTGCCTCAGCCTCCCGAGTAGCTGGGATTACAGGCTCCTGCCACCACGCCCAGCTAATTTTTGTATTTTTAGTAGAGACTGGGGTTTCACCATGTTGGCCAGGCTGGTCTTGAACTCCTGACCTGGTGATCTGCCCGCCTCGGCCTCCCAAAGTGCTGGGATTACAGGCGTGAGCTACTGTGCCCGGCCTGCTTTGTTTATACTTCTATTGCACCGTGATGACCCAGAATGCTGGCTACTATAAAATTTAACAATTAAATGTTAAATTTAACATTTAATTGAGCTAGGTGTGGTGGCACGTGCCTATAATCCCAGCTACTTGGGAGCCTGAGGCAGGAGGACTGCTTGAGGTCAGGAGTTAAACCTGTGGGATGATTGCACCTGTGAACAGCCACTGCACTCCAGCCTGGGCAACACAGTGAGACCCAATCTCTAAAAAGCTTTCCTAGGCCGGGTGGTGGCTCATGCCTGTAATCCCAGCACTTTGGGAGGCCGAGGTGGGTGGATTACTTGAGGCCAGGAGTTTGAGACCAGCCTGGCCAACATGGCAAAACCCCATCTCTACTAAAACTACAAGAATTAGCTGGGTGTGATGGTGCACGCCTGTGATCCCAGCTACTTGGGAGGCTGAGGCATGAGAATCACTTGAATAGGGACGCAGAGGTTGCAGTGAGCTGAGATCACACCACTGCATTCCAGCCTGCACAGCAGAGTGAGACCCTGTCTCAAAAAAAAAAAAAAAAAAAAAACTTCTAAGAAAATATGATTAAAAAAAGAAATAGGCTGGGCACCGTGGCTCACACCTGTAATCCCAACACTTTGGGAGGCCAAAGCAGGAGGATCACTTAAGTCTAGAAGTTTGAGACCAGCCTAGGCAATACAGCAAGACCTCATCGCTACAAAAAAATAAAAAATTAGCCAGGCATAGTGGCACATCCTGTAGTCTCAGCTACTCAGGAATCTGAAGCCGGAGGATTGATTGCCTGAGCTGGGGAAGTTGAGGCTGCAGTGAGCCGTGATCATACCACTGCACTCCAAATTGGGTGACAGAGTGAGATCCTGTCTCAAAAAAAAAAAAAAAAGAAAAAAGAAAAACAAAATTGTAGGCCAGGCGCAGTGGCTCAAGCCTGTAATCCCAGCACTTTGGGAGGCTGAGGCGGGCAGATCACGAGGTCAAGAGATACAGATCATCATGGCCAACACGGTGAAACCCCGTCTCTACTAAAAATACAAAAATTAGCTGGTTGTGGTGGCGCAGCGCCTGTAGGCCCAGCTACTTAGGAGGCTGAGGCAGGAGAATCGCTTGAACCTGGGAAGCGGAGGTTGCAGTGAGCCGAGATCACGCCACTGCACTCCAGCCTGGCGACAGAGCGAGACTCCGTCTCAAATAAATAAATAAATAAAAATAAAAAGACTATTATTTTCAGATCAAAAAAAAAAAAAAGAAAAAATTAGGCAGAGTGCAGGCATGCCTGTAATCCCAGCTCTTTGGGAGGCGGATCGCTTGAGTCCCGGAGTTCGAGACCAGCCTGGGCAACAGAACCAGAGCCCATCTTTATATAAAAAAAATTAAACATGTAGCTTGCATGTATTTCTACTAGGGCATTCTAGGCCAGCGCTGGTTTAGAATGTTAGCCCAAGAAGACCAGGTATTTTTTTTCTGCTCACTGCCCATACAGTGATTGACACACAGTAGGCGCTCAATGACATTTTAATGAATGAATGAGATGCTGAGCCTTCGGGAACTGGCTTGCTCAAAGAGCCAGCACCGATGGAGCGCTGACCACGTTCCATGCCCCGCCTCCTCAGCGCACCAGAGAAGGAAACTGAGGCCCGGCAAGGTGACGTCAGCTCCTGCCCAACGGCACGTAGTGCGGAAACGTCGGGGCCGGGATTCGAACCCAGGTTCTGTACCCGTAACCCCGGCGCGCTGACCGTTCCTACCTTACCGGGCGGCGGCAGGACAGACACGTGCGGGACACACGGCGAGCGCTCAACCAGAGGCGCCGCTCCTCAGCCACCGCCTTCCGTCAGCCTCCGAGGGCCGGAACCCAGTTCGCCCCCTCCGCGGCCATCGCTGGCTGCCCGCGTCTCCGCCGGCCGCGGAGCCCTTCGCAGGCGGCGCCGACCGGAAGTCCCGCCTCTCCCGCGCGCCCCGGGGCGCCGCGACAGCCACGCCGGCCAATGAGCACCGCGCCGTGGCGGACGTCGGCCAATGGGCTCGCGCGCCGGGGGGGCGTGTCCGGGCCGCGGGCCGGAGCGGGTCGTGCGCGCTGAGGAGGAGCCGCTGCCGCCGTCGCCGTCGCCGCCACCGCCGCCACCGCTACCGAGGCCGAGCGGAGCCGTTAGCGCCGCGCCGCCGCCGCCTCCCGCCCGCCCCGGAGCAGCCCCGGGCCCGCCCGCCCGCGTCCAGGTGAGGCGGTGGGGGGCCTTCCGCGGCGCCCGACGGGGTAGGCCGCGACAGGCCTGAGTTCGCCTGGCCTGGCCGCGGGGCGCCCGCGGGCCTGCACCGGCCGAGGCCCAGGCCGCGCCGGACCGGGGGAGAGGACGCGCGCTGGGGCCGCGGCGGGCGGGTCGGGGCGGGCCGGTGTGGGCGCCGGCGACAGGCCCCGGGGCCGGATTCCTCTGGCGCCTCGAGGGACGGGCGAGAGGGATACGGCGTGGGCATGCGCCGGGGGGCCGGGCTGCACGGCCGGGGGCCCCGGTCGCCTTGGAAGCCCGGGCTCCGGGGGCGGGAGAGTGGGGCCAGCTACGGGGGAGCGCCGGGAACGCTTTGAGCGCGCAGAGGTCACGGCCCACGGGCTTGCTCCCCCGGGAAATCCCACAGATTCTTTTGTGGTCGTTGTCAGAGCACCGCGGCCGGTGCGAGGTCCTTTGAGAAGTGTGCAAACCCTTCAGTAGATACACGGGAGTCCTGGGGGTAAAAAAATCGAAACTGCATCTTTTTTTGAGCGCCATTTCTAACAAAGCTGTTTGTGGGGCGTGGGACGTTAGGATTTGTAAAATATGTGTGTGTGCCTGTTGGAAACACAAGCTGCACACAGTTGAACAATGGGGGATGGATGCCCTTCCTTCCTTTTCCGGTGCTCTGGGCTGCGGGGCTTGTTAAAATGGGTTTTGGCCCCTACTGTGTGCAGGGCAGGTGGAGAAGAACTTCTGCACAACTTCTGCACGGGCTTCCCGTGGTGGGACTGAGCCCCCTTGCTAGAAAGTGTTCGTCTAAGATCCGGATGGCCAGAAATGGGAAGATGAGGAGAATGATCTGTCTAGAGCAGGGTTTCTCGACGTTGGCCCTACTGATGTTTGGGGTCAGATAGTTTTTGGTTGTGGTGGTAGTGGGGGCTTCCCTGTGCAATGTAGGAAGTTGAGCCGTATTCCTGGCCTCTACCCACTAGATGCCAGCAGTATCCCCATGCTCCAAGTCGTGAGGATCAAAAGTATCTCCAAACATTGCCAGATGGCCCGGGTTGCGGGGGAGGGGTCTCTTCCACTCTCACACGCACAGGTGAGAACCATTACTGAACTAAATGCTCTTCCTCCAAAAGTTCTAATGCCCTGGGAGATGCTCCCAGGATCTCGAACAAGCTTGACTCTGTTGAGCCTTAGTTTTCTTATCTGTAAAATGGGAAGGACAAAAGTGTGGTGCAAATTGAAGAGGGTGGGAAGCCCGTTGCGTTGTGCGTGGTCTGTGCCTGGTAGGCACTGAATAAATGATGTTGTACATAGCCACCAGTATTTATTGAGGATTTACTATGTGCTTGACACTTTGTGGACGTTTGTCTGCAGTCCTTGAGGCAGGTGATGTTATAATTTCCATTAATTTCCATTTTAGAGATGAAGAAACCGAGGCTTAGATGGGTCACTTGATATGACCAGTCAAATGACCAGTCTCATGCACTAAAGTGGCCGCGCCAGGGTTTGAACTCGGGCCCTCTGATTCAAAACCCTTACTCTTAACCACTCGATTGTACTGCTCCTATAATCACAAGGCTCCAGGGCACTCCACTCAGTTGTCATTGAATATTTTCTGTGTGCAAAGTTCTGTGCTGGGATCTATTATCAAATTCTGCAACTTCGAGGCCCACAAAGAGGTTGAGATACATGAACGTCTCCAAATGTGGAAGGAAATAATACTGTTTATGTTGATGCATTGGTTTTGAGCAGACAGAGTTTCAGTCTGGATGTGTTGAGTCTGAGATCATGGTGCTATTTCTTTTTTTTTTTTTTTTTTTTTTTTGAGACGGAGTCTCACTCTGCCGCCCAGGCTGGAGTGCAGTGGTGCCATCTCGGCTCACTGCAAGCTCCGCCTCCGCCTCCCGGGTTCACGCCATTCTCCTGCCTCAGCCTCCCGAGTAGCTGGGACTACAGGCGCCGGCTACCACGCCCGACTAATTTTTTGTACTTTTAGTAGAGACGGGGTTTCACCGTGTTAGCCAGGATGGTCTCGATCTCCTGACCTTGTGATCCGCCCGCCTCGGCCTCCCAAAGTGCTGGGATTACAGGCGTGAGCCACCGCGCCCGGACCATGGTTCTATTTCTTTTTTTTTTTTGTTCTTTTTCTTTTTCTTTTTTTTTTTTTTTTGAGACAGTTTCACCCTTGTTGCCCAGGCTGGAGTGCAGTTGTGCCATCTCAGCTCACTGCAACCTCAGCCTCCCAAGTAGCTGGGATTACAGGCAGCCGCCACCATGTCCAGCTAATTTTTTGCATTTTTAGTAGAGGTGGGATTTCGCCTTGTTGAGCAGGCTGGTCTCGAACTCCTGACCTCAGGTGATCCACCCACCTTGGCCTCCTAAAGTCCTGGGATTACAGGTGTGAGCCACCGCGCCCAGCCCATGGTGCTATTTCAAGTAAAAGAAATGAGAGAGTTATGAAAAAACTTTATGAAAATTTCTTGCCTCTCTCACTCTCCGCTTCCCATCTCTTCCCTCTTTCCACACTCCAGCAGGAGTTCTGTTCTGTAAATGCACATCTAATTGTATCCCTTCTAATTTAAAATCTTTGTGCAGAAAAAAGACACGTTTTCTTGACCTCTCTGGTGGCTTAAAAGATAAAGCTAGAAGCCCTTAGTTTGGAGTGCCAGTTCCTTCACACCCTAACCCTCCCCGCCCTTGCACGTAGACCCCAAACTCTAACCCTCCCTGCCTGTTGCAGCCTCCACCTGGAGACAGATCTCTTCCACCTGGAGATCCTTTGCTTATGCTCCATGGCTCAGCCCAGAGCTCACTGGCCGTTTGAAGCCTCGTCTGACTGCCACTCTTCCTCCACCCGCACCGGAATCAACTGTTCCCTCCTTAGTGTTCCCATCCCGTTCAGTTTATTGAATCGAATTCAAGGCTGAATGGCGAGAGAAGCGCAGCGCCCGGCTGGCGCCCCTAGGTGGCAGTAGCGAGGCGGTGCGGCCGACCCGAGCTGTGGGTCAGGGGAAGACCGACGGAAGCCAGCCTGTGGGAGGGAAGTGAGGCTCGCTCCCTCCTCTGAACGACTCTCCCTGCTCCGCTGCTGTGTCCTGGGCCCCCGCTAGGCTCTGGAGAGTGTGCATGATGTGTGTAGGTCATCTCAGCCCACTCTGATGAGTGCTGTGAGAATTATGCCCTGGCTGATGTGGAAGCCCAGAAAAGGGACATGGGTGGGCACAGGAGAGCCCAGAATGCTTCCTGGAGGAGAGGAGGCAGTAGCGGTGGGGAGGAGCTAACCAGGCAAAGACAATAGGGTGGGGCTTTGTAGGATAGAGCCAAGCCCGGAGGTGGGAACATCGCAGTGTTCAGAGAACATCGTGTGTTCAAAGAACCACGTGGGTTCTTTAGGGATAAGAAGGCTGAGATGGGTAGTGGTGGCAGGAGTGCTCAGGTGTCCACTGGGCAGAGGGCTTGGCTGTTACCCTGCAGGTAGGCCAGGGGTGGCTACTGAGCAGTTTTAGTTCACTGCTCACCCTGGTGGAGAGGCTGGGGGGAGACAAGGAGAAACCAGTCACAGGCTGTTGCAGTACTGAGGTGGCCCTGTAATGGCTGAACCGCTTGAGGGTCAGGACTGGGACTGCTTCTTTATTTTGTATGCCTGATGCTTTGCTCTGTGCCTGGCACGTGGTTGATATTTTGTCTGTGCCAGGGAAAGGAAAGATTGGCAGACTACTCAGAAGTGACTGGATCCAGGTACCTGTCAAACAGACATCTGTGGCTGGGTGTAGTGGCTCACACCTGTAACCCCAACAGCTTGGGAGGCCAAGGTGGAAGATTGCTCAAGGCCAGGAGTTCAAGACCAGCCTGGGCAACACAGCGAGATCCCATCTCTAAAAAAAAAAAAATTTTTTTTTAAGAGCGAGACGTTTATGTCAGGGGAAGGAATCACAGGAGAGGGAACAATCCTGAACAGCTCGATGGCCAGACTCATGTCACCATGAACAGAAACAGGCAGACTCAAGGAAGGGGAGTGACTAGGAGGAAGAAGATGAAGCTGGGTTTAGAGACACTGAGTTTGCAATCCCACTTAGGAGTCAGTCTAGCAGGAGGTGACAGGAATCTGAATAGGGATGGTGGCAGGACGGTGAGAGATCTCACATATCAAACGGGCAGGACATGGTGCTTGATTAGGTCCAAGGGCTAGAGAGAGGTGGCTTGGGGGACAGGTGGGGCTATGCCACCAAATGAAGTAATTCAGGGGGCGGAGGCGGTTTGAAGAGAGGGCAAGGACAGGAGGAGAGGAGATGAAGGTGTTTGTAGCTGCAGACAGGGAGGTTGGGGAGACATACATTCACCTTGATTTTGTTCATGAAGTGGGACTAGAGACAGGTACTCACTGTACCAGGCACTGTGGAGCAAGGGGTGACATCCCCAGTGGAGGAAGCTGAAGCTCTGGGAAGGGGAGCGACTTCTGCACAGTAGTTCAGCTGATGAGCAGGAGACTTAGTGCCCAGCTCGGGCCTGCCAGGCTCCAGAGCTCAGGGTTTTTTCCTGCCATGCCCTGTTGCTTTGCACTTCTGTGTGAGATCCCTGCAGTGGCCTTTGGCCTTGACCAGCCAGAAAGAAGCCAGAGCTCTTACCAGGGCTGTGGGGTGCCTGGACTGGGCCACAGGCCAGCCACACCTGACCTGCTCCTGCCCCGGGCTTCTCAGCCTGGCTGAAAGGGAATTGTCACTTAGCTGGAGCTGCTCCAGCCAGGCATCCTGCCCTTCTGTGGGCCATGGGCAGGGGCTTGGAAGAAGCTGGTGCCATGTCCACCTGAGACCTTGCCTTGCATGGCATTTATAACTGGGTCAGGTGGTGCTTTGGGTTTTTTCTGGCAGCAGAGCATTTCCTGAATGACCTAAGCCTTTTTTACCTTGAAGACTCAGAATGTTGCATCTGGAAAGGACCTTAAACATTATTGGGTCCAAGCCCTGTCAGATGATGTGTGAAGTGTCAAGATTGAGCCTGAAGATAGATTTGACTGTTCTAGTTTTGCTCTGGCTCAAGTGGTTTAGAATACCTGCTCCGTCATGGTGCAATGAAAGTGATTCTCATGCTTGCCTGGTGGAAAGCAGCCTCACTGCTTCACTCTTTTTCTGTCACACATAAAGACACACACATCTCTCTCCCCTGGTTATGCGCTAGATGATCGACGGATGTGAACAACATCACTGATGTCACATAGACAACCAAGATTGTTTAAAATAGTGCATTGGAGTCAAAAACCTTCAGAGATCATCCAAACAAGACTTCTCCCAGAGGCCAGGCACCGACGGTGACTCTCACCTCTAAGCCCAGTGCTTGGGAGGCTGAGGTAGGAGGATCACTTGACGTTAGGAGTTAAAGACCAGCCTGAACAACATGGCGAGACACCCCCCCGCCCCCGCCTCTACAAAACATAAAAAAGCGGCCAAGTGTGGTGGCTCATGCCTGTAATCCCAGCACTTTGGGAGGCCAAGGCGGGTGGATCACCTGAGGTCAGGAGTGCGAGAGCAGCCTGGCCAACGTAGTGAAACCCTGTCTCTACTAAAAATACAAAAATTAGCCGGGCGTGGTGGCAGGTGCCTGTAATCTCAGCTACTCGGGAGGCTGAAGCCGGAGAATCGCTTGAACCTAGGAGGCGGAGGTTGCAGTGAGCCAAGATCGCGCCACTGCACTCCAGCCTGGGTGACAAAGCAAGACCCCCCTCTCTGCAAAACATAAAAAAGCTTAGACAGAACTACATAGAGGACTTAGTAGGACTGCGTAGTGACACGCACCTGCAGTCCTAGGTACTTGGGAGGCTTAGGTGGGAGGATCACCTGAGCCTAGGAGGCCGGGGCTGCAGTGAGCCGTGATCATGCCTCTGCACTCCAGCCTGGTCTGAGAGCCAGCAGCCTCCTGTCCTGCTGTGTGACACACCCTGGCTTTGCCTGGGGACTCTTAGATGGCAATGGTATAACCTGGGCCCTCAAGGTTCTCACCACTGACATTGGTCATTGAGTGTAAGGCAAATAATGATAGGAGTGGTTGGGACAGTAACAAAGGTTTACAGCAATGGCATGGAGGCACTGAGAACTAGAGTAAGTAACCTGTTGTCCTGGGGGAAGGTGGCCTTTTATTTTTTATTTTTTATTTTTTTGAGACAGTCTCACTCTGTTGCCCAGGCTGGAGTGCAGTGGCGTGATTTTGACTCACTGCAACCTCTGCCTCCTGCGTTCAAGTGAGTCTCCTGTCTCAGCCTCCTGAGTAGCTGGTACTATAGGCATGCACCATCACGCCCAGCTAATTTTTGTATTTTCAGTGTAGACAGGGTTTCACTATGTTGGCCATGCTGGTCTCAAACTCCTGACCTCAGGTGATCCGCCTACCTCGGCCTCCCACATTGCTGGGATTACAGGCATAAGCCACCACGCCAGGCCAGGAAGGTAGCTTTTTAAAGATGAGCCAGCCTGGTGTAGTGGCTCTCACCTATAATCCCAGCACTTTGGGAGGCCCAGGTGGGAGGATGACTTGAAGCCAGCATGGGCACAAAATGAGACCCTTATCTCTAAAAAAATTTAAAAATCAGCCGGGTATGGTGGCACACACCAGTAGTCCCAGCTACTTGGGAAACTGAGGCAGTTTGAGGCTGCAGTGAGCCGTGATTATGCCACTGCACTCTAGTTTGGCAGCAGAGCAAGACCCTGTCTCAAAAGAAAAATAAGTAAAAATAAAAGTGAGCTGGGAGGCCAGGCATGGTGGCTCACACCTGCAATTCCAGCACTTTGGGAGGCCAGAGTAGGAGGATCACTTGAGCTTGGGAGTTCAAGACCAGCCTGGGCAACAAAGCGAGACCCCCATCTCTTTAAAAAAAAAAAACACTAATTTTAAAAAATGAGCTGGGAAGTGAAGGAGAGGACACTAGTGCCCTGCAGAGGGAACAGCCAAAGCAGAGGCCTGTAGCATATTGGCAAGAAGCTGGAGTGAGCGGGAAGGGAGGGTGGTGACTGAGGCTGGAGAACCACCTGGGTCCGATTGTGAAGGGCCTTGCCAGTTTGACAGTTGCACTGTCGTGGCAACTTGAGGCCTGGCCCTGCCACTTACTAACGGCATGCCTGACCGTGAGCATCATCGTGTGACCGCCGAGCCTCAATGGGTGGTGACCACTGACAGGGAAGACCAGAGGGGTGAGCATCTTGATTGCAGGACAGTGCAGGCCTTGCACCTCGAGAGACAGAAGTGGCTACGACTTGGGAGTCAGTGGTAACTGAGTGGTGACAAGGCCCAGTTGTGGTTGGAGCTTGTGGGATAGAAGCTGATTTTGGCCCAGGATTGATGATGCAGATTTGGAGAAGGTCAAGGGAAGGGCCTCCAGAGAGGAGGGTGGGGGCCCAGAAACGTCATGAAACTGCTTTGCAGGGCAGGTTGTTGGTTTCTCCCGTGTTACTAGTTGACCAAGAACTTGACCTGCAGGGGCTGCTCAGCCTTGACTCAGAGTGTGAGGAGGAACAGGGCTGCAGAGCAGAAGTTCTCTTTTTAAACCTTTTAAAATTTATTTTTATTGTGGTTTTGTTGTTGTTTTTGAGGCAGGATCTCACTCTGTCACCCAGGCTGGACTGCAGTGGCACAATCGTAGCTAACTGCAGTATTGACCTTCCAGGCTCTAGTGATCCTCCCAGCCGAGCCCCCTGATTAGCTGGGATTGCATACAGGTGTGCATCACCATTCCTGGGTAATTTTTAATTTTTTTTTTTTTTGTAATGATGGCATCTCTGTGTGCTGCCCAGGCTGGTCTTGAACTCCAGGCTTAAGCAGTCCTCCCACCTTGGCCTCTGAAAGCGCTGGGATTAAAGGCATGAGTCGCCACACTCAGACAATTTATTTTTAAATTTGCATGTAGGAAAATTCATTTTTTCGAGTAGAGTTCTCTGAGTTTTGACAAACGGATAAAGTTGTTTGATTACCACCATAATAAAGATTGGAAAGTTCGCTCTCCCACAAACAGAAATACTCCCTCCTCCTGTCCCTGTGTAATTGATTTTTCCCCTCACTCCCTAACCCCAGCGACCACAGATCCATCCCTGTGGTTTTGCCTTTTCCAGGAAGGCACAGAAATGATGTGGCAAGATGTATTTGAGATTCACACAAGTAGCATGAATTGGTGATACCTTTTATTGCCAGGTAGTATTCTGTTGTATGGTGTATCCTAGTTTATCCATGAATGGCTTGAAGAATATTTGGGTTGTTGTAGTTTTGGATGATTATGAATAATGCCGCTCTGCACATTTATATACAGATTTTTGTGTGAATATAGATTTTCCTTTCTATTGCCTTAATACTAGGAGTAGGATTGCTGGATCCAATGCTAAGTGTATATTTCACCGTAAGAAACTGCCAATCTGTTTTCCAAAGTGGCTGTCACATTTCGCATTTTTGCATTCCCACCAGCAGTGCATGAATATTCTGGCTTCTCCACATCCCTGCCAGCACTTGACATTGTCTGTTTTGTTGCTGTTGGTTGTTTTTGTTTTATTTTGCTTTAGCCATTCTAATAAGTGGGTAGCGGTGTCTCGATGTGGTTTTAATTTGACTAATGATGTTGAGCATCTTTTCATGTGCCTGTCTGCCATCCATATATATTCTTTGGTATAGTATCTGTTCAAATCTTTTGCCATTTTTGAAACCAGGTTGTTTGCTCATTATGTTGTTTTTGGTTTTTGGAGATGGAGTCTGGCCCTATCGCCCAGGTTGGAGTACAGTGGCGCGATCTCAGCTCATTGCAACCTCTGCCTCCAAGGTTCAAGCAATTCTCCTGCCTCAGCCTCCCCAGTAACTGAGATTACAGATGCCCACCACCACGCCTTGCTAATTTTTTTTGTTGTTGTATTTTTGTAGAGATGGGATTTCACCATGTTGGCCAGACTGGTCTCAAACTCCTGACCTCAGGTGATCCACGCACCTCGGCCTCCCAAAGTGCTGGAATTCCAGGCGTGAGCCAGCACACTGGCCTGCTTCTGTTTTGAGAGCTTAAAAAAAAGTGTTCTGGGCCAGGCGTGGTGGCTCACGCCTGTAATCCCAGCACTTTGGGAGGCCGAGGTGGGCAGATGGGCAGATCACGATGTCAGGAGATAGAGACCATCCTGGCTAACATGGTGAAACCCCGTCTCTACTAAAAATACAAAAAATTAGCTGGGCGTGGTGGCGGGCGCCTGTAGTCCCAGCTACTTGGGAGGCTGAGGCAGGAGAATGGCATGAACCCGGGAGGTGGAGCTTGCAGTGAGCGGAGATCATGCCACTGCACTCCAGCCTGGGTGACAGAGCAAGACTCCATTTCAAAAAAAAAAAAAAAAAGAGTTCTGGGTTGGGTGAGGTGGCTTACGCCTATAATTCTAACACTTTGAGAGGCCAAGATGGGAGGATCACTTGACACCAGGAATTCAAGACCAGCGTGGGCAACATAGTGAGACCCTATCTCGACAAAAAATAAAAAATTAGCCGGAAGGCTGAGGCAGGAGGGTTGCTTGAACCCAAGAGTTTGTGGCTGCAGTGAGCTATGATTATGGCATTGCACTTCAGCCTGGGCAGTGGAGTGAGACTTTGACTCAAAAAAAAAAAAAGTGTTCTGACTACAAGTCCCTTTTGCGAATGTTTACTCCAGTTGGTGGATTTTAATTCTCCTAGCAGTATCTTTCACAGAGCAAAAGTTTTAAATTTTGATGATACCCAGTTTATCCATTTTTTTTTTTTTTAACGAAGTGGGCTTTTGGTGTTGTGTCTGAGAAATCTTTCCCCAGCCCAATGCCACAAAGATTTTTCTCCAAGAAATTTTATATTTTTACATTTTAAAACAGAGGTCGGCAGATTTTTTGTGTGTGAAGAGCCAGATGGTAAATATTCTCAGCTTTTTTGGCCATACGGTTGCTACTACTTAACTGTGTTATTGTAGTACAAAACTATCTATAGACAGACAATACATAAACAAATGAGACAAGCTGTGTTCCAATAAAACTTTATTTATAACAACAGGCAGTGGGCCAGATTTGTACCACAGGCCATGATGTGTGTTTCAGAAGGTCCACTTTTCCCAGGCCTAGAGGATACCACACTGTGGACAGTAAGCCTGGGGCAGCCATTGTCCATCTCACCGTCCATGAAAGCAGAATGAGGGAAAAAGCAAAGTAGATGCCTAACTCTTAGAGAAAGGGCGAGGAGAAGGAAAGGTAAAGGAAAAAAGAGAAAGAAAGAAGGGAAATGCTTGAATTACATTTTGAGCAAGCTTCAATGTGCATTTTAATTCTTCAGTGTTAACCCTTGTGGTCTGTTTGGATCAGCTTCCAGCAAATGTTTTTGTCTGTTTGTTTGTTTTTGAGCCAGTGAGCTATTCTAAAATCTCGTGGCCACAGATGGTGTAACAGACACGTGGAGTTTCTCATGATTAAACTCCATAGGTCCCGAGCTGCTACTGAAAGTTGAAATTTAGCCATTTCCCATTAACGAATATTTAGAATTCTATCCAGTTTTATACTCTTATGAACCATGAGGTAGTGCCTTCCTTGCACTTTTTGTTTTGTTTTGTTTTGAGACAGAGTCTTACTCTGTTGCCCAGGCTGGAGTGCAGTGGCGCCATCATGTCTCATGCAGCCTTGATCTCCTGGGCTCAAGCGATCCTCCCTGCCTTTGTCTCCCGAGTAGCTGAAACCACAGGCATGGGTCACCATGCCCACTAAATTATTTTATTTTTTGTTGAGAGTCAGGGTCTCACGCTGTTGTCCAGACTGGTCTTGAACTCCTGCACTTGCGTGATTATTTCTGTAGAAAGATCCTGCAGTTGTGAGTCAGAAGGTTCTACCATCTCATACTCAATCAGTAGCAGGTGATCTTGCGCTGGATTTTATTCCATGTGACTGGCAGAAAATAGCATCTGGTTTTCTTTTGCATTTTCCTCATTGTTCACGAAGATGAAGTTCAGTGTCTTTTTCTGGACTTATGAGCCATTTGAATTTAAGGCCTTTATAAATTGCTGCTCACATCCTTTGCCTACTTCCCTCTTGGTTACGTCTCTTCTTTTATCCCTTACCAATTTGTAGATGTTCCGAATCAAGTTTTCCCAACCTCGGCAGTACTGACATTTGGGGTTAGATAATTCTTGGTTGTGGGGCCGTCCTGTGCCCTGAAGGATGCTTTACAGCTCTCTGACTTCTACCCACCAGGTGTCAGTAGCACCCCCTCCCCCTGACCCCTGGCCCTGACCAAGTCACAGTAACCAAAAATGTCTCCAGACATTGCCCTGTGTCCCCTTGGGGGCAGAATGGCCCAGTGTGAAAACCACAGGTCTAAATAATAGAATATGCAGTGAATCTTTTCTCTAGGCTACTCCTCCTCGTCTAGGTCTGTGATGCCTTTTGCTGTACAGAAGTTTTTAATTTCATGGAGTCTCACTTTTCAGTCTTTTTTTCTATGGCTTTTGATGCTAACCTACTTTTTAAAGAGCAGGGAGCATAGGACATCCTCAAATAAAAGAAATGCTAGGAAATTGTACTGATTTTGCACATTGTCTGAGAGTAGTAGGAGGGTAGGGAAGACCTGGATGTTTCTACCAGGAAGAAAGAAACCAGACCTAATTCTTCCCTCGGCGTTGATTCAGGGAGTAGGTAGGAAATCTCCACATGAGAGGTGTGTTCAGATTTTTATGTAACTGCTGGCAAGGCTATTTTTAAAGAAGGCCAAAGGCGCATGACCGTGGGCACTGGGTGTTCAAACATAACAGAATTGAGCAACAGGGATCTGGGGAAAGGGATGGGCTCTCACCGAGACCTCCAGGCGGGTGGCCATCCACAGGGATGCCTACCTGTGTGTTTAGAGGCAGGGATGAGGGGCCTCTGAGAAGTGAGCCCAGTGTGCGGCGCACTTTCAGCAGGGCGGGCTCGGCATACTTGGCCGCATTGATCTGGACTCTTCTCCAAAGTCATCACTGGCTCTGATGTTTATCACTGAAAGGAAAGACTTCAGCAACTGAGAAAGACATTTCAAAGCCTGCAAACTGTGAAGACCAAGTTCCTCTGACTGGTAGAGAAACCCTCACGTCTTTCCAGCTCAGTCACTGCGTCTTTGGGAATAAACAGGTGCAGAGGACCATTGCCTACCTGCCCCCTCAGCAGCAGGGTGTCCAGGGGTGGGGTTCAGGTACACCCCACAGGCTCTGGACATGGGGAGAAAGCAATCGGAAATCTGGAATTCTCTCGAGAGACAACCCAAAGGCTTTTTTACAGGATCTTAAATTGTGGTGCTGGAATTGTTTGTAGGTCTCTCCGAAGCCCTCTTAGTGAACTTGGAGTTGTTCTGTTTTGTGTCCATAGACTATTTTTTAGAGCAGTTTTAGGTTTACAGAAAAATTGTGGAGAACACTCGTTCCGTAGCATTACAATGAAGTATTGACTGAATAAAATTTTTTTTAAATAGAAAGAAGCCGGACACAGTGGCTCATGCCCGTAATCCTAGCACTTTGGGAGGGTGAGATGGAAGGATTACTTGAGGCCAGGAGTTCAAAATTAACCTGGGCAAGATACCATCTCTACAAAAAGTTTTAAAAATCAGCCAGGCGTGGTGGCGCATGCCTGCGTTCCCAGCTACTCAGGAGGCTGAGGTGTGAGGATCGCTTGAGGATCTCCCAGGAGCCTTGGCTGCTCTGAGCTGTGATGGCGCCACCACACCCATTATTAGCATCTCACATTCACGTGGTACCTCTGTTATTCTTGGTGAATCAATATTGACACATTATTAGTAACTAAAGCACGTAATTCAGATTAGAGTTCACTCTGTATGTTGTTCATTCTATGGGTTTTGACAAACATGTATTGTCACATCCACCACTATATATCATGCAAAATAGTTTCACTGCCCTAAAACCTTGACAATCCCGTGTTCCACTATTTGTTGTCCCCCCCACCCCGACCTGCATCCCTGGCAACCATTGATCTTTTTCTCTGTAGTGTGCCTCTTCCAGAAGGTCATAGAGTTGGAATCATACAGTGTATCACTTAACAGTATACATTTAAAGTTCCTTTAAATGTCTTTCCTAGCTTAATAGCTCATTTCTTTTTATCATCAAAAAATATGCCCCTGTGCAGCTGACCCACATGAATGGAGTCTGTTCATTCATTCACCCATTGGAGGAGATCCTGGTTGCTTCCAGGTTTTGGCAATTATGAGTGAAGCCGCTGTAAACATCCACGTGCAGATTTTTGTGTGGCTGTAAGTTAACATGCAGCGTAGAAAAGAATCTCTAAGTGCAGGGCCAGATGCTGTGGCTCATGCCTCTAATCCCAGCACTTTGGGAGGCTGAGGCAGGTGGATCACCTGAGGTCAGGAGTTCGAGACCAGCCTGGCCAACACGACGAAACCCCGTCTCTACTAAAAAGACAAAAATTAGCTGGGCATGGTGGCAAATGCCTGTAATCCCAGCTACTCAGGAGGCTGAGGTAGGAGAATCACTTGAACCTGGGATCCAGAGGTTGCAGTAAGCCGAGATTGTGCCACTGCACTCCAGCCTGGGTGACAGAGTGAGACTCTGTCTCAAAAACAAAACAAAACAAAAAAAAAAGAAAGAAAATCTCTAAGTGCAAATGCAGTTACTAGTTTTGCCTTCATATACTGCAGTATGAACATTTTGAATTTACTTGCTCTTTTTCTCTTGGCAGATTTTTGAAAAATACAATGTCTAATGGTTATGAAGACCACATGGCCGAAGACTGCAGGGGTGACATCGGGAGAACGAATTTGATCGTCAACTACCTCCCTCAGAACATGACCCAGGATGAGTTACGAAGCCTGTTCAGCAGCATTGGTGAAGTTGAATCTGCAAAACTTATTCGGGATAAAGTAGCAGGTAAAGAAATGGAGGCGTTTTAGTAAACCGGGTATTGGTGGCCATCCTTTGGGCACTGTCTCCTTTGCCTGTAACTCTGTGGCATTCCTCAGTGCAGGATAACTACAGCCTTGAAACGATGGCTGTGAAGTTTCATTTTTATTTCAAACTCTGTCCATTGCTCTTGTATAAGATCGGACATAAGTTCCCAAAAGAGGAAAAATTCATTGTAAGACAGAGAGCATGTACAAAATAAGACAGTGGGAGGAGAGGAAGGAACCAGAGACAGGGCATTCTGAGAGCTGGAAGGGGCTGGAGAACCACAGCCTGACCTGGCTTGGCCTGGGCAGATTGATTGGGTCCCACGTGTGGAAGGGACCCTGGCGAGTGTACTGTCCAGGGCAGGCACAGGTAGGCCTGCCCCTGTATGTCCAGGCCCCCATGCTTGGTCAGGCCCAGGTCAGCAGAACACCGAGGACCTCGTGGACAGCCCTTCGTTATGTTTGGGCTGCTCTGTCTACTGTCAACGCCATCAACTTGAACTTCTGCACCACGCTGAGCTTGAACTCTCAGAGGGGCAGGAGCCTGGCAGCTAAAAGCCCTGCTGTTCCACTCCCTCACAGTGGGACTTCTAAGCCTTTGTGTCCCCATCCGGAATGTGGAGATTGTGGCTTCTACATCCTGGTCCCTACCTCGTAGGTGTTTGCAGAGGTCCTGGCACCTGTGAAGGCCTTCCTTACAGAGTGGCCTCCATTCTGAGAGCATGGCTTCAAGGACTCGGGAGAGAATTACAGACAGACCATGTGCGGAGCTCTCCTCCTCCTCCTCTCCCAATGGCCCCTCTTCCTCCTCTTCCCTCTACCCGCCCCCACCCCCCTGCCTTCCTTTCTGTCTCCGCCCTGCTTTAGGAAGCCAAGGAGTGGCCAGTCCTCTCGGGGCTCTGTCTGCCACCCTGGATTTGGGGACTGTGATTCCCTATACTGAAAACTCACTTCAGGCTGGGCATGGTGGCTCACACCTATAATCCCAGCACTTTGGGAGGTCGAGGTGGGAGGATCACTTGCTCAGAAGTTCAAGACCAGCCTGGGCAACATGGTGAAACCCCATCTCTACGAAAAATACAAAAACTTAGCTGGGCGTGGTGGCCCGCATCTGTGGTCCTGGCTATTTGGGGGCGCTGAGGCAGGAGAATTGCTTGAGTCTCGGGGGTTGAGGTTGCAGTGAGCTGAGATTGCACCTTACCAAGTACCACTTGGTACTAAAGTGTCTTCTACACTTTAGCCTGGGCAACATAGTGAGACCTTGTCTCAAAAAAAAAAAAACTAATTTAAAAGTTGAATGCTGGGCACGGTGGCTCATGCCTATAATCCCGGCACTTTGGGAGGTCAAGGCAGGCAGATCACCTGAGGTCAGGAGTTCGAGACCAGCCTGGCCAACATGATGAAACCCTGTCTATACTAAAATTCAAAAATTAGCCAGGCGTGGTGGCGCACGCCTATAATCCCAGCTACTCAAGAGGCCGAGGCAGGAGAATCACTTGAACCTGGGAGGCGGAGGTTGCAATGAGCTGAGATTGCGCCACTGCACTCCAGTCTGGGCAACAGAGTGAGACTCTGTCTCAAAAATAAAAAGTTAAAAAAAGTTTCTATTATGAAACATTTCAGGCATACATGAACATAGAGTGATGTGTTGAACCTGATGTACCCATCATTGCACTTTATCTTCAACATTTCCCCAGTAACCTTAAGACACCTGACCCCCAAATGACTCCCAAAGAGCCTATCTGGCCGCTCTACAGGGAATTAGCTCTTCAGATGCAGGCACTGAATAAGAAAGCCTTCTCTCCTTCCAACTCCAAGAGTCTGATTTAATAAACGCCTTCTCAATAGGGATTTTACGCAGTATACAAACTTGAGCAGTGTTAGAATGTTCTAGAAGCCAGCATCTCTCTCCTGCTCCAGGAGACCATCCTAAATAAGAGAAGGGTTTTAAAATTCTCCTGTGCCACTAACAATTCTCACCTTTTTCCTCTTTCTGGTGGAAGGGAATTTTCCTTGATATTCCTGAGCACCAGAGATATTGCAAGCATTCCCATGGAATTTGCAGTCATTTTCCTGCAACCTGACTTCTTTGTCTGTTCCCTTGTGGTTTTCACAGGAATGTGAGCTATGCTAAAGGAACACCTAGATTTGGCTCAATCTGGAGAGAACTGGTTTTGAGAATCAGTGAAGGCTGCAAAAGTGTAATTTGGAAATTATTTCAGTTCAGAGGTGAGCCCTGTCTTATCTTTGGACAGTAGTTAGTAACTGGCGCACCAGGAGTTGTGGAGTGGCTGGGCCTGGGCTTTCATCTTGGCCCAGCCTCTTGTTAGCAGCCCTTCAAGTGACTGGAGCTTTATGGAGAACATGCTGCAACCTGGCTTTGCTCAGCCTGCCGCCAGTGTGGGCAAACCTCTTCGCTGGCAGGGCCCGGGGCGCGGCGCTAGGTCTCACCACCCCTCTCCCCAGCCAACGGCTTTCTCCCAGCCTCCCAAGACAGCCTCTCACCCGGCCAGGCAGGCACCCCGGCGAATCTGATCCCTGGCCTAGCTCAGCTCACAACACGGGTGTCCCCGAGCCCCACAGCAGCCATTTCCCCGTGTTTACCCTCCTCGGTCCTCTGACCACCCCCTTCACCCTCAGCTGATGACCACCTCCCGCTTCGCAGTGGAACTAATAGCGTCTCCAGCTCTCCAGCCCCGATCCTCCCTTCCCTTCCCTTCCCGGCTTCCCAAGAGCCTCAGGCTCTCCAAGTGCCCACTTTTCCTGGGCTTCGAGTGTCTTGAAAGGAATTCCTTCCAGGCTTCCAGCTTCCTCTAGCTCGGAGTTCCTCCACATCTGTGGCTCCTGACGTCAGGGCTGGACGCTGCACTGGACACTGCAGGGTGTTGAGCAGCATCCCTGGCCTCCACCCACGTGGTCCCAGTAGTGACATCCCAGTGGTGAAACCCAAAAATGTCCTGACATTGCCGCATGTCCCCTGGGAGGCAGAGTCTCCCCTAGCGAGAGCCACTGCTGTGTGTGTTGGCCTCCCACCCACATACTGTCCTGTTCCCTGTCTCCACCTCCTTCCAGAAGCATCCTCTCCCATTGGCTTTCAGGAGCACCTCCTCCTCCCACCTGTCTAACTGCCCCTGAGGCCATGCCCCATCTGTCTTTAGCGCCTTTCCCCAGCCTTTGACTCAGCCGGTTATGCCAGAGGGTTATGCTCAGAGGGTTATGCTCAGAGGGTTATGCTCAGAGGGTTATGTCATTCTCCTCTTCTTCCAAAGCTGACACTCAGGGTGGGCAGAGTCACCTCATGGCTCCCAGCTGCCCCTGTCTGCCACCTCCTTTTTGACCAGAAGGCTGTCCTGAGCTCCAGACGCCCTTGGCCCCTTAAATTCAGTATATTCCTAACTGACCTGACTCTCCCTAAAGCCAGCCACTCGTTTCCAGTTGTCCCCACCTTAGCCGATGGCACCACCATCCACTTGGTAGCTCTGCTCAGAAATCTAGGCGTGTCCTTGGCTCTCATCCTCCTGGGTGTTTCTTCAGTCCATCCCTTTCCCCTCTCTCCTCAGCCACCATTCTAGCCCAGGACACCACTGCTGGTGGCCTGCGCTGTCGTTTTGGCCTCTTAACTGGCCTCCTCTGCTCCCTGAAGACCACTGTCCTCACTGCAGCAGAGGGGTCTGTTTGACAGCCCGCATGTGACCCTGTCACTCCCCTCCTCAAACCGTTCAGGTCCTGGTCGTGTTTGCTTAAGGAGGCCTCCCCTGGCCCAAGTGTCAGATGCTCCGCTGTGGGTTCCCATGGCACCTGGGCCGACCTGCACTGTGGGGTTTCCACCTGGCACTGAGCTGGAGCTTTCTGGTCCAGCACATCAGTATCTCTCCTGGAGGGAGGAGCTTTGTTAATCTCCGTAGCCCTAGACATAGCCAGTCGGTGTTTGCAGAGTGAAGGAAGGAGTGAATGAATGAGTGGTGCTGGGGATGGGGGAGAGTGCAGATCATCATTCAGCAAATACTGGTTGAGTGCCAGCCATGGGCTGGGCACTGGTGGCGGGAGGAAGGAGGGGCTGTGATGATGGCTGGGAGGAAGGGACTGCCCCATGTGCTGCTCTCAAGACTCGGAATGTTTCTGGCTGGCCTGGCCCTGGTCCCTATGTTGGGGATATGGCGTTGGTTGGTTGTTGGCTGTTCCACCCACAAACACCAGCTAAGGAGGCCACTGCAGCGCCCGGTGGTCCTGCCCACTGCCTTCCTGCGCAGCCCTGCCCCAGTGTCTGGTCTCTCCACAGTGGCCCCATATGTCCCTCTGGGGATCAGAAGGAGTCAGCCCTCTACCCTCATGGATGACCTGTCATGCCGGAGCCACCAGGCTGCAGCCCCATTCACGGCTTCTGTCTTGCTGTATATCTCTGGTCGGGTTAAAGCCCACACCGCTGCCCAAGGCTTTAACCACATCCCGGAGGAGGGGGTGTCCCGAGAGGGTAGGGACACCCCTGGGCGCCTGCCCCCTCTCCCCACTTGCTGCACCCTCCCCCACCGCCCGCACCCCCCGGTCAGGCTCTACTCTTGGGCGCTTGTGATTCTCTGAACACTGTTCCCTCTGCAGGAATGTCCTTCCGGACTTTCCCAGCCTGACGGCTTTTTTCTTAATATGAGTCATGTTTGCTCCTCACAGAAAAAAAAACTTAAGCATGAGCCAAGCAGAAACAAACAAACAAACCAAAAATCACCCACAATCACACCGCTGTTAGCTTTTGGGCACATGTCCCTCCAAACGATTTTCTTTACGTATTCATGGCTATAAGCAGTCACGTACTTCTACAGAATGGGCTCTTCTCTCAGGCTGTGGATAAACTTTCCTTACTGTATCTGGACATTTTTCCACTTCGCTGAACATCTCGCGATCCCATCATCATCGGTCGCATGGTATTCTGCTTCCCATTTGTTGATATTTGAAAGCCCTGCTGACATAAATGTCCTGGCACAAATCTTTGCTCACTGGTTATTTCCATAGAAAGTCTTCCTGCCTGTGAAGCAGCAGATGGG
Organism: Gorilla gorilla gorilla; assembly: GCF_029281585.2. Taxonomy (NCBI): domain Eukaryota; kingdom Metazoa; phylum Chordata; class Mammalia; order Primates; family Hominidae; genus Gorilla; species Gorilla gorilla. Next base: position 13,866,115 of record NC_073244.2, on the reverse strand, counting down.
AGAGCACACCTTTTAAAGGCTCTTGGTCCCTGTCGCTAACTTGCTCTCTGGGGGATGCTTAGTTCACCCTTCCTTCTGTCCAGCCCTGCTATCCGCTAGCCTTGGCAGGATTTCTCACCTTTGCCACCCTGTGAGGGACGAGCGACATCCGATCAGGGTGATTCCTATTTCGAGTGAAGTTCATCACTGTTTCTATTTAGTGGTTGTTTGTACTACTTTTGTAAAATACCCTTCTTGTCCTTTGCCTGTTTCTTTTCTTTTGCAGACCTTTCCTGTTTCTTATTTATTGCTGAATTAATTCAGTCCCCACCTCCAGTCTCTGTCTCTCAGTGAAGTCTTCCCTTGAGCCTTTAAAGAGAGAACTCACGGGACCTGCCCTCACGGTGCAGAGGAGGGCTTCACCCACAGGGCACTCTCCCCCTCAGCCCTGCACCCCATGTCAGGTCAGGGCGCTTCCAGCTGCAAGAAGCATGGAGGGATGGAAGCATTGTGTCTGGCAGCGTAAGACAAGGAAGCAGCTCTCCAGTCTTAACCCTCATCCAAAGAGAGGGAGAAATGTGTTTGGAAGTTCGAGAGCACTGGCCAGCGTTTGCCCAGTGTGGGCGGTGTATGGGTGCCCAGTAAGGCAACCATGGTGCTCCCCGCAGAGGCAGCTTTGTCTTCTCCAGGCAGCAGCTTTCAGGGTACAGTCCCTGGGCCAGCAGCAGCATCAGGATACTTGGGGAAATGTGACTCTCAGACCCTGCCTTGTGGCCAGAAAGGGTGAGGAGGCTCTTCCTCCAGTTGAGGGAAGTGAGAGCCGGGCATGCACTGGCCTCTGGGACAGCCCTGCATTTCACTCCCGGGTTCTGCGTCCTGCATTCCTCCCTGCCAGTCTCCTTCCTGCTTCCCCGTATCTCCCACCCACACCCTCTCCATCCCATCTCCCATCCCAGGGGCCCCGTTTGCCCCCTGAGCACCGACACCAGGCAGGCCCACCACGGCCTGTGCAGGAGCCAGGCCCCTCTGAGCTTGGCTCCCTGTCCTCCTGCTCCCTTGCAAACCCTCAGGCCTCCTGTCTCGGGGCTGATCTCCCATCTCCAGGCAGGGGCTATGGCAGGCTCTGCCACTGGTGGGCAGGAGGAGCATCTGTAAGGAGTTTGGGGATGTGGATTCCCACACCTGCCTGACATCCTGGGTCCCGGGATGGGGTAGGGGCATCTAGGGAGCCAAGTTTTTGCATTGAACTCCAGATGCCCCTGGTGCAGGTGGCTTGTGGACCCTGCCTGGAGAAACAGTAACTTGGGGGTCCGTTTGCACTTCTCCTCTGGAGGCCTCCTCTCCTCTGCATAACCATGGGAAGCCCCATGCCCCTCATGCACTGGAATCACTAGGGAGCTTTAAAAACCACTGAGGAGGCCGGGCGCGGTGGCGCACGCCTATAATCCCAGCACTTTGGGAGGCCAAGGATGGAGGATCGCTTGAGCTCAGGAGTTTGAGACCAACCTGGGCAACATGGCGAAACCCCATCTCTACAAAAAATTAAAAAATTAGCTGGGCATGGTGGCGTTCCCCTCTAGTCCCAGCTACTTGGGGTGCTGAGGTGGGAGCATCGCCTGAGCCTAGGAGGCAGAGGTTGCAGTGAGCCGAGAGCGTGCCACTGCACTCCAGTCTTGGCAACAGACTGAGACCCTGACTTAAAACCACTGAGGCCAACTGGCAACCCCCCCACCTCCTCCTTTTCTGACTTCATTGGTTGGGGGTGTCGCCTGGGCAGTCAGTGGTGGCTTAGAAAGCTGCCCAGATTTGTTTGTATTGGAGGCAAAGGTGGAGGTGGGTGGTCAAGTGCTGGACAAAGCCCTTCCAGTGATGGCCTCGCCCAGTGGGTGGAAACCAGGGCACCTTCATCCCTCACCTGCCTGCCTTCCTGCTGCCTCCAGGCACCTACCACAGAGAGGAGAGCAGATTCTGGGGATGAAGCCAGGCCTTGACTCACAAGGCTCAGCCTGTAGGGAGATCAGGGGCCTGCCCCCACTACCTGTCCTCTGGGTGGGGCATTCCTCTACTGCCCTGGCCTGTGCACAAAGCCTGCATCTCCCATCTGGATTAGATCACCAGCCCGCTGGCTCCACACTGGCTCTGCCCTGCTGCCAGTGGCCACTTCCTAGGCCCTTGCCACACGGGCCACCTCTACTTTCTGGGAATACACTGGCATTGTCTCTGCCTCGGAGACTTGGCACCTGCTCTTCTGTCTGGGATGCTCACATCAGCCATGCAGAGGTTTAAAATATCTCCTCTGCAACGGGCCCTCCTGACCCCTGTCTTAATGCTTGTCAGTTTCTCACCACCATGTTGTCTGACTTGCCCCCAGGGATGTGACGGCTTTCATGATGGCAGCGACCGTCCTCTGTCATGCATCACTAACTCCCAGCCAAGCACAGGGCCTGACACATAGTAGGTGCTCAGTTAATGCGTCAGCTCCTTGAGGACAGAGAAGAGCTTGACCATGGAAGGTGACAGGGGCAGCCCAGGGGTGTGCGATTCCCTCGGTGATGTTGGCAGGTGTGGGCATGTGTGGTGAGGAAGAGCATGTGTCAGAGACAAGGGCCAAAGGTGGGTCCTCAGGCCCCATGGGTCTCCATGGAATGGACAGGGAGTGAGGAGCCTGAGGAGGGACAGCCAGGGAGATGGAAACCTGGTGTGGTTTCCACATCCCGGAGGAGGGGTGTCCCAAGAGGGTAGGCCCTACCCTGAGCTGCCGAAAGCTCAGGGGACACATCCTGAAACGGTCCCTGGGGCAGTGACCATCCTAGGGGACCAGTCAGGATCACCCAGCACCTGGGAGATGAGGAAGCAGGGACTTGGTCCAAGCAGGGACCATGTTTCTGTGTTGAGAGGAACCGGCTGTGGCTGAGGACACAGGAACGGGGATTGGTGCTCGAGTCCCTACCAGTGTGTGACTTTCTCAAGCAGCACTTAGGCTGCCTGAGGCGCCGCAGCCAAGGAGGCAGGTGGTCCAGGCTCGTTTATGGAGCAGAAAGATGGGGCCCGGATGCAGATGACGCTGAGCACTTCGAGAGCAGGTGTTCAGGAGTGAAAAAAACCCAGCCAGGCTGGCGTCGTGGTCAAGAATCCATATCACAGGAATCCCTGACCCCAGAGGCTGTCCCCTCTGGTCCTGCCCTTGCCATCCCGAGTCCCTCCCGTGGTGTCCAGTGAGTGGGTATTCGCTTGTACGTGTGCTGAGTGTGTCACAAAGGGGGTGCGGGGACACCTGCCAGTTTCACACTGCCATCTGGAGCACTTGCAGAGGCCCTGGCAGTCCTGACCTGGCTGCACTGCTCCGTTGCTTGTTCTCCAAGCTGCGATCCCAATTCGCTCCACACGGGCCTGGTCCTACGGTCTTGGTGCTCCGGGTTCTCACTTTGTCCGGGGCCCCAGAGCTGAGTCTCTTAGCCATGAGGAGTTTTATTAGAAATACGGGTCTAGAGGATCTGATTTTGGTTTTGTTCTTTAGGAAAGAGAGCGCCCCATGCAGAACTAACTGCACGTCATTTCTGTAGCTGCTACGTCAGGGCCATGCCTTAAGTGTGGGCTGGGCGTCCTGACTTCCTTCCGCGGAGGGCAGTGTGGAAAGGGGTGGGAGTCACTTTACAGCCAAGAAACCTGGCAAACTGACTGCCTCGGCCCAGTGATCACGGTCAGCACCAGCAGCCATAAGTCACGTTGACGGCCTGTGCCCTTGACATCGTGTGACGAGAAGGGCGCTCCAGCTGCGACAGACTCCAGCAAACCCAATCGAGAGTCTACGGGATGTCCGACCAGTCCTCAAAACCGTCACAGTCATGAGAAACAAGAAACTGTCATAGTTGAGAGGAGCCTGAGGGGATGTGACTACTAAATGTCACGTGGGATCCTGCATGAGGTCGTGGGGCAGGAAAGAACATGAGGGAAAGACTAAGGAAGCGGCTGGGGCGTGGACCAGAGGTAATGGGAACATTCATCGTCACCAGCATTTCATACTCAATTGCGGTGGTACCCATAGGGGAAACTGGGAGGGGCCATATGGGAACTTGGTATTATCCTTGTAATTTTTTTGTAAACCTAAAACTGTTCTGAAAAATAAAATTCATTTTAAAAAGAAAGTGGCAAACCTGGGTTAGGCTCTCTGCTGGATTTGTAATCTTGCTGTCGGTGAGATGGATCTGGATGTCCCTGGCCCAGCTGCCAGGAGGATCTCTGCCTCAGTGGGGCTCCAGGCCACCTCCTCTTCGGTGACCTGCTCATTGTCGTGCTCTGCCGGCTGGGGAAATGGAGCAGTGCTGGGTGAGGCTCAGGCCCACAGCAGATGTTCAGCAGCCTTGCAAGTGCATGGATAAGCTGCGGGAGACGAGGATTGTGCTCTTCCCTGTGCCTCCTCACTTCCCCTTTAGTGAGAGCATTTGGCCAAATGTCCTGTGAAGCTCCTTCTGAACCCTGACCCCAGAGGCTCTCCCCTCTGGTCCTGCCCTTGCCCTCCCAGGTCCCTCCCATGGTATCCAGTGAGTGGGTGTTCACTTGTACCAGTGCTGAGTGTTTCACAAAGGGGGTGCAGGGGAATCTGCCTGTGAACCTGGTTCTCCCCCACTGTCTGGCAGGGCTGGGGATTCTCAGCCCCTGGCCTCTCCTTGGACTCTTCTGCCCCATGGCGGGGTCGGGCTGGTCTCAGGCTTGGAAAGGTAAATGGAACTGGTGGTGGGTGGTGCCAGCAGGCCCTCCTGCTCTGGACGAGGAAGTGGCAGAGAAACAGCAGTGACACAAACTGGGGTCCCACCAGCCTGTCCACTGCCGTGGCCTTCCTCATCCTCACCACCCAGGCCCCACAGAGCAGCCGGCACCCACGGGACTGGTCTTTCAGAAAGATGCTGTCCATAGCACAGTATTTTTTAAAAATACTCCTTTGTAAATAACTTTTGGGGTTATTTTAATTACAAAAGTAAAACCTCTTGGCCAGGCGCAGTGGCTCACATCTGTAATCCCAACACTTTGGGAGGTCGAGGTGGGGCCGAGGTGGGAGGATTGCTTGAGCCCAGAAGTTTTAGACCAGCCTGGGTGACATAGTGAGACCCCATCTCTAAAAATAATTTTAACAATTAGCTTGGGCCTGCTGGAGCGGGCCTGTAGTCCCAGATACTCTGGAGGCTGAGGTGGGAGGCTGTCTTGAGCTCAAGAATTTGAGGTGGCGGTGAGCTGTGATCACAGCGCTGGACTCCACCCTGGGTGACAGAGCAAGATCCTATCTCTTAAAAAAAAAAAAAAAAAAAGTAACCTGTGTTCATTGCAGAAAATGTACGTGTTTGCCAAAGAAAATAAAGTTTGCTAGCACCTGTAATCCCATTTCCCAAAGGCCAGGCAGATATAGTGCTTCCCGACCTCCCTGTCCCTCACTCGCAGACGGTTGGCTTATCAATGTCTTCATGTTCTCTCGCACAGGACACAGCTTGGGCTATGGCTTTGTGAACTACGTGACCGCGAAGGATGCAGAGAGAGCGATCAACACGCTGAATGGCTTGAGGCTCCAGTCAAAAACCATTAAGGTAAAGGGATCTGATCACCACTGCATCCATTCCTGCCCTGGGCACAGGTCTGTGCTGAGCCCTGCCCAGCCTCACAGTCACTCTCCAAGGGACTATGAGCACAGCCGCTCGTCGGGGGCTCCCATCAGATACCCTGGTCAGGTGTATCTGACCCAGGCCTTACATGAGTGTCTCAGGACCCACTCCCCGCCCAGGGTGCCCCCAGGTTGCGTCAGCTCCCAGGCCTCCCCTGTCGTCTCTCCTGCCTGGCTCTCTGTGTTCCCATCCCTGGACAGCTCCATCCACCCCCAGCCTGCCCAGCGCTCCCTCCGCGCTCCTTGGGGCCAGTTGTAACCCTTCCCTCACCCAGCACCTCACTCAGCACCTACTGTGTGCCCCACAGTGACCAAAACAGACAAATTCAGTGCCCCCATGGGTCGGGGGTGCAGACAGTAAACAAGACAGAGGATAGCTATGTGTGACAGGCAGTTGCCGTGTGTGGAGGCTTCACAGCGGCAGGTGACTTGAGGAAGCCAACTGTGCAGGAGCCCAGGGGCGGCACCTCCAGCAGGGCCATAGTGGCTTCCTGGGATGAGTTGCAGGTCCTCCAGGTCACACAGATGGATTTCCTCTGTCCTCATCATCTGACCCGCGCTCTCGTGCACTGGGGCTGTCAACCCCGAGCCCCACTTACCCCCGTCCCCACGTGTCTGCCTTCTGGCTCCTGGGTTCTTGGGCAGCTCCTGCCACCTGGGTCAAGCCTCGTGTCTTTCCGACCTTTGCTCCCTGGTCTCCTGTCAGTCCTGGGTACTGCTGAGCCTTCCCTGAGCCTCCCGTGCCCCAGGCAGGCCCCTGCAACTGGGCTTCCTGCAGCAGCCACTGCACCCACCCGCCCTCAGTGCCCGCCTTCACAAGATACCCACAGACGTAAGGGCTTCCCGGCCAGAATCCCCTCTCTTGCTCTGAGGCCATTTGGAATGAGGTGGTCCTGTGTGAGCCTTTAGATCTGCTAGATTCCCCTGCCCCAGAGAAAGGTGCTCCCTGAGTCACATCAGGCACCCTGAAGGGTCCCTCTTGGACCTGCCAATTATTAGGGCCTCCTGGGGAGCTGTAACATATAGATTCCACGGTCACAGGGAGGCCTCCTGAGTCACTGCAGGGTGGGCCTGGGAGCCTGGATTTTTGCCTGCCCACCAAGAGGGGTTCTGTGACCTGACAGTGACAGCACCTTCAGCCAACAGCTGGCCTCTGTCCCTGCCTTCAGACTGCCCCATGATCTTGGTTACTCAGTGGCCAAACCTTGGCTCAGCAGCAGCTCTCCCAGACCTGCCCCATGCCGCATGGACGTGGTGTGCAGTGGGCTCCCTGAGGGCAGGCGCGCCACTCCTGTCTCCTCGTGTCCAGTGCAGGTCCTCAGAGGCACCTTCCCCGGTGGGGGCTGGTGAGGGCAGCCAAGCGCCATGGGATTCCACCTGAGCAGGGGCAGCCCTTCCTCGCCTCCAGCCCCAGGTGGCTTATCCTTGGCCCTGGACTCCCCATCTAGGAATTCTCTCCCCTATTTAGAAAATGTTTGAAGGTTCTTGTTTCTGAGGCAGCCAGGCTGAGGTGTGGAGCAGAACGGTTGATTATTCCTGCATAGCTGTTCCGTTTACTCAGATGCAGGAGCCGGGTGCCCAGTGTGTAAACAGGACTCTCTTGCCTCTCTAGGATTGATGTTGGTGGGAAAGGCTGGAGTGGCTGCCTGAGTTTGGAGCCAGAGCCTCACGGGACCCCAGGGGCCCAGGCCTGGGCAGGTGTCCCTCCCTGTCATCCCGGCCATGCATGCAGAAGCCTGCCTCACCTTCGGCGGCCCTGCCCTCTGCCGGCAGAGTCTGCTTCTCAGTGGCTTCACACCACTGTCCTAGTTCTGCAGAAACAGGCCAGCCTCATGGGGACGTGACAGCCCTAAGTAATTTCTCCCCAGGTCTCCCCGAGGCTCCCTGGGCCTGGCTCCTCTAGCGGTTCCCCCGGCGCAGCCCTGGGGTCCTCTGTGCTCCAAGTGTGTTCATTCCGCAAACCTTTACTGAGCCCCTGGCCAGTGTCTGGTGCTGGGCCAGATACCTTGATACTGAGGGACTTTGGATCCCCTGCCATCCCCAGTTTAAAGGTGACTGATCTGTGCAGTGTGATAAGGGCCTGGATGGAGTTGTGCGTTCAACTGATCCTGGATTTTATTGCATGTTGGTCTGATGCCACCTGGTGTCCTGCAGTTCTGTTCTGACACCAGTCACCCAGAGTTAGCACAGCCCCAGCACATTTAAGGCCACGGTCCCCAACAAGACCGCCCTCACCTCAGATGCCAGTCACCCTTTGGGGGACCCCAGTCCCCTGCACTTTTGACCAACTGGCTACAAATTCAGAGGTTCCTGCCACCCCTTCAGGGTGCATGACTCACTAGAATGACTCCTGGAACTCACACTTCTGATGACAGTTTGTTTATAAAGGTTGCAACTCAGGGCCTGCCAAATGAAGAGCCACACAGGGAGGGTCCCAAGCACAGAGCTCACATGTCTGCACCTGGTGGGATCAGGTGTCTAGTCCTCCCTGCATGTGACCTGTGCACCTACCAGGAGGCTCCGTGGAGCTTTGATGTCTGCCGTGTTTACTGGGCTCATTACGAATGCATGACCGATTGACTCTTTGGCCATGTGATCGAACTCCATCCCCAGCACCCCTTTCCCCTCCCCCACCCTGGAGGTCAGGCCGGTATCGCCCAGCTCACAGCCCCAGCCCTCTAGTCACATGCTTGGTCTTTCTGGTGCCGGAGCCCATCCTGAGCCATGACTTAGCACAAACTCAAGTGGGATCCAAGGCCTCATGGTAACAAAGACAGAAATTCCAGGAGTTTTACAAGCTTCCTCCTAGGAATCTGGGACAGAGACCAGACAAATCCTTTATGACAATACGGGCTAGGGCCAAGCCCTCTGCCAGGTGCTGGGGGTCACTGGCCCATGGTCCATCCTCGGGGAGCCCAGTGGTGCCCACTATTCTCTGTAAGGTGGTCCCAGGGTGGGCTTAGGAGCCTGTAATAGTGGCCAGTGCCAGAGGAGGCTCCCTCAAGAAAGCCAGAGTTGAGATCTGGAGGAGGAGAGGGAGTTAGCCAGGCCAGGGTGGAGATGAGGGTATTCTGAGCAGCAGGACCTGCAGGGGCACAAGGCAAGGGCCGCATCCTAGAGGAGACCCAGTGGCCAGGCACATAATGGGAACTGCAGGCTGGCCCCAAGCCTCTGCCCCGCTCCTCCCCTGCAGGCAGGGCCTCCTGGAGCCTTGTGCTCATCCTGGGCTCTGAGGCCCCAGCCCTGCACAGAGAGCCCAGACGTGCCTTGCCTTCACCCCGTCCGCTTTGTCCTCTTTGGTCCTGATGTCATTCCCTTGGTGGCAGAGTGGAGAAGGAGGAGTCCTGTCTCCTCATCCCTATCTTTTTCCCATAGTAGCAGCCCAGGCAGCCACAGTGGGAGTGGTCCTGCATGGAGGCGACAGGCCGAGCATGTCCCAGATGCAGCTCAGTGTCCCTGCCGGGATGCTGCACAGTCTCTGTGTGCAGCTCTGCATCACTGCTGGGTCCCTGTATGCCACACACAGCCAGTGCTTACCAAAGGCTAACAGGGCCAGACCTTCCATCCTGTATCTCACGTGCCTTCTCCACAGCCCCATAAAAAATGGTCCCCAGATTCGGGTTGAAGAAGCTGATGTTTCGAGTAGTGAAACAGCTCTGCCAAGGTCATGGAGGGATGGAGGGGCAAAGCCAGGGTGTGAAACCGGGTGCTGTGTGTGGCTACAGGCACTTAACATTGTCACCTGGAGGCTTCCCCAGCACATTATGAGATCCAAGCCTCAGGAACCAGAACAGCAAAACTCCTGTCACCCACAGAAGCCGGCGCCGGGGACTGCAGTGCAGATAGGCAGGCGTTCTTCACAGCAGTGGCTACTGCGCACTCCACTCACGCAGCAGCGGTCCCCAGATGCCTGCTGTTCACCTGAGGCTGCTCTGAGTGCTTTGGATATGGCAGGAGACACACAAGTCTGGCCCTCACAGAGTCTGTTTGCAAAGTTAAAAGTTAAATAAGTAAAATAGATGCCAGGCAGGGTGGTGCATGCCTGTAATCCAGGGCATTTGGGAGGCTGGGGCAGGAGGATCACTTGAGCCCAGGAGTTCAAGTCTAACCTGAGCAACATAGCAAGACCCTGTCTCTACAAAAAAAAAACTAAAAAAAAAAATAAAAAATGTAGCGTGTCAGGTCATGATCAACGCAGTCAAGAACTAAATAGGGACAGGAGGAACTGGGCGTTGATGCCAGTGGAGGGATCTGTGGCAAGCTGAGTGGTCAGGAGTTTGCTCAGCTGCCATGACAAAGCCCCACAGGCCAGGTTGCTTCAACAGAAGAAGGGTATCAACTCACAGTTCTGGAGGCTGGAAGCCCAAGACCAAGGTGTCAGCAGGGTTGGTTTCTCTTGAAAGCACTGGGAAGGGATCTGTCACAGGCCTCTCTCACCGCTTCTGGTGGAGGCTGGTGGTCTCTGGCACTGCTTGGTTTAGAGAAGCATCGCCCCAGTGTCTGCCTCCATCTTCACACAGCCTTCTCCCTGTGAGAGTGCCTGTACCCACATTTCCCGCCTTTCTAAATTGAATTTATGTTTTCAAAAAAAAAAAAAACTTTTTTTTTTTGAGATGGAGTCTTGCTCTGTCACTCAGGCTGGAGTGCAGTGGCACGATCTCAGCTCACTGCAAGCTCCGCCTCCTGGGTTCACGCCATTCTCCTGCCTCAGCCTCCCGAGTAGCTGGGACTACAGGCGCCCGCCACCATGCCTGGCTAATTTTTTTGTATTTTTAGTAGAGATGGGGTTTCACCATGTTAGCCAGGATGGTCTCGATCTCCTGACCTTGTGATCCACCCGCCTCGGCCTCCCAAAGTGCTGGGATTATAGGCATGAGCCACTGCGCCCAGCCAAAAAAAAAATACTTTTTTTTTTTTTTTTAAAGACATGACCTCACTCAGTCACCCAGGCTGGACTGCAGTGGTGTGATCACGGCTCACTGCAGCCTCAAACTCCTGAGCTCAGGTGATCCTCCTACCTTAGCCTCCCGAGTAGCTGGGAATAGAGGTATGCCCCACCACGACCAGCTAATTTTTTTTGTAGAGATGGGGTCTTGCCGTGTTGCCCAGGCTGAACTCTTGGGTTCAAGCGATCCTCCCACCTCAGCCTCCAAAACAGTGGGATTACTGGCCTGCGCCACCACACCTGGCCTAAATTTCCCTCTTTTATAAGGACATCAGTCACATTTGATTAGAGATCACCCTATACCAGTGTGACCTCATCTTAACTGATTACATCCGCAATGACTGTATCCAAATCAGGTCACGTTTTGAGGTCCCAAGGGGTTAGGACTTCGGCGTATGAATTTGGGTTGTGGGGTGGGGGGAACACAATTGAACCCCTCACTGGATGAATTCTTGAGAATGGGCAGCCAGAAAAAGACCTGATTGAGGCCAAAGAGCAAGCGATGTTGGGAGCTTAGGAAAGAGAGTTCTGGCCGAGGGGCCGGGGAGCCCCAGGTCAGTGCACGCCCGCTGTGCGCCAGCTGTTCTGATTCTAGCCTGACTGAACATGACAGTGTCCAGAGAGAAGAGGAAAGCAGAGTTCCCATGGTCCTTGGAGACACCTGTCCTTGGGAGGCATCAGAGCTTTCCCCAGCATTTGGCTCTAGGGCACTTCTCCTCTGGGGCTTCATCCAGGGACGGCAGTAGGTCCAGTCAGCGCCAGCCTCAGCTCCGCTCCACCGGCGCCAGGGTCACGGTTTGGCAGGCCCCCAAATACTGCCCCAGTCCAGACAGGTCTGCAGGGAGCCAGGGCAAGCCCGGACACTAGGGGAGGCTGGGGGCCAAGGCAGCCTCTTTTTCTCTGGGGACAGCACTGGCAGCCCGTGACCCACATCATGGGGTGAGCAAGTGTCCCCAGAGCTCCTGTCCACAGGCTGATGGAGGTGCCCCGGGCCTGGGAGCAGCACGGCTTCCCCAGAGACCTCATGGGCTCCGTAGTGACATGCTCCCTCGATTCCCACTGCTACCAGGCGGAGCTGGCCTCCAGCCCCACACTCCTCTCATCGTGGGACTGTCCTGTTCCCCTGCTGGGCCGCCCACTGCCCTATGAGCAGGGGCAATGTCTGTTGTTCCTTCTCTGGAACATGATAGGAGCTTCTCAGAGGATGCTGTGTGTGTGTTCTCGGCACGCAGATTCTGCCCAGTGACTCCTGAGCGGCGGCTTCTCCCTGCGTTCTGGTCTCAGTTACCTTGGCTCATCAGTTCTGTGCCCCTCACTCAAAGGGAACAAACTTCCTTTCGCACAGGTTCAAGTCCCCACCCTTCTCGGGAACACATCTCCTGCTCCCTCCTCCATATCCCAGCCTCCTGACGAGGCTGTGAGTCCTGCCAGGCTGCCCCTTCACAGGCAGAGGGGTTCCACTGTGGTCCTTTTCTTCCTTCTGGGCCCATGGGGTCTGCACGGCCGTCAGCGCCAATCTGAGAAAGCACCGAAGACCTTGTCTTGCATTGGCCTCTGGGCTCCCCTCACCACCCTCTCCACACGAATGATGAATGTACCATTTTGTCAAAGCACCCAGAAGGTTCTCTTCAGTTTTCTTTGATTTTGCAAAATATAAATCCAAAAGGCATTGAGTCATTTAATATTGAACACTTGAGTGGATTTGAGTACAAACTCGGGGTCCTCCCAGAACTCACGGCCCCTGTCAGGGCTTCCGTGGCGAGCTTGCTCTTTGGCAGGGGAGTCTCGTGTGTTCCCAGTAGCTCCCAGCTTGCTTGCCCGCTGCAGCACGGGCTGCTTTCAGGCACCAGGACCTCTCTGGCACCGGCTCACTGTCCAGCACATCAGAGAGGTAGCCACACACAAGCTGCGGGCCCTCAGTTGCTGGGCTTGGTGACATAGGAGTCACGCCTGCCTCCTTGAGGATGGTGAGCACCCAGTGAGGAAGCACTGCCAGGCATCCCGGCTCACGGCCCATCCCTCAGTGAGCTTGCCACCATGCGGCTGCAGGCGGTGAGCGTCAGTGATGATAATCGTTCCCTGCATGATTTCTAACACGCAGTGTTGGCTTTTCCTAACCCAACATTCAACACCCTCCTCAATGCTTTGGCCACGTGCCTGTACTAATCTCGGAAAGTGGTTGTGTTCCCAAGGTGTCGTATGCTCGCCCGAGCTCAGAGGTGATCAAAGACGCCAACTTGTACATCAGCGGGCTCCCGCGGACCATGACCCAGAAGGACGTAGAAGACATGTTCTCTCGGTTTGGGCGGATCATCAACTCGCGGGTCCTCGTGGATCAGACTACAGGTACCAGAGGGGCCCCAGACGCGTGGGGAGGGTGTTCTCTAGGTGGGGGCTGGGTTTTCTAGGGAAGGCAGATCACCGTTTGATTTTAAATGTCATTAGTTATTCCGCAAACGAGGACAGCACCAAAATGAGAAGACGTTGGCTTTGGTTTGAGGAGGCTGAGGAGGTAAGATGGCATTAAAAGAAGCTGGGGATGTCTGGGCGTGGTGGCTCACGCCTGTAATCCTAGCACTTTGGGAGGCCAAGGCGGGTGGATCACGAGGTCAGGAGATCGAGACCAGCCTGACCAACATGGTGAAACCCTGTCTCTACTAAAAATACAAAAAATTAGCTGGGCGTGGTGGCGGGCGCCTGTAGTCCCAGCTACTCGGGAGGCTGAGACAGGAGAATGGCATGGACCCGGGAAGCGGAGGTTGCAGTGAGCCGAGGTCTTGCCACTGCACTCCAGCGTGGGTGACAGAGCGAGACTCCGTCTTAAAAAAAAAAAAAAAAAAAAAAAAGCTGGGGATTAGGCCAGCATTTCATGTACAATGAAAACACCAAGAGATTCTAGCGCCTTCCCTCAGGCACCCAAATGTCCTGGCCTTGCCCATGAATGGGGTGAAAAGGACACTGCAGGCCGGGTGTGGTGGCTCACGCCTGTAATCCCAGCACTTTGGGAGGCCGAGGTGGACGGATCACCTGAGGTCAGGAGTTTGAGACCAGCCTGGCCAACATGGTGAAGCCCCATCTCTACTAAAAATACAAAAATTAGCCAGGTGTGGTGGCAGGCGCCTGTAATCCCAGCTACTCGGGAGGCTGAGGCAGGAGAATCGCCTGAACCCCAGGAGGCGGAGATTGCAGCAAGCCGAGATTGCGCCACTGAACTCCAGCCTGGGCAGCAGAGCGGGATTTCATCTCAAAAAAAAAAAAAAAAAGGATACTGCAGCCAGGTGCGGTGGTGCGGGCCTGTCATCACAGCTGCTCAGGAGACTGAGGTGGGAGGATTGCTTGAGCCCAGGAGTTCACAGCTGTGGTGAGCCGTGATCGCGCCACTACACTTCAGCCTGGGCAACAGAGCAAGACCCTGTTTCTTAAAAAAAAGAAAAAGAAAAGGCTGCTGCACATTTGTCCACTGTGGCTTTCATTGCAGGCATTTGGGGTGCAGTAGTCTGATGGCCCAAATCCCCAGAATTCGGATGCCCCTCTCTGGGGAGCACATCTAAAGTGCACAGAGCACATGGCAGTGAATTCCTCTAATGGGCAGGCAATCCTGGCCACTTTGCTGGCCCTCCCAGTCCGTCTTGGCACTGGATGTGGGCTCTGGGCTTTGTGTGACGCCGTCAGGCAGAGATGAGCAGGGGACATGTGCACGCCCACGGCTGTGCTCCGGCCCCACTGCCTGGCCCGCCTGCCGCACTAGGCTAGGAACTAGTGCCCCACCACATCCTTTGCCAAGCCCTGCACGTGGCCCCACCTGGGGGACAGGGAGCTCGGGCCACCCTGAGGGGATTTAGGATCGCTCAGCTCTGTTTGGGGCAGGAGCAGGAGTCTGCTAACTAACCAGCAGGGAAGAGTCCACTCCCTGAGCCCAGTGAGGCCCATGCGTTGTATGGGTGGTTTTCATATTCTTCCCACACAGACTGTGTGTGCCGCACCTTGGCTGTGATGTTGAAATAACACCGAGTAGTTGGGCCACAGAAAGTCATGCTCTGAGGTGACCTCTTTTTGGGAGAACAGCAGCACTCCCCCAACAGCCCAGAGTCTCGCCTTTCATGTGCACACAGGTGGGGCCTTCCTGGCCTGCAGGCTAGAGGAGGGGAAGGGCCCCTTTGCACTTCATGGGGGCCCTGGGAGCTTCCTGTAGCCTAGCACAGACTCGCGCCCTGGCACCGGGCAGTGCTGAAGGACAGGGCTCACTCGTACGGCTGCCGCCATTCTGCCTTTGCTCTGGGGAGAGGGTCGGGGGATGCCAGTTACTCGGTGTAAACTCCCCTGGTCTGCACCAGAAGAGTCTCCTGTGGTCCCTAAAGTCCCCTCACTTACCTTCAAGTGCCAGCTGAGCGAATGATCCTGTCAGTGGGCCAGTGTGTGGGTTTATTGCCCCCCATTCTGCACTGGGGCATCTGAGCTGGCTGTGCAGGGCCCAGGGCTGGGGGAACCAACCTCACTGGCCCACAGTCCACTCCCTTCCTCCTCTAGACCCCACATGCACTGCTCTGCCTCGGCCTGTGTCCAGTATGGCCCTGATGAGGGAAGCCTGTGCTCCACTTGGAGCCCCCAATGCCTGAGAACATGCCTCCAGCTACCCAACTCTCTTGGGGCCTTCCCTAGTCTCTCAGGTACACACGGGCCACAGGCAGGGGGAACTCACCTCTGCACACAGCTGCTGGGGGCATTGCTTCCTTTCCCTCTGCAAGATAGTGTCTCCCAGGGTGTTGGGGACACCTCAGTATTGCGCCCCCAGGGTCGGCTGTGAACCTCAAGGTGGCCTAAGGAACCTTTGTCATCTTTGCAGAACAGTGAGAGAGGCAGAGAGAAGGGAGCCAGGAGGGTCTCCCGGCTCTGCTTCCCACCCCAGGATGCAGAATTGGTGGGAAGGTGAGGCTCCCATCCCAGGGCTGTGGCTCCCTCTGCTGGAGACAGAGTGTGTGTGGCAGGCCAGCCTGTGTGGAGTTTGCCTTCCTGTGACCGGCTTTTTAGTGTTAAATAGATGAGGATGGCCGGGCGCGGTGGCTCACGCCTGTAATCCTAATACTTTGGGAGGCCAAGGTGGGAGGATTGCTTGAGCCCAGGAGTTCAGAACAGCCTGGCCAACATAGCGAGACCCCCAACTCTTTTTTTTAAAAAAGAGAAAAAAATCCCACCCTGAGCTGACAGAGCTTAATTTTTTTTATTCCTTCACTTCTATATCCACCTTAATTGTGAACTTTATAGTGTATTCATCTGGAGATTATGCCGTTTCTTGGACTCTGCTGTTAAATTCTAAAAAACACAAGGGGGCCCGGGGCCGTGGCTCACGCCTGTAATCCCAGCACTTTGGGAGGCCAAGGTGGGTGGATCACGAGGTCGAGAGGTCAAGACCATCCTGGCCAACATGGTGAAACCCCGTCTCTACTAAAAATACAAAAAATTAGCCAGGCATGGTGGCAGGCACCTGTAATCCCAGCTACTGGGGAGGCTGAGGCAGGAGTATCGTTTGAACCTGGGAGGTGGAGGTTGCAGTAAGCCGAGATTGCACCATTGCACTCCAGCCTGGGCAAAAAGAGCGAAACTCCATCTCTAAATAAATAAATAAAGTAAAATAAAATAAAAATTAGCCGGGCATGGTGGCAGGCACCTGGAGTCCCACCTACTCGGGAGGCTGAAGCAGGAGAATCACTTGAACCGGGGAGGTGGAGGTTGCAGTGAGCTGAGATCGTGCCATTGTACTCCAGCCTGGGCGACAGAGCGAGACTCCATCTTAAAAAAAAAATTAAAAATAAAAAACACTAGGGGAAGAAAAAAACAAAAAATGCAGAGCCATCTTCAGAAAGTATACATCCATTAAATAATTGAGTGAATTGATATCCCCCTCTGTTAAACAGCATCCCTCCTGCCCCCCTTACTAGAGTTTTCTTCCTTTCACTCAGGCAGTTTGCATTTGAAAGCCACTCTACAACCCCAGACGAGGAACCCACACTTGCACACATGCCTTCTCTCCGCTGGGCCACAGGGTCTTTAGAAACAGAATGAAGCCATCTGCTTGGAGCCACCTTCCCTACGAGCCGGCCAGCGTCAGCTCTCAGTCGTATTTGCCTAAAGTTAGATTTTCATTTAGGTTTCCAAGACTGACTAAGCTGTCATTTGTGTCGTGAGAGACTCAAAGAAAACAGCATCTGTCAGGGTTGTGTTTTCAGGTGTTCCTTCTGAGCAGCAGCTCAGAAATGAGCTTGAGCCCCAGAATATTCCTGGCACATGTGCGTAGCGCTAGGTCTGACCTTACTAAAGCTGCTGTCTGTGTGCTCACAGGGGGCCTGCAGTGTCGCGATTGTGGGGGCAACTGGCGGGACCCTCTAGGAAGTGGTGGAGTAAGGTGCCATGTGAGGCATGGAGACAGGACATGGGGACAGTTGGGTGCCCGCTGGACAGGTCACCCAAGGCCCCGGGCTGCCTGGCTTTGGTCGTTGTTTGTTACCATGCGCCAGAGGCCTTTGCCTGGAGAAGAAACCTGACTTAAGACACCCTTTGACTGGAAGTCTTTCTTTTTCCTTAAGAGGTGAGATCTTACTGTGTTGTCCAGGCTGGTCTTGAACTCCTGGCCTCAGGCGATTCTCTTGCCTCAGCCTCTGGAGTAGCTGAGACCACAGGCACGAGCCTTGGCCTGGCTTGACTAAAAGTCTTGAGAACCAGGGTGTTTGGGTTGGGCTGTCTGTGACGGCCTCTCCCACTGGGACACACCTGCGACTCCCGCCTAGTGATGTCACTCTCAGATTGGCCTCTCAGCTGTCACCTCTCCCACCCCTGGGCCTTCCCCTGACTCCATCATGTCCTTGCCCCCGGAGAAGGAGCTAGTCCGCTGCTCAGTGTGCCCTCACCCCCATCCCCCTCATCCAGTTTCCAGCCCGCTTCCCAGGTTCCTCAAGGGACGGGCTACTCATGTTTCCCTCCCGGGCCTAGTGTATGGACGGGCAGGGGTGGAGGACAGCCATTCTCTCCTTCCACCCGCCTTGCTCAGCATCTCACACCCATGCCCAGCTGACCAATGTCCCCCACAGCAGGACGGGCCTCAGGTCTCACACTGCTCCGTCCAGGGATTGGGTTTAGCCGGGAACCCGGGACTGGCCCTTGGGTGGCTCAGTTGAGGTGGCAAGAGAAGGTGCCCTCTGGGCTTGGCTGCTGGGGCCCTGGCCCTTCCCATACAGGGACCCCAGGCCTGCCTGGTGAGCCTGTGGATAGGTTCAGCTCTGCTGTGTGAGCCTGGGCAGTGTTCTGGCCTCATTTGATTCTGACGGCAATTTGGGGCCCACGGGAGGGTGTAGGACCTTAGAGTGGAGTATCCCAAGACAGGAGTAAGGTGACAGCAGCAGCATGGAGCTGGCAGGGGGTGGCCACAGGACCCCACTCCCTCCTGGCATGAAGGAGAAGGCATGCAGGCTGAGCTGGGCACCTTTGCAGCAGGCTCGGCCACGAGGCCTGCTGTCACAGCGGGCCCAGAGACAGCAGCCAGGAGAGTGGCCCCTGAGCCCAGGGAGGATCTCTCAGACGCAGTCCCCACTCCAACCCTGTTACCCACCAACCACACACCACACCCACGCACCCACTCTGTGGCGGACACCTGGCAGCTAAATAGTGACGGTGGATGTGCTGTTTCCTAATGTTGCTTTCTTCCAAATAAGAGGCCTGGGTGTCTATTGGGGATATCTGTCACCAAAATATCTTTGGGCGCCGACACTGTGGAGTCATGGCTTCAGCCGGGAAGAAAGTCTGAAGCTTTAATCTTCTGTTAGTCGTTGGTTTTCTTTACTCCATCCATTTGTTTTCACTTTTAGGTTTAATTTTTGTTTATTTCCTTAACCAGACTTCTAGCCTGGCCCACAGTAGACTGACCTGACTTTTGCTTTTCAGTTTTGAAAGTCCTAGCGTTTTTCCCCCTAACTCCGTTTTTGTTGATTTGTTAAAAAGGTTTGTCCAGAGGGGTTGCGTTTATCCGGTTTGACAAACGGTCGGAGGCAGAAGAGGCAATTACCAGTTTCAATGGTCATAAACCCCCAGGTTCCTCTGAGCCCATCACAGTGAAGTTTGCAGCCAACCCCAACCAGAACAAAAACGTGGCACTCCTCTCGCAGCTATACCACTCGCCAGCGCGACGGTTCGGAGGCCCCGTTCACCACCAGGCACAGAGATTCAGGTGGGTCGGGAGGGTGCGCGCTCCTGAAAGCCATACTTAGCCCCGCTGGCAGGCGACGGCACAGCCACAGAATAGAAACCACGGGGATGACAGACTGATCCCGTCAGAGAGCGCGTTTCAGAATCATTCTGCAGCTCCACACCACAACCTCTATCAGAAAGGTGTCTGTAGGAAAGCCGTTTACTTCCGATGGGGCGTTGTCTTTCATGATCAAAACAGTGACTCCAGGCTGGACACAGTGGCTCATCCCTGTAATCCTAGCACCTTGGGTGGCTGAGAGAGAAAGATCGATTGAGCCCAGGAGTTCAAGACCAACCTGGGCAATATTGCGAGACCCCATCTCTACAAAAAATACAAAGCTGGCCAGGCATGGCGGTGCGCTTCTGTAGTTGCAGCAACTCAGGAAGCTGAGGTGGGAGGATTGCTTGAGCCCAGGAGGTTGAGGCTGCAGTGAGTTGTGATCATACCACTGCACTCCAGCCTGGGCCACAGGGCCAGAACCTGTCTTTTTTTGTTTTTATTTAAAAAAAAAAAAAAAAAAAGACAGCACCAGTCCCCACCAGTTGCTGTGAGTGTGAGCACTTAGAGCTTCAGCACGCAGTTCCTAGTAACAGCAGAACGGAGCCGCGAGCTTTAAAGATGGTTTCATGCCCAGTGTTGGGGAGCACACACCTGTAATCTCAGCTCTCAGGAGGCCAAGTTAGGAGGATTACTTGAAGCCCCGAGTTTGAGCAGCCTGGGCAACAAAGTGAGACCCCTGTTCCTACAAAAAGTAATGAAAAAACTGGGCATGGTGATGCTGGCCTTTAGTCCCAGCTACTCAGGAGGCCATGGTGGGAGGATCGCTTGAACCCAGGAGGTGGAGGCTGCAGTGAACTATGATTGCACCACTGCACTGCAGCCTGGGTGACAGAGTGAGACCCTTTCTCTAAAAAATAAATGAATAATGAACGTCTCATATCTGTGGGACAAAAGATGCTGCCTTAGGTGTACTTGGGTGAGAGTAGATCTTCCAGCATTCTTAGACATTTGATCAGCAGCCCTAAGGCAAACCTTTTTCAAACACCTGCCTCGTGGAGTCATTTGTATTGGTGAATGTTGTATGTATGCATTCTGTTTATAAGCCCTGTCCTAGAGGGAAGGAGTTTTCCCGGATTCCTTAGTCTTTCCATCCTGAAAATGGTTCTGGCTGCCAGGATGAAGTGGGATAGAGGCGATGAGAGTCAGGGCCTTGGACTCCAGGATCTGGTGTGCTGTCGCCTCAGAAACAGCAGAGGTCTCAGTGTCAGGGCTGTTTTGTTTTGTTTTTGTCAAAACCTCAAGGAGTGGCATCGAGGGCTTATCTCAGGTGTGACAAGGATAGATTTCCCTTTTTTTTTAATTTTTAATGTTTTTATTTTTTGTTGAGATGGGGTCTCACTATGTTGCCCAGGCTGGTCTTAAACTCCTAGCCTCAAGTGATCCTCCTACCTCAGCCTCCCAGCATACTGGGATTATAGGCATGAGCCCGGCCCCATCGTTGTTTTATCAGTGAGGCTGGGTGGGCGCTGCCCAGTGCCACACATGCTGCTGTGAGAGGTGTTATTCTCATGGCTGAGTTACCCAGCATTCTCAGCCTGGCTCAAATTCCAAAGCTGGCCTGCCTTCCTTGAGGTTTCTGGCTTGAAGACAAGGCTGGGGAAGCTTCTCTGGATGGAATGGAGCTGAATTTTAAAATCCAGCTCTAGAAATCCCATCATACAGTCGGCCCTGCTCTTGATGGGGCGGGCTATATGGGCGGTGGGGTTGGGTGAACTGCTCCTTAGCCTGGAAGGAAAACAGGGAAGGTTGGAGGAGACATGGGACTCTGGTCCCAGTAATGAGGACAAGAAAAGAAAGGGGAAACCGGAGAAGTGGACGTTTCTGGTCGAGCAGGAAAAGTGAGTGGCAGGGCAACCACTAAGACAAAGTGATGGAAGGAAGTGGGGAGGGCGGGAGAGTCTGGAGGGAAAGATTCGCTCAGGAGGCTGAGAGAAGAGGAGGAAGAAAGACCCAGACTGCAGGGAGTTTGCAGTCAGTCCCTATCACGTCCAGAAAAGCCCAGAGATAAGGGATGGAAAAGAATTGGGTTGGAGGAAGAGAGGAGAAGATTTATGACTGTCAAGACCAGAGAAATCAGCAGGAGAAAAACTACCAACAAGAGTAATTCCTAAGAAGGCCGGGCGCATTGACTCACGCCTGTAATCCCAACACTTTGGGAGGCCAAAGCAGGAGGATCACTTGAGCCCAGGAATTTGAGACCAGCCTGGACAACATAGACCCTTTCTTCTTAGTCTTTCCATCCTGAAAATGGTTTTACAAAAAATGTAAAAATTAGCCAGCATGGTGGCACACACCTGTGGTCCAGCTACTCAGGAGGCAGGAGGATCACTTGAGCCTAAGAGTTTGAGACCATACTGAACAACATAGTGAGACCCTCTCTCAAAAATAAAGAAAATCACCGTTGGGCTAGTGAGCTGCCCCGTGGCAGCTGGTGTCCTCTCGTGTCTGTCGAGAGGGTGAATCTGTTTAACGGCGCTTGAAGGCACTTGTTTACCCCGGCTGGGGCCTGCAGGGCTGCACTTGGCTGATAGGGCCATAGCCTGAAGCCCAGTTTTATTTTGGAGCAGGTAATGCTTCTCTGCATGCATCACGCGGCTTCACAGATGCCGGCTTCACAAATGTATGCTACTCAGATATTCCCAAACTGACCCTCAGACCTTTACTTTTTTAATTTGAGAAAGTTCCAGAGGGAAATATAGCTTTAGGAACTGTTTTGTCATATACCTTAATCCTTATTACAGCATCTGTACATTTTCAGAAGGCTTTATTTTAGTTTAGTTTAGTTTAGTTTTTGTTTTCTGAGGTTTTTGTTTTTTTCCTAGAGATGGGGTCTCTCTGTGTTGCCCAGGCTGGTCTCAAACTCCTGGTCTCAAGTGATCCTCCCACCTTGGCCTCTCAAAGTCCTGGGATTCCGTGCTTGAGCCACCATGCCTGGCCCAGAAAGGCTTATTTTTTATGTAAATAAAAGTATCACTGTGGAAAGAGCCCCACGTGTGTGGTCAAGTTTGGTGAGCCTGCCGTTGCTGGTGTCCCAGGGCCCTTCCCTGTCCCTGAGTTCTCAGTCCTCAGTGGTTTGGCCGCTGACCCTCGTGGGATGTTGAGCTCCAGCCACAGAGGGTTGGTTGCCTGGTGCTTGGGAAGGAATTCTTGTGCCCTACAAGTGGCCCTGGCAAAGGTGTGCTCTAACCAGAGACCACTGGGCTGTCAACGCTTGGGGGCGGGTCATGATAAGGGGAAGGTGCAAAATTTGGAAAAAGGAGTTCAGCCCCTGCACGTACCCCACAGTACGAGGAGAGTTTCCTCCAGGGAAAGCTGAGGCTGTCAGGGGCCTGCAGAGCATTTCTACCTTCAACGGAGGACCAGGAGAAGCGCCCATCATCTAAAATGTGGGGAACCGCAGGAACCCCTAAACAGAAACCCCGACATACACAGTGGGAGGAGTGGAGGGCACCAACCAGCCCCTCAGAGTCAGCTCCCTACAGAACAGGGTCCCGCCCCTCCACTACTGTATTTAATTCCTCCCAGGGTTTTGACCCATGCAGGTGTCTCGACCGTGAGCACCTCGTGGCTGCGCAGAGCGGGATGGGGCCCAGCGGCCATGGTCAGCATGCGTCCAGGCCTTGCCCCATCCCCAGGCCGCCTGCTCTGACCGTGGCCTGACGCTTGCTCTCTGTCTGCCAGGTTCTCCCCCATGGGCGTCGATCACATGAGCGGGCTCTCTGGCGTCAACGTGCCAGGAAACGCCTCCTCCGGCTGGTGCATTTTCATCTACAACCTGGGGCAGGATGCCGACGAGGGGATCCTCTGGCAGATGTTTGGGCCGTTTGGCGCCGTCACCAATGTGAAAGTGATCCGCGACTTCAACACCAACAAGTGCAAAGGGTTTGGCTTTGTGACCATGACAAACTATGAAGAAGCCGCGATGGCCATAGCCAGCCTGAACGGCTACCGCCTGGGGGACAAAATCTTACAGGTTTCCTTCAAAACCAACAAGTCCCACAAATAACTCGCTCATGCTTTTTTTTGTACGGAATAGATAATTAAGAGTGAAGGAGTTGAAACTTTTCTTGTTAGTGTACAACTCATTTTGCGCCAATTTTCACAAGTGTTTGTCTTTGTCTGAATGAGAAGTGAGAAGGTTTTTATACTCTGGGATGCAACCGACATGTTCAAATGTTTGAAATCCCACAATGTTAGACCAATCTTAAGTTTCGTAAGTTATTTCCTTTAAGATATATATTAAACAGAAATCTAAGTAGAACTGCATTGACTAACCAGTCCCTCTGGATGGTGGTGAACCTGAAGCATGCTTTAACCTCTAAGACTGTCTAACACGCGTTTCATTCAATGTCTCCACAGACTGGGTAGCAAAAAAAATCACCTTTTAGTTTTAGTTTTTAATCTAAAGATGTTAGACAGATGCTGAGTGTGCGTTTTCTCAACCGCTTCAACATTGTAAGCGATGTATGCTTTGGTTGACAGGAAGTTCCTTTTCCAGGCAGGTCCCGTTGCCACCTCCTGCTCACTCAGTCCCGGGCTCTGCCGAGTGGTCCTGGGAATGGCGGCGGGCCCGTCCAGCGTGGGCCACCACTGGGGCCGGGGGCCGCAGGCCGCATGCTGGGCGGGCCCTCCAGAGAAGGACACAAACGTGTTTCGTAAGCCCAGGCACCAATGGGAATGGACCAAAGAGTTTCAGGGAAACTCCAGTATATTCCAGAGTCAGATCTAAGCTCCAGGCACGCCTGAAGATGTGTTGCTACTCTGACATCCCGAGTTTCTGTCCACACATTGCATGCACAGCGCCCCACACATTGGATACTGTTGTTCACGATAATTTCTCCCGTTTTCCAGAGCATTTAACATAGCTTGGAGGCGTAAAATGGCTCTGTATTTTAATAACACAGAAACATTTGAGCATTGTATTTCTCGCATCCCTTCTCGTGAGCGCTTAGACCTTTTTCTATTTTAGTCGGATTTTGTTTTGGAATTTTGCTTTTGTATGAACACTCAGCAGAAAAGTACTTACTTCTTGCCAGTTATCTATTAACCAAAACCTTTGATTTGTAGTTTTAAAGATTAACCCTCAAAGTTCTCTTCATAACTGCCTTGACATTTTGGGTTGTTCTGTTCTGTTAATTTTCTTTTGCTTTTTTGTGTTTTTTGTTTGTTTTTACTTTTGCATTTAAGACCATTAAATTTGATTTTGTTTTGCTCGAATTTTGTTTTGTTTTTTATTTTACCTTTTCTTTCTTTTTGGCTAGGGAAGGTGCAGGCGGCCCAGCATTCAGGGAGGAGTCGTAAGATCTTAAGAAACCAATACTTGCCTCAAGCAAAAGCATTTCTGAATCTGTGACGCAGGAATGTGCAGTTACAGGCTGGTGGCTTTTAAACCAGGAGCCCGGAGGAAGGGTGAAAGAGAAAGCCTGTGAAATAGGCAGGGCCAGATCACCTAAAACTCCTCAAGACTGGGATCTGGCGTTTATAAATAACTAGTATACAGAGAGAATCACAAACAGGATAACTTAGTACCAGCAGTTTTTAACCTTGACGTGAGACTAAAACGTGACCGTAGGCTGTTTTTTAGTTATTGCTCTCATGAGATGATGGCTGTATTTATCTGTTTATTTATACCTATTTATGTATTTATTTATTGAAGTGGGAAATTGAGCAATAGGCAGGCACCACCGTCCCCAGAGCAGGTCAGCGTCTCGAGAGGCCCCTGGACAATTGAGGATGCCCATCCCCTCCCCTTTCCCTGATCTTTTACTGAGGGGCTGTGTGCGCAATCCTTGCAAAGTGATGATGTTGCCATCCGTACCCAGGCCGTGTCTCATAAAAGTCGGCCTGGTGCCAGAGAGGACCTCCTTTCTCCCACAGAATCCCAGATCCTCAGGAAAAGCCAAAACCGAGGCCCGTTGCCCGGATTCGACACAAAAGAGGGTCCCTGCTCTGTTGCCCGAGAGCAGTCTGCATCCTGGGACCAGAATGCTTTCCTGGAAAAAGAAGCCTTTCAGGTTTCCCTGGGCCAGCATCTTCTGATGGAAGGTGGGAGCCAACACCCTTCTGATGGAAGGTGGGAGCCAACACCCTTCTGATGGAAGGCGGGATTCCTGCTTCTGAAACTCCCCCTGGAGTCTCACTCCCACACATGCCCGTAGCTAGCATTCAACAGAGAACTCTGTCTTAAGCTTCAACTGTGAAAATGATGACGGGCTTGTAGCACCTCAGCTTCTTTCCTCGCCCCCTTTTATCTGAATCCTATCAATTATTCTGATGCTGGGACAGGTGAGAAGAAACTGTGAAGTATATGAGCCTTTGAAAGTTCCCTGAAGTTTCTCAGTTCAGGAACATTCTCATTGTATGTGGTCTCCACTGTTTGAACAGCCTTCTAGCTAAAAAATTCCAAAGCCTTTATTTGGGAGTCTTAGCTTTCAAGCTTGTGGAAGGATTTGGCTTACAACTGTCACTCCTGAAAAGCAATCTCTGTTCCATCAAGGTTCTAGTTGCTGGCCCTGTGTCCTCAAAGTTCATTACATCTTATCAAGGCCTGTTTGCAAAGGGGAGATCCCTTTTCTTAAAAAAGGCTCAACCCAAAAGAAACCATTTCTTAAAAAAAAATTTTACATAGATCAGTTGTATTTCTATTTAGCAAAAATGAGTGCTCTGCTTTTATTTGGGAATTTCGATGAAAAAGCGTTCAGAGTAGATAATGTTCATTTATCAAAAATCTGGTTTGGGAAATACCAAAGAGGCTTTGATTGAATTCCCTTTTGACCCGTGTGTAACTTCCTCTGGTAGTTAGACCCCAGGCAGCTCCGAATTTGTGAACCTGCTTCCTGATGAATTCTCCCTTGTTCCCCCTTGGCTCTGCCATTATTTCGTTTTCAGTGTAATTTGCCAAGCCGCAGTTTTCTGTGCTGGCTGTGCCTCTAGTCGCAGCTCTGTGACTGATTCCCTCCCGGGTGCTGAGTCCCCTCCCCGGCCACCATCCTGTGTGAATATCCTGAAATTCATGGGCTTCCTCGGGAGCCCGCCCGCAGGTGGTGCTGGGTGGGTTCCGCCACCTTCTCCTGGAAGGTGAGCCTTTTCCTGGCCAAGGGCAGCTGCCTTAACCTCTGAGAGTCTGCGCTTGGCCTTAGTCCTGGAGACCTAGCCTCCAGGGACTGAACCGTGCTGCTGCTGGGAGCCAAGACCGGCCCTTTGGAGCCGGCAGCCCAGGGGTCCCTGCTGGATCAGAGAAATAGAAGCACCCGAAGATTGTTAGTGGCAATTCCTTGACCCGGTTTGCTTCCAAATGAAGGCCATTTGTCCACCAGGCATTGAAAAGACATGACTTACCCAGTCCGGCATCGGACTTGAAAAATCGAAATTGACATCACTCAGCTGTTACATTTCACATCCGATTCAGCCCCCTTTTATTTCCATGTGCTTTTTGCAGCCTTCCTGTGTTGGATGAAAGAGAATAAGAATTCAGCTGACAGGAGGCCTCTATCCTGTCCCTCCACCCCACCCTCCACCTCAATCCCCTCCCATCTTCCCCAGACCTACCTCACCTACTAGGACCTGAGGCAGCTCCTTAGCAGAGACCCCTGGGGTTTAGCAGACTCTGGGGGTCAGGGGTTCCTGTCCCCAAACTTCGCAAGACAGCCCTGAAGTCACAAGTGCTTTCTTTTGAGTGGCATTGGCAATTGGCGTGTAACGATGGCAGTAGAATCTGAATCTCGGATCCCAGGCAGGGTTCACATTTCCAAACCTTTTTGATTTCCCCTGACCTCTAATGGCTGGATCCTATTTTTCTACAACCTTTCAGTGACATCGTTCAGGTTTCTTTCTTGGCCATTTAAAAAAACAAATTTTTTTTTTCTCACTTGTAAGTCACCGCCAGTATCTAAGTTAGGCTAACGGAGACTTTGACAGGACTGGATTTTTCTTCCACCAGAAGAGAAGGCTTTTCCGTTGGTTTGGGGCCACCTCTTTGACCATGACCATGTGATGTTCCGTTTACAGTGACTTGCTTTGGGGGAGGGGAGGCTCTCTTAACCGATTCCCATGTTGTACAGTAGATGGTTAGACCTTTTGTATATTAGTGTGTTTTAAGTTATTGATTTGTTTTATATAAAATAATTTATTTTTCAGGTACCATTTTTCATTTTAACTTTGTTTTTACATGGGTTTGTTTTCAATAAAGTCTGACACTGGTGTCCAAAAGTCAACAATAAAATGAATCCCATTGTGTTCTTTTGAAGATGCCTATGTAACTTTTAAGCTTTTTAAATTATTTTCAGAAAAAAAAAAGAAAAGCCCTTATCAGTTTTCCATCAGCCCATTGCCTTTTTATTTTTTTTTTAATCCTTGTGAATAAATGTTCTTTAGTGTTTTAGGAGGAAAAAGCAAACCTAGATTTTGATAACCCAGAAGACTTCAGATTAATAAAGAAGCTTTGAAAGAAGACCATTTTTCAAAATTTTAGTGAAGTGTGAATATTTTTTGTCAATGGCTTTCTCAAAGAGAATGAAACTTTTGCACCATTTTCAGAGTTTTTATAGAGATGCCAAATTGATATATTTACATGTAATGGAAACATGAAAAAGTTTTATTAAACAATTGTTCATAGCTGTGTAGACATTTTAATTCAGTTTCCAAAGCTCTCAAAAAAGCGTATTTTTGAAGTACGGAGTGATGCGGTTTGGGGCGTGGCTTACAGTTCCAACGACTCAATTGTCCGGATACTCAGTTCTTTCTACAGGTATCAGGTTCGTGTTAAACGCTGTATGTTAACTATGACTGGAATTCTGTGATATTTTGGTAATAAATGAAGTGGGATCATTGCGATGTGCTGGTGTAGGGGTGATGGTGTATGACTTGTGAGCAGCCCAGTAATAGAGTGACAGGGGATGGGGACCTCTTCCTTCCGAGGTAAGCCTGTGCCAGGTCCCGGGAGCCCACGAGGGGACACCCAGTTCGGGTGTGCCCTGTGCTGGCTGACACACGGCCCTTCAGCTCCCACCCAGATGCCCCTCTTCTCCAGGTCCACAGGTCAGTGGGCCCACCGAGTGCCCCCTGGGTATGGCCCCCCTCCATCTGCTTCCCACACCAGTGCTCCCCCAACAGTGACCTGGGGATCCTGCCTCTTCCCTCGTCTGTATGTGGAACCATAGTCACTCCCGAGCCCTGGGGCCATCCTGAGCGTCCCCTCCGTGAGACTGATCTCCTTTGTCTCCTTTGGGATGGGAATGGTTAGGGGTCTCAAGGTCAGAGAGTCCAGGTTCAAATCCTGGCTCTGACACCACTCCCCAGCGTGCCACCCAGGGGAAAGTCCCTGGCTCTCTGAGTCTCTGCTGTACCCTCTGTGAAATGGGTCCACGCTGCCCACCCCCTCCAGATCCTCAGGAAAATGAGATCAAGTAGGGATGGTGACAGTTGCTACCAAGAATCAGCCAAGGACTGGATGGTCGCGCCCAGCACCCAGAGAGCTGAGCTAACATGGGCCCGCAGCCCGGTCTCTCGGAAAGCATTTACGGAGCCCGTTTTCAAGTTGCTAGTTTCTCTATTGCTTGTGTGTCTTGTGGGTCTGTGTTCATCACCTTCTCTTCCAGACGTGACTAAATGATCCCTCGGCTTCCAGGAAAAACCCATGTTGTCTGACACTACCTGGGGCCAAAGGACCAGGGCTGTGCTCCAGCCAGAGCCCTGACAGCGCTCGGGGCCATCCCTCAGGTGTTCAGACCCCAGGGGCCGACAGCTGGGGCTCCTGCGGCCTCTGGGCAGCTCCACTGGCTCAGGCTAATGGATCTCCTGACCGCCCCACCTGTGAACCCAGGAGAACGGGTCCGGGCGTCTGCGCCTCCCAAACTTAAGAATGCATCTGCCTCCCATGGGGAAGCATCATTTCAAAGCAGATTCGGCTTCTGCAGGTCTGGTGTGGGCCTGGGAATCTGCATTTCTTTCTTTCTTTTTTTTTTTTTTTTTTTTTAAGACAGAGTCTCGCTCTGTTGCCCAGGCTGGAGTGCACTGCCGCGATCTCGGCTCACTACAACCTCCGCCTTCTGGGCTCAAGCAATTCTGCTTCAGCCACCCGAGCAACTGGGATTACAGGCCCATGCCACCTGGCTAATTTTTGTATTTTTAGTAGAGATGGGGTTTCACCATGTTGGCCAGGCTGGCCTCAAACTCCTGACCTCAGGTGATCTGCCCTCCTCAGCCTCCCAAAGTGCTGGGAGTACAGGCGTGAGCCACGGCGCCTGGCCTGAGAACCTGTATTTCTCCCTGGTGACGCCAGTGTCAGAGACTCACCTTGAGAAGCAAGAAGTTTAGAAGAGTCCCTTGTGTGGGACGAACCTTAATGAAACCTGACAGCCCCCATCTCCACCTCTGCTCCAGGGATGGCTTCCATCCCTGCCTCACCCCAGAATTCAGAGCCCAAGAGGCCCAGCGAGGCGCCTGTGCATGGCAGGCGACAGTTGCGTTCCACCAGACCTCTCCAGACCCCTGCCTCTGTGGGGGCTAGTTTCATTGCTCCCTTCAAGGTCAAGGGTCTGAGGCATGCATCCTTTTGTCCTTGGGTTTTGCGTGTGTGTGTTTCAATCTCAGTAATTTCTTAGCACACTTTAAAAGGATTTCTGGAAGAGAAGGAGAAACAGATGCCTGCGTTGTCCGGAGAACCACGGTTTGTGTTTAGTCATGCGAGAGCCAAGCTGTGACATGAGGGGTGGGGGGGAGCGCAGCGAATCTCACCCTCTGCTGTCCCTGATCCTCTGCCACAACAACTTCAAGAAGCCTTTTTTTTTTTTTTTTTTTGAGATGGAGTCTTGCCCTGTCGCCCAGGCTGGACTTCAGTGGCGCGATCTCGACTCACTGCAACCTCCACCTCCCCAGTTCAAGCAATTCTCCTGCCTCAGCCTCCCGAGTAGCTGGGATTACAGGCGCACACCACCACGCCCGGCTAATTGTTTGTATTTTTAGTAGAGATGGGGTTCACCATATTGGCCAGGCTGGTCCCAAACTCCTGATCTCAGGTGATTGTCCCACCTCGGCCTCCCAAAGTGCTGGGATCACAGGTGTGAGCCACCCACCTCGCCTGGCCAGGAAACCATCTTGACGTCCCACAGCAGCCCTGTGGACGAGGGAGCGTTGGTCCCAGGTTAAGGGCTTAAACATGTTCTACTCCACCCAGAAGGGCCCACCCACTGGGCAGCAGGGAGAACAGACTGGGCACGCCTGCCCCACACAGTAGGGGTGCTGAATGCCGGGACGCTCTGGGCAGCAGGGGCACGGCCCTTAAGGGAGTGACGTTGGAACAGGAAGGACGCAATAGTGAATGTTAGCTTTTTGCGTTACACAGTACTTTACCGTTCATGCACCTATTTCACAGATGACACAGCAGAACTTGGCGGATTGGAAAACACGCTGTGCTGGTGATTATTTTCTTAGTTTGGCGTAGAGCATCCTGGCTTTTGGCCGCCCCCTTAGTTTTGTGCCTCTGAACTATCTGTTTCAGGGTTTAGACATGGATGGGAAGTTGAGGGTGGGCAGGAGGCTGAGTACTGCCTGCATGACCTGCAGGGGTAGACAGGGCTCAGGGGCTCAGGATCAGACACCAGGGGGCCTGGACACCCCCCATGCTCTCACCACAGGCCTTGCGGCCACCGCCAACCAAGCAAGGAAATCCACCCCCCCCCCCCCTCCCCGAGCTCCTCCAAGGAGAAGAGACGGCTCCTGATCCCCGCCTCACCCCAGAATTCAGAGCCCGAGAGGCCCAGCCCCGAGCCAGGGCCCTGTGTGTTGTGGGGGACGTTCGAGTTCCACCAGTCCCCTCTGGACCCCTGCCTCTTGGGGGGGCTATTTCCATTGCTCCCTTCAAGGTCAAGGGTCTGAGGCCTGCATCCTTTTTCCCCTGGGCTTTGTGTATGTGTTTCAACCTCAGTAATTTCTTAGCACAATTTAAAAGGATTTCTGGAAGAGAAGGAGAAACCTAGACACCTGCGTTGTCCGGAGAACCACGGTTTGTGTTTAGTAATAGCCGAGTTCTGACATGAGAGTGTTTTCGCTGGAGGGCAAGGGGCAGGGAGAGCGCGGGTTCCCTCCCACCTCAGGGGGCGAGGGGCGGGGAGAGCGCGGTTTCCCTCCCACCTCAGTGTCCTCAGAGCCTGAGGAGTTCTCAGCAACCTGTCCTGAGAACTGGTATGAGGAGGGAGGATCGCCTGAGCTCAGGAGTTCAAAACCAGCCTGGGCAACATCATGAGAGCCTATCTCTACAAAAAATGTAAAAATGAGGCCGGTTCACACCTGTAATCCCAGCACTTTGGGAGGCTGAAGTGGGCAGATCACCCGAGGTCAGGAGTTCGAGACCAGCCTGCCCAACATGGTAAAACCCCATCTCTACTAAAAATACAAAAATTAGCTGGGCATGGTGGTGTGTGCCTGTAGTCCCAGCTACTTGGGAGGCTGAGGCAGGAGAATCGCTTAAACCTGGGAGGTGGAGGGTGCAGTGAGCCCAGATCATGTCACTGCACTCCAGCCTGGGTGACAGAGCAAGACGCTATTAAAAAAAAAAAAAAAAAAAAAAGCTGGGCACAGTGGCTCACGCCTGTAATCCCAGCACTTTGGGAGGCTGAGATGGGCAGATCACCTGAGGTCAGGAGTTCAAGACCAGCCTGGCCAACATAGTGAAACCCCGTCTCTACTAAAAATACAAAAATTAGCTGAGCGTGGTGGCGGGCGCCTGAAACCCCAGCTACCCAGGAGGCTGAGGCAGGAGAATCGCTTGAACTCGGGAGGCAGAGGTTGCAGTGAGTCGAGTTCACGCCATTGCATTCCAGCCTGGGCAACAAGAACGAGACTCTCTCTCAAAGAAAGAAAAAAAAAAAAGGCCGGGAGTGGTGACATGCACCTGTATTCCCAGCTACTTGGGAGGCTGAGGTAACAGGATCACTTGAGCCCAGGAGTTCGAGGCTGCAATGAGCTAGAAAAGAAAAAAAGAAAGGAAAGGAAAAATGTGCAGGGCCTGTTGGTCGAAGATGACTAAGAATTTCAAAATTGTTACTGGGCGTGGTGGCTCACGCCTGTAATCCCAGCACTTTGGGAGGCCAAGGCAGGTGGATCATGAGGTCGGGAGTTCAAGACCAGCCTGACCAACATGGTGAAACCTGGTCTCTACTAAAAATACAAAGATTTAGCTGGGCGTGGTGGTGTGCGCCTGTAATCCCAGCTACTCGGGAGGCTGAGGCAGGAGAATCACTTGAACCTGAGAGGCAGAGGTTGCAGTGAGCCAAGATCGCACCACTGCACTCCAGCCTGGGTGCCAGAGCAAAATTCCGTCTCAAAAAAAAAAAAAAGAAAAAAAGAATTTCAAAATGGCAACAGAAAGCAACACAAGCCGGGGGCCCTTGAGCACCTGCCAACCTCCCCTGCACTCCCTCCGCCTCCAGGGCAGCCTCCTCCCCGCAGGGTCCCTCCCGGTAGCTGCTGAAGGCCCTGGCTGGGGAATTCTCTCCCAAATACCTGATGCAATCGAGTCTCCGCTCAGAATTTTTCAGTTCATCTTAGGACTTCTTGTAGACCGTGGCCTTTCACCTTCATTGCAAGGATGGCATTTTGTCTGTTTGGTTTTCTTACGGTGAGGGATGTTAATGCTGGGGGATGGTGAGGGAAGAGGAAGAGGAGGACAGGGAGGAGGGGGAGGAGAGGAAGGAGAGGGGAGGGGGAGGAGAGAAGGAGGAGGAGAGGGAGGAGGGGGATGAGAGGAAGGAGGGGGAGGAGGAGAGGAGGGGGAGGAGGAGGGGGAAGGAGGAGAGGGAGGAGGGGGATGAGAGGAAGGAGGGGGAGGAGGAGAGGAGGGGAGGGGAGGGGGAGGAGGAGGGGGAAGGAGGAGAGGGAGGAGGGGGATGAGAGGAAGGAGGGGGAGGAGGAGGAGAGGAGGGGAGGGGAGGGGGAGGAGGAGGGGGAAGGAGGAGAGGGAGGAAGAGGAGAAGGAGGAGGAGGAGAGGAGGGGGAGGAGGAGGAGAGGAGGGGGAAGGAGGTGAGGGAGGAAGAATAGGAGAGAGAGGAGGAGAGAGAGAAGGGGGAGGAGGAGAAGGAGAGGGAGGAGGAGGTGGAGGAGGAGAGGTAGGAGGAATGGAATGGCAGCCAGCCGAGGGCCCGTGGAGTGAGTGGGGCATGGGTAAGGAGAGGAAATTGCAGCTGAGAGAGCCAGCGCATGGAGGGAGGAGAGGAAGCAGGCCTGGGCAAGGCCACTGAATCAGGCTCCTTTCCAGTTGACGGAACCCAGGATAAGAGATTGGGGGAAGGGTGCACCTAGGAAGGGGCAGTTGACAAGGGGAGGTATGACAGGACAGGCCCCAGTGCCAGTTTCTATCAAGTCAAGCCTCATGGAGACAGGCCTGCGGGTCCTCAGCGAAAGCCACGGATCCCCCAACCCACAGCCCATGGCCGGCCACTGGCCAGCGTCAAAGAGCTGGGGATGTCGAGACCGTGGAAATAGCCTGTAATGGACCTGGGACCTCTCAGGAGAGATGCCCGAACTGCCCCGGTAGGGCCAAGGGCCTCCGGAAAGTCGGGAATCCAGGCAGGAGGAAATGATGCCTTGGCCACAGCCAGTTTTGAATTTTTTTAGAGACAGTGTCTCACACTGTGTCACCCAGGCTAGAGTGGACATCATCATAGCTTACTGCAGCCTTGACTTCCCGGGCTCAAGCGAGCCTCCTACCTCAGCCTCCTGAGTACGTGGGACTACAGGTATATGCCACCACACCCTGCTATTTATTTTATTTTATTTTATTATTGTATTTTATTTTAATTCTTTTTTTTTTTTGACATGCAGTCTCACTCTGTTGCCCAGGCTGGAATGCAGTGTCACAAACTCGGCTTACTGCAACCTCCGCCACCTGGGTTCAAGCAGTTCTCTGCCTCAGCCTCCTGAGGAGCTGGGACTACAGGCACCCACCACCACGCCCAGCTAATTTTTGTATTTTTAGTAGAGACGGGGTTTCACCATCTTGGCCAGGCTGGTCTTGAACTCCTGACCTCGTGATCCACCTGCCTCGGCCTCCCAAAGTGCTGGGATTATAGGCGTGAGCCACCGTGCCGGGCTTCTATTTTAATTTTTGAGACAGGGTCTCACTCTGTCGCCTAGGCTGGAGTGCGGTGGTGCAATCACAGCTCACTGTAGCCTCGAACGCCTGGGCTCAATCACTCCTCCCACTTCAGCTTCCTGAGTAGCTGGGACCACAGGCATGTGCCACCATGCCCAGGTGACAGATTCTCTTTTACATGCTAGCTGCGTGGCCCTGGGCAACCCCCTTCCGCTCTGGAAGCCTTGGGTGCTGCATCGCTTTGGTATAAGAGAGCTAATGATAGCCCCTGCCTCCCAGGGTTACCGGGTTGGTGTTAAATAAGATACGGCCTCCGATGGCCAGGAACACACTTTGGCACAGAGGAGACAGGCACTAGTGCCAGCAGCTATAATTATACCTCGAGAAGGAGAACCGGAGATGGAGGAGTCCGCTGGGTAGAAGGTACAGAAGTGGAAAGGAAGCCAGACAGAAGGCAGACAGATGGCAGAGGCCTGCACGCAACAGCCAATGCGAGTGGGTGGGGCTGGGAGCCAGAGGGAAGAGGCTGAGGGGCACCTGCATTGGTTTGCTCGGCCTGCAGGTAACAGAGCACCCAGACCGCGTGGCTTAAGTAGTAGAAATGCATTGCCTCACAGTCCTGGAGGCTGGAAGTTTGAGATCAAGGTGACAGCAGGGTCTCTTTCTTCTGAGGCCTGTCTCCTTGGCTTGCAGATGGCCGTCTTCTCGTGTCTTCCCACAGTCATCCCTCTGTGTGTATCTGTGTCCTAATCTCCACTTCCTTTTTTGCAGAGGGGACAAAGTCTCACTCTGTCACCCAAGCTGGAGTGCAGTGGCGTGATCTTGGCTCACTGCAACCTACATATCCCAGGTTCAAGTGATTCTCCTGCCTCAGCCTCCAGAATAGCTGGGACTACAGGCGCCCACCACCACGCCTGGGTAATTTTTGTACTTTTAGTAGAGATGGGGTTTCACTATGTTGGCCAGGCTGGTCTTGTACTCCTGACCTTGTGATCCGCCCACCTCAGCCTCCCAAAGTGCTGGGATTACAAGTTTGAGCCACCGCACCTGGCTGATCTCTGCTTCGTTTGTTCATTTGTTTGTTTTGTTTGTTTTTGAGATGGAGTTTTCCTCTTGTTACCCAAGCTGGAGTGCAATGGCACGATCTCAGCTCACTGCAACCTCCGCCTCCTGGGTTCAAGCAGTTCTCCTGCCTCAGTCTCCTGAGTAGCTGGGATTACAGGCGTGAGCCACCACGCCCAGCTAATTTTGTATTTTTAGTAGAGACAGGGTTTCTCCGTGTTGCTCAGGCTGGTCTCGAACTCCCAACCTCAGTGATACGCCCGCCTCAGCCTCCCAAAGTGCTGGGATTGCAGATGTAAGCCACCACACCCGGCCCAATCTCTGCTTCTTGTAAGGACACCGGTTATGCTGGATTAGGGCTCATACCCTAATAACCTCATTGTAATGTATTTATTTATTTATTTATACTTTTATTTTATTTATTTATTTTTTACTTGAGACAGAGTCTCACTCTGTTACCCAGGCTGGAGTGCAGTGGTGCGATCTTGGCTCACTGCAAGCTCCGCCTCCCGGGTTCATGCCATTCTGCTGCCTCAGCCTCCCGAGTAGCTGGGACTACAGGTGCCCGCCACTACGCCCAGCTAATTTTTTGTGTTTTTAGTAGAGACGGGGTTTCACCGTGTTAGCCACGATGGTCTTGATCTCCTGACCTCATGATCCACCCGCCTTGGCCTCCCAAAGTGCTGGGATTACAGGCGTGAGCCACTGTGCCTGGCCTCTATTTTTGTTTTTTGAGACGGAGTCTCTCTCTGTTGCTGAGGCTGGAGTGCAGTGGTGCGATCTAAGCTTACTGCAACCTCCGCTTTCCAGGTTCAAGTGATTCGCCTGACTCAGCCTCCCGAGTAGCTGGGACTACGGACACCCGCCACCACACCCAGCTAATTTTTGTATTTTTAGTAGAGACACGTTTTAACCATGTTGGCCAGGCTGGCCTTGAACTCCTGACGTCAAGCGATCCACCCACCTTAGTCTCCCAAAGTGCTGGGATTACAGGCGAGAGCCACCACACCTGGCCCCATTGTACTTTAGTTACCTGGAGTGCAGTGGTGCAATCACTGCAGCCTCTCACTCCTGGGCTCAAGCAATCCTCCCACCTCAGCCTCCTGAGTAGCTGGGACCAACAGCCACTCTCTACCACACCTGGCTAATTTTTTTGTGTTTTTTTTTTTTTGTAGAGACGGAGTTTCACCGTGTTGCCCAGGCTATTCTCGAACTCCTGGGTTCAAGCAATCCTCCCAAAGTACTGGGATTACAGGTGTGAGCCACCGTGCCCTGCCTATTTTTAATTTTAGTGGGTACGTAGTAGGTGTATATACTTATGGTCTACAGGACATATGTTGATACAGGCATACGATGTATAATAATCACATCACAGTAGCCGGGCACGGTGGCTCACGCCTGTAATCCCAGCACTTTGGGAGGCCAAGGTGGGTGGATCACCCGAGGTCAGGAGTTCAAGACCAGCCTGACCAACATGGTGAAACCCCATCTCTACTAAAAATACAAAAATTAGCCAGGCGTGGTGGTGGTTGCCCGTAATCCCAGTTACTCGGGAGGCTGAGGCAGGAGAATCGCTGGAACCCGGGAGAAGGAGGTTGTAGTAAGCCGAGATCGTGCCACTGCTCTCCAGCCTGGGCAACAGAATGAGGCTCCGTGTCAACGACAACAAAAACAAAAATTTTGCTAAGAGAGTAGATCTCACATTAAGTGTGCTTTGGTTTTTTGTTTTTGTTTAAGACAGGGGTCTCCATCCTCTGGGCCACAGACTGGTACCTGTCTGTGGCCTGTTAGGAACTGGGCCGCAGAGCAGGAGGTGAGCAGGCAGGCAGCAAAACTTCATCTGTATTTACAGCCGCTCCCCATCACTGGAGCCTCCTGTAAGATCAGCAGCGGCATTAGATTCTCATAGGAGTGCAAACTGTTAGGAATAACGCTTAAAATTTTAAGGAAATTGAACACTTGAACGAAGAATTTTTAGCAAAGTAATTTATTTTTGTGCAGGGGGATGTTTTTTTGGCCAGTTGTTATGAGTATACTTGAACAAAGGGGCACAAGAGCCTTTATTTTTGATGCAAGTTTTGTTTTTGTACCCTTTTTTATTGGCTGGGGTCGGGTTGTATAATTTAAACTAATTTTGGTTGGCTAAACATTTGATCTTTTTTTTTTTTTTTTTTTTTCTGAGACGGAGTCTTGCTCTGTCGCCCAGGCTGGAGTGCAGTGGCGCGATCTTGGCTCACTGCAAGCTCTGCCCGCCGGGTTCACGCCATTCTCCTGCCTCAGCCTCCTGAGTAGCTGGGACCACAGGCGCCTGCCACCACGCCTGGCTAAGTTTTGTATTTTTAGTAGAGACGGGGTTTCACCATGTTAGCCAGGATGGTCTTGATCTCCTGACCTCGTGATCCGCCCGCCTCAGCCTCCCAAAGTGCTGGGATTACAGGCGTGAGCCACCGCGCCTAGCCAATATTTTTAAAATTTTTTTGAGATGGAGTCGGAGTCTCACTCTGTCACCCAGGCTGGAGAGCAGTGGCAGGATCCTGGGTCACTGCAACCTCTACCTCCTGGGCTCAAGTGATTCTTCTGCCTCAGCCTCCTGAGTGGCTGGGTTACAGATGTGTGCCACCATGCCTGGCTAATTTTTGTTTTTGTTTTTGTTTTGTTTTGTTTTGTTTGTAGAGACGCAGTTTCACCGTGTTGGCTAGACTGGTCTCGAACTCCTGACCACAGATGATCCGCCCACCTTGGCCTCCCAAAGTGCAGAGATTACAGGTGTGAGCCACCGCACCCAGCCCCGTATACTATTCTTGCAATTTTTTTTTTTGTAGCTTTGAAATTTTGCAAAATAAAAAGTTGGGGAAAACAAACAAAGCACTCTCGCTCCTTCCCATATGTTCTTCCAGCTGCCATCATTTCACCTTCTGTGCACAGTGAATATTCCTGGGAAGAGTCTGTGTTCTGTGTCCCAGTATTCTCAACCACTGCTGTGCTGGTGAAATGTTTAATAACTGGCTCACCAGAGAAACAAACCAACCAAAGAGCTCCTGACTTGGAATGTCTGCCAATTCCTGTGGTGTAAATACTCCCACCACTTGTGGCTGATCTGCTTGTAGGTGATTTCAAGCTACAAAGATGGCATCATCAAACAGAACTGGTACACAATGCAGTGACTCACATAATATAGTATTTCCAGCACGCAGACATCATATATGTAAATAACCCCAAGATAAGCCAGGTGCAGTGGCTCATGCCTGTAACCTCAGCACTTTGGGAGGCCGA
This sequence comes from Gorilla gorilla gorilla, assembly GCF_029281585.2. Taxonomy (NCBI): domain Eukaryota; kingdom Metazoa; phylum Chordata; class Mammalia; order Primates; family Hominidae; genus Gorilla; species Gorilla gorilla. The sequence goes on along the minus strand of NC_073244.2, from coordinate 13,827,821 downwards.
GGTGGGAGGATCAAGTGAGCCCAGGGGTTTGAGACCAGCCTAGGCAACATAGCAAGACTCTGTCTCTACAAAAAGATTATTTATTTATTTATTTGAGACAGAGTCTCACTCTGTCACTCAGGCTAGAATGCAGTGGTGCAATCTTGGCTCACTGCAACCTCTGCCTCCCAGGTTCAAGCAATTCTCCTCAGCCTCCCTCCTGAGTAGCTGGGATTACAGGCATGCACCACCACATCTGGCTAATTTTTGTATTTTTAATAGAGACAGGGTTTCACCATATTGGCTGGGCTGGTCTCAAACTCCTGGCCTAAAGTGATCCACCCACCTCGGCCTCCCAAAGTGCTGGGATTATAGGTGTGAGCCACTGCACCCAGCCTGTCTCTACAGAAAATTTTAAAAAGTAGCCAGGCTCTGTGGCTTGTGCTGGTCATCCCAGCACTTTGGGAGGTCAAGGTGGGAGGATCGCTTGAGCCCAGGAGTTCGAGATCAGCCGGTACAACATAGAGAGACCCTGTCTCTACAAAAAAATACAAAAATCAGCTGGGCGTGATGGTGCATGTCTGTAGTCCCAGCTACTCGGGAGGCTGAGGTGGGAGGATCACTTGAGCCTGGAAGGTCGAGGCTATAGTGAGCCGTGCTGGTGCCACTGCACTCCTACCTGGGCGATAGAGTGAGACTGTCTCAAAACAAAAACAAAAACCCTCAAGAGCACAGATAGTAGTAACATGTAGCAGCATAATTAGGAAGTGATGAATTTTGCATATTTATTACTTTTGTTCTAATATAATCTATTTGATCTTAAGTTTATACAATTAATTGTTTACACATTGGCCACGTTTAACAAGAGGCTTTGAATTCTTGAAGATGTGCCGGCTGGCTCTTGCGAGTCAGTGCAAGCTGGCCCCAGCATGCCTCTGTAAAACCATCTCCACTCACTGAAATCTGGCTTCCAGGCCCACCACTCACCCAAAACCCCTCCTGCTTATCTCACCAATGACCTCCATATTGCAAAATGCAATGGCGGTGGCTACATTTCTGTCCTTGCCTTGCCTGAACTGTGCAGCACTCGCCTCTGCTGTTTCCATCTGCCTTCTCCAAGTTCCTCCAGATTGTCTTCCTTCTTTTTTTTTTTTTGATGGAGTCTTGCTGTGTCCCCCAGGCTGGAGTGCAGTGGTGCAATCTCAGCTCTCTGTAACCTCCACCTCCCGGGTCCAAGCGATTCTCCTGCCTCAGCTTCCCAAGTAGTTGGGACTACAGGCACATGCCAGCACGCCCGGCTAATTTTTTGTATTTTTAGTAGAGATGGGGGTTCACCATGTTAGCCAGGATGGTCTTGATCCCCTGACCTCATGATTTGCCCATCTCGGCCTCCCACAGTGCTGGGCGCAGTGGCACACGCCTGTAATCCCAGCACTTTGGGAGGCCGAGGCAGGTGGATCACGAGGTCAGGACTCGAGACTAGCACGGCCAAGATGGTGAAACCCCGTCTCTACTAACAATACAAAAATTAGCCGGGCATGGTGGCGGGCGCCTGTAGTCCCAGCTACTCGGGAGGCTGAGGCAGGAGAATGGCGTGAACCCGGGAGGTGGAGCTTGCAGTGAGCCGAGATCACGCCACTGCACTCCAGCCTGGGTGACAGAGTGAGACTCAGTCTCAAAACAACGACAACAGATGGAGGTCTCGAGTGGGCACGGTGGCTCACACCTGTAATCCCAGCATTTTGGGAGGCTGAGGTGGGAGGATCACCTGAGGTTCAGGAGTTTGAGACCAGCTGACCAATATGCAGAAACCCCGTCTCTACTAAAAACACAAAATTAGCTGGGCGTGGTGGCACATGCCTGTAATCCCAGCTACTCGGGAGGCTGAGGCAGGAGAATCACTTGAACCTGGGAAGCAGAGGCTGCGGTGAGCCAAGGTCGCACCCTTGCACTTCAGCCTGTGCAACAAGAGTAAAACTCCATCTCAAAAAAAAAAAAAGGCCGGGTGCGGTGGCTCACGCCTGTAATCCCAGCACTTTGGGAGGCCGAGGCAAGCGGATCACGAGGTCAGGAAATCGAGTCCATCCTGGCTAACATGGCGAAACCCTGTCTGTACTAAAAATACAAAAAATTAGCCGGGTGTGGTGGCGGGCACGTGTAGTCCCAGCTACTCGGGAGGCTAAGGCAGGAGAATGGTGTGAACCTGGGAGGCGGAGCTTGCAGTGAGCCAAGATCGTGCCACTGCACTCCAGCCTGGGCGACAGAGCAAGACTCTGTCTCAAAACAACAAAAAAAAAAGATGGAGGTCTCATGCTGTCACCCGGGGTGGAGTGCAGTGGCGTGACCATAGCTCACTGCAGCCTCTAACTAATGGGCTCAAGAGATCCTCCCACCTCAGCCTCCTAAGTAGCCGGAATGCCAGGCGAGAGACACCATGCTTGGCTTATTTTTTTATTTTTGTAAAGATGGGGTCTCGTTATGTTGCCCAGACTGGTCTGTAACTCCTGGGCTCAAATGATGCTCCTGCCTCAGGCTCCTGAGTTGCTGGGATAATAGGACTGAGCCACGGATCCTGGCTTAAAGGAGTCTTCTATCTCCACTTTATCTTTGGGTCTTTGACATGCTTATATGACACACTGCCTCTGAGTGTCCCATGCTGTAGTTTTCTTTCTTTCCTTTCTCTCTCTCTCTTTCTTCTTTTTTTTTTTTTTTTTTTTTTGACACAAGGTCTCTCTCTGTTGCCCAGGTAGTGTAGTGTAGTGTAGTGGCACGATCACGGCTCACTACAGCCTTAACTTCCCAGGCCTCAACGATCCTCCCATCTCAGCCTCCTGAGTAGCTGGGACTACAAGCACGTGCTACCACGCCAAGCTAATGTTTTGTATTTGTTGTAAAGAAGAGGTCTTCACTATGTTGCCCAGGCTGGTCTCAAACTCTTGGGCTGGAGAGATCCTCCCGCCTCAGTGTCCCAAAGTGCTGGGATTATAGGCATGAGCCACCGCACCCGGCCAAACTCCGTACTTTCAACCACAACTAAGAATCCATATTTCTAGCCCAGACCTTATTCTTAGCAACACACCTGTGTACACCAACCGCTTAACTAGTTTGCTCCTCTTGGCATCAAGACATCTCGAACAAAGCCAGAGTGGAAGCCCTCATCTCTTACCCCCACCTCGAGGGGGAGCTCCTGAGATGGAGAACACAAGTCTATCCAGCGCAGAAGCCAGGAATGCATGCTCTCCGGGGCCAAGCTGCCTCCCTTTGAAATAATGAAGTCCCATAAACCCATATCACAGGTTAACAATGCAAAAAGACCGGGTGCGGTAGCTCACGCCTGTAATCCCAGTGACTCAGAGGCTGAGGCAGGAGGATCGCTTGAGCTTGGGAATTGGAGGCTGCAGTGAGCTAGATTACGACACTGCACTCTAGCCTGGGTGACAGAGCAAACCTCTGGCTCTAAAAAAAAAAAAGGATCCAATAAGACAAACAGCAACAGCAACATACATTAGCTCTCCCAGGGGACCAACCCTCCTCCTCATACCCGGATTGCATGGCCATGTTAAAATACCGCCACTTGGCGGCGGCATTCTTCGAATGGAAAATAGCATCTGGGGTGCTGAAATGACAAAGGCCTGGGCTTCTTCAGGTCAGAGTGTCAATTCACACTGAATCGAAGTAGGACTGGACCACAGTCAGCCCGCTCTCAGCTTCCTCTTCTTATTCGGGGTCAAAACCAACAGGCATCTTCCCAAAGCGCCGCACAAGAGTGGGCTCCTTTGCTTTCTCGGAGCGACTCACTTGCTGGTCTCTCAGCCATTGTCAATCAATCAGTCATTGCAGGGACAGCCATAGACAATTACTCTGGAGCTGGTCCGCCGGTCAATCAGAATCCTATCGAATCCATCCTTGTGGTCGGTGGATCCACGTGCCTGTACCTCCTGCGCCCGGCGTGTTCTGTAGCCGAATCACCGCAGGTGACGGAATCCACGCCCCTGGGCTCCGCCCCCTCGTAGTCGCGCCCAATCACAGATCTGACCCTCCCAGGAGTGCCCTCCCCCGGGCCACATCCAGTCACGGGCCCCGTCCTTCCAAAACACTGCCCTATCAGAGGTTAAGCTCTCTAGGAATTCCCTACCCTTTTAATGCCCCGCCCTATGACGGACCCAATCGGAGGGCTTTCCCTCTCCGAAACCCCGCTCCTGGACCGGCTTTTCTCAGGCTTGCGCCGCTCTAGGCCGAAGCGGCGGATGACGCAACCGGGCCGCGCCGCGAGAAGGTCACACGATTCTCCAACATGGCGGCGGCGGCCCTGCGGAGTGGCTGGTGCCGCTGTCCACGGGTGAGCGGCGGTGCGGCGCTGGCAGGGCGAGCTTAGGGGTCTTCTGGGCCTTCGGCCACCAAGGCTTTCTTCTCAGACCCTTGGCCTTCGCGACCCTTGCTTGGGCTCCGTAGAAAGCTTGGGGTTAGATCTTTGGGTAGCAGAGGCCAGGACAGGGGGCACAGAGCGTGGCCTGAGGGCGGGGACCGAGCTTACCGGGCAGGGGGCGGCGATGCGCGGAGCCTGGGAGGGAGCTGATCACTCTTCGCCCTCTGATCAGACTCCACGTATACAGGAGAGTGAATGGTAGCCGGGGCGGCGGCGTCCCGTGGAAAAAAGTAGAGGGGAAGGCAAAAAAACGTGAAATTCACAGCTCGCGGTTAAATGCCAAGTTCTCTACCAAGAGCATTTCTTGTCTCGTTTCTTCTAACGTTCATTGTGGATGTGCGAGAGGTGGTTCGCGCCCTGGCAGGCTCTTGGGTCCACAGGGCAGTGGCAGTCAAGACGTGTAAGGCGCACTCAGAAAGTAGTACTTCATATTGCTCGTGCTCTTCGTTTTTTCGTTTTTCTTTTTTTTTTTGAGACAGAGTTTCGCTCTTGTCGCCCAGTCTGGAGTGCAATGGCGCGATCTCGGCTCACTGCAACTTCTGCCTCCTTCTGCCTCCGGGTTCAAGCGATTCTCCTGCCTCAGCCTCAGGTGGATCACCTGAGGTCAGGAGTTCGAGATCCACTGGCCAACATGGTGAAATCCCATCTCTACTAAAACCCCATCTGTACTAAAAATACAAAAAAATTAGCCGGGCATGGTGGCGTGCTCCTGTAATCCCAACTACTTGGGAGGCTGAGGCAGGAGAATCACTTGAACCCGGCAGGCGGAGGTTGCAGTGAGCCGAGATCCTGCCACTTTACTCCAGCCTGGGCGACAGAGGGAGACTCCGTCTCAAAAAAAAAAAAAAAAAAAAAGTTATCCTCAAGTAAATACAGGAGATAGTAGGCACCTGTGTAAGTTTGGGATGTTGCATAGGGTTCTCAGAGGTAGGAGGCAGAGAACAGAGAGAAAAACGACCCAGGAAATGTGGAAATGGTGGAGAAGTTGTACCTGGTCTTTTGACATCAACACGCCAGGTTCTGTGCTGGGTGACAGGGTGCCGAGTTGAACAGGACCTGCATAGAGCTTTTTTTTTTCCCCCCCAATTTTTTATGGAGGCAGGGTCTAGCTATGTTGCCCAGGCTGGTCTCAAACTCCTGAGCTCAAACGATCCTTCCGCCTCAGCCTCCCAAAGTATCGGGATTACAGGCATGAGCCACCAGCTCAGTGCCTGCACAGAACTTAAGGCAAGATCTCGGCTCACTGCACCCTCCACCTCCCGGGTTTAAGCAATACTCCTGCCTCAGCCTCCCGAGTAGCTGGGACTACAGGTGTGTGCCACCACGCCCGGCTAATTTTTGTATTTTTGGTAGAGACGGGATTTCACCATGTTGGCCAGGCTGATCTCGAACTCCTGACCGGGTGATCCTCCCACCTCAGCCTCCCAACGTGTTGGGATTACAGGCGTGAGCCACCGCGCCCAGCCAGCAAGTGCCTTTTACATGAGGTCAGCCCAGTCTTTGCCCAGAGTGACTCCCCTAAATTACTCTGTTGATAGCCCAACCCTTGAGGGGGACATTGTAGGTTTATTCCAGAGTTGTCCCTGGGGCAACACATTATCGATGTTTGTGTCTGAAAAATCCAGTTCTCTCATCTTTGGAGGCTGGCAGAAATGGGGTGGGCTGGCAAGAGAAGACTGCTTGCCACTAGTGTAGAAGCTTAGAGTGCCTACTTTCAGACTAAGGGATTAAATTGTACATTTAGCCTTCTTCCCCCCATGGGTTGGCATTTCCTGGGACCTGTCCATTTTCCCCCCAGTTTCAGGGGCACGAGGATAGATGTAGGCCCTGGAGGTACAGACACAGCATTTTCTCTTTCCACCAGCTTCTACTTGCTTCTCAGACTTTGGGAAGATTACAGAGTGCCCGGCATGCATCAGGCATAAGATACAAATTGGCCAATGAGGCCAGGTGCAGTGGCTCATGCCTGTAATCCCAGCACTTTGGAAAACCGGGGGAGGGGTGGATCACCTGAGGTCAGGAGTTCGAGACCAGCCTGGCCAACATGGCAAAACCCCTTCTCTCCTAAAAATACAAATATTAGCCGGATGTGATGGCGCATACCTGTAATTCCAGCTACTCGGGAGACTGAGGCAGGAGAATCGCTTGAACCCGGGAGGCAGAGGTTGCAGGGAGCTGAGATCGCAGCACTGCACTCCAGCCTGAGACTCCGTCTCAAAAAAAAAAAAAAAATGGCCAGTGAGTTGCAGGTGACCCTGCTGTTTTGTGTGTGGTCTGCTTACTTCTCAGTCAACCTCTTGTTAGAATGGATCTTTCTCTTCTCTCCCCCCAATTAGAGATGCCTCGGCAGTGGAATTCAATTTCTTTCCAGCCACAACCTACCCCATGGGTCGACCTATCAGATGCGCCGGCCGGGCGGAGAGCTGCCACTGGTGAGTGACTCAGGATGCTCGGGCCAGCAGACACAGGGGAGGCCCGAAAATTCAGATCCCATTGGCAGGAGGGAGGGGTGGGGCTGTAGAGGTGGCTCACACCATCTCAGTGGTGGGCCTTCTGTGTCCGGGGCTTTCAGAATGACAGATCCCAGCGTGCCTGGCCTTCTTGGTCCCAGAAACACTTGACCTGCCTCTTGCTTGATGTCGTAAGGGGATAAGGTGCTGTCAGAGTAGCCCTTTATGTTGGCTCTAATGCTTGGAAGAGACCCCTGTATTGAACTGAATTCTACTTCCCTGTGACCTCTGCCCGTGGGTACCTCACCAAGCATGGCTATTTCCTTTTCTAGAAGATAGCCCTTTGATCATTGGTACAGAGTCACCTTGTCACAACCAGACCTCAGTTTCTCCTGGTCATTCCTCTTCAACTGTGCTTCTGTTGGTGTCTCAGCATCGTGAGGACAGAAGCCCAAAACCTGACTCCCTTCCCCAGACCTGTACATTCGGGCAGCGCGTACATTCTGTCTCCCTCTCCCTCTGCGCCCAGAGCCTCAGCTCAGCTGCCTCCTTGCAGGCAGCTACCTACCTCTCCAGTCCTGTCCTGGGGCCATCGTGGGTGTGGGACAGGACCTGTGACTCTTTCCCTTTCTTGTCTAGTCCCCCGCCACACACTCACTCCCATGGTTTGTAGCCCAAGAGTCTCTGGTAGGGCTGCGATAAGGTTGTGTGATCCTGGATGATTTTACTTAGAACCTGGGTTTCCCTTGGAGAAAGGCTGGCCAGGGTGGCATCTGAATGGGACTGCAGCCTGCTGACAGGAGGCCTGGCCACCTGTCCTGGGGAGCAGCACTGGGCTTTTTTTTTTTTTTTTTTTTTTTAAGATAGGGTCTCACTCTGTGGCCCAGGCTGGGGTGCAGTGGCACTATCACGGCTCACTGCAGCCTTGAACTCCTGGGCTTAAGCGATCCTCCCACCTCAGCCTTCTGAGTAGCTGGGACCACAGGTGTGTGACTCCACGGGGCCTGAGCACCAGGCTGGATGCAGCTTTCTCTTGTAGCTTCACAGGAGCCAGGGAGGGGGATCCCACCTGGAGCTGGTATACCCAACACAGCTGTGGAAAAGTTGACCACAGACGGCCCCTTCTGCCTGATTGGATTATTGTATGATCATTCATTAAACTGTTTCTCTGTTGTTTTTTTGAAACAGAGTCTCACTCTGTCACCCAGGCTGGAGTACAGGGGTGAGATACCGCTCACTGCAACCTCCACTTCCCGAGTTCAAGCAGTTCTCCTGCCTCTGCCTCAGCAGCTGGGACTACAGGCACGTGCCATCACACCTGGCTAATTTTTGTATTTTTAGTAGAGACAAGGTTTCACCATGTTGGCCAGGCTTGTCTCGGACTCCTGGCCTCAAGTGATCCGCCCACCTTGGTCTCCCAAAGTGCTAGGATTACAGATATGAGCCACTGTGCCCAGCCTGCTTTTTTTTTTTTTTTTTTTTTTGAGATGGAGTCTCATTCCATCACCCAGGCTGGAGTGCAGTGGCACGATCTTGGCTCACTGCAACCTCCAGCTCCTGGGTTCAAGTGATTCTCCTGCCTCAGCCTCCTGAGTAGCTGGCATTACAGGCACCCACCACCACGCCCAGCTAATTTTTGTATTTTTAGTAGAGACGGGGTTTCACTATGTTGGTCAGGCTGGTCTGGAACTCCTGACCTCAGGTGATCCACCCACCTTGGCCTCCCAAAGTGCTGAGATTACAGGCAGGAGCCACTGCACCCGGCCTTGTTTTGCTTTCACAAGGCTTTATCTTTTGAGCAGTTTTAGGTTTACAGAAAAATCCAACAGAATGTCCAAAGAGTTGCCATGCCCCTCCTCTCCCATCCGGCACACAGTTTTCTATTCTTCACGTCTTGCATTAGTGTGGTGCATCTGTTACGATTGACTGGATGTTGATACATTATTATTAATAAATGCATGGTTTACCTTCCGGTTCCCTCTTGGTGGTGTACATTCTCTGTGATTACAGTATCATAAGAGTAGTTTCACTGCCCTAACATTTTTCTGTGTTCCCGTTACTCATCTCACCCTCTTCCTACCAACCCCTGGCAACCACTGATCTTTTACTGTCTCCTTAGTTTTGCCTTTTCCAGAATGTTCCATAGTTGGAATCAGACAGTATGTAGCCTTTTCAGATTGGCTTCTTTCACTTAGTGCAATATACATTTAAGGTTCCTCTGTGTCTTTTCACAGCTTGAGAGCATATTTCTTGTTTGTTTTTTAAATTATTTTATTTTATTTTATTTGAGATGGAGTCTCGCTCTGTCACCCAGACTGGAGTGCTGTGGCATAATCTTGGCTCACTGCAGCCTCTTCCTCCTGGGTTCAAGCAATTCTTGTGCCTCAGCCTTCTGAGTAGCTGGGACTAAAGCACACACCACCATGCCCAGCTAACTTTTGCATTTTTAGTAGAGATGAGGTTTCACCATTTTGGCCAGGCTGGTCTCGAACTCCTGACCTCAGGTGATCTGCCCGCCTCAGCCTCCCAAAGTACTGGGATTACAGGCGTGAACCACCGCGCCTGGCCTGTTTTTTAAATAGGGTGCTGTGTTGCCGAGGTTGGTCTCAAAACTCATGACCTCAAGCAATCCTCCCTCCTCAGCCTCCTAAAGTGGCTGAGAGCTCATTTTTTTTCAGCACTGAATAATATTCTGTTGTCTGGATATACCACACTTTTATCACATGCTGTTTCTTTGTTTTTTATTATTATTATAAAAGAGATAGCTAATCATCATTAAATGTATATCAACAGAAAAGAGAACATTTAAAAAAATCCCTGAGTCCCTCTGTGGGGCATTTCATTCTATGTTCTACTATGTTCTTTAAATTTTTTTTCTTGTACATTCTTTCTAGTCCAAATCATATTCTTCTGGAAACAGAAAAGGCTTTCTGTCCGGCTTGCTAGATAATGTCAAACAAGAATTAGCCAAAAACAAAGAAATGAAAGAAAGTATAAAAAAATTCCGTGATGAGGCCAGAAGGCTAGAAGAATCAGACGTGCTCCAGGAGGCCAGAAGGAAATACGTGAGTTTCTTTGCTGCTTTTTTTTCCCCCGCCCAGGCTGGAGTGTAGTGGTGCGATCTTGGCTCACTGCAACCTCCGCCTCCCAGGTTCAAGTGATTCCCCTGCCTCAGCCTCCCGAGTAGCTGGGCTTACAGGCACGCGCCACCACGCCCAGCTAATTTTTGTATTTTTAGTAGAGACGGGGTTTCACCATGTTGGCCAGGCTGGTCTCAAACTCCTGACCTCAAGTGATCCGCCCGCCTCAGCCTTCCAAAGTGCTGGGATTACAGGCGTGAGCCACTGCGTTGGGCCCCTTTGCTTCTTACCTTTCTTGGTTGACGTGTTTGTTTCCAGGGCCAGGGTTTCTCCAGGCCAGGGACAGCCAGAGGAGCTCAGGGCTGGACGGTTGGGGGCAGGGTGGCTCGTGAGGAAGTGAGGTCACTGCTCTGATGCACTAATGAGAGGGAGCCAGGGGACAGGTACCGGTCTCCAGGCCTCTGGGTTCTGCCATGAGACCATGCAGTGTTCTGTGCAGCTTGAAGCATGGTCCCCAGACCAGCAGCAGTGGCTGCTCCTAGGAGTGGATGAGCAATGCAGAGAGGCTCACACCCTCCCAAACTGCCAGGCCAGCGCCCGCATCTTCACAGGCCCCCAGGCAATGCATGCACACCAGCTATGGGATGCAGCACTCCTGAGAGCTCCCAGCTGTAGCCCTCTGAGTGGAGCCTGGTGGAAACTGGGTGATGGTGCTGGTATTTTATTTTATTTTATTTTATTTTATTTTATTTTATGAGATGGAGTCTTGCTCTGTCATCCAGGCCGGAGTGCAGTGGCGTGACCTTGGCTCACTGCAACCTCCAGCTCCTGATTCTCCTGCCTCAGCCTCCCGGACAGCTGGGATTACAGGCGCCCGCCACCACACCCAGCTGATTTGTTGTTGTTTTTTGAAGCAGAGTCTTACTCCATTGCCCAGGCTGGAGTGCAGTGGTACGATTTTGGCTCAACACAACCTCTGCCTCCTAGGCTCAAGCGATTCTCCTGCCTCAGCCTCCCGAGTAGCTGGGATTACAGACACACACCACTACTGCCCAGCTAATTTTTGTATTTTTAGTAAAGACAGGGTTTCACCATGTTGGCCAGGCTGGCCTTGAACTCCTGACCTCAAATGATCCACCTGCCTTGGCCTTCCAAAGTGCTGAGATTATAGGCGTAAGCCACTGCGCCCAGCCCTATATTTCTTTTTATAGAGACGGGGTTTCACCATGTTGGCCAGGCTGGTCTCAAACTCCTGGCCTCAAGTGATCTGCCCGTCTCAGCTTCCCAAAGTGCTGGGATTACAGGTGTGAGCCACTGCTCCCAGCCTGTCATTATCAATTGTCACTTCTCTTCTTGAGCAGCTGCCAAGCCCTGGCTTCTGGGAATGGCTCTGCATTCCTTTATTTGTAAGGGCCCTGCGAGGCAGTTACAGTGTCCCCATCTTACCAATGAGCAGCTGAGCCTCAGAGATGCAGGCACCTGCCACGGGTCCCTTGGATTTTGGTTTGGTTTGGTTTCATTTGTGTTTTTTTGTTTGTTTGTTTTTTGTTTTTCTCTTTTGAGATGGAGTCTTGCTCTGTCAGCCAGGCCGGAGTGCAATGGTGCGATCTCGGCTCACTGCAACCTCTGTCTCCATGGGTTCAAGCGATTCTCCTGCCTCAGCCTTCCAAATAGCTGGAATTACAGGCGCCCGCCACCACTCCAGGCTAATTTTTGTATTTTTAGTGGAGATGGGGTTTCATCACTTTGGCCAGGCTGGTGTTGAACTCCTGACCTCAGGTGATCCATCCGCCTTGGCCTCCCAGAGTGCTGGGATTACAGGCATGAGCCACCGTGCCCAGCCTAGTTTGGTTTTTTGAGACAGGGTCTTGCTCTGTCACCCTGGCTGGAGTGCAGTGGTGTGATCACAGCTTACTGCAGTCTTGACCTTCCCATGTTCAGGTGATTCTCCCACCTTAGCCTCCTGAGTAGCTGTGACTAAAGGCATGGGATACCACGCCTGGCTAATTTTTTTATATTTCTAGAGACAGGGTCTCACCATGTTGCCTGTGCTGGTCTCGAACTCTCTGGGCTCAAGCGATCCTCCCATCTCAGCTTCCCAAAGAGCTGGGACTACAGCTCACATGTCCAGCCCCTCTTTATCATTAATGCAGGGGTCATCTGAAGACACAGCAGGCTGAGTTTGGAGTGGGATGGATGGAGCGGGAGACATAAGACCAAGCTGTGGTGGCTGGAGGCTGGATGAGGAGCACAGTGATGACAGGCAAGGCCACCTCCTACCACCCGGTGAAAGGCGAAGGCTGGGCCTCCTGTTCTCAGGAGGTAGCTGCCAAGCGGGGACCCGAGTCTGCCGGCCTTCTGAGGAAGGAGCTCACCGCTGCTGAGACCCTCAATCCAAGCCATGTGGGCAGCCGGGGGCCCTGGAGGCAGCGCATGCTGGCAGGTGTGGGGAGGGAGGGCTGCGGAGAAGATGCTTCTTGGACCTTTGGCTGTAAGAGAAATGTCACTGCCATGTCAGAACATACAGACTTAAAGACACAACGGTTGGCCAGGCACAGTGGCTCACACCTGTAATCCCAGCACTTTGGGAGGCCGAGGCGGGTGGATCACTTGAGGTCAGAAGTTTGAGACCAGCCTGGCCAACGCGGTAAAACCCTGTCTCTACTGAAAATACAAAAATTAGCCAGGCATGGTGGTGGGCCCTGTAGTCCCAGCTACTCGAGAGGCTGGGGCAGGAAAATCGCTTGAACCTGGGAGGAGGAAGTTGCAGTGAGCTGAGATCGTGCCACTGCACTCCAGCCTGGGCAACGGAGACATTGTCTCAAAAAAAAAAAAAAAGGACACGACGCTCTTTACCTAGAAAACCATCGAGTCAGAAACCGTGCGGACGAGCGAGGTGCTACGGAAGAAGCTTGGGGAGCTGACGGGCACCGTGAAGGAGGTAACAGTTCCACGCCCGCCTGGAGCCGCCGGGGCCATCAAAGTCCCCTGGCCGCCGGAGGCTGGAGGAAGAGTCGGCTTCTGGGTGGGGGTGGCTTGGCAGCAGTGGGTGGCATGGGGCGTGCTGCCACCCTCGGGAAGGTTTCAGGAGTTCCCGGCACATGCAGGGTGAGGTCAGACTGGCAACCTTGCATGACCGTTGACCCAGGGAGTCAGCAGCAGTAAGTGCTGCTAGCCAGGACTCGAGGAGAAAATGAAAATGTTTTTCCTGCCTAAAAATAGGAGGGGAGGGGCCGCTTCCACCCCCTCCCGAGGGTAGAGGCGGGAGGCAGGATTCCTGGGGTGCTGCGGGCTCTCCTCGGTTGTCTGTTCTGTCCAGCTTTGTGCAGCATGGGGCACCCTCACCGCCGTTCTTTCCCCGGGGTCCCCTCCTTGGGAATCCTTGCTGCCAGGCAGTTCCTGGGTCTCCAGAAGACTCCTGCCCATTTTGGAAAGGGGCCAGTGGATCCAGCGTCTCACCCAGAGCCCAGGGCCAGCATCCCGGAAGCCGTGGCGGTGTGCTCGTGGCTCTGGGGGTGCCGGTGTGCTCATGGCTCTGGGGGTGGCGGTGTGCTCGTGGCTCTGGGGGTGCCGGTGTGCTCGTGGCTCTGGGGGTGCCGGTGTGCTCGTGGCTCTGGGGGTGCCGGTGTGCTCGTGGCTCTGGGGGTGCCGGTGTGCTCGTGGCTCTGGGGGTGGCGGTGTGCTCGTGGCTCTGGGGGTGCCGGTGTGCTCGTGGCTCTGGGGGTGCCGGTGTGCTCGTGGCTCTGGGGGTAGCGGTGTGCTCATGGCTCTGGGGGTGCCGCATACCACATGAGCACAGAAGGCCTCTGCCGGCCTGGGGGAGTCAGATCCGCCCTTCTCTCCGGCAGGAATTCATTCCTCCTGCCCAGTCCCCCGGCCGCCACGGCCGGTGCCAACGCCCCCTCTCTGTGTCTGTCTCAGTAGAGCCTTCACGAAGTCAGTAAAAGTGATCTCGGCCGGAAAATCAAGGAGGGCGTGGAGGAAGCAGCCAAGACGGCCAAGCAGTCGGCCGAGTCGGTATCCAAAGGCGGGGAGAAGCTGGGCAGGACAGCGGCCTTCAGAGCCCTCTCCCAGGTGAGCCCAGTCCTGGGCTAGGGCGTGCAGCCTGGGGCGGCCGAACCCAGACACCCACCCCAGCCCCGCTGTGCCTCCCTCGCAGGGGGTGGAGTCCGTGAAGAAGGAAATTGACGACAGCGTCCTGGGACAGACCGGGCCCTACCGGAGGCCCCAGCGACTCCGGAAGAGAACGGAGTTTGCGGGAGATAAGTTCAAGGAGGAGAAAGTGTTTGAGCCAAACGAGTAGGTACCAGCCCGTGGCCCTCGCTGCCCCCATTTTGGGCAGCTTTCACTGCTGTCTATTTCGGGAGCCCACCAATGGTTCCCTCCTGAGTCCGTTTCTTGAGTTTGCCTTCTGCCCAAGATTCCTGGCTCCCTCGAATTTGAGGGTGAGAGGCGAGTGTGGGGTCCTCAGAGCCCCTAGGTTTGAGGTCTCAGCTGCCTGCTGTCCTCTGCTGCCCCTGCCTGCAGCCGCAGGAGGGCACAGGGTGGCCCCGGGGCTGCCGCTCACCTCAGGGCCCACCCTCTTCCCCAGGGAGGCCCTGGGGGTCGTGCTGCACAAGGACTCCAAGTGGTACCAGCAGTGGAAGGACTTCAAGGAGAACAACGTGGTGTTTAACCGTGAGTGAAGGTGTCTTGGAGGGCAGGTGACTCTGTCCCGGGCAGTTGGTGGACCGCAAGGTGATCTCCCTGCATTGGGCACAAGACAGCCCCGTTTTGCAGAGGAGGAGATCGGGGTCAGAGTGGGCCGGTCACTTCTTTGCGGTCACACGTTGGTGCGGCTGTAGATTCTGCCGCCAGAAGCCAGGTGCTCCCTCATAAGCACAGTCAGGGCCCCGAAACGAGCCGCAGGCCCCTGTCCCTTGTCCTGTGAGGACTGCTAGAGGCCTGTGTTTCCTTTGTAGTGAAAGCAACAGCCAGCGGGGTGGCGGCCCATAACTTATACAGCCCCACTAGGGCCGCAGCTGAGGGGCCTCTGCGCCTGGCCAGGTAGGTGGTCAGGCAGCGGTCCCCAAGCACAGATGAGGATGCAGGTCCACAGCCGTCCCCTCCCTGACCCCACCCGTGTCAGGGTGGATCCCGCAGGGGTCACAGGGAGCCCCTGGAAGCTGTGAGGGAGGGTTATGTTTCTGGAAGGGGCCCCTTCTCCAGCATCTGCCCCATCTTCCACAGGGTTCTTCGAGATGAAGATGAAGTATGACGAAAGCGACAACGCGTTCATCCGGGCATCCCGGGCCCTTACGGACAAGGTCACCGACTTGCTGGGTGAGTGAGTCATCCCTGGACCTCGCAGGCTGGTGGTGGGGCGGGGTCCCCGGCCTTCCCCCCGAACTCCCGGCTCTGCTCCCTGCAGGGGGCCTGTTCTCCAAGACAGAGATGTCGGAGGTGCTCACGGAGATCCTCCGGGTGGACCCGGCCTTTGACAAGGACCGGTTTCTGAAACAGTGCGAGACCGACATCATCCCCAATGTCCTGGAGGTGGGTGCCACACCCCCAGGACCCCTCCCAGGTGGCAGGTCCTGGCTCCACCACCTCCCCTGCCCCAGCCGGCACCCTGGGTGCTGCCAGGGAACTCTGCTGCCGAGGCTGTTTTCTGAGGAGGCTGGTTGCACACGGGCTCCTGCCAGGCTGCAGCTGCCCCATGAGCTGTGCCCGAAGCCCTTCCTGGGCCTTACTGGCACCTCCGGTACCTCCAGATGCTGTTTCCCTCACTCCTCCTGCCTGAGGCTGTTGTTCCTTTGAGGTTGCTGGGAGCAGCTGCTGGAGGCTAGGGATTGTCTCAGGTGCCTGGAGCCCCTCACCCCTTGGGAGAAGTGGGCGTCTGTCTTCAGACATCAGAGCTGGCCCCAGGCCACGTCTGACCCAGAGCTGCAGCCGAGGGGGTTCCCTCACGGTGCTGTCCCTGGCAACTAGACCCTCGTTGGGCTTATAGATGAGGGTATCTTGCTCAAGGTCATGCTGCAGCCTGCCCCCTACAAGCCTCTCCCTGAGGTTGGTGGCCTCTTGTCTTCCCTGCTGCCTCTGCCTCTCTGCAGCCCCCAGGATGCAGGAGGAGCCTGGACACCTTCAGCCCAGTCGGGCCAGGCCTCTGGAAGGCCCTTCATGGGACTCTCCATCCTTGGCCCCGCCGGCCTCCGCCCAATGTCCTCTTCCTCCTCCAGTTTCCAGTATCCTTCCCGCCACTTCGGGCAGGGCTGGGAGGCGGTGCAGATGGGCGCCATGCCCCAAAACAGCAGCCTGAGCACCGCAGTGCCTTCCGGGATGGGTGATGGGTGCCAAGTGTTCTGGCCACCCACCCCCTGCCGCTCACAGCTTTCACCACCAGCATCCGGCTCCTTCCCGCTCTTCTCCCCGCTCCAGGCACCTCCCTCCCCCTCATCGGATCCGGCCCAGGCTCCAGGATCCTGTGGAAGCAGCTCCCAGCCCAGGCATACCCCCTGCAGCCCACCCCTCCCTCTCGCTGCCCCCAGCAGTTAGGAGGCAGCCGGTCCCATGGTGGGCCTTGCAGTCCGAAATGTGGTCCCCTGGGGGGACAGAGGACATGGGCTCACTGCGGGAGCCGGAGTTGGGTCCTCATCTCCCTGGCTTGGATTCCTGACCAGGCTGAAAGCTGGGTCCCCAGCCACCTTTCTCTTCCTCCACCAGGTTCCAGGGGGGTCCCCCTGTGGGGTGCCTCCTGGGTGGTCGCCCGCAGGCTGTCCTCCGCCTGTGCCCAGGCCAGAGCCAGGCACTGACACCAGCAGGGACGGGCCTGGGGAGGGACACCCAGTGCCACAGCTCCACCCGCGCCCCACAGGTGGCAGCCGGGGGTGTCTGAGGAAACTCCCCACCCCGCACCACTGGAGAATGTTCCTAGGACCTCGCCTGCTGCCTGAAAAGCCCACTCTCGTTCTGGTGCTTATTTTCCCTTCCTTTTTAGGCCATGATTTCTGGAGAGCTTGACATTCTCAAAGACTGGTGCTATGAAGCTGTGAGTACTTCCTTTTTTTTTTTTTTTTTTTTTTTTTTTAAGGCCTAAAAAATCACCATGGAGAAGTTCCACTTCGGTGGCTCGGTTGGGGTAGCTCCCAACAGGCAGGACCTGGGCTCCTGGTGGGGGAATCCTCACGTCTCACCCTCCGAGAGCCTGACATCCCCCCCTACCCCTTTCCATTCCTCAGCGTGTGACACATCTGGGCTCTCAGGCTGGACACCGGGTCACCCGCCAGTCCTTTGCTCCCAGACTGTAAACTTTGTTAGGGAGATTCCTTCTCTGGGCTGGTGTCTAAGAGATGGCTGGTTGGGGGTGTCCCCTGGGCCCGTGAGAGATCACAAAGCTGCCAATTTTACTGGGCCTTTTTTTTCCCTCCAATCTTAAAATAATTTTGGTTAGGTCTGGGCGCAGTGGCCTATGCCTTCAATCCCAGCAGCCCAAGGCGGGAGATTGCTTGAGCCCAGGCATTCAAGACTAGCCTGGGAAACATAGCAAGATCCCGTCTCTACAAAAAAATTTAAAATGAGCCAAGTGGCAGGGTGCGGTGGCTCATGCCTGTAATCCCAGCACTTTGGGATGCCAAGGCAGGCGATTGCCTGAGCTCAAGAGTTCGAGACCAGCCTGGGCAACATGATGAAACCCCATCTCTACTAAAATAAAAAGTTAGCCAGGCATGCTGGTGCATGTCTGTAATCCCAGCTACTGGGGAGGCTGAGGCAGTAGAATTGCTTAAATCCGGGAGGCGGAGGTTACAGTGAGCTGAGGTCGCGCCACTGTACTTCAGCCTGGGCAACAGAGCAAGATTCTGTCTCCAAAAAAAAAAAAAAAAAAATGAGCCAAGCGTGGAGGCAGGCACCTGTTGTCCCAGCTATTAGGGAGGCTGAGGTGGGAGGATCACTTGAGCTCAGGAGGTCAAGGCTGCAGTGAGTCATCGCACCACAGCACTCCAGCCTGGGTGACAGATCAAGACACTGTCACTAAGGAAATAATAGGTCAGGCACGGTGGCTCATGCCTGTAATCCCAGCACTTTGGGAGGCTGAGGTGGGCATATCACCTGAGGTCAGGAGTTTGAGACCAGTCTGGCCAACATGGTGAAACCCCGTCTCTACTAAAAATACAAAAATTAGCCAGGCCTGGTGGTGGGCGCCTGTAATCCCAGCTACTCGGGAGGCTGAGGCAGGAGAATCGCTTGAACCCAGGAGGCAGAGGTTGCAGTGAGCCAAGATTGCACCACTGCACTCCAGCCTGGGCAACAGAGCGAGACTGTCTTAAAAAAAAAGAAATAATAATTTAGGGAAGGAGAGTCCCAGGAGAGGTGATTGCAGCCATGAAGTAAAATGAGGTGTCTGGGGGCCAACTGCCCTATTTCAGGTGGCTGCAGTGGCCTGGGGTGCAGGCTGGGACCGGGGGTCAGGGAGAGTGTGGGTCTCCCACATGACTTGGGGGGCTGGGAGTCAAGTGGGGTTTGAAGGTGTCACCCACCCCACTTCCCAGGCCAGAGCAGAGTCCCTGTGCTCACCTCCCACGGGTCGTGAGAATGAAGTGTGATCACAGAAACCAGGGCAGTGCTGGCCCCTGGCCAGAGGGAACCCACAGAGGTAACCCTGGTAACCAAACAGCCCCTGGAAGAGTTGGGGGAGCTTTCATCGGTGACCCAGGGCCGCCACCTATGGGGCATGGATGGGGTTGCGGCACTGGGTGCCCCTCCCCAGGCCCTGGGAGCCTCTAGCTGTCCTCACGACATGATCCTGAAACATAGATCCAAACAAAACATCGATAGTCTTCCCACACCAGGACGGAGCTGTGTCCTGATGAGGTCTCGACTGCTTCTCAGAGTCAAGGCTTGGGGTTCGGGGGCCACCAGCAGCACCGCGTACCTGGGGTCTGGTCTAGCTGTCTGCCCCATCCCTGGCAGCCTCCCTGTCCCTGCCTGAGTCCATCCCTGTGGGGCTCCCAGCTCTCATCTCCTCAGGCCACCTCATCTCACCCTATTCGCTCCCCGACCTGTGTGTTTCTTTCCCCCGGCTTCTTCGTATTAAGCGATCCAGAATCGTTCTTGGCTAATTCTATTCTGCACCCAGCTCATAAACAACTTGGAAAAAGCAGAGGAGAAGATGTCAGATTTTCTTTTTAAATACTCCCCTGCATGGTGACTAATCCAGCAGGCATTTATGAGTTTCAATGTGGATTTTTTTTTTTTTTTTTTGGTTTTTTGTTTTGTTTTTACCTTGGGACCATTACGCCACAGCTGACTCGCTTTGCCAGGGAGCTGCTGGTGCCCTGGAAACACAGCTGAAGTTCCAGCCACGTCCACAGAAGTGTTTTTAAAATGTCACCTTTAAGAAACCGAACAAGTAGGATTGGCTCTGTTTTTTTTTTTTCTCTCCCCTCCGCGGATCAGTCATTTCCATAAAAAGTAGATGCTATCAGAACATCTTTTCTCTTATGGTTTCATGCCAAGCCCAGAGAAACCTCCAGTGAAAACGTGTCTCGGGGGCTGTTTCCTGTGCCTGGCACAGGCGCAGGGGGTTGAGGGTGACACTGGGGGCTGGTCAGTGACAGAGGCAGCCTCAGGCTGAGGGACAGATCCTAGAAGAGGCGTTTGATCTCAGGCCAAGATTCAGAGTGCGGCGAATATGGAAGTATTAAAGATCAGCCAAGGGGCTGCCAGCTTAGCCCTGGGAATAGATTTGGGATTTTGTTCCAAGAGAATCACCCACTTTGCTGATTAATCCTGTTTTCATTGGGTCATCTGGATAGAGTGTTGTTCCCAGGAGAGGGAAGCGTGTGATCTGGGCCAATAAGTGGGTGGCACCTGCCTCCCCACTTGGACCTGGGTTCTTGGCCTCTGCCATTGCTGGCTGGCGGCAGGGCACCTGGGCACCAGGGTGTGTGGGCAGCAGCTCTGTGTGGCGTGGTGCCCGCCCTGGGTGGCATCACGCAGGCGTGTCGGCCTCTCATTGCAGACTTACAGCCAGCTGGCCCACCCCATCCAGCAGGCCAAGGCGCTGGGTCTCCAGTTCCATTCTCGCATCCTAGACATTGACAACGTCGACGTAAGCACCTCGCAGTGGGGGCCTGGGCCACCATCGGGGGTGGGAACTATGGCCCAGACAGGGCTCAGGAGGTGGCCTTGCCAGGGGCTGGGGGCCATGGGCTGATCCAAGAGGTCTTGGGCTTGTCCAAGGGGAGGTTCTCGAGGGAGGCCTGGTCCTGGCCTGAGAGGCAAGGCCCACAGGGAGGGACCGGTGCTGGGCCTGGTGCTGGAGCCTTCTCCCAGCAGGGCCTAGGCGCAGGGGTTTCACCTCCAGGGGAGCAGCCGGGCCGTCCTCTGAGGCACACCCCCCCTCTTGGCCCCTCTGCAGCTGGCCATGGGCAAGATGATGGAGCAGGGGCCGGTGCTGATCATCACCTTCCAGGCACAGCTGGTGATGGTGGTCAGGAACCCCAAAGGCGAGGTGGTGGAGGGCGACCCGGTGAGTGAGGGAGTGGGATGGGGCAGGCACACGACACCGCCTGTCCCCAAGATCTGTGTGTGGCCACCTGGCAGAGACCCCAGCTCAGAGCCCTGAAGCTCTGGGACTGGGTGGGGATGTGGAGAAACCTCTGGGCCAGAGTTTGGGGTTGAGGGAGGTCGGAGACCAGCAGACCTGTCTGTTTTTACCAAGGCCTGAGTGGTTCCTGAGTCTAGGCAATTGTGCTGGCCTCTGCTCCCAGCCCCTGGGGAAGTTGTCGGTGGCTCCTGCCCCACAGAGCCTGGCCCCCCCCAGAGCTGCCTGGGTCACCTCAACCCTCTCAACAGTGCCCTTCCCACCCCACCCTGCAGGACAAGGTGCTGCGGATGCTGTACGTGTGGGCGCTCTGCCGAGACCAGGACGAGCTCAACCCCTACGCGGCCTGGCGGCTCCTGGACATCTCGGCCTCCAGCACCGAGCAGATTCTCTGAGTGTGGTGCCGGAGCCAGGGAGCCCCGGGCTGGGTCATCAGGCACAGAGGCACCGCAACACCACCTGCGGCAACTCCAGACCTCTGGGAACAAGACTGCGGGCTCTGCCCCCAGCTCTGCCAGGACGGCTGCAAGACCAGCTGGCCCGGGAGGGGACAACGGGCTGTTGCGGGTGCGCGGCAGCTGGAGACACTCCCCCCAGGGCCAAACCCTGCCCTGTTGCTCTGCCCTGCAGGGGTCCCGGCGCCTGGTCACCTGGGGTGCACACAGGTCACACAGTGCCAAGAGGCCCCAGGGCCCAGGGATTCCCCCCACAGCAGGGTGGGACCCGGGACCCGCGGCTCAGTGGTCCGCTAGCCACGTCAGCCAAGCCACTTTAGGTCCATTTTTTTATTTTAACAGTGCTGTTCCATCTTGTGCATAAGCCTGAGATTCGGAAAGAATAAAACACCGAATTGCAGAAGAGCAGCTACGGAGTCTTAAGTGTCTTCTCTGGCGCGGGAGTGGCCGAGGCGATGGTGGGGGTGGGAGCGGGCGGCTGCTCTGGGAGGCGGTCAAGGTCGAGTGAGGAACTGCAGCCGCAGTGGGTGGACGCCTTGCCCAGGGCTGGACCCTGAGTTGGAAGACGAGGCCAGTGACAGACAAAACTAGGGGGACTTACTCATCCCAGTGACCTGCCTGAGCTCTCTGAGAATTGAGGTCCCCAGGGCCGGGGGAGCTTGAGTGCCCATATGAGTGTTTTAGGGACACAGGTCCCCCCACAAACAGGGAGTTTCGAGTGGGGTCTATCGCGGAGGAGAATGCGGGCACAGGGCAGGCTGGGGGGCCCGAAGTGCCAGGGGAGGTGGGAGTGGCAGCTGCCCACTCCCCGGCGAGGTCGTGGGTGCTCGCGGGTCCTAGAGGCTGGGGTTCCGTCCTCCCGCAGGCCCGGGCGGGGTCGCTGGCTCGCGCGCCGCTCCCTGCGCAGCCTCCGCCCCCTGCAGCCCCGCCCCCCGCGGCGGCCCCGCCCCCGTCGCCATAGGAACAGCCGCGGCGGCCCGGCTCGCGCGCTGCTTGCCTGCCTCGGTCTCCGCCGCTCCAGGGGCGGGTGGGGTGGGCTGAGCCGGAGCCCGGGCCGCCGCCGCCGCCGGGGAGAGGCCGAACGCGGAGCCGGCGCGGGTCCCGGAGAGAGCGCGGCCGCCGGGCGGTCGGTCCCCGTCCGGGTCGAAGCCAGGGTGAGGGGCGCGCCGGGGCGGGGGCGGTGGGGGAGGGGGTCCCAGGCCGCCAAGAACAAAGGGAGCGGGGGCAGGGGCCGCGGGGACCGTCCCCACGCCGCGCGACCGGGCCGCGGCCGCGCTTTCGCACCTGTTGTGTGCGGCCCACGCCGGGCGCGGCTCCGTTTCCCGGCTCTCAGCGCCCCCACCTGCGCGCACGGCCAGAGTTGGGTCCCCGCGTGGTGGTGGCGGCGATCCGGCGGGCCGGGCATGGGCGTAGCCCGGGGACCGAGGCGCGGGCGGGGGATGGGGTCGGGCACGTTAAGGGGGGCGGCGGCGGCGGCAGGAGGGGGCGAAGCGGAGGAAGCGCGGGAGGGAGGTCGCAGCCTCATCCCCGGCGCCCGGGGCGGGTCCCCTCCTCCGCAGGGCGCGCGGCGATGTGAGCCATGAGCGCGACGTGGACGCTGTCGCCGGAGCCCCTGCCGCCGTCGACGGGGCCCCCGGTGGGCGCGGGCCTGGACGCGGAGCAGCGCACGGTGTTCGCCTTCGTGCTCTGCCTGCTCGTGGTGCTGGTGCTGTTGATGGTGCGCTGCGTGCGCATCCTGCTCGACCCCTACAGCCGCATGCCCGCCTCGTCCTGGACCGACCACAAGGAGGCGCTCGAGCGCGGGCAGTTCGACTACGCGTTGGTGTGAGGGGCGCGGCGCCCCCCAGCCGGCCCTGCGCGGGGTCTCAGAGAGCCGGCCCGGCGGGGGGCGCCGCGGGGCCAGGACTGCGCGCAGGATCCCGCCCCGGAGCCCCCAGCCCGGGGGAGAGGGGGAGGGAGTTGGGAGAAGCCAAGCCCCTCCCCCTCGAGACCCCTCCCATGTCCCTTCCTGACCTGGCCGGAGCCCCACCTCGTGCCTTTATCCGCCCTGTCCCTTCCTCTCTGCGCATCTCACCCGCCCGGCTGGCCCCCCACCCGACTCTGAATCCCGGGCGGGAGGAGGACCCCCGCACTGCCCCCTCCCCAGCGTGTAAGTGGCTCTGCTATTGTGCGTCCCTGGAAGTGGGGACCCCCTTGTCCCTCCTCCCTCCCCTGTTGTCTGGCCGTCGTCAACCCCACCTTGACTGAGTGTTGAGCCCGTCCTTGGGCTCTGGCCCTGCGGGGCAGGCTCTCCCGGCCCCACGGGGCGGACGCTGCATACCAATTTGCCCTGCACCGCCTGTCCCGGAGACGGAGCCCGAAGGCCTGCCATGGCGGCTGTGTCGAGGATGCGTGGCGCCTGCCGTGGCGGGACAGCGTGGGCAGGCTCATTCCTGCCCCCAACCCGGGCCCCAGGACAGGTCAGCGCGCCCTGCCCCGGTGCCCACCGCTGCCCCCCATCCGCCCTCCTGCCACTTGCCCCTGACCCCCCTGCCATGCCTCCCGCAGCCCTCCCATGCCGTTCCACTCCTCCCTGCCTCTGAGCCGAACATGATAATAAAAGCTATTATTGAGCGCTTACTGCATGCCAAGCAGCGTGCTGAGTTGGCACCTCCTGTTTATAGCCTATCTCCTCTTCGGGATCGTGAGAATGAGCCAGGCCCTGTTAGCATCCCTATTCTACAGGCCAGGAGACCAAGGGCCAGGCAGCTCCAGTGACTGACTTGCCCACAGTCACATGGCTAGAGTCTGGTAGGGCTGGAAGTGGAACCCAGGTCTGGCTTTTGCATGTTTTTAAAGCTTCTCAGGGCTGCAAAGACACCAAGATCACAAGCACCTTTCACCAGCTTTGGGGGGGGGGGGGGGGGCGCTGATGTGTAACCCCCAGCTGCCTCCCCTCCACACACAATTCTGTTGATCTGGGGAGGCGCTGGGGGTGGTGAGAGAGACTCAGCCCTGTGGGGAACTGGGAGGGGCACCCTCCGCCAGCCCTGGAGGGAGGCTCCGACGACCGACCGTACCTGCAGCCTAAGCCTCCTCCCCCTGCCCACCACCATTGGCAGCGTTTGTGGGTCTGGTGCGGTGGGGCGGTGACCACGGACGGAGTGGGCTGGCTGTGCTCCAAGGCCCTCCCAAGAGATGTGCACCCCAGGGGAGCCGTGTGCAGTGTGTGGGGGGAGGAATGAGCGTTTCTATAAAAGGAAGGCTGGGTGAACGCACAGGCTCCGAGAACGGAGAATTTACCGACTTGGATTACTAGCTGGGCGTGGGACGCGGTGCCGTGGGAGGACATCTGCTTCCCTCTCTCGGACCCGACCCTCAGTCCACACCCACAGGGCGGGTGAAGCTGACGGAGGGGGCCCCAAGCGGGGGCCCAGCACCCCCAGGGGTTTGAGGTCAGCCCTGACTCCAGCACCCCTCCCTCCCCGCCTTCTAGGGATCCTTGAGGTCCCAAAGCCACCCCAGGGGACACACTCCACTCCCACTAGCCTCCTGCCACTCGGGGCAGCCCACCCCTATCTTCCTCTAACTGCCCAGCCTGGGGCTCGACTCCTTCCACCGGGTCACCCCCACTCTCTGCTGCCTTCTCCCCGGGTCACCCCCACTCTCTGCTGCCTTCTCCCCTCCACCTGTGCGATGTGATTTTGCCCTACTCTGAAACCCATCCCTGACACCTGTCCCCAAGGTGCCCTGCCGGCTCTCCCCATCCACACTTGTCAGCTTCACAGTCACCAAGGGGCTCCTCACCCCAGGCCTCATCAGACCAGTCAGGTGGCAGCTCTCCTCCCTGGCACACACCGCCAGCCCTGTGACCCCCAAGTTCTGACACTTCAGGGCCCCCACTTCCATCTTTAAGTCACAGGCAAAAGAGAAAGAGAATAACTTTATTCATGGTCACAGAATACCCCCGGGAAGGGGAAGGACCTGGCAGCAGGGAGTAACCATAACTGGTCAGTTGAAGAAGGTGAGGATGCTGCCCCCGAGGTGTACATGAAGGAGGAAAATGTGCGAGGGCCTTTATGGTGGGCAGTGCCAGCTATGGCCCCCAGCAGACAACAAGGCACAGTGGGGCTTGGGGACTGGGGGAGGCCAGCCCTGTCCGCCTGTCCTTGACGTCAGGAGGCTTGTGAGTGGAGTCCTGCAACCCCCACCCAACCCCTGTACAACGGGGGTTCCATTTCTGAGACCCCCAAAGTATGGGGCATCTTAGAGGCCCACCCCACAGCTGAGCATCATCTCAAGGACCTTCCCCCATGACGGGATCCTCAGAAAGAGCCAGGGCCAGCCGAGCAGAACCGAGGGGCAGGGCGGGGGGCCTGGTGTGGCCTCCTGCCCGCCATGCCCCTCACCTGGCAGGGGTGGCTGCCCGACCCAGAAGCTCCAGGGGCACCAGGAACGGGTTCAGGGGACAGATCCCAGCTGCTTGCCAAGGTGATTTCAGTTCGCTGTGCTCGGCCTTCTCGGTGGCTGGGGGGGTCTCCTCTGGTGCCTTGGAGCCAGCCCCGGCCCCTTCTGGCACAGGCCCCAGGCTCCCTCCAGCGGGAATGGGCTGGGGGGCTGTCAGGCGTAGGTACGTCTCCATCATATGCTCAACCAGGGCTGTGCAGGGCAGGAGTGGCAGCTCCTCTGGAAGTGACATGAGCAGGTCGAGGACCACAGCGGACTCTAGTGATGGATGGGAGAGGGGTAAGGGGACACCCCTGCCTGCCGCCAGGGACCCCTGATCCCTCTGCTCTTGCCCCCTCCCTCACCCTTCTCACCAGCTGCTGAGAGCTCGGGGCTGCGGCCACTTCGGGAGACAGAGGACAAGTACTTGTAGATCTTCTCAAAGTCCACAGCAATGTCTTCTTCAGTGGAGGGACCAGCCGACGACTCAGAAGGTTTCTCAGGGGCAGGGTCAGGAGTCTTGGGTGCGGAGCTAGGTGCAGCAAGGGCAGAGCTAGGTATTTCAGGGGCAGGGTCTTCCTGTCCTCCAGGGGCGCTCAGGAGCAAAGGCTTTCCACGGGCCTGCGTGGGCTTGGGGGGCTTGGAGTGCAGGAGGGTGACCGGTTCCGTGGCCGCGATGGTGAGCACCTGGCAGGCAGAACAATCAGGGAGGAAGGGGAGCTGGGAAATCTCACCGTCTACACATTCCCCCATCCTCCCTGCCACCCTAAGATGCTTCTCAGACAAGAGATGGCCTCAGAGCCAGGGACACTGAGGCTCGAGGTGTCCAGTGACTGACGGAGTCCACAGAGCTGGCAAAAGGGCCCAGGACCCAGGTTCACATGATTTGGCCCATGTGACCCTGTCCTCTGGGACACCCTGACCTGCCTGGGGGAATGGCGGTACCTGCGAGAAAGCCACTGTCAGGGCTTCTTCCAGTGGCCCTGTTATCTTCTCAGCCAGATCCGTCCAGACCTGAGTGAAGCCAGAGGTACAGGGTCAGCCCAGGGATCAGCCTGCAAAGGCCCCCCAAGCCCTGCTCCTCCTGGGGATCCCCTAATCAGGTTATCCCCCGCAACTCCCACCTACCCACCAGGGACCTGCCCTGGACAGCCTCACCCTGTTCATCTGCCTCACCTCTATGGGGGCTGGGGGCTGTGCCTCCCGGCGCCTTGGTCCCTGAAGGCCGCCCGGATGCACCTTCTGAATGGCCTCCCGGGCCACGCGGCCCTTGAGCTGCTGGAGGAAGACCCGGATCTAGAAAGGAAAGAGGCGGCCGAATGAGGCTTCTATGAGCTCAGGGCTGCAGCAGAGAAGCCAAAGCCCAATCCCTTGCATGCTCTGGGCCCCGCTACTGCGCCTTAGTCTCCTGCTGGCCCGGTGTTACGAGTCCCAGTGACTGCCAAGGCCCCTACCCTACCCAGAGTGTGACCAGCTACCTAAGGAAGGTGTAAGGCCCAGGCCAGTTCCGGCTCCTTCACGCAGCCAGGGCCCAACCCTATGCTGACTACTACCCCGTTCAACTCCCTTCTTCGTCCCCTCTTCTCTATTCCCTCTCACTTCAAGCTCGTATCCTGTCCAACAGCATACGTTGCTTTTCGCCCGGCCTCGGCAGCATCTTACTCCCAGTTCATTCCGCCCGTTTAGCCCTCGCCCCACCCACGCATTACCCTGACGCTCGCCCCGCCTTTAAAGCTTGCCCTCATCCCGCCCACGCCCCCGCCACGCCTTACTCCCAAAAGGGCCCCGCCCTTAAGTCTTGCTATTAACCCGCCCACGCCCCGCCCCCAGGCTCGTCCTGCCCCTCAAACTCACCCACCCACTCTCCAACCCTCAGCGGCACGCACGCCCCGCCCCCGGCATCGCCCCGCCCCTCCGCTTCACTTATGCCCCGCCCAAGTCTAGCTCCCAAGCTCGCCCCGCCCCTAGGTCCTCTCTTCCCGTCCACGCCCCGCCCCTCAGCCCGCCCAGGCTCACCCACTAACGCCACGCCCCCGCTCGCTTACATTCCTGGCCCCGCCCCGCTGGCTCCTGCCGCAGCCCCGCCCACCCTCCGCCCCACCCCAGCCCCGCCTCCAGCCTGGCTCCGGTCCCGAGAACCGCATCTCACCTCAGCCTCGCTCCGGCCCCGCAGCTCCCGGGCCAGCTCGGCGGCGTCCGGCTCCGGCTGGCCCTGCCGCGCCTGCAGGAGTCGCACTAGCTGCCGCTTCTCGCGAGCGCTCCAGGTCGCGGGACCGGTCACCTCGCCCAGATAGCGCGCCGGGGCCGCTCGCCGCCTGGGAGGTGGCTTCATGCCGCTCAGAAAGAGGCAGGCGCCGTAAGGTCGCTTCTCCGATGGGCGGAGCTACGGGGGCCGCCGAGGTCAGAAAACACCGCGCGGAGGAGTACGCGCGTGGGGGCGTGGCTTCGCGTTTGGATGCCCGGGAACCCGCCCCAATGGAAGTGAAGGGGAGATCGGCACCGGAACTGGGGCGGGGCGAAGGAGACCCTCAGCCTGCACTTTATCTCATTCATGAAGTGGAGAGGACAGCTTGGATCCCAATGCCCTCCCTCTGTTGCTGGACTAACTCATGAAGCTACTGCTGTGTGCTTTGCTTCTCGCAGAGGGGTGGGTTCTGGCCGAAAGGTCAAGTCCGAAGATCCAGTCGTGGTCAAGAGCCTGGGCTCTGGGGTCAGACAGGCCTGGGGACTTTGGGCAAGTGATTTAGCCTTGCCGAGCCTCAGTTTCCTCCTCTGTAGACTAGGGCTGATAGTCCCACTCTTGTCTGTGTAAGGTAGAGTGGAGCTCGGGCAGGAGGGATTTAAGGAGCTCTAGACTAGACTGACAATCTAAGAGGAGGGCGAAGTCCAGACCAGGAGGGAACTGGAGCAGAGGCAGAAGGTCGAAGCCGAGCTAGGGCAGGGTCGGGGCGGGGGTAATGGAGAGCGGAGAAGGCCTGGCTTGAGAAAGATCGCAGGAGGCAGATGGGCAGGTGTCCGGGTAAGGAGAGGAGGGAGGGGGAGGGTTTATTTTAAACTTACGCTTGTGGGGTTGGGTGCCGCTTTTTTTTTTTTTTTAGACAGATTTTTGCTCTTGTTGCCCAGGCTGCAGTGCAATGGCGCGATCTCGGCTCACTGCAACCTCCGCCTCCTGGGTTCAAGCGATTCTCCTGCCTCAGCCTCCCCAGCAGCTGGGATTATAAGCACGCGCCACTACGCCCTGCTAGTTCTTTTTTTGTTATTTTTTTAGTAGGGACGGGGTTTCACCATGTCGGCCACGCTGGTCTGGAACTCCTGACCTCAAGTGATCCACCCACCTCGGCCTCCCAATGTGCTGGGATTACAGGCGGGAGCCACCGCGCCCGGCCGGGTGTCGCTTTCTGTTTGAGACAAAACGCCCTACAGTCTCCCATGGCCTGGGAGTGCACACGGGTATATGGGCATAGGGGCCCTGTCCCCAGGCTCCACCCCTCTAAGTCACGATTTCTCAGGAATACCCCCCAAGTCCTGCTCCCAGCTTTCTCCCCAAGCCTCCCCACCTATCCCCCACCCCGCACGTTGCGCGCTCACTGACTGCACCAGAACTTAGCCGGTCAGTCCAGAGGTTTATTTTGAGCACAGGTGGGAGGGACAGGGGGAGGAGAGAAGCGCAGGGGTCGTGGCCCCATCAGGTCCGAGGTCCAGGGAGGCGGGTCCGGTCCTGTTGGTCCTGGTCCCGAATTGGTAGCTGGGTGTATCTCCGGACCACGTTGGGGGCGCACCATCCCTGGGAGGGGTGGCTGAGGCTCAGCGAGGGAGGGGACGCTACGCGGGCCACTTCCCTTCCCAGCAGACCACTGGCCTCTTCCATCGGTCTGCATGCCGGGGTGAGAGTGGGAGCCGGGTCTGAATGCTGAGTTCTCCTCGCCTAATGCCTCTCCTCACCTAATGCCCCTGGCTCGACCCAAAGCCCGCGTCTGCCGCGGGTGACCCACTGCCTGAGTTCGAATCCAAGCTCCACCCAGTATTGTGACTTTTGACAAGTTACTTAATTCAGAGAATGCCTCCTCATTCTCGTCTCTAAAATGGGGATTATAATAGTGTCCGCCTGGAGGTTAAGGGGATTAAGTTAGTTCATAGGCGTAAAACATTTACAACAGTGCCTGGAGGCTGGGCGCAGTGGCTCACGCCTGTAATCTCAGCACTTTGGGAGGCCGAAGCGGTAGGATCACCTGAGGTCGGGCGTGCGAGACCAGCCTGACCAACATGGAGAAACCCCGTCTCTACTAAAAATACAAAATTAGCCGGGTGTGGTGGTGCATGCCTGTAATCCCAGCTACTCAGGAGGCTGAGGCAGGAGAATCGCTTGAACCCCGGAGGCAGAGGTTGCGGTGAGCCGAGATCGCGCCATTGCACTCCCGCCTGGGCAACAAGAGCGAAACTCCGTCTCCAAAAAAAAAAAAAAAAAAACCACAGTGCCTGGCACGAACTAAGCGCTAGGAAGCGTCATTGTCAGATCTCCTACCTCACCCAGCTCCCTCCACCTCCATACCTACCTTCCTCACTGGGACCTCCTGGGCTGGGGACCGCTGGGCGAGGCTCTTGCGGGCGGGCCAGGGGCGTGGGGCGCTGGAAGGGAGAGGCGAGCTGCAGAAGGGCTGCTGCGCGCCACGCCAGGCTAAAGGCGGCCCCTGGGGGCTGCTGCGGGCATCGCGGAGGCAGGCCTAGCTAGGGTTGATCAGGCCCCGCAGGCGGGATGGCGGCCGCCCCGGGTCCCGACGCGCGGGATTAGACTGGGGGCCCGGCTTGGCGGAGGTCGTCGGTACCTGAGTGCGCACAGACGAGGCCCAGCCCGGCGGCCAGCGCGGCGCCCAGCACGAAGGCTGCCAACACCAGCGCCACCACCGGCGCGGGTTCCAGGGCCGCGGGGGCCGGCGCGGGAGGCTCAGGGCGCACGGCGCGGCCGGGGACACTCTTGGGCGGCCCTGTGGGAAGTGCCACGCTGAGACTGGGTCCAGCTCCCAGGCGTCCTTCCCACCCGCTCTGCCGCCCCACGGCCCCATGCGGAAGGAGGACTGCGTGCTCACTGGGGGGCGGCCGCGGCACGGTGACCACGATAGGCTGCGTCAGCGTGTGCAGGTGGCGGCCGTCAGCAGCCAGGCCCTCGGCGCTGCCACTGCCAGTGTCGGCGCACGCCTCGTCCTGAGGCAGACACTGGGGGAGAGGAAGGTGGGGAAGAGACGGGGACATCAGGGCACCGGGATCGTGGCTCTGGTCCCCAGGGCCCCCAAGAGAGACCTGAGTCCAGCTCTCCACCACAGCCAAGATGGGACCCCTGGAAATCCGGCCCCTTAGGGTGCCCTGAGCCCAGCCCCTACGCATACAAGTGGCTAGCCGCCCAGCCCCTAAGGACCCCAAATCCCAGCCCCACAAGATCGCATGGTCCGCGTCTCCCAGCACCTAGCATGTGAGGCCCAGCACCAGGTTCCCAGAAATGTGTCCCCTTAGTGGCCTTCTGCATCCAATCCCCAGCCCTGAAGGATTCCAGAGCTGTCCATGGGGGAACCCAGTGTCCACACTGTCCCCGGAGAAACTCTGTCGGCAGAGATGGACCCTTGCGCCCCACCTCCCCCAAACCCCAGATCCTCAGACCCCGAGAGTATCCTCTTTCCACTGCCAGAGTCGCTCGTGCCCAGCCCCCGAAGGGCCCCGGCGCCCGGATTCCAGGCTCTGCGCCCGCGCACCCGCGATGGCGGCGGCGCCGGCGTCAGAGGCGCAGGCGCCCGGCGGACTCCCCGGAGGCGGCGGCAGCGGCTCAGCTGGCAGTGCAGGAACTGCACCGAGGCGTTGAAGACCGGGCGCAGGCGGAAGCTGAAACGCGCGGGGCGGGTGGCACCCGGGCTCGGCGGCGGCGGTGGCGGGAAGGCGACAGAGGTGTCGGCGGGGCAGCCCTCGCGCAGCAGAGCCAGGGCGGGCCCCGGGGCCGGGCGTGAGGACGGCGTCACTGAGCAGCGGTGCAGGGCCAGGCCCCAGCGCGGAGAGGGACGGGCCAAGGCCGCCTGGGGGACGGAGGCGCCATCAGGGATCGCCCGTCCCCACCGGCCCTCATCCGCCCCTGGTGTCCCCGGGGTCCCCACCTGCACGAACACGCGGCTGTCGGCCGGGACCTCGAGCGGACCCGCGCGGCGAGGAAAGACGTCCTCTGTGTCGGACAGTTTCAGGCTGAAGAGGGGTCTGCGCAGCCAGGGGCCGGGCGCCGCGGGGAACGGGGGAGCTGGCGGGGCGGGGAAGGGCGGCCCAGAGGAGAGAAAACGCGCGCTGCCCTTTAGGCCTCCGGGAAAAGTGACCCGACCACCTCGCCCCCGCCGCCGCCTTTGGAAAAGGGATGCGGTTGCGGCGGCCGATTCACCCATGATGGGCTCCGCGCCACGTTTCCCCCTGACGGTGATGTGCCCCCTGGCGACCCCTGGGACCCGCACAGCCCAGCAGCTGAGCCGGTTGCAGAGCCATGCGCCCCTAGAGAAGCCTCCGAAGCTGGCGAAGGCCTCCCTGGGGCGGAAGAGAAGCGGTGAGGAGCACCCGATGGTGGGGTCCGGCTGGGTGAAGTCAGAGCTCCCCCACCTTCCCCAGGGCTGCTCTTGGGGACGCAGCAGGACCGGCGGCTCCCCTTTCTAAGGGGAGATAGGTGCTGTCACCAACGAGGAAGGGAAGTGAAGAGGATACCCTCCCTAGAGGCTCTCCTGGGCACAGCCAAAGCTCAGCCAGGCCACCAAGATCTGAGACGCTTCCACTTGTCCAGGCTGAGGCAGCCATGGGATCCCCTCCCCTCTCCGTGCCCCTAA
Source organism: Gorilla gorilla gorilla (assembly GCF_029281585.2). Taxonomy (NCBI): domain Eukaryota; kingdom Metazoa; phylum Chordata; class Mammalia; order Primates; family Hominidae; genus Gorilla; species Gorilla gorilla. Next base: position 13,795,585 of record NC_073244.2, on the reverse strand, counting down.
ACACACGCTGATGTCTGCCTTCAGGAGGTGCTGAGCGGGGTCCTGGTAAAACGGATAATCTCCAAATACGAAAGACTGCCTGCACATCCATTTTTCTTGTTTTCTGAGACAGGGTCTCCCTCTGTCGCCCAGGCTGGAGTGCAGTGGTGCGAATACAGCTCACTGCAGCCTCCACCTCCTGGGCTCCAGCCATCCTCCTGCCTCTCGAGTAGCTATGACCACAGCCACTCGCCACCACGGCCATACGGGGTCTATGTTGCCCAGGCTAGTCTGGAACTCCTGGCTTCAAGCGATCCTCTCACCTCAGCCTAAGTGCTGGGATTACAGGCATGAGCCCCCTTGTCCATCCCCACACCACACCCACTTCTGAAGAGCACCTGGGTAGACTGGCCCCCTCCCACAACTCTGGCCCTCTCCGTGGCTGCAGGGAGCTTTGCCGAAGTGGGGATGTGAGCCACCCTTGGGATGGGGGACAGAGACCCCACCCCACTCCCCTGCCCTGTCCCCACCCCTGTGGGGACCACCACCAAAGGTCTAGTTGAAAGACAGTGACATCGGTGGGGCGCGGTGGCTCACACCTGTAATCCCAGCACTTTGAGAGGTTCGAGGCGGGCGGATCGCCTGAGGCCAGGAGTTCGAGACCAGCCTGGCCAACATGGGGAAACGCTGTCTCTACTAAAAATACAACAATTAGCCAGGCGTGGTGGTGCGCGCCTGTAGTCCCAGCTACTCAGGAGGCTGAGGCAGGAGAATCGCTTGAACCGGGGAGGCGGAGGTTGCAGTGAGCGGAGATTGCGCCACTGCACTCCAGCCTGCGTGGCAGAGCAAGACTCCATCTCAAAAAAAAATAAAGAGGGTGACACAGGGATAGAAGCATGACAGACCCGTCACCTCCCTGCCCATACATACCAGGTGGCCCGCTGGGCAAGGTGGTGATCCCTGGGAGCAGGGCCAGCAGCAGCACGGTGCCCAGCATGCTGGACCAGCTGAGGTCGGAGTGTTTGGGGCCAGAGCAGACACCAGCTGGGCTGCACCCAGTTCCTGCATGTGGGCAGGCGGCCCTGTCCTTGGCAAGGAGGGAGGCAGGGAGCGGGGGTGGCAGACTGAGGGGCTGACACCAGAGCCAATGCCCAAGGCCTGAGGGGATTAAGGGATCCTCTGCTGCCCGACCTGTGGCCAATGGGGGCAGGGGGTCCCTCACACCAGCTGCTTAATACCCATCGGCAAGTCACTACAAACACCTCCCGTCTAGCTCCCCTCAATGCAGAGACCTCCCCCCGCAACCACCCCCTTCCCAGCTCGCCCTGCCAGGCCCATGACACACCACAGACTCGGTGGAAGAAAAGGAAGGGGTTTATTCTCAAGCGTCTAAGGGTTTACAAACGAGGGCATTTTGTTTTAAAAAGGGGCAGGGCGACACTGGCGGCCTGAGGAGGGGTCCATTGGCTGGTGGGCTGGCCCGAGCCACCCTCAGGCCCCTGCCAACCCGGTCCGCCCTCTGCCTGGTCCAGAGGGATGGCTGGTGACGAGGGGGGAGGTCTTGGGAGAGGCTGGGAGGCAGGAGAGACTCCCCCAGGGCTCCCCACTTAACACTGAAGGGGGTGGCGGTGGGCGGACACACACTTATAAAACAGAAAATAAAGTTAAATAAAAATAAAACCAGGCAGCCCGGCCTCGGGCCTGTGCTGGCCCTGGGACCAGCCATGCAACCTTCCGGCAATCGCAGAGGCCCCCATGGCTGGATGCAGGGGAGGAAAGGGCCAGGCCTGTTGGCACCCCCACCCAGCAGACCCCTGGCCCCTGACAAAGGGGCCAAGGGGCAAGAGAAGGTGGCTTTCCTCCCTGGGGGCAGAGAGAAGATGACATCTATGACTTTTTAAACATGCGGCGTTTTGTGAATATCATGATAATAACAAGAGTCAACAGGCTAAGTGAGAGGAGAGGGATGCTACGCCTACGCTGCCCTCACCACGGCCAGCCGGCTTCTGCGCCTTTGGTGTTGGTTTTTCTTTGTGATTTTACGGGGTTTTGTGTTTTTTTTTTCTTGTTTTTTGTTTTGTTATTTTTTCTTGTCCACTTGATTTGCATGCAACACCCACAAAAAGGAAACACACCCCCTCCTGCTCTGGCCACCCCAGCAGGCTCCGGGGGGCACCTGGCCTGGGTCCCCGGTGCACTCACCCGGTCCTTCCCAGTCCTGGACCTCAACGTGGACTGGGCCAGGAGTGGGTGAGTGGAGGGACGGCCAGGGGCACGATGGGAGTGACTGCCTCGCACCCCCACCCTCAGCCCGGCCCCCACCCCTGCTGGAGCTTGTCGCACGTCCTCAAACCCCCACATCCACTCCCTCTGCCCTCCATCCCTGACTCCCTCCGGACCCCTCCCTTGGCCCCGCTCCGTCACCGATTCCCTCCGGTCACCTGCTCTGCACCATGCCCCAAGACCACCTTCCCTGAAGGCCATCCTGCGCGGCCAGGGCCCCACTGACCCCTCCGCATCCCCTGAGGTCTTCAACTCACCCCAAGCTGTGGCCCCCGGAGACCCCAGAGCAGCGGCCCCAGCCCAGCTCCCCAGTGCCCGAGGGCGGTTGGGGCCCCACCACAAGCAGCTAATCGTGACTTTGGTAAAAGTTTCTGAAGGTACCGACAACCCCACGAGAACAAGCTCTCCTCCGCCTCCACCCCAAACACCCCACCAAGTACAATAAAATACAATAAACTCCAAAAAGGACCCCCTGAGATCAAAGAGAGAGAGAGAGAGAGAGAGAGCGCAAGAGCGCAGCCCCGTCCAGCCGCAGTGGCAATGCCCACACCGCCTGGCTGGGGGCCACTGACTCATTGCGCCATGGGAGACCTATGCAGACCCAGGGGACCCGTCAGGAGGTGGCTGGGCCCAGGCTCAGGCCAGAAGAGAGACAGAGGCAGGGAGGGTGACGGGAGAGCCAGACAAGGACAGAGAGGTAGAGCAGGGGACAGAGGGCGACGGAAGAGGAACGGGCGCGTGGGAGTGGCGAAGGACACAGCACGCTGGGAGCGTGCATGGTGGCTGCGGGACTCCGGGGCTCTCTCTTGGCCCCTGGGGGCCACCCCGGCCCAGAGGCTGCGGCTGAATGAACAGCGACTCTGCTCGCCGCCTGCTGTCTTCCGTTCACAGTGTCTGTCGGGGGACGCACACGGCCGGCTGACCCCGGGGTGGGAAGGGCGGGGGCTTGGTAGGCCCGGGGCGGGGGGTGGGTGGGCACCCCCCACTCTCTGTCCTCAGCCCTCGGTGGCCGTCCAGGTCCCAGGTCTCCCCTGGCAGGCAGCTGGGTGGCCAAGTGGGGAGGGGGGCCTGTGGCCATGCCCCTGGCCCCCTGTGGGGCTGGCCGCCACCAAGTAGCTACCTGAAGAAGGGCAGGTGGGGCTGGCTCAGGACGCCGCTAGTCCGCGGTGACTCAGTCTTCGCCATGACATCCTTGAACCAGGACGCCACGTCCACCTCCAGCGTCTCGTAGCGCTTGATGAAGCTGTGTTCCTGTGGGCCCGAGGGGGTGGGGCTTAGGAGGAGAGGGTCTTCCCTCCTGGCCTGGCGCCTCCGCAGGGACAGGACGGGGACCGGGAGGGCTCAGGTACTCACAAGTAGCTTATTATACTTTGGTCTCTTCCTGTGATCTTTAGTAAGGCTAGAGCAAGAGAAGGGAAGACAGATGTGAGAGCGAGGGAGGAGGGGATGCCGGCCCCACCCCTGTGCTCAGGCCCTCCCCAAGGGGCCAGGGGTCCCCAAGATGTGTGTGGGGGAAGGAGCTGTGGATGTCCTCAGGACCCCGGCTGACAGCGGGGAGCAACTGTGAGTCCCAGAGCCTCCTGGCCTGGGGCCAGGTGGCAAGGGCCTGGCTTGGGGGGCCAGAGCTGGCTGAGGTCCCCCAGAAAGGTGGGTGGGGCTCCCCAAGAGAATCGAACATGGCCCTCCTGAACTTGTAGCTGTGCTTGTTGCAGAAGCGTGCTCACAATCTCCAACAGCCACCCTGCCAAATGCCACAGGGCTGGCTGTCCCCTCAGGCTAGGTCCAAACCCAGCTCATGGCTCCCCGGGCACCAGCTCCAGCTCCTGTCGCAGCCGCCAGCCAGGAGCCCACCCACAGTCGCATCCGCCCATCCCAGGGTGCGGCCTCCATTCCCCTCCTGCCGTTGCCTCCCCAGCTGCCCAGAGCAGCGGGCTGTCCCTGACCTCCCAAGTGGAGGGAGGTTCTCACCAGTCTTTGACGAAGGACTGGAAGTCCCCCGAGAAGCCCATGTGTCCGGGCAGAAGCGGGGGCTCTTCCTGTAGGACTTTGGTGAGGACCTCAAAGTCCGTCTTGCAGTTCTTGTAGGGAAACTGTCCTGTTGCCAGCTCCACCTGGGAGGGAGACGGGCAGGGCTGGACCAGCCGGGACAGGTTTATGTTCTCCTCCCTCCGAGTCCCCCAGAAGCCCTCACTCCTGGCTGGAGGACAGGGGCAGGGCCCCAACTCACCAACGAGATGCCCAGGCTCCATACGTCGGCCCGGATGTCATAGTCCGGCTTGGTGGGGTCCGGGGGGTCAATGCGCTCGGGCTGCAGGGGGAGGAGGAGAAGATGTATCTCCAAGGCTGGGGCCGGCCTCCCAGCCCCCACCCCCTCCCCCGCTGGGGGGCCCCCACTCACTGCCATGTAGGCGGCGCAGCCGGCGCTCCGCGTCTTGGCTTTGGAGTCCACCAGGCGGCCGCTGATGCCGAAGTCGCAGAGCTTGATCTGGCCCCGCTCGTCCAGCAGGATGTTGGAGGGCTTGACGTCGCGGTGGATGACACCGTGCTTCTCCTTCAGGTAGTACAGCGCCTTCACAATCTGCAGGCACGCGGAGGGGGGTGCATGTGGCAGGGGGCACAGACCCAAGGCCACCTGCCCGGTGCACGCCCCACCTGGCCACTTACCGCCTCTGTCATCTTGCCCAGTGCACACCCCGCCTGGTCACTCACCGCCACTGTCATCTTGCCCAGAATGCGCTCGGGGATGGGGCCCTGCATCCGCTTCTTGAGCTTTTCAGCGCAGGTGCCCATGAGCTCCATGGCGATGAAGACGTCCGTCTGCAGGAAGAGGGGGCACCCGGGGGAGCTGTGTCTTCCGGCCCACCCCCCAGAGGCTCTGCTCCCTAGGAAGGGGCAGGGGTGAGGGAGGAGGAGATGCTGCAGGGCGCGGCCGGGGACTCACGTTGGTGATGAACGTCCCAAAGCACTGCACGATGTAGGGGCAGTCGTGGCTCTTGAGCACCACATCCAGGTCCATGAGGATGCGCTTGTTCTCCTCCTTGTTCCCCGAGCGCCGCATTTGCTGCACAGGCAGGGACAGGAGGGAGCCTTAGCACCGGCCTGGGGTGTGGGGCGCAGCCGGGGTAGCCGCCAAGGCTCACCTTAACGGCAATGACGTGGCCGGTCTTCCGGAAGCGCATCTTCCACACCTGGCCGCAGGTGCCGCTGCCCATCTCGCCCAAGTTCTCCAGGTCGTTGATTTCTGCCTGGTAGCGCTGGGAGGAGAGGGAGGGTTGGAGGGTCCCTGGGGCCTCTGCCACCGCCCCCTGCCCCCCACTGGCGCCCCCAGGATGGGTCCAGCCTGGCTGGGCCTCCTCCCTCTCCCCGCCATAGTGAAGGTGGTACCTGGCCCCCGATGGTCAGGTAGCCCGTCTGCTTCATGATCTCCTGCAGCTTCTGGTCAATCTCAATGCTGGGGACATGGAGCAGGTGCCGGTGGAGGTGGGTCCTGACCTTAGGTTGGCCACCCCAGCCTCCCATACCGGGGTTCCCACCGGTTTAACCACCCTCCTCCCAGGGCTGGCATGGTGGCCCCTCAATGCTGCTTCCCACCCAACCCTGCTGGGCCCCTGGCTCACCTCTCCATGCTGCGGGGTGTGAACAGGGTTGACGGGAGCCCCAGCATGTGGCGGGGCCGGGCGGGGGGCGTGGGGTGCTGCGGGGAGCTCTCTGAGGATGGCGAGCGGCTGCCCCCATCGTTGGCCAGCGGGAGCTGCAGGGCTAGGGGGGTGAGAACCAGTGGCAGGGAGGGGGGTCAGCGCCCAGCTGGTCTCAGCTCCACATCTGGCACTCCAGGGAGGGGTCGGGACCCTCACCTTCCCCTCCTGGGTTTCCCGAGCTAGGCTGGCACAGCCTCCTGCCCTGCTGGGCTGGAGGAGCTGGGGTCTCCCTCCCACCCCAGACTGTTCTTAGGGTCCCTTGTCTCATCCCCTGACCTGGAAAGAGATGGAGGAAGCTGGCAGGGGAGAGGGAGCCCTAACTCTATGCTGACGGAGAAACGAGATGGGGACCTGAGGTGTCCCTCGGCCAGGGGGCCTCCCTGACAGGTGTGTGCACTTCCTCCCACTTCTGCCCAGGAAGCAGGCCCAGGGCCACAGCGCCCACAGGATGGATAGGCGAGGGCGGAGTGCCTGCCAGGGCTGGCCCAGGCTGTGGCTCTGCTGGTAGCACTGAAGTTGGCTCCCAGACAAGAGCGAGCAGGGCCACACTGGGGAGGCAGCGGGCACGAGACCCAGGCTTCAGGCTGCCTTGCCCTATCTTCTGTTCCGGGGTCAGGGAGGGCCCCCCTCGGGCCAGTGGGCTGACATGAGGGCCTCCCGGCCTGGCCTGCAGAGCTGGGGCCCATGGGGGCAGGACAGGACCTCAGGGGGCCTGCATCCTCTGGGAGGAGAGCTCGGGGGCACAGCTCCTGCAGGGGCTGGCGGGACCAGGTGGGGCCAATGCTGGGCCAGGCGGGGGTTGGCTCATCCAGCAGCCTGCATGCGGGCAGCTCGGGCATGCTACAGCGGGTGGGCAGGCGGCGGGCAGGCAGCAGGCACCCTGGGGTGGGCAGGCGGCATTAGGGGTGGGAGGGCAGGAGACAGACAGACAGGAGCCAAGACTAGGGCCCAGGTGCCCAGAGGAGGCGCTGCAGAGACAGGCCAGAGAGGGGCCTGGGACAGGAGGGCAGCTTCCCGGAGGAGCTAGGGTCTCCCTGGCTGGGCTGGAAACGGGGTGCAGGCACAGAGGCCAGGATGCTAACGTGGCCTCCAGAGGAGCCAATCCTGACACCTCACATTCTAGAGGCCCTGACAACGGCTACACACACCTACCAAGGTGCCCCTCCCACAGGAGCTGGGGCCTGCTGCTCTCCAAAGCCCTCAGCGAACAAGCCCGTCTCCCTCTCTCTTCCTCCTGCCTCGTCCACCTTTTCTCCCCACAGTTCCGCAGGCTCCTGGTGACTGGTGCCCAGGAACTAATATGAACAGACAAACCCACTCCATGCTGGCAGCTAAACCCCGTCCCTCCCGTGTGCCCGGGACCCTGATCTCAGCCAGTAGGAGGGGCAGGAAGACGCTGACCTCAGTCCCAATGCAGGAGGCCCAGCATCGCCCCTATCTGGTCCTGCCAGCCCCTGCAGGAGCTGTGCCCCCTAGCTCCCCTCCTGGAGGACCAGGCAGGAGCAGGGGAAGGGCTCTGGGGACCTTGGGACACAGCCAGGCCCAGCGTTCATGACTGGCCTAGAAGCCTCACCTCCCGTGCCCCTCCCGCTGTCCTGGCCACTGCCGCCTCTGCAGCACCACGTCACCTCCCACTGGTTTTTTTTTTTTTTTTTTTTGAGATAGGTTCTCGCTCTGTCACCCAGGCTGGAGTGCAGTGGCGTGATCTCAACTCACTGCAACATCCCCCTCCCAGGTTCAAGTGATTCTCCTGCCTCAGCCTCCTGAGTAGCTGGGATTATATGTACACGCCACCACACCCAGGTAATTTTTGTCTTTTTAGTAGAGATGGGGTCTCGCTATGTTGGCCAGGCTTCTCCCTCTGCTTCTTCAGGTCCCTGCGCCTCTGCTCTGTCCATGGCCCGAGCCACAGCCCCAATCCCCTTCTGGCTCCCGAGGGCCTGTGCTCCCCCCCACCCAGCCCCCAACCCCTGTGCACCTGGCATCTCTTGAGACACTGCCTAGTTCCCGCCCTCAGAGAGTATCCGAGTCCCGCTCACACCCTGCACTCAGGGGGTGAGGACCACAGCCTTTGAGGAGTCCTGTGGGCCCCCTCCCTGACAGAGCCCACCAGGCCTTCTGAGGGTGGCCCCAGAGCCTGGGGAGGAGGCTGCTGGACCACAGACTGGAGCATGGGGGGATGGAAGGGAGGGCTCAGGTAGGCACTCGGGGAAGGAGGTACACAAAGGCCCTGAGAACAGAGGCCACAGAGGTGGTGATGGCCACATGGCAGCTCAGGAGGGTGGAGTGAGAACAAGAGGGTGAGGATGAGAAAGAGAACGGATGAGAGCGAGCGAGCGGCTGGAGGGCATGTGTGTGCCGACAGGAGCCACAGGTGAGCCGGCTGCCATGTCAACATGCACGCACACGCCGTGCAAGTGCACGCACGCACAACACACACCCGGGACGTGCCGTGGACCCAACACCCATGCAGCCGGGACAGAGTCCCCCTTGCCCTTGGACACACATACTCACAACCACTCACAGGGCCAGGCACCCCACCTACTCTCTCTCCCAACACAGGCGTGGGGCACAGCCTGCATGCCCAACACAGGCTGGCGCTGTGCTCAGAGCCCTGGCGGCCCTGTCTTCTCTCCCCCCCAACTCCTTCAAGACGCTTTTTAAATTTTTTTTTTTTTTTTTGAGACGGAGTCTTGCTCTGTTGCCCAGGCTGGAATGCAGTGGCGCGATCTCAGCTCACTGCAACCTCCACCTAATCTTTTCTGTTTTTTTTTTTTTGAGATGGAGTTTTGCTCTTGTTGCCCAGGCTGAAGTGCAATGGTGCGATCTCAGCTCACTGCAACCTCCGCCTCCCGGGTTCAAGCGGTTCTCCTGCCTCAGCCTCCCGAGTAGCTAGGATTACAGCCTCCCGAGTAGCTGGGATTACAGGCATGTGCCACCATGCCTGGCTAATTTTGTATTTTTAGTGGAGACGGGGTTTCTCTATGTTGGTCAGGCTGGTCTCGAACTCCCGACCTCAGGTGAGCCACCCGCCTCGGTCTCCCAAAGTGCTGGAATTACAGGCATGAGTCACTGTGCCTGGCCTAATCTCTAGTATTTTTAATGCAGACAGGGTTTCACCATGTTGGCCAAGGCTGGTCTTGAACTCCTGACCTCAAGTGATCCGCCCTCCTTGGCCTCCCAAAGTACTGAAATTACAGGTATGAGCCACTGCACCTGGCCCAGTTTTTAAATTTTTGAGACAGGATCTCGCTGTCACCCAGGCTGGGGTGCAGTGGTGTGATCATGGCTCCCTGTAGCCTCAACCTCCCGGGCTCAGGTGACCCTCCTGCCTCAACCTCCCCGAGTGTTGGGATTACAGGTGTGAGCCACCGTGCCTGGCCTCCCCAGAGGCTTTGTTCAATTCCCACCATCTCCAGAGGTTCCCCCAGGCTGGCCCCCTGCAGGGCCGCTCACCCAGCTAGAATGTTCTCTCTGGTGGGAATGTGCTCCTTGTCCAGTGGGCCCCCCTATTGCAGCCCCCCGCTACAGAGGAGAGGGGCTCCATCTGTTCTATTCACTGCTGTGTCCCTGGCGCCCAGGGCTGGTATGGAACCCGGGGGGGTGCTATGTGTTCACCTAGTTGTTGAGAGAGATCCATAGGCACAGGCCACCCACCAGGCCCAACTTTATCGTTCTCTCAGTTACACACACACGGGCATGCACCCCCCCACCCGGAGGCCACAGACTCCTATTCAGTGGGGGAGCCCACCTCCTCCTCCAGGGAGTCCAAAGTGGAACTGGGAGGAAGGGAGGGGGAGGAGGAGGGAGGACACAGAGGAGGCCGGGCTGGGCTGACCGCTGCTTGAGTGGAGTGAGAGAGAAAGTGAGAGTGAGGGGAAGGGACATGGGGACACACACAGAGCATGGGGGCTGGGGGACGCCATTCTGCGGCCGGGGCAGCGGTTAGGTCAACGGTGCAGATGTCCAAGCAGCGATGATAAAAAGGCTGGTACCTGCTCGTTGGGACGGGGCAGGAGCAGGGCTTAGAGTGATCACAATAACTGGATGGGGAAAAGGAAGAAAAAAAACAACACCACGATAAATCACAACAGAAACGACCGATTCGTCCAAAAGAAAAGAAATCAAATCATAAACAAGGAGGAGGGGGAGGCACCGAACTGCAGAGATGGCTAGGAACCGACAGAGATGGGGAGGGTGGGGAGGATGGGATGGAGCTGACACAGACACAGACGCCTGGAGGGGACTCCTCGGGGGCCTGCCTGCCACCAGCCTCCTAGCTCTGCATGGGAATGGCCACCCGTGAAGGCACCCGGGATCCTGGACTCAACCCTGTCTCATCCACTCAGGGGCCAGGGAGGGTGGCCCCCAGGGGCTAGCAGGGACCCGTGTCTTGGCTGGGTTTCTTGTCCCAGGCAGTGTCCTGCACCAGAATCCCCACCTCCATGATTTCTCTGGACCCCCAAGAGACTCCCCAAGGAGGAACCCACGCTGACTCAGGTCAGGAGAGGGAGGGACAGGAGAGTGTCAGGCTGTGAAGGTCAGGCTGGGTGACGAGGGAATGGGTGGGGTGCCCAGATACAGGGGGTACCTTTGTCGCCTGCCATAATGACTCCATAGAGAGAACTAAATAAACTACGAAGGTCACATCAGAGGAGACAAGAGAGAATTTTACTGGGTCAAGAAAGACACAAAAAGGATCACGGGTCGGGGGTGGTGTTCACAGGGTTTGAAAATCTGATTCCCTCCAGGCCAGAGGATTTAGAGACCAGGCTCTTGGGGAAAAAGCCGGGACACTAGATATGGTCAGTGTTCCCAGGCCAGGTGTGTGTGGAGCAAGAGGTACTGATCTAGGATGACAAGGTGTCAGGGAGGTAGGTACCGAGATGGTGGGACTGATCAGAAAGCAGGGGGATGTATGCTGGGTGGGGGGGAGCAGGCCTAGAGTCACACTGGCCTCAGGTGTCCCCAGGTCAGGTGGGTGTGGGTGTGAAGGGAAGGGGAGCCATCACTTGAACACAGGTGACAAAGTCACCGGGCTGGCTGGGGGTCGATGTGCATTTCTGGAGGTCAGACACCACACGCTCACCAAGATGGTGGCAGTGAAACTGGTCACAGGGATTTGAGGGGCCTGGTGTATGTGGGAGAGGGTCTGCTGAGCCCAATGCCATGGTCACTGTCGCCAAGAGGGGGAGAAGGGACCCCCTCCCGTCCCCCCACCCCAGACACGGTCACAGGGAGAGCGAGAGGGAGAATCCCCGGGTCAGAAAAGATGGGGAGGGGCTCTATGTGATCAAGTAACCTCAGGTGTCCCCGAGCCAGGCGTGCGCGTGTGCGAAGATCGTCGCTGCACGGGGCTGACAAGCCCCCAGGCCGGGGGAGGGGGGCGCCAGACAGTCCCTGAGATGACGAGAGTGGTAGCATCAGGTCAAAAGGGACGTGTGTGTGTTTTCGGGGCGACCTGGATGTGGTCACTGTCGCGTGGAGTCGGGGAAGCCCGACCCAGAGGATCACGGCGATGGGGGCGGGTCATTAGCTGGGGGCCTCGCCTGGGTCCGGGAACTGGGCTCCCAGGCCCTGAGGGTGCGAACCCCCCGGAGCTCGCCGGCTCCACGCCCCCCGGGTCACCGTGACCCTCGCCCCGCGAGCCCGCAGCGGGAGGGCGGAGAGGAGCGCGAGCGCCCCGGAAGCGGGGGCGGGGCCTTGTGACGGGGGCGGGGCCTCCCGCGGCGCGCGCCCCGCCCCGCCCGCCCGCCCCCTCCCCCACGCCGCCGTGCTTACTGGGCCTGGGCCGCTGGGGGCTGATATCCAGGTTGAGGTCGATCCTCCGCCGGGCCTCCCGGTTCTCCTGCTTCAGCTTTGCTTCCAGGCGGGACAGCTTCTGCTCCAGGGAGGACGCCGCCATCTTCCCCGCCGCCACCGCCGCCGCGCACCGCCCGGCCGCCCGTCAGTCCGGCAGACAAACACCGCACTGCGCCTGCGCCCGGATGACCCCGTCGAGCCGCCGTCTCGCCCTGCACCGCGCATGCCCGCGGCGAGCACCCGCCCCTCTCCGCGTGCGAACCTCCGCGCGTGCGTGCTTCGGCTCAGCCCGAAGGATGACGCCACCTAGAGCTCGAGGCAGGCAACGTGCAACCCCCGCCTTCGTCGCCGCCACCACCGTAGTGCGCATGCGCCAATTCACGATCGCTCCTGAGAGAGGCGCTGCGAGGAAACACCATTCTTCTGAGGACGGTGGGCGGGGAAAGCGGCGCGCATGCTTAGCGAGGCGAAGCCGTGTTCGCGCGCGTGGCTTTTGCGCATGCGCATTCCTGGAACCTCGTTCCCAAAGCGACAGTCGATCCCTGCTCTCCACGGCGGTGCAGCCTCGGCCTCTTCGCTTTTCACGGTCGGCTTGGGCGTCCCTTCGGAATGCCTTCCTCACTGATGGTGCTTTATTAGGATTCCTCTTGTGCTTAATTACCTCCTAGCCTCCTGCTGGCAGCGGGGTGCCGCCTCCTCACCGTAATTAGACTCCGTCGAGAGCCCTTTCCCTTCTTGCCAGCCCCAGCAGGCTCAGAGTTGGCCGAAGCCAGGGGGGAGGGGACGGCCATGGGAACCCAGCGGTGTGACCCCTGCCCTCGGCGACGGGGCCAAGGTCAAGGCCAGAGTTGTTGGCCAGACCCACATGGAGCCTCAAGACGCCCCCCTTATCTCTCTCGCACCCGGAACGTGAGCCCAGCGCCTGGACGTGCAGAATTCCTATCTGAGGAGGGGCCCTGGGGTTAGGTGCCAGTGCTTGGGCCCCCGGCAGCCTAAACCACTCCTTTATGTGGTACGACGGGTGCTGGGGAAATGTCCCATCTGGAACCCAGGGATCCCCCCAAGAGTGGCTTCCCTCTGCTCTTAGATGAGAGAAGGAAGTTCTGATTTTGCGGACACCTGGGAGGTGGCCAGGGCCAGGCAGGCTCTGCCAAGTGCCCTTCCAGCTTCTGGTCCAACGAGGGAACACTTTGGGATGAGAGTTACAGGCTTGTCGGAACTCCTCTGGTGACGACTTGTGGGTGGAACACACGCAAGTGTAGAGTTATAGCTGAGGTCTTTACCTTTCCGTCTTCCAGGCAGCCTTCTGTGCCTCTGCTCTGAGAACATGAGACTCATCCTTGATTCTGGCACACGGGTGTTACTTGGTCACATGAAATAAAAGGTTACGGGCATGGTGGTTCACGCCTGTAATCCCAGCACTTTGGGAGGCCGAGGCGGATGGATCACGAAGTCAGGAGAGGACCAGCCTGGCCAAGATGGTGAAACCCCGTGTCTACTAGAAATACGAAAATTAGCCGGGCATGGTGGCAGGCGCCTGTGATTCCAGCTACTTGGGAGGCTGAGGCAGAGAATCGCTTGAACCCAGGAGGCGGAGGTTGCAGTGAGCCAAGATTGCGCCACTGCACTCCAGCCTGGGTGACAGAGCCAGACTCCGTCTCAAAAAAAAAAAAAGAAAGAAAGAAAAACAGGGTCTTGTTCTGTTGCTCAGGCTGGAGTGGAGTGGTGTGATCACAGCTCTCTGCAGCTCAACCTCCTGGGTCCTGGGCTCAAGCAATCCTCCTGCCTCTGCTTGCCTAGTAGCTGGGACCTCAGGCACACATCAGCACACCTGGCCAACTTTTTTTTGTATGTTTTTGTAGAGATGAGATCTCACTATGTTGCCCAGTTTGGTCTCAAACTCTTGAGCTCAAGCGATCCTCCCACCTGAGCCTCCCAAAGCGCTGGGATTACAAGCATGAGCCACTATGTCTGGCCCTAATGGACGGTGTTAGACAATGACAGGAGTGCACATAAGAGATCAAAACTAGAACTTGCATAATTAGTATTATTTATTAAGCACCCAGGGAACAGTCAAGACCAAAGTCCCTGCTTGTCCTTGGAAAAATGTCACCTCTATAGCAGGTGTCCTAACCCTGGAGTCCACCCACCTTAGGAAGTCCTTGAATAGCTCTCTGGGGGAAATCTATCAGCTGCCTGAAGAGCTTTGTGTGTGTTTGTACACCAGCATTTTCCTGAGGAAGGAGGTGCCTGGCTTCATCAGTTTCTCAAAGGGTCTAGGACCTCAAAAGGGATCAGAATCTAGATATTTGGATACCCTATTTTTTTTTTTTTTTTTTTTGGCAGAGGTGGGGTCTCGCTATGTTACCCAGGCTGATCTCGAACTCCTGAGCTCAACCATCCTCCTGCACTGGCCTCTCAAACAGCTGGGATTATAGTCATGAGCCACAGCGCCCGGCCCTGATACCTTTACATCAGCATTTCCCAACATACCGTCTCAGGGCCACTTACCTGCACCAGAACTACCTGGAATATTTAGGAACAGACTCCTGGCCCCCAACCAAATCTCCTGAGTCAGTGTTTCAGGGGAGGGGACTGGGATATTTTGTTTTGCACTGACTCCCTAGGTGATTTTGATGCTTAGCCAAATGAGAACCATTGTTCTGAGCTAACATATATAACACAGCAAACAACTGTGTCTTGTGTCCTCTCCTTGGGAGAGAACCCCAGAAGTAAGTTGCTTTGTTGCATGGGGAGGGGGAGTGTTGGAAATCCCACTGGGATGTGTCGTTTCCCCCATATGTGGCACTAATTGAGCTGGAATATCCAGGGAGAGGCAGCAGTTCTAGGGATGGGAGCAAGGCCAGCCAGCCTGCCAGAGACACAGGTGTGGTTTTGGTCGGAGAATGCCATGACTGAGTTAATCCCTCCATACCAGGTTCCACCCCAACTCCATAACATCCTGTTTGTCTCCCCAGACAAACCAGCCCAGATACTCCTGGGCCCCAGAAAGATGACACAGCTGCCCCCCCCATCTCCTGGCCTGGACCCACTTGCTTCCTGTCTTGGAAGACAGTGGTTGAGATTCCAGGGCAGAAGCATTTTTAGGCTCTACCTAAAACGGCCCCACCCCAGCTTCATTCCTCCTCCATCTTGTCCCGCACTTCTGCCGGCAGACCCTGGTAAAGCGTGTCTTCCACCAGGAGCCCCGCCTTCTTGAGCCCCCCACAGTTGCCAAGTTCTTCTGGCAGCGCCTCTAAGCGGTTGCCCTTGAGCTCCAGACGGCTGAGGGCCCTGAGGGCACCCACGTGGGGCGAGAGCTGGCTCAGCTGGTTGTCGCCCAGAAGCAACGTCCGCAGCTTGCGGCAGAAGAAGAGCTCTTCGGGCAGGGCCTCCAGGGCATTGTAGGAGAGGGCTAGGTGCTGTAGGTTCTGCAGGAGGCCCACCTCGGGTGGCAGGGAGTGTAGCCCGTTGTGGGACACATCCAGCAGACGGAGGCCTGAGCACAGGCCAAGCTGGGAGGGCAGGGTCTCCAGCTTGTTGTAGCTCAGGTAGAGCTGCTCCAGGCTCCTGAGCTTCCGCACGTGCTCAGGGACGTAGGCGATCTGGTTGTGCCACAGCCTGAGCGTGACCAGCTTCCGGCAGTGCTGGAAGCTGAGGATTTCCTCGATGGAGCGCAGGTGGTTGTCCTTGAGGTCAAGTTCCTGCAGCGCACCCAGGCTGAACACTGCATGGGGGATGCGCTCCAGCCCACAGGCCACCAGCTCCAGCTCCCGCAATGCCGCCAGCTTCTTGAGGCTGTTCAGGGCAACCAGACGGGCCCCATCATTGTGCAGGCTGAGCCTCTGCAGGTGGCCGGCAACGTCGGTCACACTGGCTGGCACCTTCCCGGCGTTGCTCCGGAGGGACAACACCTTGAGCTGCTTCAGCTCCCGGAGGCTCTCCAGGGTGGCCGCCCGAGCTAGCTCCTGGGGGAAAAGCCCCTCCAGGTGCAGCTCCTCCAAGCCCCGCAGCCCAAACACCCAAAGCGGCACCTCGCGGAGCTCCTCGCATTTGACGCGCATCACCTTCAGGTGGTCCCGCAGGAAGACCTGCAAGGAGAAGGGTAGCCTGGCGGGCGAGTGGAGCAAGCTGAGCTCCTGCAAGTGCACCAGCTGCGACAGCCCCGGGGGGAAGGTGATATCGCAGATGGCCTCCAGCCGGAGTGACTCCACCTCACTGAGCTCAAAGACGGTGTCGGGCAGACCGGGAAGCATGCAGAGGGCCAGCTCCAGCCGGCCCACGGCATTGCGCTGCAGCTTCTGTCGAAGCTTCTCGGGCGTCCACTCGTGGTTGAGATTGAGCTGCTTTAGACGGCTTTCGCTGACCTCGGACAGGAAGACGGCGAAGCGCTTGGAGTAGAGGGAGTCGTACTGATCGATGAGGTGCAGCATGAAGGCGAAGTCATTCTTGACGTCAGGAATGTCCCCCATGCCAGTCTCCTCCCGCACGGAACGGAAGGAGTACTCCTTGAGGGGCCGGTGGAAGAGCCAGTAGAGCGTGTAGATGCAGGTAAGTCCGTAGATGCACACAAAGGAGATGTAACAGAAGGCCAGCTTGGAGAAGAGGTGGGCCTTGGTGTGGTTGCAGCAGAAGCTGGCGTAGCCCGTGACCTCTGACGTTTCCACCCTACAGGCCACCAGGAAACTGATCTTCTTCACATAGACCAGGTTGTAGACCAGGATGGCCAGGAACTTACATACTTTCAGCACCGTCTGTCGGATGTACATGGTGTACAGGATGTCGCCCTCTTCCACGTGCATGCGGAACTTCTTCACCTTCTCAAACAGGGCTTTGGCTTGCTCACCCTCCTTCTTGTCCAGCAGGGTGACAACTGGAGGCTCGGTCACCACCTTCTCCGGTTCCGCCAGCACTTTCTCCTTCTCACCCTCCCCTGCCTTCCCCGGCCCGGTCCCTGCCGTGGCCACTATGGTGGCCGCGGCCCGTCCAGTGGCTGCTGGGCCCTTCTGATTCTCCCCGGAGACCTCGGATAGGGCCCTGGTGGTCCATGGAGAGTCGAAACACTTGCCCAGGATGGAGATGAAGTGTTCAATCTTGGAGCTGGTGCCAGGGAACTTGAACCAGAAACTGGTGCAGACCATGAAGATGAGTGTGTGAATGACCACGAGGTAAGGGAAGTACTTGGCATACCAGTGCAGGGCCGTCTCATAGCACAGCTGGTTAATAAAGCTGTATTGCTGCAGGTCCAAATTGTTCTTAAGGCCTTTAACCTCCTGAAGGGCCCCAATCTGCTCAGGGATCCCCCGAGGCAGCAATTGCTGGCACGGGGCCTCTGATAAGTTCTCCTGGAGCTCATGATTGGGTAGACAGATGATCTTGTCCTGTGTCACCTGAGGAGCAAAAGAGAATGAGGGCTGTAATCCCAGCACTTTGGGAGGCCAAGGCGAGTGGATCACTTGAGGTCAGGAGTTCGAGACCAGCCTGGCCAACGTGGTGAAACCCTGTCTCTACTAAAAATACAAAATTAGCCGGGCATGGTGGTGGGCACCTGTAATCCCAGCTACTTGGGAGGCTGAGGCAGGAGAATCGCTTGAACCCGGAAGATGGAGGTTGCAGTGAGCCGAGATCGCGCCATTGTACTCCAGCCTGGGTGACAGAGTGAGCCTCTGTCTCAAAAATAAATTAATTTAAAAAAGAGAGAAAATGAGGGGGATGGGGAAAAAGCAGGCTGAAGGTGGGAGACCCCCTGCACCCCCCATCTCTGACTGTTGCCAGCCAGCTGTGATTTTGGAAGAGTTTTGCTAAACCTCTAAGCACTGTTGTTGTTGTTTTTTTTGGTTTTTTTTTTTTTGGTTTTTTTTTTTTTGAGACAAGAGCCTCGCTCTGTCAGGCTGCGTGCAGTGGTGCAATCTTGGCTCACTGCAACCTTCCCCTCCTAGTTCAAGCAATTCTCCTGCCTCAGCCTGCTGAGTAGCCGGGGCTACAAGCACGCACTACCACACCTAGCTAATTTTTGTATTTTTAGTAGAGATGGGGTTTCACCATGTTGGCCAGGCTGCTGTTGAACTCCTGGCCTCAAGTGATCCCCTGCCTCAGCCTCCCAAAGTGCTGGGATTACAGGAATGAGCCACCGCAACTGACAAAGTACTGGTCTTTGAGAAAAGGAGCTGGGTTGAATCGTGTCGCCACAAAAGATGTTGAAGTCCCAACTCCGAATCCTTAGAATGTGGTATTATTTGAGCTGCGTCAGGCAGCTCCTGTTTGGTAATAGGGTCTTTGCAGAGGTAGTCAAGTTAAGACAAAGCCAGTAGGGTGGGCCCAGTATGACTGCGCCTTAGAGAAAGGGGAAACATAGACACAGAGACAGACACAAAGACAGAAGATGACGTGAGGATACAGGGAGAGGCTGGGTGTGGTGGCTCAGGCTTGTAATCCCAGTGATTTGGGAGGCAGTGGGGCGGGGGGGGGGGCCAAGCGGGGGTGGTAGAGGAGGATTGCTTGAGGCCAGGAGTACAAGGTTACAGTGAGCTATGATTGTGCCACTGCACTCCAGCCTAGGTGACAGAGCTTGCTTAAAAAAAAAAAAAACTGTCTCAGCCAGGCGCAGTGGCTCATGCCTCTAATCCCAGCACTTTGGGAGACAGAGGCAGGCTGATCCTGATCACGAGGTCAGGAGTTCAAGACCAGCCTGGCCAACATACTGAAACCACATCTCTACTAAAAATACAAAAAAATATTAGCCGGGCGTGGTGGCACACTCCTGTAATCCCAGCTACTTGGGAGGCTAAGCCAGGAGAATTGTTTGAACCCGGGAGGCGGAGGTTGCAGTGAGCCGAGATCGCACCACTGCATGCCAGCCTGGGCGACAGAGGGAGACTCTGTCTAAAAAAAAAAAAAAAAAAGAAAAATACTGGGAGAATGTCATCTACAAGCCAAGGAACTCTTGGAGCTGCAAAAATCTAGGAGGGAGGCTTGGAAGATTCTCCCTCACTGACAACTGACGCCTTGATCTCAGACTTCTGGCCTCCAGAACCAGACCCAGAAGAGGAAACATTTCTGGTTATTTAAGCCACTCAATCCCTGCTACTTTGTTACAGCAGAAGTAACAAACTCATATAGCAACTGCAGTCCTTTCCAGATTCTAGGGATAAAATTGAACATTATGAAAATATGGGGCCGGGCACAGTGGCTCACACCTGTAATCCCAGCACTTTGGGAGGCCAAGGTGGGAGGATGGCTTGAGGCCAGGAGTCCGAGACCAGCCTGGGCAACATAGCAAGACCCCTGTGTCAACAAGAAATTTAAAAATTAGCTGGACGTGGTGGTGTGTGCCTGTAATCCCAGCTACTCTGGAGGCTGAGGCGGGAAGATCGCTTGAGCCCAGGAGTTCAAGGCTGCAGTGAGCTGTGATCATGCCACTGCACTCCAACCTGGATGACAGAATGAGACCGTGTTTCTTTATTTTAATTTTCAATTATTTTATTTTATTTTATTTTAAGATGGAGTCTCATTCTGTCGCCCAGGCTGGAGTGCAGTGGCGTGATCTCGGCTCACTGCAACCTCCACCTCCCAGGTTCAAGCAATTTTCCTGCCTCAGCCTTCCAAGTAGCTGGGATTACAGGTGTCCACCACCATGCCTGGCTAATATTTGTGTCTTTAGTAAGGACGGGTTTTCACCGTGTTGGCCAGGCTGGTCTCAAACTTCTGGCCTTAAGTGATACTCCCACCTTGGCCTCCCAAAGTGCTGGGATTACAGGTGTGAGCCACCATGCCCGGCCCCTGTCTCTTTTTAGCCAAAAAAAAAAAAAAAAAAAAAAAAAAGGGTCAGGTGCAGTGCCTCACGGCTGTAATCCCAACACTTTGGGAGGCCCAGGCAGGCAGGTCACTTGAGGTCAGGAGTTTGAGACCAGCCTGGCTAACATGGTGAAACCCCATCTCAACTAAAAAAACTACCAAAATTAGCCAAGCGTGGTGGTGGGTGCCTGTAATCCCACCTACTCAGGAGGCTGAGGCAGGAGAACCGCTTGTACCCGGGAGGCGGATGTTGCAGGGAGCTGAGATCATGCCACTGTACTCTAGCCTGGGTGACAGAGTGAGACTCCGTCTCAAAAAAGAAAAAAAAGATATGGAATGGCATAGCAATGTGGGGACTCCGGTGCTCCTGGCTATGGAGGTAAGGAAGATAAGGGGTCTGGATTGGCCTTTGAGTGGGGCTCTGTCTTCAGTTTCCTCTCTTTCTTGGGTGATGAGAAGGCTTCCCGACTTCCCCAGACACCTGCCCCGCCCCTCTGGTCACGCCCCCTTGCCAGGGGAGGGCCTCACCTGGAGGGTGCAGCCAAAGACCCCAATCATGAGCATGGCCACGGTGAGGTACTCGGCCAGCACGTCCCACCAGGGTTTGAGCACCTTGAACGCAGGCTGCTGTTCCGTGAACTGCTTGAACTCGGCCACTGGGATCATGCTGCCTGTGGGACGGGACGAGACGGGGGGTGTAGAGAGAGACCCTCAGGATGGGAGGCTCTGCAGGGGGTCCTCCGAGGAGCCGGACACAGGCAGGCCTGTCCTCCTCATCTGCCCATGACCCTCCCTGCCCAAACTTGTCCAAACCGCCGAAGTGTGTGCCCCCACTTCCCTCTTAGCCTGGCCTCAGTCACCCTCCATGCAGACGTCACCACCTGCCCAGAACCAAGCGGCCACTGTTCCCCTCTGGGCACCCCTGCACCTGATCTGACTTGTCTGACCTCGAAGAGCACAGGAGGGATAGTCCACAGGGCTGCCGCCCTCCAGCCTCCTCGGGTGGCCCCCTCCCCAAAACCAGGCATCCCTCTCCCACCCCTGACACCAAGGCCTGAAAACATCTGCCTCAATGCTCCCTGACCGCAGACACTCAGTGTCTGGGCCAGCCCTGGCTCTCACCGCCACCAGGCCTGAAAGCGTTCCAAGGCTCAGGACTTCCGGGGTGTAGGCCCCTCCACCCCCTCCAGGGGCACTCTGGGCACCACCTCCAACCTCTAACCGGAAAAGCCGGCTGGAGCCTGGCTCTGGTTACCAGGGCCCCAGGGGCAGGGACTGCCAAGCTGAAGGCTAGTCAGCCCTGGGGGTAGGAGGTGACCAGGACACCTGAGTTTCTAAAGGGGCTACAGCCCAGAATCACAGGCAGAAACCAGAGACCTGGGCTCTGAGAGGGGGCAATGGGGTGTCCGGATGTCCGAGGAGGAAGGAGGATTTGCAAATGGAAAGTTGTCAGGTGACATCTGCGACCAGGCTAGGGCTGTGCTGTCAGGCTCCTGGCCGGCCCACTCTGTCTGTTCCCAGGGTCTCCTTTTAGACCAAGCTATCATTATTGCAGATACAGACAGGCCAGCCACAAATCACACTGGGGCGTGGGGCACGAGCTGAGATGTCACTCTCCCAGGCAGGTACCTACATCCCCAGAGGCTGGAGGTGGAACAAGGAAGGTGGGGAACCTTAAACCAGCCCACTTCTGCCAACATCCAAGTTCCCCCCAGTCCTGGGAGCCTCCTGTCCTTGTCCAGATAGATAATCTGTAACTGGGGCTGGGTGCGGTGGCTCATGCCTGTAATCCCAGCACTATGGGAAGCTGAGGCAGGTGGATCACTTGAGGTTAGGAGTTCGAGACCAGTGTGGCCAACATGGTGAAACCCAGAGTCTACTAAAAATACACAAAAAATTAACCAGGTGTGGTGACGCACACCTGTAATCCTAGCTACTCTGGAGGCTGAGGTGGGAGGGTCTTGATCCGGGGAGGCAGAGGTGGCAGTGAACCGAGACCGTGCCACTGCACTCCAGCCTGGGTGACAGAGTGAGACTCCATCTCAAACAAACAAAACAAAAGACAAAGATAATCTGTAACGGGACAGGAGTTGGGCCAGGAAGGAGGGCATCTGCCCATCAGGGAGTTATCTCTGGCTTCCCGTCCATCTCCCCAGGAAGAATCCAGGGAAACCCTGGTCCCCTGACCCACGACTCAGCCAATGGTTCTGACACGTCTGAGCCTCCCTTTTCAGTTTGTGTCCCCCCCATATTTTGGGGTGACTCCTGGGTTAAAACAAGGTAGGATACAGGCTCTACCCACCAAGCTAAAGGCCAAGCAGTCCTGAAAGACCACATCCTTTTACCCCCTCAGAGGCCCCCACTTCAGTCTGGGGAATCAGATAGGCAGGCAAGGGTGTGGGTACAGCCTGCCCACACTGGGACTCACCATGCAAGTGTAAAATGTCATCGGTTGGGCCAGGCGCAGTGGCTCACGTCTGCAATCCCAGCACTTTGGGAGGCCGAGGCAGGCGGATCACAAGGTCAGGAGTTCGAAACCAGCCTGGCCAGCATGGTGAAACCCCGTCTCTTCTAAAGATACAAAAATTAGCCGGGCATGGTGGCATGAACCTGTAGTCCCAGCTAGGCAGGAGAATCGCTTGAACCCGGGAGGCGGAGGTTGTGGTGAGCTGAGATCGTGCCACTGCAATCTAGCCTGGGAGATGGAGCGAGACTCTGTCTCAAAAAAAAAAAAAAAAGTCATGGGTTCCCTGACTCAGGCAGTGACTCACCCAGACCCAGATCCATGCAAGGGGGTGCCCAAAGCACAGGGTCCTTCGCACCATGGCCTGGCCCTTGTGCTCATTCACACTCCCTGCCCTAAGCAAAAAGCCAAGTATACTTTGGGAGGCCGAGGTGGGCGGATCACTTGAGGTTAGGAGTTCAAGACCAGCCTGGCCAACATGGTGAAACTGCGTCTCTATTAAAAATACAAAAATTAGCCAGGTGCGGTGGCTCGCGCCTGTAATCCCAGCACTTTGGGAGGCCGAGGCAGGCAAATCACAAGGTCAGGAGTTAGAGACCAGCCAGGCCAACGTGGTGAAACCCCGTCTCTACTAAAAATACAAAAAATTAGCTGGGCGTGGTGGCAGGTGCCCGTAATCCCAGCTACTAGGGAGGCTGAGGCAAGAGGATCGCTTGAACCTGGGAGGCAGAGGTTGCAGTGAGCTGAGATTGCGCCACTGCACTCTAGCCCAGACAACAGTGCGAGACCCTGTCTCAAAACTAAAATAAAATAAAAATAAAAATACAAAACAGCCAGTCATGGTGGAGGGTGCCTGTAGTCCCGGTTACTCGGGAGGCTGAGGCACGAAAACCCCTTGAACCCGGGAGGCGGAGGTTGCAGTCAGCGAAGATTGCACCACTGCATTCCAGCCTGGGTGACAGAGCAAGACCCTGTCTCTAAAAAAGAGAAGAGAAGAGAAAAGAAACCCGACTACAAATATCCCAGTCTGCCTGGGTCACCAGTATCTAATCTGGTAGAAACATACCAGGACAGCTCAACTGTCCCCAGGGGATGAATATGTACATTGCACCCACCAAAATGGACGCTTGGGGTCATTTTGGGTCATGCATATTTGTGCACGAGGGTATAAAGTCCAAGTACACACACTGAGCTTCGGAGGGACCCAGGACCAGGGACCCTCACATCCTGTTTTGGTTCCGGCCATCCATTGAGTCCTCGAAGGATCCTGCAGGGACACTGCTCAGTTGCTTTACCTAAGAACGCTGACCCCAGGCTGGGTGCAGTGGCTCAGGCCTGTAATTCCAGCACTTTGGGAGGCTGAGGCAGGAGGATTGCTTGAGCCCAGGAGTTTGAACAGCCAGGACAACATAGACCCCATTTCTACAAAAAAATCTAAAAATTTGGGCCGGGTGTGGTGGCTCACACCTGTAATCCCAGCACTTTGGGAGGCCGAGGCGGGCGGATCACGAGGTCAGGAGATTGAGACCATCCTGGCTAATGCGGCGAAACCCCATCTCTACTAAAAATACAAAAAATTAGCCAGGCATAGTGGCAGACGCCTGTAGTCCCAGCTACTTGGGAGGCTGAGGCAGGAGAATGGCGTGAACCTGGGAGGCAGAGCCTGCAGTGAGCCAAGATTGCACAACTGTACTCCAGCCTGGGTGACAGAGCGAGACTCCGTCTCAAAAAAAAAAAAAAAAAAAAAAAAATCTAAAATCTTGCCAGGTGTGGTGGTGCATGCCTGTAGTCCCAGCTACTTGGAAGACTGAGGTGGGAGGATTGCTTGAACCCAGGAGTTAGAGGCTGCAGTGAGCCATGAACCAGCCTGGGCAAGACCCTATCTCAAACACACAAGCAAAACACTACTGACTGGGGCCGGGCGCGGTGGCTCTCGCCTGTAATCCCAGCACTTTGGGAGACCAAGGTAGGCGGATAATTTGAGGTCAGGAGTTCCAGACCAGCCTGGCCAACATGGTGAAACCCTGTCTCTACTAAAAATACAAAAACAATTAGCCAGGCGTGGTGGTGGATGCCTGTAATCCCAGCTACTCGGGAGAGTGAGGCAGGAGAATTGCTTAAACTCGGGAGACAGAAGCTGCAGTGAGCCAAGATCTTGCCACTGCACTCCAGCCTGGGCGACAGAGCGAGACTCCGTCTCAAAAAAACAAAACAAAACAAAAACTCCTGACTCTGGGGGCTGCAGAAGAAATCACACAACACACACACACACACACACACACACACACGCACCCGAGCAGGGACCAACTTCCTGTCCTTGCCACCCTGGTGTAAGCTCCACCAATAGCCATCCCAGGTGCACAATCGCAGACAAGAAGGCAGCAACACTCAGGGGACCGGGGGGCAGCCGCAGGGGCTATCATTATCTGTCTCCATGACTCAAACTTGATCCTCACAAACCTGCCATTAAATTTCCACAGACATAAAATAGGCCCCCACTTTGTCTGAGCAGGGCTGGTGGGAAGGTCCAGGAACAGGGGCTTGAAGAATTGGGGCAGAGCCAGGGAAAATAAAACGATGGGACGTATACGCTCAGCTTCCTCCACCAGACACTGAATGCCTCATTTTATCCCAACCCAGGCAGCGTGGATGTCAGAGACTTTGCTTTCCAGACTCAGGGGAGAGAAATAACTTGCTCAAGCTTCTACAGTTCTAAGTGGCATTCGAAGCCTGACCCATCCAACCTCCAGGTGCTGCCTGTAGGATTGCAACTGCTCTGTTCCCTCTTGGGAGACAGCCTCTAATTAAAATGCAGCATCTTGCCGGGCACGGTGGCTCACGCCTGTAATCCCAACACTTTGGGAGGCCAAGGTAGGCAGATCATTTGAGGTCAGGAGTTTGAGACCAGGCTAGCCCAACATGGTAAAACCCCATGTCTACTAAAAATACAAAATTAGCTGGAGTGGTGGTGGGCACCTATAATCCCAGCTAATGGGGAAGCTGAAGCAGGAGAATCTCTTTTTTTTTTTTGAGACAGAGTCTCACTCTGTCGCCCAGGCAGGAGTGCAGTGGTGTGATCTCAGCTCACTGCAAGCTCCGCCTCCCAGGTTCACACCATTCTCCTGCTTCAGCCTCCCGAGTAGCTGGGACTACAGGCGCCCGCCACCTCATCCGGCTAATTTTTTGTATTTTTAGTAGAGACGGGGTTTCACTGTATTAGCCAGGATGGTCTCGATCTCCTGATCTCGTGATCTGCCCGCCTCGGCCTCCCAAAGTGCTGGGATTACAGGCGTGCGCCACCGTGCCCGGCTGAAGCAGGAGAATCTCTTGAACCCAGGAGGTGGAAGTTGCAGTGAGCCGTGATTGCGCCACTGCACTCCAGCCTGGGCAACAGAGCAAGACTCTATCTCAAAAAACAAACAACAAAAAAAACCCACAGCATCTTTGCCAAAAGCACGTAAGAGCAGTGTTGCATTGTGGCAGGCCAGGATGGAAGGCTTTCCAGCCTGAGACCGTGTGGCTCCCACCAGCCCTGGCTCCATCCACCCATGCCTCACCCCCTCCTCCCTCCCAGGTCCTCCTCAAGCCACTTGCCTCCAAAAAATGTGGTGATGAGTTCTTGCTGGGGGAAGGGTGGGAGAGTGAGACCCTCCACACCCACAGCCCATGCTAAGAGGCAGGGAAGAAGCAAGAAACATCCAGCAGTTTTCAGCCCTAAGAGGGGTTTTGTAGAAAACAAGGCCCAACCTTTTTTTTTTTTTTTTTAAGACATAGAGTCCTGACAGACACAGTGGATCATGCCTATAATCCCAGCACTTTGAGAGGTTGAGGCAGGTGGATCACGAGGTCAAGAGATCAAGACCATCCTGGCCAACATGATGAAACCCCATCTCTAAAAATACAAAGATTAGCTGGGTATGGTGCTGCATGCTTGTAGTCCCAGCTACTCAGGAGGCTGAGGCAGGAAAATCGCTTGAACCTGGGAGGCGGAGGTTGCCGTGAGCCAAGATCGTGCCACTGCACTCCGGCCTGGCAACAGAGCAAGACTCTATCTTGAAAAAAAAAAAAAAAGAGAGAGAGAGAGATAGACTCTTGCTCTGTCACCCAGGCTGGAGTTCAGTGGCATGATCATAGCTCACAGTAGTCTCGAACTCCTGGGCTCAAGTGATCCTCCTGCCTCAGCCTCCCCAGTAGCTGGGACCACAGGTGCATGCTACCATGCCCAGCCAACTTTTAGATTTTTTGTAGAGATGGAGTCTCGCTATGTTGCCCAGGCTGGTCTTGAACTTCTGAGTCCAAGCAATCCTCCCACCTCAGCCTCCCAAAGTGCTGGGATTACAGGCGTGAGCCACTGTGCCTGGCCTCAATCTTTTTTTTTTTTTTTGAGATGGAGTGTCGCTCTGTTGCCCAGGCTGGAGTGCAGTGGCCCAATCTCAGCTCACTGCAACCTCCACCTCTTGGGTCCGAGCAATACTCAAGCCTCAGCCTCCCCAGTAGCTGGGACTACAGGGACACGCCACTAATTTTTGTATTTTTAGTAGAGATGGGGTTTCACCGTGTTAGCCAGGCTGGTCTCAAACACCTGACCTCAGGTGACCTGCCCACCTCGGCCTCCCAAAGTGCTGGGATTATAGACGTAAGCCACGGTGTCCGGCTGAGCCTCAACCATTTATGCAAGGGAGAAACTGAGGGTCTAGGGTGGGGGAGGGTGGCATCTTTGTAGCCCGTCCTGGGTCAGGCCCCAGGCCTGCGGATTCCCAGCCGAGTGGTTTTCCAAGCCGCCTCTGCCAGCAGACTTGAAGATCTGGGACATGTATAAGTTCAAGAGCACCAGAGGTCAGGCTTGGTTGAACCCACCCCAAGTGGTAGGTTCTGGGGCTCTGAGAGTCTCCCGGGATGAGTTGTCAATGTCTTCCCAGATGCCAAGGGGAGGGGAAAGTGGTTGAGACCCCCAAAGTCAAGTTTATCTTCAGCCTGTTTATCTTCACTCTGAGACTTGGCCGCGTCTGCCTGGCTCCCAGGACGGGCACCTCGTGGGCCAGGTTTCCCTTTGCACTGGCCGGCACCCCCACCCCAGCTCCTGGTGTGTCGGGACGGCCTGCCCCGGCCACAGGGCCAGCGCACCTGGAGCGGCTCTGCCCCTTGTCCAGACCCGGGGACTCCCAGCCAGACCCCCACCCTGCCACCTCGTGGGGTGTCCAGAGGCAAAGAGCCACCTACTCACCGTTCCGGGAGGGACGCTGGGCCCAACTCCTGGGTCTCTGGGAGCGGAGCTGCCGCGACTCCCGCAGAGTTCCCGGGCGGGCCGCGAGGGTGAGTCAGGGCAGGCGGGGACAGGAGACCCGGAGCCGCCCCGCCCCGCCCCCGGACGGCTCGGCCCCGCCTCGCCGCAGGCGCGCCCAGGTCGACCCTACTCCAGGCGCCGCGCGTTCAGCAGGGTTGGGGGAAGACAGCCGTCCTAGGCTGCTTTGCCCTGGTGGGCTCGGGGCTGGCGGGAGATGCAGGGGTCTTAGAACTTTGCAACTCTGCAGTCTGGCTGGACCCTGGCAGCTGGGGAAACTGAGAGAGCTGGGGACCCTGAACTCCCAAAGCCGTTCTACGGCCACCTTTCTGGGAACCAGGTCTTACGGACCCTGTCGATAAAATGTGGAGGCCGGGCTCTGTGACTCACGCCTGTAATCCCAACACTTTGGGAGGCCGAGGCAGGAGGATACCTTGGGCCCAGGAGTTTGAAACCAGCCTGAGCAATATAGTGGGACCACATCTCTACAAAAAATTGTAAAACCTACAAAAACAAAATCTTAAAAATTAGTCAGGTGTGGTGGTGTGTGCCTGTAGTCCCAGCTACTCTGGAGGCCGAGGTGGAAGGATCACCTGAATCTGGGAAGTTGAGAGGCTGCAGCGAGCTACGATCATGCCACTGCACTCCAGCCTGGGCCACCAAGCAGGACCCTGTCTCCAAAAGAAAAAAAAGAAAAAGAAAAAGTGCAGAAGGGCTTCTTCTAACCCCCCAAGGCCCAGTCACCTGGCCTTAAAGCCCAGCCAAGGCACAGGTGACTGCAGTTTTCAGGTGCTGGGAGTGGAGTTGCGGGAGGAGAGGACAGGGGAGGGGACGGCTTCTCCTTTCAAGCTCTGGCCACGGGCAGGAACTGGGCTGAACCAACGGAAGTTGAGTAGAGTGGGGATGCTCTCCTGTCTGTCCCTGCCCAACACTGTGGTCTGCCCTCCAGGTGGGGAGTGGGGCACAAGCAGCTCCGAAGTCCTGGGGGGCCCAGCTTCTCTGCCTGCCCACCCCCACCCTGGCCGCCCCACTTGGGAGGCCTGAGCTGGGTCTTAGATGAGCAAATCTGTGGAGGTGGACCTTGATCTGTTCTCCATCTGAAAAACCTTGGAGGCCGGGTGCAGTGGCTCACGCCTGTAATCCCAGCTCTTTGGGAGGCTGAGGCGGGTGGATCACGAGGTCAGGAGATCGAGACCATCGTGGCTAACACAGTGAAACACCGTCTCTACAAAAATACAAAAAAATTAGCAGGGCGTGGTGGCGGGCGCCTGTAGTCCCAGCTACTCAGGAGGCTGAGGCAGGAGAATGGCGTGAACCCAGGAGGCAGAGCTTGCAGTGAGCCGAGATTGCACCACTGCACTCTGGCCTGGGCGAAGAGTGAGACTCCATCTCAAAAAAAAAAAATAAATAAAAAAATAAAAAAAATAAGAAAAGAAAAGAAAAGAAAAACCTTGGCTGTATCTATGGCCATACCACCCTACAAGCATCTGATCCTCGTCTCACCTCGGAAGCTAAGCAGTGTCGGACCTGGTTAGTACTTGGATGGGAGACCACCTAGGAGTACCGGGTGCTGTAGGCTTGGGCTGGGCACGGTGGCTTACACCTGTAATCTAGCACTTTCGGAGGCTGAGAAGGGTGGATCACCTGAGGTCAGGCGTTTGAGACCAGCCTGGCCAACATGGTGAAACCCTGTCTCTACTAAAAATACAAAAATTAGCTGGGTGTGGTGGCTTGTGCTACTTGGGAGGCTGAGACAAGAGAATCGCTTGAGCCTGGGAGGTGGAGGTTACAGTGAACTGAGATTGCACCACCGCACTCCAGCCTGGGCGACAGAACAGGACTCCATCTCAAAACAAAACAAAACAAAACAAAACAAAACCATCCATGGAAATGTTCCTACCTGGACTTAGGGTGGGAGAGGGAGAGTTCTCCCTGACAGGGTAAAAGAAGCCTTGACTTGGCCGGGCGCGGTGGCTCATGCCTAGAATCTCAGCACTTTGGGAGGCTGACTCGTGTGATTCACCTGAGGTCAGGAGTTCGAGACCAGCCTGGCCAACATGGTGAAACCCCATCTCTACTAAAAATACAAAACATTAGCCGGGCGTGGTGGCACAAGCCTGTAATCCCAGCTACTTGGGAGGCTGAGGCAGGAGAATCGCTTGAACCCAGGAGGTGGATGTTGCCGTGAGCCGAGATCGTGCCACTGCCCTCCAGCCTGGGCAACAAGAGCAAAACTCCGTCTCAAAAGAAAAAAGAAAAAAAAAAAGCGCTGACATTGACCAGGTCTGGGCCTGAGACTGGAAACCTCTAGGGTTGGAAACTTGTAAGTCAGGGACCCTCTGGGCACCGCCACAGGGAGTCCAAAGACAAAACTTCCTTTTGGATTTAGTAGAGCTTTAAGAGCACCTGTTGTCTGTCGGCACCTGCAGCTTCCTTGCAGGACAAGACCAGCAAGGCTCTCTACTCTCTGAGAGCTTCTGTCCTAGTGGGTGGGAGAGATACACTAAGTAAACTAATAAAGGAGACCAGGTGGGGTGGCTCACGCCTTAAATCCCAGCAGTTTAGGAGGCTGACCAAGGTGGGTGGATCGCTTGAGCCCAGGAGTCTGAGGTCAGCCTGAGCAACATAGTGAGATCCCATCTCTACAAAAAATAAATAAAAATGATAGAAGAATTAGTCAGGCACAGTGGCACGCACCTGTAATCCCAGCTACTCGGGAGGCTGACGGAGGAGAATCGATTGAACCCAGGAGGCGGAGGTTGCGGTGAGCCGAAATTGCACCACTGCACTCCAGCCTGGGCAACAGAGCGAGACTCCGTCTCAAAAATAAGTAAATAAGTAAATAAAAATGAGCTGGGTGTGATGGTGTGCACCTGTGGTCCCAGCTACTTGAGAGGCTGAGACAGGAGGATCACTTGAGCCTGGGAGTTGGAGGCTACAGTGAGCCATGATTGCACCACTGCACTCCAGCCTGGGTGGCAGCTCAGAACCTGGCTTTTAAAAACAAAACAAAACAAAAGACAAACGAAAGAACAAGGTAATGCCAGTTTGTGACAAATGTTGTATATATAACAAAGCAAGGTGAAGCGGTAGCAAGGGACAAGGGGTTCCTTGAAGACCTCTTTGAGGAAGGGACCTGTGAGAAAGGTTGTCTCTCCTTTGGAGTGACTCTTCCTGTCTTCCTTCCTTCCTTCCTTCCTTCTTTCCTTCCTTCCTTTCTTCTTTCTTTCCTTCTTTCTTTCATGGAGTTTCGCTGTTGTTGCCCAGGCTGGAGTGCAATGGCGTGATCGCTGCTCACCACAACTTCCGCCTCCAGGGTTCAAGCAATTCCCAGCCTCAGCCTCCCGAGTAGCTGGGATTACAGGCATGCGCCACCACTCGGCTAATTTTGTATTTTTGGTAGAGATGGAGTTTCTCCACGTTGGTCAGGCTGGTCTCGAACTCCCGACCTCAGGTGATCTGCCTGTCTCGGCCTCCCAAAGTGCTGGGATTACAGGCGTGAGCCATCGCACCTGGCCTTCTTTTTCATTCTTTATTTTTTTGAGATGGAGTCCTTGCCCAGGCTGCAGTGCAATGGCACGATCTGGGCTCACTGCAACCTTCGCCTCCTGGGTTCAAGCAATTTTCCTAACTCAGCCTCCAGAGTGGCTGGGATTACAGGCGCCCACCACTGTGCGTGGCTAATTTTTGTATTTTTAGTAGAGACGGGGTTTTGCCATGCTGGCCAGGCTGGTATTGAACTCCTGCCTCAGCCTCCCAAAGTGTTGTGATTACAGGTGTGAGCCACTGCACTAGGCCTTCGCCTTCGCCTTCTCTTTCTCCTCCCCCTCCCCCTCTCCCTCCTCCCTCCTCCCCTCCCCCTTCCCCTCCCCATCTTCCTCCTCCCTCTCCTCCCTCTCCCCCTCCCATCTTCCCCCTCCCCCCTCCCCCTCCTCCTCCCTCTCCTCGTCCTTGCCTTCCTTCTCCTCCCCCTCCTCCTCCCCCTCCTCTCTCCTTCCTTCCTTCCTTCCTTTTTCTTTTCTTTCTTTCCTTTCCTTTCTCTTTGCCCCTCGTCCTCCTCCCTCTTTCCCCTCCTTCTCCTCCTCCACTTCCTGTTCTCCTCCTCCTTCTTCTCCTTTCTTCTTTTTTTTCTCCCTCTGTTGCCCAGGCTGGCATGCAGTGGCATGATCCTAGCTCACTGCAGCCTTGAACTCCTGGGCTCAGGTGATCCTCCTGCCTCACCCTCCCTCCCAAGTAGCTAGGTCCACAGGCATGCACCACCACATCTGCTGAATTATTTATTTATTTATTTTATTTTTTTGTAGAGACAGAGTCTTACTATGTTGCCCAGGCTGGTCTGAAACTCCTGGGTCCAAGCAGATCCTACCGTCTTGGCCTCCCAAAGTGCTGGGATTATAGGCATGAGGCACCATGCCTGGCCTACTTCCTGTCTTCTGAGAGGTTTTTTGGGATCTGTGCCCTGGGGATGTTTGCAACCACATGCTGAAATAAGCTTTTTTTTTTGAGAGATGGAGTCTCGCTCTGTCTCCCAGGCTGGAGTGCAGTGGTGCAGTCTCAGCTCACTGCAACCTCCACTGGGTTCAAGTGAGTCTCCCAGCCTGCTGAGTAGCTGGGATTACAGGCACATGCCACCACACCTGGCTAATTTTTGTATTTTTAGTAGAGATGGGGTTTTGCCATGTTGGCCGGGCTGGTCTCAAACTCCTGACCTCAGGTGATCCGCCTGCCTCGGCCTCCCAAAGTGCTGGGATTACAGGTGTGAGCCACCGTGCCCGGCCTAGCATCTTTTTTATTTTATTTTTTGAGACAGAGTCTCGCTCTGTTGCCCAGGCTGGAGTGCAGTGGTGTTAGCTCACTGCAACCTCCGCCTCCCGGGTTCAAGCCGTTCTCCTGCCTCAGCCTCCTGAGTAGCTGGGATTACAGGGTCGAGGAAATTGAAGTATTTCTCCACCAGCTCCTGTCTGTCCCTGCCTAAGGGTGGCTCCAGAGAAGGGAGGTGGAGAGGTGTTAACTCTCTGGCACTTCTGAGTTCCCTGCCCACAGGGACTGTGAGTGCTCAGGGATATAGACAGGGTGGTATGGTACCTGCTGTAGATATAGATTTACCTGCCGCAGGTACAGATGCACCTGCCGCAGGTATAGATGCTGAGTGGGATGGTTGAGTCATAGCACACCAATACTTAATCCTTTCCAATTATTTATCAGAAAGGCTGCCCACTTTACATTCCCATTGCTACTGTGTGAGTCTTTCCACATGATAATATCTAGCTTTAAAAAAATATGGGCCAGTCACGGTGGCTCATGCGTGTAATCCCAGCACTTCGGGAGGCTGAGGCAGGAGGATCGCTTGAGCCCAGGGGTTTGAGACCAGCTTGGGCAGCAGTGAGACCTGAGACCCCGTCTCTACAAAAAAAAAAAAAAAGTAGCCAGGCACAGTGGCGCATGCCTGTGGTTCCAGCTATTTGGGAGACTGAGGTGGGAGAAATGCTTAAGCCCAGGAAGTTGAGGCTACAGTGAGCTACTATTGCACCACTGTACTCCAGCCTGAGCAACAGAGTGAGGCATCGTCTCTAAGAAAGAAGATATATTTTTTCAATTGGCTTTTAAGGTTTCTCCTGAAATTAAAAGGAAAAAAGAAAAAAATTTAAATTTTGGTCCAATATAATATAAAATTGACCAGTTTAATTTTTTTTTTAATTTTGGAGATGAGGTCTTGCTCTGTCACCCAGACTGGAGTGCCATGGTTTCATCATAGCTCACTGTAGCCTCGAACCCTTGGGCTCAGGTGATCCTCCCCACTTCCGCCTCCCATTCAGCTGGGACTACAGGTGTGTGCCACTGCACCCAGCTATTTTTTAGATTTTTTTTTTTTTTTTTTTTGTAGAGACGGGGTCTCGATATATTGCCCAGGCTGGTCCTGAACTTCTGGTCTCGGGCGATCCTCTGGCCTTAGCCTCCCAAAGTGATGGGATTACAGGCGTGAGCCACTGTGCCCAGCCATTGTAACCATTTTTAAGTGTGCACCTCAGTGGCATTAAGCATATTCACGTGGTTGTACAACCATCACCAACATCCATCTCCCAAACTTTCTCATCTTCTCAAATTGAAACTCTGTCCCCATGAAGCACTAACTCCCCACCTCCCTCCCATAGCCCCTGGCACCCACCATTCTACTTTCTGTCTCCCATGAATCTGACTCCTCTAGGGACCTCCTACAAGTGGAATCACACAGGATTTTTTCTTTTGTGTCTGGCTTATTCCCCTGAGCATGATGTCCTCATGGTTCATCGATGTCACAGCATGCATCAGAATTTTCTGCCTTTTCAGGGCTGCATAATATTCCATTGCATGGATGAACCACATTTTATCTATTTACCCCTCTGCTGGTGGACACTTGGGGGTTGCTTCCACCTTTTGGTTCTTGTGAATACTACTGCTATGAACACGAGTGTACAAATATTTCTTTCTTTTCTTTATTTCTTTTCTTTTTTTTTTTTTTTTTGAGATGGAATCTCACTCTGTCACCCTGGCTGGAGTGCAGTGGTGTGATCTCGGCTCATTGCAACCTCCACCTCCCGGGTTCAAGTGATTCTCCTGCCTCAGCCTCCCAAGTAGCTGGGATTACAGGCATGCACCACCACGCCTAGCTAATTTTTCTATTTCTAGTGGAGACGGGGTTTTGTCATGTTGGCCAGGCTGGTCTTGAACTCCTGAGCTCAAGTGATCTGCCTGCTTCAGCCTCCCTAAGTGCTGGGATTACAAGCATGAGCTACTGCACTGGGTTTAGCTGTACCAGTTTACATTCCCATCAACAGGACACCTGTGTTCCAATTTCTCCACGTCGCCCCTCAGTACTTGTTATTTACTATCCAGCTTCTAAGATTTTGGAATGTGAGTTAGCTATTACTTTGTAACAAATTACCCCAAAATTTACTAGCTTTAAAAAAGTATGTATTGGTTGGGCTGCAGTGGCTCACGCCTGTAATCCCAGCACTTTGGGAGGTCAAGGTGGGTGGATCACTTGAGGCCAGGAGTTCAAGACCAGCCTGGCCAACATGGCGAAACCCCGTCTCAACTAAAAATACAAAATTAGGGGCTGGGCGCGGTGGCTCACGCCTGTAATACCAACACTTTGGGAGGCTGAGGCGAGTGGATTACGTGAGGTCAGGAGTTCAAGACCAGCCTGGCCAACAGGGTGAAAACTTGTCTCTACTAAAAATACAAACAATTAGCTGGGCGTGCTGGTGGGCACCTGTAATCCCAGCTACTCAGGAGGCTGAGGCAGGAGAATCGCTTGAACCCAGGAGGTGGAGGTTGCAGTGAGCTGAGATCAAACCACTGCACTCCAGCCTGGGCAACAGAGCAGGACTCCATCCAAACAAACAAACGAACAAACAAAACCAACAAAAAACAAAACAAAACAAAACAGCCCCTCACTGTTTAAAATATATATATAGCTGGGCGCGGTGGCTCATGCCTGTAATCCCAGCACTTTGGGAGGCCGAGGTGGGCGAGTCACAAGGTCAGGAGATTGAGACCATCCTGGCTAACACGGTGAAACCCCATCTCTACTAAAAATACAAAAAATTAGCCGGGCATGGTGGCGGGCACCTGTAGTCCCAGCTACTCGGGAGGCTGAGGCAGGAGAATGGCGTGAACCTGGGAAGCAGAGCTTGCAGTGAGCTGAGATCGCGCCACTGCACTCCAGCCTGGGAGATAGAGCGAGACTCAGTCTAAAAAAAAAAAAAAAAAATATATATATATATATATATGGAGTGGGGGTGGCCGAGGGGGAAGAGTGTGTGTCTGCGGGAGAAAGAGGAGAATTGCCCAAGCGGCCTCGGAAGCCCCAGGGAGTGGAGGCTCCCGCCATGGAGCCATGTGGTGTATGTGTGGTAACACCACGTCTACGCCTCTCTCACTGATGCTGCCGCCGTGTCTGGAGCTGAGCGGGAAACAGCCGCGGTTAGTTTTTTACATGGACTTGGAGACACAGGGCACAGCTGGGCTGACGCCCTCTCCACCGTCCGGCTCCCTCACGTCAAGTCCATCTGTCCCCATGCGCCTAGGATCCCTGTGACTCTCAACATGAAGATGGTGACACCCTCCTGATTTGACCTGATGGGGCTGAGTCCAGATGCCCCAGAGGACGAGGCTGGCATCAAGAAGGCAGCAGAGAACATCAAGGCACTGATTGAGCATGAAATGAAGAACGGGATCCCTGCCAATCGAATCGTCCTGGGAGGCTTTTCACAGGGCGGGGCCCTGTCCCTCTACACGGCCCTCACCTGCCCCCACCCGCTGGCTGGTATCGTAGCATTGAGCTGCTGGCTGCCTCTGCACTGGGCCTTCCCCCAGGCAGCTAAAGGCAGTGGCAAGGACCTGACCATCCTCCAGTGCCATGGGGAGCTGGACCCCATGGTGCCCGTACGGTTTGGGACCCTGACGGCTGAGAAGCTCTGGTCTGTTGTCACACCTGCCAGGGTCCAGTTCAAGACATACTCGGGTGTCATGCACAGCTGCTGTCCTCAGGAGATGGCAGCTGTGAAGGAATTTTTTGAGAAGTTGCTGCCTTCTGTCTAACTAGTCGCTGGCCCCAGTGCGGTGCCCCAGCTCATGGGGGACTCAGCAAGCAAGCGTGGCACCATCTTGGATCTGAGCCAGTCGAGCCCCTGTCCCCACCCTCCCTGGCCTGTCCTTTTCCCACAGGCCTCTGGGGCAGGTGGCAAGGCCTGGCCGGGCCTTCCTTCCTGGCCTCAGCCACCTGGCTCTGTCTGCAGCAGGGGCAGCCTGCTTTCTTATCCCATTTCCCCAGAGGTGGGCCCCCCTGGCAGCAGTATTGGAGGGGCTACAGGAAGCTAGAGAAAGGGGCCCAGCTGCTGACGCACTCACTCAGGACCTCACTCACTAGCCCCGCTTTGGGCCCCCTCCTGTGACCTCAGGGTTTGGCCCATGGGGCCCTTCCAGGCCCCTGCTCTAATTGATTCTGCCCAGATAATCGTGTGTCTCCTGCCTCCACTCAGCTACTTCTCAGTCATGAAGGTGGCCATGGCCCTGAGGTCCCCTTGCTGCTGTGGGCTCCCTGTCCCTGGGCAGGAGTGCTGGTGAAGAGGTGGAGCCTTTTGAGGGGGGCCTTCCCTCAGCTGTTTCCCTAAACTGGGGGGCTGGGCCCTGCCTCCCCGTTACCCTCCTTCCCTGCAGGCCTGGAGCCTGTAGGGCTGGACTGAGGTTCAGGTCTCCCCCAAGCTGTCTCACTCCGACTTTGTCCCCACTCTAGAGCAGGGAAGGGGTGGGGGAGGAGTTGTGTCTCATCTTCTGTCTCCATGTGGTTTTTGGGTGCTTTTCTTGTTGTGTCCTGGATTCTGATAAAATTAAAGAAATTGCTTCCTCAAAAAAAAAAAAAAAAAAAAAATATATATATATATATATATATATATATATATGTCCAGGTGCAGGTGCAGTGGCTCACGCCTGTAATCCCAGCACTTTGGGAGGCCGAGGTGGGTGGATCACCTGAAGTCAGGAGTTCGAGACCATCCTGACCAACATGGAGAAACCCCACCTCTACTAAAAATACAAAATTAGCCGGGCATGGTGGCGCATGCCTGTAATCCCAGCTACTCGGGAGGCTGAGGCAGGAGAATCGCTTGAACCTGGGAGGCAGAGGTTGCGGTGAGCTGATATCGCACCGTTGCACTCCAGCCTGGGCAACAAGAGTGAAACTCCACCTCAAAAATAAATTAATTAATTAAAAATTAGGGCCAAGATCACGCCATTGCACTCCAGCCTGGGTGACAGAGTGAGACTCTGTCTTTAAAAATATATATATATATATGTGTATATATATGTATATATGTATATATATGTATATATGTATATATATGTATATATGTATATATATGTATATATGTATATGTGTATACATATACACACACACATATACATATATATTTGTGATTTATTTATTTTTCTTTTAGAGATGGGGTCTCCTTATATTTCCCTAGCTGGCCTCAAACTCCTGGGCTCAAGGGGATCCTCCTGTCTTAGCCTCTCCAGTAGCTGGGACTACAGTCGCCTGGCCCTCACCTGAGAGTCACAAGCCTAAGAGTGGCTACGCTGGGCAGTTCATTCAATGTCCCTCCCCCACCTGTTCCAAGCAACCACTGATGTGCTGTCTGTCACTACAGATTAGTCGCATTTTCTGGAATGTTCTATAAATGGAATCATACAGTGCGTGCTTTTTGTAGCTTCTTTTGTTCGGCATGCTTTTGAGAGATTAGTCCCTGTTTTGAGAGTAGCAGTCGTCTGTTCCTTTCTGTTGCCAAGTTTCATTCCATTGTAGGGGACACTTTGATTCATGTTACTCATCCCTCTTGTTGATGGAGGTTTTGGGAGTGTTTTTATAAGAGGGCAGAGTCCAGATCCCAATTAATTACAGGGTGGGTTTTGTGTACCCTGGAGGAACCCTTGCATCATAGTCAGAAGGCAGGAGAAGCTGAGTGAGGTGGCTCCTGCCTGTAATCCCAGCAGTTTGGGAGGCTGAGGTGGGAGAATCACTTGAGCCCAGGAGTTCAAGACCAGCCTGGGTAACAGCGAGACTCTGTTTGTACAAAAAATTTAAAAATTAGCCTGATATGGTGGGGTAGGCTTTAGTCCCAGCTACTTGTTTTTTTGTTGTTGTTTTTGTTTTTGTTTGTTTTTTTGAGACGGAGTCTTGCTCTGTCGCCCAGGCTGGAATGCAATGGTGTGATCTCGGCTCACTGCACCCTCTGCCTCCCAGGTTCAAGCGATTCTCCTACCTCAGCTTCCCGAGTAGTTGGGATTACAGGTGCATGGCCACCATGCCTGGCTAATTTGTGTATTTTTAGTAGAGATGGGGTTTCACCATGTTGGCCAGGCTGGTCTTGAACTCCTGACCTCAAGTGATCTGAGTTTTGTTTTTTATTTTTATTTTTTATTATTTTGAGATGGAGTTTCTCCGTCACCCAGGCTGGAGTGCAGTGGCATGATCTCGGCTCACTGCAACTTCCGCCTCCTGGGTTCAAGCGATTCTCGTGCCTCAGTCTCCTGAGTAGCTGGGACTATAGGCACCACACCCAGCTAATTTTTTGTATTTTTAGTAGAGACAGAGTTTCACCGTGTTGGCTAGGCTGGTCTCGAACTCTTGTCTTCAAATTATCCACCCACCTCGGCTGATAGTCCCAGCTACTTGGGAGGCTGAGGTGGGAGGATCACTGGAGCCTGGGAGGTCAAGGCTGCAGTGAGCTGTGAAGCCGTGACCATCGTGCCACTGCACTCCAGCCTGGGTGACAGAGTGAGATCCTGTCTCAAAAATAAATAAATAGGAGGGCAGGGATCTGTGTAGGTGGATGTGATTTGGAAGGAGGCACTGGGTGTGGGTGGGTAGACAGGGAACCAGGCTGGTGTCATGCCACAAGGGGTTCACACGGGTGATCATTGCTAGACTGAGGGAGAAGATAAGGCCTAGGATGATCCAATCTGGAGGCCAAAGCATGGCATTCAACTCTGCCATTTTTCTCTGCCTTCCATTTCTGCCACCTCAAATGGGTGCAACGTCCCTACCCCCCAACCCCAGTTCACCCGATGCCAAGTTGCATTATCTGTTTCCTGTGCATGGAGGCCCCCCGATTTCCAGGAGGGAGTGAACTGTGCATATGAGCTTGTGATGGGGTTGGCAATGGGGCACAGGGCGCTGGTTTCCTGGAATGGGGTAAAAAGTGGCTGTAAGTCTGGAGGGATGCGACATCCAAGCAGAAAGCTCATGGAGGCCATATGAGGGGGGACTTGGCCGACAGAGGTGACAAAGCCAGACTCTTTTTTTGTGTATGTGTGACAGAGTCTCGCACTGTCGCCCAGGCTGGAATACAGTGGCACGATTTCGGCTCACTGCAAGCTCTGCCTCCCGGGTTGACGCCATTCTCA
Organism: Gorilla gorilla gorilla; assembly: GCF_029281585.2. Taxonomy (NCBI): domain Eukaryota; kingdom Metazoa; phylum Chordata; class Mammalia; order Primates; family Hominidae; genus Gorilla; species Gorilla gorilla. The sequence continues at coordinate 13,756,341 of NC_073244.2, read as the reverse complement.
GCCATACTCAGGCCATACTCAGCCTCCCGAGTAGCTGGGACTACAGGCGCCCGCCACCACGCCCATTTAATTTTTTGTATTTTTAGTAGAGACGGGGTTTCACCGTGTTAGCCAGGATGGTCTCGATCTCCTGACCTTGTGATCCGCCCACCTCGGCCTCCCAAAGTACTGGGATTACAGGCCTGAGCCACCATGCCTGGCCCAGACTCCTCTTATAAGGAGAGGGAGCTGAGGAATGGCCGTTTCCATCCTCAGGCTCCCACCCTCTTCATGCCACAGTCCTGGAGCACAGCTCTCCACCGAGGCCCCTGCCCTGGCTGAAGTCAGCAACAGCACACTTCCCACTCGCTCCGGCTGGGCTGGGACCCTTGTAAAGGATCTTCTGCGTCCTTCATGAACTTGTGTTTTTGTCTTTTTGTTTGTTTGTTTTTGTTTTTGAGACAGAGTCTCACTCTGTCGCCCAGGCTGGAGTGCAGTGGCGCAATCTCGGCTCACTGTAACCTCCGCCTCCCGGGTTCAAGCGATTCTTCTGCCTCAGCCTCCCAAGTAGCTGGGATTACAGGTGCTCGCCAGCATACCCGGCTAATTTTTGTATTTTTTGGTAGAGACAGGGTTTCGCCATGTTGGCCAGACTGGTCTCGAACTCCTGAGCTCAAGTGATCCGCCCGCCTCAGCCTTCCAAAGCAGTGGCATTACAGGTGTGAGCCACCGCGCCCGGCCTTATGCACTTGTTTTGACACCTGCTAGGTCGACAGAACCTTGTCCCCCGGAAGCTCAGCTCTGCCAGGAAGCCTGGGCTGACTTGACATCCCGTTAGCTGGGAGGGTGTGGAGGGTGGGCGTGCTCTACCCTGCAGACGGCTGGGTCACCTCTCACAGAATATACTGTGTCTCCTGTCGCTCTCCCTCCTATTCGTTTCTTTCTCTTCCCCAAAATCTGGGGTCTACCTTGCATCCTGAAATTCCCAGGGCAGCATTCTCTTAGCAGTCCCTCGACCCCCCAACCAGATAAGGGGTTTCCTGGCGTTTGGGGAACACCTTCGGGTGTGGGGCGAAGGGCGGCTGCCCCCCAGAGACCCTGGGCGGCCTAGCTTTCGCAGACGCGAGGGACTGGATAGTGCCAGGGCCACCGAGCGGCCGGATTGGTGAGTGGGCCAGAGGCGCGGTGGTCCCGCCTCCTGGTTGCCAGGGCCCAGCCTATCCGCTTCCAGGCGGTCCTTGGTGCCAGGTGGTTGTGGTGGGGGTCGGGGCAGGTGTATGTGTTGGGGAGGACAGTGGAGGACCCCAGGGATTTGCTCCCCCAGTCCCAACCGTTGACTCTCTGGGTTCCTCAGGCGCAGCTGGGGAAACAGGCTTCCCCCGGACCGCAGAGAAGCCACCCCTCTCTCCAAAGCGCGCTTCTCCCCCATCCCCCTCGGCGCGCTTCCGCCGGCCGCGCTCCCGGGTCCGGATCCAGCGCGCGCCCCCGGCTCTCCCGCCCGCGGCCGAGGGGCGGGACCGGCTTGGCTCCCCCGGCGCCGCAGCCCGCAGCCCCCTCCCCTCGCCTCCTCGCCGCTGGCGGCCACCGCGTCGCTCCGGCCCGGGCCCCACCCCAGGCGACTCTGCGAGGAGCGGCCGGAGGCCGGAGGCGGAGGTGAGCGCGACGCGAGCAGGTGGAGAGGCTGGGCGCGGGCCAGGCCCGGCTGGGGGAGGGGTCGGGCCCGGGACGCGGCTCTTTGTCTCCCGGAGCCCGTTCGCGGGCAGCGGGGCCGCTCTGCCTCCCGGCAGGTGCAGGCATCCCTCGGGGAGGCCAGGGGAAGCCGATGGGGGCTGGCGGGGAGACCCGGGCGTGCGCTCCGGGTCTGGAGGGATGCGACATCCTGAGCCCGTGGCAGTCCCCTGCTCTCGAGGCTGGCGGTCTGAGTCCCTGAAGGGGCAAGGGGCAGGGGCGTGGAGATCGGTCCTGAATTGGAGCCGAGGCGGGGGAGGCGGTGGGCTGGGGCGGGCAGGGCCTCTTCGCTTTAGGGAAAAGCGGTGGGGGGTGGGACTTGGGGACAGCGAGGAGCAGTGGGGCTGGCGAGTGGGTGTAGGTGCGTGGGAGCCGAGCGGATGGAAGCCGAGGCCGAGGTTTGAGTGTCCATGGGTGGCGATGCTGCGAAAGGGCAGTGAGGTAGCAGGGTCCAGGTCTCTGGAGGCGGCGTAGCTGTCCAGAACCTGGGATGCGGACCGGTTTGTCTCTTCAGGTGCAAGATGGACAACAAGAGAGACAAGGCGAAGGCAGGGGCCGCCGCGCGGACGCCGGCTGCTCGCGCTCCTGGACTTCTGACCCCCAGGCCCCCAGGCTCTCCTCGACCCCCTCCCCCAGTAACTCCCGCAGCCCTCCGAGTTCTGGGAGCTGCGGGAGCAGTGGGGCGAAAGCCTCTGGCAGAGCGAGCGGGGGGCATCGGCGGGGCCACTATTCCCGAGTCTGCTCCCCGAGCGGGACCAACGCGGAGTGCTGGGACAAGTTCCCGAAACCCTGGTACCCCAGCCTCCTTCCTCAGCTCCGCCCCCATCTTCCCTCCCCCTTCCAATACCTGTCCAGTCTCACCTCCACTGCCACCTCTCCGGGGCACCTGTGACTCGGCCTTCTCCCCGCAGCCTCCAGGCCCCCAGCCTCTGGGAGAGGGGAGAGAGCTCCTTCTGCCAAGAACACCAGCCCAGGCCCTGTTTCTAGCCCAGGGCGTGCCAGCGGGACCACCAGGTAACCTGCTCCCTCTCCCCAAGTCTCCTAAGCCAGGGTTAGCGTCACAGAGTCTGGAACCTTTTATTTTACACGAGTTGGGGCGCGGGAGCACTTGCAGGTCACTGGGCACAAATTGGGTGAAAGCCATTATTGGTCCTCAGAGAGGGCACATGCCCATTTCACAGATGGGAAAATAGAGACTTGGGAAGCCAAACAAAGACCTAGGCCTGAGCGTGGCCCCTTCTGTCTCCAGGCCAGGCCCTCTTGGCCAGAAGGGACTCCGGATCTCAGCGGAGGAAACTGTTGCCAGAGGAAAAGCTACAGAGGCTCCCAAAAGGAGTGCCCTCAGCGCTGGGGCACGGAGAGGTACGTGACCTGGAGAAGAGTGGGGTTCCTGGGCAGCGAGGGGAGCCGCCTCAGAGGTATCGGTGACCCTTGGCCTTCTACTTTTTCTCCAGACACTTCCGGGCCTACCCCAGGAACCCCGTCCCCGGCCATGGCCCGTCGGTCCCGGGCTGCGGGCACCGAGGTGGGGCTTCCCCGGCCAGCTCCGAGTGCCCGGCCACGGCCCCCGACAGAGGGCCCCCGGAAATCAGTGAGCAGCGCCTCGGAGCACAGTACCACCGAGCCAAGCCCGGCTGCCAGGAGGCGGCCCAGCGCCGGTGGGGGTCTCCAGAGGCCGGCCTCGCGCTCCCTGAGCTCCAGCGCCACCCCTCTCTCCTCCCCAGCCCGTTCTGGGCCCTCAGCCCGCGGAACACCCAGGGCTCCTGCGCATCCCTCACAGCCCAAGCCGAAAGGACTGCAGGCTCTGCGACCCCCTCAGGTCACACCCCCAAGGAAGGACGCAGCCCCAGCACTAGGCCCGCTTTCTTCCTCTCCTTTGGCCACACCCTCTCCATCGGGTACCAAGGCAAGACCCGTACCGCCTCCCGACAACGCAGCCACTCCCCTGCCCGCCACGCTCCCTCCCTCTCCACCTGTAACGCCCCCTCCGCCAGCCGCTCTCCAAAGTCAGGCCCCGCCCACCCTGCCGGCCACGCCCCACTCGTCGAGCCTTACCTGCCTGTTGGCCACGCCCCTTCCTCTAGCCCCTCCTTCTCCCTCTGCTCCACCCTCTCTGCAGACCCTCCCCTCTCCACCAGCCACGCCCCCCTCGCAAGCCCCACCCACACAGCTGATTATGTCCTTTCCAGAAGCAGGCGTCTCTTCCCTGGCCACAGCCGCTTTTGTGGCTTCAGTCTCTGCATCAGTTTCATCCCCTCTGCAGAGTATGCCCCCCACCCAAGCTAATCCAGCGTTGCCCTCTCTTCCGATTCTCCTCTCTCCCTTGGCCACACCTCCTCTGTCAGCCATGTCTCCTCTACAAGGCCCTGTTTCTCCGGCAACATCTCTGGGGAATCCGGCTTTTCCCCTGGCCGCACTCCCTCAGCCAGCCCTTTCTGCTCTGACCACGCCCCCTCCGCAGGCCAGTCCTTCCCCGTCTCCGCCCTCTCTCCAGGCCACGCCCCACACTCTGGCCACTCTTTCTCTGCAGGACTCTCCTCTTCTGGCCACATTGCCTCTGCAGGCCTCTCCCTCTCCTTTGACCACAGTCTCTCTGCAGGATCCTCCTCTAGTTTCTCCCTCTCTTTTGGCCTCACCGCCTCTGCAGGCTCCGCCCCACCCACAGGCCCCACCTTCTATGACTACGCCCCCTATGCAGGCCCCGCCCTCTCTCCAGACCATTCCCCCAATACAGGTCCCACATTCTCTGACCTCACCGTCTCTGCAGGCACCTCCCTCTCCTCTGGCTTTGTCCTCTCTGCAGGCCACAGCTTCTTTGGGCTCACCCACTCTGCAGGCCACACATTCTTTCCTGACAATGTCCCCTAGGCAAACCCAAGCTTCTTTGACCTCACCTTCTCGGCCGGCCTCTACTACCCCTGATTCACCCCCTCTGCAGGCCCCTCTTTCCCCTCCTGCCTCACCCCCTCTGCAGGCCCCTCCTTCCCTTCCTGCCTCACCCCCTCTGCAGACTTCTCTCTCTCCTGCTGTCTCACCCCTAAACTCACCCCTGACCATACACCCTCTGCAGGCGCTATCTTCTCTGGCCTCCCACTCTCCTCAGGCACCTCTCTCTTCCCTGACCATGTCCCCTCTGGAGACCCAATCTTCCCTAGCCCCGCCCTCTCTGCAGACACCTCCTGCTTCCCTGACCACACCCCCTCTGGAGAACCTACCTTCTCTAGGCCCGCCTCCTCTGCAGACAGCTTCTGCTCCCCTGACCACACCCCCTCTGGAGAACCTACCTTCTCTAGCCCCGCCTCCTCTGCAGACAGCTTCTGCTTCCCTGACCACACCCCATCTGGAGACTCCACCTTGTCCAGCTCCATGCCCTCTGCAAGCACCACCTTTGCCATTGACCACGCCCCCTCCGGAGACGCCCTCTTCCATAGCCACGCCTCCTCCACAGGCCCCACTTGCTCTGGCCTCACCCCCTTTGCAGGGCCTGCCCTCTCCCCCTCTGTCTCCTTTGGCCACGCCCCCTCCACAGGCCCCACCTGCTGTGGCCTTGCCTCCTCTGCAGGCCCCTCCCTCTCCCCCTGCCTCACCCCCTCTGTCTCCTTTGGCCACACCCTCTCCACAGGCCCCAAATGCTCTGGCAGTGCACCTTCTGCAGGCCCCTTTCTCTCCCCCTCCCTCACCCCCAGTGCAGGCCCCTTTCTCTCTCCCTGCCTCACCCCCAGTGTCTCCTTCGGCCACGCCCCCTTCACAGGCCCCACCCTCTCTAGCCGCACCTCCTCTGCAGGTCCCACCCTCTCCCCCTGCCTCTCCCCCAATGTCTCCTTCAGCCACGCCCCCTCCACAGGCCCCACCCCCTCTCGCTGCGCCTCCTCTGCAGGTCCCACCCTCTCCCCCTGCCTCTCCCCCAGTGTCTCCTTCGGCTACGCCCCCTCCACGGGTCCCACTCCTTCTTGCCGCTCTTCCTCTGCAGGTCCTGCCCTCTCCCCCTGCCTCACTCCCAATGTCTCCTTTGGCCAAGCCCCCTCCACAGGCCCCACCTGCTCTGGCCACACCTCCTCTGCAGGCCCTTCCCTCTCCGCCTGCCTCACTCCCTGGGCAGGCCCCTTTCTCACCCTCTGCCTCACCCCCAGTGTCTCCTTTGGCCACGCCTCCTCCACAGGCCCCACCTGTTCTGGCAGCGCCCCTTCTGCAGGTCCCTCCCTCTCCCCCTGCCTCACCCACCCTGCAGGCCCCACGCCGCCCCCCGACCCCGGGTCCGGATACCTCCGTCTCGGGCCCACGGCTGACCCTGGCGTTGGCCCCCGGCCCGCCGCCGCCGCCCTCGCGCAGCCCGTCCAGCACGCTGAGCGGCCCGGACCTGGCCGGCCACAGCAGCAGCGCCACGAGCACGCCAGAGGAGCTGCGTGGCTACGACAGCGGGCCCGAGGGCGGCGCCGCAGCCTCCCCGCCCCCCGACGCAGAGCTCGCCGCTTGCCACCCGGCTGCCTGGAGTCGAGGCCCCGCTCCGCCGCTGGCTTTCCGCGGAGCCCCAGGTAAGGGGCACCCCAGACCCAGCCTGGCTGTGGGCGGGGTCGGAGGCGAGGCTTCGCAGCTCAGGGGCGGGACAGCTGGGTCCGGGGTGGAGCTTAGACAAGGAGGCGGGACCTTGAGGCAGGGGCGGGGCTTATCATCCCCACGGCCCACCTGGCGTCTCTCCCCGCAGGTGCGCCCCTGCCGTGGCCTCCCGCTACCGGACCGGGCTCTGCTGACGGTCTGTGCACCATCTACGAGACTGAAGGGCCCGAGTCAGCGACCCCCGCCCCAGGCGCACTGGATCCGGGGCCCAGTCCCGGCACGAGCGGTGGGAAGGCGGCGGCCGGGGCCGGGGCGGGGACATCCTCGCGGAGCCCGAAGCAGGCGCGCCTGGGCGAGCTGCCACTGGGGGCGCTGCAGGCGAGCGTCGTGCAGCACCTGCTGAGCCGGACGCTGCTGCTGGCGGCTGCCGAGGGTGCCGCGGGCGGCAGCGGCGGGGGCCCAGGAGGTGCGGAGGGTGGTGGCGTCACGGGGGGCGCCCGGGCTGCACTCAGCGACGCCGAACTCGGCCGCTGGGCCGAACTACTGTCTCCCCTGGACGAGTCCCGTGCCAGCATCACCTCGGTCACCAGCTTCTCTCCGGACGACGTGGCCTCCCCGCAGGGTGACTGGACCGTGGTGGAGGTGGAGACCTTCCACTGAGCCAGACCACAGCCCCGCCTGCTACACCCCACCCCTGCCTTAGGATCCGCCCCTCCGGGTACGCCGTTTGTTTTAGACCCCGCCTCCACTGCCCTGGAGCCCCGCTGGGTGGATTAGTCTTAGCTCCCTAGAGCCTGAGCCTTTGGCCTCGGAGGCTCGGGACCTACCCACAGCTTTGACCTAGGCCCGCCCCTCGAGCTCCGCCCCTTTAGCCTGGGACACGCCCCGTTTCCCCGAGTCCCGCCCCGTGTGCAGTGTATTGCCCACCCCGCACAGCCTGAGTTTGCAATAAAACTGGGACACTGGGACTTGCACACCTTCGCTGTCACAGAGAGGACTGGGGCTGGGGGCCTCCAGCAGGCTGAGCGGCGCGGGGGGCCAGGCCAGATAAGGCCTTGCTGGCGGCTGTGCGCGAACCGGTTGGAGCTCTGGATAAAGTGCGGTTTTCCCCTTCTGGGAGAGAAGGGGCAGGCCAGGTGGGGCTAGGGCGGGGCCATGCCGAGTCCCGGCCATCTGGTGCCGCGCACCCATCCACGTGTGTGAACTTGGGCCTCTTGGTATCCGACTTCTGGTGGAAACGTTCGGCGCAGGAGGGGCCTGGCAGGGGCTGTGCGCCCGAGTGGATGAGTCAGTGCGTGGCTGAGGTGAAGGAGCGACTGGAACGCTTTTCTATTCTATTCTAATTCTTTTTTTTTTTTTTTTGACGGAGTCTCGCTCTGTCTCCAGGCTGGAGTGCAATGGCGCGATCTCGGCTCACTGCAACCTTCACCTCCCGGGTTCAAGCGATTCTCCTGCCTCAGCCTCCCAAGTAGTTGGGACTACAGGCACATGCCACCACGCCCAGCTAATTTTTGTATTTTTAGTAGAGACAGGGTTTCACCATGTTGGCCAGGGTGGTCTGGATCTCTTGACCTCGTAATCTGCCCCCCTTGGCCTCCCAAAGTGCTGGGATTACAGGCATAAGCCACCGCGCCTGGCCTTTTTTTTTTTTTTTATTATTTTGAGACAGAATTTTGCTCTCTTTGCACAGGCTGGAGTGCAATAGTGCTATCTCGGCTCACTGCAACCTCTGCCTCCCGGGTTCAAGCAATTCTCCTGCCTCAGTCTTTCGAGTAGCTGGGATCACAGGTGCGCGCCACCACACCCGGCTAATTTTCGTATTTTTAGTAGAGACATGGTTTCACCATGTTGGCCAGGCTAGTCTTGAACTCCTGACCTCAGGTGATCTGCCCTCAGCCTCCCAAAGTGCTGGGATTACAGGCGTGAGCCACCGCACCTGGCCTGACACACTTTTCAAACTCGATGCGGGGAACTAGCACTCCTGGGGAACAGGTGGGAAGATTGGAGGGCACTGAGGCAAGGATGGGGGACCCCTTCCCATGGCCCTTTGGCTGGTGCAGGGTCCCGGGCCAACTGCCCCGGTAGGGGATTGCAGGAAGAAGTGGCCTCTCCCAGGGCTAGGTGGGAGATGGGGGAGTCCTCACACTGCACCCTGTCTCCAAGTGTCCTTAAAGTGCCACTTGGTGCATCCCACCCCCATGGCATCCTTGCCCTGTCCCCTTCCTCAGGCGTCCTTATCAGATTCCCAAACATCTTCACAGGCCCCTCCAATCAGAGTTTCCTGCCCTTCCTCCCCCAACGAACCCTAACCCTAACCCCCAGCTCTGGAGCCTTTCAAACCCTAGCCAGTCTCTCCCTGTTCCCAGTGCCCCTGCAGAGAGCTCCCCTGCTAGGCCTTTCCTCCCCCGGGTCTCCTGCATGGCACCAAGAATGATGGTGACATCCCCAAGCGGGTAAGAAGACAGGGTAGGATCTGGCCTTGGGCCCTCAGCCCTGCCTCTGCCCCTGGACCCAGTACCCTTATACCATCCTGTGACCAGGTTCCTGTCAGTCACAGACCAGCAAGTCCTGCCTGTCCCCATCCCAGACAAGGCACCTCCTAGCCTGGGGTCTGAGGAGAAATGGGCTCTGGCCTGGAGGGGCACTGCCACCTGCACCCCTGGGAGGTGGAGGAGGAGGACGCCAGCACAGTCCTTCGGTCAGAGTTTTGTGGCAAACCATAGAGGTGTCCTCTCAAGCTGGGCCCTGGTGGGGTTGGGGACCTGGGTGTCTTTGTTTCCAGACTCTGGGACAAGCCCAAGGCCGACTCCTGACATGCTGGGGAGCTGGGACTCAAGGCCAGCTGCCGGGAAGGACAGGGCAGAACCTCAGACAATTCCTCTGCGGTCATGCCCCGTCCTGGGCAGCCAGCGGGGGTGGAATTACCATGGAAGCAGGAGGCACGGACAGTGACTGTGAGGGTCCCCAGGGTTACATCTGCACCGTGTGTGGCCAGGAGAGCTGTGGCATGTGATACGACAGTACATGGGACTTGGCTGTCTCAGTACACAAGCAGTGTCATGTCCTTTGCTTGGCTGTCAGGCATGGGGGTAGGGAGCACGTTGTGGACCCACACTGGGTGCAGAGGGCAGGTCCTGGCTGGCATCTGCCTGAACCCAATTATGTTTCTGCCTCTAGGGGCTGCGCGCCATGTCTCACGCCTGTAATCCCAGCACTTTGGGAGGCCGAGGAGGGCAGATCACCTGAGGTCAGGAGTTTGAGACCAGCCTGGCCAATATGGTGAAACCCAGTCTCTACTTAAAAAAAAAATACAAAAATTGGACCGGGCGCAGTGGCTCATGCCTGTAATCCCAGCACTTTGGGAGGCGGGTGGATCACCTGAGGTCAGGGGTTCGAAACCATCCTGGCCAACATGGTGAAACCCCATCTTTACTAAAAATAATACAAAATTAGCCAGGTGTGGTGGCGCATGTCTGTAATCCCAGCTACTTGGGAGGCTGAAGCAGGAGAATTGCTTGAACCTGGGAGGCAGAGGTTGCAGTGAGCCAAAATCACACCATTGCACTCCAGCCTGGGCAACAAGAGTGAAACTCCGTCTAAAAAAAAAAAAAATTAGCCAGATGTGGTGGCGGGCGCCGGTAGTCCCAGCTACTCAGGAGGCTGAGGCAGGAGAATCACTTGAAACCGGCAGGCAGAGGTTGCAGTGAGCCGAGATCGTGCCACTGCACTCCAGCCTGGGTGACAGAGTGAGACTCCCTCTCAAAAAGCAAAATGAAACAAATTAGCCAGGCGTGGTCCTAGGTGCCTACAGTTTCAGCTACTCTAGAGGCTGAGGCAGGGGAATCACTGGAACCCAGGAGATGGACGTTTCAGTGAGTCGACTGCCTTGAGTTCCTCTAGGAAGCTTTGCTTTGCCACTCCTGGCTCTGTCCTCCACCCCGCCACCCACCGCCACCCAGCAGCTGGGACTCTGCCTCAGCTCTGTGGGGAACCCCACAAAGGACTCTTTCTGCCCCCTACTCACTGTCCTCCCTGCACTGTCCCCCTCACAGACTCTGTGGTCCATCTGATGGGGCTCTCTTACCTAAGCCCTCCATGGGCTCCCAATGGCCCCCAGTTCAAAGCCCAAACTCCCTCTCCTGACGTAAGCAGTCCCTTCTTGATCTGACCACGCCCAGGCTTTCCTGTTCCTCCTTCCTAGGTATGGTGTGCCTCCTGTTGGTCTCATCTTTATGCTTTTACCCCTGGAAGAGGCCCTGACACCACCTCCCCCAGAAAGCCTTCCCTGATCTCCCTGCACATTTGTCTATTGAGCACCTACCACATTAGTGCAGGCTCCCCCCTGCCCAGTGCCTGTCTCCTCTGCTCCACTGGAGACCCCCTCAGAGCCAGGCACAGGGCAGAGTACCCCACAATACCCCTGGAGGCGTGAGCAGAATGAATGCAACCAGGTCCTGTGCTTCCTGAAGCCCAGCGATTCGGCATGCCTCTCTCCTTCAGGGGAGGCCCATGTTGATTCACCCAGGTGGGAAATCATGCCCTGCCCCCAAACTGAATGCCCTTCTATTCTCTCCCACCCCCATTCTATGAGACTGTGGGGAGCTCCTGAGGGCAAGGACAGCCCCGCCTTCCCTCAGCACAGTTTTTGGTCCCTGGGCTGGGCACCCACCGCTGCTTGCGATTCTCCTTCCAGCCTGCAGGCCAGTCCGTGACTGTGTAAATACACTTTATTTTCCATCTTTCCCGCCTAGGCGACATGTGGAGTGAACAGGCAGTGTGCAAAATGGTGGCGGGCAGTGTAGGGGGCGTGTGGAGAGCCCCGTGGGTGCCTGCCCCGGTCCCCAGGCTTCATAACACTGAAAAGTGGGCAGCTAGGAAGCGGGGACGGAGCAGGGGTCCCCACCCAGGAAGCGCCAGGGAGATTGCTTGTGACGCTACTCTACTGGAGGCTCCAGGAGCACCGAGGGGGGCAGCCCCCAGGGTCATGAGGCCCGGGGAGCCGGGGGGAGGGACGAAGGGGCCTGGGGGCATCGTTGGATTTTGGCACCGTTCTCAGCTCTGATTCAGCAGAGACAACGGGACCACCAGGAGGAAGTGAGGGGAGGCCGCTCGCTGGGAAGCTCCTGCCTGGGGGCCTGGCCCTGGCTGAGGGTGGGGCTGGAAACACAGGAAGAAAGGGAAGTAGATGGAGACCGAGGACCCCCGTAGAGATACCCCTCCATCACTGGCCAGGATAGGGGGCGCGAGTGTCTCCCAGAGGAAGATGTGGGGCACTGGGGAGAGGGGTCTCTTCACTTCCTGGAAGCTGCTCTGGCCCCAGAGAAGCAGGGAGGCTTCCCGCTGGCCACTCAGTCCCCAGGCGCCCCGCACACAGTAGGGGGACTTTGGTTTCCGCTGCAGGGGCCACGGTGCCTGCGCCAGGCAGGAGAGGCCGGCCTGGCCATCTGTCCCCAGCGGCCTGACTCCCCTAGAGATGGCCAGGGGCTAGTTAAGGGTCACTTCATCCCGAGGAGTGTCGTGGGGTGCTGATGTCCAGCCCAGAGCTGGCGCTCTCCTTCCTCAGGCCTCGGCTACCTCCTGAGCGCTTCCCAGCAATGTCGCCCCTGTCCCAGAAGGAAGCCTGCTAGGAGGTGGGAGCTGCCTGCTCATTCAGTGCTGGGACCTCTGGGTCGTCTGTCCCCTGCCCTCTGCCCTCCTGTTAAGAGAGCAGTCAGCCCCTCCAGGCACCCCTGGAACGCCAGAGAGCCCGGAGGGGTACAGACCAAGATGGGTAAACACTGCTGGGGAAGGAGAGCCTGCCCCGGGGTCCTGAGGAGCCCAGGTCGGACCCTACCCTCTGCGCTGCCTCGCCGGGCCTCGCTTTAGGGGTGGCCGAGCCACAGAGGGCGCGTAGTTTGTCAAGTGCGGCAGGTGGGGAGCAGAACGCGGACTGCCCGGGCGCCCCCCGCGGCTGCGGCCTCCTGACTCCGGGCGCGCTGGGCACGGCCTCAGTTGTCCAGACCCTGGCTGTAGGGCGCGGCCAGCTCATCGGCGTCGCTGTCTGAGCTGCCCTCGCTGTCCTTGGCCGGCCGCTCCAGACGGCGGAAGAAGCGCGCATCGCGCGGGGACAGAGGGTACAATGCGTCCTGCAGGGCAGCGCCCACGCCTACGCCAAGTAGCTCCTCGTCCGACGACGGCAGCGAGTCCTCGTCCAAGTGCCGCGCCAGGCTCAGCCCGTCGAAAGCCAGCGGGTCCTCGAAGGGCGGCGGGCCCTTCAGCAGCCGCACCTGGGGCGGGGGACCGGCGCTGCAGGCGTGGACCGGCCTTCTGCCCCGCCCTCCCAGCCGCATCCTCCGCAAGGCACCGGCGCTCGGCTCGTCCCAGGCCGACGAAACCCAGGCCTGTCCCCGGCATCCCCGCGCCGGCTCACCTCGGCCTTCAGCTCCTCGATCTGGTCCTTGAGCTCGCGGATGTACTGCGATGAGTCCGAGTGGTTCAGCTGGCCCTGGATGCGGCCTTCCTCCCTCTGCGGGGTGCGCCAGGTCACGCGGGGCCAGTGCCATGCTGGGCCTGGGGTCCGGCCCCGCTCCTGCCCCGGGCCCTGCCCCCGCCCCTGCCCCGGGCCCTGCCCCCGCCCCCGCCCCCCCACCCCGGCCCCGCCGCTCACCTGGATCTCCAGCTCGGCAATGCGCTGCCGCATCTCGGCCACCGCAGCCATGCTGTCCGCCTCCCGCAGTCGCACAGCCATCACCTCCTCCTTGCTCTGGGGTCGGGGGATTGGGGGGAAAGGAGGGCGGGTCAGGGGGCGCGGCGCATCAGGGGGCGGGACCGCGGGCAGGGGCGAATGAGGAGGCGGGGCCGCCGGCGGAGGCGGGTCAGGAGGCAGGACCGCGGGCAAGGGAGGTGCGGACGGGGGCGGGTCAGGAGGCGTGGCCGCGGGCGGGGACGGATCAGGAGGCGGGACCGCGGGGGGTGGTCAGGAGGCGGGGCCTGATCAGGAGGCGGGGTCGCGGGCAGGAGCAGGTCAGGAGGCGGGGCCGCGGGCGGGGGCGGGAGGACCGCGGGCAGGGGCAGATCCGGAGGCAGGACGCCGGCAGAGGCGGATTGGGGGCGGGGCCTCATGTAGGGGTGCGTCCGGGGGCGGTGCCACTGGCAGGGCGGGGCCGCGGGGGTCTGCACCTTGCACTCTGCCTCCGCCTGCTTGCGGCGGCTTTCGCTGAGCTGCGTCTGCAGCCCCTTGTTCTGTGCAGCCAGGTACTGCAGCTTCTCCTGCAGCGCCGCGCGCTCCGCCTCCACGCGGTTCAGAAGGTTGCGGTGGATGTGGTCCTGGGATAGTGAGGAAGGGAGGACGGAGGACGGCGGCGGTCAGGGCCTAACTCAGGGGCTGGCCACGGACACCACGCCCCTTCTCCAACGAGCAGGCCCCCCGAGTCCACCTGCGTCTCAAGTTCCACCACGCGCTGCCGCAGCTCGCGGCCCTCGGCCAGGGCCTGGGCCTCGCGCAGACGCACGCTCATCAGCTCGTCCTGCAGCTCGCCCACGACCAGCTTCCGTGGGGACTCCTTCCAGCGGCCGCCGCGGGCCAGATGGGCCTGGGGGGTGAAGCCGAGAGGCCGGCGGTCAGCCTCCGCCCAAGAACACCGAGGGGACGGCCCTAGGGGGCGCTCTGCCCGCCGGCGCCCACCCGGCCCTCACCTGCCAGGTGTCCGAGAGCTCCTGCAGCTGCAGTTTAAGCTCTCGCGTCGAGGCCACCGCCTGGCCCTCCCGCACCTTGAGCGCCTTCAGCTCCTCTTGCAGCTGCGCCACATTGTTCTCGTCGGGCAGCGAGCTGTTCCTCTGCGGGGAGAGTGGGGTCAGGGCCTGGGGGAGCAGCGCAGCCGCATGGCCCTTCCTGCAGGACAAACGCCCCCAGCCACGTTTCCTCCTGAGCTCCGCCTTGGGCGGCTCAGATGGGGGAGGGCGACCCCCTTGACAAGGCCCACGGGGAGCGGACTCGCCTGTGGAACCCGGTTGGAGCTCCTCAGCTATAAAATGGGTGTAGTAACAGCACCTACTCTCACAGGGTGTCCTAGGGCAACCCCCATAAACGCCGCGCTGCACACACTGACTCCCCGAGGTCTGAGATCCATCCCCTCAGGGACATGATCAGGTGGAGGACCTGCCCCAGCAGAAACACCCTGTCTGCCCTCTGGCCCCCAGGCCAGGCCACACCAGGCCAGGCAGTCCCTCTCCCTGGGAACAGGCTGAGTGCCAGCCTTGGCCCTGTCCTGGTGTCCCAGGGCTCATTGATGGAGGATTTGTGCTCCAGGACCCACATCCAGCTTTCTGGATGAGGTCCGCACTGACCCGTGTTTGGGTCTAGGGCTGGGACAGATCTAGCAGCATGTCCTGGAGGCACACTTCCCTATGAAGTGGAGGGAGGCGGGAGCGGAGCCCAGCTCTTGGCTGGTGATGAGGGCCTGGAAGCAGATGGCCTCTCAGTCCTCCATTTGGGAGGACTCCCAAAATAGTGCAGGCTCGAGGGGGTGGGGAATGGCTCCTGCTGAATGTGTGAATGGGTCCCTGGGTGCTTTCCTTCCTCTGGGAGCTCCGTGGGAGAGTGGAGTCGATGCCAAGTCAGAGAGCAGTTGGGGAGGAACCCAGAAGCCCTGGGATGGTGTCTGCATGGGAATGTGTAGGGAGGCAGCCACAATGGGCCTGGGCCTTCCTTTCTCTCCTTCCTGTCCCCCTCCCCCATCCCCTTCTCTCCCCCCTTCCTTCCTGGAACCCAGTACTGGGGGAAACACACACAGGTGGGATGCGGGTATCCAGGAAGCTCATAGAAGCTGCCACGCTGCTGGAGTTTGCCTCATACAGGAGCGTGGGCATGCTGCGCGTGGGGTTGTGCTGTGTGTGTGCATATGTATGGTTGTGTGTGCACGGGGGTGGGGGATTCTGACCTGGGGTCACTCCCAAAGCTTATCCAGGACCCCTCCTGTGCCCCAGGGTCCCCCCGACACCTGCCCGTCTGCCTCCCCATTGCACCTTTTCCATGTCGAGAACCTTGTCCTGCATCTCCCGAAGGGCCCCCAGTGTCTCCGTCTCCCGCAGCCTCGACTGCTCCAGCTCGGTCTCCAGGTGGGACACGAAGTCTTCTGTGAGGCGGGGGTTCTCCTGGGGGAGGCAGAGAGCTGCGTGGGGCCCCAGGCCATGGCTAGGGGATGGGCAGCCTCCATGCCTGCTGGCTTCTCCCCCCCTCCCCAGAGCCCTTCAGCAGGGAGAGGGGCCCAGGCTTGGGGTGTCCTGGGCTGGACCCCCTGATGCTCAGGGCCTAGAGGTCCTGGCATCCATGCAGCTGGCCCGGTCCAGCTTCCTTCCTGGAAAGGCTGCACAGAGGGGACATTCTGAAAGGGGACTTGCCTTGGCCTTCGGATGCCCCGCAGGACCCCAGTGACTGGTTTTCCGGGATCACTGGTGAGGGTGGGAGATGGGTTCTTGCTGGGTGGTCACCGTTCCAGCCACATGGTGGGCGAGGCGGGGGGTGGGGGAAAAGCCTGGGGCTGTGCACCTGTCTCTCCACCTCTCTCCTCTGCATCCCACCCTCCATTTCAAATCAGGGAAGGATGAGGAAAGAGTTTGTGGGTATCACCCTCTTGCTCCATGCCCTGGCTTCTCAGAAGTTCCCCAGTGGGGGCCCCTGGAGTGATGGACACTGCCACCTGGACCTGAAAAAGGACACCTGGTCCCTGGGGTGGGAGCCGGGCTCCCTCTTACTGACCTTGTGGCCTGGCAGGGCAGTTCTCTGGGGGACTGCCTCAGCCCTCCCAGCCACCACACTCTTCCTGTGGGTCTCTGAGATCCATGTGTGACGGTGGCTCTGCCTCGGCCCAGACAGCCTCCAGGCCCCATGTGGCTCCTCTGGGCCACCTCATCTTGCCTGCAGTGGCCTCCCTTTGGGCCTGAGGAGGTGGCCTTGGGCCTCCCCGATCTCTGCATCCCCCCAAGGTTGGAGCTCAGGGGTGGCTGGTGGAGTCTCTCTAACGAGCCTGAAAGGCAGCCTCATGCAGTGGGTGGGATGAGCCCAGCCTCAGTTTCCCTAATGTCCATGCTACCTCAGAGCAAGGTGGGATAAGAGTGCTCACAGACTCTGAGGGCCACAACGCCAGCATCATATGGATGTGGTTCATGGGGACAAGTGAGAAACAGTGAAGCTCTCCTTCTCCCCAGGAGCAGTGGATCAGCTAGAATCCCCGGGCCAAGGCTTGAGCCACAGTCTCTGGGCCTGGGGGCGGAGGGGGCACCTCTGTATTGGATGGCTCTTCTTTCTCAAGCACTCCATGGTTTCTCCAACCTACACCCCACTGCCAGGCCCTGCTGGGTCAGGCCAGGATGGCAGCGGGACCTACAGCGTCGCTCCCTGCCCCTCCAGGGCATGTGTCCCTGTGGCCTGCAGGGCTTAGGGCTGCAGCCACTGGTGGTCCCTGTGATCAGGAAGGCCAACTGCTGAGTGCAGCTGCAGTTAAGTTTTTTTGTTTTTTTTTTTGAGATGGAGTCTTGCTCTGTCACCCAGGCTGGAGTGCGGTGGTGCCATCTTGGCTCACTGCAACCTCCACCTCCCAGGTTCAAGTGATTCTCCCGCCTCAGCCTCCTGAGTAGCTGGGACTACAGGTGCGCACCACCATACCCAGCTTATTTTTGTATTTTTATTAGAGATGGGGCTTCATCATGTTGGCCAGGCTGGTCTCGAACTCCTAACCTCAGGTGATCCACCTGCCTCAGCCTCCCAAAGTGCTGAGATTAAGGCGTAAGCCACTGCATCAGGTCGCAGTTAAGTTCTAAAAGCTTTCAGGAGAAGCAAATCTTGGGGTGGGGCCCCAGCTCATGGGCCTGCCCATCATGGGACCCAAAGTTCATGGCCCTCAAGACACTCAGGGTGCCCCCTCAGCCCCACCCTGCTGGCTCAGAGCTCCCCAAACAGTCCCGGACTGCCCTGCTCCCATTCTCCATGGCTGGCCCCCCAGGGACACCCAACAATCCTTCAGACCCTGGGGAGAGGCAAGAGCCTCCGTAAGGAGTCACAGCCCTGTCTGCTGCCTGTGACACAGAGGAAACCCTGCAGGGACAGCCCGGTCTTCAGAGGCCTCCGTGCTGAGGCTGGGGGTTGGGAAGTCAGATACTGCAGACACACTATGAGGTGGCAAGAAATGGATATCAGGATGTCTCAGAATGTGGAGCTGCTGGGGGAGAATCTGCGCTTGTCTCTGAGTTCCCCTTACCCCAGAAAGGAACAGGAGGGCCAGGTGCTGAGGCAAGGCAGATATGAGCCCTGAAAGAAAACCGTTGGGCGGGGGCGGGGGCGGGGGCGCGGGGCATGGCCCCGCCCACCAGCCCCGCACACCCACCCCTACCTGCTGCTCCTGTAGCTGCCGGATGGTGCTCTGTGCCTTCTGCAGGTCCTCGGCCGCCGAGCTGCACTGCTGCCGCACCACCGCCAGCTCCCGCTTGATGACGTAGTTCTCCTCTGCCTCCTGCGCCCGTGTCACTTGCCCCTGAGAACAGCGAGGACAGGGGGCAGGGGGAGGCCGTGACCCTCGGCTCCCACCCAAGGCCCTGCCTCCCGCCACAGGGGGAGGCCCAGAGAGTGGAGGTGGGGGGAAGTGAGGTGGGGGCCTCCCGTACTCAGAGCCTGGGATGAGCGTCCCACTGGGCCTGGGGACGTGGGTGGGTGACAGGCAGGAATAGGACACCTGGAGGAGCCTGGGAGGAACAGAGCTAGCCCTGGGCTTGGAAAGCTCCATCTCCTTCCCCACTCTGGCTCTCAGTCTCTGCCCCAGTTGGGATCCTTATCCAGGGGCACAGCGAGGCCACCTGTGCCTATTCATGCCAGACTCTGCCGGTGAGGGTGAGGATCTGGGGACAGCCGAGGCCCCGGCAGGACAGGGCTGGGCTCCCGGGGGCATTCACCTCTCCCAGTGGCATCTTCTCTAGTCCTGGGCTCTGGGGCCTCCACCTGCCTGGAGCTAAGACCCCCTTTTATCCCCCACCTCATCTTTGTCCCCTACCCAACTTGGGCCCCCCATTCCAGGCTCAAAGCCACCAGGTGGCAGGTGGCAGCTTCCAGATAAAGCCATTCAAGATGAGGTGGCAGCAGGAGCAGGTGAGCTAGAGAAGGTGGTAGCAGGCATTGCAGGTAGGAGCAGAGAGCAGCAGCGTGAGGGCCGGGCGTGTGTGTGCGCGTGTGTGTGTGCATGTGTTGTGCGTGTGTTGTGTGTGTGTGTGACCGCAGCACTGCACACACCAGGGCCTTATGTGAATATGGTTTTAGGTTCCCCAGCCCTCCTGGGTCCCCACCCTGTGTCGCCCGGAGGAAGCTTTCTGTACATGCATGTGGACATTCACATCCAAACGCACTCACAGCCCCTCCACACACACCCTTCTCCCCACTTCACATGCCCCGCCCCCCCGGGAAGCCTCTGTGTCCCCCAGAAGCGGTCCCCAGCTGCTCCATGCATGGCGCCAGGCCTGCCCGCAGAATGGCAGGGAAGAGGCGGTTACTGGCTGTCATGTGCAGGGTGCAGGGAAGGGGCCAGGAAGGAATCCGGAGAGGGGATAAAAAGCTACAGTACCTGGATTAACCTATCAGCCAGAGCAGCGCTCTCCTACCCGGCGAAGGGGGTTCCCAGCGACAGGGGGAGGAGGCAGAGCGGAAGGCGCGGGGACAGGAGAGGGGAGACAGACAAGAACCACTTGTCACTAACGCAGTGGACTATCTCTAGAAGCGGGGGAGAGAGGAGGGAAGACCAGAGAACCAGCAGGAGAGGACCCGGAGGAAGACCAAAGCTAGAGCCAGCTCCATCCTGGAGAGGGGTTTGGTGTGAGCGGGGAGGTCGGGGGTGCCCGCGGCTGTGGGGGAGGCCGCAGGGCTGGGAAACCCACTGTCCCACCCTCCAGGGTCAGCCGGGCCGCTGCTGGCTGGAAAAACTGTGGGGGGCAGGGGGACTTTTGGCTTCGTGCGGACCTCCTGGGGAGTGGGAGAGGAGGGGTGCATTGTAATTTTAAGGCAGAACAAGGCTTTGGGGCGAGGGCAACCAAATCCGGCTGCCGACCCACTTCCTGTGGCCAGTGGAGGGTCAAGTGAGGACGAGTGAGGAGCAGGAACTGGGGGCTCCCGGGGCTGGGGCTCAGTGAGCCCCCGATTCCACCCCCATCTTTAGCATGTTGGGGAGCAGAGTCCGGGCTGTGGCTCCCCACCATGGCGCCACGCTTCTCCTCCACTGGGTTTCCTTTCCTTTCTTTTGAGGGCAAGACTTCCAAATTACAGGGTGGGGTGGCTTGTGGCCCAATTACGGGGCTCGTCCATCAAAGTGGCAGTTCTCCCTCCTCCTCACCCCTCCCCGTCTGTGCAGCCAGGGAGGGCGCAGAACACAAATGGATTCCTGTGGCTGCAGGCCACTGGGTTGTAACTCGCCCCCACTCCAGGATTAATCACCATACGAGTTGCCCCCAGTTGCAGGGCACTCCAAATCGGGTTCAGGTCGGGTCCTGGGGCAGGAAGGTAGGGCTGCTTAGTCCTCCAGAGAGGAGAAGACTTGGAGGAGTCCACCCCAGGTTAGCGACCATGCCCCGCATGGTGGGTCACACCCCACGGCGACCATGTCCTCACGGTGGCCACGCCCCTCACCTTCTCTAGGGTTTCAATCCGCTGTTTCAGGAGCCGGTTCTCTGTCCGAAGTCTCTATGGGGGTGGGGGGAGATCACGTCATAGCCCGCCCCCCACGCCTGTCTACATGCACCCCTCATTTGCCCACTGCCGGGGTCAGTCCCCTTAGGGCCAGGCCACTTTTCCGGGCAGGGCACAGCCAGTATCTTACATTCTGGGTCAGCGATTTCAGAAAACAGGGCCAATTCCTGTTCAGACTGGCTTGATTACAAGAAAATAAAAAGTTTTAAAACAAACCTGGGTTCAGTAAAAATAACGTCAGTGCCTTCGTGGCTGTGTGTGTGTTTGGGGGTCAGTCAGTACCCACACCCCCTCAGAAGACTCCATCCCACACGTGGGTCAGTCTGCCCAGGGTTGTGCGGGAATCAGTGGGGGAAGCAGCTGTCGAGCAGCCACCACCCACCCCTCGCTGCTTTGCCCCAAGCACCCGGGTTCAATTCCGGGGGCAGGCTCCTCTTTGAGTCTGGGTCCAGCGTGCTGATCACGCATCCTTTCTCGACAACTACATTCCCATGACCTGCTGAGAGCAACCTGTCCCCAGTGGTTTTCTCTGTTCCCTGGCTGGGGTTTCGAAGACGTCTCCCTTGCTCCTGCCTTCCATTCTGTGCTGATGGATTTTGGCTAGATATTTGCGGTTTTAGGCCAGGTGTAGTGGCTCACGCCTGTAATCCCAGCACTTTGGGAGGCCAAGGCAGGCAGATCACCTGAGGTCAGGAGTTCGAGACCAGCCTCTACTAAAAACACAAAGATTAGCCAGGCGTGGTGGTGCATGCCTGTAATCCCAGCTACTGGGGAGGCTGAGGCAGGAGAATCACTTGAACCCGGTAGCAGGGGTTGCAGTAAGCCAAGATCACCTCACTGCACTGCAGCCTGGGTGACAGAGCAAGACTCCATCTCCAAAAAAAAAAAAAAGAAAAAGAAAAAGACATTTGCACTTTAGGTTCCCCCAGGACACTCTGGGGAGCAGGTGAGGTTTGCAAACGAGTTGAATCTCGACTGTACCTGCGCTCCCTTGCTTGATACTAAGGTGGTACAGAAATTGTTTGGATTGGCAGGTGAGTGAGGGTCCTGCCACACTGCAGGTCACACAGAATATTTCCTGGGTTTCTTCTGGGGAGAAAAGGTGATGGAAATACCTAGAACATTCCCAGGAAGCAAATGCAGTCAGACAGAACCGCAGACTTGACAGTCATTGATACATGTCATGTGGGGAAACTGAGTCAGAGTGGGGCGGGGCATTGCCCTAGTCCCTCAGTTCAGCTGGGTCAGAGCTATTTCAGGTCTCTGGTTCTCATAGCAATCTGGAGCCCTGATCCCTGGCCCCTGGGTTTCCCTATCATCTCTCTCGCTTCAACCCATCACAGCACCAAGCACAGCCATCCTTGCAGGAGCTGGACACACCTTTTGTATTTATTTCTATATTTTTGTAGAGACGGGGTATTGCTATGTTGCCCAGACTGGTCTCCAACTCCTGGCCTCAAGCCACCCTCCCACCTCAGCCTCCCAAAGTGTTGGGATTATAGGTGTGAGCCACTGTGCCGCTGGAGCTGGAATTGAATCCTTGTCTGTTGGACTCCAGTGTTAGCCACTGTGTGGCTCTGCCCCTGAAGAGCATGGAGCCAGGCTGTGTTGGGTTTGTGTCTGTGTCCCTTCCTATCACTGGGGCGCCCTCAGTCTCAGCTGTGACTTTGGCACACAGCAGGTGCTCAATAAATGTTTTTTTTCTTTTCTTTCCTTTTTTTTTTTTTTTTTGAGACAGAGTCTCACTCTGTCACCCAGGCTGGAGTGCAACGGTACAATCTTGGCTCACTGTAACCTCCGCCTCCTGGGTTCAAGTGATTTTCCTGCCTCAGCCTCCCGAGTAGCCGGGATTACAGGTGTGTGCCACCACACCCAGCTAATTTTTGTATTTTTAATAGAGACGGGATTTCACTGCATTAGCCAGGCTGGTCTCGAACTCCTGACCTCAAGTGATCCACCTGCCTCCGCCTCCCAAAGTGCTGGGATTACCTGCATGAGCCATCGCGCCCGGCAATAAATGCTTGTTGAGTAAATAACTAAAATCACGTGTAAAGGGAAGAATGCGCAAGGAAGGAGAGAGAAGCTTTGCACACTCAGGAAACCCCCTGACCTGGCAGGGCTGGCGGGCCAGTTGCCCCAGGAACCAGGGGCCCCGGGTGAGTGCCCACACCCTGCCCTACACACCCTGGTGTCTGGGCCCTGCGTGCTCCATCTTTCCCCAGAGGGCGGTCCCCTTGCGGGGTCCTCCACTGCAACCTTCTTGAAATTCCTCCAGCCCCCAAGGCACGCTGCTGCCCTGGGCCTTTAGCCCTCGACACCCTGGGCCCGGAGCCTCTGCCCAGGTCAGCCTTGCCTACCGCGTGCACATCCTTGTCCAGAGCATTTAGAGTCCGCACTCTAGTTCAGTGGTTTATTGATTGCTTCCCCATGACGCTGGGCGGCCCAGCGGGGCAGGGACCTTGACTGTCTTGGTTACCGAGGCGTCAGGCGGGGGAGGCGCTCACAGCTGGCCTAACAGGTGAAGGACCGCGCAGGTGGGCGGAGGCCTGTCCGCCAAGGACGGCCGGGTCCGCCTGTGCGCTGGGAAGGCTCGCCCCCTAGCGGCCGATCTTTAGAGTACGGAGGGCAGCCCCCAAAGGCCTCCCATCCCTGTCCCCGCCCCCGGGCCCCTGGACTCACTTTGATCTCGATCTGCTCCTCCATCTCCTTGCTCTTCATGGCTGCGTACTCCTTCTCCAGCCTGCAGATCGGGAGGGCCCCGTGGTTACTGTCATGCCCTCGGGGGTCCCCCCTTCCTACCAGTACCCTGGTTGCCCAGCAGGCACCAACCTCTTCATCTTCTTGGGGTTGTACTTGACCTGGTAGGCTTTGAGGACCAGCTTGTCCGGGCAGCTGTCGAACTGGTGGGGGATCACTCTCTGGAAGTACTGTGGGGACACAGCCGGTCACCAGGTCACCAACATGCAGGCCCTGACCACCAGGGGCCGCCCGAGCCCTGTTGCCCTGGAGGGGGGCAGGAACGGGTCTGCCCGGGGTGTCGCCATGTCCTCAACGCCGTGTCCTCAGTGTTTGTGGAGCAACGGAAAGACTGAGCGTGAGGGGAGGGAATGGGGGACTGCCTGCAGCCAAAGCCTTAGTTTCCAGAAGAAAAGCTGGCAGATGCTGGATGTGGTGGCTCATGCATGCTTTTAAATCCCAATGATTTAAAAGCCTGAGGCGGGAGAAATAAATAGCTTGAGCCCAGGAGTTTGAGACCAGTGTGGGCAACATAGTGAGACCCCATTTCTGAAAAAAAAAAAAAAAATAGCCGGACATGGTGATGTGCACCTCTGGTTCCAGCTACTCAGGAAGCTGAGGCGGGAGGATCGCTTCAGCCCAGGAGGTGGAGGCTGCGGTGAGCTAGGACTGCGCCACTGTACTCCAGCCTGGGCCACAGAGCAACTCCGACTTAAAAAAAAAAAAGAAAAAGGAAAAAGAAAAAAAGAAAAGCAGGCCAAGGAGGCTCTCCTGGGAGTGAAGGCTGAGGGTCGGGGGGTCTGACACAGGGGACCTTCGTGGGGGAAGGAGGATGGGTATGCCGGGGGCCTCGGGCCTGTGCAAAGGGTTAAGGTAAGCCCAGGGGGGACACAGCTCCTGCACCCGGCCCAGCTGGCCCCCTCTGGTAGCTGTGGACAATGCCTGCCCGTGTTCACGGACACAACCGTGGCCTTTGTGCATTTTTCCCTGAAGCACCAGCTGGAGGACGCGGGGAGGGGGCAGGGGCCCGCACAGCACAGAAGTGGCGGTGGGAGGCAGGCTGGGCGGCAGCAGGGCCTCCAGGCAGGCCAGGCTGGGGCGGGGCAAGGCGTGAGGTGGCCTAGACCCACAGACTCCCTCCTGTGCCCTCACCAGGCTGGGCGGCAGGGTGGGGATGCCCTCATGGTCAGCCAGAGTCATGATCTGCCATCAGGCTTTGGGGCATCTGCGGGGTTGGGGACAGGAGGTGGGCAGTGGGGCTCCCAGGGCTCAGCCTGGGCCTCCTATCTCCCTGCGGCCAGGCTGCTGGCCCCTGACTGTGTCTGGCAGAGCCTAGAGGGTCCTCTGGTCCCTTAGGGAGACCTCAGGGGGAACAGAGTGGATGGGAACAGATCAGGGATGTCAGGCACACCACCTTCCACCCTCGAAGCCGGGCCCTCTCTGTCACTTGTGAGGGCATCCTGTGACTCGAAGCCCCTGATTGGGGGCAGCCCCGCCGGCCCTGGCCCTCCCGGCCCACCTGGGACATCCCCTCCATGTCCAGCTGCATCAGCTCCGCCTGGTTCACCTGCAGCAGGGCGAGGCCCACTCGGAACACGATCTCCAGCCCCTGCAAAGGCGGCAAAGGCAGTGGGAGGTGGAGGGCAGGGAGGCTCCTGTTCCAGCCACCCCCAAGGGGCTGTCTTCCCTCCCCAGGCACCGTCGGTCCTCACCTCATACATGAAGATGTCGAAGACCCGGGTGGCGACGGGGAGTGGGAAGGTGGTCAGGAACAGTGTGAGGAACCAGGACGAGGCGTACATGGATGTGTGGAAGCTTTGGGAACGGAAGTGGGTGTTGAGGTCTGGGAGCTGCTCCTGCAGGGGTGGGAGGCCGGGTGGGCACAGTGAGGGGGACGCCCTCCCACCGGGGGGTGCTGGGCCTCAGTGTCCCCGCCTCCAGGGAGCCTTCCTGGACCTGCGCTGGGCAGCCCGAGGCTCCCTTCCTGGTGCTCCCTCAGCACTCTGTCTGGGGGAGGCCGAAGCACCCCAGAGCTTTGAGCAGCATGGGGTGGGGGCCAGGCAGGGATGGCAAGATCTGTAGCCGCCTGTGTTGGGGGCCCACCCTGGGTAGGTGATGCGCCCGTGGCAGCTCATGGGGTCCTCACGACAGCCTGAGAGGGTGTGTCTGAGGCTGGGGGAGTTGGGTCACTCCCCACAGACACCCTGAGACCCAGAGGTGGAGCATGGGCAGGTGGCAGCCTCTGGCCCTGGGGGGAGCTCCCCCTTCACCTTGTTACGTGACCTGCCAGCCACTGTACCTCCCTTGGACCCCAGCATAAAGCTTTGTGCAAGCTGTGTTGGATTGGCCTGAACTCTAGACAGCCAGAAAGTGGCAGACGGCTGGGGAAACTGAGGCCGGAGAAGGCGTTAGGATCCTGGGCTTCCTTCCAGCGCCAGGGGCTCTCTGCGCCCTGAGTTTGCAAGCTTGGCTGTGGGAGGGCTCTGCTACCCAGCCTGGGGTGGGGTGGTGCCTTCTCTGCAGCCCAGGCCTCCTGCTTGTGGCACTACCAGGCCCCCTTAGGCTACAGCACCGACCATGATCCAGGCCCAGGGAGTGGGGCTGTCACATCCAGGGATGACTGCACAGCCCCACCTGCCATGGCAGCTGAGGCAGGCCGGTGTGTGTGTGTGTGTGTGTGTGTGTGTGTGTGTGTGTGTGTGTGTGTGTGTGTGTGTGTGTGTGTGTATGCATGCGGGTGTGTGTATGTCCGCAAACGGCCTTGGCGGCTCTGCCTGCCAGCCAGGAGCAGGCCCTGCGGGGGCTGCTATTTATAAACAGACGTCTGCGGCTCTCCGGTAATCAGGCAGGCAGACAACACTCCCTCCTTCCACCACACTCTGGAGCAGACAGGGAGGTGGCTGTGGCTGTGTCCGATGTGAGCCTGCCCCACCCCTCTGCCTCAGTAGCCCTGGGAGCCCCCCTTCAGTGGTGGCTCTCCTGTCCCTCCAAGCATCCTTCAGGGCAGTGCTGCATGGGGAGAGGAGTGCCTTTTGGAGTTGGAACGTCCAGGTGTGATTTCACAGGCTTGGAATTTTCAGTCCAAGAGATGCCCGGGTATGGTCTAGGGTGCCAGCCCTGCCCTCCTGCGGTCCTGCTCCCTTGCAGCCCTGCCCACCTGTGGCCCTGCCCTCCTGCAGCCCTGCTTTCCTGTGGCCCTGGCCACCTGTGGCCCTGCTCACCTGCAGCATGTACTCGAACTGATAGATGCAGAGCCCGAGCTCGGCCATGCTGGGTTTGAAGAGCTCCCGCAGCCGGTACTCCTGCATCAGCCGCACGAACACACAGAAGGCCTCCTCCTCAGGCATCTAGGGGGGACGGGCAGGTGGGGGGGCTCAGGGCAGCCGGGAGGGGCGTCTCGCTGCTCATCAGGGCCCTGGGGTACAGGGGCCAATGTCCATGTCGGTACCTGGCTCCCTAGACTCTCATGACACACTGTTGGTCCCTGTGTCCTCACAAGCTGTTTTACTGATGGAAGACCTGAGGCTGAGGTCACCTGCCAAGGGCCACTCGGCAGGAAACAGGGGAGCTGGACCTGAACCCAGGGCTGGCCACTGCCAGCATCCCCCTGGTTAGGACACCTCCTGTCCCAGCTGCGTCCTCTCTCCCTGTCCTAAGCCCCTCGGTTTCTCTGGAGGAGACCCCCAAGCCCCATAAACACCACACTGGATGGCTTAAGTCCCCAGCCTGAGTTTCCTGTCCAACCCTGAGATGTGGCAGAGAGAGACAGCCTATCCCTCCAAACCCTGTCTCTGTCCTGGATGGTACAGCGGACAGGACCCAACCAGACAGGTGCCACTCACTGGGCCTTGGCCTGGCGATTGGCAGAGGTCACGGGTATGGATGGAGAGGGAGGATCTACCCCTAGCAAGATGCTGGGTGGAGGACACGCCACTTCTGTCCATCTCTTGGGGGCCGAGCCCAGGGTGGGCTGTCGTCTGGCAGGAGCCCAGCCACCCCCCAGCCACCTACCTGCATGAGGAGCAGGCCCACGATGAAGGCGCTTCCCTGGCAGTAGCCCACCTCCCGGTCTACCAGCGAGTATGCCTAGAAGGGAACAAGTCCTGAGAGCAGGGTCCCGCCCTCCAGCACAGCCGGTGAACTGGGGAACTGCTCCTTCCTTTGGGACCGAGGGAGTGGGGAGCCCTGGGCCTCACCTTCATGACATTGAAGAGGACCTCCTGGCCCAGGCTGTCCTGGCCCTTGAAGAACTCGTGTTCCGGGTAGGTGCGGGCGATGTCCCTGCGGATCAGCTTCTCGCATGGCGAGGACATCTTGAGCAGCTCGGAGTACTGGTTCTTGACGGGCATGTCCGTGGCGCTGCACAGGAGCTGCCACACGATGGCCCGGAAGTGGTGGGGGATGCCCTTGCGGATCAGCTCCTGGCCACGGGAGCAGGAAGCCGGGGCTGGACTCGGTCCCAGTGCAGCCTCCCCGTGGCCACCCAGCCCAGCTCCTCAGGCGTGGCTCATCCAGGCCTCAAGCATGGCACAGAACTCATGGTCCCCAATCCTTTTTTTACCCCCTTTTTTCAGAGACAGGGTCTCGCTCTGTCACCCAGGCTGGAGTGCAGTGGTGCGATCATAGCTCCCTGCAGCCTTGAACTCCTGGGCTCAAGCGATCCTCCTGCCTCAGCTTCCTAAGTAGCTGGGACTACAGTTGTGCACCACCACGCCTGGCTAATTTTTAAACTTTTTTGTTTTTTGAGATGGAGTCTCGCTCTGTTGCCCACGCTGGAGTGCAGTGGCGTGATCTTGGCTCACTGCTACCTCTTGCCTCCCAGGTTCAAGTGATTCTCCTGCCTCAGCCTCCCAAGTAGCTGGGATTACAGGTGCACGCCACCATGCCCAGCTAATTTTTGTATTTTTAGTAGAGTCGGAGTTTCGCCATGTTGGCCAGGCTGGTCTTGAACTCCTGACCTTAGGTGATCTGCCTGCCTCGACCTTCCAACGTACTGGGATTACAGGCGTGAGCCACTGCGCCCGGCCTACCTGGCTAATTTTTAAACTTTTTATAGAGTCGGAGTCTCATTACGTTGCCCAGGCTGGCCTCGAACTCCTGGCCTCAAGCGATCCTCCCACCTTGGCCGCCCAAAGTGCTGAGATTCCAGGCGTGAGCCACCACACCCCCATCCTTCATGAGCACTACAGGGCAGCAAGCACATGGGCACTCGAGGGTGCAGGGCCTGTCCAGCACCACCCTGACTCACTCTCTCCTGTCCCTGTGCTCTGGCAGGACACCCTGAAAGTGCCTGCACATCTCCACTGTTGCCGCTGTGCCCAGGCTGGGGCCCCGCAGACCCTGGTGCTGCCTGGTGGCTGAGTGACTGCACCACCTGCCCACGCTGTCGGCCCAGCCCCGCCTGCCTGGCCGCCCCCCACCTTGAGCAGCTTCTCCTTCCTGCGCCGCCACTCCTCCCACTCGTTGGCGATCCGGCCCCACAGGATCCACGTGTCCTCCTCCAGGTGGCTCAGGTTGGAGGAGGCCGAGGAGCTGGACACTAGCGAGGAGCCACTGTTCCGCCGCGAGCCATTCATGGAGCGCATGGACTTGGAGTCGGCCTCCAGGAGCCTGGGCAGGAAGGGCCGGCAGAGGGGAACCAGTGACTCCCTGGGGACAGGGATCCTTGGCGAGCCCAGCCCATCCTCCTGGGGGTCTCAGAGGACACCAGGGATTAGGTCCCTCTTGTTCTTTTTTTTTTTTTCTTTTTTGAGATGGAGTCTTGCTCTGTTGCCTAGGCTGGAGTGCAGTGGTGTGATCTCAGCTCACTGCAACCTCTGCCTCCTGGTTCAAGCAATTCTCCTGCTTCAGCCTCCCGAGTAGCTGGGATTACAGGTGCATGCCACCACACCCGGCTAACTTTATATTTGTAGTAGATATGGGGTTTCACCATGTTGGTCGGGCTGGTCTCGAACTCCTGACCTCAGGTGATCCACCTGCCTCAGCCTCCTAAACTGCTGGGATTACAGGCGTGAGCCACTGCCCTCAGCGCCCCCTTTTTTTTGAGACGGAGTTTTGCTCTTGTTGCCCAGACTGGAGTGCAGTGGCGTGATCTTGGCTCACTGCAGCGTCCACCTCCCGGGTTCAAGCGATTCTCCTGCCTCAGGCTCCCAAGTAGCTGAGATTACAGGCACCCACCACCACGCCCAGCTAATTTTTGTGTTTTTAGTACAGACAGGATTTCACCATGTTGGCCAGGCTGGTCTCAAACGCCTGACCTCAAGTGATCCGTCTGCCTCGGCCTCCCAAAGTGTTCGGTGGTGTGAGCCACCACGTCCAGCCTAAAACCTGCATTTTAAATGGGGGTAGGGTCAGAGGAAGAAAGCAGGAAGGCCCGAATCGACTCTTCCTCCAGTCCTGGCTCCATTAACCGCGGCGGATTCACAGATTCACTTGACCTCTCAAACCTTCGGTCTCATCTGAACAGGGTGGGGACACATATATTCAGCCAGGGTTGGGAGGATGAAAGGAGGTGTCCCTCATCCAGCATCTGGAGGTGGCTGTCACATTGCACACACTGGGCCTGGCTCTGAATGTGAGGGCACCTGGGAACTCCTGTGGGGGCCCAGACTGCACCCCAAGATTTCACCCTATCCCCCAGCCCCCAACTCACCGGTTCTGCTCTTCGAGCTTGGCCAGCAGCTCCAGCTCATCGGGGCTGAGGTTCTCGGAGTCAGAGGTCGGGGAGCAGGTGGGGGCCGACAGGGCCTCCTGGGATGAGGAGTCGGGGCTCAGAGTGGGGCTCGCCATGGTGGGTGGGCTTGTTAGCCGTGAGCGGGGTTGGTTCACAGCTCTGTCTGGGGGCCAGAGACATGCGTGGTCGGCATTGGGTGGGTGCCCACTCCATCCTGCCTGCCCACCCTCGGGACATTTCCTCACCCTGGGCTTCCTGCCTCTGGTCCACCCCGTCCGCGCACCCCTCATCCCCATGCGCCCCAGCCCAGCTGACAGCCATGCTGCCCCTTCTGTTCGAGACCCTGGCGATTGGGATCCCTGCCTGTGTCATCAGGCTGGATGTCTGGATGGAGATGGGAGGACTGTTGCCAGGATGTGAGCCGTCCTGCTGTCCCTGGGCATGAAGGCCAAGGCTCAACTCGACGCCCCTGAGGCTGGAGCAGGGCCCGGAGCAGAGGCTCCCTGTCACTCGGGGCTCCATGGACCCTGCTGGGACCTCGGGGTGCAGGAGCCCCCTGCTTTGCTGGCCCTTCCTAACAGCTTTGTCCCCGTCCCCGCCACGGCCTGCCCTGGGAGCCCCATATCAGTGTCTGACTTTCCCCATCTCATCAACCAAAGTGGGCTGCTGGCACGGCCAAGAGCAATTACTCTCGACTGTTAATTGTCTGGCGCTGCCAATGGCCAGAAGAGTCGACTCCCCTTGGGTTGGGAAGCCAGGGACGTGGCAGAGTGCTGGAAATCTGTGCCCTGGCAGACACAGAGCCAGAGCTGTGGGCTCCGATCCGTATCCAGATCTTGGCCTGCCACGTGCCGGGTGAGTCCCAGGCACATCTCTCCTATCTTTTTGCCGTGTCATCTGGCCCGACCCTTCTGGGGGCTTCAAGGACACTGGCCTCTCGCCTTCTGCCAGCCTGGTGGAGGCAGATCAACGCCATGTCAAAAACAAAGGTACTGGGCTCAAATGGATCTGCGTCTGAAGCATGGCTCCCCTCGACCAGCTGTGTGACCTTGGGCCAGTCACACACCCAGAGAGACCTTGGGTGTCTCTGAGCCTCCGTACACTGAGATCATACAGGACCTAGCCTCAAGGGTGGCTGTGGAAACTGAGCACATGACTGCACATAACGTGGTCAGAACAGAGCCTGACACTCAGTGATGGCCCCACGGACATCGGCTATCACTGTCCATCCTGGAGCCAGGGCTCCTGGGTTCTGCTGTGGCCTGTGTGGGGACTGATGGCCAGGGGACCCCTAGCAGGGGGCCCTAGAGGAAAGGGACGGCTATGGGAGTGGAGGCAGTGGCTGGGGATGGTGTTCCTTCATGCTTCTTCCTGGTGAGCCCAGGCTCACCTCCAGCGTCTGAGAAGATGGGGATACCTAGGGTCCTGATGGCAGGAAGGAAACCCTGCTCCTGCCTCCTTATTTGCACGGCTCCTCATGCCCGCCCACTGCCCGGCACGCTCTGTAGCAGGAGTCTGCCGTGTGCCACTTGACCCCACCTGACCTGGCTGACAGCTCCACCTACAGAGAGGGCCTCGCTGGGTCCTTGGAGTGGGGATATCTGGATCCCCAGGCAGCAGGGGGACATTGGCGGGATCATAGCAGACCACTCTATACCTGCCTGACTACCGTTGGGTCACTGGGCACCTTCCCACAGCCCAAACTCAGCCCCCAACCAACCCCTGAGGGCCTACAGGTTGGATGGACTTGACCCTGGCCACCCCAGTCCTCCTGGAATGGGGTTGGGGGAGGTGCGCCATTCTTTTTTCACTGTATGGGGACCCAGAACCCTCTTTCTCCAGGCCTCTGTGGCTCCCCAAGGCTGCTGGTTCTACCTTGGGCCCTCAAGCGTTCCCCTAGTCTGCCGGGTGCTGAGGGTTTTGGATTTTGGGGAGTGGAAGAAACTCTCATTGCCAAGTGGGCCGGGGCCACCTGCCCTAAAGACCAAGCTGCTGGGCACCACCTAATCAGGAGTTAATCATTCCCGAGGCAGGGACAGTGGGGGCCACTTTGGGGCCTCCCACAGAGTCAAAGTCTGCCCGGACAGAGACGGGGGCTGTGGACAAGAAGTGCTGATCAGAAGGATCTCTCTGGGCAGGGAGGGGCTGGGAGGGTAGCTTCAGAGCTGGGAGAATGGGGAGGAGGTGGTGGAGGCGAGGCTGGAGCCTCGGAACCACAGATGGAGTTGGGGAGCAGTGAGAGCTTCAGAACCGAGGAAACCCAAGCTCAGGGCATCAGCCCCACCCAATCTCTGCCCGAGCCTCGGTTTCTTTTCTTTCTTTCTTTCTTTTTTTTTTTTTTTTGAGACGGAGTCTCGCTCTGTTGCCCAGGCTGGAGTGCAATGGTGTGATCTTGGCTCACTGCAACCTCTACCTCCCGGGTTCACGCGATTCTCCTGCTTGATTACAGGTGCGTGCCACCACGCCCAGCTAATTTGTGTATTTTTAGTAGAGACGGGGTTTCACCATGTTGGTCAGGCTGGTCTCGAACTCCTGACCTCGTAATCCATCGGCCTCGGCCTCCCAAAGTGCTGGGATTACAGATGTGAGCCACCGCGCCCAGCCGAGCCTCAGTTTCTGATTTTAAAAATCCCCCAAACCCGTGAGCCGTCCACCAGCAGAGGTTGTTCAGCTATTTATCACGAATGTGTGTGTATTTCATACAGGAAGTGAAATGTATTAAATACACAGGGCTGAAACTTGCAGTCTGAGAGGCAGGAACCTTCTGATCCCACCGGAACTTTGTCTCCACTCATTCCCAGACTCTCTCAGTGGAAACCATCCTCCTGAAGCGTGTGTGCACGCACAACACACATGCACTCTCACACACACTCTTCACAGCCACCCCACTCCCTCACGCATGTACACACATTCACACCCACCCCCACTCACATACAAACTCTCACACATACACATGCAAACACTTGGATACACACACCCATGCCTAGTCTCACACACACACTCATACACCTATACACACACATGCACACACTCGACACACACCCTCATGCCTATTCACACACACACGTATACACACACACTTGACACACCCATGCCTATTCTCACACACTCACACACCTATACACACATGCACACACTCGACACACCCATGCCTATTCTCACACACTCATACACCTATACACATGCACACACTTGACACACCCATTCCTATTCTCACACACACTCACACACCTATACACGCACACACACACTCAATACACCCATGCCTATTCTCACACTCACACACCTATACACACATGCACACACTCGACACACCCATGCCTATTCTCACTCACACACCTATACACACACATGCACACTAGACACACCCATGCCTATTCTCACACTCACACACATGCACACACGACACACACACCCATGCCTATTCCCACACACACCTATACACACATGCACACACTCGACACAGACACTCATGCCTATTCTCACACACACACCCCTATACACACACATGCACATACTCAACACACACACCCATGCCTATTCGCTCACACACCTATACACACACATGCACATGACACACACCCATGCCTATTCTCACACACACACCTATACACACACATGCACATACTCGACACACAGCCATGCCTATTCTCTCACACACACGCTCACACACCTATACACACATGCACACACTCAACACACATGTGCTCATCCATAGTCACACGTTTACACATATGCACACATTCGGATACATGCACACCCAGTACCTTCACACACACATGCACACACTCAATACACACATACCCATGCACATTCACACATACACATGGACACACTCAGATACACACACACCTATACACTTCACACACACATGCGCACACTCGATATACACATGCTTATGCATATTTGCACGCACACACACTCATACACACACCCAGTACCTTCACACACACGCACACAATACACACATACTTGTGCACATCCACACACACTTGATACACAATTTGCACACACATCCATGCACACACTTGATACATAAACACCCACACACATTCACACATTTTCACACACACACACTTGACACACACCCATGCACATTCACACACACTTGATACATGCACACTTACACAATTCACACACACATACACTTGATACACCCCCACACAATTCACACAGACATGCACACACTTGATACACACACTTTCACACATCCCCACACACATGCACACTTGATACACACACATTCACACATTCTCACAGACATGCACACACATGCACACATATGCACGCACTTGATACACACATTCACACGTCCCCACACACATGCACACACTTGATACACATTCACACACATATGCACACACTTGATACACATTCACACACACATGCACACACTTCATACATACATTCATACATTCTCACACACGCACACACTGGATACATACCCATGCACATTCATACACATGTACACATGCACACACTTGATGCACACACACCTATGCATATTCACACACTCACACATATACATGCACACACAACACACACACCCATGCACATTCACACACACACAGTACACACCTCATACACATGCACATGACATACATTCACACACGCAGGCATACACACATACTCTTTCACACTTCTCAACACAAAACATACCCATTGACACACACTCTTGCACCCACACTCAGGCACACACACATTCATTCCCACCCGTCTACACACACGCGCTCACACACTTCCTGCACTGAGCAGCGCTCACCCCCTGGGAACAGAGCAGGTTTGGGGTGGAGGTGGGCTGCTGTCCTGATTCTGTGGGCGGCCCTGCACCCCTCCCACCATGCCATGACCCTCGCTGGCTCAATCACTCCTTCCTGGTGCTGACTGAGGGCCACCTGAGGGCCGGCCACTGTCTAGGCAGGAGACATGGTAGGGAGCGAGGCAGGGGAGGCCCCATCTCCATCTCCCTATGCTGGATGGGCACGGGCCTTGGAAACCCACCCACTGGCCTCTGGGTCTGGGGTCCCAGCCTCTCCATGTTCTTAATTTCAATGCTTCACCCTCAACTGCTCCTCAGCCATCTGAAGGGGGGTCCTGGACCCTGTCCCTGCCAGCACCCACTCAAGCCACACCTCCACAGGGCCACCTACAGCTTAGGAAGCTGAGCCAGGCCAGAGCACTGGAAAGGGGCTGTGTTTGGGGGTTGTGGGGGGCGTGGGGACGGAAAGTGCTGGAATGCTGGTCATCTTCGACTTCCGTTTCGCTTTCCCTCTCGGGGGCACTGCCGCGCACGCTTCCTCCTTCCCTAAGCCCCCTCCCACCTGGCTGATGAGGACTGGGCTCCTGGCTTCCTTCCTGCCTCTCTGGCCAGGACTTCTCATTCTCCCACGTGGCATCTCTTCCTCCCCGGGTCCCTCCTTGGCCTTGATCTTGATGCCCTTGGGGATCTCATTCTTGGGGCTTAAATGACCAAATGTATGTCACCAGCTTTTCCTTTCTCTCAAGAACTGGCCAAAGTTGCCCAAGTTGCCAGAACAGCTCCATCAGCCCCCAGCCCACCCACCATTCCATGTTCTGTGTTTCCCCCGCAGAGGCAGGAATCACCTGCGCCCTCTTGGAGTGTCCGGGGCAGAGACCAAGAAACAATCACCCAGGCCCTCCTTCACAGATTGAGATAAACGCTTGCAGTAAACAATACGGTAGGATGGAGAACAGTCAGGCGGTTCCTCAAAGACTTAAACACACTGTCACCACGCCACCTGGCAGATCCACTCCTAGGGCTCAACGCAAGAGAACGGCAAACATCTGTTCACAGCAGCATTGTTCACAACAGCCAAAAAGCAGAAACAATCCACATGTCCATCAATAGGTGAATGGATCAACAAAACATGGTCCACCCAGACAGTGGAATATTACTTAGCCATGAAAAGGAGTGAAGCACCGAGACAGGCCACATCATGGATGAACCTTGAAAACAAGGCGCTCAGTGAGAGACGCCAGACACCAAAGGCCACACACTGTGTGACTCCCTTTATACGGAATGTCCAGAATAGGCAATCCATAGAGGCAGAAAGTGGATTTGTGGTCACCAGGGGCCAGGGGGAGGGAGGAATGGGGAGAAACTGCTTATGGGTATAGGTTTCTTTTTGGGGTGATAGAAATGTTCCAGAATTAGATAGTGGTGATGGTTGCACAACACAATTGGAATAAATGCCACCAAACTGTAAGCTTTAATGGGGTGATTCTTTTTTTTTGAGATGGAGTTTTGCTCTTGTTGCCCAGGCTGGAGTGCAATGGCATGATCTTGGCTCACCGCAACCTCCACCTCCCGGGTTCAAGCAATTCTCCTGCCTCAGCCTCCCGAGTAGCTGGGATTATAGGCATGTGCCGCCATGCCCGGCTAATTTTGTATTTTTAGTAGAGACAGGGTTTTGCCATGTTGGCCAGGCTCGTCTTGAACTCCTGACCTCAAGTGATTCACTCGTCTGGGCCTCTCAAAGTGCTGGGATTACAGGCATGAGCCACTGCCCGTGGCCTAGGTTTGCATTTTAGAAAGACCCTTCTGGCCCCTCATGCGGAGATGCTCTTCAAATTCAATGCTTTCCTGACAGAAGCAGGCCCCTTGTCCTACTGCGGGTACATCTATCTGGGTCCCCGGTGCCACCTGCCACCTCCACCCACCCACTCTGGCCAGGCCTGGGTGTTCCCCTCCTCCCTTCTCATGTTCTAGAGCTCAGCCAAGACTACCACCCACACCCCACACCTCACTCCCAACTGGCCTCTGCTCTCCAGGCTGGAAGCTGCTGTCTTTTTGTTGTTGTTGTTGTTGTTGTTGCTGCTGCTTTTAGAGACAAGGTCTTGCTCTGTTTCCCAGGCTGGAGTGCAGTGGTGCGAGATCCTGGACTCAAGTGATCCTCCCACCTCAGCCTCCTGAGTATCTGGGACCACAGATATTCGCCACCATGCCTTGCCAATTTTTCTATTTTTTTGTAGACATGGGGTCTCACTATGTTGCCCAGGCTGCTCTTGAACTCCTGGCTTCAAGTGATGCTCCTGCCTCAGCCTCCCAGAGTGCTGGGATCACAGGTGTGAGCCACCGTGCCCCACCAAAGCTGCTGTCTTGATGGCGCCTTCCACGTCCATTGAACTTTCTGTCCTTTCTTATGTTCTGTCCATGGGGCCACCAGAACCATACAGAACTGCAGCTCTCGCCACGTCATTGCCTGCCTAAGACCCTTTAGCAGCTCCCAATGGTGAGATGGAGCCCAGATGTCTTTGCAAGATGTGCATGCCCTTCCCAGCCTCGCCTCTTTCTGCATCCCTGCCTGGCACACTCAGCCCTCCAGGCACGTGGGTCTCCTGGTGTCTGCCAGTGTCTGTGCATACTCTGTTCCCTCTGACTGGAAGGGCATTCTCCAAGACCCGGTTTGGATTTTTTTTTTTTTAGATGGATGGAGTCTTGCTCTGTCGCCCAGGCTGGAGTGCAGTGGCGCGATCTCGGCTCACTGCAAGCTCCGCCTCCTGGGTTCATGCCATTCTCCTGCCTCAGCCTCCTGAGTAGCTGGGACTACAGGCACCCGCCGCCACGCCTCGCTAATTTTTTGTGTTTTTTAGTAGAGATGGGGTTTCACTGTGTTACCCAGGATGGTCTTGATCTCCTGACCTTGTGATCTGCCCGCATTGGCCTCCCAAAGTTCTGAGATTACAGGCGTGAGCCACCGTGCCTGGCCAAGGATTTTTTTTTTTTCTTTTTAGAGACAGGGTTTTGCTCTGTCTCCCAGGCTGGAGTGCACTGGTATGATCATAGCTCACTGTTCACTGCAGACTTGACCTCCTGGGTTCAAGTAATCTTCCTGCCTCGGCTCCTCAAAGTGCTGGGACTGTGCCTGGCCGGTTTGGCCATTCTTTCTGTGAAACCTTCTCTGTCAACCTCCCTTCTTCCAGCATCCTGGCTTGCTTTTCCCCCTCTCTCTCCCTGAAAACATCCACCCCTCTGCCTACAACCAAGCCCAATGCACATTCTATGGCAATTATTTCTATACCTGCCTGCCTGCCTGCCCTATGGGTCATGCACGATTTGAGGACAAGAGCCTCTCTTCTTAATTCTCTATTCCAAGCCCCTAATGCACTATCTGGCATTCAGTACATGCTCAACAAACGTTTGTTGAATAAATGAAGATGAAACTTTCCATGTCGCTTAGGCAGGTGATCAAGGTCAACATCAACAGTGATAAGTCACGTGGCTAACACGTACCCTTGATAGGATGTGACAGGAAGGACCCTTCACCCCTGTGGTCTTCCTCCCCAAGACCCCAGTCTAACCATGAGAAACACCAGAGAGGCTGGGCATGGTGGCTGACACCTGTAATCCCAGCACTTTGGGAGGCCAAGGCCAGCGGATCACTTGAGGTCAGGAGTTTGAGACCAGCCTGGCCAACATGATGAAACCCTGTCTCTACCAAAGATACAAAAAAATTTGCTGGGCGTGGTGGCACATGCCTGTAATCTGAGCTACTCAGGAGGCTGAGGCAGGGGAATGGCTTGAACCCAGGAGGCGGAAGTTGCAGTGAGCCGAGATTGCACCACTACTGCACTCCAGCCTGGGTGACAGAGCGAGACTCCGTCTCAAAAAAAAAAAAAAAAAAAAAAAAAAACCAAAAAAAACCCCCAAAACAAAACAAAACAAAACACACCAGACAGATCAGTATTAGAGGACATTCTACACAACACCTACTCCGCCTTCCTCAAAACTGTCAAGGTTGGCCGGGCATGGGGGCTCACACCTGTAATCCCAGCACTTCGGGAGGCTGAGGCAGGCAGATCGCCTGAGGTCAGGGGTTTGAGACCAGCCTAACCAACATGGAGAAACCCTGTCTCTACTAAAAATACAAAATTAGCCGGGCGTGGTGGCACATGCCTGCAATCCCAGCTACTTGGGAGGCTGAGGCAGGAGAATCGCTTGAACCCAGGAGGCAGAGGTTGTGGTGAGCCGAGACTGCACCACAATTGCACTCCACCCTGGGCAACAAGAGCGAAACTCCATCTCAAAAAACAAAAAACAAAAACCAAACCAAACCAAACAAACAAAAACAACGTCAAGGTCACGAAAAGCAAGGAAAGTCTGAGAAACTGTCACAGCTCAGAGGAGGTTAGGGAGACATGACGACTAAATGTCATGTGGGATCCTGGGATGGAAAAAGGTTACTGGGAAAAAACAAAGGAAATCTGAATGAAAGGTGGACTTTAGTTAATAATAATATATCAATACTGGCCCATTAACTACAACAAATGTATCATATGAATGGAAGACATTAACTATAGAGGAGACTGGGTATGGGGCGTATGGACACTGTATCGTCTTCTCAATTGTTCCATAAATCTCAAAGTGTTCTACAAAATAGTCTTATTTTATTTTGTTTTATTTATTTTTTATTTTTTGAGAAGCAGTTTCACTCCTGTTGCCCAGGCTGGAGTGCAGTGGTGTGATCTTGGCTCACTGCAACCTCCACCTCCCAGGTTCAAGTGATTCTCCTGCCTCGGCCTCCCAAGTAGCTGGGATTACAGGTGCGCACCACCACGCCTGGCTAATTTCTGTATTTTTAGTAGAGGTGGGGTTTCACCATGTTGGCCAGGCTGGTTTTGAACTCCTGACCTCAGGTGATCCACCCGCCTCAGCCTCCCAAAGTGCTGGGATTTCAGGCGTGAGCCACCACAACTGGCCATTTTATTTTATTTTTGAGACAGGGGTCTCACTCTGCTGCCCAGGCTGGTCTTGAACTCCTGGCCACAGGGGATCCTCCTGCCTCAGCCCAAGTCTATTTTAAAAATAATAATAAAGGCTGGGTGCGGTGGCTCATGTCTGTAATCCCAGCACTTTGGGAGGCTGAGGGGGGCAGATCACTTGAGGTCAGGAGTTTGAGACCAGCCTGGCCAACATGGTGAAACCCTGTCTCTATTAAAAATACACACACACACACAAAATTAGCTAGGTGTAGTGGTGCATGGCTATAATCCCAGCTACTCCTGAGGCTGAACCCAGGAGGCAGAGGTTGCAGTGAGCTGAAATTACGCCACTGCACTCCAGCCTGGATGACAGAGTGAGAGACTCCGTCTAAAAAAAAAATGAAAAAAATAAAAATAGAAATTTCTGTACAGTGTAAGCAGAAAAGCCAATGACGGTTTTAACACACAAGTGCCATATGGCACAGAGTCCCTTGACTAGGCTGAGGAGGAAGAAGGATTTGAACTTGGATTTCTGACTGTATAGCCTTTGCCCTAAATCCACCCGCTGTGCTGCAGCTCTGTCTGTATTCTTTTACTTTGGGAATGATACACGTATGTGAAACCCCAAGTGCAGGGGTTACTCAGTGAAAACAGTCATTATTTTTCAATGGCGAGAGAGGGCGAGCACATATGATGCATCTTTCAGTCTGTGGCATTTTCAGAGACAGCAATGAAGACCCCGAGTTTCCTTTCCATTTGTTTCCCTTCCTCCCCTACCCCCCATTTCCTTCTTTTTTTATTTTCTGAGACAGAGTCTTGCTCTGTAGCCCAGGCTGGAGTGCAGTTGCACAATCTTGGCTCACTGCAACCTCCGCCTCCTGGGTTCAAGCACTTCTCCTGCCTCAGCCTCCTGAGTAGCTGGGATTACAGGTGCGCGCCACCATACCTGGCTAATTTTTGTATTTTTAGTAGAGACAGGGTTTCGCCATGTTGGCCAGGTTGGTCTTGAACTCCTAACCTCAGGTGATCCTCCCGCCTCGGCCTCCCAAAGTACCGAGATCACAGGTGTGAGCCACCACGCCCAGCCCTACCCCCCATTTCTGATTCCTCCACGTCTAATGATTACCAGGGACACAGACTCATTTCGGAATCTAAAGCCCAAGATGCCACGTGACCCCGATTTGTCTAGCCCGACAGACTGCTGCTGTCTTGGCTGGCTCTGACCTCTGGGGAAATGGCCCAACCTAGCACCTTAGGTCCTCTCGTCCTTGGCAAGGGGTGGGCGGACAACTGACAGGTGAGCTGCCCCTTGGATAACAAGAACAGCGGCTTGAATTCAGAGGTCCCTGCCTGATCTCTTCTTGCGCCCAGTCTAGCTGCTCCTCCACATGGTTCTGGAAGTTTCCATATCCCTGGCCTTGGAATGTAGGTTGTTATCCCAGATCTCTTGGCTCCAGGTGAGAACTTCAGAGCTTGCAGCCTGGGTTCAAATCCTTCCGCTACCTCTTTCTTTTCTTTTTATTCTTTTTTCTTTGAAACCGAGTCTACCTCTGTCACCCAGGCTGGAGTGCAATGGCACGATCTTGGCTCACTGCAGCCTCTGCCTCCTGAGTTCAAGCAATTCTCCTGCCTCAGCCTCCTGAGTAGCTGGGATTACAGATGCCCGCCACTATACCTGGCTAATTTTTGTATTTTTAGTAGAGACGGGGTTTCACTGTGTTAACCAAGCTGGTCTCGAACTCCTGACCTCAGGTGATGCACCCGCCTCAGCCTCCCAAAGTACTGGGATTATAGATGTGAGCCACCGCTCCTGGCCTCCTCTACCACTTTCTATCTTTGTGACCTTGGGTATGATGTATTTTGCCTCAAATTTTTTTTGTTTATTTTTATTTTATTTTTAGAGACAGGGTCTTGTTTTGTCACCCAGGCTGCAGTATAGTGGTACAATCATAGCCAACTGCAGCCTCCAACTCCTGAGCTCAAGTGATTCTCCTGCCTCAGCCTCCCAAGTAGCTGGGACTACAGACATTTGCCACTATGTCCAGCTAATTTTGTTATTATTATTATTATTATTATTGCAGAGAGAGAGTCTCACTATGTTGCCCAGGTTGGTCTCAAACTCCTGGCCTCAAGTTATCTCCCTGACTCGGCCTCTCAAAGTGCTGGGATTATAGGCGTGAGCCACTGCACCTGGCCTGCCTCAGTTTCATTATCTGAAAACAGGGCTAATGACAGTATCTACCCCACAGTTTTTGTTGGAAGGAATCAATGAGCTTAAACCTGTCATGTGCTTAGGACAAGCCTGACATGTGATATTTATTCCCTTCTGGATGAAAAGTTCTACTAGGGCAGGGGCTGGGGCTGTCTAGCCCACTATTGGATCTTCAGAGTCTAGTAGGCATCCCATATTTGTGGGATAAATAAACTTCCCCTCTTCAACAGGCCCTCCCTTTCTGTGGTGATCCTGTTTAAAGATTAAACACAGTAAAACTAGAATAATCTTTATTGATAACAATAGCAGCAACAGCAGCACACACCTTTGGCTAAAATCTGAGAAGTGAACCATTCTGACCTGCAGGATCCTTTCTGACCTAAAAAAAAATTTTCTTTCTTGTCATCTGACCAGATTACTTTTGGCTATTATAATAGGTTCCCTTCTGGCAAATCCCTCATTTTTCTTTTTTTAAAAAATTTTAAAATTTGTATTTATTTCTTTGAGATGGAGTCTCACTCTGTTGCCCAGGCTGGCATGCAGTGGTGCGTTCTTGGCTCACTGCAAGCTCTGCCTCCCAGGTTCAAGTGAGCTGGTGCTACAGGTGTGCACCACCATACCTGGCTATTTTTTTTGTATTTTTAATAGAGACGGGGTTTCACCATGTTGGCCAGGCCGGTCTCGAACTCCTGACCTCAGGTGATCCACCCGCCTCGGCCTCCCAAAGTGCTGGGATTACAGGCGTGAGCCACCGTGCCGGGCCTCGGATTTCAATGAAACACTCTCACAAGCATATCACGGCATGCTGAGAAATGAATGAAAGTGCAGGTGAGTCATGCCAATGAGGCCTTCCAAATCTCCCTCAAAAGGGTAAGTCTCTTCCCTAACCCTGATGAATTGAGTTAGTTCTCCCTGACCCTGATGAGCTGAGTTAGTTCTCCTAAACTCACCTCCTTCCTTCTATTGCCCAGGCTGCTAGCATGTGTGTGCTGCAGTCTTCCCTGGGAAGGGCGGCTTTGCTGCCTTTCCAAGTTCTCCCAACTAGGGATCCCCTTTACTGGGGAGCCCCCCACCATGTGTGCCAAGTGTACAGATGGCACTGGGGACACAAGGGCTTGTAGTAAGACGCCTATCAAAGGAAGTACAGGGACACGCCTCCCTGAGCGCACCACGCTTGCTCCTGCCTCTTGGGCGTGTGTCCAAGCACTTCTGCTGCCTGGAACACCCTTCCCTGCCACGCCTGCCTGTGACCTGGTCCATACGTCATCCCTGCTGTGCCTTCCCCAACACCCCAGGGATGCATCAGGCTTTTTTTCCGGGCTCCCATTGCAGCCTGCTGTACATAATTCTGTCTCATGCTCCCCGCAGCAGGCCTCAGGCCAGGATGGCAAGGGCGCATGCTGCAATCCTGGTTCCTCCGAGTTTTGGGGAGGATTAAATGAGATAATATGTCAATGGTGCTTGGCATGGTGCTGAGCATGTGGCGGGGGCCGCCGCATGCCAGTGAGAGGACTTTAGACGCAGAGCAGGGACCACATTGTACACATCTTACATTCCTTCACACCCCAACATCTGACTCCAGGCCCAGGGCTTCCCTGTAACAACTGGCATCTCTATTCTGCAAGAGGAAATTGAAATATACATTCCTTCTCATCCCGGTGCCCCTCTCAAAGCTCACAAACAAAGATGCAGCTCCACGAGCCCAGTCTCAGGTAAAACTGCGTTCGTATCACTGACAAGCCCTCCTCGTGGTTTCCTATAGAGTTCACAGTCATCCCGGGAAGCCTTCATACCCCACTGTCTCTGCACAAAATTCCACCCTGGGGAGGCTGTAGAGTTTAGTTTCCTGTGCGTGAGAGATACCACGTGACCTTCAGGAGTCTTTTCCTCCACGCCTTCCTTCAGCAAGTGGACAGAACAAACCTCTTCCTACCCGGTGTCAGAGGTCTATGTGGGGCATCAGAGATCTATGTGGGGCCTCAGCATGGCTATCCGACAGCCCCTCATGCCCACCCTGTTCCCCGTGTCCTCCTGGGAAGACCCTGTGTATAACCACAAGTCCTGCAACAGGCCATCTCTCATCTCCATTCTTCCAGCTCTGATTCGAGCCGGCTCCCTGCAATACAGCTCAGCCCTAGGAAGATGGCCACTTTCCAATGAAGTGTCAACTAAGACCCCAGCAGGGACCTGTGTGGCCAGTGATTCACAGGAGCCCATAGGACTCCCCTCCGAGACCTTACTGTCCCCTTCCACACGGCACTGGGGGAACACACAGGGCCACACCCTAGCCTCCCTGCAGTTCCAAGTTCTGTTCTAAAAATTTAGCCGCTCTCCCCGCACCCCAGTTTCTGATGGGGAAGTTGAGGTACTGAGCCGCAATGAGCTTTTTCCCGGATGGTCCACAATCCGCTAGTGAATATCCACTAGGAAGCCTGGGCCTTTTATCTCAGGGTTTCCGAGCACGGTTATGTTGTCAGAAGGACCCCAGACGCACAGTGCCCAGGCTGCGTGGGGACTGGACTGGCCCGGCTCCTCGCCCCCTGCAGTCCTGGCCACAGTGTCGCGCCAGCATCTCCTCTCCTGTCTCGTCTCATCCCTGTGCCAAGGCCAAGCCACCTGCGATCCCTTCCAAACCACCCTCCACTGACCACAGAAGCCCAGAGGAACCTACAGGTTGGACCCTGAGGCCAGAGCTGGGAGTGGGGAGGGCGGTGGGATGGATGGGAAGAGCCACATAAGACGGAAAGACACAGGGACACGGGTCCTCTAGCTCAATCACATCCCGGCCGAGGGGGAATAAAACGAAGCAGACAACTCATTCATGTTCCACTCGAGCCTCTTCAGCACATTTTTCCCTTCTGAAAATATTCCTTAACAAAGAGCTGCCTGCTTCTGGCAGGCCCCGACCCAGGTCTCAAATGCCAAGATAGAAGGAAGCTGTTTTGTTTTGGCCAAACACACTAGTTGTGGGTGAAAGAACTCACTCGGGCTGTCAGGCGCCAGCTCTGAGGAGCAACCTGGACCGCCCTGCTGGCTCTAGCATTTGAGGCCAGTAGGCGTGATGGGGTCAGGAGGCTGGGGGCAGACTTCAGGACGGAAGCCAGGAGCTGTGAATCCTCTCCCTTCCCGCCAGGGGGTGGCATAAATCAGGGGGCGGGCAGTGGTTCCTTCGGGACACTAGTGTAGGAGAGAAAGTGAGCGTCCTTCCCTTTGAAAGGGCACAGCAGGGAAGGATGGATAACTTGGCAGAGGCCTGGGGCAGGTTCCCACAAGGGCAGGTGCTGGGGGATTCTGGGGCCCTGTCACCCTCTGGGGCTCCAGTGTGGGCGCTGGTTTGGTGGAGGGGCAGGTTGGCTTCCTGGGGCACGGCAGGCACCTCATTGTCTCTGGAGTCTCTGCTTGAGCTGGGGGAGCTGTCGGGGACTCTGGGAGGACCTGGACAGGTGGGATCTGAGGAGGGGTGCAGAAGTGTTGAGTGGGTGGGGGCAGGGGCAGATATGCCTGGGGTCTGTGTTGGAGCTCTTAAGTTTTTCTGTGTGTGCTGGGGGATCTAAGTGACCCTG
Source organism: Gorilla gorilla gorilla (assembly GCF_029281585.2). Lineage (NCBI taxonomy): Eukaryota > Metazoa > Chordata > Mammalia > Primates > Hominidae > Gorilla > Gorilla gorilla. The sequence continues at coordinate 13,711,474 of NC_073244.2, read as the reverse complement.
TGTGTGTGTGTGTGTGTCTGTGTGTGTGTGTTTGGGGTTTTCAGAAAGATGGGTGGCTCTGGATGGGGAGTGAGGTGGTTCAGAATATCCAACGGGAGGTCTTCAGCATGGGTGGATTTTTCAGGATCCAGGAGCCAGGATCCAGATGGGGCAGGATCAGTGGAGCTACCACAGTGTGCCGGGTGGACGCCGGGGAGTGGTGTTTAGGGGTGCCCTTGGGCATGTGGCAGCTGGGATGGGAGATGGGCTAGCAGGCTGAGCTGAGGGCTGTGGGCAGGGGTAGGAAATCCGACTTACAGAGGGCAGAGAGGGGTCCTGTGGGGTCAGCATGGGGGGCGGGTAGGGCCCTGAGGCTGGTCTCCTTGGGGAGAGGTGGGGGCAGTTCTGGGCCCAAGATAGGAGGACGTGAAGTGAGGGGGTGCGGGGAGGGGGTGGCAAGTGTTGTCCAAAAGGGAGGGGGTCCTGAGAGATCAGGGCAGAAGGTGGACGGGGGTTCTTGGGCTTGGGGGGCGCTTCTGAGGGGCTGATCGGCGGAGTGGGGGGATGGGGAGCCCTGAGGGGGTTCCCGGAGAGGAGTCCTGAGGGTCACTGCAAAGGGTGGACGGGGGTCCTGGGCCTGCGGGGTCCTCACGGGGAGGGGACGGAGTGGGGGAGGGGGATCCTGCAGGAGCTCCCGGGGAGGGGTCGGGAGGGATCGGCAACGAGGGTGGGCAGGGGCCAGGGTCCCCCGAGGGTCCCGGGTTGGGGATGCCGAGGCTCCCAGCGCGGGTTCCGGGGCACGACGGCCCGAGTTGCCGTCCTGCCGGTTCCCCGCGGGCCGCATCACGGAGCCGCCGGCCTGAGCAGGCGCCCGGGAGGCCCGGCCCGCGCCGCCCTACCTGCGCCGAGCGCGCCGCCATCGCCGTGCCGAGCCTCGCCGCCCCGGGCTGAGCCGCCGGATCCCAGCCGCGCCGTTCGCCCCGCAGCCCCGGCCCGGCCCCCTCAGCCGCCCCCCGGGACCGCGGCCGCCGCCGGCTCCGCCGCTGCCATTTCACCCGCTGACAGGAGCCGCTGCCCCGCCCCCGAGGCCCCATCCGCCAATTCGCCGCCCCCAGGCGCCCTGGCTCCGCCCACCAGCCAGGAGTGACGGGGTGTCTGACCAATCCGTGGCCATTCCGTGAGGCGGGCCCTGGCTACGTTCAGAAGGTTGCGGCCTCTGAGGAGAGAGCGAATTGAAATGAGGGAAGCGATGAAGGACAGGTAGTTTTGCGTATCGGAATGAGGAATCCTATTGATCAACACCTGATAAGACCAATAGCAAGGAAAGTGGGGGTGTGTCCGTGAGGAAAGGCTGCGGCCTTGAGGAACACCAGGCAGACGCGGCCAAGCGTTTGGCACTAAGCCCCGCCCAGAGCCGGGCTTTCTGCCCAATAACGAGACGCCCCGAGACGTCCATTATTATCTGCCCCTCAAACCTGGGCCCTGGCAACTGTTGGGGGCGCTATAAAGAAGATTGACACCTAGGGAACCAATGCTACTGAAGGAGGGCGGGAAAGTGACACTCTCTGACCAATGGGTATGTGAGATTGGTGGGAGCGTTGGCGTCCTGGGCGGTGGGGCTTGAGGCCTGGGTTGAATGAAATGGGGGTGGGGCTAAGAGGAGGGCGTGGCGTATGCCAAAGATGGGGCGGGGTCAAGCAAGGGAGGGGCTCCGGGGTTGGGTCTGAGAAGGGGCGTGGCCAGAAATCCTGAAGACTAAGTGGGGACGTGATGGCACCGTGTCGTCTAGGAGCCCAGTTCTGTGCTGGGGACGGGGCGGTTGATATGGGGGGGGGAGTCCCATAAAAGATTCAGGCCCGTCCCCTGTCTTACTCCAGGCCAGGTTAACTGTGTTATCTAAAGCTCACAGCGCCGCGTGTTCCTCCATCAAAGCTCGGTTCGCGCCGTGATCGTGGGGAGGTATAGGCCCTCCTATTCCCCATCCTCCCAGGCTGATAGATCCTCGGGGAGTCGGGATGCAGGGCCTAGGTCGGGTCTCTTCCGGGTCCCCAGCATGGAAACTGCTTATAAACATTTGATGAATGAATGAATGAAAATGGGCCCGTGACTCTTTTAACAGAGAAGAGAGAGGTGGAGAATCCTTCAAACTAGAGAGGAATTCGTAGGGACAGTTACTGACAGCGGGCAAGACTGAGCAAAATGGACTTATTTCCTCCCCAAGATGTAGGGATGGGCCCTGGAGGGGGTGGGGCAGGGAAGGACCTTGTCATAGCAGAGAGGGTGACGTCATAAGTGTGTTTTTATTTATTTATTTTTCAGAGACAGGGTCTCGCTCTGTGTCCCAGTTTGCAGTGCAGTGATGTGAACATAGCTCAATGCAACTCTTGGACTCCAATGATCCTCCCGCCTCAACCTCCCCAGTAGCTGGGACTACAGGTGCGTGCACACCATGCCCGGCTAATTATTTTGGTAGAGGCTGGGGTCTTGCTATGTTGCTCAGGCTAGTCGGAAACTCCTGGTGCCAGGTTCTCCCACTTCAGCCTCCCAAAGTGCTGGGATTACAGGCATGAGCCACCTCGCCCAGCTAGACGTCCTAAGTTCAGAATGGGGAAGGGAGGGCTGGACCCAGGGAGGGGCACGTCAGGACTTCCTAAGGTCTGAGAGCTCAACCTTCTCTGTAGTAGGAGATTCTGTGTGGCCTTGCAAGCAGTGACTGACATCCACGTATGGTCCCGGCCTCTGTCCAGCTCTCTCTGCCTCTCCCTCCCTCTTCCTGTCTATTTTGCATCTGCCAACGTCCGGGCGCAGTGGCTCACGCCTGTAATCTCAGCACTTTGGAAGGCCAAGGCGGGCAGATCACGAGGTCAAGAGATCCAGACCATCCTGGCCAACATGGTGAAACCCCGTCTCTACTAAAAATACAAAAATTAGCTGGGCATGGAGGCGCGTGCCTGTAGTCCCAGCTACTTGGGAGGCTGAAGCAGCAGAATCGCTTGAACCTGGAGGCGGAGGTTAAAATGAGCTGAGATCGCGCCACTCTACTCCAGCCTGGCGACAGAGCGAGCCTCCGTCTAAAAAAAACAAAAACATAAACAAAAATTAGCCAAGTGTGGTGGCGCACGCCTATAATCCCAGCCACTCAGGAAGCTGAAGCTCGGGAATCACTTGAACCCGGGAGGCAGAGGTTGCGGTAAGCAGAGATCATACCACTGCACTCCTGCCTGGGTGATGGCGCGAGACTCTGCAAGCAAGAAAGGAAGGAAGGAAGGAAAGAAAAGAAAGAAAGGGAAAGAAAAGAAAAGTCCTGGGGTCTCTGGTCCTAGAATACTAGCAGGAATGTGGGAGACAGAGTGGTCTGTGGAGGTTCAGGCCAAGGTGGGGTCCAGAACCTCCCCAGGAAGAGGTCATGACCAGTTATTTTTCTGGGACCATGCCTAGGAGTCACTCAACAGCTGGTGTCTGGGGGATAAAACCAAGCGTAAGGCAAATGAACAGAACATTTGACCCCCTCTTTGCACTACCATTTTCACACAAAAAATGGTTTTATTCCCAGCACACTTTGATTCCATTTTTATAAGCACAGTGGGAAAAAAATAAATCCAACACATTTCTGTTGGAAAAGACTTTACCATCAAACACTGCATTAAGCCAGTCAAATTCCTGGATCCCTTTTCTATACAGTGCAGTGAAACTGTTTCCAAAGTTTTTTAATTTTTGTTTTTATTTGATAGAAGTCATTTTTATCAGGAACATTTTTCGGGGTGTTTCTTACAGTAAACATTTGATGCACAAATCAGGCTGTTTTCATACAGTTTTTATGAACTGTTGATTTTACCATTGTGAAGTTTTCTTAGGATGAGTGTCATTTCTTTGGAATCAAACTTTGCGCATGGAAGTTTATTAAAAGACTCTTCTGCCAGGGTTTAGCCAGATTAATAACAAATTTCATGATCAGTTTTTTTTTCTGAGTTAAACTTTTTTTTTTTTTTGAGATGGAGTTTCATTATTGTTGCCCAGGCTGGAGTGCAATGGCGCATCTTGGCTCACTGCAACTTTCGCCTCCCGGGTTCAAGCGATTCTCCTGTCTCACCCTCCAGAGTAGCTGGGATTATAGGCGCGTGCCACCACACCTGGCTAATTTTTGTATTTTTAGTAGAGATGGGGTTTCATCATATTGGTCAGGCTGGTCTTGAACTCCCGACCTCAGGTGATCCACCCACCTCAGCCTCCCAAAGTGCTGGGATTACAGGCGTGAGCCACTGCTCCTGGCTAACTTTTTTTTTTTTTCTTTTTGAGATGGAATCTGCTGTGCAGGCTGGAGTGCAGTGTTGTGATCTCAGCTCTCTGCAACCTCCTCCTCCTGGGTTCAAGCGACTCTCCTGCCTCAGCCTCCCGAGTAGCTGGGATTACAGGCGCCCACCAACACACCCAGCTAATTTTTCTTTTTGTGTGTGAGACAGAGTCTTGTTCTGTCACCAGGCTGGAGTGCAGTGACATGATCTCCACTCATTGCAACCTCTGCCTCCCGGGTTCAAGTGATTCTCCTGCCTCAGCCTCCCGAGTATTTGGGACTACAGGTGTGCACCACCACCACGCCCAGCTAATTTCTGTATTTTTAGTAGAGACGGGGTTTCACCATGTTGGCCAGGATGGTCTCGATCTCTTGAACGCGTGATCCACCCAAAGTGCTGGGATTACAGGCGTGAGCCACAGTGCCCAGCAAAATTTTTGTATTTTTAATAGAGACAGGGTTTCACCATGTTACCCAGGCTGGTCTCGAGCTCCTGACCTCAGGTGATCTGCCAGCCTCAGCCTCCCAAAGTGCTGGGATTACAAGCAGATTACACCATGCCCGGCCTTTGTTTTTATTAAAGACTGTTTTGCTTTTTATTTTTCTTTCTTTTTTGAGACGGAGTTTCGCTCTTGTTGCCCAGGCTGGAGTGCAATGGCACGATCCCGGCTCACTGCAACCTCTCCTCCTGGGTCCTGCCTCAGCCTTCTGAGTAGCCGGGATTACAGGAGCCTGCCACCACGCCCAGCTAATTTTGTATTTTTAGTAGGACGGAGTTTCTCCATGTTAGTCAGGCTAGTCTCGAACTCCTGATCTCAGGTGATCTGCCCGCCTCAGCCTCCCAAAGTGCTGGGATTACAGGGGTAAGCCTTTGTACCCGGTCCCCATATACAGTCCTTACTATGTTGAAGTAGTCTTCTGAATGTGCACCTGTGGTCTCAGCTACTCAGGAGGCTGAGGTGGGAGGACTGCATGAGCCCAGGAGTTTGAGGCTCTGGCAAGCCATGATCATGCTACTGCACTCCAGCCTGGGTGAGTGAGACTCTGTCTAAAAAAAAAAAAAGAAAGGCCGGGCGTGGTGGCTCATGCCTATAATCCCAGCACTTTGAAGGGAGGCTGAGGCGGGCGGATCATGAGATCAGGAGATCGAGACCGGATCATGAGATCAGGATATCGAGACCATCCTGGCTAACACGGTGAAACCCCATCTCTACTAAAAATACAAAAAATTAGCCGTGTGTGGTGGCACAGGCCTGTAGTCCAAAGAAAAAAAAAGTCTCCTTTTTTTTTTGTAATTTTATTTTTAATTTATTTTTTGAGACAGAGTCTCACTCTGTTTCCCAGGCTGGAGTGTAGTGAGGCGATCTTGGCTCACTGCAACCCCCGCCTCCCAGGTTCAAGCAATTCTCCTGCCTCAGCCTCTCGAGTATCTTGGATTACAGGCATGTGCCACCACGCCTGGCTAAGTTTTGTGTTTTTAGTAGAGACGAGGTTTCACCATGTTGTTGAGGCTGGTCTCAAACTCCTGACATCAAGTGATCTGCCTGCCTCAGCCTCCCAAAGTTTTGAGATTACAGGCGTGAGCCACCACTCCTGTCCTTTATTTTATTTTTAGAGATGGGGGTCTTGCCGTGTTGCCCAGTCTGGTCTGGAACTCCTGGGTTCAGTCAATCGTCCTGCATGTGGCTCCCAAAGTGCTGGGATTACAGGCTTGAGTCACCGCGCCCAGCCTTTGCTACGGTTTTGTTGAGGATTTTTGCATCAATATTCATCAGGGATATTGATCTGTAGGGTTTTTTTGTGTGTGTGTGTGTCTGTATCTGGCTTTGGTAACAGGATAATGCTGGCCTCGTAGGATGAGTTTGGAAGTGTTCCTTCTCTTCAATTTTTTGGAAGAGTTTGAGAAGGATTAGTGTTAATTCTTTAAATGTTTGGTAGAATTCACCATCTGGTCGTGGGCTTTTCTTTGTTGGAAGGCTTTCTTTTTTTTTTTTTTCTCACATGGAGTTTCACTCTTGTTGCCCAGGCTGGAGTGCAGTGGTGCGATCTTGGCTCTCTGCAGCCTCTGCCTCCGGGGTTCAAGTGATTCTCCTGCCTCAGCCTCAGTGCTGTTTTTGCTGCATCTCATAAGTTTTGGTGTGTTGTCTTTTCTCCCTTTTCCTCCCCTCCCCTCCCCTCCCCTCCCCTCCCCTCTCCTCCCCTCCCCTCCCCTCCCTCCTCCCCTCCCCTCCCTCCCCTCCCTCCTCCCCTCCCCTCCCTCCTCCCCTCCCCTCCCTCCTCCCCTCCCCTCCCCTTCCTTTCCCTTTTCTCCCTCCCCTCCCCCTCCATCCCCCTCCCCTCCCTCCCCCTTCCCTCCCCCATCCCCCTCCCATCCCTCCACCCCTCCCCCCTCCATCCCCCTCCCCTCCCTCCACCCCCTCCCCTTCCTTTCCCTTTTCTTTCTCTCTCTCTTTCTCTGCCTCCCTCTTTCTCTCTTTCCCTCCCTTCCTTCCTTCCTTCTTTCCTTTTTTTGAGACAGAGCCTTGCTCTGTTACCTAGCCTGGAATGCATGATGCAATCATGGCTCACTGCAGCCTTGTCCTCCTGGGCTCAAGCAATCCTCTCACTTCAGCCTCCCGAGTAGCTGGGACCACAGGTGTGCACCATCATGCCTTGCTAATTTAAATATATATTAAATTAATATACATATTAATTTAATATATTTTAAATTAATATATATTAATTTAATATATATTAAATTAATATATATTAAATTTAATATATATTTAAATTAATATATATATTAAATTAATATATATTTAAATTAATATATATATTTAAATTTATATATAAATCCCGGCCACATGAAATATCTTTTTCATCATTTCACTTTCAATCTGTTTGTATCTTTGCATTTAAAGTGAGTCTCTTGTAGACAAGACATAGATCATGTTTAGGCCGGGCATGGTGGCTCATGCCTGTAATCCCAGCACTTTGGGAGGCCGAGGCAGGCGGATCACCTGAGGTCAGGAGTTCGAGACCACCCTGACCAACATGATGAAACCCCGCCTCTACTAAAAATATAAAAAATTAGCTGGGCGTGGTGGCAGGTGCCTGTAATCCCAGGTACTCGGGAGGATGAGACAGGAGAATCTCTTGAACCCAGGAGTCAGAGGTTACAGTGCATCGCTCCATTGCACTCCAGCCTGGGCAATAAGAGTGAAACTCCCTCTCGAAAAAAAAAAAAAAGACACAGATCATGTTTTGAAAAATTATTCTGCCAATCTAGGCCGCGCGCGGTGGTTCATTCCTGTAATTCCAGCACTTTGGGAGGCCGAGGTGGGCGGATCACGAGGTCAAGAGATCGTGACCATCCTGGCCAACATGGTGAAACCCCGTCTCTACTAAAAATACAAAAAATTATCCAGGCATGGCGGCAGGCGCCTGTAATCCCAGCTGCTTGTGAGGCTGAGGCAGGAGAATCGCTTGATCCCGGGAGGCGGAGGTTGCAGTGAGCTGACATCACACCATTGCACTCCAGCCTGGGCAAAAAGAGGGAAACTCTGTCTCAAAAAAAAAAAAAAAAATTATTCTGCCAATCTCTGCTTTTTTTTTTTTTTTTTTTTTGAGACAGAGTCTCACTCTGATGCCCAGGCTGGAGTTTAGTGGCGCAATCTTGGCTCACTGCAACCTTTGTCTCCTGGGTTCAAGTGATTCTCCTGCCTCAGCCTATCGAGTAGCTGGGATTGCAGGTGTGTGCCACCATGCCCAGCTAGTTTTTGTATTTTTAGTAGAGATGGGGTTTCTCTGCGTTGGTCAGGTTGGTCTCGAACTCCTGACCTCAGGTCATCCTCCCGCCTTGGTCTCCCAAAGTGCTGGGATTACAGGTGTGAGCCAATGCGCCTGGCCTGAAAGAGTTTTGAAAGATGTTGAATTATTGGTTGATTTTTTTTCTTTCAGCAATTTAAGTATGTCATCACACTGTCTTCTGGCCTTCATACTTTTTTTTTCTTTTTCTTTTTTTTTGAGACAGGATCTCACTCTGTCACTCAGGCTGGAGTGCAGTAGCACAATCTCAGCTCACTGCAGCCTCCGCCTCTTGTGTTCAAGTGATTCTCCCCTCTCAGCCTCCTGAGTAGCTGGGATTACAGGTGCCTGCCACAATGACCGGCTAATTTTTATATTTTCAGTAGAGATGAGGTTTCCCCACGTTGGCCAGGCTGGTCTCGAACTCCTGACCTCAAGTGATCCACCCAACTCAGCCTCCTAAAGTGCTGGGATTATAGGCATGAGCCACCACGCCTGGCCATTTCTTTATTGATAGTCTCATTTTATTCATACATTGTTTTCCTGGTTTCCTTTAGATTTTTGTCCATGTTTTCCCTTAGCTCTTTGAGCATATTTAAGACAATTGTTTTAAAGTCTTTGTCTAGTAAGTCTCAGATCTGGACTTTCTCAGGAATAATTCCTGTCAATTTGCTATTTTTTTCCCCTTTCAATGGGCCATAATTTCCTTTTTCTCTGTATACATTGTGATTTTTCTTGTTAAAAACTGGACATTTGAATATTTGTAATGTGATAAATTTGGATGTCAGATTCTCCCACTGTCCCAGGGTTTGCTGGTTTGTTGATTGTTTTATTGTTAAAAACCGTAGTAGTTTTGGCTTAATGACTTTCCAAAACTATTCTTGCAAAGACTATATTACTTGTCGCATGTGGTCACTGAAGTCTCTATTCCTTAGCTTGTGTTCAGCTAGTGTTTTGACAGATTTTCTTGAACACCAGGAGCTAAAAAAGCAAGCAAACAAACCAAACAAAAAATCTTTCCCTCGCTCAGTCTTTGCAGATTGGCCCTGTGCTGGAGCACTCTTTCAACGTTTAACCCGGCTTGCCCTGAGCCTAGGGATCAGCTGAGCATAACTTAGGGTCTTCTCAGGTCTTTTCTGAGCATGCATCTTGCTGTGGGCATAACCCTGTTTATAAATCCCCCTATGCATGCAGGTGCTTCTAATTTCCCCAGGAAACTCTCCCCAGCTTTTGCTCCTGAGCCTTAGGCCGTCTATTGTGTGTTTTGATTGTAATCTTTGGAACAGACATCTGTGGTTTGTTAGTTTGGCTTGCAGTGTTTTTGAGCAGTGCCACCACTTTTCCAGCCTGAGTTCCGAGGCAGGAAAAACAGAGGTGAGCACCTTGTCCTTCAGGTGGCTCCCAGACAGCTTAGAGCAGACATACACTATCATCTACAAATAAAGTCTGCTCTGCTCCCTCTGGAAGGAGGAATGAGAGTCTCACGCTGGGAGTGTGGGCTTCCTTCTTCCCACTACTGCTGTCACACAAGGGAGGGCAGTGGCAAGTGGGGCAAAGACAAGTCGAAATATCAAAAGCTTTTGATCGTTTTGAAGTTGTCTTTCTTCTTGATTCAGCCAGCATTCACTGGACTACCGTAAACCTTTGACTGTTTCCCAGAGTTCTGACAAAGTTGTATCTGACAGTTTCTGCTTGTTTTTTGATGTTTCTGTGGGGAACGGGGGCTTGGAACTGCCTACTGTGTCATTTTGCACTGATCTTGCCACTCTTAACCATCATGTGAACAAGCCAGAGGTAGCCTGAAAGGTGAGAGGCACATGGCTCAGTCACCCTCATGGCCTAAACTGTCAGCCGACCAACCTCCAGCTGTGAGTGAGGTTATCTGTTCCAGTTTCCTTTCTTCTTTTCTTTTTTCTTTGTTTTTTTTTTTTTTTTGTTGTTGTTGTTTTTTTTTTGAGATGCAGCTTCTGTCTCATTGCCCAGGCTAGAGTGCAATGGTGTGGTCTTGGCTCAATGCCATCTCTGCCTCCCGGGTTCAAGCAATTCTCCTGCCTCAGCCTCCCAAGTAGCTGGGATTACAGGCTCATGCCACCACGCCTGGCTAATTTTTTGTATTTTTTTTAGTAGAGATGGGGTTTCACCATGTTGGCCAGGCTGATCTCGAACTCCTGACCGGGTGATCCTCCCACCTCAGCCTCCCAACGTGTTGGGATTACGGTCATGAGCCACTGCACCCAGCCGTGTTCCAGTTTTCTATTGCTGTGTAAGAAACCATCCGAGAACTCAGTGGCATAAAACAGCAATCATTTTTAATATGCTCATGGTTTTTGTGGGTCTGAAGTTTGGACAGGGCATAGTGGGGATGGTTTGTCTCTGATCCATGACATCTAGGGCTTAAGGTGGGGAGACTTGAAGAGTGGGGGAGTGCCTACAGTGGCTGGGAGCTGGTATCTGGTGGCTGGGATTATCTGGTAGCTTCTTAATTCACATGTCTGGTTCCTGGGCTGGGATGACTCAAATGACTGAAGTCTCTTGGGGGATCGATCTCTTTCTCTCTCTCTCTCCCTCTCCTCCTGTAGCTTCAGGGACTCTCCATGTGGTCTCTCCACATGACTTCTCCATCACTGCAGTCTCAGGGTAGTTGAACTTTTTACATGTTGTCTCAAGGCTCTGGAAGTGAATCTTCCTGCAAACAAGACAGAAGCTTGCATGATGTGTTATGATCTAGCCTTGGAGGTTATATAATATCACTTCTGCTCTACTCTATTGGTTGAAGCAATCCAAGCCTGCTCAGATTCAAGGGGAGGGGATAGTGAGTTTGCCTCTCAAGAAGAGCTTTGTTAAAGTATTTTCAGCAACATTTTCAAGTTGCCAAAGCATTCAAGAGTAGCCAGATTTAGCCAATCCATCAGCTGACCACAGATGCATAAATGAGCCCAGCTATACCCAGAAGAACTTTCCAGCTGAATCTGACCCAAATTGGTGAACCACACAATCATGTACCAAATCAATTATTAGCCCAAGCCATTAATTTTGGGAGCATTTTGTTATGCAGCAATAGCTAACTTATACATCCTTGTAGGTGTATGCCTACAAGCATACTCACTAAGCCTAATATTGGCTGACCACATCCAGGACCCCTACACAGTGATGCAAGCCAGCAGATTTATCCAGTGACTCTTCTATGTCTGTGTTCACCCCACAGTTTATCACCCCTGGTTTTACCTGTCATGACAATTACACCCATCCACTGCTCCTTGACTATTCTGTGAATAGAATTCCTGAATGTAATAAAAAATTGTTGAATTGAAGCAATCTCTAGCTATTCCACTGTAAGACCACATAGCTTACCCAATTGAATCTTTCATTTTACCAATATTAATTTATCACCTACTATATGCCATTCACTCTTTTTTCAGTTTGTTTTTTGAGACGGAGTCTCACTCTGTCACACAGGCTGGAGTGTAATGGCATGATCTCAGCTCACTGCAACCTCTGCCTCCTAGGTTCAAGTGATTCTTGTGTCTCAGCCTCCTGAGTAGCTGGGATTACAGGCGCATGCCACCACGCCTGGCTAATTTTTTGTATTTTTTTAGTAGAGATGGGGTTTCACCATGTTGCCCAGGCTGGTCTTGAACTCCTGACCTCAGGTGATCCACCTGCCTCAGCCTCCCAAAGTGCTGGGATTACAGGTGTGAGCCACTATGCCCAGCCTCCATTCACTCATTAAAACACTGGAGAAGTGATGGTTAACATGAACCAAAGTGTTCCTGCTCTAATAGGCTTATATATTTATATGCTGGTGGGGTGTAGTAAGTAGCTTCTGAAATCGTCCCCACCTCCTAGTATTCATGGCCTTCTGTGATCCTCTACTGGTGATTATCTTGCTTCTAACCAATAGAATACTTCATCATTGAGAAACTGTCACTTCTGAGATTATATTCCAAAATATTCTGACTTCTATCTTGCTAGCAGACTTTTCCCCTTGATGGCTTTGATGAAGCAAGTTGCTATGTTGGAGAAACCCATGTGGCAATAAGCTGAGGGTGTCCTCTGGCCAACAGCCAGCTAGGAACTGAGATAATTTGCCCAACAGCACAAAAGGAACTGATTCTGCCAACAGTCACATGAGTGAGCTAGGAAGTGAATCCTTCCCCAGTTGAGCCTTCAGATGAAACCTTAATCCTGGCCATCTACTTGATTGCAGTCTTATGAGAGACCCCAGGCAAAGGATCCAGGCAAGTCATGCCCAGATTCCTGACCCATAAAAACTATAAAATAATAAATGTATGTTGTTTAAGCTGGGCCATTTGTGGCAATTTGTTTGTGGCAATCAATAACTATTAGGTGTGGGGTGGGGGGAGGCGGAGTTGAAACAAACATAGTAATAATTTGGAAATTAATCACAGAGTGATACAAATCATCTGAAATAGGAAACCTGAACAGATTAGATATTATAGGAGCCCATCTGTGGTCAGCTTGCAGGCTGACTAGATCTGGCAACTTTGTGGATGCTTTGGCAATTTGAAAACAGCTGAAAAGAAGGTAATTAGAGATCTAGTAAGAAGAAAGGCACCAGGCCCAGAGAGTTTTATGGGCTCACCCTGATTGTCTCCATACCCTACCTTGTGGCCATTTAGTTTCTTTCTTTTTTTTTTTTTTTTTGAGACAGGGCCTCATGGTGTCACACAGGCTGGAGTACAGTGGCACAATCTTAGCTTGCTGCAACCTCCACCTCCCAGGCTCAAGCCATCCTTCCACCTCAGCCTCCTGAGTAGCTGGAACTACAGGCATGCACCACCATGCCTAGCTAATTTTTGTATTTTTAATAGAGATGAGGTTTCACCATGTTCCCCAGGCTGGTCTCAAACTCCTAAACTCAAGAGATCCACTTGCTTTGGCCTCCCAAAGTGCTGGGATTACAGGCATGAGCTGCTGCACCCAGCCATGGCCATTTAGTTTCTACAACCAGTTTGGACTTTCACTCTTGGCTGATTGGAACTTGGTTGGTTTCTCACTTAGTTCCTGCCTTGGCTCCTTCCTCTGACTTTGCTACCCAGTGTAGCCTCACTGACTCCAGCTCTGGAGAAACTTGAAAGACAGTCCAGCTGTGACTGTCTTTCCTTCTTGCCTTTCCAGTAGCAGGAGTGAATCTGGATAGTAAAGACTTGTAAATGACAGGCACATTTTGAGGTCAGGCAGAAGAGGAGCCCATGAAGGAGATGGAGAAGGAGCGGTCAGGCAGACAGGAGGAGAACCAGGAGGTGAGGCCATCAGGGAAGTCTTGGGAGAGAGGAGTTTCAAGGAGGAGGGAGGGAGTGGCCACCCCATTAATGAGTGGAAACAAGATAGAAACAAGTCTGGTTGGCTTTCACAAATGAATAGTAGTTACTCTCCTTGGTCATTTCAGGAAAGTGGTGGCAGGTGGGGCAGCCATCAGAGGGTTAGAGGGAGCAGATGAAGGCAGAAGTAACAACCCTTTTTCTTTTTCTTTCTTTCTTTCTTTTTTTTTTTTTAGAGAGTAATGATGTGATTTTTTTTAAACTTTAAGTTCAGGGGTATATGTGTGGGATGTGCAGATTTGTTATACAGGTGAACATATGACATGTACAGATTATTAGTTACTTTTCCTGATCCTCTCCCTCCTCACTCTCCACCCTGCAATAGGCCCCAGTGTGTGTCATTCCCCATTATGTGTCCATGTGTTCTCATCATTTAACTCCCACTTATAAGTGAGAACATGTGGTATTTGGTTTTCTGTTCCTGCGTCAGTTTGCTAAGGATAATGGCCTCCAGCTTTATCCATGTCCCTGCAAAGGACGTGATCTTGTTCTTTTTTATGACTGCATACTACTCCATTGTATGTATGTACCACATTTTCTTTATCCAGTCTATCATTGATGGGTTGATTCCACGTCTTTGCTAGACAGCCCTTTTTCTTTTATTTCTTTCCTTTTGTAGAGACCGAGGTCTCACTTTGTCACCCAGGCTGGAGTGCAGTGGTGTGATCATAGCTCACTGCAGCCTCAAACTCTTGAGCTCAAGTGATCCTCCCACCTCAGCCTCCCAAGTAGCTGGGACTACAGCCACCACTCCCAGCATTGTATATGGGTTCAGAAGATGGAGGAAGTGTGTGAGCCCAAGGGGCCAGGCAACCCTGGTGAGGCTGCCCCACCCCTTCTGTGGGATGTTGACAGTGAAACAGAAAAGCACCTCACTAAGGGCTACCACCACTCCATAAAAAAACTTGCACCCACCCTCCAATCGGATCACCCAATTGGATCACATGGGATCCAATTTTTCCAGTTCACTAAGGCAAGAACCCTGGGAGAGAGAAAGTCGTCTGTCCTTGCAATAAGGCAGAGCATCTAACTGAGCTGATGAATGTCAGCCAACTGCGGACGGCAAAACTGAAACAGCACGCTGTAACACATGCCCACGGGGGCCTCATGAGCTGTAAGCATTCACCCCTAGACGCTGCCGTGGGGTTGAAGCCCCACAACCCCCCTGTCTGCATGCTTCCCCTGGAGGTTTGAGCAGCGGGGCACGGAAGATGTGAGCCACACCCCCTGTCACACGCCCTGCAAGGGGGACAAGGGAACCTTTTCTGTTTCACTACCAACATCCCACGGAAGGGGTGGGGCAGCCTCACCAGGGTTGCCTGGCCCCTTGGGCTCGCACACTTCCTCCATCTTCTCCTCTCTACTCCCTTCTCTCTCCATCCCCTCTCTGGACTGTGGGTTTTTATAACCCCATGCATTGCAGCCCCTCCTCAGAATCACATCTCTCCAAGCCAGGAAGAAGAATAAGGAACAGGATGGAGACACACCCTTCCTGAAAAGTGGGGTGAGAGATGAAGCACCTGACACAGAGGAGAGTCATTTAGAGGGCGGGCAGAAACTATCCAGTAAATTCCAGTGCCAAAAGACTCTATCTGAACCCATATACAACGCTGATGCCTTGAGCCTCACTTTTTGGGAGTCTCAGTTTCCTCAGCTGTGAAATGAGACAACTACACTGCCTCACACCGTTATTGTGAGTTTTATTTATTTTTTATTATTTGTTTATTTATTGAGATGGAGTCTCGCTCTGTCTCCCAGGCTGGAGTGCAGTGGTGTGATCTCAGCTCACGGCAACATCTGCCTCCCGGGTTCAAGTGATTCTCCTGCTTCAGCCTCCAGAGTAGCTGGGATTAAAGGCATGCACCACTATGCCTGGCTAATTTTTGTATTTTTAGTAGAGACGGGGTCTCACCATGTTGACCAGGATGGCCTTCAACTCCTGACCTCAGGTGGGTCCACCTGTTTCAGCCTCCCACAGCGCTGGGATTACAGGTGTGAGCCACCATGCCTGGCCATGTTACTATGAGTTTTAATACAGTGCACTAGTAATAGGTATAAATTGCCTATTTGAATGATGGATACTCAGTAATTACAGCACTTAAGATTTATCACGCTGGGCCTGGTGGCTCATGCCTGTAATCCCAGCACTTTGGGAGGCTGAGGTGGGCAGACCACTTGAAGTCAGGAGTTTGAGACCAGACTGGCCAAAATGGTGAAACCCTGTTTCTACTAAAAAACACAAGAACGAGGACTGGGAAAGCTGAGACACCGCCGGGTTGGAAGTGCTGCAGCCCCGGGAATGAGTATGTTCGAGTGAAAGGAGATCATGTGATTGGCAGAGTGACAGCTAAATCTGGAGATAGATTCAGAGCTGATGTTGGAGGGAGTGAGCCAGCTTCTTTGTTTTACTTGGCGTTTGAAGGTGCAACTAAAAGAAACAGACCATATGTGCAGGTTGGAGATCTCATCTATGGCCACTTTGTGGTTGCTAATAAAGACGTGGAACTAGAGATGGTGTGTATTGACAGCTGAGGACGAGCCAATGGAATGGGTGTCATTGGACAGGATGGTCTGCTTTTTTTTTTTTTTTTTTTTGAGACGAAGTTTTGCTCTCGTTGCCCAGGCTGGAGTGCAATGGTGCGATCTCGGCTCACCGCAACCTCCGCCTCCCAGATTCAAGCAATTATCTTGCCTCAGCCTCCTGAGTAACTGGGATTACAGGCATGCGCCACTGCACCCAGCTAATTTTGCATTTGTAGTAGAGACGGGGTTTCTCCATGTTGGTGAGGCTGGTCTCGAACTCCCGACCTCAGATGATCTGCGTGCCTCTGCCTCCCAAAGTGCTGGGATTACAGGCGTGAGCCACCGTGCCTGGCCCTGATGGTCTGCTTTTTAAAGTGACTTTGGGCTTAGTTAGAAAGCTATTAACTCCAGGTTGTGGAATCATACAGGAAGTGGGAAAACTTTATTCCCTGGAGATAGTATTTGGAATGAATGGAAGAATATGGGTCAAAACAAAAACCATCCATCAAACTTTAATTTTGGCAAACATTTTAGAAGCTTGTGAACACGTGATGTCAGATCAAAGAAAACAAATCTTCTCCAGACTGGCAGAAAGTTGATACAGGTGGATTTTTTTTTTTTTTTTTTTTGAGACAGAGTTTTGCTCTTGTCGCCCAGGCTGAAGTGCAATGGTTTGATCTCAGCTCACTGCAACCTCTGCCTCTGGGTTCAAGCAATTCTCCTGTCTCTGCCTCCTGAGTAGCTGGGATTACAGGTGCGTGCTACCATGCCTGGCTAAATGTTGCATTTTTAGTAGAGATGGGGTTTCGCCATGTTGGCCAGGCTGGTCTTGAACTCCTGACCTCAGGTGATCCACCTGCCTTGGCCTTCCAAAGTGTTGGGATTACAAGCATGAGCCACTGAGCCCCGCCTAGGTGGGCTTTTTTTTTTTTTTTTTTTGAGACAGTCTTGCTCTGCCACCAGGCTGGAGTGCAGTGGCATGATCTTGGCTCACTACAATCTCCACTTCCTGGGTTCAAGGGATTCTTCTGCCTCAGCCTCCTGATTAGCTGGGGCTACAGGTGTATGCCACCACGCCCAGCTAATTTTTGTATTTTTAGTAGAGACGGGGTTTCACCATGTTGGCCAGGATGGTCTTAATCTCTTGACCTTGTGATCTGCCCGCCTTGGCCTCCCAAAGTTCTGGGATTACAGGTGTGAGCCACCGCACCTGGCCCTAGGTGGACTTTTTTAATGGGTCAGTTGAGCCAAGAAACTATGGGTTTCCTGGGGAAAACTTTTTTCAGGTGAACCTTTCCCTATTTAAATACTCAGGAGACAAGATATGAATGTACATATTATCTTATTAGAGTCCTAAATAAAATATTTTTATAGGTAAGTTACTGGTTTTCACCCATGCTTTTGTGGGAGAGAAAATCATGCAGAATCATGATGTATTTTTTTTTTGTTCTGTACAACAAAGTTTGCTAAAACATTAAATAAAAAATACAAAAACTATCTGGGCATGGTGATGCATGCCTGTAATCTCAGCTACTGGGGAGGCTGAGGCAGGGAGAATTGCTTGAACCCAGGAGTCAGAGGTTGCAGTGAGCAAACAGCCTGGGTGATAGAGTGAGTGAGACTCCATCTCGAAAAAAGATTTATCAGACATTGTTCTACATGCTCTACGTAACATAGCTAGTTTAATCCTGAGAGGAGAAGAGTGGTCAAGAGCAGGCCTGAAGCTCACAGCTGGCTTTGGTGTTGCTAGGAGCTGCCCTGGCCTTCCTAGTTGGCCAGAGAGTTCTAGGAGCTGGTCTGGTCTTCCAGCTGATCATGGCATGGCTAGAACTTTACCCAGCACTTCCACCTAGGTTATGATGTTGTCCTCTTGAATATAAACAATTTCACAGAACATCAACATCAAGCAAAAACGTTTGTAGCTGTAAATGTGTACATAGCAAGACAAAAGTGAGATCACTCTGTAAGCATGTCTGAACACAGACAAAATGTGAGCACTGTCCAAACCAGACATAACCAAACATTCCTATATTCTGGCTAATTGGAACAACCTTTCTCTCTCAGTCTGTTGGGGCTGCTCTAATAAAACATCATAGGTTGGGTGGATTATAAACAGTAGAAATTTATTGCTCACACTTCTGGAGGCTAGAAAGAGCAAGTCTCGAAAAAAGATTTATCAGACATTGTTCTACATGCTCTACATAACATAGCTAGTTTAATCCCGAGAGGAGAAGAGTGGTCAAGAGCAGGCCTGAAGCTCATAGCTGGCTTTGGTGTTGCTAGGAGCCGCCCTGGCCTTCCTAGGTGACCATGGTGTTCTAGGAGCTGGTCTGGTCCTGCAGCTGATCATAGCATTGCTAGAACTTTGCCCAGCACTTCCAGCAATCAAGGTGCTGGTACATTTGGTGGCTGGCGAGAGCCTGCTTCCTGATTCATAGATGGTGCCTTCTTGCTGTATTCTCACATGGTGGAAAGGGTGAAGGAAGCTTTCTAGGGTTTCTTTTATGAGGACACTAATGAAGGCTCTGACCTCATGACATAATTACTAACCCCAAATTACCACCTCCTAATAACATCATCTTAGGGGTTAGGATTTCAACATATGAATTTCAGAGGTAATTAAACACTCAGCTCATAGCACTCTCTTTTATCAATCATGGCTTTAGCCTCAGTCTAGTCTTTACTCCTTGCATATAAGATTTATTAGTTCTTCGGTGGCTCACGCATGTAATCCCAGCACTTCAGAAGGCCGAGGTGGGTGGATCACTTAAGGTCAGAAGTTTGAGACCAGCCTGGCCAACATGGTGAAACCCTGTCTCTACAAAACTACAAAAAATTACCTGGCCGTGGTGGCAGGAGCCTGTAATCCCAGCTACTTGGGGGGAGGGGGTTGCAATGAGCTGAGATTGCCTCACTGAACTCCATCCTCGGCAACAGAGCAAGACTCTGTCTCAAAAAAAAAAATTAAATTAAAAGACTTATTAGAATGCCTAGTCATAAGATTACCCCCTCTTCCTGATAGCATCCAACCTAGAATCCTCCCCTAAAGAGCTTAACACAAGCCTACTGAGACACCCCATGGTTATGAAACTAGCCCCACTGTCCCATAGAACTTATATTAATGGTTTCTTTCAATAAACATAGAATTGACTTGAGAAAGTTACATTTGTCTTATCTGAGTTCCTTTCCCAGGAAACCAACCATCAGGCCTCCCAGATAGTATCAAGGAGCTGAAACTTAGCAGATCACACCTGGACAATGAGATGTCAGACCCCTCACCCATCATGATTGCCCAATTGACCATCTGCTTCCTGTTGACCAACTTCTCTTCCTTACCCCTACCTAACCGTTGTTTTCTCACACATTGTTACATTTCTTTCCTGCTATATAAACCCCTAATTTTTTATTAACTAATTTATTTTTGAGATGGAGTTTCACTCTTGTTGCCCAGGCTGGAGTGTAATGGCATGATATCAGCTCATTGCAACCTCCGCCTCCCAGGTTCAAGCGATTCTCCTGCCTCAGCCTCCTGAGTAGTTGGGATTACAGGCATGTGCCACCACCCCTGGCTAATTTTGTATTGTTAGTAGAGATGGGGTTTCTCTATGTTGGTCAGGCTGGTCTCGAACTCCCGACCTCAGGTGATCTGCGTGCCTCGGCCTCTCAAAGTGCTGGGATTACAGGCATAAGTCACCATGCCCACCCTAAACCCCTAATTTTAATCAGTCAGGGAGATGGATCTGAGACTGATCTCCCATCTCCTCGGTTGCAGCACCTAATTAAACCCTTCTTCACGGGCAATACTAGTGTCTCAGTGATTAGCTTTCTGTGTGGCAAGCAGCCGACTGAACTGGTGTTTCAGTAACAGCTACCCGTGATGTGTATTCTCCTTTGCTGTGACAAGTAATACATTGAAATTTTTTCAACTGGCTGGGCATGGTGGCTCATGCCTGTAATTCCAGCACTTTGGGAGGCTGAGGCAGGCAGATCACTTGAGGTCAGGAGTTCAAGACCAGCCTGGCCAACATGGTGAAATGCTGTTTTTACTAAAAATACAAAAACTAGCCGGGCATGGTGGCACGCATCTGTAGTCCCAGCTACTCAGGAGGCTGAGGCAGGAGAATTGCTTGAACCTGGCAGGTGGAGGTTGCAGTGAGCCGGATTGCACCACTGCACTCCAGCCTGGGCAACAGAGCGAGACTCCGTCTCAAAGAAAAAGGAAAAGAGAGGGGAGGGGAGAGGATGGGAGGGGAGGCAAAGACATTTGTTCAACCACATGTGTGATTCTGGTGTTTTTTGACTGGGTGGGTGAGGGAGACACTAACAGTCTTCACAATAACACTACGAGAAAAGCACAGTTATTATCCTGCTTTACAGAGGAGAAAATTGAGACACAGAGAGGTTAACAATTGACCATGGTCACACAGCTTGTAAGTGGTAGGGCTGGGATTCGAACCTAGGCAAGTTGCCACAAGTCCATGCTTAATCACTACACTAAGCAGACCCAAATTTGAGGACAAGAGGAATTTATATGGGAGGCAGTTGCAGAAAATGCCAGTGGTGGGAAGGGGTTCTTTATTTCTTCATGTGGACTTTTTTTTTTTTTTTTGAGACAGGGTCTCACTTTGTCGCCCAGACTGGAGGGCAGTGGTGTGATCTCAGCTCACGTCAACGGGGTTCAAGTGATTCTCCTACCTCAGCCTCCCAAGTAGCTGGGACTACAGGCACACGACACCACACCCAGCTAATTTTGTATTTTTTGGTAGAGACGGGGTTTCATCATGTTTAGCCAGTCTGGTCTCAAACTCCTGACCTCAGGTGGGCCTCAGCCTCTCAAAGTGCTGGGATTACAGGCAAGAGTCATCACGCCTGGCCTTTCATATGGATTTGAGTTACAGTCTAGTGTTCTTTCATTTCATCCTAAAGGATTCCCTTCATTTCCTCTATTGTAGTAAAATACACATAACATAAACTTTACCATTTAAAGCATACCATTTAAAGTATACAATTCAGTGACATTTAGTACATTTACAATGTTGTGCAACCATCCCTACTACCTAGTTCCAGAACATTCTCATCTCCCCAAAAGGACACCCCATAGTTATTTATTTATTTATTTATTTATTTATTTATTTATTTTGAGACGGAGTCTCACTCTGTCGCCCAGGCTGGAGGGCAATGGTGCAATCTCGGCTCACTGCAAGCTCCGCCTCCCGGGTTCACGCCATTCTCCTGCCTCAGCCTCCCGAGTAGCTGGGACTACAGGTGCCTGCCACCATGCCTGGCTAATTTTTTGTATTTTTGGTAGAGACGGGGTTTCACCGTGTTAGCCAGGAAGGTCTTGATCTCCTGACCTCGTGATCCACCCGCCTCGGCCTCCCAAAGTGCTGGGATTACAGGCATGAGCCACTGCGCCCGGCCTATTTATTTATTTTTGTTTTTGTTGAGAGAGGGTCTTCTTCTGTCACCCAGGGTGACTGCAGTGGCACAATCATGGTTGAATGCAGCCTCAGCCTCCTGGGCTCAAGCAATCTTCCCACCTCAGCCTCCTGAGTAGCTGGGGACGTGGGCATGTGCCACCATGGTCAGCTAATTTTCAAATGTTTTGTAGAGATGGGGCCTTGCTATGTTGCCTAGGCTGGTCTCAGACTCCTGGCCTCAAGTAATCTTCCTCCCTTGTCCTCCCAAGGTACTGGGATTACAGGCGTGAGCCACCATGCCCAGCCCCCCATACTTACTAAGCAGTCACTCAACATTCCTGCCTTCCTGCAGCCTTGGAAAACCCTAATCTGTTTTGGCCTCCCAAAGTGCTGGGATTACAGACGTGAGCCACTGTGCCCGGCTAACAAATTGTTTTCTGCCCATGCATTTATGTATTGTATGTGATGCATTTGTGCTAGAATAGCAGAGTTGCAGCAGAGAGCCCTCGAGGCCCCAAAATATTTACTATTTGGCCCTTTTCAAATGTTTGCCAACCTTTGGTCTAGAAGGTTACATTCTGGAGCAAACAGATCATAGACAGATAAAGAAAGGCAGATCCTAAAATTAGCCGGGCGTGGTAGCGGGCACCTGTAGCCCCACCTACTCGGGAGGCTGAGGCAGGAGAATGGTGTGAACCCGGGAGGTGGAGGTTGCAGTGAGCTGAGATCGCGCTACTGCACTACACTGGGCGACAGAGCAAGACTCCGTCTCAAAAAAAAAAAAAAAAAAAAGAAAGAAAGAAAAGCAGATCCTGAATCTGGTCCCCTCCACTCACCCGCGCTTCCCAGTTATGAAAGGCAACACAATCTCCACATCTTCTTTCTTGGGTTTTGGGTTGGTTTGAGTTGGGGCCACGAAGGGAAGTGAAAATGATGTGGACCTCATTGCTTTCACAGTTTCAAACCCAACTCCAGTGTTTATCAGCTGACGGGCTGTGGGCAGGTGACTCATCTCTGAGCCACTATGCTCATAGGTAAAATGAGAATGAGGGCGGCTGTGTTACCGGATTCTTTGAGGTCATATCCAAAAAACACATAGCACAAAATAAATGCTCATGAGATGCAGAGGCCGGGTGTGGTGGCTTATGCCTGTGATCCCAGCACTTTGTTTTTCTCTTTGTTTGTTTTGTTTTGAGACAGAGTCTTGCTCTGTCACCCAGGCTGGGTGCAGTGGCACGATCTCGGCTCACTGCAAACTCCACCTCCCAGGTTCAAGCGATTCTGCTGCCTCAGGCTCCCAAGTAGCTGGGATTACGGGCTCCCGCCACAAGCCTGGCTAATTTTTGTATTTTTAGTAGAGACGGGATTTTGCCATGTTGGCCAGGCTCGTCTCGAACTCCTGACCTTGGGTGATCCACCTGCCTCGGCCTCCCAATGTGCTGGGATTACAGGCGTGAGCCGCTGCACCCGGCCACTGTAATCCCAGCACGTTGGGAGGCCAAGGTGGGAGGATCGCTTGAGTCCAGGAGTTCCAGACCAGCCCAGGAAACATAGTGAGACCCTGTCTTTACAGACAAAAAATTAGCTGGGCGTGGTGCCGTGAGCCTGTGGTCCCAGCTGCTCAGGAGCCTGAGGCAGGAGAATCCCTCAAGCCCAGCAGGTCGAGGCTGCAGTGAGCTGAGACTGCCAAATATTGCGCCACTGCACTCCAGCCCAGGTGACAAAGCGAGACTCGGTCTCAAGAAAAAAAAAAAAAGAAAAGATACAAAAAAAACAAGAATAAACCCTATTGAATTGGAGGTACTGATGTGAATTCATGGTTTTCAAAATATAAAGATAAATATAGAAATAAGTTTGTGTGTGTGCGTTCCCATTTATCTACTAAGAGGACCTGGGAGCCACATACCCCAGTAACAATGGGCATACTTGACACCCAGATCATTTCTAACTGCCAATCTCCACCTAGCCCAGGGCTTTTTGGAAAAATGAGAGTAGCCTGGGCAACATAGCAAGACCCATTTCTACAAAAAATTTAAAAATTAGCCAGGCGTGGTGGCGTGCTCCCGTAGTCCTAGCTACTTGGGAGGCTGAGGCAGGGTTGGGGGGAGGGGAGAAAGCCTAGAACATCTAGTTAGGCCAGAAAGGAAGAAAAAACGATCAGCAAAAAACCAATAGGAATATGTCAAAAGGACCCAGAAGCCAGAGAGAAAAGCTTTCACTGGCCAAATTAAAGATAATTTAAGCATCGAAGGGGAAAAAAAAGAACGTCAGCAAAATGGCAGAGTAAAATTTGCCTTTCTACAAAAGCAATGAAAAAAACTGGTAAAATTTGACAGAATCAACATTTTCTCAACTCTGGAAATTAACCAAAAGCTTACAGTAATTTGCAGAGCATTTAATTTTTAAAAAAAACATAAAAAAACAGCAAGCTCTGTAGAATTTTAACTCACTCTAGTCTTATTCCTGGCTCTCCAGCTCAGAGGGTAGCCTTGAAAAATAACAGCCCACAATCTTGATACCATACGGAAAAGAACAGAGGTGCGGCTCCTTCAAAACCTCATTCAAGAAGAGGTTTGTGTGTGTGTGTGTGTGTGTTTGAGACAGAGTCTCGCTCTGTCGCCCAGGCTGGAGTGCAGTGGCGTGATCTCGGCTCACTGCAACCTCCTCCTCCTGGGTTCAAGCGATTCTCCTGCCTCAGCCTCTGGAGTAGCTGGGATTACAGGTGCCCGCCACCGTGCCTGACTCATTTTTGTGTTTTCAGCAGAGACAGGGTTTCACCATGTTGACCAGGCTAGTCTCAAACTGCCGACCTCAAGCGATCCACCCACCTCGGCCTCCCAAAGTACCGGGATTACAAGCGTGAGCCGCCGCACCCAGCCAAGAAGAGTCATTTATTGACCTATTTATTGGTACTCTGGAAGACCCTGCTCTGAAAGACCTGACCTCACTTGAACTTGCCCGATGCTAAAACATTTCTCCCCAGGGGCTACTTGTTAAATGTTTTAACATCGCAGCTGCCTTTGGCAATACTTAACAGTGGGGGAAATAATAGCCTAACTAAAAATCTTAGAAGGAAAAGCGCCAGGCGCGGTGGTTCACGCCTGTAATCCCAGCCCTTTGGGAGGTCGAGGCGGGAGGATCACTTGAGGTCAGGAGATCGAGACCATCCTGGCTAACACGGTGAAACCCCGTCTCTACTGAAAATACAAAAAATTAGCCGGGTGTGGTGGCGGGCGCCTGTAGTCCGAGCCAGGAGAATGGTGTGAAACCGGGAGGCGGAGCTGGCAGTGAGCCGAGATCGCGCCACTGCACTCCAGCCTGGGCCACAGAGCGAGACTCCATCTCAAAAAAAAAAAAAAAAATCTTAGAAGGAAAAATGAAGACATTAGATGTTCGGAGGGACTTTTGAAAAATTCTGACGTATTTCTGGGGATATGGAAGGCCACATGCTTAGGAAAGACCTGAGACAGCCCTAAGCTCACACCGCTGGCTGACTTCGAGGCTCTGTGTAAGCAGGAAGTGAGAGCTAAAGCACAGTTGTAAATTTCCTGGGTGAGTGTTGAAGGTGTGTCCCTAATAAGTACAGAGAGCTCCCTGGCAAAGACTGGCAGACTTCCAATTCCAGACATTCAAGGAAATCTCTGTCCAACCATTAGCTAACCATGAAGCTAACTGAGCAGACTTCAGTAGACATGACAGAGAATATAGACTTTACAGAAGTAGTTTAGAAAAGTCATTTAACAGGCCTGGCACAGTGGCTCACGCCTGTAATCCCAGCACTTTGGGAGGCTGAGACAGGTGGATCACCTGAGGTCAGGAGTTCGAAACCAGCCTGACCAACATGGTGAAACCCTGTCTCTACTAAAAATACAAAAATTAGCCAGGTGTGGTGGGTTGTGCCTGTAATCACAGCTACTCAGGAGGCTGAGGCAGGAGAATCACTTGAACCTGGGAGGCGGAGGTTGCAGTGAGCCAAGATCGCGCCATTGCACTCCAGCATGGGTGAGAGAGCGAGACTCCATTTTGAAAAAAAATCAAAACCAAAAACTATTTGTTTTTGTAAATAAATTATTACTATTATTATTTTTTTAGAGACGAGGTCTTGCTCTGTCACCCAAGCTGGAGTGCAGTGGTGCAATCATGGCTCACTACAGCCTCAAGCTCCTGGGCTCCAGCAATCCTTCTGCCTCAGCCTGCTGAGTAGCTAGGAGCAAAGGTGCATGTCACCACACCTGGCTAATTTTTTTTTTTTTTTGAGACAGAGTCTCACTCTGTTGCCCAGGCTGGAGTGCAGTGGTGCAGTCTCAGCTCACTGCAGCCTCCACCTCCCAGGCTCAAGTGATTCTCTGCTTCAGCCTCCCAAACAGCTGGGATTACAGGCACCTGTCACTACGCCTGGCTAATTTTTGTATTTTTAGTAGAGACAGGGTTTCACCATGTTGGCCAGGCTGGTTTCGAACTCCTGACCTCAAGTAATCCACCCGCCTTGGCCTCCCAAAGTGCTGGAATTACAGACATGAGCCACCGCACCCAGCCAATTTTTAAATTTTTTTGTAGAGATAGGATCTTGCTATGTTGCCCAGGCTGGTCTCAAATTGCTGGCCTCAAGCGATCCTCTCCCCTTGACTTCTCAAAGTGCTGATACTAGAGGCATAAACTAATAAATGATTATTTGTAAATAAAGTTGTTTACAAAACAACTAGGGGCAGGCTGATCAAAGGGAGGAGATGGAACATGTTTTCTTCACTGCTGTATCCTCAGTGTCAAGAACAGCACCTGGCTCGTGGTAGGTTTTTGTTCTCCATCAATGTATGTTAAAGGAATAAATTGATAAATTAGTATTGCTTGTATATTTGTGGTGGAGAAGTGGTTAACATGACCAGAGTAACCCATGCTGGTGGAATGGTTGAGCAGAGTGTGGGAGATCCACTTGGGTATAGGTGGCAGACCTTTTGGAGGAGACTTTATTTCTTTCTTTTTTTTTTTGAGACAGAGTCTCGCCCTGTCACCCAGGCCGGAGGGCAGTGGTGTGATCTCGGCTCACTGCAAGCTCCGCCTCCCGGGTTCACGCCATTCTTCTGCCTCAGCCTCCCAAGTAGCTGGGACTACAGGTGCCCGCCACCAAGCCTGGCTAATTTTTTTTGTATTTTTAGTAGAGGCGGGGTTTCACCGTGTTAGCCAGGATGGTCTCGATCTCCTGACCTCGTCATCCACCCGCCTCGGCCTCCCAGGCTAATTTTTTTTTGTATTTTTAGTAGAGATGGGGTTTCACTGTGTCAGCCAGGATGGTCTCAATCTCCTGACTTCATGATCTGCCCGCCTCGGCCTCCCAAAGTGCTGGGATTACAGGTGTGAGCCACCGTGCCTGGCCTCATTTCCTTGCCTTTTCTAACTTCTAGAAGCTACTGCTATTGTCTGAATGTTTGTGTCCGTCCAGAACTCATACATTGCAACCTAATCCCCACTTATGCTGTTAGGAGGTGGGGCCTTTGAGAAATGATTAATGCCCTTATAAGAGAGGCCTAGAGAGCTGCCTTGCCCCTTCCATCAAGTGAGAACACAATTAGAAGGCGTCATCCATGAACCAGGAAGCAGGCACCACTCACCAGACACCAAATCTGCCAGCGCCTTGATCTTGGACTTCCCAGCCTCCAGAACCATGAGCAATAAATTCCCATTGTTTATAAGCCACCCAGCCTATGATATTTTGTTATAGCAGCCCAAACAGACTGAGACAGCCACTGATGTCCTTGGCTCATGATTCCTTTCTCTGTCTTTAAAGCCATCGATGGTGGGTCAAGTCCTTCACACATCACATCACTCTGACATTCTGATTTCCTCCTGCCACCCTCACCCACTTTTCAGGACCTTTGCCATTCCATCAGGCCCATTGGGATTATCCAGGAAAATCTCCCCACCACCAGCCTTTGGATATGGTTTGACTGTGTCCCCACCCAAATCTCATCTTGAATTGTAGCTCCTATAATTCCCACGTGTTGTGGGAGGGAGCCGGTGGGAGGTAATTGAATCATGGGGGCAGGTCTTTCCCATGCTGTTCTCTTGATAGTGAATAAATCTCATGAGATCTGATGGTTTTATAAATGGGAGTTCCCCTGCACAAGCTCTCTTTGCCTGCCGCCCATGTAAGACATCCCTCTGTTCTTTCATCTTCTGCCATGATTGTGAGGCCTCCCCAGCCATGTGGAACTGTGAGTCCATTAAACCTCTTTTCTTTCTTGAGACAGAGTCTTGCTCTTTCACTCAGGCTGAAGTGCAGTGGCGTGATCTTGGCTCACTACAACTTTCACCCCCCAGGTTCAAGCGATTCTCCTGCCTCAGCCTCCCAAGTAGCTGGGATTACAGGCACCTCCCCGCCAACCACACCTGGCTACTTTTTGTATTTTTAGTAGAGATGGGGTTTCGTCATGTTGGCCAGGCTGGTCTCGAACTCCTGGCCTCAGGTGATCTGCCTGCCTTGGCCTCCCAAAGTGCTAGGATTACAGGCGTGAGCCACCGCACCTAGCCTAAACCTCTTTTCTTTATAAATTACACAGTCTCGGATATGTCTTTATTAGCAGCATGAAAACACCCTTAATCACATTTGCAAAATCCCTTTGGCCATGTAAGGTGTAACATATTCACAGTTTGGAGGGATTAGCATGTGGACATCTTTTCCAGGTGAATTACAGGTATATTTCAGGTCTCATAGAGGCTCTCTCAGAGGTCTTGGGAACTCCAGGAAACAGGGTCTTTCTTGAGAATATACTTATCTATACTTATGAGTATATACTTATATGTACTTATGAGATGACTGAGCTTAGCCTAGGTCTGGGCTCTGTCCTATCAGGCTCTCAGGAAATGACACGGGGCTTCTCCAGGGACAGGCCACTTTCTGTATCACCTGTAAGCCTTTTTTTTTTTTTTTTTTGAGACAGGGTCTTGCTCTGTCACCCAGGCTGGAGTGCAGTGGCGTGACCTCAGCTCACTGAAACCTCTGCCCTCCAAGCTCAAGCCTCTCACCTTAGCCTCTTGAGTAGATGGGACCACAGGTGTGTGTGCGCCACCACACCCAGTTAATTTTTTGTATTTTAGGCACAGACAGGTTTTGCCATGCTGCCCAGGCTGGTCTCAAACTCCTGAGCTCAGGCAATCCACCTGCCTAGGCCTCCCAAAGTGCTGGGATTACAGGTGTGAGCCGCCATGCCTGGCCTTTTGTTTTGTTTTTTAAACAGAGACAAGGTCCTTTTCTGTCACCCAGCTGGACTGCAGTGTCGTGGTCATAGCTTACTGTAAGCTTTAACTCCTGGGCTCAAGTGACCCTCCTGCCTCAGCCTCCTGAACAGATAGGACTACAGGCATGTACCACCATGCCCAGCTCATTTTTAATTTATTTACTTTTTGAGACAGAGTCTTGCTCTGTCGCCCAGGCTGGAGTGCAGTGGTGCAATCTTGGCTCACTGCAGCTTCTGCCTCTTAGGGTTCAAGCAGTTCTCATGCCTCAGCCTCCCAAGTCACCAGGATTACAGGTATGTGCCACCATATCCACCTATTTTTTTTTTTTTTTTGATTTTTAGTAGAATGGGGTTTCACCATGTTGGCTAGGCTGGTCTTGAACTCCTGGCCTCAAGTGATCCTCCCACTTCAGCCTCCCAAAATGCTGGGATTACTGGAGGGAGCTACCTTGCCCGGACAACTCATTTATTTTAAAATTATTTTTGGCTGGGCGGGGTTGCTTATGCCTGTAATCCTAGCACTTTTAGGAGGCTGAGGGGGGTGGATCACCTGAGGTCAGGGGTTCGAGACCAGCCTGGCCAACATGGCAAAACCCTGTCTCTACTAAAAATACAGAAATTAGCCGAGCGTGGTGGCTTATGCCTGTAATCCCAGCTACTCAAGAGGCTGAGGCAGGAGAATCGCTTGAACCCAGGAGGCGGAGGTTCCAGTAAGCCAAGATCGTGCCATTGCACTCCAGCCTGGGCGACAGAGCGAGACTCCACCTCAAAAAAAACTATTTTTATAGTGACAGGGTCTCACTATGTTGCCCAGGCTGAGCTTGAGCCCCTGGGCTCAAGTGATCCACTGACTTTAGCTTTCCAAAGTGTTGGGATTACAGGCATGAGCCATCACACTCGGCCACCTGTTGGCATTTAGAATAGTCTTTCTAGCAAAACCGACATTCCAGGACCATAAAAGCTGACTGAATATCTGTTCTAGGATGAGGGATAGGCTCCAGGGATTCCTTTCTTCCCTGGAAGGTTGACTCTTGTGTGTTGGGGAGTGGGGCAGGGGGGTGGGCTGGGGCCAAGGGGCCAGGGAGGACAATTTGGTCCTGACTCTCTTAGTTGGGGTCTTTATGGATCTGCTCTAACACCAGCCAGTTAGAGCCAGGAGACTGCGAGGCAGGACCTGTGCATTGATCAGGTATGCCTGAGGCCAATGGTGAAGGGAGGATGGACGCTTTGAATACAGTTATTTGGCTCTCTAGGCTCCTGCCCTGAGGTTCCCTCCAGCCCTGCTGCCCCAGCATCTAAGCCTGGAGTACCAGGGGCTCGAGGGCATGCGTGAGCCATGGACAGGATCCTGGGGAAGTTCCAGCTTAACCTCTTCCTTCTGCCCCAGCCACAGCCAGTACTTACTCAGCTCCACCCTGAGGAAGAGACTCCTGGGCTTCTCCTGTCCACCTGTGCTTCCATTGTACATTTGTCACTACAACCTGGAAGAGGCTCTGCCGTTGAGGTTGTCAGTCAGCCTGGAAGTCAATCCTGTCAGTTCGTCTCTGTTGCTGTTCAGTGAGTCAGAGATCTCCACTTGATCATCAGTAAGTTAGACTAGATCTGTCTGTGGATCTTCCAAACTGCCACTTAACCCAGCTCAGCAAGCAGTTAGGCCACCAGGTACGCATTTCGACTTCCATCCCCCACCTGGGAGTCTTTCTCAGCTAGTTACTCCTTGAGCTAGGATGCATGATGGCCTGCAAAGATATCCAAGTCCTGGCCAGGCATGGTGGCTCACGTGTGTAATCCCAGCACTTTGGGAGGCTGAGGCGGGCAGATCACCTGAGGTTGGGAGTTCGAGACCGGCCTGACCAAGATGGTGAAACTCTGTCTCTACTAAAAATACAAAGTTAGCCAGGTGTGGTGGTGCATGTCTGTAATCCCAGCTACTCAGGAGGCTGAGACAGGAGAATCACTTGAACCTGGGAGGTGGAGGTTGCAGTGAGTTGAGATCATGCCATTGCACTCCAACCTGGGCAACAAGAGTGAAACTCCTCAAAAAAAAAAAAAAAAAGATATCCAAGTCCTAATCCCTGGATCCTATGAATGTCACCTTATATGGCAAAAAGAGACTTTGCAGATATGATTGTGATTTTAAGATAGAAAGATATTGTGTGCTAAATAATCTGTCTAGTCACTACCTCTGGTTCCTGGCAGGGGGCGTCTAAACTCTTGGAATTTTCCAAGTAATAGAAGTGTCTTAATGGCCAACAAACATATGGAAAAATGCTCAACATCACTAATGATCAGGGAGATGCAAATCAAAACCACAATGTGATACCACCTTACTCCTGCAAGAATGGCCATAATCAAAGACTCAAAAAAATAATAGATGTTGGTGTGGATGTGGCAAACAGGGAACACTTTTACACTGCTGGTGGGAATGTAAACTAGTACAACCACTATGGAAAACAGCGTGGAGATTCCTTAAAGAACTAAAAGTAAAACTACCATTTGAGCCAGCAATCCCACTACTGGGTATCTATCCAGAGGAAAAGAAGTCATGATACAAAAAAGATACTTGTTCACACATGTTTATAGCAGCACAATTCACAAGTGCAAAAATGTGGAACAAACCTAAATTTCCATCAATCAATGAATGGGTGAAGAAACTGTGGCATATATATACAATGGAATACTACTCAGCCATGAAAAGGAATGAATTAATGGGATTTGCAGCAACCTGGATGGGATTGGAGACCATTATTCTAAGTGAAGGAACTCAGGAATGGAAAACCAAACATTGTATACTCTCACTCATAAGTGGGAGCTAAGCTATGAGGATGCAAAGGCATAAGAATGACACAGTGGATTTTGGGGGCTCAAGGGGAAAGGGTGGAAAGCTGAGGGATAGAATACTACAAATTGGGTGCAGTGTATACTGCTTGGCAGATGGGTGCACCAAACTCTCATGAATCACTAAAGAACTTAATCATGTAACCAAATACCACATGTTCCCCCAAACCTATGGAAATAAAAAAAAAAGAAGTGTCTTTATTATTCATGGGGGCCCTGGACCATAACTGAGCTTATACCAAGGAGGTGACTCAGGATGGGGGCTGGTCATGCCAGAAACACCAGCCACCAAGGTTGGGATTTTTAGCCACCTGACCTCCAGGAAGGGGAAGGGGCCGAAGGTGGGGTTCAATCATGTAGACAATGGTTGGATCAACCCCACCTACTTTTTAATCCTGCCTATTTTTAAATACAAAACTAGCCGGGCATGGTGACACACGCCTATAATCCCAGCTACTAGGGAAGCTGAGGCACGAGAATCCCTTGAACCTGGGAGGTGGAGGATGCAGTGAGCTGAGATTGTGCCACCACACTCCAGCCTGGGTGACAGAGTGAGACTCCATCTAAAAAACAAATAAATGAGGCCGGGCGCGGTGGCTCACGCCTGTAATCCCAGCACTTTGGGAGGCCGAGGCAGATGGATCATGAGGTCAGGAGATCAAGACCATCCTGGCTAACATGGTGAAACCCCATCTCTACTAAAAATACAAAAAATTAGCTGGGCGTGCTGGTGGGCACCTGTAGTCCCAGCTGTTCCAGAGGCTGAGGCAGGAGAATGGCCTGAACCTGGGAGGTGGAGCTTGCAGTGAGCTGAGATCATGCCACTGCACTCCAGCCTGGGAGACAGCGAGACTGTGTCTCAAAATAAATAAATAAATAAATAAATAAATAAATAAAACAAAACAAAAAAGAAGAGCTCACCAGAGCCAGCAGCATGAAACAAAAGTGCTGGTGGAAAGGTTTATGGGGTGCCAGTTTAGTCAGTCACCCCTGTGTAGGACACCTATGGAAAACTGTAGGGGGCCCTTAGGAGAATCATCTCTGCAAGCCATTAAGTTCCCAGGCCGGAGAGCATGACCTGCTCTGCGGCTTTACACAGAATGCTCTGGGCTGAAACACTCCCTTGAAGTGTTGGAACGTGACCAGACATCCTAGCTCCTTGTAAAACCGGCCCCCGCCAGCTGCAGCCCGATAAGTTAAAGACTGTCTTAGCAGTTAGACATATGCTTTTAGCTTAAAGGAAATTCATATAACCGCCACTGCTGTACATCTTTCCAATGACGTACGCTCCCCCTCCTTCACCGTTTCATCCCAGCTGCTGCTTAGATCAAAAGATTGTGCTCAATAAATTGTCAGGCAACCAGAACTCTGGGCGTTTTGCAGCCTTCACTCTAGCAACTGGCCCCCTGGGCCTGCTTTAAAATCTTAACTTGTCTTTTCTCATTCCTTTGTCGCCACCGGACTTCAGGTACCCACGGATAGTGTTGAGGCTGGACCCCACCATCTGGCGCCCAACGTGGTATCTCCAAAACAACCAGGTGAAGGAATGCTGGAGCGTCGGAAATGAAGGACCGACAGATGGAGAACTCCCAAGGACGAAAAGGTTTTTTTTTTTAATTTTTACTTATTTATTTATTTATTTACTTATTTATTTATTTTTGAGACGGAGTCTCGCTCTGTCACCCAGGCTGGAGTGCAGTGGCTCGATCTCGGCTCACTGCAAGCTCCGCCTCCCGAGTTCACGCCCTTCTCCTGCCTCAGCTCCCAAGTAGCTGGGACTACAGGTGCCTGCCACCACGCCCGGCTAATTTTTTGTATTTTTAGTAGAGACGGGGTTTCACAATGTTAGCTATGATGGTCTTGATCTCCTGACCTCGTGATCCGCCCGCCTCGGACTCCCAAAGTGCTGGGATTACAGGTGTGAGCCACCGCGCCGGCCAACGAAAAGACTTTTAAACTCTGCAGGTAAGCGGGGCGCTCGGATAATTCCAGCGTAACAACAGGAAATTATGGGTCAGGCTGAGAGTAGACATAATAATTATTTGAGTTTGGTGCGGCAGTTATTGTGCCACTGTGGTGTAAACGTGAGCACCCAAAATCTTATGTCCCTGTTTCAGCTAATAGAACAATATTCTCCTTGGTTCCTGGAACACAGCTCCACGGATTTGAGAGATTGGGAAAAAACAGGGGCTGACTTCAAACAGACACAAAAAGAGGGTCAAGAAATTCCTTTCTCCGCTTGGTCTGTGTGGGCGGCAGTGAAAACAGCACGTGAGCCTTTCCAGACTGAGGAGGAACCAGCATTTGGAAATGAAGGAGACGAATTTGACGGTCAGGAGAGTGCACAATTAGAAAAAAAAAAAAAAAAGAAAAAAAAAAAAGGGGGAGAATCAGGAGGTTATATATGCTAACCAACCACATATGAAAGAGACAGTCCAACCTACCGCACCCTCAGGGGAAGCTCCGGAATGGCCACCCGCGCCTAAGCCTTGTGAATTGCGGGCATGGGAGCCTGAGACACGGTTCGCCGCGCCCATTGTTGCAAAACCTGCCGTTAATTACGGTAAAGGGATGATTCAGGCTCAGCACCAGTTAATTAAAATTCAGGCTCGCCCTGCCGTTCATTACCGTGAAGGAGCAATTTCCCTTAAAAATGGATGACCCAGCGCCCTGTCTGGGTCGAACAGTGGCCGCTCCCTAAGGAAAAATTGGGGGCGCTTTAAGAAATAGTTAAAGAATTACTAGAAAAAGGACATGTTTCACCCACTTTTTCTCCTTGGAATTCCCCAGTATTTGTAATGAAGAAAAAGTCCTGCAGATGGCGCATGCTGACCGATTTACTAGCGGTCAACGCTGTTATTCAACCGATGGGAGCTTTACAACCAGGGCTCCCATCCCCCATTATAATCCCTAAAGACTGGCCGCTTGTTATTATAGATTTAAAAGATTGCTTTTTTTTTACAATTCCTTTAGCAGAGGCAGATTTCGAAAAATTTGGCTTTACCATCCCTGCCGTTAATAATAAAGAACCTGCAGCCAGATATCATTGGAAGGTTTTACCTCGGGGTATGTTAAACAGTCTCACAATTTGTCAGACTTTTGTAGGCAGAACTATCCAGCCTGTTAGAGATCAATTTCCAGATTTGTGCAGCAAAAAATAGAGGCCAACTTATTCAATGTTATTCATCTTTGCAAAAGGCAATTACAAACGCTGGATTGCTTAAAGCATCTGACAAAATTCAAACAACCACTCCTTTTCAGTATTTGGGAATGCAAGTACAGGATGGAGCATTAAACCTCAAAAGGTTCAAATTAGAAAAGCTGCTTTAAAAACCTTAAATGGGCGGGGCGCAGTGGCTCACGCCTGTAATCCCAGCACTTTGGGAGGCTGAGGCGGGCGGATCACAAGGTCAGGAGATCGAGACCATCCTGGCTAACACTGTGAAACCCCGTCTCTACTAAAAATACAAAAAAATTAGCCGGGCATTGTGGCGGGCGCCTGTAGTCCCAGCTACTCGGGAGGCTGAGGCAGGAGAATGGCGTGAACCCGGGAGGCGGAGCTTGCAGTGAGCCGAGATCAAGCCACTGCACTCCAGCCTGGGGGACAGAGCAAGATTCCGTCTCAAAAACAAAAACAAAAACCAAATAAACCTTAAATGATTTTCAAAAATTGTTAGGCGATATTAATTGGATTCGGCCCACCTTAGGAATTCCTACTTATGCTATGTCTAATCTCTTCTCAATACTGAGGGGAGACTCCAGTTTACACAGTAAAAGAGAACTAACACTCGAAGCCATGAAAGAGTTAAGAGTAATTGAAGAAAAAATTCTGCAAGCCCAGGTCAGTAGGATTGACCCAGACTTGCCTTTACAATTCATTGTTTTCCCTACTTCACACTCCCCAACGGGGATTATTGTTCAAAATAATGATTTAGTTGAATAGTCCTTTTTGCCACGTAATACCATAAAAACACTTACAGTATATTTAGATCAGATGGCAATTTTAATTGGGCAGGCTCGTATGCGAGTTGTTAAACTTTGTGGCACTGAACCTAATAAGATTATAGTTCCTATAAATAAAAATCAGGTTAAACAGGCATTTATTAATTCAGTTACATGTCAAGTTTATTTAGCAGAATTTGTTGGATGTATTGATAATCATTATCCTAAAAATAAAACTTTCCAGTTCTTAAAATTAACTACATGGGTTCCTCCGAAAATTACTCGTGATGCCCCTTCGGAAGGAGCTGTGACTGTTTTTTTTTTTGGTTTTGTTTTTGTTTTTTGAAACGGAGTCTCACTGTGTCGCCCAGGCTGGAGTGCAGTGGCGCTATCTCGGCTCACTGCAAGCTGCGCCTTCCCGGTTCACGCCACTCTCCTGCCTCAGCCTCCCCAGTAGCTGGGACTACAGGCGCCTGCCACCACGCCCTGCTAATTTTTTTGTATTTTTAGTAGAGACGGGGTTTCACCGTGGTCTCAATCTCCTGACCTCGTGATCCGCCCGCCTCAGCCTCCCGAAGTGCTGGGATTACAGGCATGAGCCACCGCGCCCGGCGGGAGCTGTGACTGTTTTTACTGATGGGTCTGGTAAACATGGAAAAGCGGCAGTCTGGTGGAGACCACGTAATCCAATCACTGGATCTAAATTTACTAGCATTCGGAGAGTTGAGGGTATTCTGTTTATTTATTAAATAACTTTTACAGCCTTAAGTTCGCTCTGGAGCCCACTCTGTGTGCCTCTTTTTCTTCAACTTCAGCAATTGCTGGACCAAGGTACACATCCTGTTTTTATTACACACATTTGAGCCCACAGATCTCTGCCTGGCCCATTGGCTTATGGCAATATCAAGCAGACCTTCAGGTTATGACATCACTGCTTGACCAAGCCACCCAATCACATCAATTTTTCCACCAAAATTGGAGAAACTTATCTAAACAATTTCAACTAGCCCAGAGACTGGCTAAACAAATGATCCTACAATGCCCAGATTACCAGCTCACAGGCACGTTCCCTCCTTAAACAGGTGTTAACCCTAGAGGATTGGAACCTAATCAGTTGTGGCAAACAGATGTTAAACACATCCCTAAATTTTGGAAACTAAGATATGTACATATATCCATTGTTACCAACACTCATCTAATTATTGTATATTAGAAAGAGAAATAGAAAAAAGTAAGAGAGAGACTAGAAGAGACAGAAATCAGAGAAAGATACAAAAAGAAAGACTAAGGAAAGAAATGAAGTAGGAAGAAGGGAAAGGAAATATTAAGAAAGTTATAAAAATGTACCTTTAGTAAGGAAAGTTATAAAACATAGAAAGTTAAGGCATGTTGGCTGGGCGCGGTGGCTCACGCCTGTAGTCCCAGCACTTTGGGAGGCCGAGACGGGCGGATCACGAGGTCAGGAGATCGAGACCATCCTGGCTAACATGGTGAAACCCCGTCTCTACTAAAACTACACAAAATTAGCTGGGCGTGGTGGCTGGTGCTTGCAGTCCCAGCTACTTGGGAGGCTGAGGCAGGAGAATGGCGTGAACCCGGGAGGCGGAGTTTGCAGTGAGCCGAGTTCGTGCCACTGCACTCCAGTCTGGGTGACAGAGCAAGACTCCGTCTCAAAAAGAAAAAAAAAAAAAGAAGAAAGTTAAGGCATGTTGAAGATTGTCTGTGAAAGTCATGAAAAATGTTATAAAAAGGAATTTGTGCAAGAAAGGTTGTATAATTTTTGTTTTGAAGGTCTAAGCAAGTTTTAAAATGATAATTGTAAAAAATTGTGTGTAAACATTTGCTAAAGTTAAAAAGGTATCATCCAGTTTTTCTATAAACTAAACATTAAAATAAAGCACAAGTTTTTCTTAAAACACTAACCTGCTCTTTAAAGATTGTAAAAAGTCTCTCAGCACAGGCACCACTCCTAGAATTTCCAGTACCAGCCTGAAGACTACATCCTCATCAAAGGATGGAAAGAAGAAAAAATTCGAGCCAGCCTAAGAAAGATCCTACAGGAACTGTAGCCTCAAAAATGCGGCTTCCACAAACAACACAGGCCCCAGACATTGTGCTGAAGAAGCGAAGACTAAGCCAAATAATTCATTCATTTTTAATTCTCTCACTTTGCCTACTACCTATACCTACTACACTCTATTAAGCTCATATCTTAAATCCACCTTTCTTCTTCCCTGTTACTTTAACAACCCCCAACCCCTCAGCTTCTAATAACATAACTGCTTAGCTAAAATAAATTAACATACCCCCAGTGGGGTTCCTCATTAATAACGTATAGTAAACTAAGATGCCAAGTAACACTACAGGTCACTCTTTGACTGGAAAAAAAAATGTTGCTAATTATACTCAGGTTTGTCTTCTGTTATTTACTAATCCTGGGATGCAAAGCTGGAATAAGAGCAGTGACCTCCTCGCCTGACAAACCTGTGGCTGCATATATCTACGCCCTGCAACCAAAAAACCCTAACACAGAAAACAAAAAAAGGGGCAGAAGTTGGGATTCACTCATGATGGTGGCTATAATTGCAGTAATTGCTATGGTGGTAAGTCTCCATGGGGCTACAGCAGCACAAAATTATACCTATTGGGCATATGGCCCATTCCCGCCTTTAATTAGGCCTGTCACTTGGTTGGAACCCCCGGTTGAGGTTTATGTTAATGATAGTGTTTGGATGCCTGGACCAACTGATAACCGAGGCCCTATTCGTCCAGAGGAGGAAGGAATGTTAATAAATGCATCCATTGGTTATCGCTCTCCTCTTATATGTCTGGGGCCTGCAGCAGGATGTTTAGATTATGACAAACAAAGCTGGATGGTTTATGTCCCTGCGCATAACGGATCAGAGGCCTCTATTCATATAGTTAGTGGAAGGAGCTTTCAATCTAAAACTAAAGTCATATCCTCAGGAAATTCCTATCGTATAGCTAATATTCTTACTAATCAATTTAGACCAAGAAATAAAAAAATGCCCAGAACAATTGACAGTATGGTCTAAGGAAGCTGAGGAGCTGGCCTGGGAAGATTGCATTGCAAATAGTGCCGTGGTGATACAAAATAACTCCTGTGGAATCGTCATTGACTGGACCCCTAAGGGGCGATTTGCAGTAAATTGTACTGGACGGCCCAAGGGATGTCAAGAGCGCGGCTTCCCAGTTGACTATTCCGAAGAGGCACCTACCCAAAAGTATAGAATAAAAGGTGACTTTCCTATCTTCTGGGAAGGCAGCAGTATGGCTCCTCCACGCCCTAAAATGATTGATCCAACAGTAGGCCCAGAACACCCAGAACTGTGGAAATTAATGATGGTCCAAACCCAGTACAGATTTGGAAAGGAGAATATAAAACATAAACCCGGCCGGGCGCGGTGGCTCACGCCTGTAATCCCAGCACTTTGGGAGGCCAAGGCGGGCGGATCACGCGGTCAGGAGATCGAGACCATCCTGGCTGACACGGTGAAACCCCATCTCTTCTAAATATACAAAAAAAAAAAAAAAAAAAAAAATTAGCCGGGCATGGTGGCAGGTGCCTGTAGTCCCAGCTACTCAGGAGGCTGAGGCAGGAGAATGGCGTGAACCCGGGAGGTGGAGCTGGCAGTGAGCTGAGATCACGCTACTGCACTCCAGCCTGGGCAACAGAGCGAGACTCTCTCAAAAATAAATAAATAAATTAAAAAAAAATAAACCCATAGTAAAAAACTTCAATATATTGTAGCTTTGACCTCCAATTGGACAACCCCATTACAGGGTTGTGTTAAACCTCCTTTTATGTTGGTAGTAGGACAAATCAATATTCTACCTGATTCTCAAACTATGTCATGTCTTGACTGTTGTCTTTTCACTTGCATTGATTCTACAATTGATAAGAATAATAGTATCTTGCTTGTCAGAGGCCGAGAGGGAGTTTGGATACCTGTTTCCCTTAATAGACCTTGGGAAGCCTCCCCTTCTATACACATAGTAACTGAAATTCTAAAGGGAATGTTAAACAGAACAAAGATTTATTTTTACTCTTATAGCAATAATCGTGGGCATTATTGCTGTTACCGCCACGGCCGCAGCCACAGGTGTTGCTTTACATTCTTCTGTTCAAATTGTTGATTATGTTAACCAGTAGCAAAAGAATCCTTCCAAGCTTTGGAATACACAGACGCTAATTGATAAAAAATTAGCTAATCAAATTAACGATCTTTGTCAAACAGTACGGGGGATGGGGGATCGAATTATGAACTTGGAGCATAGAATACAAATGCAGGGTGATTGGAATACTTCTGATTTTTGCATTACTCCTCAATCTTATAATGCCTCTGTGCCTCATTGGGATAAGGTTAAACACCATTTAGAGGGAAAGGTGGCTCACGCCTGTAATCCCAGCACTTTGGGAGGCCGAGGCAGTCGGATCACTAGGTCAGGAGATTGAGACCATCCAGGCTAACATGGTGAAACCCAGTCTCTACTAAAAATACAAAAAATTAGCCAGGTGTGGTGGCAGGCACCTGTAGTCCCAGCTAGTCGGGAGGCTGAGGCAGGAGAATGGCGTGAACCCAGGAGGCGGAGCTTGCAGTGAGCCGAGATTGCACCACTGCACTCCAGCCTGGGCGACAGAGAGAGACTCTGTCTCAAAAAAAAAAAAAAAAAAAAGGAAAATTTAACACTGGATATAGCAAAATTAAAGGAACAAGTTTTTGAGGCATCTCAAGCCCACTTAACTCTCTTACCTGGTGCTGATGTCTTTAATGGAACCGTTGATGGGCTCTCTGACCTGAATCCTCTGAAATGGATTAAAACCGTTGGGGGATCAACTGCTGCAAACTTTGCTTTAATTTGTGTTTGTCTATGCTGTTTATTTTTAGTCTACAGGTGAGGAAGACGCCTTGGGAGAGAAGCCAGACACCATGAGCAAGCCATGATAGCAATGGCGGTTATTAATAAAAAAGGGGGCAAGTGCTGGTGGAAAGGTTTATGGGGTGCCAGTTTAGTCAGTCATCCCTGTGTAGGACACCTATGGAAAACCATAGGGTGTGGGCGGCAAGCCACCCAGGTGCCAAGGCAAGAGACCGAGGGCACGAGCTGTTTCAGTGTAATAAAATATATAAAATATCAAGAGTTATACTAGATACAGATCATAGATACGTATAAAGTATCACTAATCATTAGTTTGTAGTAATTACTCTTTATTCCAATATTATAATAATCTTCACTCTACAATCATAACCCAGGAAAAACCAGGCCATACAGAGATAGGAGCTGAAGGGACATGGTAAGAAGTGACCAGAAGACAAGAGCATGAGCCCTCTGTTATGCCCGGACAGGGCTACCAGAGGGCTCCTTGGTCTAGCAGTAATGCCAGCATCTGGGAAGATGCCCCGTTGCCAAGCAGA
The DNA here is from genome assembly GCF_029281585.2 of Gorilla gorilla gorilla. Classification (NCBI taxonomy): domain Eukaryota; kingdom Metazoa; phylum Chordata; class Mammalia; order Primates; family Hominidae; genus Gorilla; species Gorilla gorilla. Next base: position 13,670,683 of record NC_073244.2, on the reverse strand, counting down.
CCATGGTCTACTGGTAGCATCAGTGCCAAGGAAAAAGCACCTGCTACTGAGCAGACTGGGAAAGGGAGTCTCCCTTTCCCCAGGGGAGTTTAGAAAAGACTCTACTCCACCACCTCTTTTGGAGGGTCTGACATCAGTCAGGCTCACCTGCAGTTATCCACAGGCCTAACCGTCTCCCTGTGATGCTGTGCTTCAGTGGTCACACTCCTAGTCCTCTTCCATGTTCCATCCTGTACACCTGGCTCTGCCTTCTAGATAGCAGTAGCAAAATTAGTGAAAGTACTAAAAGTCTCTGATATGCAGAAATAATGGCATAAGCTGTCTCCTCTCTCTCTCTCTCTCCCTCCCTCCACCTCGGCTGCCAAACAGGGAAGGGCCACCTGTCCAGTGGACATGTGACTCGCATGACATTACCTATCATTGGAGATGGCTCACACTCCTTACCCTGCCCCCTTGTCTTGTATCCAATAAATAATAGCACAGCCTGGCATTCGGGGCCACTACCGGTCTCCGTGTCTTGGTGGTAGTGGTCCCCTGGGCCCAGCTGTCTTTTCTTTTATCTCTTTGTCTTGTGTCTTTATTTTTACAATCTCTCATCTCCACACATGGGGAGAAAAACCCACCGACACTGTGGGGCTGGTCCCTACAGTAGGGGGCCCTTGAGGAGAATCATCTCCCCAAGCCATTAAGTTCCCTGGGCAGAGAGCATGACCTGCTCTGCGGCTTTACACAGAATGCTCTGGGCTGAAAAACTCCCTTGAAGCATTGGAATGTGACCAGACATCCTGGCTCCTTGTAAAACCAGTCCCCACCAGCTGCAGCCTGATAAGTTGAAGATTATCTTCGTAGTTAGACATATGCTTTTAGCTTAAAGGAAATTCATATAACTGCTACTGCTACAGATCTTTCCAATGACGTACGCTCCCCCTCCTTCACCGTTTCATCCCATACCAGCCGCTTGTTAGATCAAAAGACCGTTCTCAATAAATTATCAGGCAACCAGAGCTCTGGGTGTTTTGCAGCCTTCACTCTGGCAACTGGCCCCCTGGACCAGCTTTAAAATCTTTTTTTTTTTTTTGAGACAGAGTCTCACTCTGTTGCCCAGGCCGGAGTGCAGTGGCACAAACTCGGCTCACTGCAAGCTCCGCCTCCCGAGTTCACGCCATTCTCCTGCCTCAGCCTCCCGAGTAGCTGGGACTACAGGCATGCGCCACCACGCCTGGCTAATTTTTTGTATTTTTAGTAGAGACAGGGTTTCACCGTGTTAGCCAGGATGGTCTCAATCTCCTGACCTTGTGATCCACCCGCCTCGGCCTCCCAAAGTGCTGGGATTACAGACATGAGCCACCACGCCTGACCTAAAATCTTAACTTGTCTTTTCTCATTCTTTGTCACCACTGGACTTTGGGTACCTACGGGTAGTGTTGAGGCTGGACCCCAACAAAAAGTGGCTCCCCCATGCCCATCAGCTGCCTGCTCCATGCACGGATCATGTTCCTGTGCCCAGCTAGACCAGAATGTGGAGGTCCTGGGGATAAGGACTGGGTTTGACCCGTTCCTGTGTCCCCAGCACCCTCTGAACCACACTCTGTGCCAGGGGGCTGGGAATTTTAACAGTGCTGAGTGGACAACTGCCCCTACCTTCAAGCCCTCCTGGCCTAGTGCAGGTTACCCACTGGGTTTGGAAGCATCATAGGACTATGAAGTCACTTAGAGAGATCAGGGGTCACTCACAAGGTTCACACCCGGGCTTCTGGGATGAAGCTTAGAAGAGCTCACCAGAGGGCCGGGCGTGGTGGTTCACACCTGTAATCCCAGCACTTTGGGAGGCTGAGGTGGGTGGATCGATTGAGCTCAGGAGTTTGAGACAAGCATGGGGAACATGGCAAAACCCCATCTCTATAAAAAATACAAAATTGAGTCCGGTGGGGTCGTGCATGCCTCTAATCCCAGCTACTTGGGAGGCTGAGGCAGACAGATCACTTGAGTCCAGGAGTTCGAGACCAGCCTGGGCAACATGGTGAAATCCTGTCTCTACCAAAAGATAAAAAGTTAGCCAGGCATGGTGACACACGCCTGTAATCCCAGGTGCTTGGGAGGCTGAGGCACGAGAATCCCTTGAACCTGGGAGGCGGAGGTTACAGTGAGCTGAGACTGTGCCACTGCACTCCAGCCTGGGTGACAGAGTGAGACTCCATCTCTAAATAAATAAATAAATACATACATACATAAATAAATAAGAGCTCACCAGAGCCAGGAGGCTGGATCCATTTCTCAAACCTTTATTGATGCTCCCCCAGGCTGCAAAGAGAGCTTTGCAGGAAGTACCATTTTCCCCTTTGCGGGAAAGTGCAGGAAAACCAAATAGCTCCATTCCTCAGTTGCCTGACCTTGGCTAGGAGGAGAGGCCGGGTCAGACCACTGGGATCCAGAAATGGAGATTTTGGAGCCAGTGAAGGTTAGGTTAGGTCTGCATGAGGTCAGAGCAGAGGTCCCAGAGTGCAGGCACTGGACAGGGCTGGGCCTGGCGGACTGGTTCTCAGCAGTGGTGGATGGGGAAAAGAAAATCCTTGGCAGTGGGTTCCAGGAGCCGGGATGGTGCACAGCACCCCTTTGGGCACTGGGCACGGCTCTGGGGCACCGGGCAGGGTCAGCACCGTGCCTCTGCTCACAGATCCGGCCAGCCTTCTCATCACGTGGTGGGTCGATCCACAGCCCCATGCCCAGAATCATGACACAGGCCTCGCACCCCAAAATTCATTGCGTTCCCCCTGTAACCAGTGGCTGCAGTGGTTGAATGGCCGGGGGGGAGGTGATGCTGGGCATCTAAGCTAAGGATGGACCCGGGGCCCCCACTTCCTTCCCAGGCTCCAGCCTGTTTATTGCTTGGGTCGACGCTAGACACTCCGAGTGTCTAACCTGAGTATACACCTGGGATATAACTTACTAGCGCCCAGAATTTAACCCAAGGACACTTCCTAGGGTCCAGCCTGCCCATCCCTAAGCATGGAGCCCCAGCCAAGGGGTCCCTGAGATCTGGCCAAAGCATGTCTTTTTTTTTTTTTTTTTTGAGACGGAGTCTCACTCTGTTCTCCCAGGCTGGAGTGCAGCGGCGCAACCTCGGCTCACTGCAACCTCTGCCTCCTGGGTTCAAGCGATTCTCGTGCCTCAGCCTCCCGGGTTAGCTGGGATTACAGGCGTGTGCCACCATGCCCGGCTAATTTTTTGTATTTTTAGTAGAGACGGGGTTTCGCCACGTTTCCCATGCTGGTCTTGAACTCCTGACCTCAGGTGATCCGCCCACCTCGGCCTCAAAACATGTACTGTAGAGTCTAACCTGTGGCCCCCAGGTTTCACCAGGAGCCCTTCCCCTACCTGAAGCTGAGTGGGACTCCGTCCACCCACGAGTAGCCCTGAACCTTGCGCAGGTGTTGCACGGCCCTGCGGCCGATCCAGTATTCAAGGGCACTAGTGTCACGACTCAGGAAGTCCTAGAAAGGAGGAGACACCTGAGCCTGCAGAGTCAGACCCGTCCTGCCCACTCCCGCGCCGCCCCACCTCCCGGCCACGCCCCCTCGGGTGAACGCCGCCTCCTCCTGCGCACCTGCTCCCCCAGGCCCCCTACATCACCAGATGTGCGCTGGCATCGGCGCAGTGGCCCTGCGCCTCTGCCCACGTGGTCTTCGGCACAGAGAAATAGTAGCAGGAGCCCCCGAAGGGCAGCCACGACGTAGGGCACGGCTCACAGGAACCTGCAGGGTGGCGAGGGTCAGAGAGGTCGAGTGCTTCCAGGGAGAGCGCACCGAGAGGATGCAGGGGGTAGGGGTTTGGCCCCACGGGCTCAGGGGTGGAGCTACAGGACCAGGCCAAGGTCAAAGAGGGGATCCGGCGACGCACACGGGCAGGGTCCACTTACACCACACCCCCTCCTACCCCCCCTCACCCTCACTGTTCTGCAGCCTCACGGCCTCCAGCGCCCGGTACAGCTCAGTGCTGACGTCCTCGCGGTCCCTGCCGGCTTCAGCCAAGCCATGGGTCACTGCGGGGTCAAGGGAATGGGGATTTTGGTTGGGCTCAAGATCAGGACTAGCTAAAGGTCAGGACCGCTGTCCGTGGTCATTGTACCCTCGGTGCCAGGCACCAGGATGGCACAGGGTCAAGGACGGTTACAACTGGGCAGGGTCCGGGTGTGGCTGACGCTAGGAGTAGCAGGCAAGGTCAGAGTGCAGCGTCAGGGTCAGGACGGGGTGCATGATCAGTGTCGGGGGTCAGCACTCAGGACGGGGTCGGGGTCGGGGTCGGGGGACGCGGCCAGGGCTCAGGGCTGGGGTCGCGTCGGGCCCTCACCGCGCTCACGCAGTTCCCGCAGGGCGCTCTCCTGCTCCATCAGCTTCGCCTGCGCCTCCCCAAGCTCCGCGCTCGTGGTCTGCAGCAGCGCCTGCGTCCCCGAGCCTGGGAGCCGCGGGGTGAGAGGGGCGAGGGAGGCGAGGATGGGGCGGGACTTCGGAGACCAGCCCCCCGCCGCCCCACTCGCCGCAGGCCTCGCCTCCGGCCCTCCTCCCGTCCCGGCCACAAGACCCCACCCTTGCGCCCATAGTCTGGGCTGCGCCCCTTCACAGCAGCTGTGGCAGGCTTCCACCTCCTCCTTCAGGGCACCCAGAGCCGCCGTCTGCTTCGAGGCTGGAACGACCCCCATCCCAAAACGCATGCCCGCCGGGTCACTTGGGAGGACTCAAGGGACTCCCTTCCCCACCCCGGGGCCAGCCTCAGGGACCACAGGGCCCCCACGCACCCAAGACTCCATCTCTGGGGTCTCAGACGCTCCCGCCGCACACGCCCCGGGGGCCCAGGCGCCCGGCTCTGCACACACGCCGAGCAGCGCCGCGCGCTCCGTGGAGGCTGCGGAGAGAGGCTCCTGCAGGCAAGGCCAGGGCCTCGGAAATCCTTCCCTTGTCCGGGGGGTGCGGGGTCCCCCAACTCGGGACCACAGAGCGGGCGGACAGGCAGGCATATAGCGCACACGATGTGCACACACGCCGATGGGAGACAAACGCGCGGGGACTCGCACACATACGTGCACGCCATGTGCACACGCGTGACTGCAAACGGCCCAAAGATGTACACACACTCTGCTCACGCTCAGACGCGAGCAGGACGCCAGGGCGCAGTTGGTGCGCCATGCAATGGGGGTTTTGTGTCCCAGGGGGGCCGGACGCAACCCCTTCCCATTGAGGGTCACTCACCCTTGGACAATAGGATACTCAGAATCACAGCCCACAGTACTGGCGACCAGGACAGCCATGGCCAGGAAGAGGGGTCTCGGGCTCCAGTGCACCCAGCGTCCCCAGTGCCCTGGCAGAACAAGGACGGCATTTTGGGTCCCCCAGGACTGAGCCCTAGAGGCCTGGGTTCCTCCCAGGAAACTGAGTTTCAGAGAGCTTAAGTAACTTGCCTATGGTCACACAGCTTCTAAGTGGCAGAGTTGGAATTGGCCCCTGGTCCAACTGGCTCTGTGGTGTTTTTTTTGCACCCACGACTCTGGCCCGTCTTGGCTCTTCCCTCCCCTCCCCCATCAAACCCCAGACACTGGGGCAGGGATGGGGCAGTCTCCTTGCTCATACCTCCGGGGACCTCCTCGTAGCTCCCGCCCCAGTTGCTGTACCTGGTGGTGTCTATGGCGGTGCAGGCACCGAGACCTGGGCAGAGATATAAATTTCACCCTCGTCCTCACTGGACCTACGCACTCCCTTCCTTCCTTCTCATTTTCTTGGTCTGGATTCCTGGCAACAGGGACCCAAGGACAAATCACAGGGTTGGACCAATCACAAGGGTTGGGCCCTTTCTGGGCTGGGCTGGGCTGAGCTGGGCTCGAGGTGAGGTAGTTCCAGCCTCCCGGTCCTCGTCGCTGCAACTCCATCCCCAGGCTGGTGCTGGAGGCTTCTCTTTGGAGCTTGGACCCCTCTCTTATGGGCCTGGGGCTGGGTTTCCGCCTGAGAGGGACACACTGGACCCGACCAAATTGTAACCCCTGCTGGCTCCTGAGAAAGCCCCCAAGGCGTAGCTCCCCAGGCCAGTTCAGGTCCCTCCTCAGAGGCTGGGTCTGAACCTGACCTTGATTCACTCCCTCTGTGCCAGAAGAGAGCAAACAGGTTTTGTTGAGGACGTGGTCTGCTGAGCTGCAGGACTCTACCACTCGGTGGGTGGCGGATGGGGGTGTGCAGTGTGTAGCTTCAGGAAGCCTCAACTTTCTTTTTCTTTTTTTCTTTTGAGACAGAGTCTCCCTCTGTTGTCCAGGCTGGAGTGCCGTGGTGCAGTCTCGGCTCACTGCAACCTCCGCCTCCCAAGTTCAAGCGATTCTCCTGCCTCAGCCTCCCGAGTAGCTGGGATTACAGGTGCGTGCCACCACGCTTGGCTAATTTTTGTATTTTTAGTGGAGATGGGGTTTCACCGTGTTGGACAGGCTGGTCTCGAATTCCTGACCTCAGGTGATCCGCCTTCCTTGACCTCCCAAAGTGCTGGGATTACAGGTGTGAGCCACGGAGGCCAGCCTAGAAGCCCCAGTTTTCTTTTACCAACCCTGAAAAGAGTACAGTGACGGGGCTTCTCTCAAAGAAACACCGAGAAACAATGAAGTTACGCATGTCTACCCAGAACCATCTCAGGTTCATCAAAAACTCTCAATGTTCATGCATTCTTTCAACAAACATTGAATACCTGCCATGTGCCAGGTATTTTAAAATATTATTATCACCAGCCGGGCGCGGTGGCTGACGCCTGTAATCCCAGCACTTTGGGAGGCTGAGGTGGGCGGATCAGGAGGTCAGGAGATCGAGACCATCCTGGCTAACACGGTGAAACCCCATCTCTACTAAAAATACAAAATATTAGCCGGGCATGGTGGCGGGCGCCTGTAGTCCCAGCTACACGGGAAGCTGAGGCAGGAGAATGGCGTGAACCTGGGAGGCAGAGCTTGCAGTGAGCCAAGATCGCGCCACTGCACTCCAGCCTCGAGGACAGAGCGAGACTCCGCCTCAAAAAAAAAAAAAATAATATTATCACCTACATAGAGGAATAAATGTAAAGATTGCAACTACGAAGAGCATTTGCACAGAGTGATTATATTACTAAAATTAATAGAAACAACAAACTAGAAAGTTAATGAAAAATAAAGCCTCTAAAATAACAACTCAAATTATCGTGTATCTAAGAATCAATAAAGAATGCACCAGAGGCCAGGTGCGGTGGCTCATGCCTGTAATCCCGGCCTTTTGGGAGGCTGAGGCGGGTAGATCGCTTGGGCCCAAGAGTTCAAGACCAGCCTGGGCAACATGGTGAGGCCCTCCTCTCTACAAAAAATACAAAAATTAGTCAAATGTAGTGGCATGCGCCTGTAGTCCCAGCTACTCTGAAGACTGAGGTGGGAGGATCACTTGAGCCCAGGAGTTTGAGGCTCCAGGCTGTAGTGAGCTATGATAGTGCCACTGCACTCTAGCTGGGTAACAGAGGAAGACTCTGTAAAATAAAATAAAATAAAAATGCACAAGACATATTTGCAGAGAAAAAAATTTAAATTCAATTAGAGAATACTGTAAAAAGGATTTGGATAAAGATAGCTAATGTTTCCAGAGGTCAGAGGAATTAACATAAAAGGGCCAGCCAGGCGCAGTGGCCCACACGTGTAATCCCAGCACTTTGAGAGGCTGAGGCAGGTGGATCACCTGAGGTCAGGAGTTCGAGACCAGCCTGGCCAACATGGTGAAACCCCGTCTCTACTAAAAATACAAATTAGCCAGGCGTGGTGGGCGCCTGTAATCTCAGCTACCCTGGAGGCTGAGGCAGGAGAATTGCTTGAACCGGGAGGCAGAGGTTGGTTGCAGTGAGCTAAGATTGTGCCACTGCACTCCAGCCTGGGTGACAGAGCGAGACTCCATCTCAAAGTAAACAAACAAACAAAAACAAAAAAATCCATAAAGGTACCAATCCTTCACAATTTTATCTACAAATTAACTACAAACTGAATATAAATTCCATCTCAATTCCTTTGAGGACCTTAACAAACTTATCCTAAAATTTATGTGGAGGAATAAATTTTTTATGAATTGCAAGCCACTTTAGGGAAAAAAAGTTAATATAGGAAGACTCGCCCTACCAGATTGTAAATCATATTTTGATAAAACATTAATTTAAAAAATAGTGTGGTGTTGGTGTAGAAGGAGGCAACTAGATTAAACGGAAAGAATATAATACAATTGGATTATGTAGAACAAGATTTTGAGAAAACTGGTTCAGTATATGGAGAAAAAAACTCCTCCTTTACAACATATACAAATCTGGAATTCAGCAGCATCTCAGAGCTAATGATAAAAAACAAAACAGTTAGGCTAATTGAAGAAAAAGTAGGCACTTGTCTTTGTGGCCTAGAGTTGAGAAAAACTTCTTGAAGTTGATCCCACAGCAAAGGAGAAGAAAAGATACATTTGACTATATCGAAATTAAGAATCTCCGTTAAGCCCTCTCCCTCTCCCCCTCCCCCTCCCCCTCCCCCTCCCTCTCCCTCTCCCTCTTTCCACAGTCTCCCTCTGATGCCGAGCGGAAGCTGGACGGTACTGCTGCCATCTCAGCTCACTGCAACCTCCCTGCCTGATTCTCCTGCCTCAGCCTGCCGAATGCCTGCGATTGCAGGCGCGCACCGCCACGCCTGACTGGTTTTCGTATTTTTTTGGTGGAGACGGGGTTTCGCTGTGTCGGCCGGGCTGGTCTCCAGCTCCTAACTGCGAGTGATCTGCCAGCCTCGGCCTCCCGAGGTGCCAGGATTGCAGACGGAGTCTCGTTAACTCGGTGCTCAATGGCGCCCATGCTGGAGTGCAGTGGCGTGATCTCGGCTCGCTACAACCACCTCCCAGCCGCCTGCCTTGGCCCCCCAAAGTGCCGAGATTGCAGCCTCTGCCTGGCCGCCACCCCGTCTGGGAAGTGAGGAGCGTCTCTGCCCCGCCGCCCCGTCTGGGATGTGAGGAGCCCCTCTGCCTGGCTGCCCAGTCTGGAAAGTGAGGAGCGTCTCTGCCCGGCCACCATCCCATCTAGGAAGTGAGGAGCGCCTCTTCCCGGCCGCCATCACATCTGGGAAATGAGGAGCGTCTCTGCCCGGCCGCCCATCGTCTGAGATGAGGGGAGCACCTCTGCCCTGCCGCCCCGTCCGGGATGTGAGGAGCATCTCTGCCCCGCCGCCCCGTCTGAGAAGTGAGGAGACCCTCTGCCTGGCAGCCTCCCCGTCTGAGAAGTGAGGAGCCCCTCCGCCCAGCAGCCACCCCTGTCTGGGAAGTGAGGAGCGTCTCCGCCCGGCAGCCACCTCGTCCGGGAGGGAGGTGGGGGGGTCAGCCCCCCGCCCGGCCAGCCGCCCTGTCCGGGAGGTGAGGGGCGCCTCTGCCCGGCCGCCCCTACTGGGAAGTGAGGAGCCCCTCTGCCCGGCCAGCTGCCCCATCCGGGAGGAAGGTGGGGGGGGTCAGCCCCTGCCCGGCCAGCCACCCCGTCCGGGAGGGAGGTGGGGGGATCAGCCCCCGCCCGGCCAGCCGCCCTGTCCGGGAGGTGAGGGGTGCCTCTGCCCGGCCGCCCCTACTGGGAAGTGAGGAGCCCCTCTGCCCGGCCAGCCGCTCCGTCCGGGAGGGAGGTGGGGGGGTCAGCCCCCCGCCCGGCCAATCGCCCCGCCCGGAAGGGAGGTGGGGGGGTCAGCTCCCCACCTGGCCAGCCGCCCCATCCGGGAGGGAGGTGGGGGGGTTAGCCCCCCGCCCGGCTAGCCGCCCCATCGGGAGGTGAGGGGCGCCTCTGCCCGGCTGCCCCTACTGGGAAGTGAGGAGCCCCTCTGCCCGGCCAGCCGCTCCGTCCGGGAGGGAGGTGGGGGGGTCAGCCCCCCGCCCGGCCAGCCGCCCCGTCCAGCCGCCCCGTCCAGGAGGGAGGTGGGGGGGGGTCAGCCCCCCGCCCGGCCAGCCGCCCTGTCTGGGAGGTGAGGGGCGCCTCTGCCCGACCGCCCCTACTGGGAGGTGAGGAGCCCCTCTGCCTGGCCACCACCCCGTCTGGGAGGTGTACCCAACAGCTCATTGAGAACGGGCCATGATGACAATGGCGGTTTTGTGGAATAGAAAGGGGGGAAAGGTGGGGAAAAGATTGAGAAATCAGATGGTTGCCGTGTCTGTGTAGAAAGAGGTAGACATGGGAGACTTTTCATTTTGTTCTGTACTAAGAAAAATTCTTCTGCCTTGGGATCCTGTTGATCTGTGACCTTACCCCCAACCCTGTGCTCTCTGAAACATGTGCTGTATCCACTCAGGGTTGAATGGATTAAGGGCGGTGCAAGATGTGCTTTGTTAAACACATGCTTGAAGGCAGCATGCTCGTTAAGAGTCATCACCAGGCCAGGCGCGGTGGCTCACGCCTGTAATCCCAGCACTTTGGGAGGCCGAGGCGGGCGGATCACGAGGTCAGGAGATCGAGACCATCCTGGCTAACACAGTGAAACCCCGTCTCTACTAAAAAATACAAAAAATTAGCCGGGCGTGGTGGCGGGCGCCTGTAGTCCCAGCTACGCGGGAGGCTGAGGCAGGAGAATGGCGTGAACCCGGGAGGCAGAGCTTGCAGTGAGCCGAGATCGCGCCACTGCACTCCAGCCTGGGCGACAGAGCGAGACTCTGTCTCAAAAAAAAAAAAAAAAAAAAAAGAGTCATCACCACTCCCTAATCTCAAGTACCCAGGGACACAAAACTGCGGAAGGCCGCAGGGTCCTCTGCCTAGGAAAACCAGAGAACTTTGTTCACTTGTTTATCTGCTGACCTTCCCTCCACTGTTGTCCTGTGACCCTGCCAAGTCCCCCTCTGCGAGAAACACCCAAGAATGATCAATAAAAAATAAAAATAAAAAATAAAAATAAAAAAAAAAAAAAAAAAAAAAGAATCTCCGTTAAATCAAGGACATAGTAGATAGAATTAACAGGTGAGTAGCAGACGGGGGGAGATAATTGCTGCTTATAAAATAAAAAAGCAATTTATTCCAGGAATATGCAAAACTACTTCTGCAAATTAAAAAAAAAAAAAAAAGACAGCCGAGCATGGTGGCGCATGCCTGTAATCCCAGCACTTTGGGAGGCTGGTGCGGGTGGATCACTTGAAGTCAGGAGTTCAGGATCAGCCTGGCCAACATAGTGGAACCTCTCTCTACTAAAAATACAAAAATTAGCCAGGTATGGTGGAACACACTTGTAATCCCAGCTACTCAGGAGGCTGAGGCTGGAGAATCGCTTGAACTCGGGAGGAGGAGGTTGCAGTGAGCTGAGATTGTACCACTGCACTCCAGCCTGGGTGACAGAGCAAGACTCTGTCTCAAGAAAAACAAAAAACAAAACAAAACAAACAAAGAAACACCCATACACAAAAATCAATAGAAAAATGGGCCAGGGGAATGAAAAGGCAATTCATAGAAGAAGCCAAAGATTGAGCACATATTTCAGGAAAGTTTAATGTCTACTTAATTGTAGAAAAAATAATGAGGTACCACCTTATACCAATTAAAATCGCAACCATTAAAAAGATGCATAGTATTAAGTGTTGGTGAAGATGTGAGGAAGTGGGAACTGTTGCTCACTGCTGGTGGAAGTATAAATTAGTTCAGTAATTTGGAAAACAGTCTGGAAGTATGTAGTGAAATACAGGTGGCATATACCCTCTGATATTTTAAAAAGAGATACTTTTTAGAGAAGGTTTCTCCAAGGGCATTTATAAGGATGTTCAACACAGTGTTGTTTACAGTAGCAGAGTTGGGGGTAACCTACAAGACTCTGAGCAGGCAAAGAGTAAGTAAAGTGTAGTGAGTACACACATGAAACAAATCGTAATCAACTCGTTGTACAGGCAGCAGCAGTCCAGATTCTCAGTAGCCTAGAGCTGGGAGAAGCAGAAATGATTTGATTCAATAACACACACACACACACACACACACACACACACACACACACACACTCCAAGTATGTATAAACATTAAGGATATGACTTCACTACTATGAAATCTATGCATGCAACAAGATTACACCTGTACACCATAAATTTATAGCAATAAGAAAGGCAAATGTAAGCATATTTTCCTTAAAAAACTAATGTAAGGGCATGTATCAAACACATCAGAATGGATGTCTATGGTACAGAGGGAGGAGGAAGGGTTAAACATTAAAAGTTAGCAGTGCTTAGGAGACGCTGAAGGGTTAACAAAACTTAGCTTCCTAGACTCTTCTTTCTAGAAGTTCCGTTGTTCCCAAACCATCTGACTCATCTTGCTTTCATCATCAGAAACGGATAGCTGAAAGCTGACTTAGCAGCAGGCTTAACCGTAGGGCAGAACTTTTTGGAGGGCACGCCCTCTTCATTCTGAGGCTTTTAGGGACAGGTGCTCAAAGGGAGGAAATCAGAAAAACTGCAAGGATTGCACAATCTCTGTCCAGGGCAACCATAGGAATGTGTTCTGGGGAAACGATTTAGATGGCAGTGTTTCATCAGACCTTATGGAGGGGATAGAGGCTCTGCTGGATACACCTGTGGCTGAAGCTGCCTTGGCAAGCCAGGGCGGAGCTGTCCAGCTTAGTGAGGAAGCCAGAAGGCTGCCCATCAATGTCCTGTGCCCAGACCTCGCTGCGGGGTAACTGAGAGCAGAAGAGAGGTCCTAGAAGGAGGCAGCAGACCTCCACCTCTATCCCTGGCCCAGGACAAGGAAGGGAGGCCTGTTTCTCAGGCGAGTGGGGAACATGTAACCAGGGAATTTGAAGACAATATGTTGAGCTTGGGAAGTACAGGAGACTGTGAGGACAACTGGAGACACTGGCTGAGCCTGGAGGATCCGAGAGGGCTTCCTGGAGGAGGTGATGCTTGAGGAGGGAGTCAGAATTATTCCAGAGGAGATAAATAACATTAAAGAACGTTCTCAATACGGTATCAGCACATGCAAGAATAGAGGATAAGGGAACAGGTTGGAGAAGCTGAGACTAATTCAGGGGCAGTCATCTGGGGCTAGGGTGTCAGCAGGGTCACATCATACAAGGACCTGAAGAGCAGGGACAAGAGGTTTGGACGAATGTGGGAAGAAGGTGAAAGTCACAAGATTCAGCTCCAAGGCCATGACCACTCTGGTTTCCATTCTCTGCAGAGATGAGAGGGTTGCTGTAACCAGGGAAGCCAGCCCACTGCAAAGGGCATGTGGCACATTGGTTGTTGCTCTGAATTTTGGCTTTGCTTTTTTATTATGAAGCATGCAAAGAGGTATGTAGAAACAAACATAAACGCTATGCCTTTCACTCGGCTTTTTCAAGTTTTGACATCTTCATGTATTTCAGATCACCTTAAAAGTAAAGCATCATCACGTAACAAATCATAACAAATAGAGTGGAGGTCCCTTGTACCCCACCCTGCTCCTATTCCCCTCCCCAAGGTAACTGCCCCCCCAAACTTGGTGTTTATCCTATTTAAAATAATTATGCATGTACCCAAGGACAATATTTTGGATTTTTTTTTTTTGAGAAGAAGTCTCACTCTGTTACCCAGGCTGGAGTGCAGTGGTACAATCTCGGCTCATTGCAACCTCTGCCTCCCAGGTTCAAGAAATTCTTTTGTCTCAGCCTCCTGAATAGCTGGGACCGCAGGCACACTCCCCCACACCTGGCTAATTTTTGTATTTTTAGTAGAGACGGGGTTTCACCATATTGGTCAGGCTGATCTTGAACTCCTGACCTCAGGTGATCCACCCACCTCAGCCTCCCAAAGTGTTGGGATTACAGGCATGAGCCGCCATGTCTGACCTATGTTGGTTTGTTTTGCACATCTGAAAACTTTACAGGAGTGTTACTGCATGGTCTATATCCTTCCATAACTTGTTTTTGTCCTGTCTACATTACATTTATGAGATATATCTATTCAATACCCATTATTCATTTAAAAACGAAGACAGGCACAAAAAATAAATGCTTAATAAAGAGAGAACAGAATAAAGCTTTCTTAATTTGAGAAGTGGTAATTTCTGGGATCCTACAGAAATATCTTACATTATACTAAAATATGAGAAACATTTTAGGTAAAATGAAGAACAAATAAAGATGTCCGCGGTTTAGTGGGTTGGTTTATAGCTCCCAAAAAGACATGCTGAATGCCTAACCTCTGGTATCTGTGAATGTGAACTTTAAAATTGGGAAATACGGTCTTTTTTTTTTTTTGAGATGGAGTCTCACTCTGTTGCCCAGGCTGGAGTGCAGCGGTGAGACCTCGGCTCATTGCAACCTCTGTCTCCCGGGTTCAAGTGATTCTGCTGCCTCAGCCTCTTGAGTAGCTGGGACTACAGGCGTGTGCCACCATGCCCAGCTAATTTTGTATTTTTAGTAGAGACAGGGTTTCTCCATGTTGGTCAGGCTGGTCTCGAACTCCTGACCTCAGGTGATCCACCTGCCTCAGCCTCCCAAAGTGCTGGGATTACAGATGTGAGCCACCGTGCCCGGCCGAGAAATAGGGTCTTTGCTGATGTAACTACATTGTGGTAAGGTCATGAGAGTGGTCCCTAATCCAGTATCACCATGTCCTTATATGAGGAGGAGAAAGGTACAGAGAGAAGATTATGTAAAAGGGCAAGAGGGAAGAAAACCACGTGACAAAAGAGGCAGAGAGTCAAGCAAAGGGTCTGCAAGCCAAGGAATGCCAAAGGTTGTCGGCAACTGTCACTGACCTTGATCCCGGTTGTAGTGAACAGGGGATGATGAATGCAGGAATAAAGATAAAGACAAAAAAGTATATTTGGAAAAAGAGGTCAGGGGGCTTCTTGCTTCTACTGAACAAGGGCCCTGAGCTTTAAAGCCCTTCACATTTTATTGGGTAAATGAAAGTAAATAAAAGTCCTCGCGTTTTTTCCACTGAGGGGGGTACTGCATTATAAGATCCTTTCTGTCCTGAGATCTGGCGGCATTCTTTTTTAAAATGTCCAGTTTTTCCACAATTATAACATTTTCCCACTTTAGGGCTTAATCCTTGGCTCCTTTTAGATTTGTCAACTACTAAATCAGCCATTGCCTCCGCTCACATTGCAGAGCGATGAAGCTCAATTCCTACATCCAGACAAGCTCTGAGAAAATTTCCCAAGGTTTTAGTACACCTCACGGGTGCCAGTGCACGTTTACAATCTGCGTCTGCATTCTCAGAAGCTAAAGTTAAGGTTAGCGCTTCTGCGGCAGTGGCATGAGGAATTTGACACTTCACTGCCTCTCGTAATCTTGCAAGAAATTGTGCAGAGGGCCCCTGTGACCCTTCCATGATAGGTAAAAAGGATTGTACTGGGACTCCCTCTTCAGGAATTGTGGCCCAGGTGCGTTTAGTGCCATTTGATGTTCCAGGTCTGAATAAGAGCCATTACCCAATAGCATATCCTCTGCGATGTCTCCGTGTCCAGCAGCACGATTCTGTCTAGCCTGGTCTGTACACATTTCTTGCCCATTTAAATTCCATGTCAGATATGCACTAGCAGACAAGCAAGTTCGAGCCCAGTGTTTTACATCAAAGGGTAGAAGGCGCATAGCACCAAATGCAGATTCTGGCAATCCTAAAGCGAATGGGCTCTGTATCCCGATATTAACTACACTGGTTTTTAATTCATTCAACAACTTTAACTCTAGTGGGGTGTGTTCATGAATAAACTGCTGTAGATTATTTGAATCGGGCCTTACGGAAATAGGAAAAGCACAAGTTCCTAAGGGCTCTCCAGCTATGGCAGCAGAGCGTAAAATTCTTTGTATTGGGGTCTCTATTCCTGCTACCGAAGGAGGCGGCACAGATGTTTCTGCAACTGGAGGAGGCAGTATAGGCCAATTTTTATCTTCCCTCTCCTGTTTTTTATTTTCAGTTGAAGCTGTGGGTGGGACAACAGATTCTTTCAGATTTTTAGACTCAGCCTGCTGTCCCGCAGAATAATAAGGAGATAACGGCAGAAGTACAGTACGAATTAGACTGCAAGTACAGAAAACAGAAGAATCAACTTTAAGACCTTTTTGATGAGCATGTTTCAATCCTTCTCCCGCTCTGTTCCAATTTTCCACATCAAGAGTGCCTGCCTGTGGAGACCATGGGTTATGCGTTAATAACCATTTGTGGCTTCTGCAGGAGGTTGGTTAGTGTCTGTGAATTAACCTGAGCTCCAGACTGTCTCAACAGAACTTTAAGCAACTGTACATGTTTTTCTTCAAGAGACAAATGCTGCCCCATGTTACCCTGATTCAGAAAACTTCCCATTCCCAGTACTTCTTTAGAGCACTGACCTTATATTGCTCCGAGTACCTCTTTAGGGCACTGATCAGTACCCCTTTAGGGCACTGACCTTACATCCACTGCTGGCAGACTTGTCCCGGGGTCCCCATTCATCTTGTCATTTTCGGTTCCTCTGCTCCAGCCGACCTTCTTCGTTCACGTCCTCAGGTCTCTGTGTTCAGACGCCACTTTGCAACGTCCTCAACTCCCTGTTCTGGGTCGCCACTTTGCCACGGATTCCATCCCTGTTGGACTGAACAAAGGATGATGAATGTGGGAATAAAGATAAAGACAAAAGAGTATATTTGGAAGAAGGGGTCGGGGGGCTCCTTGCTTCTTTCTAGTGAACAAGTACCTTGAGCTTTAGACCCCTTTGCATTTTATTGGGTAAAGGAGATGGGGGCGGGGGGTGGTTGTCAGTCAGCGGCTTGATTTACAGCAGGCTTGCAAGGCTGCATTCTTCGAGCAATAGGCTCTAGATGTCCCAGTAGATAACCCCAGTGAGCGTGGTGCCAGGGAGTGATTGCCCTCAGCAAACCTTCTGGCGGTAGGCGCAGTCGTGAGTTTGCCCACATCCTGCGTTCATGATAAACAGTTTGCTGTTTGATCATACAGCCTCCAGTGGAATGCTGAGTTGGTCACGATCCCTTCGGCCTTTTCGGCTCCCAACAGGCAATCACCAGAATCTATGGAGAGGCAGGGAAGGATCCTCCCCTACATGGTTCAGATGGAACATGGCCCTGCTGACACCTTGGTTTCAGACTTCTGGCCTCCAGGACTGTGAGATAATAAATTAGCATTGTTTGGAGCCTCCCAGTTCATGGTAGTTGCTTACAACAGCCCCTAGCTGCCTGATACTGGTGGGATAAGGGGCAATTTCCACAATCCTACAGAAACTCCTTAATAATTAAATATGAGAACTGTATTTGGTAAAGTCAAGAACAAAATAAAGATGGCCCTCTTGCTATTTTGCCAATGCAATAAAAAAAAAAAAGGAAGCCCAGGCATGGTGGCTCATGTCTGTGAATCCCAGCACTTTGGAAGGTCAAGGTGGGAGGACTGCTTGAGCCCAGGAGTTCAACACCAGCCTCCACAACATAGAGAGACCCCGTTTCTACAAAAAATACAAAAATTAGCCGGGTGTGGTGGTGCACATCTGTAGTTCCAGCTACTTGGGAGGCTGAAGTGGGAGGATTTGAGCCTGGGGGTTTGGGGCTGCAGTGAGCCATGACTGTGCCACCGCACTCCAGTCCGGGCAACAGAGCGAGACCTTGTCTCAAAAAAAAAAAAAAAAAAAGGTCAGGCGCGGTGGCTCACACCTGTAATCCCAGCAGTTTGGGAGGCTGAGGCGGGTGGATCACGAGGTCAGGAGATCGAGACCATCCTGGCTAACACGGTGAAACCCCGTCTCTACTAAAAATACAAAAATAATTAGCCAGGCGTGGTGGCGGGCACCTGTAGTCCCAGCTACTTGGGAGGCTGAGGCAGGAGAATGGCGTGAACCCGGGAGGCGGAGGTTGCAGTGAGCCTTGATCGCGCCACTGCACTCCAGCGTGGGCGACAGAGCGAGACTCCGTCTCAAAAAAAAAAAAAAAAAAAAAAAAGAGAGAGAAATAAATAAATAAATAAATAAGACCTATAAATATTGAAAGCAAGAGTCAAAGCTGACTGTAGTTTGAAGCCATAATCACGTATCTAGGAAGTTCTAGAGGCTTATCTTCAGGAGTAATTAGAGCTCACAGCAAGATTTCTCTATAAAAGGAGCAGCTTTGTTTGGTTGAAGTAACGAGTATTTGCAAACGCAGGAGAAAACAAACCCTGTTCACAGGGCAAGAAAAGCTTTTAAACATTAAAGAATAGTTGTAAGAAGAATATGGGTAAAGCTCCCATGCTTAACTAAGATCTGAATAAAGAAAGACACAGGATGAGTTTCCCCCCAAAACACTCAGTATTTCAGAAAGGCTATTTCTTCCAAAATGAATTTATAAATCCAATGCTGTACTGAATTCCTCTAATTTGTGTTGCATCAGCCCGTTTCTGAATATGTTTGACTCTCCTTCCAAAAACAGGGCTCAGTCAGCCTTGACACAGTTTCCAGTTCCCCACCTGTTCCTAGTTCCTCAATGTGGTTGATCCAGATCTGCTTTATCCAACTTCCCCCCGATGACCACCTGCCTATGGGGCAGCTGGACACAGCCTATTGATTGGCTCTACAGGCCCCCACACCACCCATCCACATCTTACACGGACTGCAGATATGGTGCAGTGACCACCTCTCAGTCACAGCCTGACCTCCTGAGACTCACGCCTGCTTCCATGAAACCCACCAGTTAAAACTCCCTGAGGGAAACCTGTGTGGATATCACCCTGGACCTAATCGCGGCATTGTCACACTGGTTGCTTCCCCTCTGTCTCCCTGCAAAAGCTCTCCCTGACCTGTGTGTGTGTGTATATATATGTGTGTGTGTGGCCTCTGGAAGTGCCATGCCCTCCCTCCCCAGGATCCCTAAGTAATACAACCTTTATTTCCACCTCTTGTCTCTCCTAATCATTGAACGGGTTTCCTCCATCCTAAAAATCCTAGAGTAGGCCAGGCACAGTGGCTCACGCCTGTAATCCCAGCACTTTGGGAGGCCGAGGCAGGCAGGGATCACCTAAGGTCGGGAGTTTGAGACCAGCCTGACCAACATGGAGAAACCCCATCTCTACTAAAAGTACAAAGGAGGCAGAGGTTGTGGTGAGCCAAGGTCGTGCCATAGCACTCCAGCCTGGGCAACAAGAGTGAAATTCTGTCTCAAAAAAAAAAACAAAACAAAAAACTCCTAGAGTAAAACAAATGCTCATCCCAATAAAAACCCTAAATAGATTTTTTGATAGAGCTTTTTAAAAATTGTGGTAAATGATATATAACATAACGTTGACCATTTGTAAGTGTACAGTTCAGTGGGATTAAGCTCATTCACATTGTCGTACAACCATCACCACCATCCATCTCCAGGATTTTTCAACTTTCCAATCTAAAACACTGTCCCTGTGAAACGCTAAGTCCTATTCCTTTTTCTCCCCAGTCCCTGGTAATCACCATTCTGCTTTCTTTTTCTTTTTCTTTTCTTTCTTCTTCTTTTTTTTTTTTTTTTTTGAGATGGAGTCTCCTCCCGTCACCCAGGCTGGAGTGCAATGGCACGATCTCGGCTCACCGCAACCTCCGCCTCCTGGGTTCAAACCATTCTCCTGCCTCAGCCTCCCGAGTTGCTGGGATTACAGATGCCTGCCACCATGCCCAGCTAAGTTTTGTATTTTTAGTAGAGACGGGATTTCACCATGTTGGCCAGGATGGTCTTGAATTCCTGATCTCGTGATCCACCCACTTCGGCTTCCCAAAGTGCTGGGATTATAGGCATGAGCCACCGTGCCCGGCCTCTACTTTCTTTCATTATAAATTTCTCTGGGTAGCTCATGTAAGTGGAATCCTAAAGAGTGGAATCCTAAATAGGTTTATTGAGTCTTTTTTCAAACTTTTTACTTTGCAATCGTTTTAGATTACAGATAAGTTGCAAAGATAGTACAGAGCCTTCTCTATATCTTTTGCCCAGCTTCCTTTAATGTGAACATCTTTTTGTTTTTGTTTTTGTTTTTTTTTTGAAGCAGAGTCTTGCTCTGTCGCCCAGGCTGGAGTGCAACGGCGTGATCTCGGCTCACTGCAACATCTGCCTCCCGGGTTCAAGCAATTCTCCTGCCTCAGCCTCCTGAGTAGCTGGGATTACAGGCGGGTGCCACCATGCCTGGCTAATGTTTGTATTTTTAGTAGAGACGGGGTTTCACCATATTGACCAGGCTGGTCTCAAACTCCTGACCTCAGGTGATCCACCTACCTTGGCCTCCCAAAGTGCTGGGATTATGGGTGTGATCCACTGCAACCGGCCGATGTTAACATCTTGCATTACCATTGTACATATGTCAAAGTGAAGAAATTAATATTGGCGCAATACTCTGAACTAGAAACTACAGACCTCGTTCGGATTTCACTAGTTTTTCCATGGGTGTCCTTTTTCTGTGGCAAGATCCCATCCAGGATCCCACGCTGCATTCAGGCAGTGATGGAGTTTGCCTGGCTGCAGTAACTGAGCACCACTGGCTGGGGAGAGGGGAGCTTAAATAACACAAATCCATTCTGTCCCAGTTCTAGAGGCTGGAAGTCCAGGATCAACGTGTCGGCAGAGCTGCTTCCTTCTGGGCTGTGGGGGAAGGATCCACTGCAGGTGTCTCTTCTTGGTTTATATCTGGTCCCCTCTTCCCTGTGTCTTCAGCTGTCTTCCTCTATATGTGTCTGTGTCCATATTTCCCCGTTTTAGAAGGACGTTCATCATAGGCCAGGCACAGTGCCTCATGCCTGTAATCCCAGTACTTTGGGAGGCCGAGGCGGCAGGATCACTAGAGGTCAGGAGATTGAGATCAACATGTACTAAAAAATGCAAAAATTAGCTGGGCATGGTGGTGCACACCTGTAATCCCAGCTACTCGGGAGGCTGAGGTAGGAAAATCGCTTGAACTCTGGAGGTGGAGATTGCAGCGAGCTGAGATTGTGCCACCGCACTCTAGTCTGGGTGCCAGAGCAAGACCCTGTCTCAAAAAAAAAAAAAAAAAAAAAAGGACACCAGTCATATTAGGTTAGAATCCACTCTCATGACCTCATTTTAACTTAGTCATCTCTACAAAGACCCTATTTCCAAATACAAGTACATTTTGAGGTACTGGGGGTTAGGACTTCAATGTATGAAGTTGTTGGGAGACAAAATTCAGCTTGTATCAGTCATCACTTCCCCTGCATCTCCTGCAAATGCTGACAGGTTTCTTGTCTTTCATGATATTGACAGATTTGAAGAGTATTCATCAGGCATGTATTGAATGGTCCTTGATTTGGATTTTTCTAGTGTTGTCCAATGGTTAGAGCGAGGTTGTTAGTTTGGAGTTAAGAATATCACAGGCCAGGTGCAGTGGCTCATGCCTGTAATCCCAGCACTTTGGGAGGCCGAGGTGGGCGGATCTCCTGAGGTCAGGAGTTTGAGACCAGCCTGGCCAACATGGTGAAACCCTGTCTCTACTAAAGATACAAAAATTACCCGAGCATGGTGGTGCACGCCTGTAATCCCAGCTGCTTGGGAGGCTGAGGCCAGAGAATCGCTTGAACCTGGGTGGTGGAGGTTGCAGTGACCTGAGATCGAGCCACTGCACTCCAGCCTGGGTGACAGAGCAAGACTCCATCTAAAAAAAAAAAAAAAGAATATCACAAAGGCTAGGTGCCTTTCTAGTCACATCCTATGGGGGTGTGTGTATGATATCCACGTGAACATGCCTTTTATTGACAATGCTAGCCTCGGGTAAGGTGGTATCTGCCAGGTTTCTCTACTATAGAATCTCTCTTTTTGTCTTTTCATACTCTCTTCCTTGCCTCAACAGGGTTAACATTGCTCCCAAGGGGAAGAAAACTATTTCTTTGAGGGCCACAAAGAACCTCAGCTATCACCATGTCTTGGCACTCTCCAAAGCTCAGCCCTTCCCAAATTGTTTTTTTTTTTTTTTTTTTTTTTTGGAGACGGAGTCTCGCTCTGTCACCCAGGCTGGAGTGCAGTGGCGCAATCTCGGCTTACTGCAAGCTCCGCCTCCCGGGTTCACACCATTCTCCTGCCTCAGCCTCCCGAGTATCTGGGACCACAGGTGCCCGCTACCAAGCCCAGCTAATTTTTTGTATTTTTAGTAGAGATGGGGTTTCACCCTGTTAGCCAGGATGGTCTCAATCTCCTGACCTCGTGATCCGTCTGCCTCGGCCTCCTAAAGTGCTGGGATTACAGGTGTGAGCCACCACGCCTGGCCTTTTTTTTTTTTTTTTTTTTTGAGATGGAGTCTCACACTGTCGCCCAGGCTGGAGTACAGTTGCGTGATCTCTTCTTGCTGCAACCTCTGCCTCCCGGGTTCAAGTAATTCTCCTGCCTCAGCCTCCCAAGTAGCTACAATTACAGGCAACCACCACCATGCCTGGCTAAGTTTTTGTATTTTTAGTAGAGATGGGGTTTCACGTGTTAGCCAGGATGGTCTCGATCTTCTGACCTTATGATCCACCCATCTCGGCCTCCCAAAGTGTTGGGATTACCGGCGTGAGCCACCACGCCCGGCCCAGTCTCCCCATTTAGAGTAGGGAGTAGGTAGGTAGGCAGACATGAGCCCGGTGGGAGACACCCCCCTACTACAAGGTGATGATCAGGTGGTTGTTAAACTGTTTCTCTAAAATAATAATTGGGCCGCTGGTCCTAGGGAAAGGCAGGCTCCCAACAGACAGAAAACACCTGGAGCTGGTGATTGGCAGCTTCCCGATAAGATCTCAGGAGCTGGGAAAGTCAGCTCAAGCATGTGCACCAAGAGGCAATTGGTAGAGGTTTTGTTTGTTTGTTTGTTTTTAGACAGAGTCTTGCTCTGTTTCCCAGGCTGGAGTGCAGTGGCGCGATCTCAGCTCACTGCAACCTCTGTGTCCTGGGTTCAAGCGATTCTCGAGCCTCAGCCTCCCAAATAGCCAGGACTACAGGCGCATGTCACCATGCCCCACTAATTTTGTATTTTTGGTAGAGACGGGGTTTTGCCATGCTGGCCAGGCTGGTCTCGAACTCCTGACCTCAGTGATCCACCCACCTTGGCCTCCCAAAGTGCTGGGATTACAGGTGTGAGCCACCGCACCTGGTGGGTGGAGTTTACCTGGCATAGGACCTTCCTCTAGGACCACTCGATTGGTAAGGGAAAAACACCTGAAATAAGCACGTGCACAACTTCAGTAAATACACTGTTCACGTGGCCCCCCCGCAAGTGCTGGCAGGCTACTGCGCATGCAGACAGCGCACCCCAGTGAAAGAATCAGGGAAGGCCAGGCGCGGTGGCTCACGCCTGTAATCCCAGCACTTTGGGAGGCCGAGGCAGGTGGATCACCTGAGGTCAGGAGTTTGAGACCAGCCGGGCCAACTTGGCGAAACCCCGTCTCTACTAAATATGCAAAAAAATTAGCTGGGCGTGGTGGCAGGTGCCTGTAATACCAGCTACTCGGGAGGTTGAGGCAGGAGAATTGCTTGAACCCGTGAGGCAGAGGCTGCAGTGAGCCGAGACTGCCATTGCTCTCTAGCCTGGGCGACAAGAACGAAACTCCATCTCAACAAGAAAGAATCGGGAGAAGAGATGTGAAACTCCAGAGCATCCCAGCACATTAAACCCAAAGTCAAAGGTCGCACTGAGCACCTCAATCTCTCAAATTGCCTGGTTGGCCCTCTTCCAAGTGTACTTTACTTCCTGTTTTTCCTGCTGTAAAACCTTTTAATAAATGTTCACTCCTTCGCTAAAACTTGCCTCAGTCTCACTTTCTGTCTTATTCTTCTTGGATGAATTCTTTCCTCTGATGAGGCAACAGCCGAGTTGCAGCAGATCCATAACCTCAAAGTATCACCTCCCCCTCAAATACTTACTAATTAGCATGACGGTTTTAAGGTGTGTTCACACATTCTTATACCACTTTCAGTGGGGCTGGACTTAGTGACTCACTGCAAAGGATTACAGCAGTATCATTCGCCTGACAGTCTCTTTCTTTCAGCACTCTGAATATATCATCCCATTCTCTCCTGGCCTTTAAGTTTTCTGAAAGTACTGATACTTTCCCTCCTGAGAGCTGGTTGTTAAACATTTGCAGCAGGCCACGGTGGTTTGCTTACCTTTGACGTTTTCCCCAAAACATTCACATTCGCCTTGATAGACATTTCTGCCAATTGCTCCCTAAAATTAAATATCAACGCATAAGATTTTGTTGGGTAGGACTGAGCTTTGGAGAGCACCAACACAAGGTAATATCTGAGCAACTTGCTTGTACCACTATTAACAACCTTTATGCAACATCCTTCGACAGAGCGAGTGGTGCATTTGTTACAATGGATGAGCCTGCACTGACAAATCATTGTCACCCAGAGTCCACAATTTACATCAGGGCTTACTCTTGGTGTTATACATTCTGTGATTTGAACAGATGTGTAATGATGTTGCAGTATCATACGGTAGTTTCCCTGCCCTAAAAATCCTCTGTGCTCCACCTACTCACAAATAGATTTTCAACAGTCTTTTGAAGGATTGCCAAACAGATTTTAAACAATTTTGACAAGTGGATTATCTGGAATATGATAAAGAGGTCGCAGCTAGGAAGAGAAACTTCTTCAGATCAGAGAATAGGGAGGGAGCCAGCTTTCTTTCTTTTCTTTTTTTTTTTTTTTTGAGACCAAGTTTCCCTCTTGTCGCCCAGGCTGGAGTGCAATGGTGTGATCTCAGCTCACTGCAACCTCCACCTCCCAGGCTCAAGCGATTCTCCTGCCTCAGCCACCTGAGTAGCTGGGATTACAGGCACGCGCCACCACGCCCAGCAAATTTTTGTATTTTTAGTAGAGGCGGGGTTTCACCATGTTGGCCAGGCTGGTCTCGAA
This sequence comes from Gorilla gorilla gorilla, assembly GCF_029281585.2. NCBI lineage: Eukaryota > Metazoa > Chordata > Mammalia > Primates > Hominidae > Gorilla > Gorilla gorilla. Next base: position 13,645,878 of record NC_073244.2, on the reverse strand, counting down.
CTCCTGACCTCAGGTGATTTACCCACCTTGGCCGTCCAAGGTGCTGGGATTACGGGCGTGAGCCACCGCGCCCGGCCGGGAGCCAGCTTTCATTATCACTGTAGAGACTGATGGGTTTTGGTTCCAGGTGCACACATGACTTATTCAAAAAGTAAAGTAAGACCTTCAAAGCTAGAGTCATGTAAAAATCATCTAAAAAAAGAAATTGCACAAGAATCTCTGAGAACGTTTTGATGGAGAAGAACCATGACTGACAGGTGTCAAAACATACTATAAGTTTGGCTTGAGTTTCACCAGGGACAAAGCCTGTGACAAGGATTTTGATACAAGTTGTTTATCTGGGAGGAGATTCCAAGAAGTACCAGAAGACAACGGGGAAAGTGAAGAGGGGCAGGTAGGAAAAGGAAGGAAGCCAATTTACAGGCGCGGACGAGCTTATGACCCATGTGGGCAACTGGGGCTCAGTTTCTCCAGGAGCCTCTGGGAGATGATGTAGAATGGGGGTCCCTGTCCCCTGGGCCGCCAGTACTAGTCCGTGGCATCTTAGGAACCAGGCTGCACAGCAGGAGGTGAATAGAGGGCGAGCGAGTGAAGCTTCATCTGTATTTACAGCCACTCCCCATTGCTTGCATTACTGCCTGAGCGCTGCCTCCTGTTGGATCAGCGGTGGCATTAGATTCTCATGGGAGTGGGAACCCTATTGTGCACTGTACACACGAGGGATCTAGGTTGCACACTCTTTATGAGAATCTAATGCCTGGTGATCCATCGCTGTCTCTCATCACCCCCAGATGGGACCATCTATTTTCAAGAAAACAGGCTCAGGGCTCCCACTGATTCTACATGATGGTGAGCTGTATAATTATTTCATTATATATTACAGTGCAATAATAATAGAAATAAAGTGTACAATAAATGTAATGTGCTTGAATCATCCTGAAATGATCGCCTTCCCCTGGTCCGTGGAAAAATTGTCTTCCATGAAACTGGTCCCCGGTGCCAAATAAGGTGGGGACCACTGATATCAAATAAGCCGCAGCCAGGTGCGGTGGCTCAAGCCTATAATCCCAGCACTTTGGGAGGCCGAGGCAGGTGGATCACCTGAGGTCAGGAGTTCGAGACCAGCCTGGTCAACATGGTGAAACCCTGTCTCGACTAAAAATACAAAAAAAAAAAAAAATTACCTGGGAGTGGTGGCACGTGCCTGTAATTCCAGCTATTTGGGAGGCTGAGGCAGAATCGCTTGAACCTGGGAGGTGAAGGTTGCAGTGAGCTCAGATCGTGCCATTGCACTCCAGCCTGGGTGACAAGAGCAAAACTCCGTCTCAAAAAACAAAAACAAACAAACAAAAAACAACAACAAAAACAAGCCTCACAGTTCTCCTGCCAGTTGCAGGTCGACTCTAAGGGAGATGGGATTTAGCATGCAAGCTGTTTATTAAGGAATGCCCTTGAGGTCAACACGGTAGAAGGGAGGTGAAGTCTGTGTGTGTTTTTTTGTGTGTGTGTCATTGTTGTTTTTGTTTTTGAGACAGAGTTTTGCTCTGTCGCCCTGGCTGGAGTGGTGCAGTGGTGTGATCTTGGCTCACTGCAACCTCCGCCTCCCAGGTTCAAACGATTCTCCTGCCTCAGCCTCCAAAGTAGCTGGGCTTACAGGCACCGCCCAGCATGCCCAGCTAATTTTTTGTATTTTTAGTAGAGATGGGGTTTCACCATGTTGGCCAGGCTTGTCTCAAACTCCTGACCTCAGGTGATCCACCTGCCTTGACCTCCCAAAGTGCTGGGATTACAGGCACGAGCTACCATGCCTGACCCAACACCAGGTTTTTATAGAGAGAAAAGTTTATGCAAGACAGCCAAGCAAGGAGTTCAAATCTGTCTCTCTGAGCTGGAGGCTGAGGAAGATTTTATACACAGTGGGTAGTGAGGTGTAACCTGATTGGATCATGCAATGAGGTGATGTGGGAGACTTGGCCTAATTGGATCATGCCATGGAGTGATGCCAGGACTCAATCTGATTGGATCATGGATCATGCCATGTGGTGTTCACTTCTTAACTCAGTCCCCCTTCCTTAGTCTAAGCACACAGGTTCCGCCCGTGGTTGCCTGCTTGGTTCATCTGGGCGTGACCGGTGCACATAACTTGCAACCTGGGGGCCTATGGCAACTGAAAAGCAACTCGCCATTTTATTACACAAAGTTGAATCAGATGAGGCTGGATCTGCAGTTACAACATTTACCACTTTATTATAAAGGCTACAACTCAGAAACAGCCAAATGGAAGACACGTATAGGACAAAGAAAGATGTGGGGGTGGAAGAGGTTGTATGGAGCCTCCATGCCCTCTCTGGATGCCATTGGTTGACTGGGGGAATTAATTCCCTGGTGCTTCCAGCCTGCGAGATGAGCTCCTTCAACCAGCAAGTCCCCAGTCAAAAGGGTGCACGAGGTGTAGCTGGAAGTTGAGCAGATGGTAGTTTGCACGGGTGAGATAAAGCCCCAGGGGACAGGGCAGCTACACGTGGCAATCCAAATAGTCTAATCTCCAAAAGGAACAGAGAGTGGATTCATACAACATACCAAGCCCGCCCCCTAAATGCATCCCACGCAGGTCACTTATAAAGCTCCAAGGATGGGCCAGGAACACAAGCTCTACACCAGGGAAACTTGGAGGCATCAGAAGGACAGAATAAGACCCAGGTTCATAGGGGATGAAAAATCGAACAGAGAACCGTCTCAGGGCATTTGTGAAGGTCCAAGGATGGAGAGAAGGAACGCTGGCTTACAAGTGGGTGAAGTTCTGCTACACTACAATGGAGGCCAAGGCCAGCAGGGAAACAACTATTCATCTCTGAAGCAGACTGCGGGCTTTTTGCAGATCCAGTAATTGTCAACGTCACATCGATTGTCGTTCCAGCCACTGCCACTAAATTCCGCACAGTCTTCATTCCCGCTATTGTTGGGTTCTCCACTGTTCCAGTACCGCTGGAAGCTGCAAAGCCCGTGCAGAATGTGAGCCTCTGCCCTGCCCAGTAGATGAGCCACATTCCTACCTTCTGTAATATTGATGCTTTAACATCTGCCCTACATGTGTATGCTGGACATGCATTGCTCTTCACACCTCATAATATGCCCGAGTCATGTTGCCTTCAGTTCCTGCCTCTCTTGCTGCACCCCAGCCTTGGGAGGACTCCTCCTGAGGCTGTGATTTTCTTTTTTGTCCTTTTTTCTTTTCTTTCTCTTTTTCTTTTTTTGAGACGGATTCTCGCTCTATTGCCAGGCTGGAGTGCAGTGGCATGATCTTGGCTCACTGCAACCTCCGCCTCCTGGGCTCAAGTGATTCTCCTGCCTCAGCCTCCTGAGTAGCTGGGACTACAGGTGCACGCCACCACACCCAGCTAATTTTTGTATTTGTAGTAGAGACGGGGTTTCACCGTGTTGGCCAGCATGGTTTTGATCTCTTGACCTCGTGATCTACCCACCTTGACCTCCCAAAGTGCCGGAATTACAGGCATGAGCCACCGCGCCTGGCCGAGGGTGTGATTTTAAAATACAAACCAACCAGTCTGGGGTCTGTACTGCCAACCACCTGCCTTATTGGGCTCTTGCACTCCAAGCCACTATCCTTCTGCCCTAATCACCCCAAGGCCAGGTGTCAGGCAGCTAGGCAGCCTCTATGCCCCAGAGCCCACAAAATGCTTCATATCTGCCCATCTGAAGCCTGCTTGCCTGGCCTTGCCCTTTTCTCCCCATACAAACCATAATAAAAGCTCTGGCCCACAGTCCCCTCCATGACTTTCCCTCACGACAGACCCTGCTGCTTCCCCAGTGGCCCCCCTGCTGTGAAATGTACGCCCTCTAGGAACCTGTGGGTAGGATAAGCTACTCACTTTGTGTAAATGGCAATTGTCTCCTGAGCTGGTGGCCTTACTAGACTTCAGACTTCCTATTAATACACTGTATTTTAACACACCCACCCACAGGGCAGGCTCCTCCTGCAGCTCTGCCGGTGGAATTATTGGCACCTTTCATCCTGTCTGGAGGTAGGTATGAAGACCACCTTCCTCAACTCAGTGAAAACCCCAGACTCTTAGTCCTATGGGGTCAGGGAGGTTGGGGGGGACCCCCAGGGAAAGCTCAAGTCAGAGTTGCAGGAACCCAGCCCGACTGGATACAGTGTCCCTTTCTCCCAGAATCTACCTGGGTGACAGAGGTGAGCCGTCCACCCATTGCCACGTGCCTTCCTGATTTAGGTCTGAAAGTCCCATCCAGGAGAAGCGGTTACTCCTGGAAGTCTGCAGCTGTAGGAAGTTCTGGAGGATACAGGAGGAGTCAGGAGGGAGCTCTGCTTCCCATTTTCCAGGTTCCACCTCCCCGTCTCTTGGCAGAAAGTTCTGCTTTCAAGTTAACCTGCAGTTTTCTGATATACCAGGTCCTGAGCCTCCTCATGTCTGAGCCCCTCTCACATCTGTATCCCCATGGCATGTGTGTCCTGACATGCAGGCACGCATGCACAGCTGGCCTCTCCTCACGTGCTCCTGTGAATGCTGCATGTTTATCTATTTTGCATGTCCACATGAATTTACTCCTGACTGGGTTTCATATACTGGAGCCACATTGGACCCATTACTAATTGGTGGTCCAGCACATCTCCTTTCAGCTCTGCACTGAGTGACAGCACATCACAGCTTCAAATCAGCCGCAGTGGGAATATTTACACCAGGGAAATTGGCAAACACAACACATCAGGAATTTTCCCTCCGGAGAGCTGGCCGTTAAACACCTGCAGCATGCTGTGGTGGTTTGCTTACATTTGACGTTTCCCCCAAATATTCACATGTGTTCAGATCTGGTTTGTATTTGCTTGAAGGGTACCTGGGACCCCTTCATTCATATCCTTCTCTTCCCATCTTTCCAAATAGAGCAAAGCCCCTCTTCTGCAAAATCCTCTCTGAGCACCTCCTCCCCAGTTGGCCAGAAGCCATGCCCCAGGCCAGGACGAGGACCCCCACCAGGTGTACCTGCTCCTCAGCACTTTTGATTACGACGAGCTGGGCCCTCACTTCCTGGCAGGCGGTGACGGAGTTGTGCCAGTTCCGCTGGGAGTTAGACATGAAGTAACAGTTTCCTTGGAAGAATGTCCAGTCCTTGGGACAGTGGCGGCACAGGCGTTCTGTTGGGGGAGGCTGGTCAGGGCTGGGCTCAGATTAGGTTGTCCATATTCCCATATCTGCCCAGCCTTCAAGCCCTTGAAAATCAGGGCCCTTCCTTGACTGTCCATGTTGGGTGGACCGCTTGGAATGGGGAGAGACCATTCCTCTCCCTACTTCCCAAGACTCTCCCTGATCCCCAGGAGAACCCAGGAGTTCTGGCTCCATCTCCTCCAGACTGGGAGAATTAGCAGCTTTAGAGCTCAGAACAGAAGGCAGCAGATTGGTTGAACTGAGCGTCTACTGTGTGCCTGGCCCACTGTGAACACCAAGTGCAATGATTGCAGTTACCCTGTGTTCTCATTTCACAGGGGAGGAAACTGAGGCTCAGGCAGGGTTGGTAACTCAAGTAAAGTCACATCACACAGAGACCATCTCAGGCCCGAGGACCCTCGATGTGCAGGAACTCACCAAATGCAGTCTTCAAATCGGTCAGTTCTTGACAGATTTGCTGCTGCTTGGACTGGTCTGGCAATTTACCAAGTGCAGCCTTCAGCTGGGTCAGCTCCTGGTAGATCTCCTGCAGCTTGGATTTCTCTGGCAACTCACCCACTGCAGCCTTCAGCCGAGTCAGCTCCTGGTAGATCTCCTGCTGCTTAGATTTCTCTGGAAGCTCACCCACTGCAGCCTTCAGCCGGGTCAGTTCCTGGTAGATCTCCTGCTGCTTAGATTTCTCTGGAAGCTCACCCACTGCAGCCTTCAGCCGGGTCAGCTCCTGGTAGATCTCCTGCAGCTTGGATTTCTCTGGCAACTCACCCACTGCAGCCTTCAGCTGGGTCAGCTCCTGGTAGATCTCCTGCAGCTTGGATTTCTCTGGCAACTCACCCACTGCAGCCTTCAGCTGGGTCAGCTCCTGGTAGATCTCCTGCAGCTTGGATTTCTCTGGCAACTCACCCACTGCAGCCTTCAGCTGGGTCAGCTCCTGGTAGATCTCCTGCAGCTTGGATTTCTCTGAGAGCTCACCCACTGCAGCTTTAAGCTGGGTCAGGTTCTGGTAGATTGCATCTTGCTCGGATTGTTCCTGACTTAGGGAGCTGGGGACCTTGGACACTGGGCCAAGAAGAAAAGGAACTGCAATTATTAAACACCTACTGTGTGCCAAGCCCTGAACTGAGCCCCATAGAGACATCATTTGTGAGAGCCAAGGTCTCAGTTAATCCCCTTTGAAGATGAGGAAAACTGACACCTGGAGAAGGCAGCACAGAAGGCCAAGGAGAGCCAGGTTCTTCCCCTCCTCCTCCTCCTCCCTCTCCTCTCCTGCTCTAGAGTGGAGAGGGGCTGTGGGAGAGGCCCCTACAGACCCCCAGGGACAACATCTTGGCTCTCAGTCCCACCTCCCTCCCAGACCTGGCCACTCCAGGCTCTGTTCGTAGCCAAAAGGCCAGGCCTGGGGACCCCAGACCCTCAGAACCTGCCCCTGACCTTGGACAAGGATGGCCACCAGGACCCCAGCCAAGAGTGTGAAGGAGAGGAGTTGCAGCACCAGGGCGCCATGGCCAAGACACCCTGAGAGAGGATACATGCGTCAGCCTGCCAGTGTCCCCACCTGAGCCTGGCCCAGGGAGAGCCTGGCCTAAATCCCTCAGCACCCCAGGACCCAGGAACCCCAGCCCCAGCCCCCTCCACTCCAACACCTGGGAATCCAGGCCCTAGCTCTAACCTCCCCAGGACCCAGGGACCCCGTCCCCAGCCTCCCCCTCCCCAGGTGCCAGGAACCAGGTACCTGCTTCCACCTCCCCAGGACCCAGGAATCCAGGCCCCAGCCTCTACATTCCCAGGTCCCTGGAACCCAGGTACCTGCGTCCACCTCCCCAGTGGAACAGGAATTAAAAGAAATTAAAGAATGTGTAAGCAAAAACTCAGTTGTATGTAAGAAAACCCAGTTCCCCCTGAGGAAGAGAAAGAGGTGGAATCCTTTAAAAATTAACTGCCTGTTTGGCCAGGCATGGTGGCTCACACTTGTAATCCCAGCACTTTGGGAGGCTGAGGCAGGCAGATCACAAGGTCAGGAGATCAAGACCAACCTGGCTAACACAGTGAAACCCTATCTCTACTAAAAATACAAAAAATTAGCCGGGCGTGGTGCTGGGCGCCTGTAGTCCCAGCTACTCGGGAGGGTGAGGCAAGAGAATGGCATGAACCTGGGAGGCAGATCTTGCAGTGAGCCGAGATGGCGCCACTGCACTCCAGCCTGGGTGACAGAGCAAGACTCTGTCTCAAAAAAAAAAAAAAAAAAATAAAAATAAAAACTAAATAAATAAATAAAATAAAAAAGAATGAACTGCCTGTTTTTCTGTGTGTGGCTAGTGAGCCTTATCTCTCCCTTTCCCAGGCATTGTGAAGACCCTGTTTCTCTAGCTGTGCAGCTGCAAGGTCACTAGGCAGATAAACTCAAGTTGTAAAACATGTTTTTCCTTGAAAAGTAAGAAATGACGTAATACATGTCTCAATTGAATAACTATCTTTGTTTCTCGCTTCTGTAATATGCTTCCCCCTGCACAGATCTCCCCCTACCCCATGAAATGCTTAAAAGATAACTTGACTCTTTGTTTGGGGCTCAGTCTTTTTGGATGTTAATCTGACTGGGCTGGTGCACCTAAATAATAATAATAATAATAATAAATCCTCCTCAACCCCTTGATCTCTGTGATTCCTAAATTATCCTGCAACACCAGGACTCAGGCATCCAGGTCCAAGCCTCCACATACCCAGGTCCCAGGAGGAACCCAGGCCCAAGCTCCCACCTCCCCAGGTCCCAGGAACCCAGATATCTGCTTCTACCTCCCCAGGACCCACGAATTCAGGCCCCAGTTCTCACCTTCCCCAGGACCCAGTAATCTGGTCCCAGCTCCCACCTCCCCAGGACCCAGGATTCCAGTCCCCAGTTCTCACCTGCCCCAGGACCCAGGAATCCAGGCCCCTTCTCCCATCTCCTCTGGTTCCAGGAGTCCAGGCTCCAGTCCCTACCTCCCATGGACCCAGGTGTCCAGCTTCCAACCCCCACCTCTGTAGGTCCTAGGAGTCCAGAACCCCTCTCCCACCTCCCCAGGCCCCAGGAACCCAAGCCTCAACCCCCACCTCTGCAGGTGTGAGGAGTTCAGATCCCTGCCCCCTCCTCTTCAGGACCCAGGAACCCAGGTCTCAGACCTTCCTTCCCCAGAACCCAGGATTCCAGACCCCAACACCTATCTCCCCAGGACCCAGGGGTCTGGGAGGCTCTGTCTTCCACTATCTGCTCCCTAACTCTTGCCTACCTGTAGAGCTCTTGTGGCCATGTATCTGCTGGAATTGAAAGTCTCTTGGAAAAAGTCTGATGCCACTGGTTGTTGGATCTTCTTCTGAATTGACAGACATCACCTCAGAGCCTGGGCCATCCCTTCCCCTTACCCAGGATCCCAGAGTTCCAACCCAGCCTTACCCAGGAGGCCCAGCTGCTGCACCCTTGGTTCTTTGGAGTCACTCATGTTTTCCCGCTGTCCCCAGATGTTCAGGACTCCTGGGGACCACGGCTTTTATTTTCCACCCTCTGATCCTCACTCCCTAAATCTACTGTCTCTCAGGAAGACAAACAGGAAGCTGGGTAAGATCACATCACCAGAAAGGCTAGTGAAAGGAGTCAGAGCCTGAGATCGGCCTGACCTTGCAGGAATTTCAGGGAGGTGTTGGGGGGTGGTCTGGGGTTGACAGGGAGAAGGACTCCTCCACTCATGACATGGCTGAGCGATGGGATGCTTTTAATAAAATCCAATTCATTCTAATGGAAAGCGACTTTGTTATGCCTCCCTACGTAGGGCAGGGGTGGGCAGGCAGTACCCCCTAGTTCCTGGAACCACCATGCCCTCTGACCTCCAGGATCTGCTGTTTTGGTCTGCGGATGCTCACATTCATGGGAATTTCCTTTGTTGTTGGGAGTTGGAGATGAACGATAATTGTTTATTTCATACCTATGATAGGCACATTTCCAACAGCTTTATAAAACTCCTTCATTTAACTTTCCTACCCTGCAGTAGATCATGTGACCTCCAGTTTACAGATAGGGTGAAATAGAGGCACTGTGAGATTAAGAAACTAGCCCAAGGTCACAGAGCTGGTAAATGGTGGAGCTGAGATTCAAATCCAGGCACTTTTCCTCCACACTCCACCCAGTTAACCAAAGAGGGTCTAATAACATCAAGGGCAAAATAGAAAGATTTATAGTAACTTTAGTTAGACTATCCCAACCCAAATTGGAACAACCCATGTGGCCACCAGCAGGTGAATGAAAACAAATAACATGGCATATTCAGAGGGTGGAATTCTATACAGTAATGAAAAAGCAATGTACTGATACAAACAACAATTTGGATGAATCTCACAGGAGTTAAGAAACCCAAACAGAATGAATACATTCTGTAAGATTTTGAGTTTACATGAATTTAAAGAATAGGCAGAAGAACTAACCTCTGATGGGACTCAAATTGGGGGCTTTCTGGAAGGAGTGGGTGTAAACTGACCAGAACGGGGTAGAAGGAAATTTTCTGCTGACAATATTCCATATTTTTTTCTGAGAAGTGGCTGCATGGATGAATTCATATGTCAAAATTTCTTTTCTTTCTTTCTTTCTTTTTTTTTTTTTTTTGAGACAGAGTCTCGCTCTGTCACCCAGGCTGGAGTGCAGTGGCTGATCTGGGCTCACTGCAACCTCCGCCTCCTGAGTTCAAATGATTCTTCTGCCTCAACCTCCTGAGTAGCTGTGACTACAGGTGTGCGCCACCACATCTGGCTAATTTTTGTATTTTTATTTATTTATTGGAGACGGAGTCTCGCTGTGTTGCCCAGGCTGGAATGCAGTGGTGCAATCTTGGCTCACTGCGACCTCCACTTCCCAGGTTCAAGTGATTCTCCTGCCTCAGCCTCCCGAGCAGCTGGGATTACAGGTGCATGCCACCATGCCTGGCTAATTTTTTTGTATTTTTAGTAGAGACGGGTTTCACCATGTGGGACAGGCTGGTCTCGAACTCCTGACCTTAAGTGATCTGCCCTCTTCGGCCTCTCAAAGTGCTGGGATTACAGGTGTGAGTCACTGTGCCTGGCCCATATGTCAAAGTCTCTTGAACTATATATTTAAGACTTGTGTGCTGTGTTGTAAATGTGTTATATATCAATTTAAAAATGAGAAATACAGAGGCAGTTCAAGATGGCAGATTGGAGGCATCTGGCACTCACCTCCTCCCCAAAGAAGAATTAAATAGTGGGTAGATAATCACACTTTGAATACAGCAACTAAGAGAAAACACTGGAATTCAGCAGAGAAGTGATAGGAAACATCTGTGGCCTGGAAGGAGGGAAACAAGGCAGCTGGCCCAGCCTGGATCAGCTGGGAGCACCGGGTTGGGGGGTTCCCAGTGCAGGAACAGGGTAAGTGAGAGATCCCCTGCAGTGCACATTCCCACCATGAACTCCTGAAATCCTAGCTGTGGGAGAGCTCCTCAACCCTCATGGGCCATGAGACCAGTATAAGGTGCTGCTTGGAGTTCATGTGACAACATTACTCCAGAGAGGGAGCTGACTGTGGGTTCCACACATCCCCCAGCACACAGGTAGTTGCAGCACGGTGCCATTTAGAGAACCCAGTCCCCACCAGACTACATCCTGCCCTGGGACCCAACAGCCCCTGCATCTCCACGTCCCTGGAGTCCGACTGATATCCCTTCACGTCCATCCAGAAGACTACCGCAGTGCCACAGTAGTTGGACCCAGGAATGTAGCAGGGTCCCCAGCGCTGCAGCTCACATAGTGTCTTACGTACCAGGGAACAGGCAGTGGAGCACAGTGGGGAGCTGGTCCCCAGGACAAAGGTAGGCAAAGTCCCCAGAACTTGAGAGACACCTTCCTGGGGCTGTTGCCATTGACAGCAAACCCCCACTCCCAGCAGCAGGGCCACCTTGCACCTGCAGACACCATGAGGACAGGCTCTTCCCATCCACGACCACTGCAGCCACCACCACCCAAGCACACTGCCTTTCCCTTCCCATCACAGCCTGCATGCATGAATGCCACTGGGGGGGCCTGAGGACAGGACTGCATGGCCTGGCACTGTCCTCCAGGTGGCCAAGCACACTACCAGGGGTCCTGGGGATTGCTCTGTTCTATCAGTCACCCTAGGCACATGCATGTACCATCAGGAGACCTAACAACAGACCTAGAACAGGCTGGGCATGGTGGCTCATGGCTGTAATCCCAGCACTTTGGGAGGCCAAGGTGGGTGGATCACCTGAAGTCACGAGTTCGAGACCAGCCTGACCAACATGGTGAAACCCCATCTCTACTAAAAATTCAAAATTAGCCAGGTGTGGTGGTGCATACTTGTAATCCCAGCCACTTGGGAGGCTGAAGCAGGAGAATCCCTTGAACCCAGGAGTCAGAGGCTGCAGTAAGCTGAGATCGTGCCATTGCACTCCAGCCTGGGCTAAAAGGTAAAACACCATCTCAAAAAACAGGCCCAGAACAACTGCCACCAGCACCAAAGCATGCTCTCTGAAGATCTGGGGTTCACCTCACTTTGTTCACCACTACTGGCATCTGTGTATCCCCCCCAGGGGCCCAGGCACAGGTACACCCAGCCTGCCGCTGCCACCACTGGGACCCAAGGACTGGCTCACATGGCACCCTTATCCCCAGCAAAGCCTCATTGTAGCCTCTGCTAACAACTGCAGCCTAAGACGCTGAGGAATTTACAGATACCACTCATGATGTTTATGGTTAAAGAAATCATACAGAGACTACACTGCTGCATGCACCCAGTCAAAGCTAAAGTGACTTACCCAACCAACACCATAGATACATCAACAGCAAAAAGTCTTCCCCTATGAAAACCAATCCAAAAAATTGGAAGAAGCAACTGCTACACCACATACATAGATATCAATGTAAGAATACAGAAAACATGAAAAGGCAAGGAAATATGACACCTCAAAAGGAACACAATAATTCTCCAGTAACAGATTCCAATGAAAACGAAATTTGTGAAATTGCCTGAAGAATAATTCAAAATAATGATCCTAAAGAAGCTCAATTAGATACAAGAGAACACGGATAAACAATACAAAGACTACCTGAGTGTTTTGGCGATGCATGCCTATAATCCTCACTAAGCAGGAGGGTCCCTTAAGCCCAGGAGTTCTAGGCCAGCCTGAGCAACATAGTGAGACCCCCATGTCAAAAAATAAAAAATTCAAAGAAATCAGGAAAAAAATTCAGAATATGAATGAGAAATTCACCAAAGAGATAGAAGTTATTTACCAAGAACCAAGCAGAAATCCTGGAACTGAAGAATTCAATGAGTGAAATAAAAAATACAGTTGAGAGCTACAAAAAAAAAAAAAAAGATTAGATGAAGCAGAAGAAATAATTCCAGAACTTGAAGACAGGTCTTTTGAAAAAATCTAGTCAGATAAAAAACAAAAAGAGAATAAAGCATAAAAAGAATGAATAAAGGCTATATAATATATGGGGCATCATAAGGTGACCAAATATTTAAATTTTGGGTGTATCAAAGAGAAAAGGCATAGAACACCTATTTAACAAAATAATAATGTAAAACTTCCCAAGCCTAGGAAGATTTAGACATCCAAATATAGGATGCTCAGAGAATTCCAAATAGATACAAGCCAAAAGGACATCTCTAAGGCACATTATAGTCAAACTGTAAAAAATAAAAGACAAAGACAGAATTCTATAAACAGCCAGAGAAAAGCATCTAGTCACGTATAAGAAAACCCCTATCAGACTAACAATAGATTTCACAGCAGAAAACTTAAAGGCCAGGAGAGAATGGGATGATATACTCAGAGTGCTGAAAGAAAGAAACTGTCAGGCAAGAATGCTGCATTAATTTGTTCTCATGTGGCTAACAAAGATGTACCCGAGTCTGGGTAATTTATAAAGAAAAGAGGTTTAATTGACTCACAGATCAGCATGGCTTGGCAGACCTCAGGAAACTTACAATTATGGTGGAGGGGAAAGCAAATACATTCTTCTTCATATGGTGGCAGGGAGGAGAATAAGTGCCAAACAAAGGGGGAAGCCCCTTATAAAAGCATCAGATCTCATGAGAACTCATCTGCTATTACAAGAACAGCATGGTGGAAACCACCCCCATGATTCAATTGTCTCCACCTGGTACCTTCTATGACACAAGGGAATTATGGGAACAATATTTCAAGATAAGATTTGGGTGGGGACACAGCCAAACCATATCATTCCACCCCTGGCCTCTCCCAAATCTCATGTCCTCACAATTCAAAACACAATCATGCTCTTCCAACAGTCTCCCAAAGTCTTAACTCATTCCAGCATTAACTCAAAAGCCCAAGTCTCATCTGAAACAAGGCAAGTCCCTTTTGCCTATGAGCCTGTAAAATCAAAAGCAAGTTAGTTACTTCCTAGATACAATGGGAGTACAGGCATTGGGTAAATACACACATTCCAAATGGGAGAAATTGGCCAAAACAAAGGCCTCATGCAAGTCTGAAACCCAATAGGGCAGTTATTAAACCTTAAAGTTCCAGAGTAATCTCCTTGGACTCCATCTCTCACATCCAGGGGCTCCCATGGCTTTGGCAGCTCTGTCCCTGTGGCTTTGCAGGGTGTGGCCCCCTCCTGGCTGCTTTCATGGGTTGGCATTGAGTGTCTGTGGCTTTTCCAGGCACACGGTGCAAGCTGTCAGTGGATTTACCATTCTGAGGTCTGGAAGACAGTAGCCCTCTTCTCACAGCTCCACTAGTCAGTGCCCCAGTGGGGACTCTGTGTGGGGGCTCCAACCCCACATTGCCCTTCTGCACTGCCCTAGTAGAGGTTCTCCATGAGGGCTCTGCCCCTGCAGCAAACTTCTGCATGGACATCCAGGTGTTTCAATACACCGTCTGAAATCTAGGTGAAGTTTCCCAAACCTCAATTCTTGACTTCTGTGCACCCGCAGGCCCACAGCCCATGTGTAAGTCACCAAGGCATGGGGTTTACACCCTCTGAAAGCAATGGCCTAAGCTATACCTTGGCCCCTTTTAGCCACAGCTGGGGCTGAAGCAGCTGGGATGCAAGGCACCATGTCCCAAGGTTGCATAGAACAGGGGGTCCCTGGCCCCAGCCCACGAAACCATTTTTTCCTCCTAGGCCTCCAGGCCTTTGATGGGAGGGGCTGCTGTGAAGGTCTCCAACATGCCCTAGAGATATTTTGCCCATTGTCTTGGTGATTAATATTCGGCTCATTACTTATGCAAATTTCTTCAGCCAGCTTGAATTTCTCCCTAGAAAATGGAGTTTTCTTTTCTGTCACATCACTGGGCTGCAAATGTTTCAAACTTTAATGCTCTGCTTCCTCTTGTATGCTTTGCCACTTAGAAGTTTCTTCCACCAGATACCATAAATTATCTTTTTCAAGTTCAAAGTTCCACAGATCTCTAGGGCAGCGGCAAAATGCTGCCAGTCTCTTTGCATAGCAAGAGTCACCATTACCCCAGTTCCCAAAAAGTTCCCCATATTCATCTGAGACCATGTCAGCCTGGACTTCATTGTCCATATCACTATCAGCATTTTGGTCAAAGCCATTCAACAAGTCTCTGGGAATTTCCAAACTTTTCCACATCTTCCTGTCTTCTGAGCCCTCCAAGTTTCTAGGAAGATTCAAACTTTACCACATTTTCCTGTCTTCTTCTGAGCCCTCCAAACAGTTCTAACTTCTGCCTGTTACCCAGTTCCACAGTTGCTTCCACATTTTGGGGTATCTTTGTAGCAGCACCCTAGTCTCTGCAGTAACAATTTACTGTATTAGTCTGTTCTCATGCTGCTAATAAAGACATACCCAAGACTGAATAATTTATAAAGAAAAGAGGTTTAATTGACTCGCAGTTCAGTATGGCTGGGGAGGCCTCAGGAAACTTACAATCATGGTGGAAGGGGAAGCAAACACATCCTTCTTTACATGGTGGAAAGAAAGAGAATGAATGCTGAGCATAAGGAGGAAGCCCCTTATAAAAGCATCAGACCTCATGAGAACTCACTCACTATCATGAGAACGGCATGGTGGAAACTGCCCCCATGATTCAGTTATCTTTACCTGGTCCCTCCCACGACACATGGGGACTATGGGAACTACAATTCAAGATGAGATTCAGGTGGGCACACAGCCAAACCATATCAAATACTATACCCAGTAAAGTTATTCTTCAAAAATGAAGGAGAAATAAAGACTTTCCCAGACAAGCAAAACCAGAAGGAATTCATCATCACTAGACCAGCCTTACAAGAAATAATTAAGAAAGTCCCACACCTGGAAGTGAAAGGGCAATATCCACCACCATGAAACACACAAAAGTATAAAACTCATTGGTAGAGCAAAACACAAATGAAGAAGAGAAAAGACTCAAATGTTACCACTACAGAAAATGATCAAACCACAATGACAAACAATAAGAGAGAAAGAAAGGAACAAAAGATATACAAACCAATCAGGAAACTGTTAACAAAAGGAAAGGAATAAGTCCTCAGACATTAGTAATAACCTGGAATGTAAATGGATTAAATTTTCCACTTAAAAGATATAGACTGGCTGAATGAATTTTTTAAAAAGACCCAACTATATGCTGTCTATAAGAAACTCACTTCACCTGTATATACTCAGGAGGAGGCTGAAGCAGGATGATTGCTTGAGGTCAGGAGTTTGAGACCTGTCTGGGCCACATGGTAAGACTGCATCTCTAAAAAAATTTTTGTAAAGCTAGTCAGGTATGATAGCATGTGTCTATAGTCCGAACTACTCAAGGAGCTGAGGCAGGAGGATTGCTTGAGCCCAGGGTTTTGAGGGTGCAATGAGCTATGATTGTGCCTGGGAATAGCCACTGCACTCCAGCCTAGGCAACAGAGTGAGACCCCATCTCTTAAAAAAAAACATATAGACTAAAAGTGTAGGGATGATAAAAGAAATTCTAACAAATGGAAACAAAAAGTGAGCAGGAGCAGCTATACTTATATCAAATAAAACAGACTTTAAGTCAAAGACAGTAAAAATAGGCAAAGAAGGTCATTATATAATGATAAAGGGATTGATTCAGCAAGAGGATATAACAATTTTAAATATATGAGTACCCAACACCAAAGCCCCAGATATATAAAGGAAATCTTATTAGATCTACAGGGAGAGATAGACTTCAATACAATAATAGTTTGGGGCTTCAACACCCCACTCTCAGCACCAGACAGATAATCTAGACAGAAAAATCAACAAAGAAACATCAGATTTAAACTACAATTTACACCAAATGGACCTAACAGATATTTGCATAATATTTCATCCAACAGCTGCAGCACACACATTCTTCTCATCAGCACATGGAACATACTCCAGAATAGATCACATGTTGGGCCACAACACATTTTTTACAAAATAAGAATTATATCAAGTATCTTCTCAGACCACAATGGAGTAAAACAACAAATTAATAACAAGAGGAACTCTGAAAACTGTACAAATACACGGAAATTAAACCATATGCTCCTGAACAACCACTGGGTCAATGAAGACCTGAAGAAAGAAATAAAAAAAATTCTTGAAACAAATCAAAATGGGCACAGAGCATACCAAAATCTATGGGATACAATAAAAGCAACACTAAAAGGAAAGTTTAAAGCAATAAATGCCTACATCAGGGCCGGGCACAGTGGCTCATGCCAGTAATCCCAGCACTTTGGGAGGCCAAGGTGGGAGGCTTGCTTGAGCCCAGGAGTTCAAGACCAGCCTAGGCAACATAGTGAGATGCCATCTTAAAAACAAAAAAACACACAAAATGCCTACATCAAAAAAGTAGAGGCCGGGCGCGGTGGCTCACGCCTGTAATCCCAGCACTTTGGGAGGCCGAGGCGGGCGGATCACGAGGTCAGGAGATCGAGACCATCCTGGCTAACACGGTGAAACCCCGTCTCTACTAAAAATACAAAAAATTAGCCGGGCATGGTAGTGGGCGCCTGTAGTCCCAGCTACTCGGGAGGCTGAGGCAGGAGAATGGCGTGAACCCGGGAGGCGGAGCTTGCAGTGAGCTGAGATCGCGCCACTGCACTCCAGCCTGGGCGACAAAGCAAGACTCCATCTCAAAAAAAAAAAAAAAAAAAAAAAAGTGGAAAGATTTCAAATAAACAACCTAGGAATACACCTCAAGGAACTAGGAATGTAAAACCAAACCAAACCAAACCCAAAATTAGATGGAAGGAAATAACACAAATCAGAACAGAACTAAATGAAATAAAGACTAAACAAAAACAAAAACAAAAACAAAAACAGAGGATCAGCAAAAGGAAATTTTTTAAAAAGATAATCAAAATTGATAAACCACTATCAAGAATAACCAAGAAAAAAAGAGATAAGGCCCAAATAAACAAAATCAGAACTGAAAAGGAGATATTACGATTGAAACCACAGAAATACACAGAAAAAAAATCATCAGAGACTATTATGAACAACTATACGCTAATCAAATTAGAAGACCTAGACGAAATGGATAAATTCCTGGACAACCCACCAAGATTGAAACAGGAAGAAATAGAAAACCTGAAACAGAACAATAATGAGTAATGAGATTGAATCAAAGTAAAATGCCTCCCAACAAAGAAATGCCCAGGGCTGGATGGCTTCACTGCTAAATTCTACCAAACTTATAAAGAACTAACATAAATTCTCAAACTAATCCAAAAAATTGAAGAGGAAGGAATTCTTCCTAACTCATTCTACCAGGCCCACATTACGCCAAGACTAAAACTAGACAATTACACAATAAAACAGAAAACAGTCCTTGCTTTCAATTGTTTTGAGTATATACCCAGAAGTGGGATTGCTGGATTATATGTAATGAAATTTTTATTTCTATTTTTTAGGAACTGCCGTACTGTTTTCTGTAGTGACTGCACCATTTTACATTCCCACCAACAATGCACAAGAGTTCCAGTTTCTCCACATCTTTGCCATTATTTGTTACATTATTATTATTATTATTATTATTGTTTTTGAGATGGAATCTCACTCTGTTGCCCAGGCTGGAGTGCCGTGGCATGATCTTGGCTCACTGCAAGCTCTGCCTCCTGGGTTCACACTATTCTTCTGCCTCGGCCTCCCGAGTAGCTGGGACTACAGGCACCCGCCACCACACCTGGCTAATTTTTTTGTATTTTTAGTAGAGACGGGGTTTCACCGTGTTAGCCAGGATGGTCTCGATCTCCTGACCTCATGATCTGCCCGCCTCGGCCTCCCAAAGTGCTGGGATTACAGGCGTGAGCCACCGTGCCCGGCCACGTTATTATTTTTTGTAGTAGTCATCCTAGTGGGTGTTAGGTGGTATCTCATTGTGGTTTTAATTTGCATTTCCTGAATGATTAGTGATGTCGAGCATGTTTTCACGTGCTCGTTGGCCACTTGTATATCTTCTTTGGAAAAATGTTTATTCAAGTCCTTTGCCCATTTTTAATTGGGTTGTTTTTCCATTGTTGATCTGTACTTTTGCTCATCTTTAAACTAGGTTTGTTGTTTTCTTACTGTTGCGTTTTAGGAGTTCTTTACTTACTTTGAATATGAGTCTCTTTTTTCTTTTGAGATTGGGTCTTGCTCTGTTTCCCAGGCTGAAGCTCACTGGCACTATCATAGCTCACTGCAGCCTTGACCTCCTGAGCTTAAGCAATCTCCCACCTCAGCTGCCCAAGTAGCTGGGACTGCAGGTGTGCACCACCACGCTTGGCTAAATTTTTAAATTATTTGTAGAGACAAGATCTCACAGTGCTGCCCAGGCTGGATGATTTCTTTATATATGTCTTGAAAATATTTTTGCAAGTTTGTGGATTTTCTTTTCATTTGTCTTGATTTCAGTGGGAATGCTTCTAAAGTTTCTCCAGTAGAAATGGTGTTTGCTGTGGGTTCTTGATGGATACCACAACCATGAAGATATTTCCTTCTACTCTTAGTTGATGAAGACTTAAAAATGTAAATCATGAGTCACTGTTGAGTTTTATTGAACACTTTTATTTGATCTACTGTGATACTTATGTAGGTTTTCTACTTTAAATTGTTCATTTGATTTATTATTATTATTATTATTTGAGATGGAGTCTCACTCTGTAGCCCAAATTGGAGTGCAATGGCACAATCTCGGCTCACTGCAACCTCTGCCTTTCAGGTTTAAGCGATTCTCCTGCCTCAGCATCCCAAGTAGCTGGGATTTTAGGCATGTGCCACCATGTCGGCTAATTTTGTGTTTTTAGATAGGGTTTCACTATGTTAGCTAGGCTGGTCTTGAACTCCTGACCTTAGGTGATCCATTCACCTCAGCCTCCCAAAGCGCTGGGATTACAAATGTGAGCCACCGTGCCTGGATGGTATGCTATTATTAATAGATTTTCTGATGCCGTCCATGTGTTTGTCAAAAAAACTTTATTTGATCATAATGTTGTATAGGGAGAAACACGACAAACAGTACCTCAGCTAAGTTATCAAGCTTGGCTGATGATAAGTAATAAGTAATATCCATGATAAGTAATATCATATGATAAACAAACAAAAACAAAAAAACTAAAACTGAAAACAAAACATACATTTCAAGATGAAATAAAATAAATGGCTGATGGAAAAATAAAATGACATTAGAGGAGAAAGGACCAAGAAAAGGGGTAATAAGAATGTAGTTGGGCTGGGCGCAGTGGCTCACGCCTGTAATCCCAGCACTTTGGGAGGCTGAGGCCAGTGGATCACCAGGTCAGGAGATCGAGACCATCCTGGCTAACACGGTGAAACCCCGTCTCTACTAAAAATACAAAAAATTAGCCAGGCGTGGTGGCGGGCGCCTGTAGTCCCAGTTACTGGGGAGGCTGAGGCAGGAGAATGGTGTGAACCCGGGAGGCGGAGCTTGCAGTGAGCTGAGATCGTGCCACTGCACTCCAGCCTGGGCGACAGAGCAAGATTCCACCTCAAAAAAAGAAAAAAAAAAAAAAGAACGTAGTTGGTCAGATGTGCTACAGGGGCCTTTGAACTGACTATCTAACCAAAAGTCTTATTTCCTGGCTCACACAATACTGTGGAGGCGGGGGCAGACAGGACACTCACCTGTCCCCAGGAGCCAAAATGGCACTGACTGGTCTCCAACTTAGGGCCTGGGTGAAGGTGTTCTCCACCAAGGCCAGGTCCCCAGGTTTCCCAGCTTGGGCCAGCTCAGCTGTCACAGGGGACCAGTAGCCTATTGCCTGCTGGTCAGAGTGGCTGGTCCCACATTACATGGCACTACAGCCGAATGTTCATCTGCTCAGCTCCATTGCCTGCTAGGGAAGATGATGGTTCTTCAAAGAGTCCTTGGTTAGTGTTACAGCTCTGCAGCTTTGATTACCGTAGTGCTGATGGCTGTCTTGCTCTCTCTCGTCAACTGCTGCCTCTCCGTCTCACCAGTCATCATCCTGCTGACCGCTGATCACCATCTGATATCGTTTGGGTGTGTCCCTACCCAAATCTCATCTTGAATTGTAGCTCCCATAATTCCCTCGTGTTGTGGGAGGAACCCAGTGGGAGATAATTGAATCATGGGTGCAGTTTCCTCCACACTGTTTTCGTGGTAGTGAGTCAGTCTCATGATACCCGATGGTTTTATAAGGGGAAACCCCTTTCGCTTGGCTGTCTCATTCGCTCTTGTCTGCTGCGATGTAAGACTTACCTTTTGCCTTCCACCATGATTGTGAGGCCTCCCTAGCAATGTGGAACTGCTCATTAAACCTCTTTTTCTTTCTTTCTTTCCTTTCTTTTTTTCTTTTTTTTTTTTTTTTTTTTACAATCCAGAGGTCTTTTATTTTTTTAACACCTCTGATGCCATGAATTCATAGGGAAGAGTTTCCAGCAGCTCAGCCTCCTTCCCATTGGTTCTCACAAAGCGTGCTTCTCTGGGTGGAGCAGGCTGGTGCTTCAGTTGAACCCAGGTACCTTTCTCTTTGGCTTCTTTCTGTTTCTGATTATTTTCCTTCACACATTTCAGGAAGCTATCTCAGCTCTTAGCATGCTTAATGCACTCAATGCACACATTAATTCTCTCGGCATGAATCTTGCCCTTGTTTGTTTACAACAATGCCAACAGCATGTTGGGTAACATTGTAGACTCTTCCAGTTTTGCCATGGTAACCCTTGTGGTCCATTCCTTTTTGAACAGTACCCATTCCCTTGATGTCTACAATATCACCTTTCTTATAAATTTGCATATACGTGGCCAAAGGAACAACCCCATGCTTTCTAAAAGGCCTAGAGAACATATATTGGGTGCCTCTCCTCTTTCCCTTTGCGTTCGTCATTTTGGCAAATTACTGGAAGATGGCAGTTACGGCCAAAAGGCACCTATTTTTCTTACAAATTGCCCAGTTTCAGGTACGTCTTCATCAGCAGCGTGAAAACAGACTAATACACCACCTCTCTGTCTTTCTTTCTTTGCCACCACTCTCTGATCACCACCTCTCTGTCTCACTGACCTATCACTGATGGGCGCCTCTTGCCACCTTACCAGTTGCCGTCTTGCTGTCTTGCCATCCCTTGCTGTTTCACCTCTCTGCCAATCACCAATTGCCACTGTCTCTGCTGTCTTACTAATTCTTCAGTGATCCCCACTGTCTTGCTGTCTCACTGCCGATCACCATTGACAGATCGGCAGTGCTGCACCAGTCACTGCCTCTTGCTCACTGTCTTTGTCCCTTCACGGTCACCAAATGTTGCAGGACAGGTGAACCCCAAAATTGGGGCTTAGCCGGGGAGGGTTCTTGGCTTCGCTCTGGAAAGAATTCAAGGGTTAGCCAGTGATGTTAGACAGAGATTTTTTTTTTTTTTTTGAGACGGAGTTTCACTCTTGTTGCCCAGGCTGGAAGGCAATGGCATGATCTTAGCTCACCGCAACCTCTGCCTCCCAGGTTCAAGCGATTCTCCTGCCTCAGCCTCCTGAGTAGCTGGGATTACAGGCATCAGCCACCATGCCTGGCTAATTTTGTATTTTTAGTAGAGACAGGGTTTCTCCATGTTGGTCAGACTGGTCTTGAACTCCCGACCTTAGGTGATCTGCCTGCCTTGGCCTCCCAAAGTGCTGGGATTACAAGCGTGAGCCGCCTTTTGTTTGTTTGTTTGTTTGTTTTTGACATGGAGTCTCACTCTGTCGCCCAGGCTGGAGTGCAGTATTGCAGTCTCGGCTCACTGCAACCTCCGCCTTCCAGGTTCAAGTGATTCTCCTGCCTCAGCCTCTCGAGTAGCTGGGATTACAGGCATCAGCCACCATGCCTGGCTAATTTTGTATTTTTAGTAGAGACAGGGTTTTACCATGTTGCTCAGGCTGGTCTCGAACTCCTGACCTCAGGTGATCTGCCTGCCTCAGCCTCCCAAAGTGCTGGGATTACAGGTGTGAGCCACCGGTTTTGTTTGTTTGTTTTTGAGATGGAGTCTCACTCTCTCGCCCAAGCTGGAGTGCATTGTCACAGTCTCAGCTCACTGCAACCTCTGCCTCCCAGGTTCAAGCAATTCCTCCGCCTCAGCCCCCTGAGTAGCTGGGACTACAGACACGTGCCATGCCTGGCTAATTTTTTTGTATTTTTAAAAGAGATGGGGTTTCACCATGTAGCCAGGAGGGTCTCGAACTCCTGACCCTGTGATCCGCCCACCTTGGCCTCCCAAAGTGTTAGGATTACAGGCGTGAGCCACCATACCTGGTCTTAGACAGATATTTTTTATGTAATGATACTGCTCCTTGTGAAGCAGGGCTAACTCATAGGCAGTGCACCCAGAGTCAACAATATACAAGCTCTTGGCAACTGTAGTTATACTCATGTCAACTCACTTTCAGTTATACGTCAGTTAAGGGGTGGGTCAACGCAAATTGAGGGGCAGGTTCTTTAGAAGTTTTAAGGAAAAGGGTGATGATGTCCAGGTTGTTTCCATGGAAACAGGTGGGAACTTCTGGGTCATTGCCATGGCATTGGTAAACAGTCATGGCACTGGCGGGAGTATCTTATGCCCACGAGCAATGAGGCAGCCAGGGATTGCTTTCGTTGCCATCTTCTGGTTCCTGCTGGTTTCTTCACATCATCTCATCTGGACCAGATTCTGTATGGGTCTGCAGGGTTGTGGCCAGAAAACAAGTTCTGCCAGTTTCCTACCTCATTACCATGTGAAATGGTACCATTAGGAGAAACTGGGTTCACATTAGGGATCCCTAGGTGAGGGATTTACATATGGGAAATCTCTTTCCTACATTTGCAACTTTGCTATAAACCCAAAATTATTCTAAAATTAAAAAATTTTTTAAAAGAATACAAAGTAAAGATCAGGTCAAAAACCACTATTTGATTATGATACATGTATGTATTTTCCATCTTTAAATTGAGATTTAACACACATGTGGTAAATGCACATCTCTATGATCAAAATATAGAACATTTCCAGCATACAGAAACCCGGTTGTCAGTCTCCACCTGCTCCTTCCTGATAATTCCCATTCTGAGTCTCCTTCAAAGGTTACTTCTGCCTGTTCTCAAAAATCACATAAAATCAAATATTACAGTGTGTACTCGCTCTGTCTGGGTCCTTTTACTGTTTTGTGAGATTTATCTATGTTATTAAATGTACTAGTACTTTGCTTTTTCATTGCTGTATAGTATTCCAATCTTTGAATATGCCATTATATTTTTTATCATTCACCTGCTGGTTGACACAGGGTTGTTCCAATTTCAGATCATTCTAAATAAAGCTGCTATGGATCTTTTCTTTCCTCTTTGATACTATTTCACTCTTTGGTTAACAGCATGCACTGTGGAGGCAGACTGGGTTCGAGTCTCAGCCCCACCATTTACCAGCTGTATGACCTTGGGCCAGTTAGCTAACCTTGCAGTGCCTCCTCAGTTTCCTCATCTGTATAATGGAGGTCATATGATCTACTGAAGGGTAGGAACATTAAATGAATTAGTTTATAAAGCTGTTGGAAAAGTACCTGACTACCCTAGGCATTAAATAAAGAAGCAATTATGATTCTGCCCCAACTCCCAAAGTCAGCAGGAATTCCCAAAAATGAGGACAGCAGCAGCTCAAAGCAGGAAAGCCAGGAGGTCACAGGGGACAGTGCTTCCAGGAACTGGGGGTGCTACCTGCCCACCCTTGCCCTAGTGGAGGGGGTGTAACACAGTAGCTTTCTCTTACAATTTATCAGATTTCATTAAAAGCATCCCACTGCTCAGCCATCCATGAGTGGATGAGTCCTTCTCCCTGTCAACCCCAGACCATCCCCCACTGCCTCCCTGAAACTCTTGAAAGATCCGGCCCATCTCATGCTCTGATGCTTTCCACTAGCCTTTTGGATGACAGATCCCTACCCAACTTCCTGTTTCTCTTTCTGTGGGAGACTAGATTTAGGAAGTAAAGATCACAGGGTGGGAAATAAAAGCTGTGGCCCCCAGGAGTTCTGGACACTGGGGGAGAGTGGAGCGACATGAGTGACTCCAAGGAACCAAGACTGCAGCAGCTGGGCCTCCTGGGTGAGGCTGGGTTGGGACGCTGGGATTCTGGGAAGGGGCAAGGGATGGCCAGCCATGGCCTCAGCCTGCCCAGGCTCTGATTTCACGTCTATCCATTCAGAGGAGGAACAGCTGAGAGGCCTTGGATTCCGACAGACTCGAGGCTACAAGAGCTTAGCAGGTAGAGAGGAGTTAGCAGTTTGGGAGGAGAGACGAGAGACTCCTGGACTCCTGGGTCCTGAGGAGCTGGACGCTGGGGCCTGGACTCTTGGGTCCTGGGGATGTGGGGCTATGGGCCTGGACTCCTGGGACCTGAGGAGGTTGAGTTTGGGGCCTGAATTCCTGGTTCCTGGGAAGGTGGAGGCTGGGGCCAAGACTCCTGGGTTCTGGGGAGGTAGAAGTTGAAGCCTGGGTTCCTGGGTCCTGGGGAGGTGGGGTCAGGGGCCTAGACTCCTGGGTCCTGGAGAGGTGGGGGCCTGGGCCTGGACTCCTGGGTCATGGGGAGGTGGGGACTTGGGCCTGGGTTCCTGGGACCTGGGGATGTAGGGGCTGGGACCCAGATTCTTGGGTCTTGGGGAGGTGGGAGCAGGTACCTGGGTTACTGGGACCTGGGGAAGGGGAGGCTGGGTCCTGGGTCCCTGGGTCCTGGGGAGGTGGGGGCTGGGGGCCTGGGTTCCAGGGACCTGGGAATGTAGAGGCTGGGGCCTGGATTCCTGGGTCCTGGGGAGGTGGAAGCAGGTACCTGGTTCCTGGGACCTGGGGAGGGGGAGGCTGGGGACGGGGTCCCTGGGTCCTGGGGAGGTTAGAGCTAGGGCCTGGATTCCCAGGTGTTGGAGTGGAGGGGGCTGGGGCTGGGGTTCCTGGGTCCTGGGGTGCTGAGGGATTTAGGCCAGGCTCTCCCTGGGCCAGGCTCAGGTGGGGACACTGGCAGGCTGACGCATGTATCCTCTCTCAGGGTGTCTTGGCCATGGTCCCCTGGTGCTGCAACTCCTCTCCTTCACGCTCTTGGCTGCGCTCCTTGTCCAAGGTCAGGGGCAGGTTCTGAGGGTCTGGGGTCCCCACGCCTGGCTTTTGGCTGTGGACACAGCCTGGAGCTGCCAGGTCTGGGAGGGAGGTGGGACTGAGAGCCAAGATGTTGTCCCTGGGGGTCTGTAGGGGCCTCTCCCACAGCTCCTCCCCACTCTAGGGCAGGACAGGAGAGGGAGGAGGAGGAGGACGGGAAGAATCTGGCTCTCCTTGGCCTTCTGTGCTGCCTTCTCCAGGTGTCAGTTTTCTTCATCTTCAAAGGGGATTAACCAAGACCTTGGCTCTCACAAATGATGTCCCTATGGGGCTCAGTTCAGGGCTTGGCACACTGTAGGTGTTTAATAATTGCAGTTCCTTTTTTTTTCTTGGCCCAGTGTCCAAGGTCCCCAGCTCCATAAGTCAGGAACAATCCAGGCAAGACGTGATCTACCAGAACCTGACCCAGTTTAAAGCTGCAGTGGGTGAGCTCTCAGAGAAATCCAAGCTGCAGGAGATCTACCAGGAGCTGACCCAGCTGAAGGCTGCAGTGGGTGAGCTTCCAGAGAAATCTAAGCAGCAGGAGATCTACCAGGAGCTGACCTGGCTGAAGGCTGCAGTGGGTGAGCTTCCAGAGAAATCTAAGCAGCAGGAGATCTACCAGGAGCTGACCCGGCTGAAGGCTGCAGTGGGTGAGCTTCCAGAGAAATCTAAGCAGCAGGAGATCTACCAGGAGCTGAGCCAGCTGAAGGCTGCAGTGGGTGAGCTTCCAGAAAAATCTAAGCAGCAGGAGATCTACCAGGAGCTGAGCCAGCTGAAGGCTGCAGTGGGTGAGCTTCCAGAGAAATCTAAGCAGCAGGAGATCTACCAGGAGCTGACCCAGCTGAAGGCTGCAGTGGGTGAGCTTCCAGAGAAATCTAAGCAGCAGGAGATCTACCAGGAGCTGAGCCAGCTGAAGGCTGCAGTGGGTGAGCTTCCAGAGAAATCTAAGCATCAGGAGATCTACCAGGAGCTGACCCAGCTGAAGGCTGCAGTGGGTGAGTATCTGGAACCAGGGCTTCTTGGGCTTGAGATGGTCGTTGTGTGGTGTGAGTTTGCTTGAGTCACTGACCCTGCCTGAGCAAGTTTCCTCATCTGTGAAATGAGAACACAGGGTAACTGTGATCATTGCCCTCAGTGTTCACAGTGGGCCGGGTATACAATGGGCACTCAGTTAAGCCAGTCTCCTGCCTTCTGTTCTGAGTTCTAAAGCCCCAACTTCTCCTAGTCTGGAGGAGATGGGGCCAGGACTCCCGAGTTCTCGTGGGGATGGCGGAGGGTCTCGGGAAGTGGGGAGGGGAATGGTCCACCCAGCGTGGACAGTCAAGGAAGGGCTCTGACTGTCAAGACCTTGAAGGCTGGGCAGATACAGGAATATGGACAACCTAATCTAAGCCCAGCCCTGACCAGCCTCCCCCAACAGAACGCCTGTGCCGCCGCTGCCCCTGGGAATGGACATTCTTCCAAGGAAACTGTTACTTCATGTCTAACTCCCAGCGGAACTGGCACGACTCCATCACCGCCTGCCAAGAAGTGGGGGCCCAGCTCGTCGTAATCAAAAGTGCTGAGGAGCAGGTACACCTGGTGGAGGTCCCTGTCCTGGCCTGGGGCATGGCTTCTGGCCAACCAGGGAGGAGGTGCTCGGAGAGGATTTTGCAAAAGAGAGGCTTTGCTCCACTTGGAAAGATGGGAGGAGAAGGATGTGAATGAGGGAGTCCCAAGTACCCTTAGAGCAGATACAAACCAAATCTGAACACGTGTGAATGCTCCGGAAAAAAACATCAAATATAAGTGAACCCCTGCGGCATGCTGCAAGAGGTTAACAACCAGCTCTCTGGGGGAAGAGGTCCTGATGGGTCGTGTTTGCCAGTTTCCCTGGTGTAAATATTCCCATGGTGGCTGATTTCAAGCTGTCGTTGTGATGTCACTCAGTGCAGAGCTGAAAGGAGATGTGCATGACCAGCAGTTAGGAAATGGTTGCCTCTGGCTCCAATACATTAAGCCCAGTTATGAGTAAATGTGCGTGGACATGCACAGAACATGTGAAGTGGATAAACATGCAGTATTAGCAAGAGGGTGTGAGGAGAGGCCAGCTGTGCATGGATGTGTGCATGTCAGGACACATGTGCCGTGGGATACACATGTGAGAGGGACTCAGACATGAGGGGGCTCAGGACCTAGTATACCAGAAGGCTGAAGGTTAGCCTACAAGCAGAACTTCCCGCCAAGAGATGGGGAGACAGAGCCTGGAAAATGGGAAGCAGAGCTCCCTCCTGACTCCTCCTCTACCTTCCAGAACTTCCTACAGCTGCAGTCTTCCAGAAGTAACCGCTTCACCTGGATGGGACTTTCAGATCTAAATCATGAAGGCACGTGGCAATGGGTGGACGGCTCACCTCTGTTGCCCAGGTAGATCTCAGAAGGGGCACCCTATCCACTGGGGCTGGAATTGTGAAACTCTGAGTTGAACTTTCCCTGGGGATCCTCCCCAACTCCCTGATACCCTAGACCCAAGAATCTGGGGGTTTTACTGAGTTGAGGAAGGTGGTCTTCATACCCACCTCCAGACAGCATGGCAGGTGCCTAGAATTCCACTAGCAGAGCTGCAGGAGGAGCTTACCCCGTGGGTGAGTGTGTTAAAATACAGTGTATTAATAGGAAGTCTGAGGTCCGGTAAGGCCACCAGCTCAGGAGACACCTGCCATTGTGAGTAGCTTCTCATATACACAGATCCCTAGAGAGAGGACACATCACAGCTGGGGGCCACCTGGGGAAGCACCAGGGTCTGTTATGAGGCAGAGTGGTGGGGAGGGGGGACTGTGGGCCAGAGCCTTTATTATGGTTTCTGTGGAAAGGAAAGGTCAAGGCCAGGTGAACAGGCTTAGGATTGGGAAGTATGAAGCATTTTTTGGGCTCTGGGGCACAGGGGCTGCCCCTCGCTGTCTGACACCTGGCCTTGGGGTGATTAGTACAGGATAGTGGCTTGGAGTACAAGAGCCCAGTAAGGCAGGTCGCTGGGGGTGTGGACTCCAGATTGGTTGGTTTGTATTTGAAAATCACACCCTCAATAGGTGGAGTCCACCCAAGGACAGGTTGTGAGAAGAGAGGCAGGAACTCAAGGCATCGTGAGTCAGGCATATTATCAGGTATGCAGAGGGATTCAAGTCCAGCATACACACGCAGGGCAGATGTTAAGGCATCAAGATGACAGAAGGTAGAAACACAGCTCATGTAGCTGGTGGGGGACAGAGGCTCACATTCCGCATGGGCTTTGCAGCTTCGAGCAGTATTGGAACAGAGGAGAGCCCAACAACGTTGGGGAGGAAGACTGCGCGGAATTTAGTGGCAATGGCTGGAACGATGACAAATGTAATCTTGCCAAATTCTGGATCTGCAAAAAGTCTGCAGCCTCCTGCTCCAGGGATGAAGAACAGTTTCTTTCTCCAGCCTCTGCCACCCCAAACCCCCCTCCTGCGTAGCAGAACTTCACCCCCTTTTAAGCTACAGTTCCTTCTCTCCGTCCTTCGACCTTCACAAAATCTCTGGGACTGTTCTCTGTCAGATTCTTCCTCCTTTAGAAGGCTGGGTCCCATTCTGTCCTTCTTGTCATGCCTCCAAGTTCCCCTGGTGTAGAGCTTGTTTTTCTGGCCCATCCTTGGAGCTTTATGAGTGAGCTGGTGTGGGATGCCTTTGGGGGTGGACTTGTGTTCCAAGAATCCACTCTCTCTTCCTTTTGGAGATTAGGATATTTGGGTTGCCATGTGTAGCTGCCATGTCCCCTGGGGTGTTATCTCATACATGCAAACCTACCATCTGGTCAACTTCCACCTACCACCTCCTGCACCCCTTTGATCGGGGACTTACTGGTTGCAAGAGCTCATTTTGCAGGCTGGAAGCACCAGGGAATTAATTCCCCAGTTACCAATGGCACCCAGAGAGGGCATGGAGGCTCCACGCAACCCCTTCCACCCCCACATCTTCCTTTGTCTTATACATGGCTTCCATTTGGCTGTTTCTAAGTTGTATTCTTTATTTTATTATTATTATTATTACTATTTTTCGAGATGGAGTTTCACTCTTGTTGCTCAGGCTGGAGTGCCATGGTGCGATCTTGGCTCACTGCAACCTCTGCTTCCCGGGTTCAAGTGATTCTCCTGCCTCAGCCTCACGAGTAGCTGGAATTACAGGCAGGCGCCACCAGGCCCGGCTAATTTTTTGTATTTTTAGTACAGACGGGGTTTCTCCGTGTTGGTCAGCCTGGTCTTGAACTCCCGACCTCAGATGATCTGCCCGCCTCGGCCTCCCGAAGTGCTGGGATTACAGGTGTGAGCCACCGCGCCTGGCCTATTATTTTTTGTAAGAGTAAAACAGGTTTATTTGGATTTGGGACTCTGAACAGTTCTGTCTCTACTACCCGATCTCCTCCTACCACAACTTTGGGATCTAGAGAAACTTTGGCTCCGGCTGTGACGGCTCCGGCGGTTCTCACTCAGGCTGCACCGGCCCCCGCTGCGGTCACTATTTCTTCCTCTACTTGGTGAATTGTGCCTCTCCTGGCTCTTTGACATGTGCTAGTGAGATTTCTTCCTTTTCCTTTCAGATTCCCCATTTCTTTTGTAGGAATGGTCTGGACTAGGTTTCTCCTTCCCCGCAGCCTGTAGTATTCATCGTGGTGGCCCATCCTGTCTCTCCTCTTGGAGCTCTTGCCAAAGGAGGAGCCAGTCAGATCTGGAGACAAGCAGAGGTCCATACTGGATTTCTCAACACCTGAAGAAAGTTGCAGTGTTTTCCTCTTGGACATTGTTGTATTTCAAATAAACCACAAATCACCATTTTCCACCGGGCCACTGGGCAGAATTCACACTGAAGCTGTCGTCCTGCATACATACCATCGTCCGTTAAACAGAGAAAGAGCTGCTTGGCATTCTTCTTCCGACTGGTACTGAACATATATACTTGCCCCTCAGGTGAGGTTCCAAGTTGCAACTGCCCTTGAACTGAATCACTCTCCCCACGTTATTTTTTAATTACTATTATTTTTTTAAAGATGGGGTCTTGCTCTGTCGCCAGGCTGGAGTGCAGTGGCGCGATCTAGGCTCACTGCAACCGCCGCCTCCCGGGTTCAAGCGATTCTCCTGCCTCAGCCTCCCAAGTAGCTGGGACTCTACTAAAAGTACAAAAATTAGCTGGGCGTGCACCA
This sequence comes from Gorilla gorilla gorilla, assembly GCF_029281585.2. NCBI lineage: Eukaryota > Metazoa > Chordata > Mammalia > Primates > Hominidae > Gorilla > Gorilla gorilla. The sequence goes on along the minus strand of NC_073244.2, from coordinate 13,614,903 downwards.
CCGCGCCCAGCTAATTCTTGTATTTTTGGTAGAGACGGGGTTTCAACATGTTGACCAGGATGGTCTCGATCTCTTGACCTCGTGATCCACCTGCTTTGGCCTCCCAAAGTGCTGGGATTACAGGCCTGAGCCACCGCGCCCAGTCTCTCCCCACGTTCTTGAACTCGGGCAGCACATCCTCATAGAAATCTAGGAATTGTTGGTAGTTTTCTTCCTCGCTGTACTCCAAGCTTGCTTCAGAGTCATAGTCATCCCTCCTGCACTGCTCCATTCCAAACACTGTAAACATGCTTTTAATAAGAAGGGTAGGACTGGACGTTGGGAAATTATGTGAACATCTGTCTCCAAATCTGCAAGCTCCTGTTTTACTGTAGAAGGGACAATTAACTCCATCCTTCTCCATGACTCTGAAATCCAAGGGGGGGTTCCGGGTTTTGCCATGTGGCGCCATTTTCCAACTCATTTTCAGCCTGATCCAGCATCTTCTGGACAGCTTCCGGTTTTTGTTTCTTCTGTCGTTTCTGTTCCTCCTCCCCTCTCTCTTTCCTCTGCTGTTCTTCCCATTGTTCCTTTAACTTTCGCTCTTGTTCTTGCCGTTTTCTAGCCACCTCTTCCTTTTCCTTCTTTATTCTGAATTCTTCTTGTGCCTTCTGCTCTCTCAGCAACCACTCCTCATGTAATCTTTGCCTCTCTCTTCCCCATAGCTTTTCTAGTTGTTGTTTTTCAATAAAAGTGTCCTCCTCTTTCTGTGAGAGTCCTGAGTCCCTCAGTGGAGCAAGTTCCTGCTGGCGTTTCTTTCGTTTCTCCTTCTTCAGGGCGGCCCTGTACTTTTTGTGGCTTGGTTTCTCTGGAAATGTCACCTTCTCGGGCGCAGCCATCTTGCCGGCACCGCCCCGCCCCTCTAGTTGTATCCTTTATAATAAACTGGTAAACATTGTAACCGCAGATCCAGCCCAATCTGGTTCAACTTTGTGTAATAAAATGGCGAGTTGTTTTTCAGTTGTCGTGGACTCCCAGGTTGCAAGTTACGTACCCTGGGCATGTCCAGATGAACGAAGCGTGCAAATCCACGTGGAACCTAAGTGCTCAGACCGAGGAACAGGGACTGAGTTAAGAAGTGGACACCACGTGGCATGATCCTTGATCCAATCAGATTGAGCCCTGGCATCACTCCACGGCGTGATCCAGTCAGATCAAGCCTCCTGAATCCCCTCATTACAAGATCCAATCATATCATGCCTCACTACCCTCTGTATATAAAATCTGCCCCAGCCCCCAACTTGGAGAGACAGATTTGGGTCAGACTCCCGTGTCTTTGCTTGGCTACCTTGCAATAAATTTTTCTCTCTACAAAACCCCAGTGCTTCAGTGTTTGGTTTTCCACTGTGAGCCAGGGAACTGACCCAATTTAGTTCGGTAACAACATAAGCAAAATGTTTTCCCGAGTTCCCTAAATCATTCTAGGAAATTACTGAACTTGAGGTGGACTTAGGGGAAGCCACAATTTTTTGCCAGCCTGGCAGAAGTGTGGGTAGACAGTGCAAAGACTGTCTTTGCACCTGGCATCGGAAGCAGGGTCAGTCTTTTGGGACCTAGCCCTTTAATTTGTGGAATGTGGTGCTAACTCCAGGAAGCTAGTGTTAGAGAATTTCTTTGGTGTAAATAAGACACCACAAACATCACTTCCTTTCTACTGATGTCGACCCCAAAGACGCGCCTTCATAAACAGCTTGCAAGCTAAATTCCGTCTTACTTAAGAGTTGACCTTCAACAGGCAGAGGAACTGTGAGGCTAGTTCTATGTCGTCTCCCAGAGGCTCCCAGGGGGATTGGACCCAATTGCCCTTTTCAGCTCATTGGTGCCTTTGTATTGGGTTCCTTCCTTTCCCTACCTGCTCCTCTTCATTCTCCCCGTCCCCTGCTGATGCTTCTTGGAATCTCCTCCCAGATAAGCTACTTATATCCAAATCCTTGTCTCAAGCTCTTTAGGAGGGGAAACCCAAGCCAAGCTTATATTTTGATAACTACCAGGCATGGCTCCTTTTATGTGGGAGACAAGGTCTTGCTCTGTCACCCAGGCTGAAGTGCAGTGGTGCAATCATGGCTCACTGCGGCCTTGACCTCATGGGCTCCAGTGATCCTCCCACCTCAGCCTCCAGAGTAGCTGGGACCACACGTGTGCATCACCATATCTAGCTACTTTTAAAAATTTTTTTGTAGAGATGGGGTCTCACAGTGTTGCCCATGCTGTTCTTAAACTCCCGGGCTCAACTCATCCTCCTGCCTCAGCCTCCGCAAGTGCTGAGTTTACAGGCCTGGGCCGCTGTGGCCTGCCTGGTCATGGCTCTTCTCTATCAAAATGTTCTCAAGTATTCTTGTGCAATTTTTGGATGATTTTTGAGTCTACTCTGGCTTTAAAGGTTTTCATTTGCTTGTGGAATAAGTCACGTGTGCACACAGAACCAAAATGTATCAGTCTCTACAGTGAAAACTAAAGCTCATTCCGTCCCCGTTTTCCCATCTCAAGAGGTTACTGTCCCCACTGGTAGCTTTGCTATTTATTCCCAACTAAAGAGTATAACCTCCTTATTATATTCCAAATAATGAGCTTGCCAAGTTTGTTTTAAAATCTGTTTGGAAATCCTTCAATAGAATTTTGAAAATCTATCTGTGGAGTAGGTGGAGCCCAAAGGATTTTTATTTTTATTTTTATTTTTTGAGACAGAGTCTCACTCTGTCACCCAGGCTGGAGGGCAGTGGTGTGATCTCAGCTCCCTGCAGCCTCTGCCTCCCGGGGTCAAGCAGTTCTCCTGCCTCAGCCTCCTGAGTAGCTGGGATCACAGGCACCCGCCTCCATGCTCGGCAATTTTTTTGTATTTTTCGTAGAGACAAGGTTTCACCACATTCGCTAGGCTGGTCTCGAACTCCTAACTTCAGGTGATCCACCCGCCTTGGCCTCCCAAAGTGCTAGGATTACAGGTGTGAGTCACCGTGCCCAGCCTATGAAATTTTCTTTTCTTTTGCAAAGTAGATTCACATTGTTGTGTAACCATCACCACCATTCATCTCGCAAACTTTTTCATCTTCCCAAGTGAAACTCTTTCCCCAGGACACACTGACTCCCCATTCCCCGTTCCCCAGCCCCTGGCACCCACCATTCTACTTTCTGTTTCTATGAATCTGATGACTCTAGGGACCCCGTATGAATGGAATCATATAGCCTTTGTCTTATTATGACTGGCTTATTTCACTTAGCATATTTTCCTCAAGGTTCATCATGTTGTAGCATGTGTCAGAATGTCCTCCCTTTTTTTTTTTTTTTTTGAGATGAAGTCTCACTCTGTCGCCCAGGCTGGAGTGCAGTGGTGCGATCTCGGCTCACTGCAACATCTGCCTCCCAGGTTTAAGCGATTCTCCCGCCTCAGCCTCCCAAGTAGCTGGGACTACAGGTGTGCGCCACCACTCCTGATTAATGTTTGTATTTTTTTAGTAGAAACAGGGTTTCGCCATATTGGCCAGGCTGGTCTTGAGCTCCTGACCTCATGATCCACCTGTCTCGGCCTCCCAAAGTGCTGGGATTACAGACGTGAGCTACTGCACCTGGCCACTGTCCTTCCTTTTTAAAGGATAAATAATATTTCATTGGATGGTTATATCACATTTTGTTTATTCATTTCTCTGTCAATGGACACTCGGATTGCATCCACCTTTGGGCTCTTGTGAATCACGTTGCTGTGAACATGAGTGTACAAATATCTCTTTGAGTCCTTGCTTTCGATTCTTTTTTTTTTTCCAGTGAGAGTTTCCTTTCCCTCTGTCACCCAGGCTGGAATGCAGTGGACACAACCAGGGCTCCTTGCAGCCTCAACCTCCTATGCCCAAGTGATCCTCCCACCTCAACCCCCTAAGTAGCTGGGACTTCAGGCATGCACCACCATGCTCAGGTAATTTTAAAAATTCTTTGTAGGGATGGGATCTCCCTGTATTGCCCAGACTGGTCTGGAACTCTTGGGCTCAAGCAATCTTCCTGCCTCAGCCTCACAAAGTGCTGGGATCACAGGCCTGAGCCACCAAGCCTGGCCTTTGCTTACTTTTTTAAAATTTATTTTTTATTTTACTTTAAGTTCTGGGGTACATGTGCAGAATGTGCAGGTTTGTTACATAGGTATACATGTGCCATGGTGGTTTGCTGTACCCATCAACCTATCATCTAGGTTTTAAGCCCCACATGCATTAGTATTTGTCTTAATACTGCCCCTCCCCTTGTTCCTCAAACCCCAACAGGCCCCGGTGTGTGATGTTCCCCTCCCTGTGTCCATGTGTTCTCATTGTTCAACTCCTACTTATGAGTGAGAACATGCGGTGTTTGGTTTTCTGTTCCTGTGTTAGTTTGCTGAGAATGATGGTTTCCAGCTTCATCCACGTCCCTGCAAAGGACATGAACGCATCCTTTTTTATGGCTGCATAGTATTCCATGGTGTATATGTGCCACATTTTCTTTATCCAATCTATCATTGATGGGCATTCGGGTTGGTTCCAAGTCTTTGCTATTGTAAATAGTGCTGCAATAAACATACGTGTGCATGTGTCTTTATAGCAGCATGATTTATAATCCTTTGGGTATATACCCAGTAATGGGATTGCTGGGTCAAATGGTATTTCTGGTTCTAGATCCTTGAGGAATCACCACACTGTCTTCCACAATGATTGAACTAATTTACACTTCCATCAAAAGTGTAAAAGTGTTCCTATTTCTCCACATCCTCTCCAGCATCTGTTGTTTCCTGACTTTTTAATGATCGCCATTCTAACTGGCATGAGATGGTATCGCATTGTGGTTTTGATTTGCATTTCTCTAATAACCAGTGATAATGAGCTTTTTTTCATATGTTTGTTGGCTGCATAAATGCTTTCAATTCAAGGTGAGATTTGGGTGGAGACACAGAGCCAAACCGTATCAAGCATGAAATATTTCTTCATTTGTTTGTGCCATCTATGACTTCTTTCAGCAGTGTTTAGTAGTTCTCCTTGTAGAAATCCTTCATCTCCATGGTTAGATGCATTCCTAGATAATTTTTGTGTGTGTGGCTACTGTAAATGGAATTGTATCCTTTTTTTTTCTCTTGAGATGGAGTCTTGCTCTGTCACCCAGGCTGGAATGCCGTGGCGTGATCTCGGCTCACTGCAACTTCCGCCTCCCTGGTTCAAGTGATTCTCCTGCCTCAGCCTCCCGAGTAGCTGGGATTAGAGGCATGCACCACCACGCCCAACTAATTTTTGTGTTTTTAGTAGAGATGTGGTTTCACCATGTTGGCCAGGCTGGTCTCAAACTCCTAACCTCAAGTGATCTGCCCACCTCAGCCTCCCAAAGTGCTGGGATCACAGGCATGAGCCACCACGCCTGGCTGAAATTGCTTTCTTGATTTGGCTGTCAGCTTGAATGTTATTGGTATATAGAAACGCTATTGATTTTTGTACATTGATTTTGTATCCTGAAACTTTACTGAAGCCATTTATCAGTTCCAGGAGCCCTTTGGTAGAATCGTCACGGTTTTTTATGTATAAAATCACGTCATCAGTGAAGAAAGGTAGTTTGACTTCTTTTCCAATGTGGATACATTTTATTTATTTATTTTGCCTGATTGCTCTGGCTAGGACTTCGGATAGATATATATATAGATACACAGATATATAAATATATATAGATTATATATAATATATATAAAAATATATATAGATATATAAAATATATCTATATATATATTTATTCACCTGCTGGTGGCCACACAGGTTGTTCCAATTTGGAAAGAACCAAATTTAGGAATTTGGGAACAATTCAAAGCCATTATGAATATTTCATTTCCTCCTTGATGCCATTTAACTGTCTTTTGGTGAATTGCCTGACTGTCATTGAGCAGACCGTCTAGGTTCAAATCCCAGATGTCCCATTTACCAGCTGTGTGACCTTGGGCCAGTTACATTACCTCACTGTGCTTTAGTATCCCCCATCTACAAAATGGAAATCATATGATCTACCATAGGGTAGGAAGATTCAAGTGAATGAGTTTATAAACTTACTAGAAAAATGCTTGACTATCATAGGCATTAAATAAACAAACAATTCTGATTCAGCCCCAACTCCCGAAGTCAGCAAAAATTCTCATAAATGAGGACATCAGCAGACCACAGCAACAAAGCCTGGGGGTCAGGGAGGATGATGGTTCCAGGAACGAGGGGTACTGCCTGCCCATCCCTGCCCTAGGTGGAGGGGTATAACGAAGTCACTTTTCATTAGAACTTACTGGATTTCATTAAAAGCATAGCACAGCTCAGCTGTGGACATGCACAGAACATGTGAAGTGGATAAACATGCAGTATTAGCAAGAGGGTGTGAGGAGAGGCCAGCTGTGCATGGATGTGTGCATGTCAGGACACATGTGCCGTGGGATACATGAGGGGGCTCAGGACCCAGTATACCAGAAGGCTGAAGGTTAGCCTATAAGCAGAACTTCCTGCCAAGAGATGGGGAGACAGAGCCTGGAAAATGGGAAGCAGAGCTCCCTCCTGACTCCTCCTCTACCTTCCAGAACTTCCTACAGCTGCAGTCTTCCAGAAGTAACCGCTTCACCTGGATGGGACTTTCAGATCTAAATCATGAAGGCACGTGGCAATGGGTGGACGGCTCACCTCTGTTGCCCAGGTAGATCTCAGAAGGGGCACCCTATCCACTGGGGCTGGAATTGTGAAACTCTGAGTTGAACTTTCCCTGGGGATCCTCCCCAACTCCCTGACACCCTAGACCCAAGAATCTGGGGGTTTTACTGAGTTGAGGAAGGTGGTCTTCATACCCACCTCCAGACAGCATGGCAGGTGCCTAGAATTCCACCAGCAGAGCTGCAGGAGGAGCCTGCCACCGGGGAGGTGTATTAAAATATAGTGTATTAATAGGAAGTCTGAGGTCCAGTAAGGCCACCAGCTCAGGAGACACCTGCCATTGTGAGCAGCTTCTCATACACACAGATCCCTAGAGAGAGGACACACCACAACAGAGGAAGCACCAGGTGGGTCATGAGACAGAGAGGGGGGAACTGTCAGCCAGAGCCTTTATTATAGATTCTGTGGGAAGGAACAGAGAGGGCCAGGCAAGGAGGCTTAGGATTGGCAGGTATGAATCATATATCGGCAGGCTCTGGGGGTAGGTTCTGTCCCTAGCAGTCTGACACTTGGCTCGGGCAGTTCACCTGAGGCCAGGAGTTCGAGACCAGCCTGGCCAACATGGTGAAACCCCGTTTCTACTAAAAATACAAAAAGTAGCCAGGCATGGTGGCGCACACCTGTAGTCCCAGCTACTTGGGAGGCTGAGGCAGGAGAATTACTTGAACCCAGGAGGCAGAGGTTGCAATGAGCCGAGATCAGGCCACTGCACTCCAGCCTGGGTGACAGAGTGAGACTCTGTCTGAAAAAAAAAAAAAAAAAAAGATAGTGGGTTTGAATGCAAGCGCCCAGTAAGGCAGGTGGTTGGGGGTGTGGACCCCAGATTGGTTGGTTTGTATTTGAAAATCACACCCTCAGTAGGTGAAGTTCTTTCAAGGATGGGGTGCAGCAAGAGAGACAGGAACTCAAGGCAATGTCACTCAAACACTATGGGGTGTGCAGAGCAATACATGTCCAGCATACACATGCAGGCCAGATATTAAAGCATCAAGAGGCCGGGCACGGTGGCTCACACCTGTAATCCCAGCACTTTGGGAGGCCGAGGCAGGCAGATCACCTGAGGTCAGGAGTTCGAGACCAGCCTGGCCAACATGGCGAAACCCCATCTCTACCCAAAGTACAAAAATTAGCCAGGCCTGGTGGTATATGCCTGTAATCCCAGCTACTCAGGAGGCTGAGGCAGGAGAATCGCTTGAACCCGGGAGGCGGAGGTTGCAGTGAGCCGAGATAGCGCCACTGCACTCCAGCCTGGGTGACAGAGTGAGACTCTGTCTCAAAAGAAAAAGCATCAAGATTTCGGAAGGTAGAAACACAGCTCATGTAGCAGGTGGGGGCAGAAGCTCACGGTCCGTATGGGCTTTGCAGCTTCAAGCAGTATTGGAACAGAGGAGAGCCTAACAATATCAGGGAGGAAGACTGTGTGGAATTTAATGGCAATGGCTGGAACGACGACAAATGCAGTGCTGCCAAATTCTGGATCTGCAATATGTCTGCAGCCTCGTGCTCCAGAGATGAAGGGTGGCTTCTCCCCTCAGCCTCTGTATCCCCGACTGCCCATGCAGCATAGCGGAACTTCACTACTTTTAAGCCAGGGTTCCTTCTCTCCATCCTTGGACCTTCACAAAATCTCTGGGACCATTCTCTATCAGATTCTTTATTTCTGTTTTGTGTTGTGAGATAGGGTCTCTGTCACCCAAGCTGGAATGCAGTGGCATGATCACAGCTCATTGCAGCCTCAGCCTCCTGGGCTCAAGCGGTTCTCCCACCTCAGCCTCCTGAGTAGCTGGGACCACAGGTGCGCGTCAAGCCCTGCTAATTTTTACACTTTTTGTAGAGACAAGGTCTTGCTATGTTGCCCAGGCTGGTCTTGAACTCCTGAGCTCAGGCGATCTGATGGCCTTGGCCTCCCAAAGTGCTGGGATTACAGGCGTGAGCCACTGTGCCTGGCCTCTGTCAAATTCTTCATCCCCATGGGCCTGGGTCCAGTCTGTCCTTCTTCGGATGTCTCCAAGGTCCCCTGGTGTAGAGCTTGCATTTCTGGTTCATCTTTGGAGCTTTATAAGTGACCTGGTGTGGAATGCCTTTGGAGGGTGGGCTTGGTGTGTTCCATTAACCTACTCTGTCTTTCTTTTGGAGATTAGAGGATTTGGATTGCCATGTGTAGCTGCTACGTCCCCTGAGGCTTTATCTCATCCGTGCAAACTACCATCTGCTCAATTTCTGTCTACCAGCCCCTGAACCCCTTTGACTGGGGACTTACTGGTTGCCAGAGCTCATCTTGCAGGCTGGAAGCACCAGGGGATTAATTCCCCCGGTCAACCAATGGCACCCAGAGAGGGCATGGAGGTTCCACGCAACCCCTTCCACCCCCACATCCTCCTTTCTTTTATGCATCTCTTCCATTTGGCTGTTTCTAAGTTGTATCCTTTATAATAAACTGGTAAACACTGTAGCCACAGAAGTAGCCCAATCTGGTTCAACTTTGTGTAACAAAATGGCCAGTTATTTTTCAGTTGCCATAGACCCCCAGGTTGCAAGTTACGTACCTTGATCATACCCAGATGAACCAAGCAAGCAGCTACGGGCAGAACCTAAGTGTTCGATCCAACAAATGGGGACTGAATTAAGAAATGGACACCACATGGCATGATCTATGATCCAATCAGATTGCACTCTGACATCATCCCATGGTATGATCCAATCAGATCAAGCCTCCCACATCACCTCATTACATGATCCAATGAGGTTATGCTTCACTACCCTCTGTATGTAAAATCTGCAGCAGCCCCCAGCTCAGAGAGGCAGATGTGAGCCAGACTCCTCTCTCCTTGCTTGGCTGCCTTGAAGTAAACTTTTATCTCTACAAAATCTGTGCTTTGTTGTTTGGTTTTCCTTTGCACATGGGTAAACAGATCCAATTCAGTTCTGTAAGAACATAAGCAAAATGTTTTCCTGAGTTCTGTGAGTCATTCTAGCAAATTACGGGACCTGAAAGGAGTTGTGAGAACCCCCAATTTTTGTTGGGCAGGCGGAAGTGTGGGTGGCCTGGGCACCCCCTTTGCGCCTGGGGTCTGAAATAGGGTTATTCCTGTGGGACCGGGCTTTTTTAACTTGTGGAATGTGGTGCTAACTCCAGGCGGTCAGTATTAGAATTAGATAATATTTTGGTGTAAAAAAGACTACAAATGCCACCTCCCTTCTACCAGTGTTGACCCCAAGGACATTCCTTCATAAGCAGCTTGCAGGCTAAATTCCACCTCATTTAGAGTCAACCTTCAACAGACAGGGGAACTGTAAAGCTTGTCTGTACCATCTCCCTGGAGTGCAGAGGCTCCCAGAGGAGCTGAGTCCAGTCACCTTTGTGGGTCAGAAGCTCGTTGATGCCTCTGGATTGACTTTCTTCCTTTCCCTACTTGACTGTCTTCACTTTCCCCCTCCTCTACTGATGCTTCTTGGAATCTCCTCCCAGATCAACTACTTGTATCCAAACCCTTGTCTCAAGCTCTGCGTCTAAGGAAACCCAAGCCAACTTATAATATTTTGATAACTACTAGGCATGGCACTTGGTGTGGGTGTGTCGGTGTGTGTGTGTGTGTGTGTGACGATCTCACTTTTTCACCCAGGCTGGAGTGCAGTAGTGTGATCACGGTGGCTCACTGCAGCCTCGATTTCCCGAGCTCCACTGATCCTCCCACCTCAGCCTCCTATGTAGCTGGGACTAGAGGCATGCACCACCACAACTGGCAGAGTTTTTAATTTTTTTGTAGAGACAAGGTCTCAGTATGTTGCCCAGGCTGGTCTCGAACTCCTGGGCTCAAGAGATCCTCCTGCCTCAGCCTCCCAAAAAGCTGAGATTATAGGGATGAGCCACCAAGCCCTGGCCCTGTTATGGTTCTTCTTTATTCAAAATGTTCTCAGCCACTCTTGTGAAATATTTTAGATGATTTTTAAATTAGTCTATCTTTAAACCTTTTATTTTGCTTTTTGAATGTCAGTCGTGCACATGGAACTGAAACATTAAGCTCTACAGTAAAAACAAAAGCTGGCTCACTTCTCATTCTCTGACCTCAAGAGGTTATTCTCCCTAGTTGCAACCTCTTTATCATATTCCAGATAATCTGCTTGTCAGGTTTGTTTTTAAATCTGTTTGGCAATCCTTGAATAGAATTTTGAAAAATCTATCTGTGAGCAGACAGAGCCTGAGGATTTTTAGGAACCTACTCTGTATGTCTGATACTGTAATGGTGAATATATGTCATTATACATTCGTCCAAAACCGTAGAACATAGAACACCAAGAGTGAACCCTCATCTAAACTATGGACTGTAGGTAATAATGACAGGTCAATATCAGTTCATCAATTGTAATAAATACAACATTTGGCCAGGCCAAGTGTTCTTCTTATATGAGGTATCCAGATAAACTCATAGCAAAAGAAAGCAGAATGGTGATTATCGGGGGCTAGGAAGGGAAGGGAAGGGAATGGGGAGTTAGTGTTTAATGCGGTCAGAGATTTAGTTTGGGAGGGTGAAAAAAGGTGGAGAAAGTTGGTGGTGATGGTTGCCCAATAATGTGAATGTACTGAAGTCACTGAATCATATACTTAAAAATGGTTACAATGTTGGGAGGCCAAGGCAGGTGGATCACTTGAGGTCAGGAGTTTGAGACCAGCCTGGCCAACATGGTGAAACCCTGTCTCTACTAAAAATGCAAAAATTAGCCAGGTGTGGTGGTGCATGCCTGTAATCCCAGCTACTCGGGAGGCTGAAGCAGGAGAATCGCTTGAACCCAGGATGTGGGGGTTGCAGTGAGCCTAGATTGCACCACTGCACTCCAGCCTGGGTGACAGAGCGAGACTCCATCTCAAAAAAAAAAAAAAAAAAAAGGTTACAATGATAGATTTTATGTTATGCATATTTTACCATAATAAAACTCTTATCAAAAAATCTGTTTAGGCCGAGCATGGTGGCTCACTCCTGTAATCCCAATACTTTGGGAGGCTGAGGCAGGTGGATCACTTGAGGCCAGGAGTTCAAGACCAGCCTGGCCAACATGGTGAAACCTCATCTTTACTAAAAATACAAAAACTAGCCAGGTGTGGTGGCATGCGCCTATAATCCCAGCTACTCGGGAGGCTGAGGCAGGAGAATCAATTGAACCCAGGGGGCAGAGGTTGCAGTGAGCCGAGATCACGCCACTGCACTCCAGCCTGGATAACAGGGCGAGACTCCGTGTCAAGGAAAAAAGAAAATCTATTTAGGATTTTTATGGGGTGGCATTTGTTTTAATTTAGGATCTTTTGGATGGAGGGCACCCCTTCAGTTATTAAGAGAGACAGAAAATGGAAATAAAGATTTTATTACTTACAGGACCTGGAGGGTACATGGCATATCCGGTGGCCACACACAGCATGGTGGTCAAAGAGTGCTTGGGGGATGGGAGAGGGAAGAGAGAGAGATCCATGGGCCAACACCCTCATTGGGGTCCATGACTTCATCCAAACAGATTTCTAGTGAGGAGATTTATTTGGTGGGTTTAATGCAAGCAGGCATGGGTTCTAGGAGATCTCGCTGTGGCTGAGAGGTGGTCACTGCAATGTTTGTGCACAGTCTGCAGAAACTGCAGGGTCAGGCGAGTCATCTGCAGGGCTAATTCAGGAGGGCATGTCCAGCTGTCCCACAGGCAGGTGGTCACCATGGGGAGGTTGGATAAAGCAGATATCTGGATCAATCCCACTGAACTGGGAGGAGGTGAGCTAGAAGTGGTTTCCAGAGTGACTAAGCCCTGCTTCCGGTATGAGACATGGGAGACATATTCAAAATGGGCTTGGGTCCAATGTGAATTATAGGAATTCACTACAGCATTACATTTATAAATTAATTTTGGAAGAATTAACCTCTTTAAAATACTGAGTGTTCTTCTGGGGAACTCATTTTGTGTCTTTTTTTTTTTTTTTTTTTGAGACAGAGTCTCATTCTGTCGCCCAGGCTGGAGTGCAATGGCGCGATCTTGGCTCACTGCAACCTCCGCCTCCTGGGTTCAAGCAATTCTCCTGCCTCAGCCTCCCTAGTAGCTGGGATTACAGCTAATTTTTGTGTTTTTAGTAGAGATGGGGTTTCACCAGGTTGGCCAGGCTGGTCTCGAACTCCTGACCTCAAGCAATCCACCTGCCTCGGCCTCCCAAAGTGCTGGGATTACAAGTGTGAGCCACAGCGCCCAGCCTTGTGTCTTTAGTTATTTAGATCTTAGCTACATGTAAGGGCTTAATCTATACTTTTCCTATAATTATTCTTTAATGTTCAAGAATTTTTCTTGTGGTAGCTCATGCCTATAATCCCAGCATTTTGGGAGGCAGGAGGATCACTTGAGCTCAGGAGTTCAAGACCAGCCTGGGCAACATAGCAAGACCAAGAGGGTTTTCTTTCTTCCTGTATTTGCAAATACTCACTGCTGCAATGTAAGAAAGCTGTTCCTTTTATAGAATAACCTTGCTGAGATCTTTTTTTTTTTTTTTTTTTTTTTTTGAGACGGAATCTCACTCTGTTGCCCAGGCTGGAGTGCAGTGGCGCGATCTCGGATCACTGCAAGCTCCACCTCCCAGGTTCACGCCATTCTCCTGCCTCAGCCTCCCGAGTAGCTGGGACTACAGGCACCCACCACCACGCCCGGCTACTTTTTTTTTTTTTTGTATTTTTAGCAGAGACAGGGTTTTGCCATGTTAGTCAGGATGGTCTTGATCTCCTGACCTCTTGATCCACCCACCTCAGCCTCCCAAAGTGCTGGGATTACAGGCGTGAGCCACTGCGCCAGACCAAGTTCTTTAATTAGTCCAGAAGTCCCTAGAACTTCCTAGATACAAGATCGCGTCTTCCAAATATTGTCAGCTTTGACTCATCCTTTCCAATATTTACAGGTCTTAATTCTTTATATTTCCTTATTGCATCGACAAAATAGCAAGAGGGGCGTCTTTATCGTGTTCTTGATTTTACTAAATATGCGTCTCACATTTCACTATTGAGTAAGGCGTTTCGGCAGGCTCACAGAAATTACCCCTTATCCAGCCAGAATCAGTGAGCTAGGGCTGCCATGACAAAGTAGCACAAAGCGGGGACTTTGAACAACAGAAATTTATTCTCTCACAGTCCTGAAGGCCGGAAGTCTGAACTCAAGGTGTCAGCAGGGCCGTGTTCATTCTGAATTGCGTAGGGGAGAATCCTTCCCTGCGTTTCTCTAGATTCTGGTGGTTGCCGACAACCTTTGGCGTTCCTTGGCTTGTACACCCATTGCTGGAATCTCTGCTTCTGTTGTCATGATTTTCTCCCTTCCTACCTCTTCATATCATCTTCCCTCTGTGTCTCTCTTCTCTCATTTTGCTTTGTTTTGCTTTTAAGAGATAGGGGCTGGGTGAGGCAGCTCACGCCTATAATTCCAGCACGTTGGGAGGCAGAGGTAGGAGGATCTATTTGAGGCCAGGAGTTCGAGACCAGCCTGGGCAGCAAAGTGAGATCAAATCTTTACAAAAAAAAAAAAAAGAAGAAAAAGAAAAACTGGCTGGGTGCCGTGGCTCACATCTGTAATCCCAGCACTTTGGGAGGTCGAGGTGGGGGGATCACCTGAGATGAGGAATTCAAAACCAGCCTGGCCAACATGGTGAAACCCCATCTGTACTAAATTCAAAAAATCAGCCGGGAGTGGTGGCATGCGCCTGTAACCCCAGCTACTTGGGAGGCCGAGGCAGGAGAATTGCTTGAACTCAGGAAGCGGAGATTGCAGTGAGCCAAGATTGCACCATTGCACTCCAGCCTGGGCAACAAGAACAAAACTCTGTCAAAAAAAAAAAAAAAGAGAGAGAGAGAGAGAAGAAAGGAAGGAAGGAAGGAAGAAGAAAAAGAAAGAGAGAGAGAAAGAAGGAAAGAAGAGAGAAAGAAGAGAGAAAGAAGGGAAAGAAAGAAATAAAGAAAAAGAAAGGAAGGAAGGAAGAAAGAAAGAAATAAAGAAAAAGGAAGGAGGAAAGAAAGAAAGAAAGAAAAAGAAAGGAAGGAAGGAAGGAAAGAAAGAGTTGGGCATGGTGGTGCTCCCCTGCAGTTGCAGCTACCTGGAAGGCTCAGGCAAGAGGATCACTTGAGCTCTGGAGGTCAAGGCTGCAGTGAGCTGTGATTCTGCCACTGGGCAAACAGAGTGAGACCCTGTCTCAAAAAAAAAAAGAGGATCTTGCTCTGTTGCCCAGGCTGGAGTGTAGTGACATGAGATTGCCCTGCCTCAGCCTCCTGAGTAGCTGGGACTACAAACATGTGCCCCCACACCCGGCTAAATTTTTCTGTAGAGGTGGGGTCTTCTTGTGTTGTCCAGGTTGGTCTCCAACTCCTGGCCTCAAGCACTTCTCCAGCCTAGTGCTGGGATTACAGGTGTAAGCCACCACAGTTAGCCCCGGCATTGCTTTTGGGGGACACTGTTCAATCCACTACACCGTGGACATTTTGAATTTCTTCTGGATCTTACCAAAAATGGTTCTCATGTTTCACTATTAAGGAAGACATTTCTGTAAGATCCTGGAAATTGCCACTTCTCAAATTAAGGAAGCTTTATCCTGTTCTGTGTTTACTAAGCATTTATTTTTTGTGCTTATCTTCATTTTAAACGCAGAATGAATGTTGAATAGACATATCTCATAATTGTAATGTGGAGAGGACAAAAACAAGTTCCGGAAGGATATAGACCATGTGATGACATTTTAATAAAGCTCCCAGATGTGCAAAACAGCCCAATATATTCACCATTGAAAGATTTGTAATTAAAGCATTTTAAGATAGCATAAACACCAAGTTTGGGAGAGCAGTGGCCTTGGGGAGGGGAATAAGAGGAGGGTGGGGTACAAGAGACCTCCACTCTATTTGCTATGATTTGTTATGTGACGATGTTATGTTATTTGTTATGTGATGTTATTTGTTATGTTATCATGTTTGTTATACGATGTTATTTGCTACATTTTGTTATTTGTTACGTGATGATTTTTAAGAAGATCTGAAATATGTGAAGATATCAAAACTTGATAAAGCTGAGTGGAAGGCATAAGCGTTTTCATTTGTTTTCCTGTGTAACTCTTTGCATACTTTATAATAAAAAACAAAAGCAAAGCCAAAATTCAGAGCGACAACCAATACACCACACGCCCTTTGTAGTGGGCTGGCTTCCCTGGTTACAGCAACCCTCTCATCTCTGCAGAGAATGGAAACCAGAGTGGTTATGGCCTTGGGGCTGAATCCTGTCACTTTCACCTTCTTCCCACATTCGCCCAAACCTCTTGTCCCTGCTCTTCAGGTCCTTGTATGATGTGACCCCAGCTGACACCCTAGCCCCAGATGACTGCCCCTGAATTACTCTCAGCTTCTCCAACAAGTCCTGTTCCCTTACTCTCCCAATCTTTGCATGTGCTGATAACCATGTTGGGGCCATTCTTTAATGTATCCATCTCCTCTGGAATAATTCTGACTCCTTCCCCAGGCATCACCTCCTCCAGGAAGCCCTCCCAGCTCAGCCAGTGTCTCCAGTGGTCCTCACAGTCTCCTATACTTCCCAGACTCATCATATTGCCTTCAAATTGCCTGGTTACATGTTCCCTGCCCCCCCAAGAAACAGGCCTCCCTTCCCTGTCCTAGGCCAGGGGTAGAGAGTGGAGGTCTGCTGCCTCCTTCTAGGACCTCTCTTCCCCTCTCAGTTATCCCACAGCGAGGTCTGGGCACGGGACATGGATGGGCAGCCTTCTGGCTTCCTTGCTAAGCTGGACAGCTCCACCCTGGCTCGCCAAGGCACCTTCAGCCACAGGTGTATCCAGCTGAGCCCCACTTTCCTGCCCCCTTGCCTTTGCCTTGGCTGTGCCCTGTGCCTGGTGTGTCCTTCCTTTCTCTGTCCACAATACACATGTACTCAAAGCCACACGTCTCATGCTATCTCTTCCAGAAAACCTCTGATTTCCCAAATGAACTAATTCTATCTCCTCTGTAAGGGCTGATGAAACACTTCCATGTAAATCCTTTCCCCAGAACACATTCCGATGGTTGCCCTGGACAGAGATTGTGCAATTCTTGTGGGGTTTCATTTCCACTCCCTGAACCAGGAAGCCATCTACTCTCTGCTCAGTGACAGCCAATTGCTACTGCATTTATGGAAACTTTCATGAGGACTTAATTCTACACATCCCCCTCTCCCACCCCACCCCAAAATATTACTCCGGAAGAGTCAGTTGCCCATTGCTGGGTGTCTGACCCTATTCCCTGCCTCAACAAAACCAGGAGATGCTGGTATGAAGCCTGACACCCTGGTCTGAGTTTTGTGTACAAGGCTTGTCTTTTTAGATGTGTGTTTTTTTCTTCACCTTCCTTTCCCTTCCATCTTTCTTTTACAAAATCCTCTTGTTTTTTTAATTTCATTTTATTGTGAATGTCTCTCATTCCTGGAAGAAGAAAGGGGGAAATAGACAACAAGTACAATTTATTTATTTATTTATTGTTGAGACAGGGTCTCACTCTGTCACCCAGGCTGGAGTGCAGCGGGCACAATTACAGCTCCCTGCAGCCCCAAACTCCTGGGCTCAAGCAATCCTCCAGCCTCAGCCTCCTGGGTAGCTGGGACTACCGATACGCATCACCATGCCCAGGTAATTAAAATTTTTTTTTAATTTTGTAAAGATGGGGTCTTGCTACATTGCCCAGGCTGGTCTCCTGATCCCCCTGCCTTGGCTCCTCAAGGTGTTAAAATTGCAGAGCTGAGCCACCGTGCCTCGGCTCAAATAAAATTTTTAAATGAAAAAATGGATAAGGGTTTTTGAGAGGCTCAAGAAGATGGAGTGTGTTTACATATCTACAAGAGGGGCTGGAACATTCTATTAAGTGCTCAACATTTCACCTTGTCAGTGAAGCTGGCCCTGGCCACCCTAGCCACTGCCCACTGCCTAGTGCCCATCCCAGTCCTGCCAAGTACTTATCCTACTGGATTTTTTTCTTCCCTTAATGTTTTTTCATAGCATTTATGACTTTTGAATAGAGTATACTACGGTTCCCACCTTTTGCACTATGGACATTAGGAGTCAGATCATTCTTTGCTATGGGGGATGTCTTATGCATTGTAGGGCTTTGAGCAGCATCCCTGGCCTCTACCCACTAGATGCCTGGAGCACACACACACACACACACACACACACACACACACACACACATTCTGTGACAACCAAAAGTGTCTCCAGACATAGCCAAATGTCCCCTGGTGGGCGTAATTGCCCCCAGCTGAGAACTACTATGCTATACAACTTATGTTTTCAATTATGTTTATTACGTTGAGTATGGAGTCTGTCTCCCCACACTTCTAGAATATTAGCTCCAAGAAGAGAGGGATTTGCTTATTTTATTCTCTGATGTGGCCCCAGTTCCAAGATCAATGCCTGGCATATGGCAGGTGCTCAATGTTTGTTGAAAGAATGCATGAACACTGAGTGTTTTTGATATGCCTGAAATGGTGCTAGGTAGACATGTATAACCTCATTGTCCTTTTTTTTAATTTTTTCAATTTTTATTTTCATATATATATATATATATATTTTTTTTTAGAAATGAGGGTCTTGTTATATTGCCCAGGCTGGTCTGGTCTGGAACTCCTGGGCTCAGTGATCCTTCCGTGTCGGCCTCCCAAAGTGCTGGGATTACAGGTGTGAGCCAGCAAGACTGTCTTGTTTCTTTATCATAGCATCTTTGTGAGAGGCCCATCTCTATCTCCTTTACAGTGGGGAAAACTAAGGCTTCTAGAAGCTGCCTAGAACCCACACAGTGGTAGAGTCCTGCAGCTCCGCCGGCTACCTCCCTAACAAACCTGTTTGTTCCCTTCTAGTCCAGAGGGACTGGATCAAGGTCAGGTTCAAACCCAGCCTCTGCAGGCACCTGCAGGGGAGTTGAGAAGGGACCTGAACTGGCCTGGGGGGCTATGCCTGAGGGGGCTTTCTCAGGAGCCAGCAGGGGTTACAATTTGGTCGGGTTCAGTGTGTCCCTCGCGGGATAAAACCCAGCCCCAGGCCCATAAGAGATGGGGGCTAAGCTCCAAAGAGAAGCCTCCAGCACCAGCCTGGGGATGGAGCTGCAGTGGCCAGAACCAGGAGGCTGGAACCGCCCGGCCTCACTCCAGCCCACCCCAGCCCAGCCCAGCCCAGCCTTGAAAGGGCCCAATCCTGTGATTGGTCCATGGGTTCCCGTTGCCAGGAATTAAGGCCAAGGAAATGGGAAGGAAGGAAGGGAGTGCGTAGGTCCAGTGAGAACAGGGGTGAAATTTATATCTCTGCCCAGGACTGGGTGCCTGCATCGCCATGGACACCACCAGGTACAGCAAGTGGGGCGGCAGCTCCGAGGAGGTCCCCGGAGGTATGAGCAAGGAGACTGCCCCATCCCTGCCCCAGTGTCTGGGGTTTGATGGGGGAGGGGAGGGAAGAGTCGAGACAGGCCAGGGTTGTGGGTGCAGGAGAGACACCACAGGCCATAGAGCCAGTTGGACCAGGGTCCAATTCCAACTCTGCCGCTTAGAAGCTGTGTGACCATAGGCAAGTTACTTAACTTCTCTGAATCTCAGTTTCCTGGGAGGAACTCAGGCCTCCAGGCCTCAGTTCTGGGGGACCCAGCATGCCGTCCTTGTTATGCCAGGGCCCTGGGGACGCTGGGTGCACTGGAGCAGGAGACCCCTCTTCTTGGCCCTGGCTGTCCTGGTCGCCACAGTCCTTTGGGCTGTGATTCTGAGTATCCTATTGTCCAAGGGTGAGTGACTCTCGATGGGGAGATGTTGCATCCGGCCCCCCTGGGGACACAAAACCCCCGCTGCATGGCGCATCAGCTGCATCCTGGGGTCCTGTTCGCGTCTGAGTGTGAGCAGAGTGTGTGTACATCTTTGGGCCGTGTGCACTCACGCGTGTGCACATGGCGTGCACGTATGTGTGCGAGTCCCCGCGCATTTGTCTCCCATCGGCGTGTGTGCACATCGCGTGAGCTGTATGCCTGCCCGCCCGCTCCGTGGTCCCGAGTTGGGGGACCCTGCACCCCCCGGGCGAGGGGAGGATTCCCGAGTTCCCGGCCTCGCCTGCAGGAGCCTCTCTCCTCAGCCTCCACGGAGCGCGCGGCGCTGCTTGACGGCCACGACCTGCTGAGGACAAACGGTGCGTGCAGAGCTGGGCGCCTGGGCCCCCGGGGCGTGCGGGGCGGGAGCGTCTGAGACCCCGGAGATGGAGTCTCGAGTGCGTGGGGGCCCTATGGTCCCTGAGGCTGGCCCCGGGGTGGGGAAGGGGGTCCCCTGAGTCCTCCCAAGTGACCCGAGGGGCATGCATTTTGGGGCGGGGGTCGTTCCAGCCTCGAAGCAGACGGCGGCGCTGGGTGCCCTGAAGGAGGAGGTCGGAGACTGCCACAGCTGCTGTGAGGGGGCGCGGCCGAGGCTGTGGGCGCAGGGACGGGGTCTTGCGGCCGCGATGGGAGGGGGGCCGGGGGCGAGGCCTGCGGCGGGTGGGGCGTGGGGGGGGCTGGTCTCCGAAGTCCCGCCCCATCCTCGCCGCCCTCGCCCCTCTCACCCCGCGGCTCCCAGGCTCGGGGACGCAGGCGCAGCTGCAGACCACGCGCGCGGAGCTTGGGGAGGCGCAGGCGAAGCTGATGGAGCAGGAGAGCGCCCTGCGGGAACTGCGTGAGCGCGGTGAGGGCCCGACGCGACCCCAGCCCTGAGCCCTGGCCGCGTCCCCCGACCCCGACCCCGTCCTGAGTGCTGACCCCCGACCCCGATCATGCACCCCGTCCTGACCCTGACGCTGCACTCTGACCTTGACTGCTACTCCTAGCGCCAGCCACACCCGGACCCTGCCCAGTTGTAACCGCCCTTGACCCTGTGCCATCCTGGACGCTGGCACCGAGGGTACAATGACCACAGACAGGGGTCCTGACCTTTAGCTAGTCATGACCCTGGTCCTGGCCCTGACCCCAGCCATAATCCCCGCTCCCTTGACCCCGCAGTGACCCAGGGCTTGGCTGAAGCCGGCAGGGGCCGTGAGGACGTCCGCACTGAGCTGTTCCGGGCGCTGGAGGCCGTGAGGCTCCAGAACAGTGAGCGAGACGGGGGGTGGGGGGCGGGCTGTGAGGGCGTAAGTGGACCCTGTCCCTCCTGGACCTTGGCCTGGTTCTGTGTCTCCACCCCTGAGCCCGCGGGGCCGAACCCCTACCCACTGCATCCTCTCGGTGCGTTGCCCCTGGAAGCACGCGACCTCTCTGACCCTCGCCACCCCGCAGACTCCTGCGAGCCGTGCCCCACGTCGTGGCTGTCCTTCGAGGGCTCCTGCTACTTTTTCTCTGTGCCAAAGACGACGTGGGCGGCGGCGCAGGGTCACTGCGCAGATGCCAGCGCGCACCTGGTGATCGTTGGGGGCCTGGATGAGCAGGTGCGCAGGGGGAGGGGGCGTGGTCAGGTGGTGGGGCAGGCGGGGCGGACTCTGCAGGCTCAGATGTCCCCTCCTTTCTAGGGCTTCCTCACTCGGAACACGCGTGGCCGTGGTTACTGGCTGGGCCTGAGGGCTGTGCGCCACCTGGGCAAGGTTCAGGGCTACCAGTGGGTGGACGGAGTCTCTCTCAGCTTCAGGTGAGGGAAAGGCTCCTGGTGAGACCTGGGGAGGGAGACAGGTTAGGCTCTAGAGGACATGCTTTGGCTAGATCTCAGGGACCCCTCGGCTGGGGCTCCATGCTTAGGGATGGCAGGCTGGACCCCACGAACTGTCCTCAGGTTAAATTCTGGGCGTTCAAAAGTTATATACCAGGTGTATACTCAGGTTAGACAGCTGGGGTGTCTAGAGTAGACCCAAGCAATAAACAGGCTAGAGCCTGGAGAGGAAGGCGGGACCCCGAGTTCATCCTCCGTCTAGATTCCCAGCAACACCCCCACTCAACCGCTGTAGCCACTGGAACCAGGGAGAGCCCAATGACGCTTGGCGGCGCGAGAACTGTGTCATGATGCTGCACACGGGGCTGTGGAACGACGCACCGTGTGACAGCGAGAAGGACGGCTGGATCTGTGAGAAAAGGCGCAACTGCTGACCCCGCCCAGTGCCCCGGAGCCGCGCCCATTGCAGCACGTCGTATCCTGGGGGCTGCTCACCTCCCTGGCTCCTGGAGCTGATTGCCAAAGAGTTTTTTCTTCCTCATCCACCGCTGCTGAGTCTCAGAAACACTTGGCCCAACATAGCCCTGTCCATCCCAGTGCCTGGGCTCTGGGACCTCCATGCCGACCTCATCCCAACTCCACTCACGCAGACCCAACCTAACCTCCACTAGCTCCAAAATCCCTGCTCCTGCGTCCCCGTGATATGCCTCCACTTCTCTCCCTAACCAAGGTTAGGTGACTGAGGACTGGAGCTGTTTGGTTTTCTCGCATTTTCCACCAAACTGGAAGCTGTTTTTGCAGCCTGAGGAAGCATCAATAAATATTTGAGAAATGAATCCAGGATCCTGGCTCTGGCGAGATCTTCTATGCTTTATTCCGGATGTCCTAGTTTAATCCGTACGAGTGACCCCTGGACTCTCTCAGTGACCTCTTGGCCTTTGGTGGGTAGCTTGCCCTGGGCCAGGAGGGCTTGAAGGTAGGGGCAGTTTCCCACTCTACACCATTACTTCCTCAGTCCCTGGCACGGGGCTTGGCTCAGAGGGTGCTGGGGACACAGAAATGGGTCAGACGCAGTCCTTTCCCCTGGGACCGCTGCATTCTGGTCTAGCGGGGTACAGGAACAAAATGACCAGTAATGTAATGGATGAGTGTGTGGAGAGGACACCTGAAGCATTTGGAAGGGCCACCTTTGTCTTTGGGGAGAGGGACCATCCTGAGATATGCAGTCCTTGAGAAGACTGTCACGTCTTCGTGGAGATTATGGGCATCCTGAGACAAGCCCTTGAGGCAGGTGGGAGACAGGGTACCCTGATGGAATGAGCAGGTCCCTTCTGCTCAGTGCATCTAGGGTCTGTGACTATTGGATGGGTCAGTCAGGAAATACATTCCAGAGAAGGTGGATTTTCCAAGGGACAATGGAATTTTGAGTAGATGAAGCTGGGAAGGTAGGACTTTGGAGGCAGAAGGTCCAGGAAGAAAAAGGCTTGGAGAGTGGGTGTGGTGGTGCAAGCTCGTAGTCCCAGTTACTCAGGAGGCTGAGGTGGGAGAATTGCTTAGGCTGAGGAGTTTGAGACGGCAGTGAGCTATGATCATGCCTGTTGATATAGTCACTGTTCTCCATTCTGGGCAATGCAGTGACACCATGTCTCAAAAAAAAAAAAAAAAAAAAAAAAAAAAAAAAAAAACAAGGGAATACTAGGAGGTTGGAAGGTATACAGATTGCTGAATTCACACAGTGGTATATGTTACATAGAACCTGGGTTTCTCAACCAGGGACTTTTGATCTGAATTCACCCTACAGTCCCAGTTTCTTGCTTCCATCTCGGAAAGTTAGGGGCTCTCCAAGAATTTCCCATGGAGACAGGTTCAACAGGGGAGTGACAGGTTGGCAGCTTTTAGTTCTGTGCAGAACGGAGTCTAGAACTACAGGCTGCTGGGAGCCCCCAGGCTGCTGGACTGTATAACAGCATCAGCTGAGCAGGAAGTAGAAGGAACACCATCACATTCCCTGGCCAGGTGGAAATCTTCCACTGCTGTAACCTGTCAACCCCCCTATCCTCTGATCCTTCTAAACCTGCAGTCTGGAGCAGGCACTGGGCAAGTCCAGGAGCCTATTGACTTGCCTACTGGACTGAGGGCCAGGCTGCTGGGCTTCCAGACACAGTTGGCTTGGAGGAGTGTTTGAGTTTCCCACCACTACTGTAATGGATTTTGCTGGGCAAAAACCAAGGTCTAAGGATGTATTAATCCTTTCTCATGCTGCTAATAAAGACATACCTGACACTGGGTAAGTTATAAAAGGAAGAGGTTTAATGGACTCGCAGTTCCACATGGCTGGGGAGGCCTCACAATCATGGCAGAAAGGAAAGGAAGAGCAAAGGCATGTCTTACACGGCGGCAGGCAAGATAACTTGTGCAGGGGAACTCTCATTTATAAAACCATCAGATCTTGAGGCTGGGCATGGTGGCTCACACTTGTAATCCCAGCACTTTGGGAGGCCAAGGCGGATGGATTACAAGGTCAGGAGTTCGAGACCAGCCTGGCCAAGAGACCAGCCTGGCCAATATGGTGAAACCCCATCTCTACTAAAAATACAAAAATTAGCCGGGTGTGGTGGCAGGCGCCTGTAATCCCAGCTACTCGGGGGGCCGAGGCAGGAGAACTGCTTGAGCCCAGGAGGCAGAGGTTGCAGTGAGCCGAAGGTCATGCCATTGCACTCTAGCCTGGGTGACAGAGCAAGAGTTCATCTCAAAAAAAAAAAATTAAAAAATTAAAAAATAAAACCATCAGATCTTGAGAGACTCATACACCACCACAAGAACAGTATGGGGAAAACTGCCCCCATGATTCAATTATCTCCACCTGGCCCCACCCTTGATCCACGGGGATTATTACAATTCAAGGTGAGATTTGGGGAGGCAGACACAGCCAAACCATATCAAAGAGAAAATGTTTCTTTACCTCTTCTTTAGCTTTTCTAGAGCTGTTGTCCTCATCCTTCTTGACTGCTGGACCCTTCTTCCATCTTCAAAGGCAGTAGGGTAGCATCTAGCTTCAGCCATGACAATTACTTCTTCTGTATCAAATCTCTCTATGAATGCCCCCACAATCACCTTTTTTTGAGACAGGGTCTTGCTCTGTCACCCAGGCTGGAGTGCAATGGCACGATCATAGTTCACTGCAGCCTCAACCTCCTGGGCTCAAGAAATCCTCCTGCCTCAGCCTCCCAAGTAGCTGGGACTACAGGCATGCGCCACCACACCCAGCTATTTGTTAGTTTTTTTGTAGAGATGGGGTGTCACTATGCTGCCCAGGCTGGTCTTGCCTCCTTCTTATATGAACAGTTGGGATTGCATTTAGGGCCTGACCTGATAGTACAGGATGATCTCCTGTGGTTCCTTTTTTTTTTTTTTTTTTTTTTTAATTTTCTTTTTGAGGCAGGATCTCGCTTTGTCACCTGGGCTGGAGTGCAGTAGCATGAACATGGCTCATGGCAGCCTTGACTTCCCAGATTCAAGTTCAAGCAATCCTCCAGGCTCAAACAATCCTCCTGCCTCAACCTCCTGAGTAGCTGGGACTACAGGCATGTGCCACCATGCCTGGCTAATTTTTTTTTATTTTTTGTAGAGAAGCGGTCTCATTATGCTGCCCAGGCTGGTCTCGAACTCCTGAGCTCAAGTGATTCGCCTACCTTGGCCTCCCAAAGCACTGGGATTACAGGCATGAGCCACCGCTCCTGGCCTCCTGTAATTCTAAATGCAGTTCTGCCACTATTCACCCAGATAGTGCAGACTCCACCCACAGGTTAAGGGCACACAGTCCCCATCAAGACTGCTCTCATTTCAGATACCAGCTACAAGTTTGGGGATCCCCAGCCACCCACATTTCTGATCAACTGCCTGCAAATTCTCATGACCCCTTCAGGTTCCATAATTCACTAGAATGACTCCCAGAACTTAGGAAAATGCTATACTTACGATTTCAGTTTGTTTTTTGTTTTGTTTTGTTTTGTTTTGTTTCTGTTTGTTTGTTTTTTGAGACAGTGTCTTGCTCTTTCGCCCAGGCTGGAGTGCAGCGGTGCGACCTCAGCTTACTGCAACCTCTGCCTCCCGGGTTCAAGCAATTCTCCTGCCTCAGCCTCCCAAGTAGCTGGGACTACAGGCGCCCGCCACCACCAAGCCTGGCTAATTTTTATATTTTTAGTAGAGATGGGGTTTCACCATGTTAGCCAGGATAGTCTCACTCTCTTGACCTGGTGATCCACCCGCCTTGGCCTCCCAAAGTGCTGGGATTACAGGCATGAGCCACTGGGCCTGGCCCTGATTTCAGTTTTCTTAACAAGATACAAATCAGGACCTGCCAAATGAGGAGATACATAGGGTGAGGTCTGGGAAGGTCCCAAACACAGAGCTCCTGTGTCCTTCCCCATAACGTCAGCACACATCACTCTCTCTATGCCTTCCCCACTCCAAGAGTGATGGGTTCACCAGCCAGGAAGCTCCAGAGCTCGGTGTCCTGAGTTTTTATTGGGGTTTCAGTATGTAGGCAGGATTGATCCAATTACTCCTTCAGTGTTTCAGTTTTGTTTGTTTGTTTTTTTGAGACCCGGTCTTGCCCTGTTGCCCAGGCTGGAGTGCAGTGGCATAATCATAGCTCACTGCAGCCTCAACCTTCTGGGCTCAAGGGATCCTCCCACCTCTCAGCCTCTTGAGTAGCTGGAACTACAGGCACATGTCACCACCCTGTCCAGCTAATGTTTGTATTTTTCGTAGAGACGGGGTTTCACCATATTGTCCAGGTTGGTCTCAGGCTCCTGAGCTCAAGTGATCCTCCTGCCTTGGCCTCCCAAAGTGCTGGGATTACAGGCATGAGCCACCTCACAAGGCCTCGGGAGTTTTTAGTGGGGTCTCATTACACAGGAAGGATTGACTGAATCGTTGGCCTTGTGATTGAACTTTATCTCCAGTCCCCCTTTCGGTCAAGTGGCTGCAAATTCCAACCCTCATGGTTGATGTATCTGGCATGACCAGCCCCCATCCTAAGCCACTCCCTCATATAAACCCAAGTGTGGTCCAGGGCCCTGATGAATAACAAAGATTCACAGCACCTGGAAAATTCCAAGGGCTTAGACACTTCCTAGCAGGAACCAGGGACAAATTCTTTACCACACGAGCTCTTCCCATCTTGAAATCCATCATCACGTCTGCAAAGTGTCTTTTGCCATATAAAGTGATGTTCACAGGATCCAGGGATGAGGACATGGTATATTGCAGGTCATCACAAATCTGTGTTAGCCAGGGTTCTCCAGAAGGACTGAACTGATAGGATATGTGTGTGTGTGTGTGTGTGTGTGTGTGTGTGTGTGTGAGATATAGTTAGGATATTTGTCCCCACCCAAATCTCATGTTGAAATGTATCCCCAGTGTTGGAGGTGGGGGCTGGTGGGAAGTGTTTTGCATCATAGGGGCAGATTCTTCGTGAATGGCTTGGACCATCCCCTTGGTGATAAGTGAGCTCTCACTCAAAGTTCACATAAAATCTGGTTGTTCAAAAGTGTGTGATACCTCCCCTGCCACACTGTCTCTTGCTCCTGCTTTCGCCATGTGAGATACCTGCTTCCCCTTTGTCTTCTGCCATGATTGGAAGCTTCCCGAGGCCCCTCCAGAAGCAGATACCTCTGCTATGCTTCCTGTACAGCCTGTAGAACCATGAGCCAATTAAACCTCTTTTCTTCTAAATTACCCAGTCTCAGGTATCTCTTTATAGCAATGCAAGAATGGCCTAACACAGCCGGGTGCAGTGGCTCACGCCTGTAATCCCAGCACTTTGGGAGTCTGTGGCGGGCAGATCACTTGAGGTCAGGAGTTCGAGACCAGCCTGGCCAATATGTTGAAACCCCATTTCTACTAAAAATACAAAAATTAGCCAGGTGTGGTGGCGGGTGCCTGTAATCCCAGCTGCTTGGGAGGCTGAGGCAGGAGAATCACTTGAACCTGGGAGGTGGAGGTTGCAGTGAGCCGAGATCGCACCACTGCACTCCAGCCTGGGTGACAGAATGAGACAGCATCTTGAGGAAAAAAAAAAAAGAACAGCCTAACACAATATTAAAGGGAGTTTATTTGGGAGAATTAGCTCACACAATTATAAGGCGAAGTCCCATAGTAGGCTGTCTGCAAGCCCGGGAAAGACAGAAAGTGGTAGTGTGGCTCAGTCCAAGTCCAAAAGCCTCAAAAATCATGGAGGGAGACAGTGCCACCTTCAGTCTGCAGCCAAAGGCCCGAGAACACCTGGGAGGTCACTGGTGCAAGTGCCAGAGTTCAAAGGCCAAAGAACCTAGAGCCTGATGTCCAAGGGTAGGAGGAGAGGAAACCAAGTGATTGGCACAGCAGAGGAAGAGAGAGGAAGCTGACTCAGCGAGCAAGCCAGCTTCTCCCGCCTTCTTCCACCTGCTTTGTTCTAGCCACGCTGGCGGCCGATGGGATGGTGCCCACTCACATTGAGGATGGGTCTTCCTCTCCCAGCCCACAGACTCAAATATCAACCTCCTCTGATAACATCCTCACAGACACACCCAGAAACAATGCTTCACCAGCCATCCAGGCATCTCCCTCCATCCGGTCAAGTTGACACCGGGTGTTAACCATCACAGCATCACACCACAGGGCAGAGCCATCTGAGATAGACTCCCAGGTGGGACAGCAGTGAGATACTTACCTAGAGGTCTAACTACTTGATGAGCCAGGTTAAGTGATGGTCTGGATGATACAGACAGATTGTAATCAAACATACTGACAATGAGGTGGTGACTCCGGATCGAATGAAGAACAACAGAGACAGAACGACAGACGGACTTCATGGCTGGGTATGGAGGCTCACACCTGTAATCCCGGCACTTTGGGAGGCTGTGGTGGGTGGATCACCTGAGGTCAGGAGTTTGAGACTAGCCTGGCTAACATGGCAAAACCCCATCTCTATTAAAAACACAAAAAAATTAGCCAGGCATGGTTGTGGGTGCCTGTAATCCCAGCTACTCAGGAGGCTGAGGCAGGAGAATCGCTTGATCCTGGAAGGTGGAGGTTGCAGTGAGCTGAGATCACGCCACTACACTCCAGTCTGGGTAACAGAGTGAAACTCCATCTAAAAAAAAAAATTTTTTTTTTAAAAGAACAACAGATGGACTTCAAGTCTGACCGACAGCCTCAATGGGGAGCCCCTGCCAGGCTGTCGTGACAAATGTACAGCAACAGCACGGGCAGGCACAAGAGATTTCAGCCTCTCCCCTGAGGATGGAGCTGAGAAAGTGCCAGCTGTGGCTGAGGCAGAAGGAAGAGAGGCTGAGTGCAGCGGTGTGCACCTGTCATCCTGAAACCCACCCAACAGTCTCATAGAACAGGGGTCCTCATCCCCCAGGCCACAGACCGGTACTGATCTGTGCCCTGTTAGGAGCCAGGCCACACAGCAGGAGGCTAGCAGCAGGTGAGCAGGCAAAGCTCATCTGTGTTTACAGCCACTCTCCTTTGCTTGCATGACCACCTGACCTCTGCCTCCTGTCAGATTAGCAGTGGTATTAGATTCTCACAGGAGCGTGAACCCTATTGTGAACTGCACATTGAGGGATCTAGGTCATAGGATAATCAAATGACTGATGATCTGTCACTGTCTCCCATCACCCCCAGATGGGACTGTCTCAGTTGCGGGAAAACAAGCTCAGAGTTCCCACTGATTCTGCATTATGCAGAGTGGCATAATTATTTCATTACATATTAAAATGTAATAATTATAGAAATAAAGTACACAACAAATGTCACGCAGTTGAATCATCCTGAAACCATCCCCCACCCCAGTCTGTGGAAAAGTTGTCTGCTGGGTGCGGTGGCTCATGCCTGTAATCTCAGCACTTTGGGAGGCTGAGGTGGGCAGATTACCGGAGGTCAGGAGTTTGCGACCAGCCCAGCCAACATGGTGAAACCCCGTCTCTACTAAAAATACAAGAATTAGCCGGCCGTGGTGGTGTGCGCCTGTAATCCCAGCTATTCGGGAGGCTCAGGTGGGAGAATGGCTTGAATCTGGGAGGCGGCATTTGCATTGAGCCGAGATCGCGACACTGCACTCCAGCCTGGGCAACAGAGCAAGACTCTGTCTCTAAAAAAAAAAAGAAAAAGAAAAATTGTCTTCTCCAAAACCGGTCCCTGGTGCCAAAAAGATTAGGGATTGTTGCCATAGACAGTTCTTTTCAATAAACATAGGAATTGACCCTGTGGTCTTTTTTTTTTTTTTTTTTGAGATGGAGTCTCGCTCTGTCGCCCAGGCTGGAATGCAGTGGCGCAATCTCGGCTCACTGCAAGCTCCACCTCCTGGGTTCACGCCATTCTCCTGCCTCAGCCTTCCGAGTAGCTGGGACTATAGGCATGCACCACCACGCCCAGCTAATTTTTGTATTTTTAGTAGAGACAGGGTTTCATCATGTTGGCCAAGCTGGTCTCAAACTCCTGACCTCCAGTGATCCACCTGCCTCGACCTCCCAAAGTGCTGGGATTACAGGTGTGAGCCACAGCGCCCAGCTTGACCCTGTGGTCTTAAAGCTTGAAATTTAGAGTTAGTTTTATCTGGCCAGGCGCGGTGGCTCACGCCTGCAATCCCAGCACTTTAGGAGGCTGAGGTGGATGAATCACTTGAGCTCAGAAGTTCGAGACCACTCTGGCCAACTTGGCAAAACCCTGTCTCTACTAAAAATAGGAAAAATCAGCCAGGCATGGTGGCGGGCGCCTGTAATCCCAGGTACTCAGGAGGCTGAGGCAGGAGAATCGCTTGAACCAGGGAGGGGGAGGTTGCAGTGAGCCAAGATCGCGCCACTGTACTCCATCCTGGGCAGCAAGAGTGAAACTCTGTCTCAAATAAACAAACAAAAAAAAATTTGTTTTATCTGAGTTCCTTCTCAGGAAAGGACCCCCAGGCTCTCAAAAATCATCAGAGTTGAAATTCAGCAGATCATCACATGCAGACGATGAGACACCAGGCCGCTCATTCATCATGATTGCTTCCTGACCCCTCCCACGTTCCTGTTTTACCACATATTGTTCTATTTCTCCCCTGCTATATAAACCCCTAATTTTAATCGGCCAGAGAGATGGATTTGAGACTGAGCTCCTATCTCCTTGGTTGCAGCATCCAATTAAAGCCTAAAGCCTTCTTGCTTGGCAATAATCCTTGCCTCGGTGATTGGCTATCTGTGCGGTGAACAGCAGGACCTAGAGCAAACCCCTGGTATTTCTGTAAACACTCCCAGCACTTTGGGAGGTGGAGGTGGGAAGATCACTTGAGTCCAGGAGTTTGAGATCAGCCTGGGGCAACATACCAAGACCTCATCTCTACTTAAAAAATAGGCTGGGCACAGTGGCTCACGCCTGTAATCCCAGCACGTTGGGAGGCCGAAGTGGGCAGATCACCAGAGGTCAGGAGTTCAAGACCAGCCTGGCCAACATGGTGAAACCCTGTCTCTACTAAAAATACAAAACTTAGCCGGGCATGATGGTGGGTGCCTGTAATCTCAGCTACTCGGGAGGCTAAGGCAGGAGAATCGCTTAAACCCAGGAGGCAGAGGTTGCAGTGAGACGAGATTGTGTCAGTACACTCCAGCCTGGAAAACAGAGAGGGACTCTGTCTCAACATAACATAAAATAAAATAAAATAAAATGAAATAAAATAAAATAAAAATAAAAAATAAAAGGCTGGGCATGGTGGTGCACACCTGTATTCTCCTGTACTTGGAAGGCTGAAGCAGAAGGATTGCTTGAGCCCAGGAATTCCAGGCTACAGTGAGCTATAATTGTACCACCACACACCAGTCTGGCAGAGACCCCAGACAGCAGAGTTAAATTGGAACTGCCCTGGGATCCTATCCATGGCCAGAGCATGCCCTGGAGCCCCTGGTACCCCCAGGCTCAGATTCTGGGGGCAGCAGGGCCCAAGGGAGCTCCAGGTCAGGAGCCCAGAGAGCCAAGTGGCTGGCCTGGATATGTCCATCCTCTCCTCGCCACCTGCCATCTGCATTTATGATCAGCTCACAGGCCCTACCTCCCAGTTGCCTGGCTCTAACCCACCAGTGTTCCAGAAGGCCCATAACGACCCCAAATGAGAGAGTCAGGTCCCAGGCCCCAGGCCACACCCTCCACTCCAAGATTCAACTTCTCTGGGAAGAAAGGAATCCCTGGAGCCTATCCCTATTTCTGGAACAGACCTTAACCTTCAGTTGGCTTTTGTTTTCCTGGAATATTGGTGGTGCCAGAAAGACTATTCTAAAGGCTGACAGGTGGCTGAGTGTGATGGCTCACGCCTGTAATCCCAGCACTTTGGGAAGCTGAAGTGCGAGGATCATTTGAGACCAGGAGTTTAAGCCCAGCCTGGGTAACATAGTGAGAACCCCATCTCTATAAAAAGAAAATTTTAAATTAAATGAGCTGGGCATGGTGGTACATGCCTGTAGTCCTATCTACTCAGGAGGCTGAGGCAAGAGGCTTGAGCCCAGGAGTTCAAGGTTACAATGAGCTACGATCACATCACTGCAGCAGTCCACCCTGGGTGACACAACAGGATCCTGTCTCTACTTCAAAAAACAAGCAAGCAAACAAACAAAACAAAATAAAATAAAATAAAACAAAAAACAGGCTAGGTGCGGTGGCTCACGCCTGTAATCCTAGCACTTTGGGAGGCTGAGACAGGTGGATTGATTGCCTGAGTCAGGAGTTTTCAACCAGCCTGGACAACATGGTGAAATCCCGTCCCTATCAAAAGTACAAAAAATTAGCCGGGTGTGGTAGCATGTGCCTGTGGTCTCAGCTACTCAGAAGGCTGAGATGGGAGGATCACTTGAACCTGGGAGGTGGAGGTTGCAGTGAGCTGAGGTCACGCCACTGCACCCAACCTGGGTAACAGAGCACTAGCCCATCTCAAAAAAAAAAAAAAAGGGGGCTGATAGGGGTGCAGGAAGCGGCCTGTGCCTGACAAACCGTGTGACATTTCCCCAGAGCCTGATGGGACCGACGCCAGACCCAGGCTGAGCCCCGTCAGCATTCTCAAGACAGACTCACTTTCCTGGAGTTGCCAGGGGCTCTGAGAAGCCCCTGTAAGACCTGAAATACACCTGTAACAACCCTGGGGCACAACACCAATTGCACAGAACACCGTCAAGGTCTGTAGTAGGCAAAAAAATGCCTTCCCCAAAGATGTCCCTGTGCCAATCCCCAAATCTGTGAATATGTCATACCTTAGGTAGGTATCACAAAGGGATTTTGCACATGTGATTAAAGTAAGAGTCCTGGCTGGGTGCCGTGGCTCATGCCTGTAATCCCAGCACTTTGGGAGGCCAAGGCAGGCAGATCACTTGAGGTCAGGAGTTCGAGACCAGCCTGACCAACATGGTGAAACCCCGTCTCTACTAAAAATACAAAAATTAGCCAGGCATGGTGGCACATGCCTGTAATCCCAGCTACTCGGGAGACTGAGGCAGGAGAATCGCTTGAACCCGGGAGGTGAAGGTTGCAGTGAGCCGAGATAGCACCACTGCACTCCAGCCTGGGCAACAGAGCCAGACTCCTTCTCAAAAAATTAAAAAAATAAAAAGACTCCTAAAATGGGAGAGATTATTTTAGGTTATCTAGGTGGGCCTGAAGTAATGACAGGTGTCCTTAAAAGTGAATGAGAGAGGCAGGAGAAAATCAGAGAGGCAGAAGCCCTTCAGAAGGGGCAGAGTGCTGTGATGTGAGAGCTCCACCCACCATTGCTGGCTTTAAAGATGGAGGAAGGGGGCCAGGTGCAGTGGCTCATGCCTGTAATCTTTGCACTTTGGGAGTCTGAAGTGGGCAGATCACCTGAGGTCAGGAGTTCGAGACCAGCCTGGCCAACATGGCAAAACCGTCTCTACTAAAAATACAAAAAATTAGCTGGGCGTGGTGGTGCACGCCTGTAATCCCATTTACTTGGGAGGCTGAGGCAGGAGAATGGCTTGAACCCGGGAGGCAGAAGTTGCAGTGAGCCAAGATTATGCCACTGCAATCCTAGAACTTTGGGACACCAAGGTGGGAGGATCTCTGAGACCCATGAGTTCAAGACTAGCCTGGGCAATATAGGGAGACCTCGTCTTCACAAAAACAATTTGAAAACTTAGCTGGACATCGTGGCACATGACTGTGGTCCCAGCTACTCAGAAGGCTGAGGTGGGAGGATCACTTGAGCCTGGGAGCTGGAGGCTGCAGTGAGCTATGATTGCACCACTGCATTCTAGCCTGGGCAACAGACTGAGATCCTGTCTCCAAAAAAAAAAAAAAAGGGGGGGCCAGGCACAGTGGCTCACACCTGTAATCCCAGCACTTTGGGAGGCCAAGGCGGGTAGATCACCTGAGGTCAGGAGTTTGAGACCAGCCTGACAAACATGGAAAAACCCCGTCTCTACTAAAAATACAAAATTAACCAGGCGTGCTGGCACATGCTTGTAATCCCAGCTACTTGGGAGGCTGAGGCAGGAGAACTGCTTGAACCCAGGAGGTGGAGGTTGTGGTGAGCTGAGATCACGCCATTGCAATGCAGCCTGGGCAACAAGAGCAAAACTCCATATCAAAAAAAAAAAAAAAGAAGGAGAAAAGGACCAAGAGCCGAGGACGTCAGTGGCTGTTTCAGTCTGTTCAGGCTGCTATAACAAAACACCATAAACTGAGTTGCTTCTAAACAACCACACATTTTTGGCTCACAATTCTGGAGGCTGGGAAGTCCAAAACCAACATGTTGGCAGACTCTGTGTCTTGTGAGGGCTCTTTTCCTGGTTCACAGATGGCCATGTTCTTGCCATATCTTCACATGGTAGAAAGGGCAAGTAAGTCTCTGATGATTGATGAGGGCACTAATTCCATGCATGAGGGCCCCACCCTCATGACCTAATCACCCCCTAAAGCCTCCACCTTCTAATACCGTCATCTTGGAGGTTAGGTTTCAACACATGAATTCTGGAAAGACACAAACTTTCAGACCATAGCAGCCACTTCTAGAAGTTACGTAAGGCAAAGAAATGAATTCTCCCCCAGAGCCCCCAGAAGGATGCAACCCTGCCATCATCTTAATATAAGTCCAATGGGATCAGTGTCAGACTTCTGATCTTCAGAATAGTGAGATAATAAGTTTGCATTGTCTGAAGTCACTAAATTTGAGATAATTTGTTAACTGCAGCAGTAGCTGACTAATACAAAAGCTTAGCTGGAGCTCACCCATATCACAACAGTAACCACTTGTGACTATTTCATAGCATGCCTTAATAGGTCTGTAAGTACCTGTACACCCCCATGGAAGTAACTCAACTCAAGAAAAACCACTGGAAACACCTGCAATAAACCTTTAACACCCCTAACATGTTACCACCTAAGATATAAGTGTAACTCTCTCCTTGCCTAAAAATACACACAGGTAACTTACCTTATCTAGGGTGGCCACATGTCTCTCTTTGTCCAATTTTCACTTGACCCAGGTATAAATCTTATTTTCTTTTCTTTTTCTTTCTTTTTTTTTTTTTTGAGATGAGGTCTCACTCTGTCACCTAGGCTGGAGTGCAGTGGTGCGATCTTGGCTCACTGCAACCTCTGCCTCCCGGGTTCAAGCAATTCTTCCACCTCAGTCTCCCGAGTAGCTGGGATTACAGGGGCTCACCGCCACGCCCAGCTAATTTTTGCATTTTTAGTAGAGATGGGGTTTCACCATGTCGGCAAGGCTAGTCTCAACTCCTGACCTCAAGTGATCCACCTGCCTTGTTGTCCAAAGTGTTGGGATTACAGGTGTGAGCCACCATGCCCAGCCATGATGTAATTTATATACAATAAGATGCACCCATTTATTATAATCATTAGGATGGCTGCCATCAAAAAAATTACAGAACATAAAAGTACTGGTGAGAATGTGACAAAATTGTGCACTATTGGTGGGAATGTAAAATGGTACAGCCACTATGGAAAAAGCTTCTGGCAGTTCCTCAAATAAATTATAAATAGAATTGCCATATGGCTCAGGAATTCCATTTCTGGGTATGTGGCCAAAAGAACTGAAAGCAGGGTCTCAAAGAAATATTTGTACACTCATGGTCATAGCAGTATTATTTACAATAGTCAAAAGATTGAAGCGGTCAGATGTGGTGGCTCTCGCCTGTAATCCCAGCACTTTGGGAGGCCGAGGCAGGCGGATCACTTGAGGTCAGGAGTTCCAGACTGGCCTGGACAACATGGGGAAATCCCGTCTCTACTAAAAATACAAAATTAGCCGGGCGTGGTGGTGTGTGCCTGTAATCCCAGCTACTCAGGAGACTGAGGCAGGAGAATTGCCTGAACCCAGGAGGTGGAGGTTGCAGTGAGCCAAGATCATGGCACTGCACTCCAGCTTGGGTGACAGAGGAAGACTCCGTTAAAAAAAAAAAAAAAAAAAAAGATTGAAGCAACCTAGGTGTCCATAAACAGATGAATGGATAAGTGGAATGTGCTCTATCCGTACGATAGAATATAATTCAGCCCTAAAAAGGAAGGAAATTGTGG
This sequence comes from Gorilla gorilla gorilla, assembly GCF_029281585.2. NCBI lineage: Eukaryota > Metazoa > Chordata > Mammalia > Primates > Hominidae > Gorilla > Gorilla gorilla. The sequence goes on along the minus strand of NC_073244.2, from coordinate 13,578,970 downwards.
GCCAGACGTGGTGGCTCACGCCTGTAATCCCAGTACTTTGGGAGGCTGAGCTGGTGGATCATTTGAGGTCAGGAGTTCGAGACCAGCCTGGCCAACATGGTGAAACCCCGTCTCTACTAAAAATACAAAAATTAGCTGGGTGTGGTGGTGCACACCTGTAGTCCCAGCTACTTGGGAGGCTGAGGCAGAAGAATTGCCTGAACCCGGGAGGTGGAGGTTGCAGTGAGCAGAGACTGTGCCACTGTACTCCAGCCTGGGTGACAGAGCGAGACTCCATCTCAAAAAAAAAAAAAAGGAAGGAAATTCTGACACAGGCAGTTATGCTAAGTGAAATAAGCCAGCCACAAAAAGACAAATATGGTATGATTCCACATTATTCCACTCATAGGAGGTCCCCAGAGTCAACTCACTCACAGACACAAAAAGTCAAACGGGGGGTGCCAGGGGCTGGGGCACGGGGCAATGGGTAGTTGTTGTTTAATCGGTAAAGTTTCAGTTTTTGTTGGTATTTTTTTTTCAGTTTTATAAGATGAAACAATTCCAGAGATTGGTTGTGCAACAATGTGAATATACTTAACACTACTGAGCTGTATGCTTAAAATAGTTAAAATGGTCAATTTTTTGTTATGGTATTTTACTTCAATTTAAAAAATTTTTAATTGTTTAATGTACTCATTTCAAGTTTACAATTCAGTGAGGTTTTTTTGTTTTGTTTTGTTTTTGTTTTTGAGACGGAGACTCCGTCTGTTGCCCAGGCTGGAGTGCAGTGGTGCAATTTCAGCTCACTGCAACCTCTGTCTCCCAGGTTCAAGCGATTCTCCCTCCCCAGCTTCCTGAGAAGCTGGGATTACAGGCTCCCACCACCACACTGGGCTAATTTTTGTGTTTTTGATAGAGATGGGGTTTCACCATGTTGGCCAGGCTGGTCTCAAACTCCTTAGCTCAAGTGACCCACCCACCTCGGCCTCCAAAAGTGTTGGAATTACAGGCGTGAGCCACGGCGCCTGGCCTAGTTATTTTTAAATGTACAATTAAATTATTATTGACTGTAGTCACTCTGCTGTACTATTAAATAGTAGATCTTAGTCATTCCTTCTAATTGTTATTATCACTTTTTTTTTTTTTTTAAGATGGAATCTCGCTCTGTCACCCAGGCTGGAGTGCAGTGAGGTGATCTTGGCTCACTGCAACCTCTGCCTCTTGGATTCAGGCAGTTCTCCTGTCTCAGCCTCCCGAGTAGCTGGGATTACAGACGCATACCACCACACCCGGCTAATTTTTGTATTTTTAGTAGAGACAGGGTTTCTCCATGTTGGCCAGGCTGGTCTCAAACTCCTAACCACAGGTGATCCACCCACCTCAACCTCCCAAAGTGCTGGGATTACAGGTGTGAGCCACCGTGCCTAGCCAAATCAAGCTTATTCACAACATATGTATTGCCTTAAGGCGGGGCGAGTCACAAGGTCAGGAGTTCAAGACCAGCCTGGCCAACATGGTGAAACCCCTTCTCTACTAAAAACACAAAAAAATTAGCTGGGCGTAGTGGCTGGTGCCTGTAATCCCAGCTACTTGGGAGGCCTGAGGCAGGAGAATCACTTGAACCCAGGAGGGGGAAGTTGCAGTGAGCCAAGATCGCACCACTTCATGCCAGCCTCGGCGACAGAGTGAGACTCCGTCTCAAAAAAAAAAAAAAAAAACAAAACCTACTTTCTGAGTAATTTTTGAGTATACAATATGTGATTATTAACTATAGTCACCATGATGTACAATAGATCTCTTGAACTTGCTCCTCCTCTCACTGAAATGTTGTATCCTTTGGCCACCATCTCCCCAGTCCCCGCCCCACCCCGCCCACCACCACCTGCCTCTGGTAACAAATATGTTCACATAATTTTGACTAAAAAAAAAAAGTTACAGCCAGGTGCGGTGGCTCACGCCTGTAATCCCAGCACTTTGGGAGGCCAAGGTGGATCACCTGAGGTCAAGAGTTTGAAACCAGCCTGGCCAACATGGTGAAACCCTGTCTCTATTAAAAATACAAAAATTAGCCCATGGTTGCTCACACCTGTAATCTCACGATTTTGGGAGGCCTGAGGTGTGAGGACCACTTGAAGCTAAGAGTTGGAGACCAGCCTGGGCAACATAGCGAGATTTGTCTCTACAACAACAAGGCCAGGTGTGGTGGCTCACACCTGTAATACCAGCACGTTGGGAGGCCGAAGCGGGCAGATCACAAGGTCAGGAGATCGAGACCATCCCGGCCAACATGGTGAAACTCTGTCTCTACTAAAAATACAAAAAATTAGCCAGGTCTGGTGGCGTGTGCCTGTAGTCCCAGCTACTTGGGAGGCTGAGGCAGGAGAATTGCTTGAACCCAGGAGGCAGAGGTTGCAGTAAGCCGAGATCGTGCCACTGCACTCCAGCCTGGTGACAGAGTGAGACTCCATCTCAAAAAAAAAAAAGTTTTTTTAATTAGCTGGATGTGGTGGCACATGCCTATAGTCCCAGGTACTCAGGAGGTTGAGGTGGGAGGATCCCTTGAGCCCAGGAGTTGGGAGGTTGCAGTGAGCTACGATGGTGCCATTGCACTCCAGCCTGGGTGACAGAGTAAAACCCATCTTAAAAAAAAAAAAAAAAAAAAAAGGAAAAAGAAAAAAAAAAAGAAAGGGCCTTCTTATGTGTACCCCATCTGTCCTGTCCGACCAGACAGAAACTTAGTCCTAAAAATAAAAATATTTTTAAAAAAACTTTTTCTGAGATAGAGTTTCACTCTGTCGTCGAGGCTGGTATGCAGTGGTGCCATCGTAACTCACTGCAGCCTTGACCTCCTGGACTCAAGTGATCCTCCTACCTCAGCCTTCCGAGTAGCTGGAACTACAGGCACACACCACCATGCTTAGCTATTTTGTTTTTGTTTTTGTTTTTTGTAGAGATGGGTGTCTTGCTATGTTGCCTAGGCTGGTCTTGAACACCCGGCCTCAAGTCATCCTCCTGCCTTGGCCTCCCAAAGCACTGAGATTACAGGTGTGAGCCACCATTCCTGGCCAAAAAAAAAATTTTTTAATTAGAAAAAAAAAAGAAAAAAGAAAAATCTGGCTGGGTGCGGTGGCCCATGCCTGTAATCCCAGCACTTTGGGAGGCCAAGACGGGTGGACCACCTGAAGTCAGGAGTTCGAGACCAGCCTGGCCAACATGGAAAAACCGCATCTCTACGAAAAAATACAAAAATTAGCTGGGCGTGGTGGTGCACGCCTGTAATCCCAGCTACTCAGGAGGCTGAGGCAGGAGAATTACTTAAACCTGAGAAGCAGAGGTTGCAGTGAGCCGAGATCATGCCATTGCACTCCAGCCTGGGTGACACAGCGAGACTGATGAAAGAAAAGAAAAGAAAAGAAAAGAAAGGAAAGGAAAGGTAACATAAGGTAAGGTAGGGTAAGGAAAGGAAAGGAAGAAAGAAAAAAGAAAAGGAAAGAAAGAAAAAGGAAAGAAAGGAAGAAAGAAAGGAGGCAGGGAGGGAAGGAGGGAGGGAGGGAAAGAGAGACAGAGATAGAAAGGAAGGAAGGAAGGAAGGAAAAGAAAATTGTCATAGTGAAATGTTGGGGTTCAGGTCATGGTTGCTGCCCTCCTGGGGCCCGCAGTCTGGCAGAGAGAGGAAGAGGTGGTGAGGACAGATAGAGGGTGTGCCCACGTGGTGAGGTTTGACATGAACAATTTTGGAAAAGCAATTCCCCCTCCACTGCATTTCCAGCCTGGGGAGTAGGGTACAGGGAGAGAAAAGTAGGGTGTGCCCTGAAGAGACCAATGGGGTTTTGTGCTGGAAAGCAGGGCATGGAGGCAGAGAGGGGCACCTTCCAGCCACTCCCTGATTGTTTTTAGGGGGTGTCCCCACCACTAGCCCCCTGAGTGACCACAGGGCAACTCTCTCTGGGGCTCAGTCAGCAAATTGCTGGTGACCTTGGAGCCCAGCTAGGGTTTCCTGGATAGAGCAGCCCCATGGTGATCCCCCTTTCCAAAGTCATGACTTTGAGACAGAGTAGTCTGTTCTTATCAGCCTCCCACCCCTCTCCCCCTGATCCCAGGAAACCCCCTCAGATCCCGAGGGCTTCTTCTTAGGAAGGCTGGGGAGTGTGGGGAAGTCCCCAGGGTGCTCTCCAAAGAAGCGGGGGCAGACAGAGTCTCGTCAGGCCTGTCCCCCAAACCCCCATGAGGGTTCTTACCTTTCCTGTGTCCCCAGAGTCAGACACAGCTCAAAAGGATGAATGTAGCAGACGCCAACAAAAAGCCCAGAGTTTGGGCCAGGCACGGTGGCTCACTCCTGTAACCCCAGCACTTTGGGAGGCTGAGGCGGGTGGATTATTTGAGGCCAGGAGTTCGAGACCAGCCTGGCCAACATAGGGAAACCCCGTCTCTACCAAAAATTAGCCGGGCATGGTGGTGCATGCCTGTAGTCCCAGCCACTGTGAAGGCTGAGGCTTGAGAATCACTTGAACCTGGGACACGGAGGCTGCAGTGAGCCGAGATCAGGCCACTGCACTCCAGCCTGGGCAATAGAGCGAGACTCCTCTCAAAAACAAATAATAATAATAATAACAACATCTGTCTCCTAGGGTATAGTGGTCAGCTGAATAACACCTCCCCAAAGATGTCCACATTCTAATCCTGGGAACCTGTGAACAGGTTACCTTACATGGCAAATGGGGCTCTGCAGATGGAATTACGTTAAGGGTCTTGAGATGGGAGATCACTCTGGATTATCCAGGTGGCCCAATGTCATCACAGAGTCCTTACAAGAGGAGGCAGGAGGATGAGAGTCAGAGAGAGATTGGAAGAGGCTGTGCTTCTGGCTGTGAAGATGAAGGAAGAGCAGGACATGTTGGCTCATGCCTGTAATCCCAACGCTTTGGGAAGCCGAGGCAGGAGGATTGCTTAAGGCTGGTAGCTGGGGACCAGCCTGGGCAACATAGCGAGACCCTTGTCTCTACAAAAAAACAATATTTTTTTTTTGAGGTGGAGATCTCGCTCTGTTGCCAGGCTGGAGTGCAGTGGCACGATCTCAGCTCACTGCAACCTCCGCCTCCTGGGTTCAAGTGATTCTCCTGCCTCATCCTCCCGAGTAGCTGGGATTACAGGCATATGTCACCATGCCCAGCTAATTTTTGTATTTTTAGTGGAGATGGGGTTTCACCATGTTGGCTGGGATGGTCTCGATCTCCTGACCTCGTGATCCGCCCACCTCGGCCTCCAAAAGTGCTGGGATTACAGGCGTGAACCACCACACCCGGCCTACAAAATAATTTTAAAATTAGCTGGGCAGGTGGCATGTGCCTGTGGTCCAAGCTACTCAGGAGGCTGAGGTGGGAGGATCTCCTGAGCCCAGGAGGTCAAGGATGCAGTGAGCCGTGATCATACCACTGCACTGCACTCCAGCCTGGGCAACAGAGTGAGACCATCTCTCCAAAAATAAAACAGAAAGGCAGGCCATTGTCACTGGAGGGGCATACAGAGGGGGCAATACAGAGGAGAAGGTGTCAGCCACGCAGGGCCTTGCTGGCTGCTGGATTGGGAGCTGCTTAATTATGTGAGAGATATTTTTCAGGAAATTGCACTAAAAATGCTCCCATTTTTAGAGCCTCCCTATATCTGGCATTGGGCTGAAGGCTTTACGCACACAGCAACCTATGTGAGAGATTTTACAGACGAGGTTATCCCCATTTTACAGATGAGGAAACTGGGGCCCAGAGAGGATTAAGTCACACAGCAGGTAAAGGGGTGCAGCTGGGCTGGGAACCCATGGCCTTTAGTTACCCACATCAGGGGTTACACAGTGGTGGCAGTTACCAGGTGTGTCCAGCAAAGCAGCAGCACCCGCCACTGTCCTGGCAGACCCAGAAGCCGGCATGAGATCAGCAGGGACGGAGGAGAAAAACACACGATCCCACACCAAAGTCCCCGGGGGTCTGGGGGCCTGGGTCCCTGAGGATGAGGTCTGGAGGCCTGGATTCCTGGGTCTTTAAGATACTAAGCCTCACTCACGCCTGTAATCCCAGCACTTTGGGAGGTCGAGGTGGGTGGATCACCTGAGGTCAGAAGTTCAAGACCAGCCTGGCCAACTTGGTGAAACCCCATCTCTACTAAAAATACAAAAATTAGCTCGGTGTGGTGGTGGGTGACTGTAATCCCAGCTACTCGGGAGGCTAAGGCAGGATAATCGCCTGAACCTGGGAGGTGGAGGTTGCAGTGAGCCGAGATCGCGCCACTGCACTCCAGCCTGGGTGACAGAGTGAGACTCCATCTCAAAAAAAAAAAAAAAAAAAGAAGAGGCTAAGCCTGGGTCCCTGAGGATGGGGTCTTGGGGCCTGGCTTCCTGGGTCCCTATGGGGCTGGAGGCTTGGGTCTCTCAGGGATTGAGAGGCTGGAGTCCTAACCTCCTGGGTCCCTGAAGGGCTGGGAATTTGAGTTCCTGAAGATGGGGTTTGGGGGCCTGTCTTCCTGATCCTTAGGGAACTTAGCCTGAGTCCCTGAGGGTGGGGTCTGGGGGCCTGGCTTCCTGGGTCTCCAGGAAGTTGAAGGCCTGGGTCTGTGAGGGTGGAGCCCGGAGTCCAGGATTTCGGGGTCTCTGAGGGCGTTCTTGGAAAGAAATCCCCAAATCTCCCAGGCTGGGCCTGGGCTGCTCTCAGAAGCCTCAGGACCTGCTGGCTCAGCTCTCTGGTCCCTAGAAGTATCCTGGGGCCTTGAGGGGAGGGGGCAGGGAGGCAATGAGTGGTCCAGGACCCTGCTCCTGGAGTTCTGGGGGGCCCTCTGGAGGGAAGGGTGTGGACAACCCCATCTCTGTGTCCCCTCTTAGCCTGAGGACTCCCAGCCACACATACCAGTGCCCCCAAGCTCTCCCCACCCCACTGCCACAATCCACACCAAAAAAACAGCCTAGGTTTGAGCTCCAGATCCCGAGGTTCCCGGAAGACAAAAGTGCACATCCAGGCTCTTCTCATCCCACACACCCCTTTCCTCTTCCTGTTGACTGGCTCTCTGCCTGAGTGGGGGTCGGGAAGCGGAGGGAAAGGGGTGCATGTGACCGTGATTCAGGGCCGCCCTCCTGGCCCTTCTAGGAGTGGGGCATAGGTCCTGCCCCTGGGGAGCCCCCAGTCCCAGGACGGGCCCATCCAGTGCAGGAGCTCAAGGCTGGGAAAAAAGGGGGCCTTAGGACTGTGGGTGGCAGGGAGGGGTGGCAGGGAGGCTTCCATACAAATTGGTGCTGCGGGTTGGCTCAGCACTTTAGGCAGCAGCTGCCCGTGCGAAGTCTTGGAGACAGCCTGGTGTTTCCGAATTGTGTGAAGTTAAGGCACTCTGTGGAGTCCTGGAGGAAGAGGTATGGACGTGGCTGGAGAGACCAGCTGCCAGGCCTGAGCAGGCAGGATCCTTGAACTCCAGGACATGGGGAAGCTGGAGCTTTGGGCCCAGGGCAGAAGGGAGCCATGGATGGTTGTAGGCGGAGAGAAGATATGGGCAGGTGGTTGCCGTTCAGGGAAGACACAGAGGAGGGGTTTCAGGGAGACCCTAAAGGAGGCTGTCATGAAGGTCTGGTGGGGGTGAGGACCCTAAGGGGAGCTGTCATGGGGGCTGGAGTTGGGTAAATAGGGAGTGAGTGTTTCATGGGGACACGGTTTCAGTTTGGGAAGATGAGAAAGTTCCGGAGACGGATGGTGGTAATGGTTGCACAACAGTGTGAATGTGTTTCATGCTGCTGAACGGTGCACTTAGAAATGGCTACGATGGTAAATTTTATGTTATGTATATTTTGCCACAATGAAAACAAAATAAAGCGTGATCTAGGAATCATGTTTTCAAAGCAGCGCTTCTCAACCACAGTGACTCTTTTGGCGACTAGTGGCCAGAGATGCTTCTAAACATCCAACAATGCACAGGACAGCATCCCAGCGAGGAATCATCAGTCCCAAAGTCAACAGTGCAGTGTGGGAGAGACCCAGCTTTGAACACACCTCCTCCTGGAAGCCCCCCTGGATTTGACACACCTACTGCCCTTCCTCCCCACCCCTGCACCCTTTCCTTCTCCCCTTCGTAACCCCAGGAGAGGTTAAACAGGTAGGAAAGCCCAGGGCTGTGTCGGGATGGGGTTAGAGTCAGGGTCGCCAGGCTCCATCCCGTTGGGACACAGCGCCAGGCCCTGTCCCAGGTGTGGGGGTTCTGTGATTAGAGCCGCGGACGTGCCTCCGTCCTGTGCAGAGCAGAGCTTAGGGCTGGGATCAGAGCATCGTGGGGTGAGGGGATCAAGTTGTAGTTGAGCTGGGGTTACGGTCAGGGTCGGGGCTGGGATAAGAGCTCAGATGGAGATGGTTGAGGGTTGTTGTTGCTGGACACCCTAAACTCCTTCCTGTTGAATTCTGACCTAGGTCAAACGAGGAGCGAGACGCGGCCTCCCCCAACATGCAGAGGATCCCAAATCTGAAAGAAGAACCGACACCCACAGATCTGGGGCCCACATCCGCACAATTTTCTGTTTTTCCCCCGAAGTGAGCAAGAGGCGTGTTAATACCGCAGAGGGGAAGCGGGTGGGGCAGTCCCGTGACCGGGTCCTTGGGGCCCCAAAACATCCTAGTGTTTGAGCTGAGTCTTGGCAGGAACCCAGCAGGCAGGGGGCTTTCACCCCTGGGAAGGACATGATGGGGCCGGTGGGGTTGGGCTGGGGCACCTGGGCTTGTAGAACTCAGAAACACCAAATTCCAGCTGGGCACGGTGACTCATGCCTGTAATCCCAGCACTTTGGGAGGCTGAGGCAGGAGGATCACTTGAGCCCAGGAGTTTGAGACCAGCCTGGGCAACATAGTGAGACCCCATCGCTACCAAAAATTTAAAAAATTAACCAGGCATGGTGGTGCGTGCCTGTGGTCCCAGCTACTGAGGAGGAGAAAGTAGGAGGATCTCTTGAACCTCAGGAGGTTGAGGCTGCAGTGAGCCGAGATCGCACCACTGCACTCCAGCCTGGGAGACAGAGTGAGACCCTGTCTCTAAAAAAAAATATGGACAATTTTGTTGTATAGTTTAATTTAGTAGCAATGGATGCTGGGCACAGGAATTTGTTTGTTTGTTTGTTTTTTGGGATCGCCCAGGCTGGAGTGCAATGGCGCAATCTCAGCTCACTGCAACTTCCGCCTCCCAGGTTCAAGCGATTCTCCTGCCTCAGCCTCCCGAGTAGCTGGGATTACAGGCACCCGGAACCACTTCTGGCTAATTTTTGCACTTTTCGGTAAAGACGGGGTTTCACTGTGTTGGCCAGGCTGGTCTCAAACTCCTGACCTCAGGTGATCTACTCGCCTCAGCCTCCCAAAGTGTTGGGATGACAGGCATGAGCCACCACACCCAGCCGGACACAGTTCTTAGTGTCTTGTGTGCATATCGACACATCTAATTTTCACCACCACCCTAGGAATTTGATGCTTTGGTGATCAATGCTGCCTTATGTGAAGCACAGAGAGGTTAGGTGACTTGCCAAAGGTCACACAGCACTTCAAAGGAAGAACCAGGAATTTGAACACAGGTAGTGTGGGTCAGGCATCTGCAGCCCTGGCCACTATGCCACCTAGACTTCTATATACTAAGACCCCTTGGCACTTTGCCCACCCTCCTCCTCCTTCCCAAAATGTGTCCCCTGATCCTTAACACCCTCCCCACTCTCAACTGGGGAACTCCAAATCCCCACTCCTGGGTGGGCTACCTCCCAGGTCTCACTCCAGAAGACACCCACCTGTGCCCCTACAACCCACCTCCCAACCAGGAGGGGGCTGGGCTGGGCTGGGCCATCCACTAGGGCTGGACGTTCCCACCGTGTCAGGGAGGGGCCTGGCTGAAATGTCCCCTGGACCCTGCACTCCAGAACAGCTGGGACCATGCTGCCTTGTCTGTCACCCTGGACCAAGTGGCCCTTGGTGCATGCCTGTTGAGTGAATGACTGACTCTGGTGGTCTGAGGCTGTTCATTTTGGGTCCCAAAATGTCCCCTCCACCTTGATATGGGGTAATGGCCGAGGACCCAGATGGTAAAGAAGTGAGGGAGGGGCCGGGTGTGGTGGCTCATGCCTGTAGTCCCAACACTTCGGGAAGCCAACGTGGGTGGATCACTTGAGACCAGGAGTTCAAGACCAGCCTGGTCAACTTGGTGAAACCGCATCTCTACTACAAATACAAAAAATTAGCCAGATGTGGTGGCATGTGCCTGTAATCCCAGGTACTTGGGAGGCTGAGGCAGGAGAATCACTTGAATCCGGGAGGCAGAGGTTATTGGGAGCTGAGATCGTGCCACTGTACTCCAGCCTGGATGACACAGCAAGACTCTGTCTCAAAAAAAGAAAGAAAAAAAAAGGAAGAGAAAGAGTTGGCCGCTGAGCATTGGAGAGGTAGCTGGGGGCTGTTGGGTGGACACAGGGACAGCATTTGAGGCCAAGCCAGGGTGGGGTCACTGGGGGATTTGTCATGGGAGCAGGTAGGGTTGGGGACCCTAAGGGGGGTCTGCCGTGGTGGCCAGGTGGGAGTGGGGACCCTGGAGGGTCTGTTTTGAGGGGCAAGACAGGAGGTAGAGCTCCAAGGAAGGCTGTCATGGGGGTAGGATGGGAGTGGGGAGGCCATGGAGGAGGCTGTCCCAGGGACAAGGCAAACCAGGCAGGGGGAACCCTAAGAGGGGGATGTCACCTGGTCCAGGGGGAAGAGGGAGCAGCTGTGGGGATGGGGAGAAGCAGGTTATTTTTTTGAGAAGAGCCAGGCCCTGGTGCTGGGTGAGCGGTGGGGTGGAAGATCAGGAAGCGCTTGGACAAGGCCTGGGCCTGGGCCGGGGTGTCTGGGTGGATGGACGGACTGTCCCACCAATGGGGATACAAGAGGAGGAGGAGGAGGAAGCTTGGGAATAAGTCCAGCTGGGCCATGTTGAGAGGACATGGGGATGAAGTCTTAGTTCCAGGATGGGGCTGGGATGGAGTTTGGTGTTTCTTTTCTGTTTTTCTTTCTTTTTTCTTTTCTTTTCTTTTCTTTTTTTTTTTTTTTTTGAGACAGAGTTTAGCTTTTGTTGCCCAGGCTGGAATGCAATGGCGCGATCTCAGCTCACCGCAACCTCTGCCTCCTGGATTCAAGCGATTCTCCTGCTCAGCCTCCCGAGTAGCTAGGATTATAGGTGCCCACCACCATGCCCGGCTAATTTTTTTTATTTTTTTTTTGTATTTTCAGTAGATACAGGGTTTCACCATGTTGGCCTTGAACTCCTGACCTCAGGTGATCCACCTGCCTCGGCCTCCCAAAGTGCTGGGATTACAGGCGTGAGCCACTTCGCCCGGTCTCTCTCTTTCTTTCTCTCTCTCTCTCTCTCTTTCTTTCTTTCATCTGACTATGTTGCCCAGGCTGATCTTGAACTCCTGGGCTCAAGTGATCCACTCACCTCTGCCTCCCCAGTAGCTGGGATCACAGGCATGAACCACCATGCCCTGCTAGTTTTTATAGTTTTTGTAGAGACAACGGCTTGCTCTGTTGTCCAGGCTGGTCTTGAACTCCCAGGCTCAAGTGATCCTCCCACCTCAGCCTCCCAAAGTGCTGGGATTACAGGCGTGAGCCACCGTGCCCAGCCAAAATTGTCCATATTTGACCTGAATATTATCTCACGTATCTTTCTTTTCCCCCGCTTCCCTCCTTCCCTCCTACTCCTCTTTCTCCCTCTCCTTCCTTCTGTCTTTTTTTCCCCTTCCGCTGCCTCTCTCTCCTCTTCCCTTTTTTCTTGCTGGGACTCAAACCTGGGACATTTGACCTGGGAGCCTATTTGCTCAATCATCAAGAGACATAATCTCATGGTGGGGTGTCTGCTGGTAAGTGCCGGGTGGCAGGATCCCAACTCCAGGCTGTCCTTCTAACCCAAGAGGCCCTGCCTCTGCCTAGAGCCTTCCGTGGCTCCCCAGGGCCCTCTGTGATCGGCCATAGTGGTATAATGATTCAGTGTGCAGTAACAGTGGTTCACATCTTGACGCTACTGCTCACCTCCTTCAGCCCTGTGGGAACTTGCTGCTTAACATCTCTAGTTCTCACCCAATTCTCTTACCTGAGAAATGGAGATAATAATAACACGGACTTCACCCGGGTGTGGGGAGCACCAGGAGAGGCCATGCGTGTAATGTTATCCGGGTGGCAAGCCCATATTTAGGTCTATGAAAATAGAAGCTGTCAGTGGCTCTACTTTCAGAAGAAAGTGTCTCTCTTCCTGCTTAAACCTCTGTCTCTGACGGTCCCTGCCAATCGCTCTGGTCGACCCCAACACACTAGGAGGACAGACACAGCCTCCAAACTCCACTAAGTGAGTACGTATCTGGTGTGTTGGGGGTTGGCCATGGGAAGTGGAGATCGAAGCGCCCTTGGAAGAAACGACCTTGGGCTGAGCCTCAAGGGATGACCAGGAGGAGGTCACAGCCAGAGAAGGGAGGTGGTGGGTGGTGAGGGGGCAGGGGTGGGGGCCGCAGTGTGGACAGAATCTCGAGGCATTCGAGTCCCTGATTTGGGGAAGTGAAAGCAGGCCATCTGGTCTAAGATGAGCTTGGTGAGTGCGCTGGGCCGATCACAGAGGGCCCTGGGGAGCCATGGAAGGCTCTAGGCAGAGGCAGGACCTCTTGGGTTAGAAGGACGGCCTGGAGTTGGGATCCTGCCACCCGGCACTTACCAGTAGACACCCCACCATGAGATTATGTCTCCAGATGATTGAGCAAATGGGCTCCCAGGTCAAGGGTCCCGGGTTTGAGTTCCAGTCCCACCACTGCGTGATGGGGACAAATGACTTACCCTCTTGGAACCTCAGTTCCACTGAGAGAGGCCCCACAGAATGAGGACACTCCCCCAGCATCCTGCCAGTAGGTTTACTGAGCACCTACTGTGTGCTGGTGCTTTGAATACTCCCAATTTACAGATGAGCAAACTGAGCTGCTCATCCAGGGAGAAGCCAGGACTCGGGCTCAGGTCTGTCCAGCTGCCTCCCTGGACAGTTCCAGTCCCAGGATGATGACACCTCTGGGTTCCTCTCACAATGTCAAAAGGGCCTGCTTGAGCTGCCGCTAATCAGAGCCTGGCCGCGCCACACCCCACCTCCCTGAGGCTCCGAGAGAAGGGACTTACCTATAGTCAAGCAGCGAAAGAAGGTAGCCTGTGATCTCCAGGCCTGAAGGACCCCAAGTCCCATGCTCCTCAGCACATAGTAGATGCTTTAAAGTCAGAGGACTTGGTCGGGCGCAGTGGCTCACGCCTGTAATCCTAGCACTTTGGAAGGCTGAGGAGGGCAGATCACCTGTGGTCAGGAGTTCGAGACCGGCCCGATCAATATGGTGAAACCCTGTCTCTACTAAAATACAAAAATTAGCCAGGTGTGGTGTTGGGTGCCTGTAATCCCAGCTACTTGGGAGGCTAAGACAGGAGAATCGCTTGAACCCGGGAGGTGGAGGTTGCAGTGAGCCAAGATGGTGCCACTGCCCTCCAGCCTGGACAACAGAGCGAGACTCCACCTCAAAAAATAGAAATATAGGCCATGCCCAGTGGCTCACGCCTGTAATCCCAGCACTTTGGGAGGCCGAGGCGGGCGGATCACGAGGTCAGGAGTTTGAGACTAGCCTGGCCAACATAGTGAAACCCCGTCTCTACTAAAAATACAAAAATTATCTGGTCGTGGTGGCATGTGCCTATAGTCCCAGCTACTCGGGAGGCTGAGGCGGGAGAATCACTTGAACCCAGGAGGTGGAGGTTGCAGTGAGCCGAGATCGTGCCCCTGCACTCCAGCCTGGGCAACAGAGCGAGACTCCATTTCAATAAATAAATAAATAAAGTCAGAGCACTTTACAGACGCCCTGGGGACATTGGCAGAGGAGAAGGCTGAGGCCTGGGTTATGGGCTCTTAGCATTTCTCAGTGGGAAGTGGCACAGAGTAGATGTTTCATAAATGTTTAGAATCTGAAGACCCACTGTGCGCAGACCGGCACCAAAAACCTCAGTTATGCTGTGATCTCATTGGATCCTATCTTGGCCTCATGAGTTGGGTGCTGTCATCAGCCCATTTTACAGAGGGGAAAACTGAGGCTGAGAATGGTTGAATCCTTGGCTGAGGTCACACAGGCAAGGCAATTATAATAAAAGCTGGTGATATTTTTAGCACAGATCACCAACCAACAGTATAGGTGTTCTCGGTATCATCATTTTACGAATGAGGAAAGAAGTTTCCAGGTTAATTAAGCCATTTGTCAAGATCTCATGGGTGCACCTGCTGTGTAGCTCAAGTGTGATGGGCTCTGGAGTGCCCCACTTCTGATCTCAGGCTGCTATCTCTCCACACCAGCTGTGTCTCCCCACTAACCACGCTAGTGAGTCCAGATTGTAGACTAAACAAAATCAGCAAATGGCCGCTGAGTCCCACCAAGTCCCAGATGCTATCCTGCGCTGGTAACTAGGGTTTGACGCCTCACCCTAACCATCATTAAATCCCAAATCAGCCAGAGCTGTGATTGTGCCCGCTGAGTGGACTGCGTTGTCAGGGAGTGAGTGCTCCATCATCGGGAGAATCCAAGCAGGACCGCCATGGAGGAAGGTCAATATTCCGGTAGGAGGACTCTCTGGTTCTAACATTGGCAGAAGCAATGACCCTTAGCTACTGCCTTTCACCCAGAAGAGAAGTGGGGGGCTCCCCAGTCCCTCTCTGGGAAAGAGGGTGAATTTCTAAGAAAGGGACTGGTGTGAGTAAGGAGGTGAGGCCGGACTGACTTTCCTGGCACAGAGCCAGGAAGGAGTGGAAAATTGAGGGCCCCTCCTTTTTCTGATTCAACACCCTCCTGACAAAAACAGAAAAAGAAAAAGAAAAAAAAAAAACGGCTCCAGCTAGGGAGCTGGGAGCCCAATAGAGTCAGAGGCCAAATAGAACAGGAACTTGGAACAAGCAGAATTTAGCATAATGAACCCTCCAAGCCAGGGTGAGTGCAGAGGGCCAGGGACTTGGGGTGGGACATCCAGATAGACCTTTGGGTGGGGCCTGGGAGAGCTTTGGAGGCCTGGATGTTGGATGACACCTGGGAAAGCGGCTGGGGAGTGGCTCCGATGTTGGGGAAGAACTGGGACTCAGTGTCCTGGGTTTAGGGAAGGGACTCCAGGTTGGGGACAGGTTCAGAGGTGTAAGGGTGGGCGCTGGGGGTCAGAGGGGAAGGAAAAAGCAGGACCTAGTCTTCTGGAAGTGAAGCTGGGGGCCTGGCATTGGTTGTGGGGGCTGAGGGAGTCTTAGCTCTTGGTCCCAGATCTGTCTCTGTGGACAGTGACCCAGCTCTGAGTCAGGTAAGGAAGCGGTGCAAATGGAGCTGGGGGTCCACTGAGACCCTCTGCTTCAGTGTGGGCTCTGGACAAGCTCCCAGGCTGTCGGGGGCTCTGGGTAATGGAGAGATGGACAGGGCCAGCGTCCAGCTTCACCCTGCACCCATAGCCAGTCCCTCCACCCCCGGCAGAGATCGAGGAGCTTCCCAGGAGGCGGTGTTGCAGACGAGGGACTCAGATCGTGCTGCTGGGGCTGGTGACCGCCGCTCTGTGGGCTGGGCTGCTGACTCTGCTTCTCCTGTGGCGTGAGGACACCCCCAGCTCCATGTGGTCCCCCCAACTCATGGGGCCCTTCTGTGTTCCCTCCTTCACCCCCATCTCAGAGCTTGGGGAACCCAATGCATCCTCTCAAAACCCAATTTTCCCATCCTGCCTCCCATCTTGCCACTGCCAGCCCTTTCCCATCCCCCACCCTCCAGAGCCCCTCACCCCCCACCCAGCATCCCTGTCCTCCACCCTTTCAGCACCTCCATGGCTTATACCCAAGACCTCCATCCCCAGCTGGGAGGTGGGGTGCAGGCAGGTGGGGGCACTGACAATCCCCCCTCTCCACTCCTCTTCTCTCCCCCTCCCCAGACTGGGACACCACACAGAGTCTAAAACAGCTGGAAGAGAGGGCTGCCCGGAACGGTATGAAGGGGTCAAGGTGGAGGGGCTGGGGGTGAGGGTTAGGATGCCCAGCTCTCATCCCGCTCCTCTCTGGGCCTCAGTGTCCCCTTGCTAAGGAACTGAAGGTCAACCTAAGTTGCTCCCTGTCCTAGGGAAGGCAGGGACCCAGGGAAGCTTGGAAAAGTGCCTGAGAGCATCCTAATACAGATGCTCTTCCGCTTGCAATGGGGTTATGTCCCCATAAGCAAAGTATGTTGAAAATAGTTTAAGTCAAAACTGTGTGGCTGGCTGAAGGCTTTGGCTCCCTACCACTGCCCAGCATTGCAAGAGAGTTAAGGTTTCCACTAAACGCATATTGGTTTCAGACCATTGTAAAGTCGAGCCATTGTAACTCGAGCTATTGTAAGTTGAGCTATTGTAAGTTGGCAGCCTTAAGCATCTGTAGCGTAAGGATTTTGTAACTGCTTTGTGCCTCCATTTCCTCATCTGTAAAATGGTCATAATTTTAGTGCCGTGAGACAGAAACAAGCTCTAAGATTTGTGAAGTACCCTGATAGGTGCCTACTGCTTTCATAGTTAATCCTGGGTGAGGGAGAGGTACACAGGTTCATTATATTCTTGCATATACCTTCCTGAGTACACTCCTCCTGCTCCACTAAATGAACAAACAGCAACAGCAGCTGTTGTGACTATGTGAGAGGGTCCCTGAGCCTGGGGCATGGGCGGGGTCCAAGGACCTGCCTTTGAGGTTCCTGGGATAACTCTTCTCTCCCGCCACTCCAGTCTCTCAAGTTTCCAAGAACTTGGAAAGCCACCACGGTGACCAGATGGCGCAGAAATCCCAGTGTGAGTGACTCCTGGAGTTAGGGTTGCAGGGGAAAAAGCGAGGGGGTCTTGGATGACTTCCTGGACCCAGAGCATTAAGACTCACTGTGCCCCACCCCCGACACCCGGGAACTGCAAACTGAGCAGGTGGTTCTAAGCACCCAGGCAAAGAGGCCAAGGGATGGGTGGGGGGTAGATGGGGGAGACAATGAGGACCTGCTTACCATGAAGCCCCCTCCCCTGCAAACAGCCACGCAGATTTCACAGGAACTGGAGGAACTTCGAGCTGAACAGCAGAGATTGAAATCTCAGGGTGAGAGACTGGGATCGGGGTTATGGATCCAGACTGGGCGGGAAGGAGGGAGTGTCTCAGAGCCCTGGGGAACCACGAGGCCGGGGGGCCAGGCTTGGGGGGCACCCTTGGCCTGTACACATCCTCCCTGAGACCAGCCCTGCGCTCCTGCACACACCAGACTTGGAGCTGTCCTGGAACCTGAATGGGCTTCAAGCAGATCTGAGCAGCTTCAAGTCCCAGGGTGAGGCTTGGGAGGGGATGGGGCAGTGGGGGAGGGAACGGACAAGGAGGGGGCCTGCCAGTCGGTCTCTGAGCACTGCCCCTTGTCGACTCCCCAAGAATTGAACGAGAGGAACGAAGCTTCAGATTTGCTGGAAAGACTCCAGGAGGAGGTGACAAAGCTAAGGATGGAGTTGCAGGTGTCCAGCGGTGAGTGTGTGAGTCTCTGCTCAGGATGACGCGTGACCTCACCTGGGGCTCGGGTGTGTTGGCAAATGTGACAGCACGCATGTGTGACGTGAGGCAGCATGTCTATACATTTGTGTGACCCGAGTGTCATCGGGAGGACACAAAGATATAAGCGCAGGGTGGGGAGTGCGCTTGGATGTGAGGCAGAGGTGTGCGTGACGACGGAAATAGGACTAAGTTTCTGATGGAGCAGGACACATGGGGCATACATAAAACACCCCTTATTTTATTTTTTAAGAGAAGGGGTCTTGGCCAGGCGCGGTGGCTCACACCTGTAATCCCAGCACTTTGAGAGGCCGAGGCGGGTGGATCACCTGAGGTCAGGAGTTCGAGACCAGCCTGACCAACATGGTGAAACCCCGTCTCTACTAAAAATACAAAGATTAGCTGGACGCAGTGGCTCATGCTTGTAATCCCAGCACTTAGGTAGGTCGAGGCGGATAGATTATTTGAGGTCAGGAGTTCGAGACCAGTCTGACCAACATGATGAAACCCCCATCTCTACTAAAACTACAAAAATTAGCTGGGTGTAGTGGTGCGTGCCTGTAGTCCCAGCTACTTGGGAGGCTGAGACAGGACAATTGCTTGAACCTGGGAGGTGGAGGTTGCAGTGAGCCAAGATCACGCCACTGCACTCCAGCCTGGCGACAGAGCGAGACTCCATCTCAATAAAAATTTTAAAAAATTAACCGGGTGTGGTAGCGGGCATACGTAATCCTAGCTACTTGGGAGGCTGAGGCACAAGAATCACTTGAACCCGGGAGGCAGAGGTTGCAGTGAGCCGAGATCATGCTGTCTTCGCACCACTGCACTCCAGGGCAACAGAGCGAGACTCTGTCTCAAAAAAAAAAAGAGAGATGGAGTCTTACTCTTTTGCCCAGGCTGAAATGCAGTGGTGCAATCATAGCTTACTGCAGCCTCCAACTCCTGGGCTCAAGAGATCCTCCTACCTCAGCTTCCAGAGTAGCTGAGACTACGAGTGTGTGCCACCACGCCAGGCTAATTTTTTATTTTCCTGTAGCCATGGGGTCTCACTTTGTTACTCAGGTTGGTCTTGAACTCCTGGACTCCAGCGATCCTTCTGCCTCAGTCTCCCAAAGTGCTGGGATTACAGGCATAAGTCATTGCACCTGGCCCTAGCTAATTTTTTTATTTTTTGTAGCGACAGGATCTCGCTATGTTGCCCAGGCTGGTCCTGAACTCCTGGGCTCCAGCAATCCACTCGCCTCTGCCTCCCAAAATGCTGAGATTACAGGCATGAGCCATCTTGCCTGGCAATTTCTTTCTGATTCCAACTGCGTGCTTTCACAGATTTGGAGACTCCTACAATTTTTTTCCTCTTCTGCGTTAAAGCAGTCCAGTGTTGACCCTTGCTGGGTTCTCCTTGCTGGTGTCCTCTGCCTGATGTGGCCCAGTGAGGAGTTATTAGTAGGATTCTCATGCACATAGCCTTCCTGGTAGATTGTCTGACCAGGCCAGGGAGCCAGACGGGGGTAATGTCTGCAGTGATGGGACAATGGAGATGGTGGCCTCTTTCCCAGGGGTGGCAGTAATGGAGGCAGTGTTGACCTCAGGAGGCTAGCAGGCTGCAGAGAGAGCAGACATTCAGTCACTGTACCCTTAATGTGGGGTAGGGACTAGGTGCACTGGCTCACGCCTATAGTCCCAGCACTTTGGGAGGCCGAGGCAGGAGGATCACTTGAGTCCAGGAGTTTGAGACCAGCCTAGGCAACACAGCAAGATCCTGCCTCAACAAAAACATGAAAAAATTAGCCAGATGTGGTGATGTGTACCTGTAGTCTCATCTACTCAGGAGGCTGAGTTGGGAGGATCACCTGAGCCCAGGAGTTTGAGGCTGCGGTGAGCTAGGATCGAGCCACTGCACTCCAGCCTGGGCAACAGAGTGGGACCTTGCCTCTGAAGAAAAAAAATTAATGTAGGGTACGAACTGGGGTTTTACAGCCCTGCCATTCCGCCAACCAATGCCCCCACCCTTGATTTTTGGTCTTTGACCTCTGGGAAGCCCCAGCTGCCCTAACTGGCACAGAGAAGAGGAAGTTTCTGTGCTTGGTGTGATGGAGTCCCGTCCCCTGGGATGTGAGGTGGCTTTGGGAATCCCAGCCAGAAACCTCAGTGTGGTCCCTCAGGGAGGGGCACAGGGGAAGAGCACTCTGGACCATGACAACTTCTGACAGGTCACCTCCTAATTCTTCCCCAGTCCCTGAAGTCTCCCCGAAATCCAGCCCCACAGCCTGGGATCTGAGCCTGGCTCTGAGGTTGTCTCTGGGTGACTATGTAACAAACAACCAAGACACCTTCCCCTGAAGTTTTCTTTGAGGGCTCAGAAATGTCCTCTTCCTGGTTTTGGGGTTTGGGTTTTTGTCGTTGTTGTTTTTGTTGTTCAGAGACAGGGCCTGGTTCTGTCACCAAGGCTGGAGTGCAGTGGCACAATCATGGCTCACTACGGCCTCAAACTCCTGGGGTCAAGTGATCCTCTCATCTTGGCCTCCCAAATCGCTAGGATTACAAGTATGAGCCACTGCACCTGGCCACCTCTTCCTGTTTTAACGCTGCACCTCCAGAGGGCTGAGTACGGGTTACCATTTCATGGGTGAGAAGCACACCCATCTCAAGCTACTGCAGACCCTAAGCTCCTTAGAAAAATCTGACCACGTGAGGGTGGGCATGGTGGCTCACGCCTGTAATCCCAGCATTTTGGGAAGCCGAGGCAGGAGGATCACTTGAGCCCAGGAGTTCGAGACTGGCCTGGGCAACATGATGAGACCCTGCCTCTTTAAAAAAAAAAAAAAAATCTGTGGCTGGGCATGGTGGCTCATGCCTGTAATCCCAGCACTTTGTGAGGCCGAGGCAGGTGGATCACATGAGGTCAGGAGATCGAGACCAGCCTGACCAACATGGTGAAACCCCGTCTCTACTAAAAATATAAAAATTAGCTGGGCATGGTGGTGCATGCCTGTAATCCCAGCTACTTGGGAGGCTAAGGCAGGAGAATTGCTTGAACCCGGGAGGTGCAGGTTGCAGTGAGCCAAGATAGCACCACTGTACTCTGGCCTGGGAGACAGAGCAAGACTCTGTCTCAAAACAAAACAAAACAAAACAAAAAACATCGGACCACATGTAGTGGAACCTTCCCTGCATATCACTATAGAAAAACCTACTTTCTTAAAGCGGGTTTTTGCTATGTTGCCCAGGCTAGTCTCAAACTCCTGGGCTCAAGCGATCCTCCTGCCTCAGCCTCCCAAGTAGCTGGGATTACAGGTGCACACCACTGCTGAAAATCTATTTTGAAGCAAGAAAGATTTGATCCAGTAAGAGTGGGTTTAACCTCCCACCTGGGAGGCAATAGCAACAATGTCTGGGAGTTTCACTGCAGTGGGGGGAAGGGGAGAAAGAGACCATATTGAGGGATTGTGGGACCTAGTCTTGCAATCCCATTGGCTGTCCTGACCAAAGCCTCCCACTGGAAGAAAATGATCTCAATTTCCCAGACATTGGCTAGGAGTGCTGGTTTGGGGGGTTCTGCCAGTGATGATGACCAGGGCTGTTGCTAGGGATGGCGCTTGGGGAAAGTAATCGCTGGTGGACCTGGCCACAGCACTGGTTTTGCTGTCGGTGCCAGTGATGAAGACATGGCTGGTGTGGTTGGTAAAGATGGTGTTGGCTGTGGTGTGGGTGGTGGAGATAAGCTGCTGCTGGTGATGGGTACCTCTGTTAATGATGTCGGTGATGAAGGTGTTGCTGACCTCGGAGGGGTTTGTTGGTGGTTGAAGTGCTGCTGGCCATGAGGTGTTTGTCATGATGGGGTTGGTGGCTGAGGCACTGTTGGCTATGAGGTGTTTGTGGTGATGATGGTGGTTGAAGCGTTATTGGATATGAATGTGTTTGTGGTGACAGTGATGGCCACTGACGTGCTGCTGGTCATGGTGTTGGTGATTGAAGTATTGCTGGCCATGGATGTATTTACGGTAATGGTGTCAGCAGTTGAAGCATTGATGGTCAAGAGTGTATTTATAATGATGGTGTTGGTGGTTGAGCTGCTTCTGGCCATGAGGTGTTTGTGGTGACATTGGCGTCAGCTGAGGTGTGGCTAACCACGAAGTGTTGATGGTATTAGTGACTGGCGTTCTGCTGGCTGTAAGGTGTTTGTGGTGACAGTGTTAGGGGTTTACGTGTTGTTGGGCATGAATGTGTTCGTGGCGCTGGTGTTGGTAGTTGATGTGTTATTGGATGTGAATGTATTCGTGCCGATGGTGCTGGTGGTTGATGTGTTGATGGATGTGAATGTGTTTGTGGTGCTGGTGTTGGTAATTGATGTGTTGTTTGGCATGAATGTGTTCGTGGCGATGGTGTTGGTAGTTGATATGTTGATGGATGTGAATGTATTTGTGCCAATGGTGTTGGTGGTTGATGTGTTGATGGACGTGAATGTGTTCGTGACAATGGTGTTGGTAGTTGATGTGTTGTTGGACATGAATGTGTTCATGGTGATGGTGTTGGTGGTTGATGTGTTGCTGGACATGAATGTGTTTGTGGTGCTGGTGTTGGTAGTTGATGTGTTGTTGGATGTGAATGTACTCATGCCGATGGTGTTGGTGGTTGATGTGTTTTTGGACATGAATGTGTTCGTGGTGATGGTGTTGGTTGTTGATGTGTTGATGGACGTGAATGTGTTCATGGTGATGGTGTTGGTGGTTGATGTGTTGCTGGACATGAATGTGTTTGTGGTGCTGGTGTTGGTAGTTGATGTGTTGTTGGATGTCAATGTACTCATGCCGATGGTGTTGGTGGTTGATGTGTTGATGGACATGAATGTGTTTGTGACAATGGTGTTGGTAGTTGATGTGTTGTTGGACATGAATGTGTTTGTGACAATGGTGTTGGTAGTTGATGTGTTGTTGGGCATGAATGTGTTCGTAGTGACAGTGTTGGCAGTTGATGTGTTGATGGATGTGAATGTGTTCATGGCGATGGTGTTGGTGGTTGATGTGTTGCTGGACATGAATGTGTTCGTGGTGATGGTGTTGGTGGTTGATGTGTTGATGGACGTGAATGTGTTCATGGCGATGGTGTTGGTGGTTGATGTGTTGATGGACGTGAATGTGTTCATGGCAATGGTGTTGGTGGTTGATGTGTTGATGGACGTGAATGTGTTCATGGCGATGGTGTTGGTGGTTGATGTGTTGATGGACGTGAACGTGAATGTGTTTGTGACAATGGTGTTGGTAGTTGATGTGTTGATGGACATGAATGTATTTGTGGTGATAGTGCTGGTGGTTGAGGTACTTCTGGTTGGGAGGTGTTTGTGGTGACAGTGTTTGCAGTTGCAGTGTTGCTGGCTGTGGAACTGGCAATGTGGTCATTGTGTTGGTGACTGAGGTGTTGCAGGCCATGGGTGTATTTATGGTGATATAATGGTGGTTGAGGTGTTTGTGGAGATGATGTTGGTGACTGATATTCAGCTGCCTGTAAGGCATTTGTGATGATGGTGTTGGTGGCATTTTTGGCCACATACCTATTTGTGGTGCTGGTGTTGGTGGTTGAAGTGCTGCTGGCATGAGGTGTTTGAGGTGATGAGGGTAGTCAAAGTGCTGTTGGCGATGGTGCTTGTGGCTGAGGTGCTGCTGGCTGTGGAACTGGTGATGTGGGTGATAATGTTGGTGATTGAAGTGTCGCTAGCCATGGATGGATTTATGGTGATGTTGGTGGCAGTTGGTGGCAACTGAGGCACTTCTAACTATGGGGTGTCGATGGCGATGGTGTTAGTGATTGATGCTCTGCTTGCTGTGAAGCATTTGTGATGATGGGATTTGTGGCTGAGGTGCTGCTGGCTGTGGAGCTGGTGATGTGGTCATGGCTTTGGTGACTGAAGAGTTCCCAAGCCATGGTGGATTTAAGGTGATTATAATGACAACTGAAGTGCTTCTGGCCATGGTGGTGCTTGTAGCGATGGTGCTGGTGGTTGAAGTGTTGCTGGACATGAATGCGTTTCTGGTCATGGTGTTGACGGTTGAGGGGCTTCTACCTGTGGGGTGTCTGTGGTTATGACGATGGTTGAAATATTATTGGACATGAGTGTGTTTGTGGTCATGGTGTTGATGGTTGAGGGGCTTCTAGCTGTGAGGTGTCTGTGGTGATGATGGTGGTTGAGCTATTGTCGGACATGAGTGTGTTTGTGGTCGTGGTGTTGATGGTTGAGGAGCCTCTAGCTGAGAGGTGTCTGTGGTGATGATGGTGGTTGAAGCGTTGTTGGACGTGAATGCATTTGTGGTCATGGTGCTGGTGGTTGAGGGACCTCTAGCCGTGAGGTGTCTGTGGTGATGGTGGTTGAAGTGTTGTTGGACATGAGTGTGTTTGTGGTCATGGTGTTGACCGTATTGGACATGAATGTGTGGTGGCAGTGTTGGTGCTTGTGGTGCTTCCGGCCATGAGGTGTTTGTGGAGATGCTGACAGTAGTTGAGGTGTTGATGGTCGACACCATGCTCTGCTAACCATGAAGGTGTTTGTGGCCATGGTGGCTGAGGTGCTTCTACTATGGATCTGGTCAGCATCATAGCTCTAGCAGAGAACACAGCCCATGAGGCCGTCTGTTAGACCCTGGGGTGGGTCTGCTTTTAGCCGGGACCCCAGGAGTGGCCCTAGGAGGGGCGCTGCCACCTAGTCTGCCCAGGGTGCCCAAGGCACCTCTGTTGGCACCACCCCTGAGCCTCTCCTCCGCCCCAGGCTTTGTGTGCAACACGTGCCCTGAAAAGTGGATCAATTTCCAACGGAAGTGCTACTACTTCGGCAAGGGCACCAAGCAGTGGGTCCACGCCCGGTATGCCTGTGACGACATGGAAGGGCAGCTGGTCAGCATCCACAGCCCGGAGGAGCAGGTGGGCCCGGGCTCTGCAGAGGTGGTGGGCAGCATGGCGAGGGTGGGGGGACCCCCAACCCACTCTACCCAACCTCTCGAAGTGGGCTGGCAGGCCCCGGGCACATGTCTCCAGTCCTCCAGCCCTGTCCTGCCCTCCAGGACTTCCTGACCAAGCACGCCAGCCACACCGGCTCCTGGATTGGCCTTCGGAACTTGGACCTGAAGGGGGAGTTTATCTGGGTGGATGGGAGCCACGTGGACTACAGGTGAGGAGGGGGCCTCTGGGATCCAGGGGAGGAGGCGGAAATACCGTGGAGGGAGGAGCTCCCTAGATAAACTGCACCGGGAAGCGGATGAGGGCTCAGAGAGAAGGGTCTCTAGGGTGCAGGGGAGGAGGACGCCAGTGGGGGCTGGGGGACCTGGCCAAGACTTCTCTGACCTGGAGGAGGGGATATAGAGGAAGGGGCTCAGGGAGGAAGTTCCATGCACAGATTAGAAGGGTGAGTCTTGGCCGGGCAGGGTGGCTCGTGCCTGTCATCCCAGCACTGTAGGAGGCCGAGGTGGGTGGATCACCTGCCAGGAGTTTAAGACCATCCTGGTCAACATGGCGAAACCCCTCTCTACTAAAAATACAAAAATTAGCCAGTCATGATGGCGGGCGCCTGTAATCCCAGCTATTTGGGAGGCTGAGGTGGGAGAATCACTTGAATCCAGGAGGCGGAGGTTGCAGTGAGCTGAGATCGCGCACTGCACTCCAGCCTGGGCAACAGAGTGATTCTGTCTCAACAAAATAAATAAATAAACAAACAAACAAATAAATAAGGGTGAGTCTTGGGCTGCAGGGTATGGGGCACCAAAATGAGGTACCGGTCCCCAGGCACAGACTCAGGATGGGGAACCTGGGGTGAGAAGGGAGGGTGCAGACTCAGAGGGCTGCCGGGAACTGGGCTCCTTCTCCCCGCCCCATCCCCTGACCCAAAGCCTTTTGCTCCAGCAACTGGGCTCCAGGGGAGCCCACCAGCCGGAGCCAGGGCAAAGACTGCGTGATGATGCGGGGCTCCGGCCGCTGGAACGACGCCTTCTGCGACCGTAAGCTGGGCGCCTGGGTGTGCGACCGGCTGGCCACATGCACGCCACCAGCCAGCGAAGGTTCCGCGGAGTCCATGGGACCTGATTCAAGACCAGGCCCTGACGGCCGACTGCCCGCCCCCTCTGCCCCTCTCCACTCTTGAGCAGCCAGGCCCAGAGCAAGACCCTGAAGACCCCCAACCACGGCCTAAAAGCCTCTTTGTGGCTGAAAGGTCCCTGTGACATTTTCTGCCACCCAAACGGAGGCAGCTGACACATCTCCCACTCCTCCATGGCCCCTGCCTTCCCAGGAGTACACCCCAACAGCACCCTCTCCAGATGAGAGTACACCCCAACAGCACCCTCTCCAGATGCAGCCCCATGTCCTCAGCACCCCAGGACCTGAGTACCCCCAGCTCAGGTGGTGAGTCCTCCTGTCCAGCCTGCATCAATAAAATGGGGCAGTGATGGCCTCCCACATTTGTCCCCTTCTTGGAGGCCTGGCTGGGTCTGGTCTCCGGGTGTGGCACATGGGAGCTGGGAATTCCAGAGTCTGATGCCTGAGACCACCTTTGAAAGTTGGGACATCAGATCTTTGGCTGGGTGTCGTGGCCCATGCCTGTAATTCCAGCACTTTGGGAGGTCAAGGCAGGCGAATCATCTGAGGTCAGGAGTTCAAGACCAGCCTGGCCAACGTGGCAAAACCCCGTCTCTATTAAAAATACAAAAATTCAGCCGGGCACAGTGGCTCACGCCTGTAATCCCAGCACTTTGGGAGGCCAAGGCAGGCGGATCACAAGGTCAGGAGATCGAGACCATCCTGGCTAACACAGTGAAACTCCGTCTCTACTAAAAATACAAAAAATTAGCTGGGCGTGGCGGCGTGTGCCTGTAGTCCCACCTGCTGGGGAGGCTGAGGCAGGAGAATGGCGTGAACCCGGGAGGTGGAGCTTGCAGTGAGCCGAGATTGCGCCACTGCACTCCAGCCTGGGCGACAGAGCGAGACTCCATCTCAAAAAAAAAAAAAACACACACAAAAATTCGCTGGGCATGGTGGTGCACACCTGTAATCCTAGCTACTCAGGAGGCTGAGGCAGGAGAAGTGCTTGAACCTGGGAGGTGGAGGTTGCAATGATCCGAGATCACGCCACTGCAATAGAGTGAGACCCCAACTAAATAAATTTAAAAAAAAAGAAAAGAAAGAAAATTGGGAGCAAGCAGATGTGGTGGCTCACGCCTGTAATCCCAGCACTTTGGGAGGCTGAATTGGGCCAATCACTTGAGACCAGGAGTTTGAGACCAGCCGCCAACATAGTGAAACCCCGTCTCTACTAAAAAAAATACAAAAATTAGCCAGGCATGGTGGCATGTGCCTATAATCCCAGCTACTCGGGAGGCTGAGGCAGGAGAATCACTTGAACCTGGGAGGCAGAGGTTGCAGTGAGCCAGGATCACGCTACTGCACTCCAGCCTGGGTAACAGAGTGAGACTGCATGTCAAAAAAAAAAAAAAGAAGAAAAAAGAAACAAATTGAGGAGCAACTGAAGTAGCATTCTATCTCCCGTTTTTATGTTTTCCTGCTCTATGACACGGAGAATGTGCAGGACATGAAGCCTCTGAGGTCCAATGGCCCCTCGGAATACTGTAGGGGAAGGCGGTGGATCACCCTGAGGCCGGGAGGGCGTGAGTTGACTCATGGAAGTACCCAGAGCAGGGCTTAGTATACAGAAGGCGCTCAGTAAGTGCTGGCTGGCTGGACAGGCTGATGGGGAGTGGGCCTGGTCAACCGGAGGCCATTTCGGGTCTGGAGGTGTTAACCCTACTCAGGGTCTGGGAGGCTGAGGTGGCACCAGCCTCACGCTCGGCCAAGGTCGACCCATGCCCGAGGCCACGGGAGGGAGGCCAGGAGCACAGGGTCCCCTCTCCACACTCCTCTACCAGTGGCTCAGGCCAACACTGGGGCCATTGCGCCTCTTCCCTTTCCCCTGACAACACCTCCAGGTCCAAGACCATAAGAAATGCCAGTGGGCTCTGCTGTCAAACGGCGCTCACAATCACTCACTGCTCACCCCTCCTGCCACTGCCTCGACTGGAGCAGTCACCTCCACCCGGGGCTCTCTCTTCACTGCCCCCTTTCCAGAAGTTTCCTCCAGCTCAGATAAAAGGCCAAAGCCAGCTGCGCACAGTGGCTCATGCCTGTCATCCCAGCGCTTTGGGAGGCTGAGGTGGGAGGACTGCTTGAGTCCAGGAGTTAGAGGCCAGCCTGGGCAACATAGTGAGGCCCTGTCTCTACAAAAAATACAAAAACTAGAGGTGTAGTGATGGGCAACTTGGTCCCAGCTGCTTGGGAGGCCGAGGTGGGAGGATTGTGCCCCTGCACTCAGCCTGGGCGAGAGTAAGAACCTGTCTCAAAAAAAAAAAAAAAAGAAGAAGAAAAGAGAAAAAGCCGGCCAGGCGTGGTGGCTCATGCCTGTAATCCCAGCACTTTGGGAGGCCAAGGCGGGCAGATCACTTGAAGTCAGGAGTTCCAGACCAGCCTGGCCAACATGGTGAAACCCCGTCTCCACTAAAAATACAAAAATTAGCTGGGTGTGGTGGCGGACGCCTATAGTCCCAACTATTCAGGAGGCTGAAGCAGGAGAATTGCTTGAACCCAGGAGGCTGAGATCTGAGATCGCACCACTGCACTCCAGCCTGGGTGACAGAGTGAGACTCTATCTCTAAATAATAATAATAATAATAATAAGTAATCTGTGTGACCATGGGCACATGACTTCTTTTGGAACCTGCCTGGGAAATGAGGTGATGCTGCTTGCCCAGCTCACCAAGGGCTGGTGCCTGGCTCCTCCTCCTCCTCCTCCTCTCACCCACCCACCTGGAGGGTCCAGGGGAAGACCTTCCTTGCAGCCCAGAGCACCGTAAGTTAGAGCTGCTGTGATCAGAAGCTGCCGAACCACAGGCTCTTCTTTCTCTTCATCCTCCCTTGCCCCAACCCCGGGCCCAGCCTCATAACCCTACAGCTTGTTCAAACGTTTTCCCTTCTCCTCGGTGGCCCCCTAACTCACCCTCGGTGGCCGGTGGGGACGGGGCGTGGGAACAGACCCTGGGCCCTGCACTCCCAGCTTACAAATTCCCACAGCTCCTCTTCCTCCCTCCCGATTTCTCTGACATCCTTCACAGCCCCGCCTCTGGACAGAAGAATGGCCCCTGCCCTGGCAGGCCCTGGAAGCCCCTCTCGCCAGGGTCTCAGAGGACCTGCCTGGGGCTGCTTAGCCCAAAGCGTCCTGCATTTTGCTCTGAAATCCAGCTTCTCAGACACCATGTTCCCCTCCCTCCGTCCCCGATCCAGGACTGTGGTTTCTGTGTCTGTGCTGACGCCCAGACCTCCCTCCAGAACTCCAGACCCCAAACCCCAAGACCTGTGCATCTGCTGGCCCCCTAGACGCCTCCCCCTCATTCCAGATTCAGGCTATCATCCTGCCCAAGCCCTCTCCCGGCGCCTCCCTCCACCTCCAACAGCCAACAGCTATTCCAGGATCAGCCCTGGGGCTATGCGTGGTGGTTGCTCAATGGTTTCATTCATCCTAGAAATGCCACCTTCTCCCCAGTGTGCTGACGCCCACCCTGCTCAATGCCTCTTGCTAGGATGGCTGAGACTGCCCTGACCAAGCCCTCAGCCCTGGTCCACCAGGCAGTCCAACAGAGCATCCTAAACAAATCTAGAGGTGACACCGACCCCTTTGGCCCTTCTCATAACCAGTGAGGGGAGCCCAGCTGACAGTCCCTGCAGTTCCTTTTCTGAACAGACCTGTCTGTTCACATTCTGGGGGGCGGTGGAAAGGAAGCAGGGAAGATTGGATCATGGTTCCCCCAAAAAAACTGGAAGAACTTTCCTTGGGGGAGAGGAGGAGTGATCAGAAACCAAGTGTGGTGAACAAAAAGGGAAAGGAAAATTGCCTGAGGTGTAATACATTACTTTTTTTTTCTTTTTTAAGACAGGGTCTCACTCTGTTGCTCAGGCTGGAGTGCCAGTGGCGTGATCTTGGCTCACTTCAACCTCCGCCTCCCAGGTTTAAGTGATCCTCCTGCCTTAGCCTCCCAAGTAGCTGGGATTACAGGTGCCTGCCACCACGCCCAGCTAATTTTTGTATTTTTAGTAAAGATGGATTTTGCCATGTTGACCAGGTTGGTCTCAAACTTCTGGCCTCAAGTGATCTGCCCACCTCGGCCTCTCAAAGTGCTGGGATTACAGACATAAGCCGCCACGCCTGGTCTTATTTCAAATTTTTTTAGACAAGGTCTCACTATGTTGCCCAGGCTGGACACCAACCCCTGGCCTCAAGCGATCCTTCTGCCTCGGCCTCCTGAATAGCTGGGACTCCAGGTGTGCACCACTGCACCCCACTTATTTTAAATTTTTTTTAACAAGGAAAATGTGTACCATCCTGGACTTTAAAATTAACTTTAAAGTATTGACCAGACTGGCCAACACAGTGAAACCTCGTCTCTACTAAAAATACAAAAAATTAGGTAGCTGGGATTAGAGGAATGCACCTCCACGCCCAGCTAATTTTTGTATTTTTAGTAGAGATGGGGTTTCACCATATTGGCCAGGCTGGCTCGAACTCCTGACCTCGTGATCCGCCTGCCTCGGCCTCCCAAAGTGCTGGGATTATAGGTGTGAGCCACCGCGCCCGACCTTTTTGTTTTTTAGATGGAGTTTTGCTCTTGTTGCCCAGGCTGGAGTGCAATGGTGCAATCTCGGCTCACTGCAACCTCCACCTCCCGGGTTGGAGCGATTCTCCTGCCTCAGCCTCCCAAGTAGCTGGGATTACAGGCATGTGCCACCACACCCGGCTAATGTTTTGTATTTTTAGTAGAGACGGGGTTTCACCATGTTAGCCAGGCTTGTCTCGAACTCCTGACTTCAGGTGATCCACCTGCCTCAGCCTCCCAAAGTGCTGGGATTACAGGCATGAGCCACCGCACGCGGCCCCTCCTGGTGATTCTGATACCCTAAAGCCTGCATCTCAATCTAAGGTCCCCAGGAATCCCCTGGGGGCCTCGCTAAAATGCACCCTCAGATTCAGCAGCTCTGGGGTGGGCCTGAGACTGCATTATGGACCAACTCCCAGTTGATGCTGCTACTGCTGATCTACAGAACACACTTTGATTTGGCTCACACCTGTAACCCCAGCACTTACGGAGGCCAAGGCGGGAGGATCGCTTGAGGCCAAGAGTTTGAGACCAGCCTGGGAAACCTAATAAGAGCCCCCATCTCTACAAAAATTTTTTAAAAGTTAGCTGGGCATGGCTGGGCGCCATGGCTCACGCCTGTAATCCCAGCACTTTGGGAAGCCGAGATGGGCAGATCACGAGGTCAGGAGATCGAGACCATCCTGGCTAACATGGTGAAACACCATCTCTACTAAAAATATGAAAAATTAGCCAGGTGTGGTGGTGGGCACCTGTAGTCCCAGCTACTCGGGAGGCTGGGGCAGGAGAATGACATGAATCTGGGAGGCGGAGCTTGCAGTGAGCCAAAGCCGAGATGCTGCCACTGCACTCCAGCCTGGGCGACAGAACAAAACCCTGTCTCTGAAAAATATAATAAATGAGGGAAGAAGGCAAACAATCTCCCTCAGCCTGTTTTCTAGGCACACGGTGACACCCACTCCTTTACATGTTGTCTGTGGTTGCATTCAGTACATCAGCGGAGTAATGGGGCAAGACCACATGGCGGCGCAGCAGTGGCTCACGCCTGGAATCCCAGCACTTTGGGAGGCTGAAGTGGGCGGATCACCTGAGGTGAGGAGTTCAAGACCAGCCTGACCAACATGGTGAAACCCCATCTCTACTAAAAATACAAAAATTAGCCGGGTGTGGTGGGAGGCACCTGTAATCCCAGCTACTTGGGAGGCTGAGGCAGGAGAATCACGTGAACCCGAGGTGGAGGTTTGCAGTGAGGTGAGATGATGCCACCGCACTCCAGCCTGGGCGACAGAAAAAGACTCTATCTCAACAAATAAAAAAATAATAATAAAGACGACATGGCATAAAATAGTGCCCATCTGGCACTTTGCGCAGTTTGCCCACCCCCCCAGTCTAAAGGCGTCTGTCTCAGCCTGATGCGTCTCCCAGGACCCCATGCCCCCTCCAGCCTGCAGACAGCCTCCAACCGTGATTCCAGAACCTGCCAGCATTTCCCACCAACTCCTTCTGCCCGGTTTATTTCTCCCCACCACTCCTGGTCTCACTCAACCCCCCAACCCTATGGCCAGACACGCCCCCGCTCTACCGTAAACACATTTGGACCTGGTCTCCCTCCCCAGCCTGGGGCAGGGCTGTGGCTCAAGGTACCGAGTGGATCTAAGGCCGCCACACAAGACACAAGACACACTTGGGGAGGGGCTCTCTGTATCCTTTATCTCCGGCAGGGTCAGCGGCCCTCCAGGGCCCGGTCTCGAGCGATGACTGCCTCCTCGAACTTGATCATGAGCGTGGTGCCCTTGTGCCAGTGCGCCGTGACCTTGGCAGGGAAGCCGCTGTGTGTGAGCACCGCCTCCACGATGCCCGCCGTGAAGCTGGCGCAGTTGAGCGTGCTGTTCTCCTTGGGCACGGAGATGTAGGTGTTGATGAGCGGCTCGCGCTCGATGATGTAGAAGGTGCGCGCGTCATCGTTGGCCTGCTCCAGCTTGTCCGCCTCCTTGCCGAAGAGCGCCTTCCACACGGCGCCTTTGACGAAGAGCAACGCGCCTAGCACCTTGGTCTCACGCCGGGCACCCTTTTCGCGCGCCACCAGCGCATCCAGCACGCGCGCGCCCACCTGGCGGCCCAGCGCGGCCAGGCGCGCCTGCAGCTCGGCCACGGAGAAGACGCGGCTCTGGCAGTGCTGTACCAGCTCGGAGAACAGCAGTGCGAAGGCGCTCAGGCTTACCTCGGTGCGCGGCCGCGCCAGCGCGCGCTCCAGCAGCGCCGACTTCCCGCGCGTGAAGCGCGCCTCCATGCCGCCGCCACCCTGCGGGGAGACCAGGAAGTGCAGGTGTCAGGGGCAATGGGAAGGGGAGCAGGCCGGGAGGAAAGGAGGGAGAACCGCGAGGGGCCCTGGGACACCCTCGACCCATGCCACTGTTGTGTGCTCCAGTGCCGACTTCCCCCGTGCAAAGAGATGCGCGTAAAACATGCCTCCATTACACGTAACCAGATAAATCAAGGGAGGGGGGAGTCTTATACCCTCGGCAGGCAGCGGGCTAGCGGGAGTGGGGACAAGGTAAGAGGAGAGACACGAGGGGGAACAGAAGAGGGCGCCGAAACCATCCAACCCTCGGGCATGCAGACGGTTCAATTGCGAAAGCGCCTTCCTGCCCGCTCCGCCACCTACAGGAGTAACTAGAAAACTAGTGTATGGGGGAAGGGGCGTCAGATCTAGGGCAGGGAGGTGACAAAGATGAGGCACCACGAGGGGATATGGGCAGTCGCTCCTGCCCCGCCCTGCGCTCCAGCACAGACAACCCTCGGGAACTTTCCTGCCGGCCCCCTGCGGAAAGCCAGAGTAAAGGGGGTGGAGGGTGGGAGTGGGGTAGGAGCGTGTCAAGACCAAAGGCCAGGAGGGTTGGGGGCTTTAACAGGGGGGATCCGTGGGGCCAGGCAGGAGGGGCGGGGAACCCCCAACCCCAAGCCCTCAGGCAGCTCCGATGTGTCACGCAGGAACCCTTCGTCCTTTGAGACGCGGATGGGCCTGGGTTCTGAAGGCTGGGAGGAGGGGCCCAGAGGTGTTGGGAGCCTCCCACCCCCGTGCTCTCCAGAAAGGAAGCTGGATGCTGAGCAACTGTGGTCCTCCCATCAGCTGTCGGTGCGGGAAGAGGGAGATGGGGTAGGGGGCTCCTGGAGAGAAATTGGGTGGGGAGCGGGCGCCGAGACGGGATCGGAGGGGCAGCTGAGAACCCGCCCCCACCATGCATGGGGAGGTCTGTGGATGCTAAGCCGACCCCAACGAGGTCTGCGTGGGAGGTGGGAGAACCAGCGGGGAGGGGGGTCCCAGGGGCTCCGGGCCGCCCCCGCCCCAGCATGCAGATCCGTCCGTGGCGAGGGCCCTGGGCGCGCGAGATGCGAGAGGGATCGTTAAGACCCCACCACCGGGCTGCGATGGGGGCTGAAGTGAGCTGAACTGCCGTAGGGTCAGGGCCCCGCGACCCTCGCCCCGTACCTCTACACTGGGGAGAAACCCACCCTCCTCGCAGCCTCCTGAGGGGGGCCGAAGCGAGCGGGCTCGGGCTCGCGGACGCCGAGACCCCAGCCCGGGACCCACACGCCCGCGGGGAAGGGGCCGGGGAGCGGACGAGGCCCGGCGCGGGCAGGGGGGTGGGTAGGGTCTCACCAGGAACCGCAGCCGTCTGCTCGGCCGAGCTGCTTTACGGCGCCGTAAAAGGCGCTGCGGGCGCAGGCGCTCGACCGGCCAGGCGTGTGGGCGGGGCGCCGCGGCGGTGCCTGAGAGCGGCCGCATGGGGGCGCGCGAGTCCGCGGAGCCGGACCCAGGGACGTGGCCCACGGCCGTGATGGCTGCTCCGCGCGTGGCCAGGGTCTCGCTGGCTCTGGGTGGCCCACGCTGGAGGGGACGCTTGCAGGCCTAGTCACCTGCTCAGGGCGCACGTATGACAATGGGCCAATGTATACCCTTGCACATGGACACACCTGTTGGCGTTTCCAGGCACTCCTGTGTCCTTGGGGATGGGTTCCATTGTCTCAAGTGCATCCATGTGGCCCGCGGTGGCTCCCGCCTGTAACCCCAGCATTTCGGAGGCCGAGGTGGGAGAATCACTTGAGGCCAGGAGTTTGAGACCAGCCTGGACAACATAGCTAGACTCCCACCTCTTTAAAAAAAATTAGCCAGGTGTGGTGGTGTGAACCTGTAATCCCATCTACTCGGGAGGCGGAAGCAAGAGGATCGCCTGAGCCCAGGAGGTCGAGGCTGCAATGAGTCATGATCGTACCACTGCCCTCCAGCCTGGGTGACAGAGCGAGACCCTGTCTCAAAAAAAAAACAAAAACAAACAACAACAACAAAAAATCAAGTGCATGCATGAGCGGTGGACATAGTACATTAGGGTCATGTACACTCATGGATACATGCTCAATGGCATAGATACACTCACGGGCACAATTACACACGTGGGTACACGCTTAGGGCTTGTATATATCCGTGGTCCCAGGTACACTCAGGGAGATGTTGTATGCTCAGGGGCACCCACTCTGGGACACAGGGAAGACACAGGGAATGAGTTACTCATTCACAGATGCACAGGTACTCACGCAGGGCACTCAGTCTCGCCCACCCTCGTGCCCCGGGGTCATTGTCACTTGCAGACTCTCCCT
Source organism: Gorilla gorilla gorilla (assembly GCF_029281585.2). Lineage (NCBI taxonomy): Eukaryota > Metazoa > Chordata > Mammalia > Primates > Hominidae > Gorilla > Gorilla gorilla. The sequence goes on along the minus strand of NC_073244.2, from coordinate 13,544,084 downwards.
CTCCCCAGGTCCCAAAACCCCTCCCCTTGACCCAGTAACAGGTCCCTTAGCGACGCTGTTTTCCCTTGACTTTATTTATCTTCATAAGTCACAAAATGTGAGTGCAGAGATAAATGACTGTCTATGTGCATGTGCCTTGAGCACACAGGGTGGCATAACTCGGCACACTCATAATGACACAGCCATTCACCCAGGCACAGATAGTGACAGGGCACACATGGCGACACCCACACGTACAGAGATAAATCTCCCCCACCATGACATGGTTAGACACAAAACACGCCGCAGTATACTCTAGTATGTTTACACAAACAGGGAGACAGGCCCGTGCAATGCATGTCACCAACACCCACACTCAGAGTGACATCTGCTGGAGGTCCTCAGACACAGCCACCCACCGTGACATGCCGAGACTCACATATGTCACATGATACAGGCATGCATGCCACATTCACTGTGACTCTCAGTCCTATTCATTCATCACCTTTCTGGGAGATACACTGAAATGTCCACCCTTTGCAAAATGCACACACACGCGCACGCACACACGCACACACACCCGCGCACACGCACACACACGAACACACGCGCACACACGCACGCAGGTCTACACACACACGAGCAACTCCGAGACACTCATTCACCATGACTCGAGGTTTTTCTATATGTGGGACGAGGGGCAGGTTCACACTAGGCTGGAGGGGGGTCATTTCCCGTCTTCGTTGGCAGGTGCAGCCCCATCTTCCAAGCTGTGGCTTTGGCTGCCACAATGTCCTCTCATTTATTGAGGTGAGGACTCTGGGGATGGGGAGAGATCCACAGTGAGGCAGATCCCACCCCTGGGAGAGGAGCTGGGGCTAAATCTGAAGCCCCACCCACCCTCCTCCACCTCCCCTTGGGGCGCCAACTTACGTGGCATTTTCTGCAGCACCTCCAAGATTTTCTGTACCTTTGTGTCAATGTTTTTTATGCCTAGGGGGCGGGGAGGGTTGGGTAGGAACAGATAAGTCAAGCTGCGGTGGAGCCTCAAACAAAGCCCCCACCTTCCTTGGAAGCACCCCCCCTGCCCCACACCCACCCTGGGGTACAGCAGAGCCCATGGATTTGGGGTTCCCAGGAGTCTTTCAATACCCACAGAGCAACCCAGATGGTAACACCCATCGCCCCTCCACAACTTGAGCTTTGGGAGGGTAGGACCCCGGCTTTCTCCTCCCCTGAATCCCCTGCCCCCAGCTCAGCTCCGGGCATTGGTGACAAATAACCCCCATAGAAGGCGAGACTACACAGGCACCTGCTAATGTCGTCTCTAATTTATCCACCTTGCTCCTGACCATGGTGATGCTCTGCTGAATGGAATCCCAGCCTCTCTTCTGTCTCTCTTCGCATGCTTGTATGGAGTTTGAGACTGAGGGCATGAAACAGGGGTGTCTGTGCATCCATCCCTCTCCAGACCCCCACCATGACCCCATGGGTCTCCCTCAGACCCTCCGCTCACCATTCCAAAGCTCCCTTTTAAAGCCCAGCAGCTCCTTGGACATCTCAGCATCTGTTCAGGAGGGGCAGGAAAATCCTTGAAGCACCCAGGGAGAGAGAGAGAGAAGGACAAGGGAGAAAGTCTAGGCCCCCCAGCACCCTCCTCCCAAGAAGTACTCACTCTTCACCATGATGAAGGCTGACAGGATGATGCAGAGGACAAAGGCCAGGGCCAGGAGGATGTACAGGCTCAGGATGGCTCTGTACAACCAGCAGGGGACCTGGGTGGAGTCTGAGGGCGGCCTGCACTGGGCTGGGACTGGAGCAAAGAGGCAGCGAAGTGACCTTGAGGGGCCAGCACCACCACTCAAACCATCCTCACTGTCTCTAACACCATGGACACCTCGCTCCTCCCAAAACCATCAGCAGCTGTGGTCATGCAGCTTGCCATCATCGTCAACGACACTGCCACCACCAGCCACCCTCAGCAATCTAACACCGTCACCATCAAAGACCCCCTCTCCAGCATTCCCCAACATTGTCATCATCAACAGACCTCATCAGCACGTCAACAGCTGTCACCTCTTCCTTCCCCATCGCCTCCTCCCTTCCACGCAGCCCCGGGGGCCCTGCGGTTGCCTGCCCACCTGCCCCTTCCCAAGGTGATGGGATGTGAGCAGGTGGGTGTCTGCTCACCTTGGCTCGTGAGTCGTGAATGACCATCCTTTGTATGGTCCTGGTTTTTGAAGGCCAAGGTGATATTCTCATAGTCTGGGTCATGGGCACCTGGGAGGGGTTGGAGACCTGCTCAGAGCTCTGTGGTGTGGAGAGTGGATCCGGGATCTTGTTTTACCCAACCCTTTGCACTCAATAAATTGTAGGGGGTCAAAGATAAGGAGTGAGAAGCTAAAATCTGCTTTTTGGTTAAGCGGGGCGGGTGTGTGAGAGTTCGAGTGATCACACCACACACACATCCACACACCTTGGAGGGGAAGGAGCCCCCGGCCCCCACCTTTGACCCCTTACCTCTCCCATCTCAACTCTCCTTCTTTTTTTATTTTTATTTTTTACAGACAGAGTCTCCCTATGTCTCCCAGGCCAGTCTCCACCTCCAGGGCTCACGCAATCCTCCCGCCTCAGCCTCCCAAAGTGCTAGGATTACAGACATGAGCAACAGCCCCCGGCCCCCCAATCTCTCCTTCTTAACCCCTCCCTTCCACCTTGAGTTCCCTAACCTTGATTCTTGGCTGAGACCCCCCGTTTCTTGTCCTTGAAGGCTGGTGCTTGCATCTTGACTTCCTGGTGCTTGTAGATTTCCTCCACTTCCATGGTCCCCAGCCCGCAAATTTGTCCATACACGTCCCCGCCCACCGGAAGGTGTGGGCAGATGAGGAAATCTGGAGGTGGGGGGAAGAAAGAGGGGGAGCAGCCTCCTCTTTTCAGGGATCCACGACTCTCGCACCCTGGGGCACCCTCATTCCTGCCCCGATCAAGAGGCTCTTGGGAGCCAAGAGGTCTCAGGAAGGACGAAGAAGAAAAACCTCTAGACCGGGAGATGGAATTCGACACTCGGAAATGTTACAGGAAGCTGTGGTCTCTGTGTGTGTCTGTGTCTACCTGGATGGACCTCACCCTCCTACCTCCTCTCCGTTTCAAAAGAGAAGCTGTGACACCTCAGTGTCCCAACTTTTCGGGTAAGAGCAACCAGGCTTGGAGACAGGACCCCTGGGTCCCCCCACACCTTCCTCCCTCCAGCCTCAGCTCCACCCCTCAGCTCCACCCCCAAGAAGTTCTTCTACTTCTACAAGTCCCCGTGGAGGAAAAGCACAGATGTGAGGCAACGGGAACTAACCACTGGAACGCCACACCCACATCTGGGACTGAGGACAGACCCACATCCTTCCCTCCCTCCCCAAATCCCCTGCTTTTATACAACCCTGGAGGAGGCTGGGTGAGGTGGCTCACGCCTGTAATCCCAGCACTCTGGGAGGCTGAGGTGGGTGGATCATCTGAGGTCAGGAGTTCAAAACTAGCCTGGCTAACATGGTGAAACCCCGTCTCTACTAAAAATACAAAAATTAGCTGGGCGTGGTGGCGAGCGCCTATAATCCTAGCTACTCAGGAGGCTGAGGCAGGAGAATCGCTTAAACGTGGGAGGCGGAGGCTGCAGTGAGCGGAGATCACGCCATTTCACTCCAGAATGGGTGACAAGAGCGAAACTCTGTCTCAAAAAAGAACCCTGGAGGAACAGTTTCCTCTGCACCTGGAAACTCCAGGTTTCTCATTCTCATCCATCCATCTGCTTATCTACCCAGATACTCTCTCTCTCTCTCACACACACACACACACACACACGTACACACACATGTACACACACAGGTCTGCATAGGGACACACATCACAAACTCATTTGCATACTATTTGCATTGTGACACTCAGAAAAATAGACACAGGCATGCGTTCACATGCCCGCACTCTGTCTAGAAGGTGTCTTAGTTCACTTTGTGTTTATCTGATCTTGAAAACTGGGCTTACAAAAGGCACAAAGCAGCTGGGTATGGTGGCTCGCTCTATAGTCCCAGCTACCCAGGAGGCTGAGGTAGGAGGATCATTTGAGACCAGGAGTTTGAGACCTGCGTGAGCAACATAGCAAGACCCTGTCTCTTTAAATGTTTTTTAATAATTTTTTTTTGAGACAGGGTTTCACTCTGTTGCCGAGGCGGGGGTGCAGCAGCGTGAACATGGCTCACTGCAGCTTTGACCTCCCTGGCTCAGGTAATCCTTCGGCCTCGGCTTCCCGAGTAGCTGAAATTACAGGTGGGCATGACTTCACCTGGCTAATTTTTCTCCTTTTTTGAGATGGAGTTTTGCTCTTGTCGCCCAGGCTGGAGTGCAATGACGCTATCTCAGATCACTGCAACCTCCGCATCCCAGGTTCAAGTCATTCTCCTGCCTCAGCCTCCCAAGTAGCTGGGATTACAGGCATGCACCACCACCCCCGGCTAATTTTGTATTTTTAGTAGAGAAGGGGTTTCCCCATGTTGGTCAGGCTGGTCTCGAACTCCTGACTTCACGTGATCTACCCGCCTTGGCCTCCCAAAGTGCTGGGATTACAAGCATCAGCCACCGTGCCGAGTCTAATTTTTCTTATTTTTTGTAGAGATGAGGGTCTCAATATGCTGTCCAGGCTGGTCTTGATCTCCTGGGTTCAACTGATCCTCCAGCCTTGGTCTTCCAAAGTGCTGGGATTACAGGCATACATTTTTATTTTTATTTTTTTCTGGCCAGGTGTGGTGGCTCACGCCTGTAATCACAGCACTTTGGGAGTCTGAGGCGGGCGGATCACCTGAGGTCAGGAGTTAGAGACACCAGCCTGACCAATATGATAAAACCCTGTCTCTACTAAAAATGCAAAAATTAACTGGGCCTGGTGGCAGGCGCCTGTAATCTCAGCCACTCGGGAGGCTGAGACAGGAGAATCGCTTGAACCCGGGAGGTGGAGGTTGCGGTGAGCCGAGATCGCACCATTGCACTCCAGCCTGGGCAACAAGAGCAAAAGTCCGTCAAAAAAAAAAAAAAAAAAAAAAAAAAGAAAGAAAGAAAGAAGGAAGGAAGAAGAAAAGAAAAAAAAAACAAGTATAAGACTGTCTTATGTGCAGAAAGTGATGATGTTTTGGTTAAAAATATGTGGTTAAATTTCAGACAACTTGAATGTTGAGAAATGAGCATCGAGATCTAGTGAGGATGATGTTCTGTTTCCTAAAATATTGCCAAATCCCGTGTCTCCAAGAAAGATCAATTTGATAATGACTTCATGCCAGCTCCTCTATTTGGTCTTAGAAAGAAGTCAGTTACTGAGCTATAGGACCGCCTTCTAATGGAGCAGACGGACCAATTGGATGTGGGCTCTGCCTTGATGGACAGGCACAGGGGGTGGAGCCACAGCGTTGCACATTTCCCGGGCTTGGATGGGGCTGAGACCTGGCTCCAGGCTCTGGACTTCCTTTGAGAAAAAGGTCACGCTAAACCAGAGGCCCACAAGCAATCATGTCATGTGGGAAACATCTGCAAAGCTGCCTGACCAGCACCCGTCCCTTTCATAGGGTAACATTCTCAATTTTCTTTTAAGAAAGAAAATGTGTGCTAGGTCCAGCAAACCATAAGTTAGGGATTGGTTTACAGTGGACAAATGATCCAGACCCAGCCAATCAGAGTCTAAGATTGGGCAGAGAGGCGGGCATTTGAGCAAGATCCAGCCAATGAAACGCTGGTCTGGGATTTTTATTGGTTTAACCAGGGGGAAAAAGCATTCTCTTTTTTTTCCAGCCCTCACTAGGGCTGCCACAATGGGAGGATGTAATGGGAGCTGTGACAGGGAAGAATCTACTTGAGAGCGAAGGCAGTGCTGAGAAAATCAGACCCGAGAGGAAGTCTGTGTCCTGGAGACATCATTTGAGACCCTGGTTCCAAGCCATACCTGAACCTGTTGTTCTAACCCTGGGCTTGTTAGTTACACAAATAAGAAACTTCCTTTTAGTTTTGCCCAAGCTAGTTTGAAGTGGGGTCTGTTGTACTTGCAAGCAGAAGAATCTTGCCTTGGCTGGTCTCTGTGGCCCATGCCTGCAATCCCAGCACTTTGGAAGGCCGAGGCAGGTGAATCACTTAAGGTCAGGAATTTGAGACCAGCCTGGCCAAAATGGCGAAATCCCCGTGTCTACTAAAAATACAAAAATTAGCCAGGAGTGGTGGCGGGTGCCTGCAATCCCAACTACTCAGGAGGCTGAAGCAGGAGAATCACTTGAACCTGGAGGTGGAGGTTGCAGTGAGCTGAGATCGTGCCACTGCACTCCAGCCTGGACAACAGAGTGAGACTCCATCTCAAAAAGGAAGAACAAGAAGGAGGAGGAGGATGAGGAAGAGGAAGGAGGGAGGGAGGAGGGAGGAGGGAGGAGGATATCTTGCCTACCACAGGGGATCTAGGCATTAGCTATTGAGGAAATTGAGGTTCTAATAGGGGGTTTGCCTGTCCACATCACCTGGGCAGATATACCTCCAAGTCTGCACTCTGGGGCAGGAGAATGTCTATGTTGGAATTGAGGAACCTGAAGAGAGCCCTCTTAGGGTTCAGATACAGGACTATTGGATGGGGGTGGAGACAAATAGTTCTGGGGACAATGGAGCATCCCCGCCCCCAACACACACACACAGCAGTAAGGGGCAGGGACACACACAAGGCACTAGACTCACCCTCTCTGGCCCTGACCATGCTTCTAACTCAGTGGTCCTGCCCTACCCCCATGACCACTGTAGAGTCAGGAGAGAGGGTCTGGGAAGGGAATCCCTGGGCTGGAGTCTGGGTGGGGTCCCTGGCACCAGAAGTGGTTGTAATCTCTGCTCATGGCTACCAGCATCAGACAGGGCCATCACAGGGGGTGGGTGGCAGTGGGAGGAGAGTCCAAAACATCCTGAAAACCAGAACCTCATTCTATCATCTGTTGTCCAGGTGTGACATTTGAGTCTGGGATCCCTTTCAAGACTAGGTGCTAGGAATTCTGAAGTCTGTGGTGGGAAATCAGGGACTGGATGGCAACACTCCTGGGTCAGGCTTCCTGTAGAACTGGACCCTGAATCACCTGAATTTGTGCCCCAGGGAGCTGAGGCAGGGGATGCTGAGGCTTTTGCCCACTAGAACAGGGGTCCCCAGCCACCGGGCATTGGGAACGGGGCCTCACAGCAGGAGGTGAGTGGTGGGCGAGTGAGAGAAGCTTCATCTGTATTTACAGCCACTCCCCATCATTCGCATTACCACCTGAGCTCCACCTCCTGTCAGACCAGCAGCAGCATTAGATTCTCATAGGAGCAAAAATCCCATTGTGAACTGCGCATTTGAGGGATGTAGCTTTCTCCCTTCTTATAAGAATCAAATGCCTGGTAATCTGTTGCTGTCTCCCATCACCCCCGGCTGGGACCGTGTAGTTGCAGGAACACAAGCTCAGGGCTCCCACCGATTCCACATTATGGTGAGTTGTAGAATTATTTTATTCTATATTACAATGTCATAATAATAAAAATAAAGTGAATAATAAATGTAATGTGCTTGAATCATCCAGAAACCATCCTTGCTCCCCCCCCACCCCATACACACACCAATTGTCTTCCATGAAAACAGTCTCTGGTGCCAAAAAGGTTGGGGATCGCTGCACTAGGGTATCAGATACTTATCCAGGTGCAGTGGGGACTTGAGTCAGAAATGCAAGAGTCTGCCTGGAGCATGTGTGTGTTTGTGTTCCTGCATCATCTCTGCCCACCATAGTCAAATCTGCGATTCTCTGTGCATTGGCTGGGGGGGTGGTGCCTTTCTGTGTCCAAGAGTGTCTGGGGGCACATGGGTGTGTCTGTGGATGTGGTGTCTCCGTGTGGCCGTGGTAGGTGGGTTGTGTACTCTGTGTGTGCACGTGGCTGTGTATAGCTGTGTGTGCATGTGCACCATGTGCACGTCAGTGCTGTATCTAAGTGTACACATGGCTACTGATCAACAGACATTTACTGAACATCTACTGTATACCATGCTCTATTCTAAACCCTGGGGGCGCTGGGTGCGGTGGCTCACGCCTGTAATCCCAGCACTTTGGAAGGCCGAGGTGGGTGGATCACCTGAGGTCAGGAGTTTGAGACTAGCCTGGCCAACATGGTGAAACCCGCTCTCTACTAAAAATACAAATTAGCTGGGCATGGTGGTGGGCACCTGTAATCCCAGCTACTTGGGAGGCTGAGGCAGGAATATCGCTTGAACCCAGGAGGCAGAGGTTGCAGTGAGCCGAGATTGTGCCACTGCACTCCAGCCTGGGCGCCAGAGTGAGACCTTGTCTCAAAAATAAAAATTAAAAAATAGGCCAGGCGCGGTGGCTCATGCCTGTAATCCCAGCACTTTGGGAGGCTGAGGCCAGTGAATCGCTTGAGGCCAGGAGCTCAAGACCAACCTAGCCAACATGGTGAAACTCCTTCTCTACTAAAAATACAAAAATTAGCCAGGTATGGTGGCGAACGCCTGTAGTCCCAGCTACGTGGGAGGCTGAGGCAGGAGAATCGCTTGAACCCAGGAGGCAGAGGTTGCGGCGAGCCGAGATTGCACCACTGCACTCCAGCCTGGGCAACAGAACGAGACCCTGTCTCAAAAAAAAAAAAAAAAAAAAAAGAAAGAAAGAAAGAAAAGAGAAGAGGGGAGAGGAGGGGAGGGGAGGGGAGGGGAAGGGAAGGGAAGAAACGAAACCCTGGGGGGATCTAGGAGCAGACAAGTCCCCTGCTCTGTGTTTTCATAATCTAGTATCCAGGAAGGGGTAAGCACCCTGCGTGTATCTGGTTGTAACTAACTACTCACAACTGCACTTGCCTGTGTGAAAATGTGAGCTTGTGATGATGCGTGACGTCAGATAGGCGTCCCTGACTGTCCGTAACCCAACTTTGCCTGTGCCTTGGGGATTCCTCCTTGCAGGTAGGAAGTGACGGGTACAGGTTCCAGCTCTGGGCTGAGACATGATTCAGGGTTCCACCCTGACCTGGGGCTCCTGGAGTCTTGGGGCCCTGGAGGGTCCCGTCCACTGCCCAGACTGACCCAGGTCCTCGATGAAGCCTCATTATGAGGACTGGGGGAAAATGACCCAGCCACTTCCTGGGGAGGTCGGAGACCCCAGGGTGAGCGTCAAGGTAGCCTCAAAGGTGAGACGTCACCTCTTGAAGGCAGCCATGAGCCTTGGGTGGGGACGTCACTAGAGGAAGTTCAGGCCCTATTTTCGGAGGAAGCAGTTGGAGATCCCATAGGAGGAAGGGGGATGGGGCAGTAGAAAGTCGCGGTGTCCCCGCCCCCTCCAGCAGCTACGCGCCTCACTCTCTTGGAGACGCTAGATCAGTCCCTCCGGGCCTACTAAAGAAACCACGCAGGGCTCAGATCCGCTCCATCATCATCATCATTATCTCCAGGTTTATTTCCAGCTCCCCCGCAACCCCTCCGGACCTGGAGCCGCCTCCGCCCGCGCTGTGCACGCGCTGCGCGCGACCTCAGGGCTGCACACGACAGCAGCGCGCTCCGGTCCAGTCCATGCCCGCGCACTGGCAGTGACATGTGGTCTCGGCGCGCACATCCCACGAGCCACAGGCGGAGCCACAAGTGCAGCCGGTGACGGCGAAGCCTGCAGCCCGGAACAGAGGAGCGTGGACTCTGAGCTGGGAGGCTGAGGGTGGGAGCGGGAGGGGGGTGGGGAGCGCGGGGGAGGGGGGGTTGGGGGGGTGGGGGTGGGGACGGGGACGGCTGGAGGCTCCAACCACTGAATGGGCACTGGAGGCAGGGAGTGAGGGTGGACACCAGTGTCCAGATGGTGGGCGGAGAAGGCTGGGAGTCAGGACCAAGATCCTAGGGGAGTAGAGGCTGGACATGGGGAACGTGGCGGGGAGGGGGCATTCCCAGGGGACTTGGAACAGAGATGGGCGCCTGGACAACAGTCTCCTGCACTCACCTCGGGGGCAAGTAGCCAGGTCCCCCCTGGAGGTGACGCTCTGGCACTCCAGGCCAATGCTCCTTATTGCCCTAAATACTGGGGGGCAGGAGGAAAGGAGACAGGGGGAGCTGTGAGACCAAACGGTCCCTCCCCCATCCTCCCGTTACGTTCGCCCTGTTGGTTTGGAGCTAGGTCCCTGTGGGCATAGGAGCTCACTGGCCTCCAGGACCCTGTCTTGAGTTGGGTGTTTTGGAGTAAGGGAAGGTTTGGAGTGAGAGCGGGGATTGGGTTTGGAGCTGTGGATAAGGTGGGGACAGTCGGAGGGCTTGGGAGTGGAGTTGGGGTTGAATTTATGATCTGGTTGGATTTGAGGATGAGATTTGGTGAGCGCTGGGGCTGGGTTGGAGTCAGGTCTGTGCCAGGGATCAGTGAGGTCTCTGAGACCCTTGGGGAGCTTGCCCAAGTGGGGGGGTCCTCACTTAGGGAGCTGGCGATCTCCTGGATCCTCTCATTGATGGCTTCTTCCATGGAGCACAGGGTCTTGCTAGACACTAACAGCCCCAGCACAGGGAGGAGGAGGAGACAGAGAGCTTTCATCCTGCAGGCGCTGAAAGAGGGAACCAAGAGACCCACAGCTGGGTCAGCCCTGCCCATGTGGGGAAGATCCGGCCCGTGGAGGGAGTAGGATCTGCCCCTGGATCTGGACCCCTGTCCCCGGACCCCTGTCCCCCCATGTGGGGGACAGGGATGGAGGCTCAGCCTTGACCCCAGCCTCCCCGCTGGTGCCATGGCAAGCGCAGGAGCAGCTGTCACTTACCCTCTTGGTGGGCTCAGCTAACCAAATCCGGCACACGAATTCCTGCACCGCAGCTCTTTCTTTGAGGCCTCTTGGGGTGGGGCTTCCTGTCTTGGCTAATAAGTCCCTGGGCCCCCAACCCTCCGGTCCCACATCCGGGGCCAAGAGGAAGCCCCTGAGCAGACAGTAAGGGCTGGAGGAGGAAGGGAGCCTTCCCACTTCCAACAGGGCCTCCCTCTTCATGTCCAGAGACTGGTCAGGAGGTGGTGCCCCAGGGATAATGCCAGGGGCTGTGGTCTGAGGAACAGGTAGACAAGCAGAGTTTTGCATGCAAGGGTGGCTGATGCAAACATGACAAAAATAATGCCTCTTGCTAGGCATGGTGTGGACAAGCACTTGTAGTCCCAGCTACTAAGGAGGCTGATGTGAGAGAATTGCTTGAGCCCGGGAGTTCGAAGCTACAGTGACTTATGATCACACCACTGCACTCCAGTCTGGGCAACAGAGCAAGACCACTTCTCTAAAATAGTAATAATAATTATGTCTCTGGGTGAGAATGACATACCGCATTCATACCCAAATGCCCATGAGCAATAGAACTGGTAAATAAAATCATGGTTTATGGCCGGTGGCTCACGCCTGTAATCCCAGCACTTTGGGAGGCCAAGGCGGGCGGATCACTTGAGGTCAGGAGCTTGAGACCAACCTGGCCAACATGATGAAACCCTGTCTCCATTAGACATACAAAAATTAACTGGGCGTGGTGGCGTGTGCCTGTAATCCCAGCTACTTGGGAGGCTGAGGTGGGAGAATCACTTGAACCCGGGATGTGGAGGTTGCAGTGCAGAGATCGTGCCCCTGTGCTCCATCCTGGATGACTAGCTTGGGCACCATAGCAAGACTCCATCTCAAAAAGAAGAAAGAATAATCATGGTTTATTCCATCAATGGCATCACCTGCAACAGAAGTTGGAAAGCCATTGCTCACGGGCCAAGGTCCAGCTCATGTTTCTTCTTGGACCACCCATGAGCTAGAATGGTTATTACATTTTTATTTGTTCTGTTTCCAATACAATGGGCTTTTTTGTGGTAAAATACATATAACATACAATTTACCATTATAACTTACTTTTTTTCTTTTTTGAGACAGAATCTTGCTCTGTTGCCCAGGCTGGAGTGCAGTGGCGCGATCTCGGCTCACTGCAAGCTCCGCCTCCTGGGTTCACGCCATTCTCCTGCCTCAGCCTCCCAAGTAGCTGGGACTACAGGCGCCCACCACCATGCCCGGCTAATTTTTTGTATTTTTTTTTTTTTTAGTAGAGATGGAGTTTCACCGTGTTAGCCAGGATGGTCTCGATCCCCTGACCTTGTGATCTGCCCGCCTTGGCCTCCCAAAGTGCTGGGATTACAGGCGTGAACCACCGTGCCCGGCCTTTTTTTTTTTTTTGAGACGGGGTCTTGCTATGTTGCCCAAGCTAGTGTCAGACTCCTGGCTTCAAGTAATCCTCCCACCTTGGACTCCCCAGTAGCTGAAGCTACAGGTACGCACCATCTTGTTCCATTTTAACCATTGCTTTTGTTTGTTTCTTTGTTTCAGAGTCTCACTCAGTTGCTCAGGCTGGAGTACAGTGGCTCAATCTCGGCTCACTGCAACCTCCACCTCCTGGGTTCAAGCAATTCTCCTGCCTCAGCCTCCCGAGTAGCTGGGATTACAAGCGTGCACCACCATGCCCGGCTAATTTTTTGTATTTTTAGTAGAGACGGGGTTTCACCATGTTGGCCAGGCTGGTCTCAAACTCCTGACCTCAAGTGATCCGCCCGCCTCAGCCTCCCAAAGTGCCGGGATTACAGGTGTGAGCCACCATGCCCGGCCTATTTTAACCATTTTTCAGTGCACAATTCTGTGGCGATAAGCACATTCATGTTGTTGTGTAGCCACCACTGCCGTCCATCTCCAGAACTTTCTCCTCTTTCCAAACTGCAACTCTGTCCCCATGAAACACTCACTCCCTATCCCTCTCCCCAGCCCTTGGCACCCTCCATCTTGCTTTCTGCCTCTATGGATCTGACGACTCTAGGGACCTCCTAGGAGTGGAATCACACAGTGTATGTCCTTTTGTATCTGCTTATTTCACTGAGCATAATATCCCCAAGGTTCATCCCTGCTGTAGCCTGAGTCAGAACTGTTTTCCTTTCCATGGCTGTATCACATTCCCTTGTGTGGATGAACCACGGTGTGTTTATTCCTTCATCCATGGATGGACACTTGGGTTGCTTCCGGCTTTTGTTTCGTTTTTTTGTTTGTTTGTTTGTTTTTGTTAGCTCACATCTTTTGTGGGTTTTTTTTTTCTTTTTTGAGATGGAGTCTCGCTCTGTCGCCCTGGCTGGAGTGCAGCGGCACGATCTCGGCTCACTGCAAGCTCCGCCTCCCGGGTTCACTCCATTCTCCTGCTTCAGCCTCCCGAGTAGCTGGGACTACAGGCGCCCGCCACCATGCCCAGCTAATATTTTTTGTATTTTTAGTAGAGACGGGGTTTCACCGTGTTAGCCAGGATGGTCTCGATCTCCTGACCTTGTGATCCGCCCGTCTCGGCCTCCCAAAGTGCTGGGATTACAGGTGTGAGCCACCGCGCCTGGCCATCTTTTGTTAATTCATACAGTTACTTGTCTTCTGGTTTGTTGAAGCAGTAAGTGAGACAACATTTGCCACAATAATGTCTGTCAAAGTGGCTTGCCATAAACACTCCAGCACCACATTCATCAGAAGAGCAACCTCGGCGAAGGTGACTAATTTTGCCATTCTCATCCACCTTATATTTCAGGACAGCCAGCTTCACCTTCTTTCTCTTGTGCTTATTCGTCTTGCAGGTAAGACTTCTTCTTCTGGCCGGGCTCAGTGGCTCAGGCCTGTAATCTCAGCACTTTGGGAGGCCGAGGCAGGTGGATCACGAGGTCAGGAGTTCAAGACCAGCCTGGCCAACAAGGTGAAATCCTGTCTCTACTAAAAATACAAAAATTAGCCGGGCGTGGTGGCGCATGCCTGTAATCCCAGCTACTCGGGAGGCTGAGGCAGGAGAATTGCTTGAACTGGGACCCGGGAGGCAGAGGTTGCAGTGAGCCGAGATTGCACCACTGCACTCCAGCCTGAGCTACAGAGTGAGACTCCATCTCAAAAACAAACAAACAAAAAAAAAGACTTCTTCCTTTCCTTAGCACCACCACGAATTCTCAATACAAGATGAAGAGGAGACTCCTTTTGAATGTTGTAGTCAGACAGAGTACGTCCATCTTCCAGTGCTTGTCTTTGCTGATCAGGAGGAATTCTTTCTTTACCCTGGATCTTGGCCTTTACATTTTCTACTGTATCTGAGGGTTCAGCCTCGAGGGTGATGGTCTTCCCTGTAAGGGCTTTCAGGAAAATCTACATTTTGATGGCGGCTCCACCACAGATGGTGGATCGAAAAGGTTTTTGTTTTTTTGAGACAGAGTTTCGCTCTTGTCACCCAGGCTGGAGTGCAAGTGGCACGATCTTGGCTCACTGCAACCTCTGACTCCTGGGTTTAAGTGATTATCCTGCCTCGGCCTCCGAGTAGCCAGGATTACAGGCATGTGCCACCACCACACCTGGCTACTTTTTTTTTTTTTTTTTTTTTTTGTATTTTTAGTAGAGATGGGGTTTCGCCATGTTGGCCAGGCTGGTCTCAAACTCCTGATCTGAAGTGATCCGCCCGCCTCGGCCTCCCAAAGTCCTGGGATTACAGGTGTGAGCCACTGTGCCTGGCCTGCTTCTGCCTTTTGGCTATTGTGAATAATGCTGCTCTGAACATAGATGTGCAAATATCTGTTTGCAGCTCCTGCTTTCAATTCTTCTGGGCGTATGCCCAGGAGTAGTACTGCCTGATCTTATGGTAATTCTATGTTTAACTTTTTGAGGCACTGCCAATTTTCACATTTTTAAACCATAGGGAAAAAAAAGTTTTTTTTTTTTTTTAAAAGACAAAGTCTGGCTCTGTTTTCCACGCTGGAGTGCAATGGTGCAATCATAGCTCACTGCAGCCTCAAACTCCTGGGCTCAAGCAATCCCCCCCTCATCAGCCTCTTGAGTAGGCGGGACTACGGCATGTGTCACCACACCTAACTAATTTTTTTAGTTTTTTTGTAGAGGTGGGGTCTCACTCTATTGCCCAGGCTGGTCTCAAACTCCTGGCCTCAAAAGGTCCTGCCACCTTAGCCTCCCAAAGCACTGAGATTACAGGCATGAGCCACTGTGCCTAGCCAAAAAATATTTGTAATGTTTAGTGAAAATAAAAATCATATAAAATTCAAATTCATATAATTTTCATAAAAAGTCCATAAAGAAAATTTTCTTAAAACATTGTCAGCTGGGTGCGGTGACTCATGCCTGTAATCACAGCACTTTGGGAGGCCAAGGCGGATGGATCACCTGAGGTCAGGAGTTCAAGACCAGCCTGGCCAATGTGGTGAAACCCCATCACTACTTACAATACAAAATTAGCCGGGTGTGGTGGCACACGACTGTAATCCCAGCTACTTGAGAGGCCGAGGCAGGAGAATTGCTTGAACCCGGGAGGTGGAGGTTGCAGTGAGTCAAGATGGTGCCATTGCACTCCAGCCTGGGCAACAAAAGCGAAACTCTGTCTCAAAAAAAAAAAAAAAAATTGCCAAGCTCAGTGGCAGGCACCTGTCATCCTAGCTACTTGAGAGACCAAAGCAGGAGGATTGTTTGAGCCCAGGAGTTTGAGGGCAGCCTGGGCAACATAGTGAGATCCTGTCCCTACAAACACACACACACAGTTTGCTACCCCCTCTTTTTTGAGAGGGAGACTCGCTCTTGTCACCCAGGCTGGAGTGCAGTGGCGCGACCTTGGCTCACCGCAACCTCTGCCTCCCGGGTTAAAGCGATTCTCCTGCCTCAGCCTCCCGAGTAGCTGGGATTACAGGCAGGTGCGCCACCATGTCCGGCTAATTTTTGTATTTTTAGTAGAGATGGGATTTCGCCATGTTAGCCAGGCTGGCTTTGATCTCCTGATCTCAAGTGATCTGCCCGCCTTGGCCTCCCAGAGTGCTGAGACTATAGGCATGAACCACTGCGCCTGGCCCCATTTTTTAATATATCATCAGTGACTGCTATCACATGTCCGTGGCAGAGCTCAGCAGCTGTAGAGTGGATGGACAGTGGGGCCCCCAAAGCTGAGAATGTTTACTATCTGACTCGTTACAGAAAACATTTTTTTGTACCCCTGGTATGTGGTGATGAGTGAGAATGAGACAACAGTCCATGGATTACAGCTACACCCAACCACGTGGCTGATTCTCACGAACATATGTTAGCATAGAAGCCAGAACCCAAAAAGAACATACCATACAAATCCATTTATTAAAAAAAAAAAAGCGGGGCCGGGCGCGGTGGCTCCTGCCTGTAATCCCAGCACTTTGGGAGGCCAAGGCGGGCGGATCACAAGGTCAGGAGATCAAGACCATCCTGGCTAACATGGTGAAACCCCATCTCTACTAAAAATCCAAAAAATTAGCCGGGCGTGGTTGCAGGCACGTGCAGTCCCAGTTCCTTGGGAGGCTGAGGCAGGAGAACGGTGTGAACCCAGGAGGCGGAGCTTGCAGTGAGTCGAGATGGCGCCACTGCACTCCAGCCTGGGTGACAGAGCAAGACTCCGTCTCAAAAAAAAAAAAAAAAAACCTAAAAATACAAAAATTAGCCAGGTGTAGCGGCAGGTGCCTGTAATCCCAGCTACTCGGGATGCTGAGGGAGGAGAATCGCTTGAACCAAGAGGTGGAGGTTGCAGTGAGCTGAAATCATGCTACTGCACTCCAGCCTCGGCAACAGAGAGAGACTCTGTCTCACAATAATGATAATAATAATAAATGAAATACAAACAAAACTAATTTATGCTGTCGGAAATGAGGATGGAAGAGTCCTGGGGAATCAGATAGTGGTGATAAAATCATATCAGGAAGGCCCCTAGTGAGGGGGGAGTTTTGTAAAAATTTTCAGCTGTAACTCTCATTTGCACAATTTTCTCTATGTATTTATATATCAATCAACATGATGCGTGTGTATTAAATCCCTGTGTAAATGCAACGGTGCACACAGGTTCAAAGCGCAGGCAATATTTATTGAGCAACTATTATGTTCCATATGCTGTGTTAAACACCATGCATACACTAAGAAGCAGAGGGATCCTGCCCTTGCCCGGGACGAGTTGGCCCTTGTCAGTCAGGGAAAGGCAGACACCAACAGAACAGCAATAAAAAGGCCGGGCAATGGGCCAGGCGCGGTGGCTCATGCTTGTAATCCCAGCCTTTTGGGAGGCCGAGGCAGGCGGATCACCTGAGGTCGGGAGTTCGAGACCAGCCTGACCAACATGGAGAAACCCCTTTTCTACTAAAAACACAAAATTAGCCAGGCGTGGTGGCACACCAGGTGGGTAGCTGTAATCCCAGTTACTCGGGAGGCTGAGGCAGGAGAATTGCTTGAACCCGGGAAGCGGAGGTTGTGGTGAGCCAAGTTTGAGCCATTGCTTTCCAGCCTGGGCAAAAAAAGCAAAACTCCATCTCAAAAAAAAAAAAAAAAAAAAAAAAAAAAAAAAAAGCCCGGGCGCCATGGCTCACACCTGTAATCCCAGTGCTTTAGGAGACCGAGGTGGGTGGATCGCTTGAGCACAGGAGTTTAAGACCAGCCTGGCCAATACAGTGAGACCCTCCCTCTGTACAAAACGTAAGAAAACATTAGGCAGGCATGGTGGTGCCTTCCTGTAGTCCCAGCTACTCAGGAGGCTGAGACAGAATGACCGCTTGAGTCCAGGAGTTGGAGACTGCAGTGAGCTATGATCGCACCACTGCACTCCAGCCTGGACAACAGAGCAAGACCCCATCTCTAAAAAAAAGAAAACAAAACAACAACAACAAAAAACACCAATAGAATGTTCAATCAGCCATCAGCCTCAAGGACCCTTCCATCTCCCAAGGAGAGGAACCCTTTTCCGTGAGAACCTCTGACCTAAAAATCAACCCCACATGGGGGGAATCCAGAAAGTATTTTGGGGGGAGGAAAAGATGTTTGAAGGGAGGGTGGAGGATGCAGAAGGGTTAACCAGGAGAGGCAGTTAGGGAGGGCCTTCTGGGTGGAGGGAGAGCACTGCATGTTCCACAGCCCTGAGGCAGAATGGAGTGTGTGCATTTAGAGGAACTGAAAGCAAATTTGTGGGACAGGGGATCTAGAGGGGAAAAGTGAATTCCACAGGCTCCCTGTCTCTTCTGATCCTAGCAGGAACTTTCAAGTCCATTTTTGTCCAGATATTTCCCCATGCTCAAGTCCCAGCTCATCCTGCCTCCTTGAAGACATGACTTCTGTCTCTTCTTGAGCTACTCTTTGACACACCCTGGACAAAAGGTAGCTTGAAAAGAGACAGAAACCATGTTATTGCCAGGTGCAGTGGCTAACGCCTGTCATCCTTGTGCTTTGGGAGGCTGAGGCGGGAGGATCGCTTGAGGCCAGGAGCTTGAGACCAGCCTGGACAACATAACAAGACCCCATCTCTACAAAGATAAAAGGGAAAAAGCCGGGCGCAGTGGTTCACGCCTGTAATCCCAGCACTTTGGGAGGCCAAGGTGGGCAGATCACCTGAGGTCAGGAGTTCGAGACCAGCCTGGACAACATGGCGAAACCCCGTCTCTACTAAAAATACAAAAATTAGATGGGCGTGGTGGCGGGCACCTGTAATCCCAGCTACTCGGGAGGCTGAGGCAGGAAAATCGCTTGAACCCAGGAGGTGGAGGTTGCAGTGAGCTGAGATTGCACCACTGCACTCCAGCCTGGGCGACAGAGTGAGCCTTGGTCTCAATCAATCAATCAATCAATCAATGGAAAAAAAATGAGCTGGGTGTGGTGGTCCATGCTGGTAGTCCCAGCTACTGAGGAGGCTGGGGTGTGAGGATCACTTGAGCCCAGGAAGGCTGAGACTGCAATGAGCTATGATGCCATCACTGCACTCCAGCCTGGACAACAAAGCGAGATCCCGTCTCAAAAAAAAAAGAAGAAAAAGAAAAATCATTTTTTGAGAGCTCTGATTTTCAAACCCTTTGTTCTCAGAACTCTTCGGGTAAAACCTTTTGAACGACACAAAAGGAGTGGGCAGCTGTGATGACAGATTGAGGAGAAAGCAGGGTAGGCATGGAACCCCTAGGGTTCCCTAGGGACCCAGTTTGAAAACTCTTGGTTCAGTAGCAGGAAAAGGCAATATGCCCCTTAATTCTCTTCTAAAACATAAAATCCTTTAACTTCCTCTGATTTCTACCAGTAAAACTGAGCTCTACTGACCTCAATTTTGTACCAAATGCTATCTAATAAAATCCCAGAAACAGTGATTTTTGAAAAATCCATTTTGTTGATGTGTAATTTACATACAGTAGAATGTGCCTATCTTATGTGTTTGGTTTCATGCATTGTTTTTCTTTTTCAACTTTTTAAATTTTTTTTTTTTTGAGACAGGGTCTCACTCTGTTGCCCAGGCTGGCCTGCAGTGGCACAATCTCGGCTCACTGCAACCTTCGCCTCTCGGGTTCAAGCAATTCTCCTGCCTCAGCCTCCTGAGTAGCTGGGACCACAGGCACGCGCCACTACACCCAGCTAATTTTTGTATTTTTAGTAGAGACAGGGTTTCTCCATGTTGGCCAGGTTGGTCTCGAACTCTTGACCTCAAGTGATCCACCCACTTCGGCCTGCCAAAGTGCTGAGACCACAGGCACACACCACCATGCCCAACTAATTTTTGTATTTTTCATAGAGATGGGGTTTCACCATGTTGCCCAGGCTGGTCTCAAACTCCTGGCCTCAAGTGATCTGCCTGCCTTGGCCTCCCAAAGTGCTGGAATTACAGGCATAAGCCACCATGCCCAGCCCTCTTTATCAACTTTTATTTATTTTTTCATTTTTTGAGACGGAGTCTCGCTCTGTTGCCCAAATTGGAGTGCAGTGGTGTGCTGTGATCTTGGCTCACTGCAAACTCTGCCTCCCGGGTTCAAGCGATTCTCCTGCATCAGCCTCCCAAGTAGCTGGGATTACAGGTGCCCGCCACCACACGCAGCTAATCTTTGTAGTTTTAGTAGAGACGGGGTTTCACCATGTTGCCCAGGCTGGTCTCGAACTCCTGGCCTCAAAGCGATCTGCCCGCCTTGGCCTCCCAAAGTGCTGGGATTACAGTTGTGAGCCGCCGCGCCCAGGACCCTCTTTATCAACTTTTATTTTACATTCAGGGTATACCTGTGCCAGTTTCCTACCTGAGTATATTGCATGATGCTGAGGTTTGGGGTATGAGCGACTCTGTCACCCTGATGGTGAGCACAGCATTCAACAGTTACTTTTTCAACCCTCATGCCCCTTTTTCTCACCCCTCCCTGGTAATCCCCAGTGTTCATTATTGCCACCTTTATGTCGATGAGTACCTGAAGTTTAGATCCCACTTATAAGTGAGAACAGGCAGTCTTTGGTCTGCTGTTACTGAGTTTGATGCATTTTGACAAATGTGTCTACCTGCCTGCTGCATGTTTTGGTTTTCCCAAGAATTATTTTCTAAAAATCAGTTTTTATTAAGGTGGCATTTATATACACTAAAATTCTGCACACGGTCTTGTAACCATCACCACCAAATACGTATTTATTTATTTATTATTATTTTTTAGAGATGGTGTCTCACTCTGTCTCGATCTCCCACGCCGGGATGCAGTAGTGCCATCAGAGCTCACTGCATCCTCCAACTCCTGGGCTCAAGCGATCCTCCTGCCTCAGCCTCCTGAGTAGCTAGGACTACAGGCACCCACCACCGCCCCCAGTTAATTCAAAAAATTAATTCTTCTTTGTAGAGACAGGGTCTCATATGTTGCCAGGATCCTTGCTCTTTGACCTCCCAAAGTGCAGAGATTACAGGCATGCACCACAAATGCCGGGCCAAATACTTGTAATTTAAATTATCGTTGGGCTGGGCACGGTGGCTCATGCCTGTAACCCAGCACTTTGGGAGGCCGAGGGGGGAAGTTCACCTGAGGTCAGGAGTTCCAGACCAGCCTGGCCAACATGCTGAAACCCTGTCTCAACTAAAAATACAAAAATCAGCCCGACATTGTGGCAGATGCCTGTAATCCCAGCTAATCGGGAGGCTAAGACAGGAGAATCGCTTGAACCCGGGAGGCAGAGGTTGCAGTGAGCCGAGATCGCACCATTGCACTCCGACCTGGGCAACAAGAGCGAAACTCCATCTCAAAAAATAATAATAAAATAAATTATAGTTGGAAAAAAGGGGTTTCCTAAAGACCCAAAGGAAATGGCCTCTTTGTTCCTGAAGCCACAGAGAGGATTTTTCTGCTCCCCACAACTAGTTTTCCTTGTGAAAATTCATAATTGCTACCAGCTTGTTCTCCTCTCTGTCACTATACATCTGTCCTTGAAGCCTTATTTGAACAAAGAGTTCTGGTATCACTCGGATGCCTAGAAACTGTTGCCGTTCTGTGAAACCGACCACCAGAGGAAACCCATGCTTCTCATTGGTTGCCTTACTAAGATGGTAACTTGTTGCCCTGGTGACAAGTTGCAATGACAGGTGGCTCTGCCAAATAAGAACGCAATGATACTTGCTTCCCCTCCTGGGTGAAGGATGGAAAATAAAAGTAAAAGCCTTGGCGGCTGTCTGGCTTCTTTACCAAAGAGCTGGAGAGCACTCCTTGGCCCCATTTATGCAAACACTTCCCATCTACAGATGATCCAGCTTCGGAGTGGGAGTCTAAGCGGCTGCCAGGACCACCGCTTGGCACAGGACAGGCTGGGGGCTCTGGCATGAACTGCTGGGGCCAGGCTGTGACTCGGAGCAAGAGGTAGCAAGAACCTTGAGGCAGTGAACATCAAAAGAGAGATTTCCAGGGCTAAACACCCTAGGTTTTTTCTTCCTTCTGAACCTAACCTCTCTTGGCTCACTGCAACCTCCACCTCCCGACTTCAAGCAATTCTCATGCCTCAGCCTCCCGAGTAGCTGGGATCACAGGCGTGCGTCACCGTGCCCAGCTTATTTTTGTATTTTTAGTAGAGGTGGGGTTTCACCCTGTTGGCCAGGCTGGTCTCAAACTCCTGAACTCAAGTGATCTGCCTGCCTCAGCCTGCCAAAATGCTGGGGTTACAGGCGCCAGGCCAAGTATCTTATTTTAAAAGGTTACAAAGAATATAGATGTGGATAAAATAAAAGTTTCTTTGCATTACTACTTTCCTGCAAGAAATGAGGGGGAGGGGCTTATGAAACAACTCACACCCCCTCAATTGAGGAACTGTAGATGAAAGGGAAGGTGCTGACAGGCCCGTCTGGCCACGGTTTCCTGGAATAAAATTGAGCCACACACCTCCACAAATCCCCAGCCTCCGGCATGTACCCCAGAAGTACTCACACTCCACCACCTTCTGTGATCGCAACAGCCCTACGCAACATTACAGAGGGCAAAACCCACGCTAGGGAAGGCGGGGCTACTGTCAAAAGGTCACCAGGGCCAGGCACAGTGGCTCACGCCTATAATTCCAGCTCCTTGGGAAGCCAAGGCGGGAGAATCCATTGAGCTCAAGAGTTTGAGTTCAGCCTGGGCAACACAGGAAAACCCCCGTCTTTACAAAAACTTTTTAAAAATTAGCTGGGTGTGGTGGCATGCCCGTGTAATCCCAGCCACTACTTAGGAGGCCGAAGGGGGAGGATCTATTGCTTCAGCCTGGGAGTTTGTGGCTGCAGTGAGCTATGATTGCACCACTGCACTCCAGCCTAAGTGACAGACAGAGACTCTTAAAAAAAAAAAAAAACAAAAGGGCAGGGCACGGTGGCTTATGTCTGTAATCCTAGCACTTTGGGAGGCTGAGGCGGGCAGATCATCTGACGTCAGGAGTTCGAGGCCAACCTGGCCAATATGGTGAAACCCCGTCTCTACCAAAAATACAAAACTTAGCTGGGCGTGATGGTGGGCACCTGTAATCCCAGCTACTCGGGAGGCTGAGGTGGGAGAATCGCTTGAATCTGGGAGGTGGAGTTTGCAGTGAGCCAAGATTGCGCCACTGCACTCCAGCCTGGGTGACAGAATGAGACTCCGTCTCAAAAAAAAAAAAAGAAAAAAAAAAGTGGGGCACCTATATTCCCAGCACTTTGGGAAGCTGAGGCAGGAGGATGGCTTGAGGCCAAAAATTCAAAACCTGGCCTGGGCAACATAGCAAGACCCCATCTCTATGAAAAAAAAAAAAAAAAAAGTCACCAGGCCAGCTGGCCTAGATTTCAGAGCCAGAATTTATCTAATGCCATTGTCTTTACTTTTTCTTTTTCTTTCTTTTTTTTTTTTTGAGACAGAGTCTCACTCTGTCACCCAAGCTGCAGGGCAGTGGGACAATCTCAGCTCACTGCAACCTCTGCCTCCCGAGCTCAAGCGATTCTCCTGCCTCAGCCTCCCAAGTAGCTGGGATTACAGGCGCCCACCACCATTTCCAGCTAATTTTTGTATTTTTAGTAGAGGTGAGGTTTCACCTTTTTGGTCAGGCTAGTCTCCAACTCCCAAGCTCAGGTGATCTGCCCACCTCAGCCTCCCAAAGTGCTGGGATTACAGTGGCGCGCCACCACGCCTGGCCTGCTCTTCATTCTTTTTTCAGAACTTTCCCAGCTGCCAACAGAGACAGAAACTGAATCATCTCAGAAAGGAATGAAGGAGGCTGAGGGCGGGTGGACTGATTGATTAGGAGTTCGAGATTTGCCTAGGCAACATGGAAAAAGCCTGTCTCTGCTAAAAATACAAAAATTAGCTGGGCGTGGTGGCACATGCCTGTAATGTCAGCTGCTTGGGAGGCTAAGGCAGGAGAATCACTTGAACCCGGGAGGCAGAGGCTGCAGCGAGCCGAGATCGCGCCACTGCACTCCAGCCTAGGTAACAGGGCGAGACTCCGCCTCAAAAAAAAAGAAGGGAATGAAGGACACCCAAAATGGAGCCTCTGTCTGCCAGGGCTTTGCTGTCCTGGCCTGCCCATCCCAGCCCTGGAGACCTCATCTCTGATCCCACCAGAGCGGAACCTTCCCATTCGCAGGGCCATTTCCTTACCCAGAAACCTTTTCACAATGTTCTTGGCAGCAGCTGTTGGTCAACTGTGTTTTAAGGTTTTTGAGCAACTTTACAGAAAAAAAAAAGGGAAGCTACCCTCAATGTCTGGGTCTCCCCCTGGGTGGCCTCTCTTTGTCACCTTACTCATTTCCATGAGATTTCCTTGCTTCGTTGAGTTACATCACCTCCTTTTCCTGTCTGGGGCCAGGACGCCTCCTCTGCAGGTCTCCAGCACCGATTCCTTTGTCCCCGATTTCTCTGCTAGGGTCGCTGGCTTCACCATCCCACCACCACTGCTGCTGGCCCAGCCCGCCGCTTTAATTTCTCTGGACCCTCACGTTTTTGTTATTTGTGCTTTTTTTTGGAGATGAGGTCTTGCTATGTCACCCAGGCTGGAGTGCAGTGGTGCAATCACAGCTCACTGTAGCCTCCACCTCCC
Source organism: Gorilla gorilla gorilla (assembly GCF_029281585.2). Lineage (NCBI taxonomy): Eukaryota > Metazoa > Chordata > Mammalia > Primates > Hominidae > Gorilla > Gorilla gorilla. The sequence continues at coordinate 13,519,748 of NC_073244.2, read as the reverse complement.
AGACTCAAGTGATCTTCCTGCCTCAGCCTCTCAAGTAGCTGGGTGTGTGCCACCAGGTGCAGCTACATTTTTTGTAGAGGCAGGGGTCTTGCTATATTGCCCAGGCTGGTCTCAAACTCCCAGCTTTAGATGATCCTTTCACCTCGGCCTCCCAGAGTGCTGGGATTACCAGCATGAGCCACTGCACCCGTCCTCTCACGTATTTTTTATTAATCGATTTATCTATTTACTTATTTTGAGACAGAGTCTTGCTGTACCACCCAGGCTGGAGTGCAGTGGCATGATCTCGGCCCACTGCAACCTCCACTCCCCGGGTTCAAGTGATTCTCCTGCCTCAGCCTCCCAAGTAGCTGGGATTACAGGCGCGTGCCACCATGCCTGGCTAATTTTTGTATTTTTAGTAGTGACGAGGTTTCACCATGTTGGCCAGGCTGGTCTCGAATTCCTGACCTCAGGTGATCCACCCAACTCGGCCTCCCAAAGTGCTGGGATTACAGGCGTGAGCCACAGCACTTGGCCTCCCTCATGTATTTTTAAGCGGAACAGGTTCAAGATCACAAATGTTTTCCTCTCACTCTTTCAATGAGTTTCTATTCTAGAATCTCCTGCACGCCACAGGAAGGAGAACTCTCACCCTGTAATGCACATAAATACATGAGATCACCATTGTTCTCACCCAGTAATCAGAATCGTTAGTGATAATAATTAGTAATAAATTTATTTTTACTATATCTAATAAATTAGATAGTAATTATTATGGCAGCCAATCGTTCCTGGGTGCTCCCTAGATGCTTCCAAGGGAGCCACACGTGACCCTCAGGGCTGTGCCCATTCCAGGCTCTTCTGCTGAGCTCATGTAACCGCTTGCCCCAAGGCATTCCACAAATAATACATAAGTCAATGTATCACGTTGTCACTTTCTGTACAAACCAGCTAGTTCCGGAGGGAAGCAGAAAGCCTTTTTCAGAAGAACCACAGCTAATTCCAGTAGCAGGAATGATAAAGTTGGACATAATCCTCAAAAGAGTAATGAATCAAAAATGGATGGCGGGCCAGGCACGGTGGCTGATGCCTGTAATCCCAGCACTTTAGGAGGACAAGGCAGGTGAATCATTTGAGGTCAGGAGTTCAAGACCAGCTTGGCCACCATGGTGAGACCCCGTCTCTACTAAAAATACAAAAATTAGCCTGGCATGGTGGCTCATGCTTGTAGTCCCAGCTTCTTGGGAGGCTGAGGCAGGAGAATTGCTTGAACCCTGGAGGTGGAGATTGCAGTGAGCCAAGATTGCATCACTGCACTCCAGCCTGGGCAACAAGAGCGAAACTCTATCTCAAAAACAAACAAACAAACAATAACAACAACAAAATTGATGGCTGCTAATGACTTTTTTTCTTCTCTTTCCTTTTTTATTTTTATTTTTTATGAGACAGGGTCTCACTCTATCGCCCAAACTGGAGTGCAGTGCCGAGATCATAACTCAGTGCAGCCTCAACCTCTTGGACTCAAGTGATCTTCCCACCTCAGCCTCCCATGTAGCTGGGACTACAAGCAATTGCTGTCACATCTGGCTAATTATTTTATTTTGTTGTATTTTATTTATTTATTTTTTGAGACAGAGTCTTACTGTGTCACCCAGGCTGGAGTGCAATGGCATGATCTCAGCTCACTGCAACCTCCGCCTCCTGGATTCAAGTTATTCTCCTACCTCAGCTTCCTGAGTAGCTGGGATAACAGGTGTGCGCCACCATGCCTGGTTAATTTTTGGTTTTTTAGTAGAGACGGGGTTTCACCATGTTGGCCAGGCTGGTCTTGAACTCCTGACCTCAAGTGATCCGCCCATCTCAGCCTCCGGAAGTGCTGGGATTACAGGTATGAGCCACCGTGCCCGGTCTTTATTTTATTTTTAGTAGAGACGGGGTTTTGCTATGTTGCCCATGCTGGTCTCAAACTCCTGGGCCTAAGTGATCCTCCTGCCTTGGCCTCCCAAAGTGCTGGGAACTACAGGCGTGAGCCACTGGGCCCAGCTCCTGCTAACATCTTTATGTAGAGAGTTACTGGGGACCAGGGACATTCCCCAAACCCACCCATCAATCGTAGTGACATGACGTTATGGACCCCCTGATGTGATGTACCAGGAAGCACCCGGCCCCACCAGCATGATATTATTCCGGCTACAACTGACCCTTATTCCAATAGAACATGTGGTTCTAAGCCATTTATAGGGTAAACATCGGGGCAGGGATGGGGAGAGAGGAAGCAAACTGCCAAATCCAGAATGAGGATCATTCCTCTGTACCAGAAGAGAACCAGAAAGAAAGCACCCTAAGTGGGGATACCACAAGGAAGTAAAGCAGGGGCCTCTCCCAGCTGGGGAAGGGAAGGAGGAAGGAGTACAATAGCTTGCACGGCACAGCATTGTGGATGATGGGAATAGCAGGTGCAAAGGTTCTGGGGCAGGGACAGTGTGGTGTGTTTGAAGAACAGCAGCCAGGTCCACCATGAGGTGGGAAATGGACTTGGGGGAAGAGATCTCATAGGATTTTTTTTTTTTTTTTTGAGACAGGGTTTCGCTCTTGTTGCCCAGGCTGGAGTGCAGTGGCATGATGGCTCACTGCAACCTCTGCCTTCCGGTTTCAAGCGATTCTCCTGCCTCAGCCTCCCGAGTAGCTGGGATTACAGGCGCCCACCACCACGCCCGGCTAATTTTTGTATTTTTAGTAGAGACAGGGTTTCACCATGTTGGCTAGACTGGTCTTGAACTCCTGACTTCGTGATCCGCCCGCATCGGCCTCCCAAAGTGCTGGGATTACAGGCGTGAGCCACCGCGCCCGGCCCCTCAACTTTTTTTTTGTTTTTAACACAACTTCTCGCTTTCTCACCCAGGCTGGAGGGCAGAGGCGCAAGCGTAGCTCACTGCAGCCTCGAACTCCTAGGCTCCAGCGATCCTCCAGGAGGGTTTTGAGGATCTGCATAACGAGTGCAGAGGGAGCTTGACTTCGTGCTCGTTAGGACCTGATATTGTCAGCTGCCGCCGCCCACAGGGACACATAAATATTTGTAGACTCAATATTTGCCTTTAGTGTGAAGACATTGCATCACCTGGGTATAAGTAAGGAGCAGAGGCAGAGGCGGTTTAAGCAACAGACTTTTGTCTCCGCTGAGAACCACGGAATAACCCCTGACCTACTTCCCCGTCGTGTCTAATTCGGGTCACCTCATCTTCAGTTACAGACGCGGAAGATCAAAGAAACCGGGAAATTGCGCCGCAGCGCCCCCTGGCGTTCGCAGCGCGTGCCTACACAAGCCACTCCCGGAGCAAAACTGCGGCTTCCCAGGAAATTGAGTTTAAATGTTTTTTTTCTTTTTTCTTAATCTAGAAAAGATCATTTATTGTATCAAGTAACTACCCAGTTAGGCGTGAATACATTTTAAAATTTTTATTAAAACGAGTATTGGCCGGGCGCGGTGGCTCACCCTGTAATCCCAGCACTTTGGGAGGCCAAGGCAGGTGGATCACGACGTCAGGAGTTCGAGACCATCCCGGCCAACATGGTGAAACCCCGTCTCTACCAAAAATACAAAAATTAGCTGGGCGTGGTGGCACGCACCTGTAGTCCCAGCTACTCGGGAGGCTGAGACAGAAGAATCGGTTGAACCGGGGAGGCGGAGGTTGCAGTGAGCTGAGATCATGCCACTGCACTCCAGCCTGGGCGACTGAGCGAGACTCCATCTCCAAAAAATAAATAAATAAATAAAATAAAATAAAATAAAATATAAAATAAAATAAAAAGAGTATTGTAGAGATTGGCTGGGCACAGTGGCTCACACCTCTAATTCCTGCATTTTGGGAGGCTGAGGTGGGAGAATCTCTTGAGCCCAGGAGTTCGAGACCAGCCTGGCCAACATGGCAAAACCCCATCTCTACTAAAGGTACAAAAATTCGCTGGGCATGGTGTCGCACGTCCGTGATCCCAGCTTTTCGGGAGGCGGAGGCAGGAGAATCGCTTGAACCCAGGAGGCAGAGGTTACAGTGAATTGAGATCGCACCACTGCACTCCAGCCTGGGCAACAGAGTGAGACCCTGTCTCAAACATACATATATTTAGGAATTTGCTATGTTGCCCAGGCTGGCCTCAAACTCCTGGCTTCAAGCAATCCTCCCACCTCGCCCTCCCAAAGTGCTGGGATTGCAGGCGTGAGCCACCGTGCCCAACCTTGAGCTTAAGTTTTAAACATTAAAACCACCTCCCTCCCACTCCCTGCACCTCCCGTAAGTTAAAACGCATCCCTGCTGAGGCCCTGCAAAGGCATATCCAGGGCAGGCGGACCCCAGGGGTCCACAGCCGACCCACTTTCTTCCCCACACCTCATCCCCTTCACAACTCTCCTCATCCATCTCCCTGCCCTGGTGGGAGATTCCGATAAATCCTAATTGTGGAACTGCTGAATCAGAGGGGGCTGCATTTTCCTCAGCCCCCACCTGCAAATTGTGTGTGCAGTTTTTCTGGGATGAGTGTCCTTAGATTTCCCTGAATTCTCAAAAGGATCTGTGACCTCAAAATCAGGAGAGAGGCTGGGCACGGTGGCTCACGCCTGTCATCCCAGTACTTTGAGAGGCCGAGGTGGGCAGATCGCTTGAGCCCAGGAGACCAGCCTGGGCAACATAGCCAGACCCAGTCTCTACAAAAAATTAAAAGATTAACTGGGCTTGGTGATGTGCACTCATGGTCCCAGCTACTCAGGAGGCTGAGGTGGGAGGATCGCTTGAGCCCAGGCGGTAAGAGAGGCTCTACCTCTGAAGAGGCTGCTTCCCCACCCTCTGCCCCCTCCCCAGGCACCCACTCCAGCAGTGAGAATTTCACTGCCAACATGAGACATGGGTCCCTACCTGTCCCAACTCAGACCCTGTCTATGATGTCCCATGGCCTCAGCAGGGATCAAAACCCTCATCATGGCCTGTGTGGCTCCACATGGTTCTCAGATTGGGTTGCAGGTCAGTACCCTCCCCTCCAGCTCCTCAGGGGCCTCCTGCATTCTCTGGCCTTGGCTTCTGCTCTGCCCTCCCCTCCCTTCCCTTCGCCCCCTTCATTTTCATTCTCTATGCAAATGCCGCCTCCTCTAGGAAGCCTTCCCTGATTGCCCCCAGTCTGGGTGGATTAGATGTGATATGGGCTCCCACAGCCCCTTTTGCCTCAGATTACTCATGTGGCTGGCTGTATATCTGTGCCCCAGAGAGGTTTCTTTTCCTTTTTCTTTTCTTTTCTTTTTTTTTTTTTTTTTTTTTGAGATAGGGTGTCACCTTGCCACCCAGGCTGGAGTGCAGTGGCATGATCATAGCTCATTGCAGTCTCAACCTCCTGGGCTCAAGTGATCCTTCCACCTGAAAGTCCTGAGCAGCTGGGACTACAGGCGTGTGCCATCAGGTGCCTAACTAATTTTTCTTATTTTTTGTAGAGATGGGGTCTTGCTATGTTGCCCAGGCTGGTCTTAAACTCCTAGCCTCAAGCGATCTCCCACCTCAGTCTCCTGAGTAAACTGGACCCCAGGTGCAAGACACCATGCCCATAAAAAAATCTAAAAAAAATTTAATTTTAAAATTTTTTTGTAGAGACAGGATCTTGTTATGCCACCCAGGCTGGTCTCAAACTCCTGGGCCCAAGCGATCCTCCCACCTGGGCCTCCCAAAGCACTGGGATTACAGGTGTGAGCTACCTCGCCTGGCCTCTCCTGTTCTATTGGTGCTGAGATTCACACCTCACTTGAGTGCTATGGGCTGAACTGTGTCCTCTCCACAAATGTCTATGCTGAAGTCCCGCCCCGCAACTGCCTCAGAAAGTGACTATACTTGGAGATAGGATCTTTAAAGAAATAATTAAGTAAAAATGAGGTCATGTGCGTGGGCCCTAATCCAACATGACCAGTTTCCTTGTAAGAAGAGCAGATTAGGACACAGACATGCACCGGGGTGGGGGGAGGAGACTGTGTGAACACACAGGGAAAACACAGCTGTCTACAAGGAAAGGAGAGAAGCTTCAGAAGGAGTCACCCCTGTGGACATCTTCATCTTGGACTTCCGGTCTCTAGAAACAGAAGACTATTAATGTGTTTGTTTTGAGACAGAGTCTTGCTCTGTTGCCCAGGCTGGAGTGCAACGGTGCGATCTCGGCTCACTACAACCTCCGCCTTCCGAAGGAGGCATAGTGTAATTCTCCTGCCTCAGCCTCCCAAGTAGCTGGCACCACAGGTGTCCACCACCACACCTGGCTAATTTTTGTATTTTTAGTAGAGACAAGGCTTCACCATGTTGGCCAGGCTTGTCTTGAACTCCTGACCTCAGGTGATCCACCTGCCTCAGCCTCCCAAAGTGCTGGGATTATAGTTTTGTTTTTGAGATGGAGGTCTCGCTCTTGTCACCCAAGGCTGGAGTGCACTGGCACAATCTTGGCTCACTGCAACCTCTGCCTCCCAGGCTCAAGTGATCCTCCCACCTCAGCCTCCTGAGTAGCTGGGACCATGGTGCACACCACTACACTCAGCCAATTCTATTTTTTTGTAGACACAGGATCTATGTTGCCCAGGCTAGTCTTGAACTCCTGGCCTCAAGTGATCAACCTGCCTTGGCCTCCCAATGTGCGACTACAGGCATGAGCCATGGTGCCTGGCAATTTCTGTTAAGTCACCTAGTCTGTGGTACTTTGTTATGACAGCCCTAGCAAACAGATACACCCACCGAAGGCCCTGATAAGTCCTGCAGTCAGGAGTCTCTGTGAACCCCGTGGGGCTGGGAGGAGAAAGCAGGGAGTTTGTTGTGTGCCTCACATGAATACAGCAGAAGCTGAACACAACTCCTGGCATCGTGTGCCTACAGGTCCCCTTGGAACAGTTCTAGGGGAGTTGGAGTTCCAGGGTCCATTCTGCTTAATAACAATATTAACGGAACAGCCAAAATGGTTCCAGTGAAAATGGGGTAGCAGCAGCTGTCATTTTGGGCTCCCTGTTTTTAGATTGGGAACCCCGGAAGTTGGCCAGGGCCTCACCGCTAGAAAATCTTAGAGCCAATATTCAAATGAGAGTCCAATTTTTTTTTTTTTTTTAAGACAGACTCTCGCTTTGTTGCCCAGGCTGGAGTGCAGAGGGGCAATCTCGGCTCACTGCAGCCTCCACATCCTGGGTTCAAGTGATTCTCCTGCCTCAGCCTCCCAAGTAGCTGGGACTACAGGTGCACACCACCACACTCAGCTAGTTGTTTTGTATTTCTAGTAGAGATGGGTTTTCACCATGTTGGCCAGGCTGGTCTTGAAGTTCTGACCTCAAGTGATCCTCCCGCCTTGGCCTCCCAAAGTGCTGGGATTACAGGCGTGAGCCACCGTGCCCAGCCGAAAGTCCAAGTTCTTAACCTCCATGAGGGCTTGAGATGCCCTCGGGGGCAGGGAGAGGCTAATTCTCCTTCTGAGAGGATAATAGGGGTTGGTGGGGCCTGGGGCACAGGCCTGGCTCAGCACAACTCCCAGGGACTCCCTTGGTAAGAAAGTGAGGTAGGCACTGGCTGGCAGAGCGACGGGAAGAGTTTATTTCTCTGGAAAGGGAGGGGTAGGGGGCGGGGCCAGGGGTCAGGGCAGGGCAATGTCCTCCAGCTTCTTGTCCAGCATCTTCAGGTCATCCAGGAAGCGGGTCGGGGTGAGGATGTGTGAGGAGCCTGTGCAGGGGCAGAGGTTTGGGGACGATGTTGGGGGGCGCTGCCTTCGTCTTTGACAGGCTCCCGGTCCCGGCTGGTGTGGGGCTGTCCCTGTCCCTCAGCAAACCAGGTCCCTGATTCCAAGGACTCTGGAGTCTAGACACCTAGAAGGTACAAGCCCAGCCCCCGGGAACCCAAGCCCCAGAGCCCCAGGGTCCCAGTCCTGGTGACTTACCAATGAGCACCTCCCACTTGCCCTCGGTGGCCCTGGTCACCTCGTAGGCGGCCCTCATCTCTGACATGGCCACACCGCCCATGACATACACGATGAGCCGGGGGCCCGCCCGGGCTTCTATGCCAGCCTTGTTCTTGTGCCAGTGACCGAAGCGGGCACTGTGCAGGGCAGGGGCAGAAAGTCCAGGCAGGAGGCCCTCACCACCGCCAGGCCGCCCACCTAACACAGACCCAGGCGTGGGCGGGGGCAGCCCCGGGGCCTCACCTGACAGCGGCCTGGGAGCTGGCCGTGGGGGCGGGGTCGGATACGAAGGGCCACAGGTTCCTGTCCAGCCGGTCCTCCACGGCGTCCTGGTGGCCGAGAGGGGGGTTAGGGAAGGAACCCCAGGCATGGGGCCCGGGGTCAGGAGTGCCCCCCACGGGGTATTCAGGGGCCAAGATCCTGTCAGACAGGAACCAGCATCTCCACCTCCTGCCTCTGCGGGACCCAGGAGTCTAGGCCTCTAGTCCATTGGGGACCTAGAAATCTAGATCCGTAACTCATTGGGGACCCACGAATCTAATTCCATAACTCCTTGGGTACCCAGAAGTCTAAACCCACAGTTCCTCGGCAACCCAGTAGTCTGGGCCTCCAGGCCCTTGGGGACCATCAGTCAATACCCCCAGTCCTTTGGGGAACCCAGTGTCTGGGCTCTCAGCCCCTCACAGCCCCAGAAGTCCAGGTATTCAAGGTCCATGGGGATGAGGAGGCCCAGGTCTCTGGCCCCCAGACAGAAAGAGGGGCTGGGGCTCTTAGAGTGACAAGGAGAAAGCCAGGAAGCCGCCCCAGGCCCATTGCCATTGGATGGTGCTGCCCTGGGATCCTGGGAAGGCCAGGGCTGGGGCTCAGGGGCACTCCTGCGGGACAGGGGAACAGACTAGAGAGATATAGCGGAGGCAGCCGGCAGGTGGGGAGGAAGTGAGGCTCCCCAGCACAGGCCCCGCTGTCGCCCCAATTCCTCAGCTGCGGGCTTGGCGTGCCCCCCTCAGCAGAGCAGATCGGTGCCAAGGGAATGCCAGCAATGAGCATTTTCCCCTAAGCCCTGAGGCTTAGCGGCTCGGCAGGAGGGAGGCTGAGCCGCCAGCTGATGCGGAGGGCTGGCCCCCACCCTGACCTGCCACCCAGTACCTCCATTACGTCCTTGATGACCGGGGTCCAGCGGGACAGCTGATAGGTGGGCTCCATGCGTTCTCTCGGCTCCAGCCGGCTGGAGGTCCCCGAGCCCTACAGGCAGGGCAGGGAGGGCAGCAGGGGGATTGAGGGGAAGGAGGCTGGTCACAGAGGGGCTGCGCCTGGTGTGGCTGGTAGGGTGGGGGATGGCAGGCAAAGATGGGGAAGTGGAACAGAGAGCGAGAGAGAGCGAGAGACAGCAAGAAAGTGAGAGAGAGAAACAGTGAGCCAGAGAGAGACGGGGAGAGAGAGAGCCAAAGGGGGAGAGAGCGAGCCAGAGAAAGACAAAGACAGAGGCAGAGATAGACAAAGAGATAAGAGGCAGTGAGACAAAGTATGAAGGCAAAGAGAGAGACAAGAGATGAAGCGGGAAACAGAGAGACGAAGATGGGGACAGAAGGGGGACGGAGAGGGGAGGGGAGCAAGACAGAGAACAGAGAGAAAGGGGAAGGCAGAGAGAAGGGTGAGAGAGAGAGATATGGAGAAACAATGCACAGCGAGATGGATGAGGGATGGGGGAGAGATGGGGACGGGGTGAGGGCACCCTGGAGGGGGACGCACAGGGCCAGAGAGAGACAGGAGAGGCTCACCCGAGAGTCAAGCACACACATGGCTGTGTGTGGGTGCTGGATGGGTGCGGGGGACCCTCAGAGACCCCTGGGAGCCCAGATAGACAATGTGGTGTAGCCCCCATGCTGGGGACCCTACTCCCTGCCTCTAGCACTCAGACCACCCGCTCCCAACTGCACCACTGCCAGGACCAGCCTGGCAGCGCCCATGTCTCACTTCCCCTGCCTATTGTGTAAGCTGGGACTGGGAGAGGCCCCAGTGTCCTCTGGGCCCCAGACCAGACCCGAAACACTGCTTTTGGCCTCCCAGCAACCACACAACACCAGGAACCACACCGTGCCTGTGCACCACCGGCCCTCTGCCTTGCAGAGCCCCGGCTGTGATCCGCACCCTCTCCCCGGGTCCCCCCACGCCTGCTCCTGGCGTACCCCGGGGTTGGTGACAGTGCCTCCCAGCTGCTCCAGGTTACGGATGAGGCTGCTGTGCGCCTGTACATTGGCATGCTGGATCAGCTTGGCCAGGTTCTCCTCACTCACACCTGGGGGACGGGAATGGGCGGGGTGGAGGCGGCAGCCAGGTGGGCTCCCAGGTTTAGGGGAGTTTGGGGTGGGCTGAGGAGCTCCCAGGACTCTGATGGGAGAATCTTGCAGTGGAGAGGGCCTCAGTACCCTGTGCTAGTGTGAGCAAGAGTGGGAAACCTGGAGGGTGTAGATCAGGGGCTCCTCCAGATGAGCTGAGGGAGCCCCACATCTATAGGAATCACAGATGTGAGGGTTTCTACGTTAGCAGGGAGCCCTCACCTCAATGGAGGAATCCCCAAGCCAATGGAGGAGGGTTCCCGGGTCCAGAGGGGTAGCTGTGGGGGTTGGTGAGCCCGGTGAGTGCAAATGACCCAAGGAGAGCTGTGGGGTTCAGCAGTTCCCAGGATCGTGGAAGACGCTGGCAAATGGGGACGTTCCAACTCCCCGCAGCTCCCACCCACCATTCCGAAGGAGGATGTAGAGCAGCAGGACCCGGATCTTGTCGTAGGCGGGCACCGCCGCGTCCAGCAGCACCGGCACGATCAGCTTCATGGAGTCCTTGATCTTCTCCCCCTCTGCGTCAGAGCCCATGGCCAGGTCCTGCGGGCATGGGGTCAGCCGTCCACCGGCCGCTATGTGTCAGGGAAGGGGATGGGAGAGGCGGGCCAGGGACATCCCCAGGATCCTCGGCAAGAGGACATTTGGGTCCTACCTCATCTCAGCACCAGGTCTCTCAAGGTCCCACCCCTGTCCAGGGACAGTATCTCCACAGGCCCTGCTCCTCACCCAGGTCCCACCTTTCCAATGCCCCACCCACCTACGCACAGGCCACACCACTATCCTGAGACTACCTCTCCAAGGCTCCACCTCCACCCCTCACCCAGGTCCCAGCTCTCCAAGGCTCCACCCCTCACCCAAGTCCCACCTCTCCAAGGCTCCACCCCTCACCCAGGTCCCACCTCTCCAAGGCTCCACCCCTCACCCAGGTCCCACCTCTCTGAGGTTCCACCCCTCACCCAGGTCCCACCTCTCCAAGGTTCCACCCCTCGTCCAGGTCTCAGCTCTCCAAGTTCCACCCCTCACCCAGGTCCCACCTCTCCAAGGCCCCGTGCCTCACCCAGATCCCACCTCTCCATGGCTCTACCTGTCTCCCAGCTCCTACCTCTCTCCAAGGCCCCACCCCTCACTCAGGTCCCACCTCTCCAAGGCTCCGCCCCTCTCCCAGGTCCCATCTCTCTTAAGGCTCCACCCCTCTCCCAGGTCCCACCCCTCCAAGGTTCCACCCCTCATCCAGGTCCCACCTCTCCAAGGTTCCACCCCTCACCCACGTCCCACCTCTCCAAGGCTCCGCCCCCTCACCCAGGTCCCACCTCTCCAAGGCTCCGCCCCTCTCCCAGGTCCCACCTCTCCAAGGCTCCGCCCCTCTCCCAGGTCCCACCTCTCCAAGGGCCTGCCTACCTCTCCAAGGTCCCACCCACCTATGTATAGGCCACATTCCTGTCCTGGGACCACCGTCCAAGGCTCTGCCCCTCACCCAAGTCTGACCTCTCCAAGCCCCATCCACCTACGCACAGGCCACACCCTCATCCTAGGACCGTTTCTCCACAAGACCCACTCCTTCCCCACCAGGTCCCACCTCTCTCCAAGGCCCCTCCACCTCTCCACAAGCCCTGCCCCTCCCCCAGAACCCCCCATCTCTACAGTTCAGCCCCTCCCCAATACCCCGCCTTGGCAGGACCATCACCCCTGCCCCCCGCAGGCCCTGCCCCCCGCAGGCCCTGCCCCACCTGCTCCACACTACACAGCTTCTCCACCGAGCCCTTGAAGTGCCTCATGCAATCATCTGCTAGATGCAGGTGCGTAGAATACTGCAGGGTGCAGAGTGGGGGTTGGGGGATAACAAAGGCTGAGTCAAGGCAGAACACAGACAGAGCATGGGGTTGAGGGGCCGAGGTGTCCCCGCTCCCTGCCCACCCGAGCACACCTTATTCAGCTCCTTCTGGTACTGCGGCATCTTTTTCAGGATCTGGGATAGGTCTTTGATGTTCGCCTGGGGAAGTAGGGGGAAGAGGGTAGGGACTTGGGGGCGAAGCCAGGCAGTGCCCACCTGGGTCTCAGTCCAGGCTCGAAATCCAGGCTGTGGCCCTGCGCCCATGGGGAGGGGGGCTTCCTTCCACCAGCGCCTTTGGTGACCTGGGTCCGCCCCTACCTTGTCCGTGGTCAGCCTCTTGCTCTCACAGAAGGTCCTCAGGAGCTCCGTGACCTTCCTGGCCATGAGGGTGGGCAGGGGTGAGAGTGAGGGGAGAGGAGCCACAGGCTATGGGTGAGCCCACTCAGGGGGCACAGGGGGAGGTGGGGTGAAATTGGAGGCCAGTCTGGAGTCACACTGAGGGGTGCTCATGAGGGCCAAAGACTTGGCAGCAGCCAGGGATCCCAAGGCCGCTACCAGGCCCACAGTGGGGGGGGTGGGGGGGGGTGGGGGGGGGATCCGGTCCCCGTGTGCACGCACTTGGACACATCTGCGATATGCATGTGGCGAAGCTCCACCCACAAGTCATCATCTTCGTCCAGCAAGACGGCCTTCTCCCGCGCCTCGCTCAGCCCGGTGGTCTCATACCTGGGGAGGAAGGAGGGAGCCTGGGGGTCAGGGGAGCTGAGGACTGGGGAACCAGGTCAGTGGCAAGGGTGGGGACAGGTTCCAAGTCTGCAGACCTGTATGTGTCCTGCTCTATGTCCAGCAGATCATAGGCCATGGCCTGGAACGTGAGCTCATGCAGTAGTGGGGACACGGGGTCAGCTGCCCGGTCCATTATCAGCAGCTGGGAGCGGGTTTTCTCTGGGCCCTGGGGTGGGGTTTAGGGCAGGAATGAGGCACTGACCCTGAGCCGGCTGGGGCTGCCCCTCACCTCCCAAGCACACCCCCTCACCTCGCCCAGACTGGGAGTGTCTGCCTTGAAGGCGTTCAGCTTGGCCAGGACGGCGTGGGCCAACTGGGCTGTGTCCTCTGGGCCCCTGGCGGGGAGGTCAGACACGGGGGACATCATCAGGGGATGGGGTCAAGGATGGGTTTGAAGGTGAGAGTCAGGGGCCAAGGTAGGGCCGGGGCTGGGGTCACAAGAGAGGTTAAAGGTTAGGTGTTGCACACGGTTAAGTGGGGGTCGGCATCGGGGTGGGGCTGGGTGGGGTCCCCACTTGCGGTAGCGGATGGCCGGGTACTCCTGCAGGGTGGCGCACAGCGTGGCAATCTGCTGGGCCAGCACCTCGAGCTGCCGCGTGCGCTCCTCTGCCCGGAAGGGGCAGTAGAGGTTGTAGGTGCTGTGGGGAGCATCGAGGGAGAACACCTGGGCGAGGAGGGGACAGAAGCACCAAGGTTGCCGCTGCAGGTGCACACCTGCCCCGCTTCCCGCTGCCGCCACCTGCACCTCCTGGGAGCCGTCCCTGGTCCCTGAAGCCTGCTTTGCCGAATTGGAGGCAGGCCCAGGTCAACCCTAAACCCATGCCTGCAGGAGTCAGTGGATAAATACCCCAGCCCGTGTCCCTTAGGCTGGCTGGACAACCCCGCGGTGCGCTCTACGCTGCCCCCTGCAGGGGCCCAGTGGGATAGAACTCAAGGCAAGAGCCCCTTGGACTCTGTGGGTACTTCCCCTTTTTAAAATTTTACTTTATGTATCTGTTTTTGAGACAGGATCTCGCTCTGTCGCCCAGGCTGGAGGGCAGCAGTGCAATCATAGCTCACTGCAGCCTCGACCTCCCGGGCTCAAGCGACTCTCCCACCCCAGCCCTATGAGTAGCTAGGACTACAGGTGCACGCCACCACGCCAGGCTAATTTCTTTCTTTCTTTTTCTTTTTTTAAGAGACGGGGTCTTGCTCTGTACCCAGGCTGGTCTCGAACTCCTGGCCCCAAGTGATCCTCCTGCCCTGGCCTCCCACAGCGCTGGGATTACAGGTATGAGCCAGTGCGCCCAGCCTCAGTGTCTGTTTCTGAGGGAACAGGGGACATTTGGTCACAAACCCCCACCCCCTGCCCAGGATGAGCCCGGGCCGTACCTGGGCCTCGTAGGGGAGGAAGGCAAGGTGAATCTCCTTCAACGTCTTCACCACCTTTGCCAGACGAGAGCGGCCCAGCTCACTGAACAGGGGCTCGGGGCAGGCTGGGGTGAGGCAGGAGTGGGGCATCAGGCCAGAGCAGCCCCCACATCTCCTCGCCCCACCCACCAACACCCTAGGCTCTCCTCACTCACTGTCGGTGAAGAAGATATGGGCCGCTTTGTAGGTGAAAGTCGGGGTCCCCTGGAAGTCTTTGATGAGGGCCTGAACCGACTGGGGAAGGTGGATCACTCTCTGGGCCTGAGCCTGCACACCTAGGCTCATTGGCTGCCTAGGCCTCCCAGCCACCCCCCATCTGCCACCATGTGCAAACATGGACGGACAGGGTCATGTATATGTGCACATGCACACTAGTGTCGCACCCACATGGGCACACGCGCACACACAGATGCGTGCGCACACACACATACACACGCATACACATGCACACACAGAGATGCACACACACATACACACATACACACATGCACACACACATGCGCGCGCACACACATACATACACACATATACATAAATACACACACAGACACCGATGTGCACACACACGCATACACACATGCACAGACACAGACGCATACACACACGCACACACAGATGCACACACATACATACACACATATACACACATGCACACAGACACAGATGCACACACATACATATACACGCATACACACACAGATGCACACACAGACGCACACACAGATGGAGACACATACATACACATGCATACACACATGCACACACAAACACAGACGCACACACATACACACGCATACACATGCAGATGCACACACAGATGCGCACACATACACACGCATACACACATGCACACAGACACAGATGCACACACAGACCCACAGACCCACACGCATACACACATACACACAAATGCACACACAGATGCACACACAGACGCAGACACACACATGCACATGCACACAGACACACACGCACATGCACAGACACATACATACAGACACACGCAAACACGCAGACACACGCATACACAGATGCACACACATACACACATGCACACACACACACATGGACACACAAGCACACGTGTACACATGCACACATGCAATCACATGCATGCAGACATACACACACATGCGCACATGCACATGTACACACATTCACGCACATACACACACGCTCACTCATGTAGGCACCTTCTCCGTGGGGCTCAGCAAATAAATGGCCTCCAGACTGGGAATGGGTTCCCGCCGTTTGTTGATGTCTTCAACAACTAGTAGGAACAGAGGAAGGGACACAGGTGGGTGGCATCCAGGCAGGGCCACGTGGGGAGTCTCAGGTGTGGGGGGTTGGAGGCTTGGGGAGGAGGGGTGGATGCTTAGGAGGGACTGCAGGAGAAACCCACTTAGGGCCCACCAGCTAAGAGCCACACGACAGGGTTCTGCAGGGGTTGTGCAGCCAACTGGGTTCCCCAAATTTACAGACAGGGAAACTGAGGTTCTGAGAGGACAGGCTCCCTCAGCACCTGTCCCTCAATGACAAAGTGACTGGGACACCACCTGGGGTCACCCATAGAAGGCTCTGCATTCTTGGGACACCACATCCAGAGTCCACCCTGGGAGTCCCACACAGAGCTCCACGAGAGAGCTGCATGGTCAGGAAGGGGCTGCAGCCAGGGAGTGCTGCAGGGGAGGCCTGCAATCCATGGGCTCCCGCAGTCAGCTTGCAAGGTTTAAGAATGGATTTGGTCACATGATCCGGGCTGTCCATGCAGGGAGCTGCGTACTTGGGAGTTCTGGACGATTTGAGGGGATCCTACACTCAAGGGCGGAACCCTGGGAGAGGGGCACAGTCAGGGGTTCCCACGCTCAGGTCCCATCTCACTGGGGACGCATTCACTCACTGGTGATGCCCTCAGCCAGGATGTCTGACATTTTGCAGCAGGAAGACAAGATGCGCATGCTTGGGTGATCCATGATAAGCACCTGTCCAGATGGATGGACAGATGGATGGAGGAGCAGGCGGAAGAGGCCACAGCTGGCCCCAGAAGGGGCCAAGGCAGTGGGAGGGGCAGTTTCAAGGGCTGGCTGGGTGGGAGGACCCAGAACCCATTCACCCAACTCCACCCATGTGGACAGGCAGTTCTTGGGGGTCCCACATTCAGGGTCTTCCCCATAGGCCTGATGATGGGCTGCCTCTGGGTACCCAGCCATCTGCCTCACCCCTACCTTCCACTCCCCATCCTTCTTGACACTCCGAATAACTCCGCTCAGAATTTCTGCAGGGAAGGGAGGGGAGGGGTCAGAATGCTGGTTCTCTGGTCCCACCACTGCCCCAAGCCTTCTCAGCCTTGGGGCTGAACCCCCATCTTAATTCCCATTTACTTTTTTTTTTTTTTAAGAGAGGAGGATCTCCCTCTGTCACCTAGGCTAAAGTGCAGTGGTGTGATCGTAACTCACTGTGGCCTCCAACTCCTGGGCTCCAGCGATCCTCTTGCCTCAGCCTCCCGAGTAGCTGGGACTACAGGTGCGTGTACCACCCACAGCTAATTTATTTTTATTTCTGTATAGATGGGGTCTCGCTATGTTGCCCAAGCTGGTCTCAAACTTTTGGCCTCAAGCAGTCCTCCTGCCTCGGCCTCCCAAAGTGCAGGGATTACAGGTGTAAGACATGGCACAGGAATCATTTATTTTTAGCTCCCAGTTCTGCAAATTGGCTTCTGGGGTCACCCCCAATTTACAGACAGGGAAACGGATTCTTAGGCAACATGCAACTCACCTACGCATCCTGAGTGTCTAAGTGGCAGAGTGCTGGGGCAAAAGGTGCCACTCGATAAACATGTTTTAGATGAATGAAAAGAGGAGAACCGGGATCATCTACAGCTCTATCTGCCTCTAGAGCCAGGCTCTTGGCTTCCCCACCTGCTACCTCAAGTATTCCTGCTGTGAGGGTTTCAGCCAGTACCCCCAACCTGGTCTAAAATGTAGGACCCCTGGTTCCCAGCTCTGAGGCATGCCTAGCTGAGGCTATCCCACTGACCTCCGGTCTCAGTTTCCGCATCTGTAAAATGGAATCACTTTTTTTCTCATCTCCCCCAATTAAAGGGGTTTGAGCTACAAACCGCCCTGCCTAGACGAGAGAGTGGAGAGAAGTAACGGGGTGGCCCCGCCCAGCCACGTCCACTGTGTCATGTCCACTGTTATCAAGACGGCCAGGGCGGAAGGAGCAGCTGAGGCCGGAACTCCCCGGGGTGGAGGAAGAGGCGCCCTGCACCCTTCCCCCAAGAACTGGGGCCGGTGAGGCCTGGACGCCTGTGTCCTCCAGCTGCAAGGCGCTCCTGGAAATGGGGCAAGGAGGAAGGCATCCCCTACACCACCCCTGTGGGGCCTGGACACGTCCCCTGAGCGCTCACAGCACCTAGGGTCGCTGACTAGAGCCCTAGGAGGCCCCAAGAATCCAGCCCCTGAACTTTGCCCGGCTTAAGAGATCCTAGAGTGTGGGCATCCAGCTGTGCCCTCCTCCCCCGGCAGGCAACCTAGGAGGCCCAGGAGTCCGGGCCCCAGCCTACGCCACACTCTACCCGTCCCCTTGGGGGTCCCCGGAGTCCGGCCCCCCAATTTTGTTCTGTTCTGGCACCGGAGAGCAGGGGCGTCCAGCTGGGAACCCGTCCCCGCCCGCCCCCTCGAGGGTCAGGTGCTCGGAAGCCCAGCCCGGCCCCCAACTCCCAGCCGCCATGAAACCCAGGATCCCAGAGCCCGTGCGTCCCCGACCCCCGTCCCCCACCGGACGCCAGAGCCCGGCCCCGGAGAGGCACTCACTTTCCCCCACCACCGCCTTCAGCCCCGAGGGCGCCATCTTCCCCGAGGGGCGCCGCCGCCGCTTCCGGGTGTGTCCCAAGGTGGGGGCGTGGCCCCGCGCGTCACCCACGTGGACCCCGCCCCGCGGGCCCTGTCCCCGCCCCCTGCGCACCTGGCCCCTCCCCGCCGTCGGTTCTCGCCCAGGCCCAGGAAGTTGAGTCCCTGGCGGGGAGGACGGGCGGGTGCGTCCGCGCTGCCGAGCACGAAGTCGCTGGAGGGGCACACCTCGACGACACGCTCACAGACGGGAGTTCAGACACACACTTCCTGGCTTGCGTGCGAAGCGGGATCGCAGGGCAATAATCCCTCCATCTTCCCCGGGAGGTTCCGTGCCTGCAAGATACACGGCACCCACTCGATGCCACCGGGCCGCCACTGTCTGGGCCTGGGATCTTGACCCACTTGCCTTCTGTACTTCAGGGTTTAGAGGCAGCAGCAGCAGCAGCAGCCGTCTTGGATAACTTTTGATGGATTCAGGAGGCCTGGAGACCTCTTGTGTGCAGGCACCTGGACATAATTTTCATTCAGCCCTGCCCGATGTTCCGACCTGGACTGCGGTGCCGACGAGGAAACCGAGGCTTAGCGGGATCCCTAATCCAAGGCCACGCCGAGCGAGCCTGCTGGGATTCAAGCCAGGAGCCTGTCTCCAGGGAGCATTTGTCACAGCCTTACCCTCTTCCGGGAGGAGCAACGCTTACCCTCGTGGACCAACAATCGAATTAACATGCTGATACACACATGGGATGAGTGACGCCCTCAAATGCTTGCAAACACAGACACACACTCGGAATTTCAGAAGCTGCTTCTGCTGTGTGTCCTGTCGCTTGGAAGGCACAGCTCCAGCAGCACCCATACAAAATGAGGTCTCCGATTTAAGGTGAGAGGTATGTGTGCAAACAGACTCTTGCTGGTCTGAGCTGGTTCCTTCGCTCAGCCGTGTTGATGAAGGTACCAAACCCCCTGCCACTTACATGGGACATAGGGAGTGAATCAGACCCGAAGGTCTGGGGGAGATAGGAAAGGATCCATGCTGCCCTAAAGGAAATAAACTAATGTGACAACAAGTGCCACAGAAGGTAGGGGTGAGAGGGGACTTTACTGAGGATGACCCCCGAAGGCCTCTCTGAAGAAGCAACCTTTTGACATTATCCCTAAATGGATTCTAGAAGCAGCCACACAGCATGTCCAGGTAGAGAAGGGAGGAGCCCCGAGCTTAAGAAGGCTAGAGGGTGGGGGCAGCAGGGGCCAGACTTCTGTAGGACAAGGTCAGACTGACCCATCCCAGTGCCAGGATGCAGGACTTTCAGTGCTAAAAATAGGACAGTCACAGGCAAACCAGGACGGTTGGCAACCGTAGGTAGGAGTTTGAGCTATTTCTTCCTTTCCTTTCCTTTTCCCGTCCTTTCTTCCTTCTTCTCCCTCCTCCCCGTTTTTGTTTGTTTTTGTTTTGTAAAGACACGGGTCTCACTCTGTTGCTCAGGCTGGAGGGCAGTGGCACAATCATAGCTCACTGCAGCCTCGACTTCCTGAGCTCAAGGGATTCTTCCACTTCGGCCTCCCAAGTAGCTGGGACTACAGGTGCACGCCACCGTGCCCGGTTGATTTTGTTGTTGTTGTTAAGAGACAGGGTCTCCCTATGTTGCCCAGGCTGGTATCAAACTCCTGGGCTCAAGGGATCCTCCTGCCTTGGCCTCCCAAAGTGTTAGGATTTTAGGTATGAGCCACCGCACCCTGCCCCTTCCTCCTTTTGTAACAGCTTTACTGAGATATAATTCACATACCATACAACTCGCTGACCTAAGGTGCGTAAGTCAATGGCTTTCAGTATTTTTGGAGTTGTGTGTCCATTACCACAATCCATTTTAGAACATTTCCACAACCCCTAGGTGTTTGGGTTTTGTCTTCTCAAGAGTTTTGAGCAGGGGAAGGCGGGGA
This sequence comes from Gorilla gorilla gorilla, assembly GCF_029281585.2. NCBI lineage: Eukaryota > Metazoa > Chordata > Mammalia > Primates > Hominidae > Gorilla > Gorilla gorilla. The sequence continues at coordinate 13,499,661 of NC_073244.2, read as the reverse complement.
ACCCTCCAGATCCTGGGGGCATGGAAGCCAGGGCCGCCTCCAGCTTCTCAGCCTGACCCCTTGGGGGGACGGAGAGCTGTTAGGGCCAGCCACCCCACCACTAAGCCCCAAAAGATATGAAGTACTAATCCCCAATACCCCACAATAGGACCTTATTTGAAATGGGGTTATTATAGATATTAGCAGTGAGCATGAGGTCACACTGGAGTAGAGTAGGCCCCTAATGCAATATCACCGGTGTCCTTGTAAGATAGTTATATGTCTGCCTGGTTCTGTGTAGGTGGTTGGGGGGGTGGGGAAATGGGTATATGAAGACTGGGACACAGAGGGAGAATGCCATGTGACCACGGAGGCAGGGAGTGAAGAGCTGCAGTGACAAGCCAAGGACATCAAGGACGGCAGGCGACTGCCAAAAGCCAGGGAGGGGCAAGGAGGGCTCCTGAGACCTGGTTTTCAGAGGGAGCACAGCTCTGCCAACACCTTCATTTCAGGCTCTGGCCTCTGGAACGTTGGCTCAATAAATTTGTTAAAAAAAAATTTAAAATGCTCAGCATGGTGGTTCATGCTTGTAATCCCAGCACTTTGGGAGGCCCAGGTGGGAGGATCACATGAACCCAGGAGTTTGAGACTAGCCTGGGCAATATAGTGAGACCTCATCTCTATATAAAAATATATAATAAAAGTCAACTTATGTTGTTTTAAGCCATCTGGTCTATGACACTTTGTTCTGGCGGGCCTAGGAAAGGGATACATGTGCTGAGGAGGGGGACACTTCATTGGCATAGAGGGAGAGAGTGTGAACTTGGCCCTTTGTGGAACAGAGGAGGCTCGGGCAGAGGTGGTGATAGTGCAGCCCATTCATTCTGAGATGAAACTTCCACTGGTTTCCGTAAAGGCGTCTTGGGGAGTGAAGGGAAGGGGATGGGGACCTCCCAGTGGCATCCCCTGCTTGGGCACTGAGGGAAAGCCACAGTGGTTCGGGGGAAAAGGCAGGAACGTCCTCTCCCCGCCTGCCTCTGTCCCCAGGGAGTCTCGCCTCCTGTTCCCACCTGGGGCTAGCGTGATAGAGGAGAGGAGATAGCTCAACCTGGCATTTAGGTGGTGTGGGAACAGGAGACCCCAGACTTTCTTGTTTTGGGGTCTGGGGCAGGCAACCAGGCTCCAGGGACAGTGAGTTGAAGGAAGGGTGGCTGGGAGAACCCTTGACTTGCTGCCAAGGAGACAGAGCTGGAGCTAGGGTGGCCAGTGGTGTCTGAGGCAGGTGCAGAGAGGGAGGGAGGGAGGGAGGGAAGGGGCCTTTGACTCCAACCTCCTTTTTCTCTACCGACTGCAGGTGGCAGCTGCCCTTCCAGGAGCCAGTGGGGAAACCTGGGTGGCTGGGTGGGGACACCTGCAAGTCCTCCCTAAGCCAGCTACCACCCTACACTGTTGGCCTCCCTTCTCCAACTGTGGGGATGCTGCTCAGGCCTTTTGTGACATCACACCCAAGAGTCCCTGGGGTCCAGTCATTGCTGCTGGGCACAGCGAGGTCCAAGCTCAGGTCGCCCTGCCCCCTACCCCCCATGCCAGATCCAGCATCGTTGTGGGCAAACAATTATCTGGATGATCTTTATGGGGCTTAAGCTTGGGTGGGAGCAGATGGGGCATGAGCTGGGGATTTGGGGATGGGGGGAATCCACACCCCCACGTCCTGGACGTTTAAAAGGCCCTCTCTGGCACTGGGCCGGGGCAGAGGCCAGCAGAAAAGTGACTGGAGTCCAGGGACATGATGGATCAGGAGGAGAAGACGGAGGAAGGCTCAGGCCCCTGTGCCGAGGTGAGAGGGCCCTGCCCCCACCCCACCCCCAGCTTAAGGTCTCAGAGCCCATGATTGACAAGACTAATTAGTTTGTAGGGCACCTAATTAGCGAGTGAGTCTCCTAGGACCCCCTGACCCAGTTGTGGCTGTAGAAAGGGGCTGGTGGGCTTGGGGGTCTGAGTGCCAGGCCCCAGGGCAGAGGGCAGGGCTCTCCGTGTGGACCCCTATTGATGGGAGATGCTGGGACCTGGGGGTAGCTCCTGGGCCATGTTTCCCTGATTCGTGTCCCAGCTCCCAGGCCACACTCATCAGGCCCCAATCTAGGACGGCGGGACACTGGCATCAGAGCCTGTCCCTTGAGGCGGTACCACGTGAAGTGGCACTGCTGGCCAGGGCCCCTGGGGCGGGGGCCGGGATTGGAAAGGAGACTTATGTCTCATTCAGAACAGCTCTGCAGAGAGGATCGGCGGGGACCATGGTGAGAGCTGAGGAAGTGGGGACGGCAGGCCCCGGGGTCAGGGTGTGAGCAGGCTGGCTGGGAAGTTTGGGGAGGGGCCCCCAAGCTGAAGGGCCAACCAGACTGAGCGAGTCTGTCTCCAGGCGGGCTCCCCAGACCAGGAGGGCTTCTTCAATCTGCTGAGCCACGTGCAGGGTGACCGGATGGAGGGGCAGCGCTGTTCACTGCAGGCCGGGCCGGGCCAGACCACCAAGAGCCGTGAGCATGGGCACGGGGGTGCTGTCCATGGGGCATGAACGGGGTGGGAGTGCAGGGCAAGTGGTCATCTGGAGGGCCTGGGGGCACGGGATGTGGGAGGTTGTTGTGCGCCCTGAAGCATCTGTGTGGGGGTGAAGGGGTAGGGTTGGGGGCCCCCACTCCGGCTGTGTCCTCCCAAGTCTGTGAATGTCCACGCAGAGAGCGACCCCACCCCCGAGATGGACAGCCTCATGGACATGCTGGCCAGTACCCAGGGCCGCCGCATGGATGACCAACGTGTGACAGTCAGCAGCCTGCCCGGCTTCCAGCCCGTGGGGTCCCAGGTAGGTGATGTTCTGGCGATGTCGAGGAGAAACCCGCCAGGTAGTGCTCTCCAATCCTGCCCTCCACCCCAGCCAGGCGGGAACAGGGCCTGCCCCACCTCTGTCCGTCCACTGCCCTGACTTCAGATGGGAGGACCAAGGCCCAGGCAGTGGCTAGAGGGGCCCAAGGTTATACAGGGGCCATGCTAGTGTCAGACCCATGGCTGGAACTTGTGGCTCCTGCCCCCAAGTCTGAAGGTTCTGGGGAGGCCAAAGGGAGAAAATAGGACCCCTTCCTAGGAAAGTATCCCAGGGAGGAGGGCACGTAAGCTCACGCATAGGATATATACATCTGCATACTCACATCTGTTGACTTCACACATACACGAAGCTTGGGTTCTGATCAAGACCCCAGCGAGGGCCCCAAGACCTGCCACTTCACACTCAAATGCCACCCTAAATGGCAGATATTGAGGGTAAACATAGACCAGTGCTCACAATGAGGTGGGACACGGTGCCTACCTGCACCCTCTCTCCATTGTTCGCTACCTGTGGCCGGCACTGCCCTTGAGCCCTCCCCCTGGCTGACCCCTCTTCATCCACAGGACGGAGCACAGAAACGAGCTGGGACCCTCAGTCCCCAACCCCTGCTCACCCCTCAGGACCCGACCGCTCTCAGCTTCCGTCGTAACAGCAGCCCCCAGCCCCCGACACAAGCCCCCTGAGGGCCTGAGCCATCCTGGGTCTCACTCAGCCCCCAAAAACTGATAAAAGAATAAAACACTTAAATGAATAACAAGGAACTGAGTATATGTATATTTCATCAGGGGAGGGGCTAGGACTCCCACTTGGAGGCCTCAGGAGTTCTGCTGGGCATCGCGAAGGAGCTTCTCCTCCCGCCGCTTCCGTAACCTCTCTTTGAATTCCTCTATCTCTTGAAGCTAGGGGTGGAGAAGCGGGTGGGACAGGAAGGGAGGAGAGGCACACACCTCAGAGCCGGGACCCCCCCCCCCCGCCCACCTCTCCCACCACCCTGCCCCAGACCACGGCTTCAGGGTTCAGTGTCTTCACTGGAAGCCCCCTGCCAATTACAAAGGGGTCCGCGTGGGATCCGCTTCACTCTTCCAGGAGAAGGCAATAAGGAAACCATCTACTCCTCTGCTCTCGGTTCCTTACTCATGGCTGAGAGTAAAATGTTTCTTTTTGAGACAAAGTCTCACTCTATTGCCCTGGCTGGAGTGCAGTGGCGTGATCTTGGGCTCACTGCAACTTCCACCTCCTGGGTTCAAGTGATTCTCCTCCCTCAGCCTGCCAAGCAGCTGGAATTATAGGCGCCTGCCACCATGCCTGGCTAAGTTTTGTATTTCTGTAGACATGGGGTTTCGCCATGTTGGCCAGGCTGGTTTTGAACTCCTGACCTCAAGTGATCTACCCACCTCAGCCTCCCATGCCCTGGGATTACAAGCATGAGCCACTGCGCCTGGCCTGAAATTTTCATCTAAAACCCATCCCGGATACAAGAATCCAGCCTCCTCCATCCCTCTGGCAGGAAGAAGAGATCACTTACCTTCTCAGGTGGCCACAGCTCCCTCTGTAAGGAAAAGTCACAACTGGGACACGAGCCAAAGGCCTCCAGAGCCCCACATCAGGGTAGGGTCGGCTTATGGGAGGCAGACATTGGTCCCCAGCAGACTGCTGCCCCACACCCGCTCCCACCCCTGGAATGAACCCTCAAACACTTCTCTTATGCCCACCTTGCGCTGTATGACATCGTCCTCAAACCACTCGGCCTGATTGGAAACCCAGAACATAGCCACAGGGAAAGTGAGGTAGATTATCATCTGGAATGGCAGAGGGTGGGTGAGGTGAGCCCCCCCAAGCAATGTGCAGAGGCTCCTCAGAGCCTGGGGGACCCATCCTACTGCAGAGTCCAGAAGCGCCTCGTTACGGCCGACCCAAGAACCCCAGAACTCCCACCAAGGGTACAGAAACCTCGTACCCTAAAACCTAACTCCTATAATCCAGGAGGCCTCATTCCTGAAAGTTCCCTCTGAGCTGGAGTCTTCCTCTCAAAGATAGACAGACACACAGACGCCCCAGCTACAATCAAAAGCATCTCCTCGAGACCTCATTACCCATCCCCACTTAAGATCCCGGGAGCACCCCCAAACCCAGGAGGCGTCACTCTTCAACTCCACTTCTCGAAGTCTAGGAATCTCCCTGTCATAGACACCCACCCACCACGAGCCCGAGAGCTCCCCCAGGATCTTAAGTCTTCCTTCTTTACAGCCCCCTTCTCAGCTCACCCCTCGCTGAGGTCCTTCCTCGGACCAGCCCTCTCACAGCCCCCAAACCCAGAAGCCCAAATCCGAGAACCCCCCCAGCCCAGCGTCCCCTCTCCTGGATTTCCAACTAGAAAGGTTCCTCTCAAATCTTAAGAGCTTTCTCCTTGGAGCGCCCTCTTCCTTTGAAGTCCCCCCATTTCCAACCTCATCTTCAGATCCAGAAAGATCCCCTGCCCAGCCTCCCAACCCACTCCTGTGTCCACTGACCCGAAATATCTCCAGCTTCACCCCCATCTCGTTTCTCCCGGTCAACAAAGCCACTTCCGCCCAAAGCCGACCCTCCAGCAAGACAGAAGCTCACTGGTGTTTTGCACGCTCCATTGCTGAAGCTGATTGGCCAATGTGTATCCTGATGACGCATCTTCTGGCGCCTCTACTCTGCTTCCGGTCGCTGGCCGCGTCCAAAAGAAGTCAATAACGTGGGCCTGTCCGTCAAAAATGATTTAACCAATAGAAAACGGGTCTGGCTCGGAGGGGCGGGCCGTCAGTGGTAGACGTCATAAGCGCGCGACTCTCTCCTGTACCCGGGCATCCAGAAAAATGGTGGTGATGGCGCGACTCTCGCGGCCCGAGCGGCCGGACCTTGTCTTCGTGAGTCCACAGAGGAGCCGGGGGTGGCCTCCGTTGGGGCATTGGGACCTGGACGCCGCAGGGGATCAGGGCTGGGTCGGCAAGGAGATTTAGGCCGAAACTGCCAGGCCAAGGTCTGGGAACCCTAACGGGCCAGAGACCGGATCGTCATGTCCGCACCGAACTGTCCAGGAGTATGGTGTTGTATCTTAGGGTCTGAGTAGAAAACTACTGTCGAAGGGAAGCGTCTAGCCTCCCGAACCAGGGGCGGAAATGGGGGCGTGCAGGGAATGGGAGAGGAGGAAGATCGCATAACTGAACCTTGAGAGCTGAAGATCGGTGTCTGAAGTAAAGGCGTGATTATGAGGCCAGGGTTCTGGTTTCTGGGATGAAGGCTTGGTTTTCTGGATAGCGGTCTCTAGGCCTGGACTGCAGCATGACAGTTTCTGGGGTGGTGGCCAGGCTAGAAGAACCCTGGTGATGTGGAGCTTGTCAGGCGATGGCCAGTGAAATACTTACTCTCTGGAATAGAGGCGTGACATCTTCACCCGATTCTTGGTGTGCAGAGTTAAAGGCTTGGCTTCTGGTGTATAACTCCTCCTATGAGATAAAGGCCTAGCTTTTAACTTCTGGGGCAGAGTTGAACTAGGCGCTGGCTAGTGGGATCCTGGGGGCGGGGCTTAGTGGCTTGGAATCTGGACCTGAGAGCCCTGGTGGCTGGGGTAAAGATCTGGTCATCTGGGCCTGGGGTGGAGATGGGTCAGATGGTGACAGTGGGAGTCTGAGGGGCCAAAGGCCTGGTGTCTGGGAAGAGGCACGTTTTGAAGAAGTGGGGTCTGGTGTCCAGGACAGAGGCCTGGCATCTGGGCCAGGGCCTTGGTATCTAAGGAGTCTGACCATCTGGGGCAGAAAGCGAGTGGTGATGCGGACTCATTCCTGGCCCAGAGCCCTAATGACTGAGAAGTCTGATGATTTGGGTTCGATTTTGGTTAGTTGAATTCTGAGGGGTAAAGGTCTGGGCCACTGTCTTGGTGTCTGGGCATCTGGTTTAGTGCCTGGGCATCTGGTGACCTGACTTCCTTGGTGGGTGGTGGGATCTAGGTAAAAGTCCGGAGTTTGGACCTGAGCCCCAGCAGTGGGATGGTGCTGCACACAGGCTCTGAGGGTAGGCCCCTCTTCTTCCCATTCCCTGGCCCTGGCAGGAGGAAGAGGACCTCCCCTATGAGGAGGAAATCATGCGGAACCAGTTCTCTGTCAAATGCTGGCTTCGCTACATCGAGTTCAAACAGGGCGCCCCAAAGCCCAGGCTCAATCAGCTATACGAGCGGGCACTCAAGCTGCTGCCCTGCAGGTGGGAATGGCTCCAGCTGCCCTGCCCACCAGCCCTCACCCCACCTGGTCCAGTTATAACAAAACTGCCAAGTGGGTCCCGGGTGATTGCTTCGTGTTTCATCACTGACCTGTACATCCCTTAATGGGTCAGCACACCTCTGATGTCCCAGTCTGTCCCTGTCATTGCTGAGACATGTCACCCCTCCCACACCCCTTCTTCCCACATTTGCCAACTGGGGCAGGGCAAATGGTTCTGGGGGTGTCCATAAAGCTGACCGATCAGCATTTGTCCCCTCCTATTCCCCAGCTACAAACTCTGGTACCGATACCTGAAGGCGCGTCGGGCACAGGTGAAGCATCGCTGTGTGACCGACCCTGCCTATGAAGATGTCAACAACTGTCATGAGAGGGCCTTTGTGTTCATGCACAAGGTTTGGGGCTTGGCGAGGGGATGAATCGGGAAGTGGAGCTCAGTCCATGGTGGTGGGTGGGGCGGGGACAGGGACTGGGCTCAGCATGTTAGGGATGGGGGCTTGGATTCCTGTTGCTTCTTTGCATGGGAAGTTGGGCTGGACTCAGTCCTGGAGCTGGGGGTTTCTGGGTCCTGCTGCATTTATGTGGTAGCCCCAGCCGCCTCTCCCCACACCCCCAGATGCCTCGTCTGTGGCTAGATTACTGCCAGTTCCTCATGGACCAGGGGCGCGTCACACACACCCGCCGCACCTTTGACCGTGCCCTCCGGGCACTGCCCATCACGCAGCACTCTCGAATTTGGCCCCTGTATCTGCGCTTCCTGCGCTCACACCCACTGCCTGAGACAGCCGTGCGAGGCTATCGGCGCTTCCTCAAGGTGAGCCTAGCAGGTGCGCTGGTTCCCCAGGTTAGTTTCCAGAAACGGCCTCACTGTGACACTAGCTCCGTGTAGGATGTCACCCAGCAGACAGGATGTGGGAAGAGGCTCCTGGAGATGCATGTGTTTTGTTGTCCGTGATTCATGTCTTTATTTTCCAAATAGTTTGCTCACACCAGTTTCACATTAGGCATAGCGATGGGTGCTGAGGACAGTGTGACTAAGACACTCCCTGCCTGCACAGAGCTTTTAGTCTAACTAGGAAGACAGATGCATATGAGCTGATGGCATGAACTAGAGTAAAACCACAGCCATGAAGAGGGCCAGGAATAGGGGTGGGGAGAAGCAGGCAGGGTGGAGAGTGGAAGCACCAGCCGGGCGGGAGTGGGGCATGGTTTGCTCAAACTTACAGTATCTGTTCTATGACGTTTGGATTCTAAGCTGGACCAGTCAGGACTGAGGCTGGACCCATGGGGCCCAGGCTGGACACTATAGTCAAGGCTGGACCCATGCGATCAAGGCTGACCCAAAGGGGCCAAGGCTAGACCAGTCAGGACTGAGGCTGGACTAGTGGAGCCAAGGCTGGACCCATTGTGGGTTGGGGGTCAGTTCTAACCGAAAAGGACCAAGGCTGGACCATTGGGGCTGAGACTGGACCACTGCAGTCAAGGCTGTCTCCTTGCGGGTCAAGGCTAACCCAAAAAGTCCACAGCTGGTCTAGTCAGGACTGAGGCTGGACCAGTGGAGCCAAGGCAGGACCCACAGGGGGTTGAGCCTAACCCAGTGGGGCCAAGGCTAGACCAGTAGGAACCGGGCTGGACCAGTGGGGCTGAGGCTGGTTTGACAGGGCTTGCTTTTGCCCAAGACACTCATAAATGGGTAGGGGGGGATGCCCCGAAGCCACTGAATCGGGAGGTGGGCGTAGCCCTGCCACCCCACTGACTGCCTGAGGGGTGGCTCGGTCCCCAGCTGAGTCCCGAGAGTGCAGAGGAGTACATTGAGTACCTCAAGTCAAGTGACCGGCTGGATGAGGCCGCCCAGCGCCTGGCCACCGTGGTGAACGACGAGCGTTTCGTGTCCAAGGCCGGCAAGTCCAACTACCAGGTGGGCCTGCCAGAAGCCGGGAACCGGGTGGGAGGGCCACCCCCTCCGTGACTGAGCCTGAGACTCTCCCCCACTGCCCCATGCCCTGCAGCTGTGGCACGAGCTGTGCGACCTCATCTCCCAGAATCCGGACAAGGTACAGTCCCTCAATGTGGACGCCATCATCCGCGGGGGCCTCACCCGCTTCACCGACCAGCTGGGCAAGCTCTGGTGTTCTCTCGCCGACTACTACATCCGCAGCGGCCATTTCGAGAAGGTGCATGCTGGCACACGGGGCTCTGGGTTCGGGGCGGGGTCTCCCTCCGACACTCGGGGACACATGTCGACACACGCACAGGCAGAAAACATGCCATTTATGGCCGGGTGAGGTGGCTCACACCTGTCATCCCAGCACTTTGGGAGGCCGAGGCGGTAGGATCACTTGAGGTCAGCAGTTCAAGACCAGCCTGGCCAACATGGTGAAACCCCATCTCTACTAAAAATACAAAAATTAGTCAGACATGGTGGTGGGCGCCTGTAATCCCAGCTACTCGGGAGACTGAGGCAGGAGAATCGCTTGAACTTGGCAGGTGGAGGTTGCCGTGAGCTACGATCGCGCCACTGAAGTCCAGCCTGGGTGGCAGAGTGAGACGCCATCTCAAAAAAAAAAAAAAAAAAAAAAAGTGCCATTTTTGACAGACATGCATGTCCCTGCACACGATTGCTGTCCTGCTGAGGGGAGGGGAGCACTCCTGCCCGCAGGCACGTCAGCCTTGGAGTCAGCCACATTTGCGTTCAGGGTTCACCCTCTGGCTGTGCGGCCTTGGCCCCACTAAGGCGGGGTGTCTTCATTTGTAAAATCAGGGTGACAGTTACTGCCTGTCACCAATCAGCTCAGTGACGCAGGCGCAGCACTGAGGAGGTACGTGGTGTGAGGGCCACTCCCTCAGGGGTTAGCTGACTGTGGCTCTTGGCAGGCAGTGGAGTGGCAAGCTCAGGGGATGGCCTGGGGGCAGGTGGGTGCAGAGGGGGCCAGAGCCGAGAGCGGGGAGGCTCAGGAACTCAGGGAAGATAGGTTGGGAGCCTCGAAAGCCAAACGGGCTGGCCGTGCTCCTGGCTGGGGGAGCCGCCAGTGGGGTGTGGGCGGTATGCGCTTCGCAGCGCCCCTTCCAGGGGCACGTGTAGGCCAAGGCTGTCAGAGGCAGCAGGGCAAGACCCGTCAGGGCTGGGTAGAGAGAGGGGACCTGAGCTGGGGTGGGTGAGCCAGGTGGAGGACAGGCGGGCTGGGGAAGAGGGTCAGGCAAGCGAGAGGGGCGCTTTGGAGCAAATTCTGAGCCCTCGGAGGATGAGCTGAGGTGAGGGTCCCTGCAGGGTGGACCCATAGGCACTGGGGGGTTTTTGGCCACCTATTGGGTGCCAAGTGCTTCACACATGTGTCTCAGTCGAGCCTGAGGTCACTGTGTGCAAAGGGCAGTCACCCGGTTTACCGAGGAGGTCCTGAAGCTCCCAAGATCACCCTGGCAGTGCAGGGCAGGGTGGGGGTGAGAAGGTTCCACTGAGGCTCTGTCCTGGGGTCACTACCCAGAGGTGCTGGATGGGTCACTACCCAGAAGGCCCCCAGGGGTTCCAGACAGGGGCTGGTGCTAAGAGTGCTGCCGCCTGTCCCCTGCGCCACTTTCCTCTCACCTCCCCTTCCCTGGGTCCCCACAGGCTCGGGACGTGTACGAGGAGGCCATCCGGACGGTGATGACCGTGCGGGACTTCACACAGGTGTTTGACAGCTACGCCCAGTTCGAGGAGAGCATGATCGCTGCAAAGATGGAGACCGCCTCAGAGCTGGGGCGCGAGGAGGAGGGTGAGCCTCTGGGGGCCCCGGCTGGTGGGGAGAGAGCTGAGTGGACATTAGCGGTAGGGGCGGGACTCATCTCAGGTGAGGCAGCCCCAGGAGGCTCAGCTGGGGGCCAGCAGGGAAGGAGGCTGAGTGGATGCAGGGGGTGTGGGGGTCTTGGAGGAGCCAGGAATGGGGACACATCTCAGGCCTGGGCCAGAGCCTGGCAGGGCAGGAGGGCTAGGGGAACAGTGGGGGTAGGAGGGGGTATCCACAGTACCTGGGGCCGGGGGTGGGGCTCAGGTGGACACCCGAGCTGAGTGTCTAGGGCCCAGAGCACTTGGCTGGGGGCTGGAGCAGAGTGAGGGTGGGGAGCGGAGGCGGTGGAATCCGGGGACCTGCATCCTGGGTCTCCGCCCCTCACGAACATGCTTGCGGCTCCCAGATGATGTGGACCTGGAGCTGCGCCTGGCCCGCTTCGAGCAGCTCATCAGCCGGCGGCCCCTGCTCCTCAACAGCGTCTTGCTGCGCCAAAACCCACACCACGTGCACGAGTGGCACAAGCGTGTCGCCCTGCACCAGGGCCGCCCCCGGGAGGTGCGTGAAGCCTGCCCCGGTCCTGCCCCTGAGGGCCACAGTTCCTGCAGAACTGGGGAGCCACCCACCTTCACCCATAATGTCACCTTCTAGGGGCCTGACTCTGCTTAGTAGGTCCAATTCCACCCCTGTTCTTGGGGTTCTCGTCCTGCCCTAGCCCCACCCCTCAGAGCCACAGTCCCTCGTGGCCCCACCCCTTGGAGGGCCACAGCTCCCTCGTGGCCCCGCCCCTTGGAGGGTCACAGCTCTCTCCTGGCCCCGCCCCTTAGGGCCACAGCTCTCTCTTGGTCCTGACCATTGGCAAGGGCCATAGTTCGTTCCTGGCCTCTCCCGACAGGGGCCACAGCACCCTCCAGGCCCCACCCCTCAGAGCCACAGCTCTGCCCCGACCATCATCTGCAGGGTCCTGAGTCCTATATGACTTCCTCCCTCCTGTCCCCAGATCATCAACACCTACACAGAGGCTGTGCAGACGGTGGACCCCTTCAAGGCCACAGGCAAGCCCCACACTCTGTGGGTGGCGTTTGCCAAGTTTTATGAGGACAACGGGCAGCTGGACGATGTGAGCACCCTGTTGCGTGTGCCTGTGTGTTCATGCATGTGTGCATGCTTGTATATGTGTGCATGTATGTGTGTGTGTACGTGTGTGCATGTATGTGTGTGTGTACGTTTGTGCATGGATGTGTGCATGTGTGCACGTGTGTGTGTGCATGTGCATTTGGGTGCGTGCATTTGGGTGCATGCATATGTGCACGCATGCGTGTGCCTGTGTGTGTGCCTGTGTGTTTGTGCCTGTATGTTTGTGAGCATGGTCGCCTTTCTGACCCTTGATGGTGGGAGCTGTCCAGGTGGGCAGGGTCTCAGCCTCGCCTCTGCCCGCCCCGGCAGGCCCGTGTCATCCTGGAGAAGGCCACCAAGGTGAACTTCAAGCAGGTGGATGACCTGGCAAGCGTGTGGTGTCAGTGCGGAGAGCTGGAGCTCCGACACGAGAACTACGATGAGGCCTTGCGGCTGCTGCGAGTGAGAACAGGCCCAGGCTGTCGGGTGGGGGCTGCAGGTTGTACGGCAAGGGCCGGGGACAGCCCCTGAGCGCCTCCCTGGCCACTGTCTGCCCCTGCAGAAGGCCACGGCGCTGCCTGCCCGCCGGGCCGAATACTTTGATGGCTCAGAGCCCGTGCAGAACCGCGTGTACAAGTCACTGAAGGTCTGGTCCATGCTCGCTGACCTGGAGGAGAGCCTCGGCACCTTCCAGGTGAGCTGCCTGTGGCTGGGGAGGGACGGGGCCCCGGACTCAGCTCCAGAACCAGCTCCGACCTTTCCCATCCCCACCCCCGCAGTCCACCAAGGCCGTGTACGACCGCATCCTGGACCTGCGTATCGCGACACCCCAGATCGTCATCAACTATGCCATGTTCCTGGAGGAGCACAAGTACTTCGAGGAGAGCTTCAAGGTGAGGGGCTAGGGTGGACCCAGAGGCCCCTGATGGCAGTGTCCCCTCCCCAGGGGTCCTCAGCAACTTACGAATCTGCTGGGGCTTGTGTGACACAGTATACAGACTGGGTGACTTAAACAACAAAGATTTAGCTTCTCCCCGTCCTGGAGGCTGGAAGTCCAGGATCGAGGCATGGGTAGGGCTGGTTCCTCCTGAGGCCTCTCTCCTTAGCTTACAGACAGCCGCCTTCTCCCTATGTCTTTGTGTGGCCTTTTCTTTGTGTGTGTCACTTTTGAAATTTCCTCTTCTTATAAAGGACATCAGTCATAATGGATTAGGCGGCCCCTAACGACCTCAGTTTAACTTAGTGATCTCATCTTCAAACGAATCTACTTTCTGAGGTACTGGGGGTTAAGATTTGAGCATATGAATGTTTTGAGGGGGGCACAGTTCATTCCATAGCAGGCACAGAGTCCTACTTCCATGTGCACCCATGACTCATGGGGAGGGTGTTGGTGCCAGTGTGTGCGGGCTCTTCCTGCCCCGCTGCTCAGGAGACGGGTTGTGGGGTCCAGGGGGTGTGTTGCGTGTCTCCGTGGGAAGGCTGTGTCCCGCGGCCAGAGCAGTCATGTTTGAGTGTGTTTTTCTATGGATCGTGTGGGCGTTATACAGATACACAAATGGGGAGGTCGTACATGCACATGCGTGCTATTGCCTGCCCCTCTTTCAGGGGGTGCGGCCTTCTCCCTGGGTACAGGCAGCCAGCATCAGCGGAGCTGGGGAGCCACCCACCTTCACCCATCATGTCACCTCCTATGGGGCCAGACTGTGCTTAGCAGGTCCCATTGCACCCCTGTTCTTGGGGTTCTCACAGAGGGAGACAGTGCAGACGACAGACCCCCACAACTGCCATTAGGGACAGGGAGGCATGGACAGGGAAGGGGCCCAAGGGAGATCCCGGCAGGCTCCCTACAGATGCCACCCAAGGACATCCCGGGTGCCTGGTGGTCTCTATCTGCAGACTCTAACATGTGACTCTCCCTCTGGTAACAGGCGTACGAGCGCGGCATCTCACTGTTCAAGTGGCCCAACGTGTCTGACATCTGGAGCACCTACCTGACCAAATTCATTGCCCGCTATGGGGGCCGCAAGCTGGAGCGGGCACGGGACCTGTTTGAACAGGCTCTGGACGGCTGCCCCCCAAAATATGCCAAGAGTGAGGCGGGCAGAGGGCATGGGGGGGGTGGCGGGCGGGCTGAGTTTCTGACTGGCCCCGGCTGACCGTGCTCCCCTCTCCCGCCTACCCCGCCCAGCCTTGTACCTGCTGTACGCACAGCTGGAGGAGGAGTGGGGCCTGGCCCGGCATGCCATGGCCGTGTACGAGCGCGCCACCAGGGCCGTGGAGCCCGCCCAGCAGTACGACATGTTCAACATCTACATCAAGCGGGCGGCCGAGATCTATGGGGTCACCCACACCCGCGGCATCTACCAGAAGGCCATTGAGGTACCCACCGCGGGGGGCTGGGCCGGGGCCAGAGGTCCCTGAGCAGACAGAAGGGGTCCGGGCAGGTGGGAGGGGCTGGGGAGGAGCCTTCTGGAAGCACAGGGATGGCCATGGTGTGTTGGGAGCCGCCGAGCTACCCCGGCCTCACTCCCGGCCTCCCCAACCCTGGTGTCCAGGTGCTGTCGGACGAGCACGCGCGTGAGATGTGCCTGCGGTTTGCAGACATGGAGTGCAAGCTCGGGGAGATTGACCGCGCCCGGGCCATCTACAGCTTCTGCTCCCAGATCTGTGACCCCCGGGTAGGGCTCGGGGCTGTGGGGAGGGACGGGTATCAGGGTTGGGGGCTGCGGCGGAGTCAGCCAGCTCACGGGCACACACACCCACCTCTGCCCTGCCCCCCACGCAGACGACTGGCGCGTTCTGGCAGACGTGGAAGGACTTCGAGGTCCGGCATGGCAATGAGGACACCATCAAGGAAATGCTGCGTATCCGGCGCAGCGTGCAGGCCACGTACAACACGCAGGTCAACTTCATGGCCTCGCAGATGCTCAAGGTCTCGGGCAGTGCCACGGGCACCGGTGAGCCGTCCCAGCTGGCTGAGTTCCTGATCCAGGGCATCTCAGCCCGGCCTGACCTGGGCTTTCTGGGTCTGGGAGCCTCGGATCCTGATGGCAGTCTCCTTGAGGGCTGGGCCATCACCTGGGGGACTGGGACAGTGCAGCGTCCGGTGTGTGGGAGGGGGTCCCCGTGGCGCTGACCCCCTGCTCCCACCCCCTAGTGTCTGACCTGGCCCCTGGGCAGAGTGGCATGGACGACATGAAGCTGCTGGAACAGCGGGCAGAGCAGCTGGCGGCTGAGGCGGAGCGTGACCAGCCCTTGCGTGCCCAGAGCAAGATCCTGTTCGTGAGGTGAGGGCGGATCCTTGGACGGGACAGCACTGGGACAGGTCCCAAGGGGGCCCGGGGTGGGGAACTGAGGCAGCATGGCCTGTCCCTAGGAGTGACGCCTCCCGGGAGGAGCTGGCAGAGCTGGCACAGCAGGTCAACCCCGAGGAGATCCAGCTGGGCGAGGACGAGGACGAGGACGAGATGGACCTGGAGCCCAACGGTGAGGGCCCAGCTGGGGCGGGGACGGGGGCAGGGCCGGGGTGGGCCTCGGGGGACAGGCCAACGCCAGGAGGGTGACTGGCTCCCGCCTTCCCCACAGAGGTTCGGCTGGAGCAGCAGAGCGTGCCAGCCGCAGTGTTTGGGAGCCTGAAGGAAGACTGACCCGTCCCTCCCCCATCCCCCCTCCCCACCCCCTCCCCAATACAGCTACGTTTGTACATCATGGTCTGAGCCTCCTTGCTGCTGCCCAGGTGCCCGAGGGAGTACAGCTCAGGAGTGCCTGGCCCTGGGCCGGGATTGGCTACTGTGGGAGGTGGGGCGGCTGGGCCCCAGGCCAGACACTGCCCGGCCTCACCCCGCAGAGCCAGTTCTGGACTCGAGAGGCCAGTCCCTCCGCTGCCTGGGGCCTTGGAGTGGGTCCTGCCCGGAAACTTCCTTGAGCCTCTGTAGCCTGGGAAGGGCGATCCAGCCCCTGGCTGCCCAGGTCTCGCCAGCCCCTGCCTCTCAGAGCCCTTCTGTGGCCCCAGGTGGCTGCCACCTCCCTGGGGTGGCACCCACTGTCTGTTCCCCACTAGGGACTGGCCCTTGCCCTCAAGTCTTGGAGTCAGGCAGGCTCTGGCCCAGCTCTGGGAACTGATTAGTAACGCGCTTCTGTGCCTGGAAGGGGGCCAGGCGCCAGACCTTGTGCACGGCCCAGGACCAGGGCGTGGTCCTTAGTCGTAAGCCTGGGAAGCCATTAGCGGGCTGTAGGCTATTAAGGGGTTTTAAGTATCAAGGGATATAATCAGATTTGTGCTTCGAATGGGTCACACAGGCTGCTGTGTGGGCAGGAGGCAGCTGGGGACATGGGGAGGCCCAGGCCATTGGCTTGGACTTTGCAGGGAGGTGACAGGGCTGGAGAGAAGCGAGTGAGACAGGAGGGGAGGGCCGAGCTGTGTAGAACTGGGCGGCAGCTGGGAAGCCAGTGCCAGCCTGGGTTGCAGGGCAGGCCTTGCATCTGAGACACCCAGGCAATGCCAGGGGGCAACTGGATTGTCAAACACAGATCTCAGAGAAACCTGGAATCGCTGGCCCAGAGGTAGATGCCAGGCCTAGAAACACCAGGCTGGCCAGGGGAGACAAGATCAAGTTAGAAGTTGGCCCCATGCCAAACGCTGGTTAGGGCCAGTAACAACAGCCACACAGACCAGGAGAATCCAGCAAGTGGGGGTGGCCAAGGCCACAGGAAGGGCCAGTCGGACACCTCGAGCCCGAGAGATCAGTTCAGAGGCAGCTTCGAAACAGCCCTGGCTGGGGGCTGGGAGTGCCCTGGCTGAAGCTGCATTAGGGGATTATGGGGGTTGAAGACAGGAGTTGGTTTGAGAAAGAACAGGAGACTAAAAACACAGCCAGGGAGTGTGGGACCCCGGCCAGCCTCGGAGGGGACAAGGTTCAACTTCTCTTTAAATTATTTTATTCAAGAAGTGGGGAAGGACAGACAAGGGGACTGAGCTGAGCCCTGAGTCCCTGAACCTCCCAGCTCAGCCCCCACAGCAGGACTGGACTCAAAGTCAGAGGGTGGAGACTCCAGCCCCACCCAGACACGGTTGGGGACAGACAGGACCCAGGAATACCGACTGACTGTCCTCCAGGGGATGGCGGCCGCAGCACACAGGGCCCGGCCCGTGGACCGCCTGGGTGGGGCTATTTGGGGGTGCCGCCGCCCTTCTTGGGAGTGGTGGGTTTCTTGCCCTGCCAGAGGTGTCCCTGGATGGTGAAGGCATCGACGCTCATGGACATGGTCTTGGCAGGGATCTGGGTGAAGCGCTTGCGGTCCGAGTTGTACTTGTAGATGCCTTCCACCATGGCGGGCGTGACGGTCCGAGGCCCGTACCCTGCCAGCCGCGACAGCTCCTCTGTCTCCCCCGACAGGGTGTAGAGCGCCCGGAACTGGCAGCTCGAGTCGCGAAAGAGGATCAGGAAGTGGTTGGCCTTGCTTTTCTCAATTTCCTGGGCAGGAGTGCTGGAAATGGTCAGCTGGCCAAGTCAGGCCGCCCACCAGCCCCCAACTCCCACGTGTGGGCAGGCTCACCTCCAGAATGCGATTCTTCTGCGGTTCGTTCACCTTGCCCGCCAGGCAGCAGTGTGATAGGGCATTGTGGATGATGAACTTGTTGGACTTGGCGCTGGGTTCCTTGTACAGCCGTGGACCTAGAGGGTGAGGCAGGGGGAGGGGGTGGGGGACAGCAGGAATGAGCAGGGGCCATGGAGGAGGGTGCCTGTTGCTCCTCACATCACCCAGAGCCCCTGCTTACCTGTGTACTCGGGCACTGACGCTGGGGAGGAGGCATTGCTGCCATTTTCCCAGTCCCGTTCGCGGCTTCCAGGCAGGCGGCTTGGGGACATGAGACCTGACGGGGAGGGAGCCCTGCAGTGGGAGAAGGATGGGATGGAGGTGGGGTCAGAGATGGGAAGCTTCCCGATGTGCAGAGGGGCCAAGGAAAAGAAGGGCCACGGCTGGGCATCGTGGCTCATGCCTGTAATCCCAGCACTTTGGGAGGCCAAAGCGGGCAGATCACTTGAGGTCGGGAGTTCGAGGCCAGCCTGGCCAACACGGTGAAACACCGTCTCTACAGGCACGGGTAACCCCAGCTACTCAGGAGGCTGAGGCATGAGAATCGCTTGCACCCAGGGGGCGGAGGTTGCCGTGAGCCAAGATTGCGCCACTGCACTCCAGCCTGGGCGACACAGCGAGACTCCCTCTCAAAAAAACAAAAAGAAAAAAGGCGGGCCACACACT
This sequence comes from Gorilla gorilla gorilla, assembly GCF_029281585.2. Lineage (NCBI taxonomy): Eukaryota > Metazoa > Chordata > Mammalia > Primates > Hominidae > Gorilla > Gorilla gorilla. Next base: position 13,481,419 of record NC_073244.2, on the reverse strand, counting down.
GCAGAGGAGGCGGTATACACTGCACACCCTCCCAAGTCCATGCAGTGCCCCACGCTGTCCTCCTCCCGCAGGAACACCTGGCACTCAGGTGCACTGAGGCACACGCTTGAGTCCTGTCTGCCAGGTACAGACTATCCCCCATGCACACGTGCCCACACGCGTCCCTCCATCTCTTCATGGTGTATCCATACACTCGAGCCATACCGCCCTCTAGGTTCACCCAGATGCCCACACACCTCCCAGGCTCTGGGAGGCCACCCGGCACACGAACCCCACCTGTGCGGGCTAAACTCACCGAGACGTGGGCCTCTTCACCCCGAGGTTATTGTGGGCCTCGTTGGCCACAGTGGACAGTGACAGGGTGGACTGGGAATAGATTTTGCTCAGCCGAGAGCCTGGGGACAGAGAGTGCAGGTCAGTGCCCACCAGAAGCCCCTGCCCTCCACAACACCCGGTCCAGCAGGCTGTGGGGGGGACACAGGAGGAGTCAGTCCTGCCCAAGACCCCTCGGCCCTCTGCAGCACCCCTATGGGGCGGCCCCTCTATGAGGGAGGATGCTTTGCCCAGCAGGCAAGTGGGGAGCAGCACTGGGTCAGCCCCTACTGGCAACGCCTCACCCCAAACATACTCTCAAAGGTTCCTATCAGTGAAGCCACAGAAGAAAGACCCCTCATCCCACTGCACCCCACATCCCTACGGAAGTCTTTTTTTTTTTTTTTTTTTTTTTTTTGTCTTATTTCTGAGACGGAGTCTCGCTCTGTTGCCCAGGCTGGAGTACAGTGGTGCAATCTTGGCTCACCGCAACCTCCACCTCCCAGGCTCAAGCGATTCTCCTGCCTCAGTCTCCCAAGTAGCTGGGACTACAGGCATGCCACCATGCCCGGCTAATTTTTGTATTTTTAATAGAGATGGGGTTTCACCATGTTGGCCAGGCTGGTCTCGAACTCCTGACCTCAGGTGATCCGCCCACCTCAGCCTCCCAAAGTGCTGGGATTACAGGCGTGAGCCACCGCGCCCAGCCCCCTATGGAAGTCTTTACCCAAGAGACAGTGTCCAACCCCACCTGAGGCCCCCTGTCACCCCACATACCCGCCCCCTCCCGGCACCCCTGCTTACATCTCCCTCCCCCTCCCCCCTTACCCATGGGGGCCTCACCCAGTGAGCCCCGGAAAGGGCACTGGGCAGGCCCCGTCCCCCAAGGGTCCTCACCCAGCAGGCCGCGGGCTGGGCTTCGTGCCAGGGCCGAGTCGTCACAGCAACCCGAGCGAGGCCGGGTGGCCCTCCGCCCGCCCCGACCGGGACCCCCGGACCCCGCAGCCCGGGGCCGCAGCACCTTATCGAGGTCGTCCATCAGCTTCAGCTGGGCCCGGCGCTCGTACTCCTGCCGCGTGAAGTCCCCCTTCCGGGGGCCCACCTCCTCCTCGGCTGGAGCCCGGGCAGCAGGGGCTGGAGTCGCCATCGGGACTGCAGACACAGGCGGGGCTGGGCCCGGGGCCTCCTCTTGGGCCAGCCTGCAGATCACAGGGAATCGGCATCAGAACCGCTCACGGGGTCCGCGGTGGCAGACAGGCCAAGGAGCGGGCGTCCCGGGCAGGCCCGGCCTCACCTCGCGGCCTCCTCCCTCCGCTGTTCCTTCTCCACCTCCTGCCACTGCTTGCGCCGCCGCGCCTCCTCCGCTCGCCGCTGCTGCCGCTCCAGCAGGCTGGCCCGCTTTTGGGCCATCTCGTCCTCAGGCTTGTCTTCATCCTGGGGACAGATGCCGAGTCCAGCCAGCCACCCCCTCCCTCAACATGGCTGGAGGCCCATCTTCCGTCCACCCAGCCTGCCCGCCACCCACCTGTGCTTTTGTTTTCATCATTGTTCTAAATGCACTTAGTTGGTGCCTACTGTATGCACAGCCCCACACTAAGTACTGGGACACAACAGGGATGGGATACACTGGGTGCCGCTCACACACACAGTGCTTAACCCAACGGGGAAGACAAAGGCAGCAGACAGCAGTGAGTGCCAGCAAAAGCTCGTGTTGGGCACAGACACTCTATACTGCGGGAGGACCCCGGCCTGGCCTGGAGACACCCAGGAAGGCTTCCCGGAGGAAGTACCCTGTAGAATGATCAGGATTTAACTAGGTAGGCGTACAGGGGTACAGAGCAGAGCATTCCAGGCAGAGGGGACAGCTAGTGCCGAGGCCCTGAGGCTGGAGCAAACCTACTGGGGGGCACGGAAGTACAAGGGGGCCAGTGTGGCTGGGACACAGAGCTGAAGACAGTGGCACAGGACTAAGTCAGAAGTGAACAGAGGCCAGGCGCGGTGGCTCACACCTGTAATCCCAGCAGTTTGGGAGGCCAAGGCAGGTGGATCACTTGAGGTCAGGGGTTCGAGACCAGCCTGAAGAAACCCTGTCTCTACTAAAAATGCAAAAATTAGCTGGACATGGTGGCATGCTCTTGTAGTCCCAGCTACTTGGGAGGCTGAGACAAGAGAATCACTTAAACCCAGGAGGTGGAGGTTGCAGTGAACCAAGATCATGCCACTGCACTCCAGCCTGGGCCACAGAGCGAGACTCTGTCTCAAAAAACAAAAAACAAAAGAAAACAAAAAAAAATGAAAAAGAAGTCCTCCCCAGGGCTTTGGGCTGTGCTCACTTTTTTTTTTTTTTTTTTTGAGACGGAGTCTCGCTCTGTTGCCCAGGCTGGAGTGCAGTGGCGCGATCTAGGCCCACTGCAAGCTCCACCTCCTGGGTTCACGCCATTGTCCTGCCTCAGCCTTCTGAGTAGCGGGGACTACATGCGCCCGCCACCACGCCAGCTAATTTTTTGTATTTTTAGTACTGAGATGGAGTTTCACCATGTTAGCCAGGATGGTCTCGATCTCCTGACCTCGTAATCCGCCCGCCTTGGCCTCCCAAAGTGCTGGGATTACAGGCATGAGCCACTGCGCCCGGCCACCCTGGGGAGGACTTTCATTCTAAAAGCAAGGGTAAGGGGAGCAGTCAAAATCCCCAACCACTCAGTGGAAAATGGCCCGGGATGGAGGCGGGCAGCAGAGGCCAGTCAGAAGGTGACCCTAGGTGTCCAGGTGAGACACGGTGGTGGCCCCGGCTGGGAAAGCCATGGGAATGGAGAGACAGTGGACACAGGGCAGGGCCAGGAAAGGGGGCGGTGGGAGCGTGCTGGGGGCCAGGGGGTGAAGCAGAGGATGAGCAAGGAGGTGCGCTGAAGATCCTGGTCCTGTCCATCTATCTGTCCATCACCCACCCACCCATGCAACCAGCCATTCATCCATCTTGTCTATCCATGACTCCTCCCTGTTTCTCCACCCCTCCCCACATCTATCTATCCCCCTTGTCCGGCCACCCATACCTTGTTTGGGAGGGACATGACTGGGTCAGCCCCCACTGGAAACCCCTCACCCCCAAACATACCCGAGGGCCTCACTCATTAAGCCACAGGGGGAGGACCTCTCACCCCACTGCACCCCCACAGCCCCTTGTGGAAGTCCTTACCCAACAGACAGGGTCAAATCCCATCTGAGGCCCCTGTCACCCCACATACCTGCCCCCCACCGTGCAAATGTCCCTTTCCCCCCTCTCCCACCCATGGAGGCCTTACCCAGCCACTCACACCTCTTCTGTCCACTCATACTTGGCTCCCCATCCATCCCCCACCCGCCCACCCATCCTTCAGTAAAGCCCTATTCATCCAACAGTGGGTCTGTCCACCTCCCCCCCGCCCTCACCCGCCCCCGCCCCAGGCCCAGGCCCCTCCAGCCACCTGCTCGGGGACTCACCTTGTAGAAGAACCCCAGCCCCACGCGGGGCTCCCCCTCCGAAGACGCCTCCTCCTCCAAGGAATCCTCAGCACCAGCGGGGCTCCCGTCTCCCTCGTCCTCGGCGGCGGGATCTGCCAGGCTGCCCAGCGGGATCTCGATGAGGCCCGGCCGGGCGGCTGGCTCCTCGGGGGGCGTCTCCTCCGCCAGGAGGATGGAAGAGCGCGTCTGCACGGGCACCTGGCTCGGCGAGAACTTGCGCAGGTGGGGGAGGCTGTCTACGTCGTGGGGTGGCGTGAGCACCCTGGTCAAGGGTGCCAACCGCAGCTCCGCCGGCCGCGTGTGTTTCGGGCTGCGGGGTGACTGGCTGGGCCCGGGCCCAGGGCTGCGCCGGGTGGCCGGGACCCGCCGGGCGGGGCTGGGGGATGCAGCTTTGGGCCCCGTCGTGGGGCCAGGGATGACCCACGCAGCAGGTGGTGGGGCGGATCCGGGGGCCTCGGGCGGGGCCAGGAGCCGCTGCTGCTGGTCCGTGAGCCTCTGCATGTCCCGCTGCAGCGAGCTCAAGGCGGCACTCAGCTTGCTGACCGCTCGATTGTATTCCCCCAGCCCCTCGGGGGGCACCGGGCCCAGGTCTGGCGAGAAGGTCACTGCCTTGGGCCGTGAGGTTGGCTCACCCTGGCCCTCGCCTGCGGGCCGCTCCCCACCAGGGACTGGACCTGAATCGGCCTCCGCCTCTGCTTCCGCCTCCCCAGAGGCCTCCCGCGGCTGCACCTGCAGGAAGGCGCTTTTGCCCAGCCGCTGGCGGTGCTTGGCGAATATGGCCTCAATCCGTCGCTTCTGAGCCTCGATGGCTCTGCGTTTCTCCTCCAGCCGGGCGCCGAGCTCACTCATCTCCGAGCTCAGGGCCTCCGGCGGGGCCGGAGTGGACGTGGGGGACCCCGCTCCGGCCTCAGCCTCTGCCTTCACCAGCTGTTTCTTGCGTTCTGCAAAGCTGGTCATTTTCACCTCGGAGTTGGTGGCTGCTGGGGACGAAGCCACCGCCTTCGGGGACCCCTCGGATGGGGCTGGCGGTTTCGATGCCTCCCCCACCAGACAGGGAGATGGTTTCGAGGGGGTCTCGGGGTGTGGCATGTACACTGGTGCTTTGGTGGGCCTGTCGGACAGTGGTTTGGAGGTCCCCTCGGGCAGGTAGGGGGAGGCCAGGGATGGCTTGGAGGGCCCCTCAGGGGAGTGGAGGTAGAAGCTGCCGTCGGCCGCCCCATCTGGGAGGAGCCGGGGCTCGGCACTGTGGATGATCTGCAGAGCTTCCTCGATGGTGGGCAGGTCACCAGGCTCCGGGGGTGGCTGGGTGGGGGTCCTGGCCGGCGCGGGACGCGGGGGGCCCAGGCTGTCCGAGCTCACAGAGCGGAGGAGCACAGGGTCTCCCATGACGACATCCACGTCGCTGTCCAGGCCAAAGGGGGTGCTGAATGACACAGCCTGGGAGAGGGGACGGCTGGGCGGCCGGAGGGAGGGGTCAGCCCCTGGGACCAGCCTCGGCCCCAACCCGCCCTAGCCTGCTCCACCCCCTACCCTGGCCTGTGAGGTCCACTCACCTGAGCTGCCGGTTCCAGGCCTTGCCCAGGGCCTCCATATGGGACATGGACGGGGAAGACTTCAGGGAGCCTGGGGGAGGCGATGAGTGGTCAGTATGGGGACCCTGGGAACCCTGAGTGGGGTCAGCCAGCATCTGGGGACAACCTCTGCAAGGTCATTGGGTGAGTCACTGATGGCTCATTATGTAGTCTAGTGAGACCAGAGGTTTCCAGAAACAGCCGAGGCCATTTACTGTCACTACGGGGTACTGTGGGGCCACTGGGGAGGCCATTCTGGGGGTCACCTTGGGATGCCCAAGGGGGATCTGTTGGAGAGGCTACTGGAAGGCTGACGAGGAGACAACATGAGGCCCACTGGGGCAGTCTGTGAGTGGGGGGGTCCCCCGTGACAGAAGCCACCTACCCCCTCCTCACCTGTGGATCCTCGGAGTGGGGACTGGGGGCCACCAGATGACAGAAGCGGGTGGCGGAAGGTGAAGACAGGAGAACTGTATGGAGAGATGTACTTCAGCCTCAGGACCCCCACCTCCTCCTCCGCCTCTCCCCGGGGGGAGACAATAGCAACACTCAGCTGCGTCCCAGTGCTCAGCAGGGCACACATGGAGCCCCACACCCACAATGCCAGAGACTCGCCCAGTGTGGGGAGCGTACCTACTGCCGCTGTTGTTCTGAGGTGGGGAGGCCTCAGTGCCCCGGGGGGAGGCAGCTGCCGTACAGAGAAGAGGGTCAGGCGGGGGTTTGCCTCTCCCACCCACCCCCGACCCGGCCCCCAGGCCCCCAAGGCCTCACCATGACCATCGGGCAAGTCCTTCACTTGCACAAAGTCGGGCTTGAGCACCTCAAAACACACGAACAACTCGGCCAGCAGCACCACCAAGTTGACCTGAAGGTGGGAGGCCGGGTCAGCAGATGGGACCCCTGGCCCCAGATGCCCGCCTCGGCCCAAGAGGCCCCAGGATGGCCTTACCTTGAGTGGCGGTGGGACGTACAGCAAGTCCTCAAGGGACAGGGGGCAGCCACGAGGAAGGCGAGAGGCACAGAAATCCTGCACGAGCTGGAGGTTGTACAGGCTGTCCGCCACAGACATGGGGTCCTTCAAGCACACCTCTGTGGGGACAGGAGGAGTGGGTCCCCGACTCTATGAGGAGGAGGACGGGGCCCCAGGGAAGCCAGGGACCAGCAGCCCCCCACACATGGAAGACCTCCTATGAGCCCAGCTTCTGCCAGGTGCCCTTCGAGAGGTGAATTCTATTTTTTTTTTTTTTTTTTTTGAGATGGAGTCTCGCTCTGTCACCCAGGCTGTAGTGCAGTGGCGCAATCTCGGCTCACTGCAACCTCTGCCTCCCGGGTTCAAGTGATTCTCCTGCCTCAGCCTCCCGAGTAGCTGGGATTACAGGAGTGTGCCACAACACCAGGCTAATTTTTTGTGGTTTTAGTAGAGATGGGGTTTCACCGTGTTAGCCAGGATGGTCTCGATCTCCTGACTTCATGATCCGCCTGCCTCGGCCACCCAAAGTGCTGGGATTACAGGTGTGAGCCACTGTACCCGGCCGAGGTGAATTATATGATAGACCATCCTTAGGCCAGGGGTCCTTAACCCCCGGGGCGTGGCCTGTTAGGAACTGAACCGTACAGCAGGTGAGCTGCAGTGAGTGTATTTACAGCCGCTCCCCGTCACTTGCAGGACCACCCGAGCCCCGCTTCCATCAGATCAGCGGTGGCATTCGATTCTCATAGTAGCGCAAATCCTATTGTGAACCTGGCGTGTGAGGGATCTAGGTTGCACCCTCCTTATGAAAATCAAATGCCTGATGATCTGTCACTGTCTCTCATCACCCCCAGCTGGGACCATCTAGTTGCAGGAACAAGCTCAGGGCTCCCACTGATTCCCCATGATGATGAGCTGTAGAATTATTTCATTCTATATTACAACGTATTAGATATAAAGTACATAATAAAGATTAACGTGCTTGAATTATCCCAAGATCACCTCCCTGCCTCCATCCGTGGAAAAATTGTCTTCCACAAAACCGGTCCCTGGAGCCAAAAAGTTGGCGACTACTGCCTTAGGCCTTTGCATCTTTCTAGAACACTCTCCCCCAAGACCTCAGCTCAAAAAGCTTTTCCGGGCCAGGTGTGGTGGCTCACACCTGTAATCTTAGCACTTGGGGAGGCTGAGGCGGGAGGATGTTTGAGCCCAGGGGTTCAAGACCAGCCTGGGCAACATAGCAAGACCCCATCTCTAGTTTATACTTTCTTTTTTATTTTGAGATGGAGTCTCGCTCTGTTGCCCAGGCTGGAGTGCAATGGCGTGGTCTTGACTCACTGCAACCTCCACTTCCTGGGTTCAAGCGATTCTCCTGCCTCAGCCTCCTGTATAGCTGGGATTACAGGCGCCCACCACCACACCTGGCTAATTTCTGTATTTTTAGTAGAGACGGTTTCACCATCCTGGCCAGGCTGGTCTTGAACTCATGACCTCGTGATCCACCCGCCTCGGCCTCCCAAACTGCTGGGATTACAGGCATGAGCCACCACACCCAGCCCTATAATTTTTTTTTTTTAATAAAAAAGAATAAAAGTTTTTTTTAAAAAAAAGCTTTTTCTGACCACCCATTGCCTTTAGGAGTACCCAATATCCAAAAAGTACTTCTGGGCTGGGTGCAGTGGTTCACACTTGCAATCCCAGCACTTAGGGAGGCCAAGGTAGGCAGATCACTTGAGGTCAGGAATTCGACACCAGCCTGGCCAACACAGTGAAACCCGTCTCTACTAAAAATACAAAAATCAGCCAGGTGTGGTGGCGTGTGGCTGTAGTCCCAGCTACTCAGGAGGCTGAGGCAGGAGAATGGCTTGAACCTGGGAGGTGGAGGTTGCAGTGAGCCGAGATCATGCCATTACACTCCAGCCTGGGCAACAGAGCAAGACTCCCGTCTCAAAAAAAAAAAAAAAAAAAGTACTTCTGGATAAACTTAGTATCTTTCTCCCCCAGCTAGAGCCGTCTGTGAAGTGGGGAGTGTGTCTCTATTCTGGCTGGATCCCCAGTGCCTAAAACAAGGTCTGGCACACGCCATACGTTTCATCTGCTGCAGGAATGAATTCCTGGAAGCACAGAGAGGTTTATACACTTGTGTGAGGTCACACAGCTCATTGGGAAAGAGAGAGACACAAACTCAGGCCTGCCAGTTCCGGAAGCTGCCCTCATGACCACTGCATCGTTGCTGGTCTCGCGGACCTGGGGATGGAGGGTCTAGGGGCTGGGACTTAGGATGCCCAGCTCCCCGGCACAAGATCTGGTCCACATCCATTTACTCACCCTCAAGTCGAAGCAGCTGGGGACAATAGCAGTGGATGGTGGCGGCCAGCGCAGCCCCACTGGCCAGGTCCTGGAGGCTGGTCACCGTCGGGAAGCAGGGGGCACGTCGCGCCACCACACGGTCCTTGCGGTATCGGATCTGCAGATGGGAGCAAGGTCAGGTGAGTGGCCAGGCTGGCCCCCAAGGTCAGCGGTCATGCAGGCTGGGCAGGGAGGCCTGGGGTTTCCGCCATGAGGGGGCGGGAAGCTGGGGGTCCCAGAGACAGAGTTGGGGGACCAGCCTGGAGCAGGGGAGGGGCAGCAGCAAGAGGCAGAGGAGATGTCTTCGAGCAGCCAGGCCAGCAGCGGGGGCTGGGGACAGGGACTCCTGGGACCCCGGGGCGGGGGATACATTACCATGGGGGGTTTGCTCCCCGACTCCTTCAAACAGAAGGCAATTGCGTGCTGGGGGGGAGAGGAGCAGCCATCAGCAAGGGGGAGGGGTGCTGACCTGCTGGGCCCCCAAGCCCACCTTGTGGGGGAGGGGGTAGCCCTGACCCTGGTCCTGAGCCCCGGCCATCCAGCTCCCTGACTGCTCTGGCCGGCTTCGCGAACCCCAGCTCCTCCCAGCCCCAAGGGACCCCACAGAGTAGGAACCCCCTCTTATGCGGGGAATCCTCCTCCCACAAAAGACCCAGGCCCCCAGCTTGGGGAGAGGATGCAGAGGAAGCGGGTAGGCAGGAAGGGAACCTCCCAACCCAGGCCCCAGGGTGGGGGAAGGAGTGAGCAAAGGTGGGGACGCTAGCCAGCCCAAAACCTCCCCCACTTCCTCCTTGTTTATCTACTATGGGAGTAATTTATATGAAGCACAGAGAGGTTTAGATACTTCTGCAAGGTCACACAGCTCATTCAGGGAAGAGAGAAATTTCAACTTCCAGCTTCAGGGATGGGCCTCCTCCTCCTTTTCAAAGCTGGGATTTTTCTCTAGGGAAGCTGGGGGTCTCAGGAAGGTTATTCTATCTTCTTCTGCATTGGAGGGTCTTCCCCTTGGCCAGAGGGTGCCCTGCCTGCTAGGGTCAGGATCCACGTTTGTGATGGGCTGCAGTTCCCCCCTTCAGAAATTTATGTGGTCTCCCCACCTCGGCTAAGGGGGACAGGTTCAGGGGGTCCCACACTCTTCATTAATGGGAACGGGGACGGCTTGCCCTTCTGAATAACGGGAGGGGAAGTTCGTCCCCACCCATCAGTTCGCTGGGGGAGGGGTCCGCCCTCAGTTAATGGCCGAGATTCTACCCTTCTCTTGGTTCACAGAGGGGTTCTCCCTGTCTCCCAGGACTGGGGTCTAACCTCCTTTGCTCACAGCTTGGGGAGGTATGAGAGGGCGCGCAGACAGGCAGGCAGAAACAGACATACAGACAGACAGAGCTACAAGCAGGGCAGGCAGACGGGGCGGACAGACAGCCCCACTTACAGGAACCAGCTTCCAGTACCAGCGCGTAGGGCACTGAGGCCAGAGAGGCAGAGAGGAGGGCAGCGGGTACCGGCACAGGGGACGGGCAGGGCACAGAAAGATTGAGAGAGGGGGGAAGAAAGAGAGAGTGTGTCACCTCTAGCCCCCTCCCCACTTCAGGAGTGGCCGGGAAGCACAGCCCTGCCCTCCCAGATCTCCGGTCCCCCATCCTTCTGACGGTTCTATGCCCTGGCCTCACCGAGGGCTGCGCCGGGGCCGCCCCGTCTGCAGGGGCTGCTGGAGAGGCTCGCTGGGCCGCTTCCTGCTCTGTCTTCTCCTGCAGCCGCCGGACGGTCTGGAGGGCAGGGAGGGGGTCAGTGGTCTGGCCACTGGACGATGCTGGTCCCCGAACCCACCCCAGGCCCAACCCCACCTACCGTGTCCACCCAGAAAAGCAGCTTGTGCTCCAAGCTGGTCAGGGCCAAGGGACCTGGCAGGGTCTTTGTCCACTCGAAGGCAAAGGCAGCCATGAGGGCATCAATGACAGCTAGGTGGGCTCCCTGTGGGGGCAAGCGCTAGAGGGTGAGACCTGAGAGCTGCAGGAGGCGCACCTCGGCCCCCAAGGGCCTGGGAAAAGGAAGAACCTGCAGATGGGAGGGACTTGACGGGGGGTGGGGCTTGAGAGGGCGGGGCCAGTGGTTCATGGGTGGGGCCTTAAGGGAAGGAACCAGAAATGGGGTCCTGGAAAAGCCATGCACGATGGGCGGGACTTTGAGGTCAGATGCTAGGCCTTAGGATAGGGTGGGCTGTGTACGCAAATCCTCAAGGGCCAGAGTAGCGCCTTTTTGGGGAGCTGGGTTTGATGGGAGGGGCCAGGCTTGATGGGAAGAGCTTGAGGGGAGGAGCCAGGGCTGGGGGGAAGAGCTAGGCTTAATGGACAGAGCTTGAGGGGAGGAGCCTGGACTGGTGGGAGGAGCTAGGTTTGATGGACAGAGCTCAACGGACGGAGCCAAGACCGATGGTAGGAGGAGCTAGGTTTGATGGACAGAGCTTAAGGGAAGGAGCCAAGACTGATAGGAGCTAGGCTTAATGGATAGCGCTTGAGGGGAGGAGCCAAACCTCGTGGGAGGAACTAGGCTTAATAGCGCTTGAGGGGAGGAGCCAGGCCTGGTGGGAGGAACCTGGGGGAGGAGCCAAGCCTAATGGGAGGAGCTAGGCTTAATCGACGAAGCTTGAAAGGAGCCAAGACTGATCGAGGGAACTTGGGAGGAGCCAGGACTGGCGGGAGGAGCTTGAGGGGAGGAGCTGAGCATGGTAGGCGTGGTCTAACAGGCAGTGGCGGGGCCTACCATGAGAATAGGCTGGTGCCTCAGGTCGGCCTCGCGCACCGGGCGCTCGGGCAAAGCAGGCACTGTGCCCCTCCGCGCCAGCAGGGTCAGCAGTGCGGAGGGGTTGGGGGGTGTTTCAAGCTGTGGCAGTGCCTGGCGCCAGGCTCTGCAGTAGAGCTCGGCTGAGAGCAGCAGCCGTGTCACCGGGGGCTTCACATGCTCCTGCGCGTACTGGTCGGTATAGAAGGGCTCCCACAGCTCCGGGGGCACGTGCTCTGTGGGGGCATAGAGGGGAAACACGGGGGTCAGGGTCACCAGATACAACACACACACACACACACACACACACACACACACACACACACACACACACACACCCCACATGGCCCGGATTAAGAGTGGGTCTGGACCAGGGAGGATGGCATTGGGAAAGGAGAAAGGGGATCTGGGCTGAGAGTGCAGATGTGCAGGAGTTTGCTGGAGGAAGGGGTGATGGTGTTGTAGGCAGAGGGGCCTGCAGATGCAAAGCCCAGGAGGTGGGAGAGAACACGGTGCCTCAGGGAGCTGATGGGCACTTAGAGTGGAAAGGAGGGGAGGCTACCCCCAATACCAGGCCAGCTGGACTGGCTCTTGTAGGTCCCAGGAAAGACAATAACATCGGCAATCCTAAGAGCCTTCCTGCTCTTGCCAATGTAGACTCACTGAGCCTTACATCAACGCTAGGAGGCAGCCAGGGCCCAATTGGCAACCCCCATGTTACAGAGGAGGAAACTGAGGCACAGAGAAGGAAAGTCCCTTGCCCCAGGCCAAATAACTCTTCAACACCAGGACTGGGGTTAGACCCAGCAAACTGGACGCCCTCTCTTAGCTTGCAGGCAGGGGGGATGAGTGGGGGGCACACAGGCGAGCAGGGGAGGTGGGCACACCACAGGCACATCGAGGGAGTTGCGTGATGTAAACCTGGTGATTGAAGGGAGGAGGCAAGAGACAGAGAGGGAGGTAGCCAGGACCGTGCTGGGTCTGAGGGAGAAGATGGAAGAGAGGGGTAATGACTGAGCTGGGGTGCAGGAGGAATGGGAGGTGAAGGGGTGAAATTGAATGTGAGGGGCTTTGAGGACATCCTTGAGGCAGATTATAAGAAAGGCTGGGGCTTAGAGAGATGGTGAGGTCACATCATAGAGACAGCCTGAGGTCCCTAAATAGGACAATGGGAAGAGGCGTGAGGAAGCCCCAGGTGGACAGTGGGCTGGGGGCAGAAATCCACGTAGGACCAACAGTGGAGAGGAGAAGGCCAGGAAGGCCTGGCAGGGTTCGGGGAAGAGGTGACTGAAATCAACAGCAGGGAATCTGTCCAGCTCTTGTTCTAATCTGCACAGCTTTTGTGGTTTTTTGGAGATAAGAGTCTCTCTGTCGCCCAGGCTGGAGGGCAGTGGTGCAATCTTGGCTCACTGCAACCTCTGCCTCCCGGGCTCGAATGATTCTCCTGCCTCAGCCTCCTGACTAGCTGGGATTACAGGTGCGATGCTGCCATACCCGGCTAATTTTTGTATGTTGCAGAAACAGGGTTATCACCATTTTGGCCAGGCTGGTCTTGAACTCCTGACCTCAAGCGATCTGCTCACCTCGGCCTCCCAAAGTGCTGGGATTACAGGCGTGAGCCACCACGCCCAGCCTGCACAGCCTTCTCTGTTTGTTTGAGTTTTTGCTGGAGTGCAGTGGCACGATCATGGCTCACTGCAACCTGAACTCTGGGCTCAAGGGATCCTCCCTGCCTCAGCCTCCTGAGTAGCTGGGACCGCAGGCACGTGCCACCACACCCAGCCAATTTTTAAATTTTTTTGTAAAGATGGAAGCCTCACGATGTTGCTCAGGCTGGTTTCAAATTTCCTGGCCTCAAGTGATCCACCTGCCTCGGCTTCCCAAAGTGCTGGGATTATAGGGGTAAGCCACTGTGCCCAGACTTGTTTTGTATATTGGGGTTCTGTGTGTGTGTTTGAAAGAACAGGGTGGGGGCCGGGTGCAGTGACTCACACCTGTAATCCCAGCATTTTGGGAAAACAAGGTAGGCAGATCTTTTAAGGTCAGGAGTTCAAGACCAGCCTTGTCAACATGGTGAAACCCCATCTCTACTAAAAATACAAAAATGAGCTGGGCATGGTGGCACACGCCTATAAACCCAGCTACTCGGGAAGCCAAGGCAGGAGAATCGCTTAAATCTGGGAGGCAGAGGTTGCAGCCAGCTGAGATTGCGCCACTGCACTCCAGCCTGGGTGATAGAGCAAGCCTCTGTCTTAAAAAAAAAAAAAAAGAAAGAAAGAAAAGAAAAGAAAAGAAAGAACAGGGTAAGGGGTTCTAGTGCTTCAGAACATATTTGAACGTGACTTCTCCACCTGTGAGGACCCAGGCACTCTTGGCTGCCTTCTGTCCCTCCCTGTCCTGGCTCCTTTCCCACCTTCTAAAACCACACTGGACCGTCCCACTTAACGCGCCACCCGCATGTAGACTTGGGCCTTCTTTCTGCCCCTCTCATCTTGGCTCCTTGAAAGAAGAGGTATTTCAGGCTCACTTCCTCCCTGCCCTCCCAGCCCCCCTCCACCTCTCCCACAATTTCCCTGAGCTCGCTGCTGCCCTCATGGCTTCCGATCTCCCCAAGGCCAGCAGGGACCTCCGAAGCATATCTGTGGGCCCGTATCTCGCCTGGGCTCTGTGCCCAGTGCCTCCTTCTTCCAGAAACCTTCCTCCCACAGGCGTCTCCTTGTAAATGGACATGCCCCACCCCCACCCCAGGCCACCCTACCCCGTGACGGCTTCCAGGGCCACCTGAAGACTGCAACAGCGGCTGCCATGGGCCCCACTGCGCCCTGGGCATCTCCCACAATTCTCAACATCTCACCCACACCTCCCCTCCTCCCTGCCCCCAAGGCAGTGAGAAATCACCCTCCCTCCCTTTCTTTACGCCCTCACCCCACATTTAATGCGTCCTTGGCTTTCAACTTCCTGATATCTCCCAAATCCAAACCCTCCTCTCTACCTCCCCAGCCCCGGCCTTGGGCACGTCTTGCTCCCACCAGCAAAATCACACGTGTTTCTTTCCTACAGGACTTTTCAGGGCCTTTAAGATGAAAAACAAGAAACAAAAAACACCAAAACCTTAAGCTAGGGCTACACTGACATTTATCAGACACTTATTATAGACCGATGTTCTTCTACCTTGGTTCATTGGTACTTGGGGCTGGAAAATTCTTTGTATTCAGGGGATGCTGTCCTGTCCTGTACACTGTAAGATGTTTAGCAAAATCTCTGGTCTGTATTTACTAGACGTCAGTAGTACGTTCCTCCCAAGTAATGACAACCACAAATGTCCCCAGACACTGCCAAATGTCAATTAAGTGTCAAAATCATCACCAGTTGAGAACCACTGCCTTATACGATAAACTTATTTTATTTTTCTTTCCTTTTTTTTTTGAGACAGTCTTGCTCTGTCACCCAGGCTGGAGTGCAGTGGTGCCATCTCGGCTCACTGCGACCTCTGCTTCCCAAGTTCAAGCCAGTCTCCTGCTTCAGCCTCCCAAGTAGCTGGGACTACAGGCGTGCACCACCATGCCCGGCTAATTTTTGTATTTTTAGTAGAGATGGGGTTTCACCACATTGACCAGGCTGGTCTCAAACCCTGACTTCAAGCGACCCACCCACCTTAGCCTCCCAAAGTGCTGGGATTACAGGCATGAGCCACCACACCTGGCCCCACTTTCTTTTTATTTTATTTATTCTTTTATTTTATTTTATTTTATTTTATTTTATTTTATTTTATTTTAGAGATGGGGTCTCACTATGTTGCTCAGGCTGGTCTTGAACTCCTGAGTTCAAGGGACCCTCCCACCTCGGCCTCCTGAGTAGCTGGGACTACAGGCATGTGCTACCACACCTGGCTAAAATGTTTACTGAGCATTATTTACAGCAGAACACTGCTGTCTGATAGAAATACAATGTGCCCAGACTGGCCAACATGGTGAAACCCCACTTCTACTAAAAATACAAAAATTAGCTGGGCGTGGTGGCGCATGTCTGTAATCCCAGCTACTCAGGAGGCTGAGGCATGAGAATCACTTGAACCCAGGAGGCGGAGGCTGTGGTGAGCCGAGACTGTGCCCCTGCACTCCAGCCTGGGCCACAGAGCAAGATGCTGTCTCAAAAAGAAAAAAAAAGAAATATAATGCATATAATGTGAGCCCACATGAGCCGTCAAGTTTCCTAGAAGCCACATTACATATGTAGAAACAATAAGAATTTAGTAATATATTTCATTGACCCAAGACATATCCCACTCTTATTTTAACATGTAATCAACATAAAAATATTATTCATAAGATATTTTACACTGGTTTTTGTTGTTTGTTTTTGGACCAAGTCTTTGGAACCCTGAGTATATTTTA
This sequence comes from Gorilla gorilla gorilla, assembly GCF_029281585.2. Lineage (NCBI taxonomy): Eukaryota > Metazoa > Chordata > Mammalia > Primates > Hominidae > Gorilla > Gorilla gorilla. The sequence goes on along the minus strand of NC_073244.2, from coordinate 13,465,550 downwards.
CATTTACAGTGCATCTTGGTTCAGATCAACCACATTTCAAGTGACTCAGTAGCCACATCTGGCTGGTGGCCACCATATTGAATAGCACAGGTCTACAACATAGCTAGGATGGATGGATCGATGGATAAATGGATGAATGGGTGGGTGGATGGATGGATGGATGAATGGGTAGATGGACGGACGGATAGATGGATGGGTAGATGGGTGGATGGGTGGATGGGTGGATAAGTGGATGGGTGGGTGGGTGGAAGGGTGGGAGGATGGGTGGGTGGGTGGATGGACGGGTGGATGGAAGGGTGGGTGGATGGGTGGGTGGATGGATGAGTGGATGAGTGGGTGGATGGATGAGTGGGTGGGTGGGTGGATGAGTTGGTGGGTGGGTGGATGAGTTGGTGGGTGGGTGGGAGGGTGGGAGAGTGGGTGAGTGGATGGATGAGTGGGTGGGTGGGTGGATGGATGAGTGGGTGGGTGGGTGGATGGATGAGTGGGTGGGTGGATGGATGAGTGGGTGGGTGGGTGGATGGATGAGTGGGTGGGTGGGTGGATGGATGAGTGGGTGGGTAGGTGGGTGGATGGATAGATGGGTGGGTGGGTGGATGGATGGATGGATGGGTAGATGGATGGGTGGGTGGATGGATGGATGGATGGGTAGATGGGTGGGTGGGTGGATGGGTGGATGGATGGGTGGGAGGGTGGGAGGGTGGGTGGGTGGATGGATGGATGGACGGGTGGATGGATGATTGGGCGGGTGGATGGATGAGTGGGTGGGTGGATGAGTGGGTGGGTGGATGGATGGGTGGGTGGATGAGTGGGTGGATGGATGAGTGCATGGTTGGATGGATGAGTGGGGTGGGTGGATGGATGAGTGTGTGGGTGGATGAGTGCGTGGGTGGATGGATGAGTGGGTGGGTGGACGAGTGGGTGGGTGGATGGATGGGTGGGTGGATGAGTGGGTGGATGGATGAGTGCATGGTTGGATGGATGAGTGTGTGGGTGGATGGATGAGTATGTGGGTGGATGAGTGCGTGGGTGGATGGATGAGTGGGTGGGTGGATGGATGAGTGGGGTGGGTGGGTGGATGAGTTGGTGGGTGGGTGGGAGGGTGGGAGAGTGGGTGGGTGGATGGATGAGTGGGTGGGTGGGTGGGTGGATGGATGAGTGGGTGGGTGGGTGGATGGATGAGTGGGTGGGTAGGTGGGTGGATGGATAGATGGGTGGGTGGGTGGATGGATGGATGGGTAGATGGGTGGGTGGGTGGATGGGTGGATAGGTGGATGGATGGGAGGGTGGGTGGGTGGATGGGTGGATGGATGGGTGGGAGGGTGGCAGGGTGGGTGGGTGGATGGATGGGTGGGTGGATGGATGGATGGACGGGTGGATGGATGATTGGGCGGGTGGATGGATGAGTGGGTGGGTGGATGAGTGGGTGGGTGGATGGATGGGTGGGTGGGTGAATGAGTTGGTGGGTGGGTGGATGGATGGGTGGGTGGATGAGTGGGTGGATGGATGAGTGCATGGTTGGATGGATGAGTGGGGTGGGTGGATGGATGAGTGTGTGGGTGGATGGATGAGTGTGTGGGTGGATGGATGAGTGTGTGGGTGGATGAGTGCGTGGGTGGATGGATGAGTGGGTGGGTGGATGGATGAGTGGGGTGGGTGGGTGGATGGATGGGTGGGGTGGGTGGGTGGATGGATGGGTGGGTGGATGGGTGGGTGGATGGATGAGTGGATGGATGGGTGGATAGGTGGATGGGTGGATAGGTGGATGGGTGGGTGGGAGGGTGGGAGAGTGGGTGGGTGGGTGGATGGATGAGTGTGGTGGGTAGGTGGGTGGATGGATGGATGGAAGAATGAATGGGTGGGTGGATGGATGGATGGATGGATGGGTGGATGGATGAGTGCATGGGTGGTTGGATGAGTGGGGTGGGTGGATGGATGGGTGGGGTGGGTGGGTGGGTGGATGGATGAGTGCGGTAGGTAGGTGGGTGGATGGATGGATGCATGAATGAATGGGTGGGTGGATGGATGGATGGATGAGTGAGTGGATGGATGGGTGGATGGATGAGTGGGGTGGGTGGATGGATGAGTGGGGTGGGTGGATGGATGAGTGGGGTGGGTGGATGGATGAGTGCGGTGGGTGGATGGATGAGTGGGGTGGGTGGGTGGATGGATGGATGAATGAATGGGTGGGTGGATGGATGGATGGATGGATGGATGAGTGGGTGGATGGATGGGTGGATGGATGGATGAGTGGGTGGATGGATGGGTGGATGGATGGATGAGTGGGTGGATGGATGGGTGGATGGATGAGTGGGGTGGGTGGATGATGAGTGGGGTGGGTGGGTGGATGGATGAGTGTGGTGGATGGATGGGTGGATGGATGAGTGCGTGGGTGGATGGATGAGTGGGGTGGGTGGATGATGAGTGGGGTGGGTGGGTGGATGGATGAGTGTGGTGGATAGGTGGGTGGGTGGATGGATGGATGAATGAATGGGTGGGTGGGTGGATGGATGAGTGGGTGGATGGATGGATGGAAGACTGATTAAGACAGGATCTCACTCTGTTGCCCAGGCTGGAGTGCAGTGGCATGATCATAGCTGACTGTACCCTGGAACTCCTGGGCTCAGGCAATCCTCCTGCCTCAGCCTCCTGAGTAGCTGGGACTACAAGCGCATGCCACCACACCCAACCATTTATTTATACCATGACCTTCCCTGCATCCAGTCATTTAATCCTTACAACACTTATTATTATACCCCTTGTACAGATGAGAAAACCAAGGCCTGGAGAGCTGAGATAACTTGTCCAGTATAAAAATGTCCAACATGAACTCGAATTTCCCTCACACATCACACATCTGTTCTGAAGGCATAAAGAACTGCATGGGGTGTTTTCCAAATGTGTTTAACATGGAACCCTTTTTTTTTTTTTGAGACAGAGTCTCTCTCTTTCACCCAGGCTGGAGTGCAGTGGTGCGATCTCGGCTCACTGCAACCTCCGCCTCACAGGTTCAACAATTCTCCTGCCTCAGCCTCCCAAGTAGCTGGGACTACAGGCGTGCGCCATCATGCCCGGCTAATTTTTGGATTTTTAGTAGAGACGGGAATTCACTGTGTTGGCCAGGCTTGGAACCCTTTCTTATCTAATCTCCGAGCTTGTGTTCCGCTTTTATTTCTGCACAGCCTTCTCACACCTGTGCCTTGGAGTTGCCAGAACTATCCCTTCCTCTGAGCCATCACTACTCCCACGGGGCCACTGCATACCTGATCTTGTCAGTTCCCAACACCGTCCGTGGCTCCCCAGTACCCTTGGATCCACAACCAGGGGCCTGAAGGGCCCTCCTCAGTCTGACCAGCCTCCCTTATCTCCCACCGCCACCCTGGGGACCTGCATCTTCTTCTCTGAGAACTCCCTGCTGGTCCACGCTCCGAGCCTTTGCCCACTGCCCACACATCTCTTCACCGTGTCAAACTTCCATGCATCCTTCCAGACTCAAATCTTTCCACCTGTGGGATCTCTTCCCTGCCTGGAAGATTTCAAGAATTTCCTTCCCCAGGCCCCGCTGGCCAGCTTCCCTATGATCTGGTTTCCTGCCCATCCCCCTCTGCCCCATATCTATCCCCTGCCATCATCTCCTCTACACCCTGAGCGCCCAGCCCAGCACCTGATAGGTATCATACCGTCAAGAGTCCCCAGAGCTCATGAATCTTGTAGAACTCTGCTCCCATTTCCTTCAGCCCTTCTCCTCTTTTCAGGGGAGTGGAACAGGGAACAGATTGAACTTGACCCTCACGGCAGAGGCAGCCACTGCCGTCTGTCACACAGCAGAGGGAGCTGGGTCAACAAGAACAGAACTGGGTGAGTCAGGGCACTGGGAGCTCACCAACACCCCTCATCAGAAGTTTGCTTTGCTTTCTTCAAAATGGGATAATTTCTACTCTGATTCCTGGCCAGGGGATAATGGATAACGTTAATATTATTCATCAAAATATACCACCGCCAATCACACCAGCAGCGAGCAACTGTTTCGCATGTATCGCGCGCCCCGTGCCACGTGAAGAATTCTGTGGTCACTACGGCCTTTACACCTCCCAGCAACCTTGCAAAGAGGTAATGGGGGTCTCCATCACTGGAGCAGTGCCCTACACATAGTAAGTGCCCCTGCCCCACAAACATTTGCAAAACGGATAAGTCTGTGAATGAACGCCTTCTGTTACAGAAGGGGAAACAGAAGCTCAGATAATTGGGATAATTCGCATTCTGGTGCAACTGGACTTCACATTCAATTCTGACTCTCCACGTTGAGTTCTCTACAGCCTGGTAACCTTGGAAGTGAGGAGCTGGGGCTGTCCTGGCTGTCCAATGCCCAATCTCTTTCTTCCTCAAGCAAATATCTGCAGGGAGGTAGACCCCAGAGTGGGAAATGCATGCATGGAACGGCGCAGACAGAGACTGTCTGGGAGAAAGAGGGACAGGCTGGGGCGGAACCAGGAGACGGACAGCTGTCACTGAGACCCACACCCAGAGCGGGTTGATCCGGGAAGGCCAGGGAGAGGGGGGATGGGCTGTGCCAACACCAGTGGGCAGAACCAGAGGGAGAAAAGGATGTACCCCCTACAGCTCCCCGCTGGAAAGCCCAGACCTTAATTAACCCCTGTCTTCTCCGGCCAGGCCCTGACTCCTAGCTCTGGCCTGGAGTTGTGAAGCTGCCCAAAGCCGAGACTGAGTGTTTCCAGGGCCTCTAATCCCGGGGACCCGGGATTACAGCATCCTCCCCATTAGGGTGGCTCGGGTTCTCAGGCAAGCGGGCCTGGGGGAGGGAGTGAAGGATCTGCTCTAATGGGAGAAGGCCCCGCAGCCGGGCAGCCGGGAGGAGGGGGGGGCCCAGGGGGGCCCACCCCAGGCGATCTTGTACTACCCATTTCCCTTCAGCTGGGCTCGCCAACCTCCCCAGTAAAATGGGGCCATAAGTCGCAGCTGCCAGGCGCTGGAGGGGGCTATGGAGGCGAAAGAGGGGGTTCCCAGAGCTCCCCGGTCGCCGCCCGCAGCGCGGCCAGGGCCGACGCGGGGTGTGTGTTGGGGCCTGGGGGTCGTGCGGTGGTGGAGACCGGAGCGCTTGAGACCCCCCAGCGAGGTCGGGGTCTGGGTCTCCAGGGTGTGTGGCGGGGGAAGAGACCGAGAGGAGATCCTCGCAGGGGCGTGATGTGTGTAAAAGAGAAGAAGGCGTGCAAGGGAAGGCCTTGGGGGTGCGGGAGGCGGGAACGAGAGGTCCGCACGGGGAGACCCCACCCGGCCCGCAGACCCCGCCCGGCTCACCTGGAGGCTTGGACGCCGGGGACCCCCGCGCGGAGCTGGGCCGCGGGCCCCACCCCCACCGCGCTCCCGCAGCCGGCGGGGCAAAGTCCACCGCCCGGGCCGAGCAGGAAGCTCGGAGGCCCCGGCGCGGCAGGGGCCCGAGCCCGGGGACCCCCGGCGGCCGGCGCTATTGTTCCCACGGCCCCCTGCCTTCCCGGCCCGGCGCCCCGCCCCCCCCCGCACCTGCCGCGCCCGGCCCGCCGCCCCCCACCCCGGTCCCCCGAGCCCCGGTACCTGCGCCCCCGAACGCGGCCCGCAGCACCCACGCCAGGCTGGCCGCCGCCTTGGCCCGCGAGAAATCGTACTGGTCCAGCGACTTGATCTCGGGCACTAGAAAGGTCCTCCGCAGCGGCCCGGGCCCGGGGGGCGCCGCCTCCACCATGGCGGCGCCGGGGCTGCGGGCGCCGGGTCCGCGCTCGGACGGGGCTGGGCTGGGCTGCGCCGCGCTCGCGCCCCAGCCGGGCCCGCTGCTGCTACAGCCGCCGCCGCCGCCGCCGCCGCCGCCGCCGCTGCTGAGCCAGGTGCGGCCGCTTGCGCTGGCGTCGCTGCGTCGGGCCCGCCCCGGGGAGGAGCCCAGGTGCGCCCCGCCCCCGAACCCGGACCCGGACCCTGGCGCGCCCCTGCGCCCCGCCCGGGCCCCTCACTGCAGGGTGCACGGAGCAGCAGGGGCGGGGCGGAGGGGGGCGGCCTGGACTGCGGCGATGGTGGAGGGAGCTTGCGGAGGACTGAGTGTGTATGTGTGCGCGCGCGCGTGTGCGAGTGTGTGCGCGCGCGCCTAGCTTACTGGAAAGGATTAGGGACCCTCTGTGTGTGCCAGCCCCAGTGTCTACCCTTAGGCGTAGGAGCTCCTGCAAGTGCTTGCAATAAACGCCGGCCCTCAGGCAGAGAGTGGTTGGGTGCACCTGTTTCTGATTATGTTGGTGAAGGCACAAGAATATGTGTGTCTTCGTATCTGTGTATCTCTGAATACATTTGGGTGGTGACCAAGTGTATTGGGGGGTGTCTAGGGATGTGTGTGTGGGGGGTATGTATCTGGGCACGTGTAAGTGTGTGTTTAATTTGTTGTGTGTACAAGGATCTGTATTATATAGATGTCTGTATCCTGAGGATGGATGGAAGTGATGAGTGTGTGTCTGTTTTTTGTTTTTGTTTTTGTTTTTGTTTTGAGACAGGGTCTCACTCACTCTGTCTCCCAGGCTGGAGTGCAGTGGCGCGATCTCGGCTCACTGCAACCTCCGCCTCCCAGGCTCAAGCGATTCTCCTGCCTCAGCCTCCCGAGTAGCTGGAATTACGGGGGTGCGCCACCACTCCCGGCTAATTTTTGTATTTTTAGTAGAGTTGGGGTTTCACCATGTTAGCCAGGCTAGTCTCAGACTCCTGACCTCAGGTGATCCACCCACCTCAGCCTCCCAAAGTGCTGGGATTACAGGCGGCAGCCACCGTGCCCGGCTGTGTGTGTGTTTTTGGAGTGCTGTGAGTATGTCTATCTCTGTGCATCTGAACGTACTGGTGTGTTGTATGAGGCTGTTATTGATGCCTCTGTCAATGCAGGAGTACGGAGAGACATTGAGAGTGTGTGTATTTCAGGCCGAGAGCGGTGGCCACGAGTGTAATCCCAGCACTTTGGGAGGCCAAGGCGGGCAGATCACTTGAGGCCAGGAGTTCAAGAGTAGCCTGGCCAACATAGCAAAACCCTGTCTCTACTAAAAATAAATTTTTTAAAAATTAGCCGGGCATAGTGGTGCATGCCTGTAATCCCAAGTACTCGGGAGGCTGAGGCGGGAGAATCGCTTGAACCAGGGAGGCAGAAGCTGAGATAGTGCCACTGCACTCCAGCTTGGCCAACAGAGTGAGACTCTGTCTCAAAAAAAAAAAAAAAGTGTGTATATTTCTGCAAGAGTGTGACTATTTGTGTCTATGAGTGTCCTTGCGTAGCTGTACTGGGTGTATTTGCAAGTGTCTTCGTGTATTATTCTGCTATCTGCAGTGTGTGCTGGGAGAAGGCTGTGTGGAGGTGAGCATGTGTGTCTAAGTGGGTTTGTATTTGAGTATGTGAATCTGGCTATATGCACATGGATGTGTGATTGATTGATTGATTGATTTTTTGAGACGGAGTCTCGCTCTATCGCTCAGGCTGGAGTGCAGTGGCGCGATCTTGGCTCACTGCAAGCTCTGCCTCCTGGGTTCATGCCATTCTCCTGCCTCAGCCTCTCAAGTAGCTGGGACTACAGGCACCCGCCACCACACCCGGCTGGTTTTTTGTATTTTTTTTTTAAGTAGAGACCGGGTTTCACCGTGTTAGCCAGGATGGTCTCGATCTCCTGACCTCGTGATCCACCCACCTCGGCCTCCTGAAGTGCTGGGATTACAGGCTTGAGGCACCACGCCCGGCAGATGTGTGATTTATGATGAGCAGTTCCTGACTATATTTTTGTGCATATATGTGTGTTTATATGTGAGTATCTTTGTGGATTTGAATATATGGTGGGTGCCTGTGACAGATTGTGTAGGCATGAAAGCAGGTATACCTGTGCAGTGGCTCATGCCTGTAATCCCAGTGCTTTGGGAGGCTGAGGCGGGTGGATCACCTGAGGTCAGGAGTTCAAAACCAGCCTGGCCAACATGGTGAAACCCCGTCTCTACTAAAAATACAAAAGTTAGCCGGGCGTGGTTGCCCACACCTATAATTGCAGCTACTTGGGAGGCTGAGGCAGGAGAATCGCTTGAACCCAGGAGGCAGAGGTTGCAGCAAGCTAGGATTGCACCACTGTACTCCAGCATGGGTGACAGAGTGAGACTCCGTCACATTAAAAAAAAAAAAAAAGAATGCCTGTGTCTGAATGCTTTTGTGAGAGTTCAAATGTGCATATTTATCTAGGAATTCATATCTGTGTAAGCAAATGTATTTCTGTGTATGAATCTGATTGTGTCTGTCAGTATGGAAGTGTGTGTGAACGTGTTGAGTACAAATATTTGTGTACATGAGTGCAATTGTGTGTTTATTTGTAAGGTCTAAGCGCCGATTTGTGGATTTTTGGTTTTTTTTTTTTTTTCTGTTTGTTTTTTTTTTGAGACCGAGTCTCGCTCTGTCACCCAGGCTGGAGTGCAGTGGTGCGATCTCAGCTCACTGCAAGCTCCGCCTCCCGGGTTCACGCCATTCTCCTGCCTTAGCCTCCCCAGTAGCTGGAACTACAGGCGCCGGCCAACATGCCCAGCTAATATTTTGTATTTTTAGTAGAGACGGGGTTTCATTGTGTTAGTCAGGATGGTCTCGATCTCCTGACCTCAGGTGATCCACCCGCCTCGGCCTCCCAAAGTGCTGGGATTATAGGCATGAGCCACCGCGCCCAGCCGGATGTTTTTAATATTTTAATATTTGCTTTTGTTCTATTGTTTGTTTTGTTGTTTTTTTTTTTTTGGACAGGATCTCACTCTTGTCACCCCAGGCTTGAGTGCAGTGGCACAATCATGGCTCACTGCAGCCACCATCCCTGGCTAATTTTTCGTTTTGTGTAGAATGGGATCTCCTTATATTGCCCAGGCTGATCTCAAACTCCTAGGCTCAAGGGATCCTCCCGCCTCGGCCTCCCAAAGTGCTGGGATTACAGGCATGTGCCACTGGGCTTGGCCCTCCATTGTATTTTTGTCAAAATATCCCCTGCACGCCTCCTAGCTGTATACAATTGTGAATGCACAAGTGTTTGTGTGAGTTCGTTCTTTACAGGCCTGGAAAGAAAAGTGTGTTACTTTCGGCCAGGCACGGTGGCTCAAGCCTGTAATCCCAGCACTTTGGGAGGCCGAGGCAGGTGGATCACTTGAGGTCAGGAGTTCAAGACCAGCCTGACCAACATGGTGAAACCCTGTCTCTACTAAAAATACAAAAATTAGCCAGGCATGGTGGCACACGCCTGTAATCCCAGCTACTTGACAGGCTGAGGCAGGAGAAGCGCTTGAACCCAGGAGGCAGAGGTTGAAGTGAGCTGAGATCTTGCCACTGCACTCCAGCCTGGGTGACAGAGTGAGACTGTCTCAAAAAAAAAAAAAAGAAAAGAAAAGAAAAAAGTGTGTTACTTTCAGAAAACACACACACACACACATACATAGGCACCTTGTCACCTTGTGAACAGGAATAAGTGCTCACAGACTCACACAAATATTCACAAATTCACACAAATATAAATGTCAGCTTCATGCACACAAATGCACTCAGAAAGTGATACGCAAAAAGATAACATACAGGCCAGGCACAGTGGCTCACTCCTGTAATCCCAGGTAACATACAGGCCAGGCACAGTGGCTCACTCCTGTAATCCCAGGTAACATACAGGCCAGGCACAGTGGCTCACTCCTGTAATCCCAGCACTTTGGGAGGCCGAGGCAGGTGGATCACCTGAGGTCAGGAATTCGAGACCAGCCTGGCTAACATTGTGAAACCCCATCTCTACTAAAAATACAAAAATTCCCTGGGTGTGGTGGCTGGCGCCTGTGATCCCAGCTACTCAGGAGGCTGAGGCAGAAGAATTGCTTGAACCCAGGAGGCAGAGGTTGCAGTGAGCTGAGATCGTGCCACTGCACTTTAGCCTGGGCGAAAGAGCAGGACTCCATCTCAAAAAAAAAAAAAAAAAAAAAAAAAAAAAAGACCGGGCCCAGTGGCTCACGCCTGTAATCCCAGCACTTTGGGAGGCTGAGGTGGGCGGATCACCTGAGGTCTGGAGTTCAAGACCAGCCTGACCAACATGGAGAAACCCATCTCTACTAAAAATAAAAAAAAAATTAGCCAGAGGTGGTGGTGCATGCCTGTAATCCCAGCTACTTGGGGGGCTGAGGCAGGAGAATTGCTTGAAACCAGAAGGCAGAGATTGCGGTGAGCTGAGATTGCACCACTGCACTCCATCCTGGGCAACAAGAGCAAAACTCCGTCTCAAAAAAATAAATAAATAAATAAATAAATAATTCCAGCACTTTGGGAGGCCAAGGCGGGCAGATCACCTGAGGTCTGGAGTTCAAGACCAACCTGACCAGCATTGAGAAACCCCATCTCTACTAAAAACACAAAATTAGCCAGGCACGGTGTCGCATGCCTGTAATCCCAGCTATTCAGGAGGCTGAGGCAGGAGAATCGCTTGAACCTGGGAGGTGGAGGTTGCGGTGAGCCAAAATCGCACCATTGCACTCCAGCCTGGGCAACAAGAGCAAAACTCCGTCTCAAAAAAAAAAAAAAAAAAAAAATGCTATGAAATGGAAAGACGCTGTGGCAAGCTGGTCTCCAAGACCCTTGACCCCGGATGGTGGCCCCAGAGCTAGCTCTCGGTTGAAATGGCACGTGTGTTTGGAGCGTGGGTGTCGTGGTCCGGAGCATGTGAGCAGGCGTGGGGGTGGGTGTGCCGAGGGAGGGGAGCTGGGGCGTGGGCCCTCCTGTCTGGATGTGCCCGTGCAGGAGTGGGTGTGGATGCGCAAAGGGGCCAGTGTCTGTGTGTGTGAGCACAGGTGCTGATGTGGATGACGCATGCCCCGGCTCCCGTCCCAGTCCCCTCGGAGGACCTAAACAAGGTCTTTTCCCCACTGGACCTCAGTTTCCCCATCTGGAGACCTGGGGTTCCCGGCCCGGGGAAGCATTTCCAGCAGGAAAGGGTGCTCCCGCCATAACCTGCCCCTCTGCGAGCTTGGCGTGTCCTGCCGGCTCACACGCGGGTTTGCTTTTCCTGGGATGGTTCCCATGACCTCCGTGGACCCCAAGGACAAACCCAGCAAAGGCGGCAAATGCAACTTGCTCACACACAATCCGGGGAGATGTGGGGTGGACGCACGGGTTCAGCTTCCCATCCCGGGAGGGGGCTGCAGTTTGGGAAGGATGGGTGGGGGGCCGTCCAAGTCCAGAGGTGTCGGTGCAGGTCGAGTGCTCCTGTCCCTGCCTCCAGGGGCCTCCACTGGCCCAACCCCCACACTGGGCGGACTGGAAAGCCTGGCTGGTCTAGACTGCCCCACCCACACACTGCAGGCTGGAATCAAGATCCCACCTGCCCCTGGGGCCTGTTCCTACGGCCTAGGCAGCCTCAGACACACTGGCTGCCCTGTGCGCATGGGGCGGCCCCTCCCCGAGCCCCCCTCCAGCCTCCCGCCTCCTCCCACACCTGGAGCTCTTTGGGCTCTTACACCTCCTAACTCATTAGACAGAGCCTGGTTATTAAGCTGGGGGTGGGGATGACTTAGAGGGTTTATGTGTCAGGAGTTCAGGATTTGGTTTGGGGGAGTATGTGAAACCCCATAAAATCATCTGCAAAATTCTACCTGTGTGTGCACTTCAGGGATCAGACTCATAGATGACAATTTCTGAGTGTGTTATATGCCCGACATCGTCTCATTAATCCTCACACCAACACCAGCATAATGAGGATTGTACCCATTTTACAGATGGAAAAACTGAGTCATACACCAAGGAGAATAGAAGGAGGCTTTGAGCCCCAAGTCACCAGATCTAGGGTCCACCAGCTGAGCCACTTTGCAGCCCTTCCAGTGCGAGGCTGGTTCACCCTTCTCTCAATGTCTATGACCTTCAGGACGGGCACAGTGGCGCATGCCTGTAATCCCAGTACTTTGGGAGGCTGAGGCGGGTGGATCACTTGAGGTCAGGAGTTCAAGAGCAGCCTGGGCAACATGGCAAAACCCCCTCTCTACTAAAAATACAAAAATTAACTGGGTGTGGTGCTGGGCACCTGTAATCCCAGCTACTCGGGAGGCTAAGGCAGGAAGATCACTTGAGCCTGGTAGGCAGAGGTTGCAGTGAGCTGAGATCGTGCCACCTCCCAAGTAGCTGGGATTACAGGCACCTGCCACCTCGCCCGGCTAATTTTTGTATTTTTAGTAGAGATGGGGTTTCACTATGTTGGCCAAGCTGGTCTCAAACTCCTGAGCTAAAGTGATTCGCCCACCTCGGCCTCCCAAAGTGCTGGGATTACAGGTGTAAGCCACCATGCCTGGCCAGTATGGAGTTTATTATCAGCACTCCCCAGGTACCTCAGGGAGACATGTCCAAAATATTTCAAAAGAATTATTTATATATAGTGTGTGTGTATATATATATATATGTAAATATTATGTTATATATGTAAATATTATATGCTATATATGTATATATGTTATATATATATTTGTAGAAATAGGGTCTCGCTCTGATGCCCAGGCTGGAGTTCAGTGGCGCAATCATAGCTCGCTGTAGGCTGGAACTCGTGGGCTCAAGCGATTCTCCTGTCTCAGCCTCCTGAGTAGCTAGGACTACAGGTGTGCACCACCACACCCTGCTAATTTAAAAAATATTTTGTAGAGATGGGTCTGGCTATGTTGCCCAGGCTGGTTTCAAACACCTGGCCTCAAGCGATCCTTCCACCTCGGCTTCCCAAAGTGCCTGGATTACAGGTGTGAGCCACCATGCCCAGCCACCATGCCCAGCCTCAAAATAATTTTTAAGAACAATATTGACTGGGCACGGTGGCACACGCCTGTAATCTCGGCACTTTGGGACGCTGAGGTGGGCAGATCGCTTGAGCCCAGGAGTTTGACAACAACCTGGGCAACACAGTGAGATCCTGTCTCCACACACACAAAAAAAATACAAAAATTAGCCAGGCGGGGTGGTGCATGCTTGTAGTCCCAGCACTTTGGGAGGCCGAGGCGGTAGATCACTTGAGCCCAGGAGTGCAAGACCAACCTGGGCAACATGGAGAAACCCCATTTCTATAAACAATACAAAAAATTAGCTGGGTATGGTGGCTTGAACCTGTAGTTCCAGCTACTTGGGAGGCTGAGGCAGGAGAATCCCTTGAGCCTGGGAGGTGGAGGTTGCAGTGAAGCGAGTTGTGATCATGCCACTGAACTCCAGCCTGGGCAACAGAGCAAGATCCTATCTCAAAAACAAAAACAAAACAAAAAACCAACATTCCGGGCACGGTGGCTCACACCTGTAATCCCAGCACTCTGGGAGGCTGAGGCAAGCAGATTACTTGAGGTCAGGAGTTCATGACCAGCCTGGCCATCATGGTGAAACCCTGTCTCTACTAAAATACAAAAATTAGGCCAGGCATGGTAGCTCACGCCTGTAATCCTAGCCACTTTGGGAGGTCGAGGTGGACGGATCACTTGAGATCAGGAGTTCGAGACCAGCCTGGCCAACTTGCTGAAACCTCGTCTCTACTTAAAAGACAAAAATTAGCTGGAAATCGCTTGAACCCAGGAGGTGGAGGTTGCAGTGAGCCAAGATCATGCCATTGCACCCCAGCCTGGGCAACAGAGCAAGACTCCATCTCAGTAAAATAAAATAAAATACAAAAATTAGCCAGGCGTGGTGGTGCACACCTGTAGTCCCAGCCACTTGGGAGGCTGAGGCAGGAGAATTTCTTGAACCCAGGAGGCGGAGGTTGCAGTTTGCTGAGATCACGCACCGCACTCCAGCCTGGGGCACAGAGGGAGACTCCGTCTCAAAAAACAAACAAAACAAAACAAAAAACAAATATTGTGCATGCCAAAGGCCATCCCTGTCCTTGCGCCTCATGACAGTTGCATTTAGATGCAATAAACTAATACGAGTGAAAGAAATCATTTCATGGCTGGGCGCGGTGGCTCATGCCTATAATCCCAGCACTTTGGGAGGCCGAAGCGGGTGGATCACAAGGTCAGGAGATGGAAACCATCCTGGCTAACATGGTGAAACCCTGTCTCTACTGAAAATACAAAAAATTAGCCGGGTGTGGTGGCACGCGCCTGTAGTCCCAGCTACTTGGGAGGCTGAGACAAGAGAATCACTTGAACCTGGGAAGCGGAGGTTGCAGTGAGCCAAGTTCGTGCCACTGGACTCCAGCCTGGGCGAAAGAGCGAGACTCCATCTCAAAAAAAAAAAGAAAAGAAAAGAAAAAGATCATTTCACCTAGGGATAAAATATTGGGACAATCACACAGTCTAGCAAAGGGGCTAGTGACAGTCAGGGTGGGAGCTGCTTTTGCTAGGGCAGTTGTCTGGGCAAGCTTCTTCGAGGAGGAGGGAGAGGTAGGGCAGGGAATGGGGCGATGAAAAGAAGCAGATGGGAGAAGAGCATTCTGGGCAGAGCAACTGGCAAGGACAAAGGCCCTGGGGAAGGACCAAGCTGGTGCTCAAGGAAGGTCACTGTCCCTGGAGTGCAGCCAGGAGCAATGCCAGGAGACGCCGGAGGGTGTTTTGCTGCCCAGACTCTCCCTGGTGAAGCACCACTTCTTCATTTTTTTTTTTTTTTTGAGATGGAGTCTCACTCGGTCACCCAGGCTGGAGTGCAGTGGCACAATCTCAGCTGACTGCAACCTCCGCCTCCCACGTTCAAGCAATTCTCGTGCCTCAACCTCCCGAGTAGCTGGGAGTGCAGGCGCACGCCACCATGCCTGGCTAATTTTTGTATTTTTAGTAGAAATGGGGTTTCACCATTTTGGCCAGGCTGGTCTTGAACTCATGACCTCAGGTGATCCGCCCGCCTCAGCCTCCCAAAGTGCTGGGATTACAGGTGTAAGCCACCGCACACGGCCCCATTCTTTTTTTTTAATTTTTATTTATTTATGTATTTATGTATTTATTTATTTTGAGGTGAAGTCTCACTCTGTTACCCAGGCTGAAGTGTGGTGACAAGATCTCAACTCATTGTAACCTCCACCTCCTGTGTTCACATGATTGTCGTGCCTCAGACTCCCGATTAGTTGGGAGTGCAGGCGCGTGCCACCATGCCCGGCTAAGTTTTTGTATTTTTAGTAGAGACGGAGTTTCACCATGTTGCCCAGGCTGAAAAATAAAACATTTAAAAATTAGCCAGGTATGGTGGTGCATGCCCGTGGTCCCAGCTGCTTGGGAGGCTAAGGCGGGAGGATCCTTTGAGCCCAGGAGTTTGAGACTGCAGTGAGCTATGATTGCACCACTGTACTCCAGCCTGGGTGACAGAGAGAGACCCTGTCAAAAAAAAAAAAAAAAATGACGTCGGATGATTATAATCCGAAGTATAAAATGAATATTTGTGAGTCCATACTGATGTCAAGAAATGAGCAGGCCAGGCGTGGTGGCTCACGTCTGTAATCCCAGCAGTTTGAGAGGCCAAGGCGGGAGGATCGCTTGAGGCCAGGAGTTCCAGACCAGCCTTTACAACATAGCGAAACCCCATCTCTACTAAAAATAAAACAAATTAAAGAAATTAGCTGGGTGTGGCAGTGCACACCTGTAATCCCAGCTATTCAGGAGGCTGAGGTGGGAGGATTGCTTAAGAGTGGGAGGTTGAGGCTGCAGTGAGCCATGTTTGCATAAGTGCACTGCAGCCTGGGCAACAAAGCAAGACCCTGTCTCAAAAAAAAAAAAAAGGAGCACATAATTTCATAATAGGGGATGAGGGACTTCTTCCCCGGCAGAAGAATTTCAAATAATTCATGTAGATGCTCTGCCCTCAAGGAGTGGAACGTAACTCTCCAATCCTTAGTTGTAAGCTACACGGGGTGCCTTCCTTCCAAAGAGCACAGTATGGAAGGAGGAAAGAGGAAAAAAAAGAATAACTTTACAGTAGAGAAACCTAACACACTACTCCAGCAGACGGTCAAAGACAACCTTGACAGTCAGAAATTATGTTGTTAGTATGTACTTTTATTTATTTATTTATTTTTGAGACACAGTCTTGCTGTGTTGCCCAGACTGGAGTGCAGTGGTGCAATCACAGCTCACTGCAGCCTCCACCTCCTAGGCTCAAGCAATCCTCCCCTCTCAGCCTCCTGAGTAGGTGGGACTACAGGTGGGTGCCACCACACCTGGCTATTTTTTTTTTTTTTTTGAGACAAAGTCTCATTCTGTCACCCAGGCTGCAGTGCTGTGGCGAGATCTGGGCTCACTGCAACCTCTGCATCTTGGGTTCAAGTGATTCTCCTGCCTCATCCTCCTGAGTAGCTGGGATTACAGGCACACACCACCACGCCTGGCTAATTTTTGTCTTTTTAGTAGAGGCAGGGTTTCACCATGTTGGCCAGGCTGGTCTCGAACTCCTGACCTCAGGTGATCCGCCCATCTCCACCTACCAAAGTGCTGGGATTACAGGCATGAGCCACCACACCCGGCCTCGCATGACATTTAATCATCACTTCTCCTTCCATTCAGCTGGGACAGTTTCTCAGGAACTGAGAGGCTAAGGCTGGAGAATTGCTTGAACCTGGGAGGTGGAGGTTGCAGGGAGCCAAAATCACGCCATTGCACTCCAGGCTGGGTGACAGAGTGAGACTCTGTCTCAAATAAATAAATGTGAAATCCTGCATGGGATCCTGGGACAGAAACAGGGCATTAAGGGAAAGCTGAAGAAACTGAATGAAGAATGGACTTTAGTTACTAAAAATGTATCCATATTGGTTCATTCCTGGGAGGCGGAGATTGCAGTGAGCTGAGATCGCACCCCTCCTCTCCAGTGTGGGCAGCAGAGCGAGACTCTGTCTAAAAAAAAAAAAAAAAAAAAAAAATTGGTTCATTGATTGTATCAAATGTGCCATACCAGTGTAAGATGTTAATAAAAGGGGAAATGTATTGTGTATGTGTTGGGGGAGAATGAGTGTACTCAAACTCTCTGTACCATCTACTTGATTTTTCTGAAAATTTAACACTGTTCTTCAAAAATGTCTATTAGCTGGGTATGGTGGCACAAGCCTGTAGTCCCAGCCACTCAGGAGGCTGAGGCGAGAGGGTCACTTGAGCCCAGGAGTTGGAGGCTGCAGTGAGCTGTGATCACACCACTGCACTCCATCCTGGGCAACAGAGTGAGACCTTGTCTCCAAGAAAATGAAAATAAAAGGCCGGGGGCGGTGGCTCACACCTGTAATCCCAGCACTTTTGGAGGCCAAGGCGGGCAGACCGCCTGAGTTCGAGAGTTTGAGACCAGCCTGACCAACATGGAGAAATCCCCGTCTCTAATAAAAATACAAAGTTAGCCGGGCGTGGTGGCGCATGCCTGTAATCCCAGCTACTCTGGAGGCTGAGGCAGGATAATTTCCTGAACCTGGGAGGCGGAGGTTGTGGTGAGCCGAGATAGCGCCATTGCACTCCAGCCTGGGCAACGAGAGCGAAACTCCATCTCAAAAAAAAAGAAAATGAAAATGAAAATAAAAAAATAAAAAATTCTATTAATACAGGAAGGAATTTAAAAGGCATGCAGAACATGAGCCCAGCTGTCATAAAATTACTGTGTGAAATTACTATAATGATTCTATTTATTTATTTATTGAGAGAGGGTTTCACTCTGTCACCCAGGCTGGAGTGCTTCACTCTGTCACCCAGGCTGGAGTGCAGTGGTGTGATCATGGTTTGCTGCAGCCTGGACCTCCCAGGCTCAAGCAATCCTCCCACCTCAGCCTTCCAAGCAGCTGGGACCACAAGCGTGTGCCACCACATCTGGCTAATTTATTTTTTATTTTGCAGAGATGGGGTCTCGCTATGTTGCCAGGCTGCACTAGAACTCCTGGGCTCCAACGATCCTCCTGCCTCGGCCTCCCAAAGTCTTGGGATCACATGCATGAGCTACTGTACCCAGCCTTTAAAGGTTCTAAAAGCTGGCCAGGGCGCGGTGGCTCATGCCTGTAACCCCAGCACTTTGGGAGGCCGAGGCAGGGAGATCACCTGAGGTCAGGAGTTTGAAACCAGCCTGGGCAACATGGTGAAACCCTGTCTCTACTAAAAATACAAAAATTAGCCAGGCATGGTGGTGCAAGCTATTCCAGAGATTGAGGCAGGAGAATCGCTTGAACCTGGGAGGCGGAGGTTGCAGTGAGCCAAGATTATGCCACAGCACTCCAGCCTGGGCGGCAGAGTGAGACTCCGTCTCAAAAAACATAAATAAAAATAAAGATTCTGAAAGCTTTTTTTTTCTGGACTCTCTCATCTAAATGGGAAATCAACAGCTTGGGGACCAGCTGCAGGCTGCAGCTCACACTTCAGGTAGTACCAGTACAGGGTTTCTTGATCACGGCACTATTGAGATGTAGAATATTTGGATAACTCTTTGCTGTGGGGACCATCCTGTGCATTGCATGAAGTTTAGCAGCACCCTTGGTCTCTACCTACCAGATGCCAGTAGCAGGCCCCTCCAGTTGTGACAACCCAAAATGTCTCCAGACATTGCCAAATGTCCCCCAGCAGGAGGAATCATTGTCCCCTTAAAAACCATGAACAGGCTGGGCCCAGTGGCTTACTCCTGTAATCCCAGCCCCTTGGGGGGCCGAGGCAGGCGGATCACTTGAGGTCAAGAGTTCGAGACCAGCCTGGCCAACATGGTGAAACCCCATCTCTACCAAGAATATAGAAAAAAGTAAGCCGGGCATGGTGGTGCACACCTGTAATCCCAGTTACTCAGGAGGCTGAGGCAGGAGAATCGCTTGAACCCGGGAGGCGGAGGCTGCAGCGAGCTGTGATCGTGCCACTACATTGCAGCCTGGGTGACAGAGCAAGACTCTGTCTCAAAAAAAAAAGAAAGAAAAGAAAGAAAACTGCATACATACGGATGACAAAATCAAACCTGAAAGCTTGGTCCAGAAAAACCCATGCACATCTGTGAGCTTCAGGTTGCCCTTAGGGGACCCGGTGTTGCCAAGACAATTTCAGGTAGACCACAGAGGCTTCAGTAACGAGGTCAGCCCCAGGGTGTGGCTTTGGGGCCGGAGAGCACGCACGGGTGCAGAATGTGTTGGGAGATGGAATTGGCAGGGCTTGCTGGTGGATGGGAACAGGCGGCCAGGAGAGGGAGGGCGGAGTCTTGGAAGATGCCCAGATCTCTGCCTTTCGCAAGCAGGTAGATGGTGGTGCTGCATGCTGAGATGGGGACAGGAGATGAGGGGCCAGGCTGGGTGGGGAGGATGAGTTTCGTCTTGGACAGGTTGAGTTTCACATCCCGGAGGGCCACCAAGGAGGCCAGAAATTTGTCATCTTTACCACGTGATGATGAGAGCGGGCCCAGGCGCCTCCACCAATACACAAGATCCCCCAAAGGAGTGAGAGGAGTGAGCTATGATCACACCACCGCGTTCCAGCCTGGGTGACACAGCAAGACCCTATCGCTCTTTGAAACAAAAAACAAAAAAGGCCGGCGCGGTGGCTCATATGTGTAATCCCAGGACTTTGGGAGGCCAAGGCGGGTGGATCACTTGAGGCCTGGAGTTCAAGACCACCCTGGCCAACATGGTAAAACCCCATCTCTATTAAAAATACAAAAAATACAAAAAAATACAGGCGGGCGCCTGTAGTCCCAGCTACTCGGGAAGCTGAGGCAGGAGAATGGCGTGAATCGGGGAGGTGGAGCTTGCAGTGAGCAGAGATCGCGCCACTGCACTCCAGCCTGGGCGACAGAGCGAGACTCCGCCTCAAAAACAAAAACAAACAAAAATTAGCTGGGCGTGGTGGCGCTTACCTGTAATCTCAGCTACTCAGGAGGCTGAGGCACGAGAATCACTTGAACCTGGGAGGTGGAAGTTGCAGTGAGCCAAGATCATGTCACTGCACTCCAGCCTGGGTGACAGAGCAAGACTCCTTCTCGAAAAAAAAAAAAAAAGCTCTGAAGCTGTGAAACGACATCAAAGAAACTTAGGTGCATATGGCTAAGTGAAAAACACAGTCTGAAAGGGCCACTTCGTGTGTACTTCTCCAACTCCACGACATTCTGGAAAAGGCAAAACTATGAAGATAGTAAAACCTCAGTGGTTACTAAGGGTTAAGAGGGAGGACAGATGAGTAGGTGGAACGCAGAGGATGTTTAGGGCAACGAAACTACTCTGTATGACACTATAATGGTGGGCCGGGCGCAGTGGCTCACGCCTGTAATCCCAGCACTTTGGGAGACCAAGGTGGGCGGATCACCTGAGGTCAGGAGCTTGAGACCAGCCTGCCCAACATGGTGAAATCCCATCTCTACTAAAAATACAAAAAATTAGCCCAGCATGGTGGCGCGCGCCAGTAATCCCAGCTACTTGGAAGGCTGAGGCAGGAGAATCGCTTGAACCCAGGAGGTGGAGGTTGCAGTGAGCTGAGATTTCGCCATTCCACTCCAGCCTGGGTGACAGAGCGAGACTCTGTGTCAAAATAAATAAAATAAAATAAAATATAGATAATCTCCACAAATACATACTCAAATATTTACAAAGGTACCCAGTAATACCCACGGAATTGCATGCATTAACACGAACATCTGCGCACGTGCACACACACATAAATACATTCATGAATATGCTCACTACTGATGTAGGTCAAGGGAGAGACATTATTTCAAGTGTGCTCTCCGTCATTTATATGTCCTTGATAGGAAGAAACTTCCCTTCCCTCCCTCTGGTAGGAGGAGGTGTTTGGGCAGACAGAAGTGAGAAAGTGACTTTGGTAGATTAAAAAAAAAAAAAAAAGACCAAGGTGATTGAGAGTGGGGGAGATGTGCAGAAATAAGGGGGCTCCAGCTGCTCTTTTCTTTTCTTTTTGAGACAGGGTTTCTGTTTCCCAGGCTGGAGTGCAGTGGCACGATCATAGCTCACTGCAGCCTCGACCTTACAAGCTCAAGCGATCCTCCCACCTTAGCCTCCCAAGTTGCTGAGACCACAGGTGGGTGCCACCATGCCCGGCTAAGTTGTTTTTTAAAGATAGGATCTCGGCCGGGTGCGGTGGCTCAAGCCTGTAATCCCAGCACTTTGGGAGGCCGGGGCGGGCACATCACGAGGTCAGGAGATCAAGACCATCCAGGCTAACATGGTGAAACCCCGTCTCTACTAAAAATACAAAAAATTAGCCGGGCATGGTGGCAGGCACCTGTAGTCCCAGCTACTCAGGAGGCTGAGGCAGGAAAATCGCTTGAATCTGGGAGGCAGAGTTTGCAGTGAGCTGAGATTGTGCCACTGCACTCCAGCCTGGGTGACAGAGCGAGACTCTGTCTCAAAAAAAAAAAAAAAAAAAAGATGGGGTCTCATTATGTTGTCCAGGCTGGTCTCAAACTCCTGGGCTCAAGCTAGCAGTCTGCCATGGCCTCCCAAAATGCTGGCATTACAGGCATGAGCCACCATGCCCAGCTGGAAGCTTTTTTGATATTGGTGAAGCCAACAGGAGCCCAACACAAATGAATGTCTGTATCATCCTCTGAAACTGTGGTATCTTCTTGTCCTTATCAACCATGCAGATACACAGGAAAAAGCAAATCACATACAAACTTTGGGGTTTCACGATACCTCCGTGTACCAAGACTACACGGCGCAGGAGTTTCTGGGCTCTGCAGATCCGGACCCTCCAAGTCATGGTCAAGACTAGGAATACAAGGCTGGGTGTGGTGGCTCACACCTGTAATCCCAGCACTTTGGGAGGCCAAGGCGGGTGGATCACTTGAGGCCAGGAGTTCAAGACTGGCCTGGCCAACATGGTGAGATCCTGTCTCTACTAAAATACAAACATTAGCTGGGCATAGTGGTGCATGCCTGTAATCCCAGCTACTCAGGAGGCTGAGACAGGAAAATCACTTGAACCTGGGAGGTGGAGGTTGCAGTGAGGCAAGATCATGCCATTGCACCCGAGCCTGGGAGACAGAGTGAGACCCTGTCTCGAAAAAATAAAATAAAATAAAATAAAATACAAAAAAGTGGTACACACCTATAATCCCAGCTACTCAGGAGGCTGAGGCAGGAGACTCGCTTGAACCCAGGAGGCAGAGGTTGCAGTGAGCCGAGATTGTGCCATTGCACTCCAGCCTGGGGGACAGAGCAAGACTCTGACTCAAAACAAACCAACAAACATAGACTGGGAATACAGGTGTGCCAGTGATATAAATGAAGCTCCATGGAATGTGAGACATGGGTTGAGGATGTGGCCCTGGGAGGGGATGGAGGAGAAAGAGGAGGCTCTGAGCCTCCAGGGAGGGAGGAAATCAAACTAACAAGGGAACAAAGGCTTTGGGAAGGTGGGAGTAGTCTCCAGTGTCCTGGACTGGCCTGGAGGCTGTGTGAGATAAGAAGTGGGTGGTTGCATTGGATCTCGGGACACGGCGTCCTATAGTGACCTCGGGGAAGACGGTCTCAGCGGTATGTGTGTGGGAAGGCAGGAAAGAGGGTGTCCGATGAAGAAGTCAGTGAGAGGAGTCAGTGAGGGGGTTTCACCTAAAGCCTCCCCTCCTAAACCTCTCTGCATCATCACCCACCATCCACTCTTTTTTTTTAATTGTTTTATTTTTTGAGACAGAATCTTGCTCTGTCATCTAGGCTGGAGTGCAGTGGTGCGATCTCGGCTCACTACAACCTCTGCCTCCTGGATTCAAGTGATTCTCGTGCCTCAGTCTCCAAAGTAGCTGCGATTACAGACACCCGCCACCACGCCCAGCTAATTTTTGTATTTTTAGTAGCGATAGGGTTTCACCATGTTGGCCAGGCTGGTCTCAAACTCCTGACCTCTGATGATCCACTTGCCTCAGCCTCCCAAAGTGCTGAGATTACAGGTGTGAGCCACCGCACCTGGTGGCCACATCACTCCTTTTGAGGTAGGAGGCAGGACTGGACTCCCCAGATGGGGCTAAGAGCCTGGACCAGACTGAAGGCTAGCTGAAACAGCCTGGGCACAGTGGCTCATGCCTGTAATCCCCGCACTTTGGGAGGCTGAGGCTGGTGGATCCCCTGAGGCCAGGAGTTCAAAACCAGCCTCGCCAAGATGAGGTAACTCCACCTCTACTGAAAATATGAAAATTAGCTGGGCGTGGTGGTGGGCACCTGTAATCCCAGCTACTTGGGAGGCTGAGGCAGGAGAATATTGAACCTGGGAGGCAGAGGTTGCAGTGAGCCAAGATCACACCACTGCACTCCAGCCTGGGCAGCAGAGTGAGCCTCCGTCCCCCCAAAAGCAAACAAACAAAAAACACTAGCTGAAACGGGGAACAGGTGAAAGCACCTCTCCCTAAGACACGCCCTCCAGTGTGCCATGTCAGTTTACCATTGCCATAGCAACACGCAGAACTTACCACCCGTTTCCATGGCAGTCACTCAGAAGTTACCACCCTTTTCTAGAAATTTCTGCATAATCTGCCCCTTCATTTGCATGCAATTAAAAGTAGGTATAAGTCTCACTGCAGCACTGCCTCTCAGCTGCTATTCTGGGCTCCCTGCCTATGGGGCAGCCCTGCTCTGCCAGGAGCAGAACCTCTGCTGCTGCTGTCACTTCAGTAAAACT
The DNA here is from genome assembly GCF_029281585.2 of Gorilla gorilla gorilla. Classification (NCBI taxonomy): domain Eukaryota; kingdom Metazoa; phylum Chordata; class Mammalia; order Primates; family Hominidae; genus Gorilla; species Gorilla gorilla. The sequence continues at coordinate 13,442,000 of NC_073244.2, read as the reverse complement.
TACACCACCAGCTCACCCTTGAATTCTTTCCTCGGTGAAGCCAAGAACCCTCCCGGGCTAAGCGCAAACTTTGGGGCCTGCCTATCCAGCATCCCTTTCCTCTCTCCTCTCCCAAGCGGTTCTCTCCTGCACTCCCACCCTTCCTCCTTCGGTGTCCTCTTTTTTGTTGGTTTTTTGTCTTGTTTTGTTGAGTCAGAGTTTTCCTCAGTCACCCAGGCTGGAGTACAGTGGCACGATCTCGGCTCACTGCAACCTCTGCCTCCCAGGTTCAAGCCATTCTCCTGCCTCTGCCTCCCAAGTAGCTGGGACTACAAGTGTTAGCCACTACCATGCCCGGGTAACTTAATTTTTTTAATTTTTTTAGTAAAAATAGGGTTTCACCATGTTGGCCAGGCTGGTATGAAACTCCTGGCTTCAAGTGATCCACCCACCTTGGCCTCCCAAACTGCTGGAGTTACAGGCGTGAGCCACCACACCTGGCCTATTGGCCTGCCTTTCTTTTCTTTTCTTTCTTTCTTTCTTTCCTTCTTTCTTTCTCTTTCTTCCTTCCTTCCTTCCTTTCTTCCCTTCCCTTCCCTTCTCCTTCCTTCCCCTTCCTTCCTTCCTTCCTTCCTTCCTTCTTTCTTTCTCCTCTCTTTTTTTCCTTCTTTCCTTCTTTCTTTCTGACAGAGTCTCACTCTGTCACCCAGGCTGGAGTGCAGTGGCGTGATCTCAGCTCACTGAAACCTCCACCTCCCGGGTTTAAGCGATTCTCCTGCCTTAGCCTCCCAAGTAGCTGGGATTATAGGCACCCACCACCATGCCCAGCTAATTCTTGTATTTTTAGTAGAGATGGGGTTTCACCACGTTGGCCACCATGTTGGCCAGGCTGGTCTCGAACTCCCGACCTCAGGTGATCCACCCGCCTCGGCCTCCCAAAGTGCTGGGATTACAGGCGTGAGCCACTGCGCCCAGCCAGTGTCCTCATTTTCTGTTTCTTGTCCACCTCCTATCTTTCCCCCAAACACTATCCCTGTTGTGGAATTATAGACTATTCCAGAAGAACAGAGCCTTAAACATCTGCTAGTTCAAACCTTTCCCCGGCGCTCACAAAATTCAGCCTATCCTTGATTCTTTCCGTGAACAGGGAGCTCATTATTGAGAAAAGCCGTATTTTCTAGCTCTGTTGACCACACAGTTATTCCTTTAGCAGAATCATGCCTACAGTAAGTACTCAATTGATGTTTGTGGAATCTGTTTCCTGGCCCTTCTGGTACTTTCTAAGCCCCCATCACCCTGACTTACCTTTCAGTATGCTCTCCTCACTTCTCAACTTCTCTACTAAGTTATGTATCCTAAGGCTGGGTGCAGTGGCTTATGCCTGTAATCCCAGCACTTTGGGAGGCCAAAGCGGGAGGATCGCTTGAGCCCAGGAATTGGAGACCAACCTGGGCAACAAAGGGAGACCCACATCTCTACAAAAGATTTAAAAAATTAGCAGGGTGTGGTGGAGCACCTCTGTAGCTACTTAGGAGGCTGAGGCAGGAGGATGTTTTGAGCCCAAGAGTTTGAGGCTCCAGTGAGCCGTGATCACTCCACTGCACACCAGCCTGGAAAACAGAGTCAGACCTTGTCTATATATATATCCTAGATGTAAACATCATTTTCAAGGTGTGAAGTGACTTGCAGTCATCACAGAGTTTATTATTTTATTACTTATTTTATTTTATTTCATTTTGAGACAGAGTCTCGCTGTGTCACCCAGGCTGGAGTGCAGTGGTGCAATCTTGGCTCACCGCAACCTCTGCTTCCCAGGTTCAAGCAATTCTCCTGGCTGAGCCTCCCAAGTAGCTGGGATTACAGGTGCCCACTGCCATGCCCGGCTAATTTTTTTTTTTGAGACGGAGTTTCGCTCTTGTTGCCCAGGCTGGAGTGCAATGGCGCAATCTTGGCTCACTGCAACCTCCGCCTCCCGGGTTCAGGCTATTCTCGTGCCTCAGCCTCCCGAGTACCTGAGATTACAGGCATGCAACACCACGCCTGACTACTTTTGTATTTTTAGTAGGGACGGGCTTTCTCCATGTTGGTCAGGCTGGTCTCGAACTCCTAACCTCAACTGATCTACCCACCTCGGCCTCCCAACGTGCTGGGATTACAAGTGTGAGTTACTGCGCCTGGCCTGGCCATATATATATATTTCTATAAACTTATTTATAATAAATATATTAACATATATTTATTAATGTATTTGTTAAATATATATTAACAAATATATAAATATATATATATTAATAAATCACCAGGCAACTAATGTGAACAAATCTGTCCCTTAGGGGCAGAAACTTACCACAGGGAGGGACTTCGTGTGGTGGATTGTAGAAGTAATAATTCCCGGTTTGTTCACATCTGCTCGTATCCACGCCCTTGCGGAGTCCCCTCCCACGCTGACTCAGGGTTTGGCCATATGACTTATTTTGGCCAATGGGACAATAGAAAATGTGAGAGAAGCAGAGGCTTGAAAAGCATTTGCACACTGAGGTAAAAGAGGGGATATCACTACAGTCCCTATGGACATTAAAAGGATAATAAGGAAATTTTATGAACAACTCATTGTTCATAACAACTCATTTTATGAACAACTCATTGAAAACAAATTTATGGCAATAAATTTGACAATTTACCTGACATAGAACAAGTTCCTCAAAATGCAAAACCACTATGCCTTTATTTTATTTTGAGATGGAGTCTTGCTCTTGTCACCCAGGCTGGAGTGCAATGGCACAACCTTGGCTCACTGCAAACCTCCACCTCCCTGGTTCAAGCGATTCTCCTGCCTCAGCCTCCTGAGTAGGTGGGATTGCAGGCACCTGCCACCATGCCCGGAAAGAAAAGTACAGACCAATATTCTTCAGGAACATCGATACAATCCATCACAAAATATTAGCAAATTGAGTCCAGGAGTATATAAAAAGGAAAACATGTCCTGATCAAGTGGAATTTGTCCGAGGGATACAAGGTGGGTTCGGCATTTGAAAACCAATCAATGGGACTGGGCAAGGTGGCTCAGAGAGAGACTCTGTTTAAAAAAAAAAAAAGTGGCTGGGCGTGATGGCTCATGCCTGTAATCCCAGCACTTTAGGAGGCTGAGGCAGGTGGATCACCTGAGGTCAGGAGTTCGAGACCAGCCTGGCCAACATGGTGAAACCCCGTCTCAACTAAAAATAAAAAAATTAGCCGCGTGTGGTGGCAGGCACCTGTAATCCCAGCTACTCGGGGGACCAAGGCAGGAGAATCGCTTGAACCCGGGAGGCGGAGGTTTCAGTGAGCTGAGATCGCGCCATTGCACTCCAGCCTGGGGGACAAGAGGGAGACCTTGTCTCAAAAAAATAAATAAAATAAAATAAAATCAATCAATGGAATTGCCAAATTAAGAGATTAAACAAAGAAATACATGAAACACGGCTAATATCATACTTAATAGTAAGACTCAATGTTTTATCCTAAGATTGGAAACAAGGTAAGGATGTCCAGTTTTTTTTTGTTTTTTTTTTTTTTGAGATGGAGTCTCACTCTGTCGCCATGCTGGAGTGCAGTGGTGCAATCTCAGCTCACTGCAACCTCCACCTCCCAGGTTCAAGCAATTCCCCTGCCTCAGCCTCCTGAGTAGCTGGGATTACAGGCGCGTGCCACCATGCCTGGCTTTTTTTTTTTTTTTTTTTTTTTTGTATTTTAGTTGAGACAGGGTTTCACCATGTTGGCCAGGATGATCTCGATCTCCTGACCTCGTGATCTGCCCACCTCGGCCTCCCAAAGTGCTGGGATTACAGGCAAGAGCCACCGCGCCCAGCCTGGTTTTTGTTTTGTTTTGTTTTTTGAGACAGGGTGTTGTTGCTTTGTCCCTCAGGCTGGAGTGCAGTGGCACGATCTCATCTCACTGCAGCCTCTGCCTTCCAGGTTCAAACGATTCTCCCAACTCAGCCTGCCAAGTAGCTGGGATTACAGGCACATGCCACCACACCCAGCTAATTTTTGTATTTTTAGTAGAGACGGGGTTCCACATTGTTGGCCAGGCTGGTCTCGATCTCCTGACCTCAGGTGATCCGCCCACCTTGGCCTCCCAAAGTGCTGAGATTACAGGCGTGAGCCACCATGCCTGGCCAAGGATGTCTGTTCTTAATACCTCTATTCAGTATTGTATTGGAAGTCCCAGACAGTGCAATAAGGTAGGAAATGAAATAAAAAGCACACAGACTTGGAAAGAAGATAAAGATGATAGCGAACATATATGAAAAGAAAGAAAAATAAAACATCATCTACACAAAAAATCAGAATGAATGTACAAAAAACCTACTAGATCCAGTAAGTGATTTAGCAAAGTTGTAGAATACAAGGTCTATATATAAAACTAAACTGTATTTCTACACGATAACAATGAATAATTGGAAATTGAAAAATTTAAAAATCAATATCTTTTTTTTTTTTTTGAGATGGAGTTTGGCTCTTGTTGACCAGGCTGGAGTTCAGTGGCGCCATCTCAGCTTATCACAACCTCCACCTCCTGGGTTCAAGCGATTCTCCTGCCTCAGCCTCCTGAGTAAAGGGGATTACAGGCATGCGCCACCATGCCCGTCTAATTTTTGTATTTTTAGTACAGACAGGGTTTCTCCATGTTGGCCAGGCTGGTCCCGAACTCCCAACCTCAGGTGATCCACCCACCTCGGCCTCCCAAAGGGCTAGGATTATAGGCGTGAGTCACCACGCCTGGCCTTTTTTTTTTTTTTTTTTTTTTTAGGACTAAGTCTCACTCTGTTGCCCCCGGCTGGAGTGCAGTGGCGTGATCTCAGCTCACTGCAACCGCTGCCTCCCGAGTTCAAGTGATTCTCCTGCCTCAGCATTCCTGAGTAGCTGGAATTACAGGCACCTGCCACCGCTCCTGGCTAATTTTTGAATTTTTAGTAGAGACGGGGTTTCACTATGTTGGCCAGGCTGGTCTCGAACTCCTGACCTCGTGATCTGCTGGTTTCAGCCTCCCAAAGTGCTGGGATTAGAGACATGAGCTGCTGTGCCCAGCTGTGACTCCGTCTTTATAAAAAAAAAATTAAAAATGAGCTAGGCATGGTGTCGCATGCCTCTAGTCCCACCTACTTGGGAGGCAGAGGTGGGAGGATCGATTGAGCCTAGGAGGTGGAGACTGCACTGAGCTATGATCATGCCTGTGCACTCCCTCCCAGCTGGGCGACAGAGAGAGACCCTGTCTCTAAAAAAAAACAAGAAACAAACAAAAGAACGGGGACTTGAACGTGCACAGAGTGGCAAGTTCTGCCACTTGCCAGCTAGATGGCCTCTCCCAGACTGTTTTACCATCTTTGTATTCTACCTGATTTCAGTCCCTGACACAAAAGGTTGCTTTGTAATGTAAAGAAAACTAAGCAGGACTGGGGCAGTGGCTTGTCAGTAATCCCAGCGCTTTGAGAGACTGAGGCCAGAGAATCGTCCAGTTTAAGACCAGCCTGGGCACCATAGTGAGAGCCCAACTCTGAAATGAACCAAACACAGAAATTAGAGATAACATAAGGATATCCTCACAGATGCACGTGAAGATTCGTACATATTCATCCCCTGGCCGGGCGCAGTGGCTCATGCCTGTAATCCCAGCACTTTGGGAGGCCGAGGCGGGTGGATCACCTGAGGTTGGGAGTTCGAGCCAGCCTGGCCAACATGGAGAAACCCTGTCTCTACTAAAAATACAAAATTTACCAGGCGTGGTGGCGCATGCCTGTAATCCCAGCTACTCAGGAGGCTGAGGCAGGAGAATTGCTTGAACCCGGGAGATGGAGGTTGCAGTGAGCTGAGATCGTGCCATTACACTCCAGCAATAAGAGCGAAACTCCATCTCAAAAAAAAAAAAAAAAAAAGATATTCATCCCGGTTTCATTCATAACACTGAAATGTCAGAAACAACCATGATCACAGGATTAAGTTACTTGATAAATATAACCATAACCCCCCCGCCTCAAAACAGTGGCTGGTATACAATAAGTGTTCAATAAACATGAACAATGCTTGATATTCTGCCTAATTGATGTGACAAATATTTCCTCCCAGACTGTTGCTCTGCCTGTCTTCTGTTGTGTTTTATTTTCTGTTTTGTTTTTGTTATTGTTTTTTGAGACAGAGTCTTGCTCTGTCGCCCAGGCTGGAGTGCAGTAGTGTGATCTCGACTCACTGCAACCTCCACCTCCCGGGTTCAAGCGATTCTCCTGCCTCAGCCTCCCAAGTAGCTGGGACTAATTTTTGTATTTTTAGTAGAGACGGGGTTTTGCCATGTTGACCAGGTTGGTCTTGAACTCCTGACCTCAGGTAATCCGCCTGCCTCGGCCTCCCAGAGTGCTGGGATTACAGGAGTGAGCCACCATGCCTGGCTTTCTGTCATTTTAAAGAAATATTTAGGCCAGGTGCGATGGCTCAAGCCCGTGATCCCAACACTCTGGGAGGTGGAGGTGGGCCAGCCACTTGAGCCCAGGAGTTCAACACCAGCCTGGGCAGAATAGTGAGACCCTGTCTCTACTTTTGTAAAATAAAAAATAATAAAATTTAAAAAGAGCCAGGCAAGGTGGCTCATGCCCGTAATTCCAGCACTTCGAAAGGCCAAGGCAGGCAGATTGCTTGAGCCAAGGAGTTTGAGACCAGCCTGGGCAACACAGGGAGACCTCACCTCTACTAAAAATAAAAAAATTAGCTAGGCATGGTGGTACATGCCCTGTAGTCCCAGCTACTTGGGAGGCTGAGGTGGGAGGATCACTTGAGCCCGGGAGGCAGAGGCTGCAGTGAGCTGAGACAGTGCCACTGCACTACAGCCTGGGTGATGGGATGAGACCCTGTCTCGAAAATAAATAAATAAATAAATAAATAAATAAATAAATAAATAAAACAAAAAGAAATATTTAACAATTTCAAAACAGGATCATTTCTGGGGGCTTTAAAAATTATCAAAATAAATTTAAAAATTATCACAATAATGCAATCTCATTGTTAAAGTGTCAAACAGTAGAAAAGTAAAAATATTGAAATTCTCCCCTTTAAATTCCCACCCTGATATTTCTTCCCAAGGAACTATCCTCCCAGGGCATCCCATGCATGTACAAACCTGTGTGTCATTGACGGTCTTGGACATAAATGTGATCATACTGTACACAATGTTCTATGACTCTTTTTATCCATGGAGCAGAGTACCTAGGAATTTTTTTTATGTCAATAGCTATAAGTCTGTTTCATTCTTGTTAATGGCTTCAGAGCATTCCCATAAGGTACTGTGCCCTAATTTATTAAACTATACCTCTATTGTCAGTCACTGAGACTGTTTTCCAGTTTTCACTTTTATAAGCAACGGCATCATTGCAGAAAAATGCTGTGATGAACACACATCTTTAGACACATACATTTATAGAGGATTGATTGTTGGATGAAACCCGGCTAGGTCAAAAGTTATGCGCTTTACATTTGTTGTTTATTGAGAGGCCAAGGCGGGCGGATCACAAGGTCAGGAGATCGAGACCATCCTGGTTAACATAGTGAAACCCCGTCTCTACTCAAAATACAAAAAATTAGCCGGGCGTGGCGGCGGGCGCCTGTAGTCCCAGCTACTTGGGAGGCTGAGGCAGGAGAAGGGCATGAACCCAGGAGGCGGAGCTTGCAGTGAGCCGAGATCACGCCACTGCACTCCAGCCTGGGCGACAGAGCGAGACTCCGTCTCAAAAAAAAAAAAAATTTTGTTGCATGATGACAGTCAAATTCCCTTCCCCCTAAAATCTCCATAATTGACAGTTTCCCAGCCTAACACTGTGAAGATGTTTCTTATTCACCCAACTTTCAGTGTGACTGGATGTGTTAATATTTTTAGCATTTGCCAAATTAAGAAGTGAAAACTGGCCGGGCTTGGTGGCTCACACCTGTAATCCCAGCACTTTGGGAAGCTGAGGCAGGAGGATCGCTGGAGCCCAGGAGTTCGAGGCCAGCCTGGGCAACAAAGTGAGACCCCCCACCCCCCGCCCCGCCGCCTCCGCCATCTCACTTTGAAAAAATAAAACAAATTAGTCAGGTGTGGTGACAGGGGCCTGTAGTCTCAGCTACTGGGGAGGCTGAGGTGGGAGGATTGCTTGAGCCCAGGAGGTCGAGGCTGCTGTGAGATATGATTGCCCAATAGCACTCCAGCCTGGGCAACAGAGCGGTTCCCATTCTCAAAAACAGCAACAACACCAACAAAAACACCAAAAAGATAAAAAAGGAAATAATAATACTACCTATATCAAAGGGCTAAAAATTAAGTTATTTGATAAATACAAACCCCCCCAAACAATGGCTGGTATATATAATAGTAAGTGTTCAATAAACATGAACAAAGCTCAATCATCTGCCTAATTTATGTGACAAATATTTCCTTCCAGGCTATTGGCTTTGTTTGTCTTCTGTCTTTGTTAAGCATGTTTTCATGTCATCAAACGTGCTCATCTTTTCTTTCAAGGCACTGACTTGCAATAAAAGCAAATCTAGGACATTTAAATTGATTGCAGAATTAAAAACTGACTCTGGGCCGGGCACTGGGGCTCACGCCTGTAATCCCATTGCTTTGGGAGGCCAAGGTGGGCAGATCACCTGAGGTCAGGAGTTCAAGACCAGCTGGCCAACATGGTGAAACCCCATCTCTACTAAAAATACAAAAATTAGCTGGGCATGGTGGCTTATGCCTGTAATCCCAGCTACTCAGGAGACTGAGACAGGAGAATCGCTTGAACCCAGGAGGCGGAGGTTGCAGTGAGCCGAGATCAAACCACTGCACACCAGCCTGGGCGACAGAGTGAGACTTCGTCTCAAAAAACAAAACAGAACAAAACAAAACAAAAGGAAGGAAATTGGGAAAAAAGAAGAGAGTATTAGCAGTGTTCACATCCAGGCGGTGGAACTCCTGTGACCTTTTCTTTTTTTACACTCTGCTTTCCATGAACATATATTTCCAAATGAACACATATTACCTTTATGTTTGTGTTGCATTTGTTTTATAAATTTGTTCTAAGCACACAAGTAATAATTTGTTTGTGGGTCTGTTTGTTTGAGATGGAGTCTCGCTCTGTTGCCCAGGCTGGAGTGCAGTGGTGTGATCTCAGATCACTGCAACCTCCACCTCCTGGGTTCAAGCGATTCTCCTGCCTCAGCCTCCCGAGTAGCTGGGATTACCGGCGCCCACGACCATGCCCGGCTAAATTTTTTGTATTTTTAGTAGATACGGGGTTTCATCTTCTTGTCCAGGCTGGTCTCGAACTCCTGACCTCAAGTGATCCACCTGCCTCAGCCTCCCAAAGTGCTGGGATTACAGGCATGAGCCACTGCACCTGGCTGAAGCACACAGGTAATGATTTTATAATGAGAACAGTACTCCCTCCCCTCCCCTCCTTTCCAATAAATGTTAATTCTAAAGGGCAAAAAAAAAAAAAAAAAAAAAAAAAAGCAGTAAGTCAGCCCACAGCTACTCGGTGCTTAATCCTCCCCTAGTCAGCAAAGCTCCACCCCGGAGCCAGACGCCTGAACGCCATAGCAGGACCGCCCCCTGGTGGCAGAAAAGTAAGAATCTGGTCCAGGTAGGTGTGTGCGTCAGTTTCCTCCTGCAAGGAGCTCTGTTTTGTTTTATCTTAGTTATATTTTATTTTATTTTATTTTATTATTAATTTTTTTGAGATGGTGTCCTGCTCTGCCGCCCAGGCTGGAGCGCAGTGGCACGATCTTAGCTCACTGCAACCTCTGCCTCCTGGGTTCAAGCGATTCTCCTGCCTCAGCCTCCCGAGTAGCTGGGATTACAGGCGTGCGTCTCCATGCCCGGCTAATTTTTGTATTTTTAGTAGAGATGGGGTTTCACCATGTTGGCCAGGCTGGTCTCGAACTCCTGACCTCAGGTGATCCCACCCGCCTTGGCCTCCCAAAGTGCTGGGATTACAGGCGTGAGCCACCGTGCCCGGCCTATTTTATTTTATTATTAATGTATTATTCTTTATTAGAGATGGCGGGGGGGTCTCACTATGTTACCCAGGCTGGTTTCGAACTCCTGACGTCAAGCGATCCTCCCACTTTGGCCTCCCAAAGTGCTGGGATTACAGGTGTTAGCCACCGCACCCAGCCTGTTTCCTTTTATTTAGATCACAGGTCGGGCATGGTGGCTCACGCCTGTAATCCCAGCAGTTTGGGAGGCCAAAGTGGGAGGACCGTCTGAGGTCGGGAGTTCAAGACCAGCTTCACCAACATGTAGAAACCCTGTCTCTACTAAAAATACAAAATTAGCCAAGTGTGGTGGCACATGCCTGCAATCCCCGCTACTCGGGAGGCTGAGGCAGGAGAATCGCTTTAACTCCGGAGGCAGAGGTTGCGGTGAGCTGAGACGGAGGTTGCGGTGAGCTGAGATCATGCCATTGCACTCAAGCCTGGGCAACAAGAACAAAACTCCATCTCAAAAAAATAAAAATAAAAATAAATTACAAAGCAACCCATTGGGACTAAAATTAGGCAGAATACACAGGTGACAAATTTGAGAATGGGGGAAGGGAAGCCCAAGGTCAGCTGGCTAGCAATGGGCAGAACCTGCCAATCTGTGCAAATCAAGGACCCTGATTTTTCTTTCCTTTCTGGCAATAAAGAAGGAAAGGAAAATTCCCTGTTTTTTGCTTTTTTTGTTTTTATTTTTGTTTCAGAGATAGGGTCTTGCTCTGTCACCCAGGCTGGAGTGTAGTGGTGTGATAATAGATCACTGCAGCCTCAAACTCCTGGGCTCAAGCGATCCTCCTGCCTTAGCCTCCCAAAGTGCTGGGATTACAGGTGTGAGCTGCCATGCCCAGCCTCTTATTTTTTTTAATTTGTTTATTTATTTTTTGAGATAGAGGCTTATTCTGTCACCCAGGCTGGAGCGTAGTGGCATGATCTCGGCTCATTGTAATCTCTGCCTTCCAGGTTCAAGCAATTCTCGTGCCTCAGCCTTGCAAGAAGCTGGGATTACAGGTGCACACCACCACACCCAGCTATTTTTCGTATTTTTAGTAGAGAAGGGGTTTCACCATGTTGGCCAGGCTGGTCTCCAACTCCTGGCCTCAAGTGACCTACCTGCCTTGGCCTCCAAAAGTACTGAGATTACAGGCATGAGCCACTGTGCCTGGCCTAAACTTATTATTAATATTATTTTTATAAAAGGTTTTACTCTGTTGCCCAGGCTGGAGTGCAGTGGTGCAATTATAGCTCACTGCAGACTCTAATTCCTGGGCTCAAGCGATCTTCTAACTTCAGCTTCCCAAGTAGCTGGGACTACAGAAGCCCACCATCACACTCAGCTACTTTTAATATTTTTCATAGAGTCAGAGTCTCGCTATGTCACCCAGGCTGGTCTTGAACCCCTGGCCTCAAGCGATCCTCCTGCTTTGGCCTCCCAAAGTGTTGGGATTACAAGTATGAGCCACTGCACTGGGCCTGGGTGGCCAAAAGATGTCCTACAGCCTGACCAGGTTGGTTCTCCCCTGTCCAACCTCTACATGGCTATTTCCAGACACTGGGCAACAAACACACCAAGAGGCTGGGTGTGGTGGCTCATGCCTGTAATCCCAGCATTTTGGGAGGCCAAGGCAGCCAGATTTCTTGAGGTCAGGAGTTCAAGATCAGCTTGGCCAACATGGCAAAACCCCATCTCTACAAAGAATTAAAAAGAAAATTAGCTGGGCATGGTGGCATGCACCTATAATCTCAGCTATTCAGGAGGCTGAGGTGGGAGAATCACTTGAGCCCAGGAGGTGGAAGTTGCAGTAAGGCGAGATCACACCACTGCACTCCAGCCTGGGTGACAGAGAGAGACTCTGTCAAAGAAAGAAAGAAAAAGGAGAGAGGGAGAGGGAAAGGGAGAGGGGGAGAGAGAGAGAGACAGAGACAGAGAGAGACAGAGAGAGAGAGAGAGAGAGAACAAGAAAACACTCTTGTGAATTTGACTTTATCAGTCTCTTGGGTCCACACCTCGTGGCCAGCTCCTGTGGATTGCAGGACAGGGCCCCTGACCCTGAACCCAGGTCCTCACTGTAACCTCAAAATTTCTTGGCACTAGCTGAGTCTCAAGCTCTGGAACCAGAGAGGGGTAGCCTAGAGAGTCCAGGAAGGTCCAGTTGAGGCTCAGTTCCAACTCTGTTATTCAATAGTTTGTTTTTTGTTTTTATTTTAATTTTTTGAGACAGGGTCTCCCCCTATTGCCCAGGCTGGAGTGCAGTGGCATGATCATGGCTCACTGCAGCCTAGACCTCCCTTGGCTCAAGTGATCCTCCTACCTCAGCCTCCCTAGGATCTGGGATTTCAGGCTCACACCACCATGCCTGGCTAATTTTTTGTATTTCTGATAGAGATGGGGTTTTGCCATGTTGCCCAGGCTGATGTCGAACTACTGAGCTCAAGGAATCTGCCCGCCTCGGCCTCTCAAAGTGCTTGGATTACAGGCGTGAGCTACTGCAGCCCAGCCTGTTGATCATTAGTGATGATCACCAAATATTTCCAATGCTCTCTCTTCTGGGCACATGGTAGGGCTGTTTTTTCCTGGCCACTTACAGTTGGGTGGGACCATATGACTTTTTCTGGCCAATGAGCAGTGAGATAAAAGTATTGCATCATTTCTGGACCAGAGTATTTAATGATGGGTATGAGGCCTTCCAGAGATGTCTTTCCTCAGTCACAGTGACCCAAAACATTCCAGATAATGACTACTTTTGTTTTAGAGACAGTCTCACTCTGTCGTCCAGGCTGGAGTGCAGTGGTGAAATCATAGCTCACTGCAGCCTCGAATTCTTGGGCTCAAGTGATTCTCCTGCTTTGACCTCGCAAATAGCTGAGACTACAGGTGCATGCCACTATGCTCAGCTGATTTTAAAAAGTTTTTTAGAGATGAGGTCTTGCTATGTTTCCCAGGCTGGTCTCAAACTCCTGGGCTCAAGCAATCCTCCTGCCTCAGCCTCCCAAGTAGCTGGGACTATAGGCGTGAGCCACTGCACCCAGCTCAGAAATTACTTTTGTATTGTTTTTGCCCCCCAAGACTTTGGTGTTATTTGTTACAGCGGCATAACCTGACTTGTCCTGACTGATCCATTACACCATCCACATCATGGCAGCTGAGTCTAGCCAAGGGCTTCTATGTTAATTTGCTAGGATTCACTGTCACAAAGTTCCACAGATGGGATGACTTCAGCAACAAAAACATATTGTCGGCTGGGTGAGGTGGCTCATGCCTGTAATCCCAGCACTTTGGGAGGCTGAGGCAGTTGGATTGCTTGAGCCCAAGAGTTCAAGACCAGCCTGGGCAATACGGCAAAACCTTGTCTCTATCAAAAATACAAAAATTAAGCCAGGTGTGGTGGCATGTGTCTGTGGTCCCAACTACTGGGGAGGCTGAGGTGGGAGGATGGTTTAAGTCTGGGAGTGGTTGCAGTGAGCTGAGATGGCACCACTGCACTCCAGGGTGGGCAACAGAGCCAGACCCTATCTCAAAACAAAACAAAACGAGAGAGAAAGAGAGAGAGTGGGAGTTATCTCAGGGATCTTTGCTTCGTCTTTGGAGCTTGATGTCATTCAACATTTACTGAGCACCTACCATGAGCCAGGTGCTGTTCTATGCAAGGTTCTTCCAGTGATGGAATTTATATTTAAGTGTGTCTTGCAGAGACAGATGAGAAACAAGTAAGCAAGTGAGGCCTGATGTGATGGCTCATGCCTGTAATCCCAGCACTTTGGGTGGCCAAGGCAGAAGGATCAATTGAACCCTGGAATTTGAGAACAGCCTGGACAACCGAGCGAGACCCTTGTCTCTACCAAAAATTTTTTTAAAAAATTAGCCAGGTGTGGTGGTGCTTGCCTGTAGTCCCAGCTACTTGGCAGGCTGAGGTGGGAGCATCACTTGAGCCTGGGAGGTTGAAGCTGCAGTGAGCTATGACTTCACTACTGCACTCCAGCCTAGGCAACAGAGTGAGATCCTGTCTCTAAAAAAAAAAAAGTTAATTAAAAACTTTAGGCCGGGTGTGGTGGCTCACACCTGTAATCCCAGCACTTTGGGAGGCTGAGGCAGGCAGATTACCTGAGGTCAGGAGTTAGAGACCAACCTGGCCAACATGGTGAAACCCCGTCTCTATTAAAAATACAAAAATTAGCCAGGTGTGGTGGCGGGTGCCTGTAATCTCAGCTACTTGGGAGGCTGAGGCAGGAGAATAGCTTGAACCTGGGAGGCAGAGGTTGCAGTGAGCCGAGATGACACCACTGCACTCCAGCCTGGGCAACAGAGTGAAACTCTGTCTCAAAAACAAACAAACAAACAAACAAAACAACAACACCAACAACACTTTATACCTGTAATCCCATCACTTTGGGAGGCCAAGACAGGTAGATCGCTTGAGCCCAGAAGTTTGAGACCAGCCTGGACAATATGGTGAGACCCCCCATATCTACAAAAACAAAACAAAACAAAAAAAAAACTAGCTGCATGTGGTGACTCGCGCCTGTAGTCCCAGTTACTCGGGAGGTTGAGGTGGGAGGCTCACTTGAGCTCAGGAGGTCAAAGCTGCAGTGAGCCGTGATCACACCACCGCACTCCAGCCTGGGTGACAGAGTGGGATCTTGTCTCAAAATAATAATAATAATAATAATAATAATAATAATAATAATAATAATAATAATAATAACAACAATAATAATAGTAATAATAAACAACGAAAACAATAAAAACAAGTGAAGCAACTGTGACTAATGAAGTGCTTTAAAGGCAAGCAGACAGGGGCCAACGGGAACAGGGAAGTTACTGTACACAGTCCGAAGAGGTGACAATTGAGGACAGGCTTAATCAGCTACACAGGGAGTAAAAAGCCCAATTCTGTGCTTTGAGCCAGGAATCGATGGAGAATTTGAGGAATAGAATGAAGGCTGGTACAACTGGAGCCTCGTGAGCCAGGATGGAAGGGGAGCCAGTTAAGATACAGACACCAGTAGGTGCCAAACTATGGACTGAACTTTTCCCTAAATGTCCCCCTCCACCCTCAAAACTCAGAGATCTGGAGGGCGCAGGGATATCGGCGGGGGTGGGGGGGCTTGGAGGGAAAGACACAGAGGGGGCGTCAGTAGCACCTCGGACAGCACCATCCCTGTCCATGGTGCTGACAGCTCGAGGCACTGACAGTCGGTGGGAATTTAAAATGGTGCAGCCGCTATGGAAAAGCTTGGCATTTCTTCAATTCAACACAGAATCTCCATGTAACCCAACAATTCCACTCCCGGGCATCTAGCCAAGGAAGTTGAAAGCAGAGATCCAGATAGTTGTACACCGGTGTTCACAGCAGCATGACTCACCATAGCCAAAAGGTGGAAGCAACTCAAGCGTCCAACAGATGAACCGATAAACACCATGTGGTCCATCCACACAATGGAATATTATTCAGTCATGAAAAAGATAAACCGTTCTGGCCGGTCAAGGAGGCTCATGCCTGTAATCCCAACACTTTGGGAGGCCAAGGCGGGCAGATCACTTCAGGTCAGAAGTTTGAGACCAGCCTGGGCAACGCGATGAAACGCTGTCTCGACTAAAAATACAAAAATTAAGGCCAGGTGTGGTGGCACATGCCTGTATTCCCAGCACTTTGGAAGGCTGAGGCAGGTGGATGGCTTGAGGCCAGGAGTTTGAGACCAGCCTGGCCAACATGGTGAAACCCCTTCTCTACAAAAAATACAAAAATTAGCCAGGCATAGTAGTGCTCGCCTGTGGCCCCAGCTACTTGTAAGGCTGAGGCATGAGAATCACTTGAATCCAAGAGCTGGAGGCTGCAATAAGCTGAGATCGCATCACCGCACTCCAGCCTAGGTGACAGAGAGAGACACTGTCTCAAAAATTAAAACAAAAAACAAAACAAAACCAAAAAACCCCCCCACAAAATTTAGCTGGGTGTGGTGGCGGGCGCCTGTAATCCCAGCTACTCAGGAGGCTGAGGCAGGAGAATCACTTGAACCCGGGAGGTGGAGGTCGCAGTGAGCAGAGACCATGCCACTGCACTCCAGCCTGGGTGACAGAGTGAGACTCCATCTCAAAAAAAAAAAAAAAAACCAGAAAGAAATTGAGGGGTGCCATATCAGGCCCCCAAGAGCACCTGTGAGCCCGGGAGGGTGGCACGGAATGTCTGGCCCTGTGGTCTGGAGTCAGCACTGGCTTCTGAGGAGCCAGAGAAGGGGCAGAGTGGGGACAAGCACCTAGTGAGGCTCCGTGTGGATTCTAGAAAGGCATTCCCTGTGGGGGGCAAGCACCAGGTGGTGTCAGACCCCAGCCCCAGCCATCCTGAGCACAGAAGGTGGGTCCCCAGTCCGAAAACGACAGGAAGCCATTTCCAAGAGGCGAGTTTATTGGGTGAGGGGCTGGTCAAGTCATCAGTGCAACACTGCATCCCCGCTCAGGGCAGGTCAGTCCAGTGTGTGGGCCCCGGGGGTCACAGGCACAGCAGCAGGAGGGGGAGTGAGCTACCCCCACGGGGCCACCCCCAGCCCAGTCCAGGGGTGGGAGGGAGGGGGTGACCCCTGTCGAGGTCCTCAGGCATCTGTGGCTGAGCCGGGCGGCTCCTGGGGCAGACAGCGTCGTTGCCGGAGAATCGACTTCTCCTCCTCCTGCGAGGGAAGGTCACACACACGTCACCCAGCACGGGACACTGATGCGTCACATGTCAGCCAGCACCCAGCACACACAGGATCTCAAATACACCCCCCGCTCCCCTGCCCGACACTGTACTCATGACCCTCTGGGGGATGTGAGGTGACCCTGGGCCACCCACTCTCACCATCTCGGAGGCAGTGCTGGGGCTTGCGCCCTCGGGGGACCCCCCTTCATCCCTCGAGCAGTCGGGTCCGGCGTCCTCCTCATACTCTGTCAGACAATCTGACTCCTCTCCTGGAATCGGGGAGCAGGGCACGGGTGAGGGGATTGGGGCTGGCCTGCCATCTCCAGCCACTCCCCTCCCTCTTGGGGGTCCCCTGGGCCCCTCACCGTCAGCACAGCCATCAGAGACATAGCTCGTGGGGGGCTCAATCCGGGACACAATCTCTGCCAAGTCAGTGAAGCCAGAGCTTGGGAAGGCAAGCACCTGTGGGGTGACACTGGTGAGGCTCTTAGGGGGGGCCCACAGAGTCTTGGGGCCCCTGGGGGGCCCAGTGGTGCATTGGGGGCTCAGAGGAGATCCTAGGGTGGGAACTCTCTGAAGTCAGCAGAGGTCTGAGAGCTCAGCAAAACCCAGGGATATGTGGGGTCATCTGAGGTTTTGGGGAGACTTTAAGGGGGCTTGGGTTCTGTAATCAGTGGAGTCAGAGTGGCCCTGGGGGCATCACAAGCTTACGTCTGCACGGCGGCTCTCATTAAGGTCTGTAGACCGCCGGTCTGTGAGCATTTTCTCAATGACGTTGCCACGGCTCCAGCCTCCAAACACCGCCTTCCCGTACTGGTAGCCCACATCCTGTGGGAAGTGAGGGGCTGGGTCCATGTCTGCAACCCTGCTTTGCTTGTCCCTACTCTGTCTGCCCATTCTCTGGCCCCTCAAAAGCCTGATTCTCTGGGGGAGTTGCATTTGAGACTAAACCTATTTCAGAGTCAGCTGCACATAGCACACTGGCCTACACATCCCCTGTCCTGCCCTTGACAGACATTACCAATCAATCTCTCCATGTTCTTTCCCACACAGCCCCATGCAGGGTGCTGGGTAGCAAATAACACAAGGTGGTGATGTGTGAGCTTATTTTGAAGTCTGCAAACAGGCAGTACATCTGTGGATGTCGCCATCTCCCAAGCCCACAGCAAACATCTTGAATTTCTCATGGCATGCTATCCCAGTGAGCCCACAAGGGACATCACACATCTCTTCTCAGACTCAGGGCTTCTGGGCTGCAGCTACTGATCAATTTCTTTCTTTTTTAAAAAATTTTTATTATTTTTATCTTTAATTTTTAAAATTAATATTATTTTTTGAGACAGAGTCTCACTCTGTCACCCAGGCTGGAGTGCAGTGGCACAATCTTGGCTCACTGCAACCACTGCCTCCTAGGTTCAAGCGATTTCTCCTGCTGCAGCCTCTCAAGTAGCTGGGACTATAGGCATGTGCCACCACACCCAGCTAATTTTTGTATATTTAGTAGAGATGAGGTTTCACCATGTTGACCAGGCTGGTCTTGAACTCCTGACTTCAAGTGATCTGCCCACCTCGGCCTCCCAAAATGCTGGGATTAAATGCATGAGCCACCATGCCTGGCCCTTTCTTTTTCTTAGAGACAGAGTTTTGCTCTGTCACCCAGGCTGGAGTGCAGTGACGCAATCATAGCTCACTGCAGCTTCAAACTCCTGGGCTCAAGCGGTCCTCCCACCTCAGCCCCCTAAGTAGCTGGGGTGACAGGCATGCACAACCACATCCAGCTAATTTTTTATTTTTAATCTTTGTAGAGATGGGGTTTTGCTATGTTGCCCAGGCTGGTCTTGAACTCCTGGTTTCAAGCAATCCTCCCACCTCAGCTTCCCAAGGTGCTGGGATTACAGGCATGAGCCACCATGCCTGGCCCCCTGATCAATTTCAATTGGCTTGGGCTATGGCACATTTTTCAGGGTCAGTGGCACATAACACACGCACTGCTACCTCCCTCTCCTGGAACTGTGGCAGACATTTCTACTTCATCACTATTCTCATTCCCACCAATGCAGAAATGGCACTAGAAATCACTATACAGTGCACTTCCAGGGTGCAGCTGGCCTATAAGGAGAAAGTTCTTACACAGCACATGCACAGCCACACCCCTACTACATCCCCTGCAGACATCACCAATCGATCACTGATCTGTTTTCCAGAGATTCCAGATGGGATTCCTGGATTCCTCCCCCTCATACCACTATGGGCTTTAAGTAGCAAAGCTTAGCCGGACCACCTATGCAGGCACCATGCCACTCCTGCCCACTCACATAGATCTGGTCGAACTTCCCAAAGTCCATGGTCTTGAAGCAGTCGATGGGCGGGCGCAGGTACTCGCAGTAGGAGCTGGACTTGACAACCTCTAGCTGCCGCACGCAGGACACGTAGGCCAGGCGGGACTGGATTTCAGCCATGTCTGGAACCTTTACCTTGTCTGCCCAGGGATTCAGCCGCTTCCACAGCAGCCACCAGCCGGACAGGCTGTCCCCGTAGGTGCTGAGGTCCGTCTCATCCTGGCTCCCCACGTCAATGGCGATGACCGTTTTGGCACCCATGCTGCGGGCGATGTCCGCTGTGGGGCCAGGGGGGTCAGCGGGCTGCTCCCCTTGGGGGCCCAGGGCAGAGATGTTCAACCCAGTCCCACAGATGCCATCATGCAAATGATCACGAAAAAAAAAAAAAAAGAGAGAATACCCACACGTGCAAACACCATGCTGTCATGCACAGGCATGCAAATGATGCAACTGAAGTTGAGGAGGGGGGTCAGGTGTTGGGAGGTTTTGTTTTATTTTCTGAGACAGAGTCTCACTCTGTCGCCCAGGCTGGAATGCAATGGCGCGATCTGCGCTCAATGCAACCTCCACCTCCCGGGTTCAAGCAACTCTCTTGCCTTAGCCTCTCGAGTAGCTGGGATTAGAGGCATACACCACCACGCCCAGCTAATTTTTGTATTTTTAGTAGAAACCAGGTTTCACCATGTTGGCCAGTGTGGCCTCGAATTCCTGACCTTAAGTGATCCACCCGCCTCAGCCTCCCAAAGTGCTGGGATTACAGGCATGAGCCACTGTGCCCGGCTCAATAAAGCTTTATTTATACAATCAAACAGAGGGCAGGACTCAGCCTGTGGGCCATAGTTTGCCCACCCCTGGCCTACAAGATTGTGAGCATGCGTGCAGCTAGCGTACATGTCTGTTCGTATATGCACACTTCTGGGGTGTGAGATTTTAAGTTGTGTACCTGCCCACTTCTCACCTGCACCCATAAAGGTGGTAGGCATGGCTTAACTCGGTCAGAGGTGCCGCATCCTATCTATGTGTGTGCACATACCTGCATGTTTGAGGGAACGTGCAGGACAAACGGGACAGACTGGCATGCATTGGCAAATGCCCTATTTCACTGACACACGTGTTCATCTGTGCACATGTGCCTGTGTGTACACGTGTGTGTAAGCCCTACCTGCCCCTGAGAGAAAGCATGTGCGTATATAGCTGGTGTGCACACGAGTGTTGCATTCCACCTGCATGTCCCCTGATGTGTGTGTGGACGTGTGCACCTGTCCCTCTTGTGTGTACATCCACTTGTGCTTAACACAGCACGCCAGCAGGTAGATGTAGATTTCTTTCTTTCTTTTTTTTTTTTTGAGACTGAGTCTTGCTCTGTCGCGCAGGCTGGAGTGCAGTAGCATGACCTCAGCTCACTGCAACCTCCACCTCCCAGGTTCAAGTGATTTATCTGCCTCAGCCTCCTGAGTAGCTGGGATTACAGGCACACCCCACCAGCCCGGTTAATTTTTTGTATTTTTAGTAGAGACGGGGTTTCACCATGTTGGCCAGGCGGGTCTCAAACTCCTGACCTCAGGTGATCCGCCCACCTCAGGCCTCCCAAAGTGCTGGGATTCCAGGCTGAGCCACCGCGCCTGGCCAGAATGTAGATCTCAACTGCACATGTCGCTGTCCACAGGCACATTCATGCATCATTTTGTGCAAGTGACCGTATGTGTGCGCATGTGTGTCTGCACCCCTGCATGGGCAGCTTGGGCATGTGTCCCGTCATTGAGCCTGTCTGTGTGTGCCCATGTGTGTGCGTGTGTGTGGTGCGGGAGGTGCTTGCGTGTGCGGGTGGTGCGGGCAGCCACTTGCCTGGCAGATTGTTGATGTAGCCGCCATCCATGAGTAGGTGCCCGTCCTTGGGGTCGCACAGCGGGGGCAGGTAGCCCGACAGCGTCATGCTGGCGCGCACATACCGCCACAGGGAGCCTGCGCGGTGGGACACACAGACACAAACACGCACAGACACGCTCAGACACGCCGGAGGCCCAGTCAGCCCGGCGGGCTCGCTGACCTGGGACGTTGTTAACGTAGCACCCATCCACCAGCAGGTGCCCGTCCTTGGGGTCGCACAGTGGGGGCAGGTAGGGGCAGTAGGAGGCGCTGGCCCGGACGTAACGCCACACACAGCCTGTGGGGATGGCGTGAGGGGGGTAAGGCGTCCGACGAGTCTCCCTGCTCCCCTCCCCCAAGGACGGACGTACCTGGGGTCTCCGGGGCATTAGTGGGTGGCGGTTAGTGGTCGGCGATCGGGCCAGGGTGGACGGTCACTCATGTTAACAACGTCCCAGAAGCTCAGCGGCCCTCCCGGAAGCATCCCCCCAACCCCACGTGGTGTCAGCGGTTGCTGCAGGCTGGGCAGGGACACCCACCATCTTTGTGGACTCGCATGGCTGAGGCGGTGATATCTGTGGTCACGTTGAAGTAAGGCAGCCACAGGTCCTGCGGGGACAGGGATCGAGGTGGGGGAGGAGCAGGGGGCTCCTCCGGGGAGGGGTAGGCAGGGCAGGGGATGAGGTGGGCCTACCTCAATCTGCTTATCCTGGAAGACCCGATGGATGCTGCGGTTAAAGGCAGACCCAGTGAACATGGAGGTGACTGGGTACGTGAGGTCCAACACAGGTTCCAGCACCGAAGTCATGCTCTAGGGACAAGGGGGCCAGACAGGGTCAAATAGGAGTTACATGGGGTCACAGATAAGGTTCATCAATAGGGGGTGAGCAAGCAGCACTTAGGGGCCAGGTGCAGCGGCTCACACTGGTAATCCCAGCACTTTGGAGGCCAAGGCGGGCAGATCACTTGAGGCCAGGAGTTCAAAAGCAGCCTAGCCAACATGGTGAAACCCCATCTCTACTAAAATACAAAAAAATTGGCCGGGCTGGTGGGGCGTGCCTGTAATCCCAGCTACTCAGGAGGCTGAGGCGGATAAATCACTTGAACCTGGGAGGTGGAGGTTGCAGTGAGCCGAGATTGTGCCACTCCAGCCTGGGCGACAGAGCAAGACTCAGTCTCAAAAAAAAAAAAAAAAAGGAGCACTTAGGGATGATGCGGTCACCCAAGGCCATTCACAAGGTGGTCACCAAGGGCCCTGGGTGCTCTCGTTGGGGGTTATGGGTTAAGGTCAGTAGACAGGAGGTCCCAAAGTGGTAACCCAGAGTCCTAGAAGCATATCTATAAAAGTCCGGACAGCTGGGGATCACAGATTCAATCAGGAAGGGTCACCCTGACCCCGGAGGCTCCCCCGTGGGATCAGGTTAGGTTGGAGCCACGGGTTTTATGGCACTCCTGGGGTGCAGCAATCCCTCCTCGCAACACACACCTTGGCCCACTCCCGGGCCCGCTGCTTCGTGCGGCTGGCGCTGCGCTCCTCCGCGTACAGCGCTCCGATGAAAGAGCCAATGGACGTGCCGCCCACCAGGTCCACGGGGACCCCCGCCTCCTCTAATGCCTTTAGTACTCCGATGTGCGAGCAGCCCCTGCCGGGAAAATGGGCCCCAGTGACCCGCTAGGCCCCACCTGCAGGAACTTCCCTGCCCCTACCTCCTCCCACCTCCCGCACTGCTAAGGAACAAAGGACCCGCCCCTACCCACGGGGTCTCTCCCGGAGAGGAAGCTCCACCCTCGAACACCCAGGCCCCGCCCCCACGGTTTCTCCCAGGAAGCTCCACCCTCGGACATCCAGGCCCCGCCCCCAGAGAGCAAGCCCCGCCCTCACCTGGCCCCGCCCCCGCCTAGCACAAGGGCAATGGTGTTCCCTGTGAGCACCCTCGCCAAGCGGGAGAAGTCGCTGTGCCGGTCCGCGCGCCTGGAGAAAACCTTCTCGTAGAGCTCATGCTGGGATGGGGGAGATAGCCGCGACCCAGGAGCATGAGGGCGGGGTCCGGCGGATCCCCCAGGGGTACCCTGACCTTCGAGCCTGTCCTCAGCCCTCCCAGGCCCCGCCCCAGTCTCCCAAGCCACGCCCACCAGCCACGCCCCTAGAGGGTGGCGGCCGGCCCGCTCCTCACCAGCTTGGCAGGGCTGCGGCGCGAAAAGAGGCGGCGCGGACAGCGCAGGTGCAGGTGCCCCGAGCACCAGCTGCGCATATTTAGCCACTCCACGGTGCGCGTGGGGCCCGCGCCCTCCTCTCGGTGGAGCAGGACTAGCTGCTTAAGGGCGCGCACAGCCGTGTTCTCCAGCATCTGCTCCAGCTGCGGAATACGGACGGCGGAGGTCACCAGCCGCCCCACCACCACCTGGCCACACCTGGGTCCCTGATCGCCTACCCCCATGGCGAGGGTGCACGTGGCCTGGTGCAGGCACGGGAGGGCAAAGGACGGGGCCCGAGGTGGGTGAGATCATGGGGCACGGGCTTCCGACCTGGCCGAGGGTAGGCTCCTGGTCCCCCAGGCCCACAATGAGGATGCAGTCGGCCTGTCGCAGGCAGCGCACGGTCCAGGGCGTCAGCGAGGCGTCCGTCTGGTAGAGTACGATACGGTGTGCATCCTCCTGCTGGGCCAGCCACCCTGACAGCCGGAACTCTTGGATGCTAGGGTGGGAAGGGGGCAGCGTCATCCTGGGGTTGACCTGGGGTCAGTGTGCTCCCCGAGACCACATAGCTCCGTTGCTGGGAGAAACTTAGACACCCAAACCCCCACCATGGAAGTCCGTGCTCCGGTGGGCAGATTCACACCACTGTGAATCTCCCCATTGACCTATGGGTAGGACGCAGGCTCCGTGGTTGGAAGCCGAGAACTTGAACTCAGGTCTGAAAGAATTTGAGGCTCCAGGCCCACCCACCACCCTCCCCACTCCCTTCTGCAACACACACCTATCCAGTGCGGAGGCCCCCAGGCGTGCCCGGATGATGTCACTGTTAAGGAGTAGCGTCGGACCTAGGGGTAGGTGGGGAAGGGAGGCTGGGAACCATGGTCCACAGGGCTGGGGCCTAACTCAGAAAAGAATACCCATTACCCCGCCCCTGTGGCCCTGTTCCCCTGCACCCCCCAAATGACCTACCCTAACATCTCTCACTCACTGATGTCCCACCTACCGCCAGCCCCCACCCATGACCCTCACCCCACTGACCGATGGCCTGCAGGGCGTGCTGCAGCTCCAGCGTGAAGGCCACCATGGGGACCTCAGCACACACAGGCAGGATTGCCACAGTTGCCAGGTTGCTGGCTGGGTTGGTGAGTTCCGAGTGTGGGGGCACACCCAGCCCAGAGCCTGCTAAGAACCCAATGGATGAGATTTGTGGTGCGAACCTGTGTCCAGAGAGATGAACCCTCCTCCTCCTCTTCTTCCTCTTCCTCCTTATCTGAAATTCCTGCTCCTGTGCTCCCAGACTGCAGCCCCCAGTTGCCCAAAGTCTTGACTCTACCATGCTGAAAGCCATGGCTCTGGTCCCGGACCCTCAGCCTCAACTACTATTCCCTCTTTTGTTAAAACCTGGCCATCTACCCTCCACTTTGGGCCCTGATCACCTCAGTGGGATCCATTACACAACTCTACAACCATTCAGATTCACTGTGCTTGGGAGATCAATTGGCCAGTGCCCCTGCCCCATTCTGGCCTTGGTTCCTCTGTCTAATGGGGGACCTGAACATAAAACGAGGCAGAAATAAAGCTATTTTTAGCCTAGCCAACATGGAGAAACACTGCTCTACTAAAAATACACAACAATTAGCCAGGCATGGTGGCATACACCTGTAATCCCAGCTACTTGGGAGGCTGAGGCAGGAGAATCACTTGAACCCGGGAGGCAGAGGTTGCAGTGAGCCGAAATCGTGCCACTGCACTCCAGCCTGGGCTACAGAGTGAGACCCTGTCTTAAAAAGAAAATAAAAGAAAAGACAAAGACAAGAAAAGAAAAGCTACTTTTGACCCAGCTGTTGCTTCCCAGTTTCTCCACTAACAGCCTAGACCAGCTGTCAACTCCCATATCTTGCCTAGACCTCTTGTTGCCTCCTTACTGGTGGAATCCTTCCTCCCCAATCTAATAACAATCTAAATAAGCTCAAGTGCCTGTCCACAGCCCCTAGCCCCTATGTGACTTACCCCCCAACCCCCACCACCTCTCCCCTTGATTGCTTTCCTCCTCAGTGCTTCAAAACCACCAGCCTCCTGTGCAGCACCCCTGGTTTCTCTTTCATGTCTGGCCCCATCTTAGTTGTCAAGTCTCAGCTCACTGTCCTTAGAAAAGCCTCTTTCTCCCTCCCTTCCTCCCTCCCTCTGTCAGCCACACGCCATCACGACCCTCTTTTGTCTTCTAGATATTGTATTCTCCATCTGTAATTTTTTTCCTTCTTTTTCTTTTCTTTTTTTTTTTTTTGAGATGGAGTTTTGCTCTGGTTGCCCAGGCTGGAGTGCAATGGTGTAGGCTCGGCTCACTGCAACCTCTGCCTCCCCGGTTCAAGCGATTCTCCTGCCTCAGCCGTCCAAGTAGCTGGGATTACACGCACCCACCACCACACCCGACTAATTTTTGTACTTTTAGTAGAGATGAGTTTCACCACGTTGGCCAGGCTGGTCTCGAACCCCTGACCTCAAATGATTCACCTGCCTCGGCCTCACAAAGTGCTGAGATTACAGGCGTGAGCCACCGCCCCAGGCGTCTGTAATTTCTTAATGATGTCTTTTCTGCCACTACCGCCCTGCCCCCGCCTTGGGGGATCTAGGGCTCAGGGCCAATTGGGTAGAGCCCCTGGAGGGAAAAGGGGTATCTAGGTTGCTGGGCTGGCCCAGAATCTGGCCGCCACAATGTAGAAACTCAGGCCCGCATTTCAGCAGGCCTCCAACCCCACCGCACGCCCCATTGTGTTCTAGCTCACTGAAGCCACAGGCTGAAACAGGGGGCTACCTCTCCCAGCATGCTGTAACTTCAGAAGGCAAGGTGCCCAGAGTCCTAAACAACAATCCACAGACTATTTTCCATCATGGTATGGGGAGTTTTGTTTGTTTGCTGTTTTATTTTTTCTGAAACAGGCTCTAGCTCTGTCGTCCCGGCTGGAGTACAGTGGCACGATCACGGCTCACTGCAGCCTCGACCTCCGGGCTCAAGCAATCAATCCTCCCGCCTCAGCCTCCCGAGTGGCTGAGACTACAGGCATGTGTCACCAAGCCCAGCTAATGTTTGAAATTTTTGTAGAGACGGGGGTCCTACTATATTGCCCAGGCTGGTTTCAAACTCAATCTCCTGGGCTCAAGCGATCCTCCTGCCTCAGCCTCCCAAAGTGCTGAGATTACAGGCATGAGCCACCATGCCCGGCCCTGACATCATATTCTGATCTAGGACTCCCTTTCTCTCAACGTCCAGGCCGTGGACTTCCCCAGCAAGCCCTGACTCCCGGGCAGACTACGCCAACTCCACCGCCTAAGACTCCCTCCCCGGCACCACTGATTTACTTTCGAGCCCATTAACTAGCACGCCGGGGGGTCGAGGACTTCGTTTCCCAGCATGCTCAGGAACACGAACTCCATTCCCCAGAATGCTCTGCACCTCGGTCCTACTTAGGGTTTGAAACCCTCAGACGCACGATTTCTTCGCGGAACTTCATTTCCCAGCATCCCTCAGGAAAGAAAGCTTCCCTCCCAGCATGCTCTGGACGCCGGACTACATCTCCCAGCACGCTCTGGGCCGGCCGGCTCTCACCTGGGAAGGGTCCTTGCAGCTGCTGCAAATTCCCTAGAATTTTCTGGCTCAGTAGGTGGATAAGGCGTGTCACGACCTGGGGGCGTTGGAGGCCGGCATTTCAGTGAGACCTGGGAAGCGGCTGTCCAGGTCCCACCTCTCCCTCCTATGCCGGGGCTCCTGGGTGCCCGTTACCTGGGTCCCACCCCCGAGAGCCCCCCGCCCTCACTCTCTGGCTTCGGCCCCTCCCTCGACCCCGCCCCTCTGGAAGCCCCGCCCACACACTAGGCCCGGCCCCCAGCCCCACCCCTGGGGTCCCGCCTCCGCCTCTCTGCCCCGCCCACAACAGGCCGCACCTGCGGGTACCGGCGTTTGATGTGACCCAAGGTGCCCTCGGGAAGCTTGGCCAGCTCCGTGTCGCGCACCGCGTGCACCGTCGTGGCTCGCGGCTGCCGGGTCAGTGCCTCCACCTGGGGGGCCGCGTGCATGATTGGGGCTGCTTGGGTGGGGAATGAGGAGGCCGAAGATGGGTGGAAAGGGGGCTGTACTGCCCCATCTAGGGCTCCCCTGCAATGGGGGTGTAGGGAAGCAAGCCTCGCTCGCTACCCATTAGAGCTCTGGGGAGAGGGAGAGGGCAGGGATCCACGACAGGCGGAATCCCCTTTTCCGACGAAATGAGGTCTGGGCGGGGAGTGGACTGGGTGACATCAGAGGTCAGGAGCTGCATTCACCACTCCCTGGATTACCCGGGATGATGTGTGTGCGTTGTCGAGGGACTGGCCTGGAAAAGGCCAGAGGTCAGTGGGTGGGGGTCGCGCTCACCACGCCGATGAGGTCGCCGCGGCCGTACTCGCCCACCAGCTCCTTCTTGCCACTGCCTCGCTGGATCACGCTACGCAGCCGCCCATTGAGCACGATGTAAGTGCAGTCGGAGCGGTCGCCCTGCCTGAGTGGGCGTGGAGGTCAGCAAGGTCTGACCACCCCCAGGTCCCCACCCCTAGGCCGGGCCTGAGCAGCGCGGTGGGAGCTGCACCTGTACAGCGCGCGTCCCGCCTCCACTGCAGTCCAGTCGATGGCGAAGTCCATCTGGCGCACGAAGGGCGACATCCTGGCTGCCACCGTGTGCGCCGCACTCAGCACCACACTGGGTTGTGCGCGCATGATCCTGCAGGAACAGACTTGGGATGAAAGAGGAAGGCCCCAACACCGTCCTACACCGGCGCTGGGAGGCCAGATCTGGGGGCTCCCTTCTGCTCTTCCAGGAGTGAGGTTGAGGGATGGGGTTCTGGCCACTCCCACGGGTTGGGGTCCTCCGAGTGCCACCCACACTCCAACTTCGGGCTGTCATACTCATAGAAGTCGGACTTGGAAATCCGCAGGAAGGTGCAGTCGCGTTGGGCTCGCAGTGTGAAGATGAGAGGTTCGCCAGTGAGCACCGCCAGCTGCCCCACCAGTTCCCCGGGCTGCGCTACGAACAGGCACACGTCCTCCGCCTTGTCGATCATGCGCTGGTACACGTGCAGGCAGCCCCAGAGCACGAAGTGCAGGCTCACGTCCTGTGCGGGCAGGGGATGTGATGAACACAGAACCCGGACAGCGTGGACCCCAGCTCAGGTCAACATGCCCCCACAAGAAAAAATTAAAGAAGAAAGGAAGGGTTAAGAAAAATATGAAGGCGCAGGGCGCGGTGGCTCACGGCTGTAATCCCAGCGCTTTGGGAGGCCAGGCAGGGGGGATCACTTGAGGCCAGGAGTTCGGCACCAGCCTGGCCAACGTGGCGAAACCTGTCTCTACTAAAATAAAAAAATTAGTTGGGCGTCGTGGCACATGTCTGTAATTCCAGCTACTCAGGAAGCTGAGGCAAGAGAATTGCCTGAACCTGGAAGGCTGAGATTGCAGTGAGCTGAGATCATGCCATTGCACTCCAGCCTGGGCGACAGAGTGAGACACTGTCTTAAAAAAAAAAAAAAAGAAGAAGAAGAAGAAGGCCAGGCGCTGTGGCTCACGCCTGTAATCCCAGAACTTTGGGAGGCCGAGGCAGGTGGATCAAGAGGTCAGGAGATCGAGACCATCCTGGCTAATACGGTGAAACCCCGTCTCTACTGAAAATACAAAAAACTAGAAGGGCGCGGTGGCGGGTGCCTGTAGTCCCAGCTACTTGGGAGGCTGAGGCAGGAGAATGGCGTGAACCCGGGAGGCGGAGCTTGCAGTGAGCCGAGATCACGCCACTGCACTCCAGCGTGGGCGACAGAGCGAGACTCTGTCTCAAAAAAAAAAAAAAGAAAAAAGAAAAACATGAAGGAGAGAATAAAGACTTTGGATATAAGCACCATCTCTATATAAATATAAATACATATAAAAATATTTTTTAGCCGGGCGCGGTGGCTCACGCCTGTAATCCCAACACTTTGGGAGGCCTGAGGCAGGCGGATCACGAGGTCAGGAGATTGAGACCATCCTGGATAACACGGTGAAACCACGTCTCTACTAAAAGTACAAAAAATCAGCCGGGCGTGGTGGCGGGCGCCTGTAGTCCCAGCTACTTGGGAGTCTGAGGCAGGAGAATGGCGTGAACCCGGGAGGAGGAGCTTGCAGTGGGCCGAGATCGCGCCACTACACTCCAGCCTGGGCGACTGAGCGAGACTCCGTCTCAAAAAAAAAAAAAAAAAAGAAAAATTTTTTTACATAGATTATATATAGATAAGCAGCATCTCTCTCTCTATATATATATGTGTGTGTATATATATATGTTCCATATACCCAGGATTCAACCAACCTTGGATCTAAAATATTCAGGAAAAAAAAATTACACCTGCGCAGACCATTTACAGACTATTTTCCCCATTATTCCCTAAATAATACAGTATAATGACTATTTACATAGCATTTACATTGTATTAGGTATTATAAGTAATCTCGAGATGATTTAAAGCAAGCTTGTCCACCCTGCTGCCCACGGGCTGCATGTGGCCCAGGATGGCTTCGAATTTGGCCCAACACAAATTCATAAACTTTGTTAAAACATTATGAGATTTTTTTTTTTTTTTGCGATTTTTTTTTCTTTTAGCTCATCAGCTATCTTTAGTGGGTTTTTTTGGTTTGTTGGTTTTGAGACGGTGTCTTGCTCTGTCGCCCAGGCTGGAGTGCAGTGGTACAAACTCGGCTCACTGCAACCTCTGCCTCCAGAGTTCAAGTGATTCTCCTGCCTCA
Organism: Gorilla gorilla gorilla; assembly: GCF_029281585.2. Taxonomy (NCBI): domain Eukaryota; kingdom Metazoa; phylum Chordata; class Mammalia; order Primates; family Hominidae; genus Gorilla; species Gorilla gorilla. The sequence goes on along the minus strand of NC_073244.2, from coordinate 13,412,127 downwards.
GCCTCCCAAGTAGCTGAGATTAAAGGTGCCTGCCACACGCCCGGCTAATTTTTGTATTTTTAGTAGAGACGGGGTTTCACCATGTTGGCCAGGCTGGTCTTGAACTCCTGACCTCAGTGATCCAACCGCCTCAGCCTCTCAAAGTGCTGGGATTACAGGTGTGTGCCACTATGCCCAGCTATAACTGTTAGTGTATTTTATGTGTGGCCCAAGACAATTCTTCCAATGTGGCCCAGGGAAGCCAAAAGATTGGACACCCCTGATTTAAAGTATACTGAAGGGGCTGGGTGTGGTGGCCCACAATTGTAATCCCAGAACTTTGAGAGGCCTAGGTGTGAAGATCGCTTGAGCCCAGGAGTTCGAGACCAGCGTGGGCAACATAGTGAAACCCTGTCTCTACAAAAAAAAAAAAAAAAATTTTTTTTAAATTAGCCAGGCATGGTAGCATGTGTCTATAGTCCTGGCTACTCTGGAGGCTGAGGCAGGAGGATTGCTTGAGCCTAGATGTTTGAGGTTGCAGTGAGCTATGATAGCGTCACTACACTCCAGCCTAGGCTACGGTGCAAGACCCCGTCTCTAAAATAAATTAAAAGCCAAGTGCGGTGGCTCACGCCTGCAATCCCAGAAGTTTGGGAGGCCAAGGCAGAAGGATCGCTTGATAGTTTCAGCCCAGGAGTTGGAGACCAGCCTGGGCAACATAGTGAGACCCCCGTCTCTAAAAAAAATAAGAGTAAAATGGGCAAAAGATCTGAATAAAAACTTCTCCAAAGAAGATATACAAATGGCCAATAGGCACATAAAAAGCTGTTCAACGTCAAGTCATTAGAGAAATGCAAAGCAAAACCACAATGAGATACTACACTTCACACCCACAAAGATGGCTAGAATTACAAAGGGTTAGAGAGAATGTAGAGAGACTGGAATTCACATACACTGCCAGTGGAAATGTAAAGTGGTGCCGCTGCTTTGGAAAACAGTCTAGCAAAGAAACAAACAAACAAACAAACACACAGTGCTTAAAAAAATTAAAAATAGAGGCTGGCCATGGTGGCTCACATCTGTAATCCCAGCCCTTTGGGAAGCTGAGGCGGATGGATCACTTGAGGTCAGGAGTTCAAGACCAGCCTGACCAATATGGTGAAACCGTGTTTCTACTAAAAATACAAAAATTAGCTGGGCGTGGCAGCATGTGCCTATAATCCCAGCTACTTGGGAGGCTGAGACAGGATAATTGCTTGAACCTAGGAGGCAGAGGTTGCAGTGAGCTGAGATCGCGCCACTGCACTCCAGCCTGGGCGACATAGCGAAGACTCCCTCTTAAAAAAAAAAAAAAAAATTGAATTGGCTTATAACCCAGCAATTCAACTCCTAGGTATATACCCAAGAGAAATGAAAACATATGTCCAAGCACTTTGGGAGGCCAAGGTGGGAGGATCACTTGAGCCCAGGAGTTTAAGACCAGCCTGGGAAACATAGTGAGACCCCACCTTTAAAAAGATAAATAAAATATATGTCTACACAGAAGCCCTTACATAAGGCCGGGTGCAGTGGCTCATGCCTGTAATTCCAGCACTTTAGGAGGGTGAGGCAGGCGTATCATCTCAGGTCAGGAGTTCAAGACCATCCTGGCCAACATGGCGAAACCCTGTCTCTACTACCAATACAAAAATTAGATGGGCATGGCCAGGTGCAGTGGCTTATGCCTGCCTCAGCTTCCCGTGTAGCTGGGACTACAGGCATACGCCACCACGCCTGGCTAATTTTTTTTGTTTGTTTTTTGTAGAGACTGGGTTTTGCCATGTTCCCCAGGCTGGTCTCGAACTCCTGGACTCAAGAGATCCTCCCGCCGCGGCCTTCCAAAGTGCTGGGATTACAGGCGTGAGCCACTGTGCCCAGCCTAAAGTATATACTTTAAATGGGTAAATTGTATAGTACATGAATTATAGCTCAATAAAACCATTACACCCCCCCCGAAAATATTGTTTCACTTGAGGCCCACTGACTTCCTTTTTTATTTTTTAGAGATCAACCTATTTCTTCCCACCACACAACATTTGCACAAGCTCTTCTTTCTGCCTAGAATGACCTTTCCTCCCACCTGCACCCAGTTTGTTCCTCCCCCTCCTTCCTTCTTAGGTCATGCCCTTAAGAGGTGCCACCTTGTCTGAGCCAGACTTTGTAGTGCCAAGATCATCTCCTTTGTGACACTAAGCACTTAGGATTTTACAAGAATTTGTGTAATCCTTTGAGTCATGTCTCTCAGAATACGGTGGGCTGCCCAAGGGCAGGGACCACTAAGGGTTTTCCCTGCCCACTTTTTTTTTTTTTTTTTTGAGACAGGGTCTCACTCTGTTGCACAGGCTGGAGTGCAGGGGTGCGATCTCAGCTCACTGCAACCTGTCTCCTGGGTTCAAGTGATTCTCCTGCCTCAGGCTCCCGAGTAGCTGGGACTACAGGCGCCCGCCATCGTGCCTGACTAATTTTTGAATTTTTAGTAGAGATGGGGTTTCACCATGTTGGCCAGGATGGTCTCGAACTCCTGACCTCAGGTGATCCTCTCACCTCGGCCTCCCAAGGTGCTGGGATTACAGGCGTGAGCCACCACACCCGGCCCTTTTCCTGCCTCTTGTCCAGCCAGCAGCACACAGTTCGAGATGGGGCAAATGCTGGGTAAACACGTTTCTTTCTTCTTTGGGTAGCCTGACCAGCTAGAAACCTTCCTGTTCCATCCCTTTATAAATAAGGAACTGAAACTGCCCAGAAATGGAGAGATTCCTTCTTTATCCACCACACCAACCTGTCTGGTACCCAGTGAAGCTCCACCTGCCAAAACACTGCAGGGACCCCTGGGTGAGGCACAGTCCCAGGAGATATAAACACATGCTGGAACCTTCTAAGACAGAATTTCCAGACTGTGGCCAGGTGCCGTGGATCACGCCTGTAATCCCATCACTTTGGGAGGCTGAGGCGAGTGGATCACTTGAGGCCAGGAGTTTGAGACCAGCCTGGCCGACATGGTGAAACCCCATCTCTACTGAAACTACAAAAATTAGCCAGGCGTGGTGGCACGTGACTGTAGTCCCAGCTTCGAGGGAGGCTGAGGTGGGAGAATCACTTGAATCCGGGAGGCAGAGGTTGCAGTGAGCCAAGATCGCACCGCTGCGCTCTAGCCTGGGCGACAGAGCAAGACTCCGTCTCAAAAAAAAAAAAAAAAAAGGTTTCAAGGAGAAGCACAGGAGAGCACCAGGTCCCTAACAAAAGTCCTGCCAACACAGAGAAGCTCTGAGGGGCTGCAGACCAGTGTGGTACACTGACAGGCCAGGGCTGGGTTGTGGCCAGCAGTCTCCCAGATAAGCAGGGCCCAGGGGCCCCCAAAGAAGCCACAAGGTAACCTTACTTCCTCAGCTATTCTAAGAACAGCTGGCAAAAGCCTTGACTTCCTCTCCAGAAAAGAGCCCATCCCTGCCATGGGTGGTTCAAGGGGACAGCAGAGTCACTGGGTCAAGTGACACAGCAACACCCCAGCCGGCTAACAGTGGGACCACAGCTCCCACCCCACCCCAACCCTGCCCCAGGCTTCTCTCCCCCAAGCCTGGGGCAGAGCTGGGGTCCCAGTGCCTATGACAGCTCACTGTCACCTCAAGCCCCCGCTCCCTATAAGCTGCTGCTAAACCCCCTCCCTGACCGCTTGTCACTCTTGCAAACCCCACACTGTGGATAATGGACTGTATGGTTCCGGCCTGCTGCTCTGTACATTTGAGCATCCCTGATCTCTACCCATCAGGTGTCAGGAACAGCACCCTGTGAAATCCTAACAATCAAAAATGTCTCAGTAGGCTGGGCACAGTGGTTCATGCCTGTAATCCCAGCTCTTTGGGAGGCCGAGGCAGGCGGATCACCTGAGGTCAGGAGTTTGAGACCAGGCTGGCCAACATGGCAAAACCCCATCTCTACTAAAAATATAAAAATTAGCCAGGCGTGGTGGCACAACCCTGTAATCCCAGCTACTCGGGAGGCTGAGGCAGGAGAATTGCTTGAACCCAGGAGGCGGAGGTTGCAGTGAGCTGAGATTGTGCCACTGCACTCCAGCCTGGGTGACAACAGCAAGACTCTGTCTCAAAACAAAACAAAAAAAAGGCCGGGCACGGTGCCTCACGCCTGTAATCCCAGCACTTTGGAAGGCCGAGGCAGGCGGATCATGAGGTCAGGAGATCGAGACCACCCTGGCTAACACAGTGAAACCCCCTCTCTAGTAAAAATACAAAAAATTAGCCGGGCATGGTGGCGGGCGCCTGTAGTCCCAGCTACTCGGGAGGCTGAGGCAGGAGAATGGCGTGAACCCAGGAGGCAGAGCTTGCAGTGAGCGGAGATCGTGCCACTGCAGCACTCCAGCCTGGGTGACAGAGCGAGACTCCGTCTCAAAAAGAAAAAGTCTTACTGGGGTTCTGCGAACTAGGCATCTCTTCTTTATTACCTCATTCCACTGATGAGGAAGCAGAGAACTTTCTAGATCATTTGCCACACTCTGGGGGCAGAGTGTGGGTTTCAACTTTCCTCTTCTTCCTCCTCCTCCTCCTACCGAGGCCTCCTGACTTTCAGCTGGTAGTCGGGTCACTAACCCTTGATGGGCCTCAGTTTCCCCATATGGACAGTGGACAGAATGGTGGGATACATTTTCCTACACATCCTGGGTGCCGCCACAAGGCCCTGAAACCCCGCCCCAGGGCTGGTTCATGGCCTTCCGGGGCCAGATGGCGATTTGTAGCCATTTATTGAGCCCCTATCCTGGCAGCGGTCAGCACGAGAAGCAGACATGTTAGTGAATACTGCAGGATCAGAAGTTCAGAAAACAGAATTACAGGAAGAGCCAGGGCAGGCAGGAGAGATCTAGGAGTTGGGGTCCTAGGGCAAAAGGTTCAGGGGTCACAGGTGAAGGGTTGACAGGTCCAGAGGACATAGGGTGGGGTTAGGGGGTGGGGGTCACAGGACCCAAGGGTTAGAGGTTGGAAATGATAGGATGAGAGAGGTCTGCTTCTATGGGAGAAGGTGCTGGTCTTACAGTCAAAGGGCAGGGATCAGAGGTCACAGAAGTCATAGGGAATGATCTCAGGTGGCATGGTTACAGGTCAGGGGTCAGCCTCACCTGGTCTCCCTGGCGGGCAATGATGGTGCCGGCTTTGGCGTGGTGCAGCAAGACTCGGCTGTTCAGGAGGGAGGGGTCCTGGGGAGGTAGGGGGGTTGAGATGGGCGCAGCCAGGCCTCCCTTGCGCCCTGTGCCCAGCTCCCCTCGGCTGCCCACCTCAATCCGCATCAGCTTGGCCAGCTCCTGCTTTGCTGCCTCGAAGATGCTGCTGGTCTGGCGGCCCTGGTAGGGCCCGAAAGGGCAGCCACCAGTGGCCGACTCATCCTCACAGTAGCTGTATTCACAGGCACCTGCCGGCTGCTCACGAGGCTCCTGAGTGGGGGTCTGAGTGGGGCAGGCTTGTGACCTTCTGATGCTCCCTCCCAGCCACCTTCCCCTGCGGGCTCCACCACCGGCCAGGGTCCCAGGCCTTACCCGAGCGGGGGCTGCCAGGGACCCCCCGGAGGCCTCTTCCTGCAGGGACACGGAGATCCGGCCACGCTCATAGGCCATGTCGAAGTCGGAGCGGGGGCCACCCTGCAAGCCTGCAGGCGGGCAGGGGGGCAACAAAAACCATAAAGATGAGAGTAAGATTTTTAAAAAATGAGCCAGGTGTAGTGGTGCAGGCCTGTAGTTCCAGCTATTTGGGAGGCTGGGGCTGGAGGATCACTTGAGCATAGGAGTTCAAGGCTGCAGTGAGCTATGACGGCACCACTGCACTCTAGCCTGGGAGACAGGTCTCGAAAGAAAAGAAAAAGATGAGAGTAACCACAGTTGCAGTCTGAGACCAATGGATACCAATGTGCCATGGGCCACTGCTGTAGCAGACATGACTAATCAACGCCTGCACTCTCCCTCTGAATCCTTCTCAACACAGGTGGGAGAAGCACTACCTCAATGAGTATCTACAAAACAGTGCCTGGGGAAGTACTGGCAGTGTTCCCATTTCGCAGATTAAAACAATCAAGACAGGCAGGCGGTGGACCTGGATTCAAACCTGGAAGCTCCATGGCCCTCCCCGCAGACCCAGTGCTCCAAACCTGAGATGTCCCCTGGCATGGAGACGCAGCGGCTCAGCAGAGGGGCCGAGGGGGTTTCCAGGGATGTGGGCTTCACAGGGTCCCCTGGGGGAGACACATGTTCAGGCTCCTGCCCCTCAGAGCCACTAGGAGGATTAGCAGGTTGGGAGATAAGGAGATGCTGGGGACTGATGAACTAGTTAAAGCAGTTCCAATGGGCCCCTGGGGACGAGGCCAGAGCTTCCTCGGTACCAGATAGGAGTCAGACCTGGGTACCCTGCTATGGAGTCCCTGTGGGGCTGGACAAGGTCAGGTTGACTCTATGCAGAACTGAAAAAGGGGCTGGGGGCTGAGACGGGGCTTCCTGGGAGATTGGGCTCGGCTGGCCTCGGGTCCCTGGGTACCTGTAGGTCCAGGCAGCGGGGCCCCGGTGGGATCGGGTGGCCGGCCTGGGGTCTCCCTGGGCTCGTCTGTAGCTGAGGTGCTGACCATTCTCTTGGAACCCCGCACAGGGCTGGTGCGAGTTGGGAGGCCGGGGCTGGGGAACAGACGCAGGGGCTGGATCTCCTGGGGGCAGAGAACAGCTTGTGGCCTGTCCTGGGAGAGAGACCTCGCCCCCATCCCCCCTGTGCTCGCTCCCCGCCACCCACTCACGTGGCTGAAGAGCTCATTGGTCAGACCCAGGTAGTTGTGCAGTGCCAGGAAGGTGACTCGCTGCAGCCGCACCATGATGATCTGCAGGGCTCGAGGGGCGTGGCCATAAGATGGGGCGGGGTAAGGGGCAGGGCCAGATGGTGGGCCGGGCTAGTTCGCAGCGTAAGGGGTCGGGCGGGAACCAGGGAGAGACCCACAATCTGGGGAAATGGGGCGAGGCAGCTAAGGGAGGAGTCCGCGGCTGCGGACGTCTGGCTGCTCCAGGCCGATAACCACAGCTCCAGCAGCTGCTGGCTGCTGGGCCTCGGTCCCTTGGAGCCTGGAATGGGTGGGGGCCAGGGTGGGGTCCCTCAGGGGGTGACAGGAGGCGAAGGCCCACTGACCTGCACGACCCGCACCAAGCTCTCCGGGTACTTGGTGAAGACCGCGGAGAATGCTTCCACCGGCAGGCGCAGCACCGTGGAGTCCCGGGCCGCCCGGGCAGACACGGTCCGCTGGGGATGCTGGTGACCCTGGGGGAGGGGAGGGCGTGAAGAGAGACAAGGGCAGAGGCTGTGAGTCCCCCTCGCTACTCCCCTAATCCTTCCTGGCGCCAGTCCCGTGAGGGGCCATCGGCAGCATAAGGGATGAATCAGAGATTGGGGACCCAGTGATTTCCTTCAACCTAGTCCCTTGGGTGGGACCTTGCACCCCAGCCCCCCTGCCTCAGAAACTGGTCACTCACGGTGATGACATCCAGGATGCTGAGAAGGCTGTTGACGCTGTCCCCAGGAACCACTTCCTTCACCACACACTCCTTCCCGTCCTGAGACACAGGAGACCGTGGACCCTCAGTGGCCTCGCCCTGGTGACTGGCATGTCGCCCCCTCACCCATCCCAATGATCACTGACACTTCTCATCCCTTCTCAGGGGAACCCACCAACCCTTCCAACGAGCAGGCATCTCCCATCGTTCAATACTTGTAACTACTGAGCAACTACGCAGACCACCCCAAATGTCCTTGGTCTCCCGTTCCCCTGACTCCCGATGACGCATCTCCAAAGACCACCAGCTCTACAGACCAATGCCTGCTGCCCATCCCCACCACCCATCCTCCTGCAGCAGCCCCTGGGGAGGCCCACTCACAGGCCCTGGCAGACAGAGCTCCAGCAGCCCGTCCTGCACCACGTAGATGCTGGCATCTGGCTGGCCCGGCCGGAAGACGTAGTCACCCTGGCCCAGCCGCTGGAAGACCATGTGGCGGCACAGCTCCAGGAAGAGTGGCTTCTCGAAGTGGCCCAGCACCCTGTTGGACAGGCGGTGGGCGACAGAGGCTGGAGGTCAGGGTGGCCCCACGTCTGCAGCCCTCCACCCCCACCTGCACCCCAACACTGACCGGACATTCTTGAGCATATAAAGCACTTCGGAGGGCAGATGGGAGTTAGCCAGGTCGCCCTCGGTCAGGTCAGCTTCTAGCACTGCGGGTGGGGGCTCCTTCCGCTGCAGTGTGGGCGTCTCTTTCTGGATGCGCAGGATCCTGGTGGGAGGGGAGGGGTGCCGGGGGTGAGGGGGGCACGGAGAAGGCTCAGGCAAACCTAAGACCCCCACATACCCCTTTCCCCAGGGCTCATGTACAGCAAACTCTGGCCCGCTGGCCAAATCAGGCCAGCCACCTTTTTTTTTTTTTTTTTTTGAGACGGAGTTTTGCTCTTGTTTCCCAGGCTGGAGTGCAATGGTGCGATCTCGGCTCACTGCAACCCCCACCTCCTGGGTTCAAGCGATTCTCCTGCCTCAGCCTCCCTAGTAGCTGGGATTACAGGCATGTGCCACCACGCCCAGCTAATTTTGCATTTTTAGTAGAGACGGGGTTTCTCCATGTTGGTCAGGCTGGTCTCGAACTCCTGACCTCAGGTGATCCGCCCGACTCGGCCTCCCAAAGGCTGGGATTACAGGTATGAGCCACTGTGCCCTGCCTCAGGAGTCTCGCTCTTTTACCCAGGCTGGAGTGCAGTGGCGAAATCTCGGCCCACTGCAACCTCCACCTCCCAGGCTGAAGCGATTCTCCTGCCTCAGCCTCCCAAGTAGTTGGGACTACAGGTGGGTGCCACCACGCCCAGCTAATTTTTTGTGTTTTTAGTAGAGATGAGGTTTCCCCATGTTGGCCAGGCTGGTCTCAAACTCCTGAACTCAAGTGATCCTCCTGCCTCAGCCTCCCAAAGTGCTAGGATTACAGGCGTGAGCCACTGCACCCGGCTGGCCACATTTATTTTTGTAAATAAAGTTTTATTGGTACAAAGCCACATTCATGTATTTGCATATCATTATGGCTGCTCCCATGCAGCAGAGTTGAAGAGTTGCAATGGGGACCATATGTGGCCAGCAAAGCCTGAAACATTTACTATCTGGCCCTTTATGGAAAAACCCTATGACCCCAGACCTAAAGTTCTCTGAGATGGCCCCTCCACTAGGCATAGGCCCCTGAGCTGAACCCTTTAGGAAGGCAGACCCCTGACATAGCTTCCAAGATAAGGGTAGGCCCAGAAATGGTACCTGTGTTTATCATGGGGGTCCTGAAACGGTCCTTCCAGTAGTCACAGAGTAGATTCCTGAGATAGTCCCCTTAACGTGAGTATGCCTTTGACATAGCTTCCAATATATGAGAAGACCACAGATACAGCCTCTCTGCTCTACGTAAACATTCCTGAGATACACCTTCCTCCCAGTCTCAGAGAACCTTGAGACAGCTCCTCTGGCAGCCACAGAGGTCCCTGAAGTAGCCCTCATTATAAGTGGAGAATCCAGAGATAGCCCCTCTGCTAATCGTGGACCTGGGAGAGCCCTTCCCCACAAGTCACAGTGATTGCTGAGAAAGACCCTCCGCTGGCAAAAGATCCCTGAGATAGACCTTGGAGGATGGGACCCTGAGTTAAACTCAGTGAAATCAAGAAATTCAGATATAATTCCTTTTTTGGCTGGGCGTGGTGGCTCATGCCTGTAATACCAGCACTTTGGGAGGCCAAGGCGGGAGGATTGCTTGAGGCCAGGAGTTCAAGACTAGCCCAGGCAACACAGTGAGACTCCCATCTCTACAAAAAAATTTAAAAATTAGCCAGGCATGGTGGTGCATGCCCATGGTCTCAGCTACTTAAGAGGCTTAGGCAGGAGAGATCTCTTGAGCCCAGGAGGTAAAGGCTGCAGTGAGCTGTGATTGTGCCACTGCACTCTAGCCTCAACAACAAAGTGTGATCCTGTCTCCAAAATAATAATAATAATTATAATTGTTATTATTACTCCTTTTTTGATCAGGGAGATCTTGGGCTAACTCTTCCCTAGGTCACAGAAAGCTCAGACAGCCCTCTGACAATCATGAAGATATCAGGGTAGTCCCTTAAGAGTGTGCAAACACTACAGACAGCTCCTGTGATATGGAGAAACCTGAGGTATAGACCCTCAACTGATCATGGGGAACTTTGAGATAGTCCTTCTACTCAACTCACAGAAAGCCCTGCCATTGGCCGGGCTCAGTCGCTCATGCCTGTAATCCCAGCACTTTAGGAGGCCGAGGCAGACGGATCACAAGGTCAAGAGATCGAGACCATCCTGGCCAACATGGTGAAACCCCGTCTCTACTAAAAATGCAAAAATTAGCTGGGCATGGTGGTGTGAGCCTGTAGTCCCAGCTACTCGGGAGGCTGAGGCAGGAGAATCTTTTGAACCGAGGAGGTGGAGGTTGCAGCGAGCCGAGATCGTGCCAGTGCACTCTAGCCTAGCGACAGAGCAAGACTCCATCTCAAAAACAAACAAACAAACAAAAAAGAAAGGCCTGCTATTGCAGGACTATTGATCATGGAGAGCCCTGCCCTGGTGTGAAGAAACCCTTGAGGCAGACCTCCAGGTAGACTCCATGATGCACGGGGATCCCAGAGCCAGCACCCAACTTGCAAAGAGAGTTGGAGAGCCTTTCTTGCAGACCTTGCTGCCAACAGGGATCTCTGATGCATCCTTCCTATATTTCTAGTGCAAGAAAATTCATAAGATAGCCCCTAGGGAACAGAAACTCCTGAGACAGCCTCCTTAGTGTGGGAAGAACTCCAAGGTCCATAACATAGGAAAGATGCCTTCTGATGTACAGAGATGCCTGAGATAACCCCTGGAGAAGAGAGGCTGGAGGCTGGAGATAGCCCTTTTAGGAGATCATAGAAACACAATTACCTCAGTGAGGTACCCTGGAAGAAAACCACTCATGTGAGGAGACTCATGAAATAACCTACATGGAGACCCCTGACGTAGACCCCCCCACTAAATATATGGCAAGACCTCTGAGATATTGACTTGGGAACAAATAGCTCAGATACTCCAGTGGAAGGAGAAGGTCACTGAGGTAGCCCTCAGGGAGGAGATACCCTAGAGACAGCATGTCTGGTGTGGAAGAGCTCTGAGAGGAGAGTCCAGAGATGTGTCTCTGAAACAGGAAGACTTTCTTCTTCTTTTTTTTTTTTTTTTTTTGAGACAGAGTCTCACTCTATTGCCCAGGCTGGAGTGCAGTGGCATGATCTCAGCTCACTGCAACCTCCACCTCCCAGATTCAAGTGATTCTCCTGTCTCATCCTTCTGAGTAGCTGGGATTACAGGCCCATGCCACCACGCCCAGCTAATTTTTGTATTTTTAGTACAGATGAGGTTTTGCCATGTTGGCCAGGCTGGTCTCAAACTCCTGACCTCAGGTGATCTGCCCGCCTCAGTCTCCCAAAGTGCTGGGAATTACAGGCATGAGCCACAGCGCCCAGCCAATATGGGAAGACTTGCACAACACTTTGGTGTAGGTTGATTACTCAAAAGGCCCCTGAGATAACCCCTAATACCAGGTCACACCCAGCACAGCCTTACTTCTTGGCAATGTTGAGCATCTTCAGTTTCTTCTTCATGCGTGGCCGCGAAGTGGTGGAGACAGAGGTATCCACGAGGGAGGATGTGGATTGTGACACCTGGGAGAATGAAGGCGGAGATGGGTCAATTGCTAATTCAGACCTTGGAGAAGAGGCAGACGGATCCAGGGGGTCTCCATCAAGGAAGAAGCGGTGGCGGACACTAAGAAGTGTAAATAGGGAAGGGGCGCGGCCTCTGTGTGGTCAGGGCGGACCCCAGGGGTCCCGGACTCACCTTCCGCATAATCTTCCGGCCATAGAAGAGCACTTTGTCCCTCTTCCGGAACCGATACCGGGGGCCATCCGGGGCTGGGGTTTCTGGGGATAGGTGGGGACAGGGGCACTCCGAGCTCTGTGCAGACTCCACCCTGCCAGAGCTGGGGTACCGCGAACAGACGCCAGCAAATCCCCATCTCTGCCGCCTCGGGACCCGGGCATTTGGGCCCCCCACCATACAGCCTCCCAAGAGGGGCCCCTCGGGTGCTCACTTGGCACTCGCAGCCTCCGCACCACCAGGAGGATGAGCACGGCCGTGACCACCACCGCCACTCCGGCCCCGATCATCACGCCCAGCACCTGAGGGACGAACGGCACTGGCTGCGCACCGCAAATCCGTCCCGCCGAGTCTTCCCCGGGCGCCAGGACGTCCTGGAAACCATCCCTCTCCGCCACCTTCGCCCCCGAGGAGTTCGTAGCCAGCCCGTGACTCGATGTCCCCATCTGCAGAATGGGCCAGTGCTGCTCCCTCCCCGGGGGCGCGACTCTTCCCTGAGGCCCGGCGGCCTGCAGTGCATGCCGGGAAACGTAGTTCCGCCCGAGCGGACGCAGCGTGTTATCGCCAGACCACGTAATGCGCGCTGAGCACGCCGGGAGTTGTAGTCCTCGTGGCGCCCCATGCCGGCACCTATCCGGTCCCCGCCCCACCCCTTACCATTCCAGTTTGCAGCGGAGCCTCCATCGGTTGATTCCAGCTGGACGGCTGATCTGGTAGCCCGGAGTCCTGGGAAATCAAGGAGTCGAAGGAACCCGTGCAAGTCGTCAATCTGGGCCCACCTCTCCCCTGCCTCAAGCCCTGCCCCCAGCTCAAGCCCCGCCCTCTGGGGTGGCGGGGGAAGCGTCTCCAGCTGCCAGGGGCGCGGCTAGAGGGGCGCTGCGGGACTAAGGGATGGAGCAAACCGACCTCCCGGCCCTGGCCAGGAGGTGAGGCGGGTCCCCGGCTTCCTGCTCCCTTCGCCTACGCGTAGGGCCTACCAGACGCCCAGCCTGTCCAACCCCACCCCGGGGCCAAAGGCCGACCTGGCACCCACTGTCAGCAGCCTGCAGGCAGGTCCCCACAGGGCACGGTCCCCTGCACCTGGTGACTTCCTCCCGGGTCACTGCCCTCTGCGGGGTTGATCAAGCCTGACCACCCCACCCCCCAGGCCGCACCCCCTACTCCGTCGAAGACTGGATGCCCCACCCCAGGAAAACGGGCCCGCAAACCGTGGGGTCCGGGAGTGGGCACCTAGATACTCGGCTCCCGACCCAAGCCTGCCCCGGGGAAGACCCAGGAGCTGGGAGGCACGGGAGTACTGCCGGGGCATCCGCGGAAGGCGTCTGATACCCACGTTTCAGAAGAGTCCTGGGATGCTTGGGGTGGCGTGGGCTTGCAAGGCGCTGCTGGTTTTTGCCGGGGATTTACTATCACGTAGTAGTGAAGTTATGGGGGCTGTGTGGTACAGAGCATCACTGGGACTCCGGGACCGATGGTGGCGCCATTGCTGGGAGGCGTAACCAGAGACGCTGGGATTAGTGGGTGGGGATGCGGGGTCACTGGAAAGTTACTGAGATTCTGAGGATTACAATACTACTGCTGGGAAAACCAGGAGGTGGGTGGGCACATTCCTGGGGTGCTTATGAGAGCGGGCCTGGGGAGGGCGTCCGGGCTCCTTGGAAGATACTGACAGATGCTGGAATATTACTGGAATTTTTCTGCGAAGCTGAGGATGTTTCTGACATCGCTAGAGTATTAATGGAAATTCGGGAGCCGGGAGATAGGATCCCGGAGACTGCGAGTCGTTACTTGGAAAATTCCTGGGTGGCCGGTCCTCTTCCACCTCAGGGCACAGCTGGCTACCGGTGTGGAAACACCTGCCGAGACGTGGGGGGTATGGGAACATCAGAAAGTCTAGAGTTAACAGGAATCGGAGGACAGATCGTGGGAAAGCGGAGGCTCGCTAACGACCCTCGAAGGGACACCCCTGCGAGGCTAACGGAAACCCAGACTCACCCAGGGGCCGCAGCCGGGGTCCACTCCGCGCCAACACCGCTAGCGTTCCGCCCGGCTCCGCAGGCGCGGCCCCTTTAAATTATTCACTCCTAGTCGCACCGCAGTCCCTCCCGACCCTCCCACCCCCGCTCCCCGCGCCATGCTTGGAAGGCCGACTGAGGCCGCCATGCTGAGTGTGGCCGCGCCTTAAAGGGCCTCACACCGCTTAACGCAAGGACTGCTCCTCGCGCTAAAAATGAAAACGACACATTTATTTTCCCTTTTATTCAACACCCTCCCCACCCTGTCTCCCCGCCCCCAAGGGTCCGACACGAAAGGTCCAGGCCCTCCTCGGGCGCGACAGGGAGCCGATCCTTAAAAGCAAACCCTAAAAATAAATAAGCGGGGTCGGGGACGGGGGTCTCTGCAGTCCAGGGCCTACGGTCCAACGGCAGTCAGGTCGAATCAATTCACCAGCAGCGAATGCTCCTCCGAGGGGTCCCTGGAGGAAGGAAGCAGGGAAGAGGGGCGTCAGTTTTCTCTGGCTCGCTCCCCTTTCCCCATTCCCTAACCTCCAATCTGAATGTGCCAGACCCGGGACTCGAACCTTCCGCAGCAGCAGAGAAGGCTGCAGGCCGAGCCGCTCCCGCGGCGGAACTTGCCGGAGGTGGGGCTGTCCTGGCACTGTGCGATATAGGCCTGCAGCTCGCTCTCCTCTGCGCCTGCGCCGCCGGGATGCTGGGGAGAGAAGCCGGGAGGCTCAGCCTGAAAGTGGCTCCCAACCTCCAAGGCCCTTGAAGTCCGCCCTCCCCTCCAGCCATATGTGCATCGCTTCCCACCTCCGGGCCTTTGCACTTGCTGGGCCTGCTCCACCCGTTGTTCCATAGTTTGCTTGCACAGAGGGACCTACCCTGACCCCTGAACGTGGATACAAGCTGTGTCTTTGCCAGTCTGTGTCTTTGCCTTCTGCTGTAGGTCCAGCACCTACAGACCTAGAGCCAGGGCTGACATGACCTCGATGCTCAGAAACCATCTATTGAGTGAGCTGGATGCACGCTGAGCACAGCAGTGGGAGCAGGGCCTGAGTCTGCCCACCTGAGTGGATGCATGTGTGTGATGTCTACGTGCTAAGGCAAGACAGGAAGTAGTTCCAAGGGCCTGAGTCAATGTGTCTGTGGGACAGCTGAATCCATGCATGGGGAAAAGGGGGTGTACCCATCTGCCGGTGACATTGGATGTGGCAGAGTCCCAGCCAAGGCTTCCTTCCTCTCACTCGGCCTCATGGAGGGGCCATCTTTTCTCCAAGTTTTTTCAGGCTACTAGACCTTTGTTTTAACTATTCCTTCCCCTCGGTGCACTGCCCCTGGGCTCCCATCTCTTCAGTCTAGAGGCGATGGAAGTATTCAATATCTATGCTGTCTAATATGGCAGCCACCAGCCACACTGGCTTTTGAGCACTGGATACAGGATGGTGCAAGTCAGGGGCTAAATTTGCAATTGTACTTCATTTGAATTAAAATTTTTAAAAAATTGTTGTTTTGTCTTTGAAGCAGAGTCTCGTTCTGTCGCCCACGTTGGAGTGCAGTGGCTTGATCTCGGCTCACTGCAACCTCTACTTCCCAGGTTCAAGCAATTCTACTGCCTCAGCCTCCGGAGTAGCTGGGATTACAGGTGCCTGCGACCACGTCCGGCTAATTTTTTGTATTTTTAGTAGAGATGGGGTTTTGCCATGTTGGCCAGGCTGGTCTCGAACTCCTAACCTCAGGTGATCCACCCCCCCCCCACCCCGGGCCGCCCACCGGCCTCCCAAAGGGCTGGGATTACAGGTGTGAGTCACCGTGCCCAGCCGGAATTAAAATCAAAATTTAAATAGCTGCATAGGGCTAGAGACTAGGGATGGATAGAACATTCTAGAAGCTCTCCTGGATCTACTGTCACACCAATCTAAAGCAGGGGTCCCTCTGCAACCTTCCACTCTTCCTTCATACCTGTTACAAGTAGGTCATTGGTCATGGGATGTCTGTTCCTGTGCCATCCTTGCCCACAGGCCTTGGACGGATCATGCACACCTGATTTTCCTCCATGCCCAGAACCCAGCACAGATCTTGGCCCTTAGATATATCTGCTGAAAGAATCCTATCTACCTGCCACTTCCGCATCCTGCTGTGTCCCCTGACCCTTGCAGCTTGCAGGGAAACTACTGTTCCCAGCCACCCTACTAAACTGAGGACAGAGGGGTTAGGAGCATGGCTTCTGGAATCAGACAGCCCTGGGTTGAGCCCAGTTTTACTGCTCAGAAGCTAACCTGGGCCGGGAACAGTGGCTCACGCCCGTAATCCCAGCACTTTGGGAGGCTGAGGTGGGCGGATCACAAGGTCACGAGTTTGAGACCAGCCTGGTCAACATGGTGAAACCCCATCTCTACTAAAAATACAAAAATTAGCCAGGCATGGTGGCGTGTGCCTATAATCCCAGCTACTCAGGAGGCTGAGGCAGGAGAATCGCTTGAACCCGGGAGGCAGAGGTTGCAGTGAGCTGAGATTGCACCACTGCACTCCAGCCTGGGTGACACAGCGAGACTCCGTCTCAAAAAATAAATAAATAAATAAAGAAGCTAACCTTGGGCAGGGTCAGAGGGAGTCGGGGGCATGTCTGGGGGCTGGGGTCAGGGTGGGGTTTTTAGGGGTCCGCCATAGGAATGGGGCCAGCTGAGGGTCACCATGTTAATGGCAACGTCCCAGGGTCAGTGACAAGGTCATTGAAACTGTATGACTTAGCTGGGTTCAGTGGCTCATGCCTGTAATCCCAGCACCTTGGGAGGCCAAGGCGGGTGGATCACCTGAGGTCGGGAGTTCGAGACCAGCCTGGCCAACGTGGTGAAACCCCATCTCTAGTAAAAATACAAAAATTAGCCAGGTGTGGTGGCACGTGCAAGTAATCCCAGCTACTCAGGAGGCTGAGGCACAAGAATCGCTTCAACTCAGAAGGTGGAGGTTGCAGTGAGCCGAGATCATGCCATTGCACTCCAGCCTGGGCCACAGGGTAAGATTCCATTTCAAAAAATAATAATAATAATAGGCTGGGTGTGGTGGCTTACGCCTGTAATCCCAGCACTTTGGGAGGCCAAAGTGGGAGGATCACTTGACCTCAGGAGTTTGAAACCAGCCTGGGTAACACAGTGAGACCCTTATCTCTAATAAAATAAAGAATAATACTTTAATAATAAAATAAAATAGGCCGGGCGTGGTGGCTCACGCCTGTAATCCCAGCACTTTGGGAGGCCAAGGCAGTAGATCTCCTGAGGTCAGGAGTTTGAGACCAGCCTGACCAATGCGGTGAAATGCCATCTCTACTAAAAATACAAAAATTAGCTGGACGTGGTGGCGTGTGCCTGTAGTCCCAGCTACTCAGGAGGCTGAGACAGAATTGCTTGAACCCGGGAGGTGGAGGTTGCGGTGAGTCAAGATCGCACCACTGCACTCCACCCTGGGTGACAGAGCAAGACTCCATCTCAAATAAACAAATAAATAAATAAACTCTATGACTCGGTTGCCCTGTTGGCAAAGACCGACTCAGGCCCCCTCCTGGCCCAAACCCACCTTGACATCCCCCTGCGCCCCCCAATTCCGAACCACCCTCTTTTTGGTTTCAGAGTCTCCCATATTCTCTCCTGGGGTCTTCTCTGTTCACCCTGCGGTGTCCCCAAGACCCCCTCATGGCAGACTCCAGGGCACCCAGAGCCCGAGCTCGGGGCTGGGTGCATGCGGCTGACCTTGATGGTGTCGTAGGCGCCCGTGATGAGCGCGATGAAGAGGCTGAGCACCATGTAGATGAAGAGGCTGATGAAGGAGTACAGGTAGAGCTGGGAGAAGAGCCACACCAGGCTGCTGCGGCCCTGCTGCGCCTGCATGGCGGCGAACGTCACGAACATGTCGTCCCCGTTGATGAGCGAGAACAGGCACTCAGACACCATGGAGAGCGAGCGGAACTGCCAGAGGGGCGGCGGGGTCAGAGGGAGCCAAGGCATGGCCAGGAACCGGGGGCTGGGGTCAGGCTGGGGTCCCATGTAAATGGCTAGGAGCTGGCGGCTGGGGTCAGGCTGGGGTCCCACATGAATGGCCGGGTCCTGGGCTGGGGTCACCATGTGAATGGTCGGGTTCCAGGCTGGGGCCCCTGTGAATGGCCGGGTCCCAGGCTGGGGTCCCACATGAATGGCCGGGACCCAGGCTGGGGTCCCACGTGAATGGCCGGGTCCCAGGCTGGGGTCACTATGTGAATGGTCAGGTCCCAGGCTGGGGTCCCATGTGAATGGCCGGGACCACGGGTCAGTGACAGGGTCACAGGGCCGACCTAGGGTCTGGGTAGATAGAGCAGGAGGGGAGTAATCCAGGTCGAAATAGGGTCATCAACAACTGTGACAACAATAACGGCACAGGGTCAGTGTCAGGGTCACCAGGGACCACAGGGGACAGTGGACAGACTCCCAGCAGTCACCAAGGGGTCACCTGGGGGTCACAGTGTCAATGACAAGGTCACAGGGTCAATGTCAGGGACATCAGGGGTTAGATGTACCTTCACATGATAGGGCCCCAGCACGATCCAGCCACAGAAGCAGTAGCCCAGGTAGATGACAGCCACGCAGCAGCAGAAGCGCATGACGCTGGGCAGGGCCACCCGCAGTGTGGCGATGAGGATCTGGGTTGGGGCAGAGGGAGCCTCGTTGAGGGTGTGGCCACAACTCAGGTCAGCTGTGGGCACCCAGATGGGGGTGGGAGGGGCGGGGCCTTGCCGAGGGCACAGCCGGTGTGGCCATGGGAGCCAGTGGGTGCCTAGAGGGGGCGTGGCCATGTCTGAGGGGGTCCGAGGGCAACGCACGACTAGACTCAGCTGGGAGGGCACAAAGGAGCAGGCTCCCGGGGCCCCGCGCAGGTGCAGTGACAGATGTATCTGGTGTGGGCAGGTAGGAGGAGGAGGCTTGCAAGGGGCCGTTGGCCGGGGCTGGTGAGGGCTGAGTGTGTAGGGATTTATTTGGAGGGTGTGGAGTAACCATGCGGAAGGCCCAGCCGCGTGCGCAAAACTCACATTGTAGTTGTGGAAGAAGGTCAGGTAGCGGATCACGCCCACCCACACCAGCAGCGTCGAGGTGCCCAGGAGGATGCTGCAGACGTCGTAGCTCGCCAAGTTCTGCGGGTGGGAGCTGCGTCAACCTATCTGGCCCAGCCCTTCCTTTGGGGGCCTGGGGGAGGATATGGCACCGGATAGGCACTGACAGCAGGGATGGGACCTGGGGCCCAGGGTGTTGGCAGGACGCACCTTGGCCTCGATGCCGATCTTCATGATGGTGCCCGAGATGGTGAGCACATCGCTGGTGACGAGCAGGATGTACCAGCCATTGACAAATTCCAGCCGCTCCCACAGGCTGATGACCCGTCCCCGCTGCCGCCACATGAACCCCACAAACTCCTGCAGAAGGCAGGCGGGGTGAGGGCCTGACCAGGCACAGGACCCTCAAAGCCCTGGCTTTTATCGCCCCAGGGCCAGGCGGGGAGGACACCGGCAAACATGACGCAGAAGCCTCACGTTCTGCAGCAGGAAGCCTCGAAGGAGTGAGCGGGCGCAGAGGAGGAAGGACAGGGAGCAGGTGAGGATGACCACCACGTCAAACAGGAGCCGGAAGCTGTTGTCTCCTGCGAGGAGGGCAGAGCGGGTAGGGCCAAGGATGGCATAGAGCCTTGAGAGGCTAGCGTTGGTGCCAGGCCAGGGTGGAGACCTAGGGGGCTGCACGGCTGGTTTTGGTTGGTCAGTGGGCTCAGGGCTTGCTTGGGGTGAGTCAAGAACCCCGGTCAGTGCTGGTCTGGGGCTTGGGGGATCTCAGCACAGGACGGGGTCCCTGGTCTGTGCTGATCTGAGGCTCAGCGGATTCCTGGGGAGGTCACGGCCCTTAGGCAGCGCTGATCTGGGGCTTGGGGAATCCCAGGACAGGCCAGGGCCCCTGGTCAGCGCTGGTCTGGGGCTCAGGGGCTCACCGTGCCGGAAGACACTGGGGTGCTTACACTCCTGGATGCGGGCCTGGGTCTCCAGGCTGATGGGGATCCGCCCACTGTGTGCTTTGTTGTCAAACGTGATCTGTGGGGGCCAGTTGGGGGCAGAGTAAACCTTGGCAGCCCCAAGCCCCAAGGTCCACATGACAGGTGGCCTGACAGACCCCGGGCTCCCTCCCTCATCACCCGCACGCTTGCCCTTGGCCAGTGCTCCCAAGACACTCCCTGACCAGGTCCCTGCCCTGGAACTCAGGAGCCCTGTGGGTTCCCGGGGGGCCTCACCAGGATGCTGAAGGTATAGCAGTCCGGGATCTCATTATTGATGAGGCTCTGGAGGTTAATGGTCTTCAGCCGGAAGTGGATGGTGACATTGACCAGCCTAGGCAGGAGGCTCGGGTGAGGGTCAGGGGCGTCTTCGGGTCCCTTCCGGCCCCAAGTGCCAGCGTCCCCTGCCACGTGCTGACTCTGCAGCTGGCAGGGGAAGTGCTCACCCAGCAGGCACCAGTGCGGGCGGGGGGGCCCTGTCCCCACCTTAGGGAAGTAGTTGCTGGGGTGAGAGTGCCTAGTGTGCTGCCTCCCCCACCCTGGGCCCCCCTCGAGTGAGCAGGCAGTACTTGTGGAATTTGAGCGTGAGGTTCTTATAACTGGAGCTGCTTTCCAAGAGGGTGAGATCGTCGCTGGGGGGCGGAGAGGGCCGCTCGGGGGGATCCACCTGGATGCAGTCTAAGGACAGGGAGTCAGGGAAGGGCCTCAGGGGGCCGGGGAGGCCAGGCTGGTCTCCCCAGAGTCCCCAGTGGCCATCTTCCCTGTGCTTCCCCAGGGTTGGGTCATTCCTACAGGCCTGGCACTCTGTGGGCCTGCGGATGTTTTACTGAATGAGCCATATTAAAATATAACATCTGGTGCTTTCTACGTGGCAAGAGTCACACTCATACTTGTTTTTTTTTTTTTTCTTTTTTTTTTTTTGAGACAGGGTCTCACTCTGTCACCCAGGGTGGAGTGCAGCGGCGTGGTCATAGCTTACTGCAGCCTCAACCTCCCGGACTCAAGCCATCCTCCTGCCTCAGCCTCCTGAGTAGCTGGGACCACAGGGGCACGCCACCACGCCCAGCTAATTTGTTTGTGCGTAGAGACAAGGTCTTCCTACGTGGCCCAGGCTGGTCTCAAACTTCTGGCCTCAAGCAATCCTCCCTCCTCAGCCTCCCAAAATGCTGGTACTATAGGCGTGAGCCACTGTGCCCAGCCACAGCTGTTGATTTTAATCCCAGCAGCTCAGGCTCCCAACAGCGAAGCCTCGTCCTGCCCACTCACCAGTAACCACCATCGGATCAATGTCAAATGTGTCATTGGCCGGGTCCACGTGGCCTCGGTGGTAGTACCGCTGGCAGAGAGCAAGCCCTGAGCCATTGGTCCAAGGGTCACCCCCACCACGGACATACGCATACCGGCCCAGTGACACGTCAGGCAACGCCAGGTACTGTGGGCAGAGAAGGGGAGGGCCTGTGAGTCCGGCCCGCTCTCTGCAGCCCACCCACCTGCACCTGCCCGCCCACCAGCACCTGCCCGCCCAACTGCACCTGCCCGCCCAACTGCACCTGCCCGCCCACCAGCACCTGGTCCACAGCATGGAAGATGGCCTGGTACAGCTGCTCCCGCGTGTAGGCTGCGAAGGTGTCATCCGCTCCGTCCGAGTAGCCCAGCAGGAAGAGGTGTCGGAAGGCGATGGTGTTCTCTTCCCGGAATGTCACAGCCAGCTGATTACTGAGCCCAAACAGGATGAGCTGGGGAGAGGGTAGTAGAGGTTGGCATGGCTAGGATGGGGGTTGGGGTGTATCTCCCTCAGGGCCCAAGCCCTGGAAGAGGACAGGGAGGGCCCTGCAGATGTCCACTGGGGTGGGGCAGGGCCCTGCTAACTTGGGCCACAAACACGGATTTCACTTGTGCATTTCTTTGCTTTAATTTCACCCCACCTCCTGGCGTAAGCTCCATGCCACGCCCACCACTGTGTCCTCCCCCATACAACACAAGGTGGGGACTCATCTATCTCACTGCAGGGACTAATGTTCATTAAATGTTTACTGGATGTCCGATTCTGTGTTAAACCCAAACTTTCAGGGTAAGTACCATGACTGGGTCCCTTTTCTTTTCTTTTTTGTTTGAGACAGAGTCTCACTCTGTTGCCCAAGTTGGAGTGCCATGGTATGATCTCAGCTCACTACAACCTCCACCTCCTGGGTTCAAGCAATTCTCCTGTCTCAGCCTCCTGAGTAGCTGAGTTACAGGCACCTGCCACCACACCCAGCTAATTTTTGTATTTTTAGTAGAGACGGGGTTTTGCAATGTTGGCCAGGCTGGTCTCAAACTCCTGGCCTCAAATGATCCACCCAACTCAGCCTCCCAAAGTGCTGGCATTACAGGCTGGAGCCACCATGCCTGGACAATTGGGTCCCTTTTCAGAGGGAAAATTAGAGGCATGGTGACATGCTAAAGTCAGCCCAAAACATGAAGTAAGTACTTAGGGCAGTGGCTGGGTCTGATTCATCTTGGGGTTCCCAGAGCCCAGCACAGGGTCTGGCATAGGGGAGGGAGAGCTAACTGTGCAGCCATTGGGTCAACATGGTGTCAGACTGCCTGGGTTCAAATCCCAGCTCCCAATGTTCTATTGCTGTGTGACTTTGGGCAAGTCTCCTAACCTCTCAGAGCCTCAGAGTCAGCTTTTTTTTTTTTTTTTTTTTTTTGAGACAGTCTTGCTCTGTTGCCCAGGCTGGAGTGCAGTGGCATGATTTCAGCTCACGGCAACCTCTGCCTCCCAATTCAAGCGATTCTCCTGCCTTAGCCTCCCAAGTAGCTGGGATTACAGGCACCCGCACGGCTAATTTTTTTGTATTTTTAGTAGAGATGGGGTTTCACCATGCTGGCCAGACTGGTCTTGAACTCCCAGCCTCAAGGGATCCATCGGCCTCGGCCTCCCAAAGTGCTGCTTTAAGACTCTCTTCAAGGAGCACAGCAGCCACAGGTGGCCTTCGGCTGGGGCCCCTGCTTGGCTGGCCTCACCTGCACCGTGACCACCAGGATCTTGACCACTTGCAGCATCAGCTTGCAGGGCTTGCGGCCCTTGGCTCGAAACTTGTCGCAGGGACTCATGAAAAAGTATTTGAGACGACGGCGAAGGTCTTCCTCTTCTGGGGGTGTCGGAGGGGCTGGCGAAGGCCCCGCCTGGGTCCCATACCTGGGGTTGGGGGTCAGAAGCCGCTCGGTCTCTGTGGGAACAGGAGAGGGCACTGGGGTGAGGCCTGGGCAACTCCCCTTTTCCCCTTTCTCCAACCAGGAAGGCAGCACACGCCCTATCTTCATGTCCCCATGCTCCTGCCAAGGAAGAGCTCTGAGAGGTCCAAAGAAAACAGGAAAATGTGACATTGTAGGTATCTATGCACCCGTCCTGCTCAGAGGTTATGAGTTCGGGTTCGGGAGGTGCAGGGCCTGGGCTGATTCCTGCCCCTCCTGCTCACCAGCTCTCTGAGCCTCAGTTTCCTCATCTGCAAAATGGGGCAATAATATGTCTCATGGGAACGCTAAGGACTGGATGTTTATGAAGGATTGATCACAGGGGCTGGTCCATGGTGAATGTCAGAACATTTCATCAATGTTCCCGTTATTGATCTGTGGGGAGAGAATGAACTGCTCCCACTGGCTTTTCACTGGGCGTTCAAGGCTGCTGGGCTCATCCCAACTCCAGCTTCCAGACATGAGCATAGAACTCAGCCTGTATTCTAGGTTTGTCTGAACAAATACCCAAAAGATGACCTCTGGGTTCATTATAACCTGGCCCATCAGCTGACACTCTCAGAAGCCAAGGACCTGGAGAAGAGGTAATTGACAATATAAGTAATCATAATGGAACACATTCGCTAAAGACTCATTTTATCTCCCTGAAAAGCACCAGCTCCTGGAAATCATGCAGCCCTAGCATCAAATCCCAGACCTGCCACTTTACAGTAGGTTGACTCCAGGTACCTCCCTGAGCCTCCATCTCCTCATCTGAAGAGTGGAAATTTTGAAAAGGCTACCCCTTGGCTGGGCTCAGTGGCTCATGCCTGTTATCCCAACGGCTTTGGGAGGCCAAGGTGGGAGGATCCAGCCTAGGTAATACAGCGAGACCTCCCTGTCTACAAAAAAAACCATTTTTTTTAAATACTCAGGTGTGACGGCTCATGCCTGTAGTTAGTAGCTGGGACCCCATCTACCCGGGAGGCTGAGTTGGGAGGATCACTTGAGCCCAGGAGTTCGATGTTACAATGAGCTAGGATTATGCCACTGCACTACAGCCTGGGCAACAAAAAAAAGTTTATTAAAAAAAAAAAGTCCACCCTCTCCCTGAGCCTTGAGGTTGAGATCCCGAAGCTGCTCTGAGAATTCAGTGAGACACAGCAGATAAAGACCTCTTCAGCAAACACAAGCTGTTCTAATCACTGTTTATTTTTTTCCAGCCTAATGGTTAGATCTAAGCTTTCAGCAACTGCTGGAGTCAAAACCAGTCACAGTAGCCCAGAACTGTCCCTGTCACACCCCCATGGGGATGTGCTTTCTAGGGCCTGGCCCCGTGTTGCTTTCTAGGGCCTGGCCCCCTGCCTAGCAAAGCAGTCAGGATAAATGTGTGCACTGTCAGAACCTCCCTTGCAGAGAGGGACAAGTTCCCGGCCCCTCCCTTTGCAATGAGATGCTGCTGTGGCTGTTTACGACAAAGCCAGAGGGCAGGGCCCGCTTACAGAGCTGAGATTACAGCTAACCCACCCCAGACCCTACTAGCTGGGACACCGGGACATCTATCAGGTAGGGGTCCCCAGCTAGCTCCAGAAGGGGAAGCTAACACAAGGGGTCTTCCTCCAGCCTCCCCGAGGAGGGGTGGCATCAGAATTGGCTGGAAGCCCGAATTTAAGAAGGCTGCGCTTCCAGCGGTTTGGAAAGCTAAAACTCAGTTAATCGCCTGGGGGCAATCCCTCCAGCTCTCCAGGCTTGAGCTTAGGGAAGCTGAGCATTTGTCCCCTGGAATCAGGAGGGGAAGCCTGGGAGTCTCACGTGCGGGTTGGAGAAGCTGGTGCCCGCTGTCTGAGTTCCAGACGAAGTTGAGCAATCGGAACCTAGGCTCCCAGTGGGAATCCCAGGAACCTCGCCGCCCCAAAAGGAGAAGCTGGCGGCACGGCGCGATCCCTGCCTGAGTTTGGGAACCCAGCAGAGCCTGGGTTCAGGAGGAAGAATTGGAGAGGCTGGTGCCCACCCGCCGCCCAAGTTCTAGGAGCCGTCTGCCCATTTCTCCACCGTGAAAAGTCAGCGCTGGAGCTTAGAAAAAAAGAGACTAGGAGCTCCGCTGCCCCAGGTCGGAGAAACAGTCCGCCCGCCTGAGTTCGGGGCCCCACGGTGCCGCCCGCGCCCTCACCTGAGCCGCGCGGACCCGCCGGGGCTGTCATGCTGGGGCGGGAGCGCGGGACGCAGGCGCGTACGGCGGGGCAGCCTGGGTCCGATCGCCCGCCGCTGTCACTGCGACCTCGCTCCCTCGCCGCGCGGCTTCAAACCCTCCGGCATCAGCTGATCTGTGCCTCGGTCACGTGACCCGGCAGCCCAGAGCCCCTCACGTGACCGCCTCTGGTCCCGCCCCCTGCGCCACGACAACCCCTGCCGGAACAGCGCGCATGCGTGCCTCTGCCGGCGTCCTCAGGGTCGAAGGCAGTCGCGAGGTCCTAGCGCCGACGCGCTCTGGGTGGCGGGGGATGGGCTGACTCTGAGTTTGCCAACGACGAGCTCTGCCCTGGCTCCCGGCCATGCCCCGAATCCGGTGCCAGGCTCGTGACTTCCATGTCCAGAGCTTGACCCCTTATCCTCCTTGGTGCCTGGTGATGACCCTGCCTACTATCTCAACGCTTTCCTCTTTCTCCCAGAAACTCCTTTTACCCTTCTCCTGCGCATCTTCAGCAAACACGATTTCCTAATTATGTATCAAATAGAACCACTTATCCCCACCCCATGGCCCCCAGCCCAGAGTCTTCCAACATTCCTGGCCTGGATCTTTGCAGCAACCTCCTCCCCGATCTCAGCCTCCCTCCACTCCACTCTCTACCCAGCAGCCACAAGCATCTTCAAAGAATAATTCCTATCCTTCCTGCGAGAACCTGCCCTCGGCTTCCCATTGCTCTGTAATTACAGGCAGAGTCCCCACTCTCGTCCATCAGGGCCCTCTGATTTGGCTCCTACCTCCATCCAAAGCTCATCTTTCTATAGCCCCAGAGCCTTTGCATACTTTTGCCCTGGAGCGTAATGGTTAAGAATTTGGACCCTGGAGGGCAATTGGGATTTAAATCTAGGCACTGACAAATGCCACTTCTACATCTTCCAGAGTCCCTTCAACTCCAAGCTGACCGCAGTGGGCGGTGGCATGCACCGACAATCCCAGCTACTCAGGAGGCTAAGGTGGGAGGATCGCTTGAGCCCAGGAGGTCGAGGCTGCAGTGAGCTATGATCACACCACTGCACTCCAGCCTGGGCAACAGAGCAAGACTGTCTAAAAAAAAAAAAAAAAAACATGTGCCTCAATTTTCTCATTTGCAAAATGGGGATATTCAAAGTCATCTACCTACTGGGGCTGTTGAGAGGATTAAATGAGAGAATGCAAAAACTATCGCATAAGGCTGGGCAAACAGTACTGATTATTAAATTAGTGATTATTGGGATTACAAAATCCTTCATTGAGAAAGCTGCCTGCCATTTATATCAGAAGTCTTGTGATGCTTCTCCTAGAATGTACTATACCCTGTAATTATTTTTTAAGTATTCTGAATTTAGTATCTGTGAGCTCCATGCAGGTCGAGGCCATATTTATCTTGTTCCCTGCTGAGACCCCAGCAATCCAGAGATGTTTGTTGATTGCATAAATGAGCAACTTTTTTTGTCCACTTGTGTACCTACTGTGTGGGCTTTGAAGAGCAAGGGGTAAGTGAGAGGAACAGAGAGTGGTGACTAGTAGGATGGACCAGGATGAGACACTGTGGGTTAAGCTGGAAAGTCTAGCTGATGGGCCCAAGAAGGAAGCCAGGACACTGGAGCTCCAGATTGTGACTGGCCCTGGCCACACTGTCCCATCTCCGGAGCAAGGGGCTGTGCTCAGAAAGAAAGCACAAAAGGCAAGCCACGACACAGAGCCCGGAGGCAGTGGGAGGATTTTACTGACTGCACAACACACAACTTCCCCAGGCCCCCGAGGATGCCGGCGTCTCCTTCAGCCATCAGGCCCCAGCAGTGCCCCTTGCTCCTGTACCCACTCTGGACTCTCGCCGGTAGGGAGGGCTGCGCTGACAGTGCCACAAGTGGGAGAACAGGGGTCAGGGCAGGACACAGGGTTGGGATCAGGGCTGGGCACAGGATCAGGGTCTGGGCTGGGCACAGGATCAAGGTCTGGGCTGGGCACAAGGTCGGGACCAGCGTCGTGCCCAGCCTTCGGGTCAGAAGATTCCACAGGAGTAGGGCTGGGGGTGGATCTGGAGCCGGGGAGGGGTTTGGAGCTGGGATCCGGCAGAGTGCCCGGCCCAGAGCCAGGGTCAGGGTTGCGGCCACAGCTGGTGCCAGGGCTGAGGCCCAAGCCAGAGCCGAGCACAGAAACAGCATCAGGACCCAGGAGGGAGACCTGCCCCGGCCTCATCATAGATGCAGGGCTTAGGCCAGGCCCGAGGCCCAGGCCGGCGGCCGCTGCTGCAGCTGCAGCGGCCGCGGCAGCTGCAGCAGCGGCTGCACCCTCATGCACCCGTTTGTGCTTGGTGAGGCTGGAGGCCTGGCCGAAGGCCTTCCCGCAGAGCTGACAGCGATAGGGACGCTCGCCCGAATGCACGTGCAGGTGCTGGAGCAGCGCTGAGCTCTGCCCGAAGGCTTTGGAGCAGTGCGGGCAGGCGTAGGGCCGCTCGCCCGTGTGGATGCGCAGGTGGTGTTGCAAGTTGGAGCTCTGCCCGAAGGCTTTGCCGCAGTGGGGGCAGCGGTAGGGGCGCTCGGCCGTGTGTGTGCGCTGGTGCTGCAGCAGCGCCGAGCTCTGCCCGAAGGCCTTGCCGCACTGCGGACACGGGTAGGGCCGCTCGCCCGTGTGCGTGCGCAGGTGTTTCAGCAGCGCAGAGCCCTGGCCGAAGCCCTTGGCGCACACCGGGCACTTGTGGGGCCGCGGGCCGCCGTGCGTGCGCAGGTGCTGTGCCAGGAGCGAGCCGTGCCCGAAGGCCTTGCCACACACCGGGCAGTGGTGCGGCTTCTCCCCGCTGTGGCTGCTGCGATGTTTCAGCAGCGTGGAGCGCCAGCCGAAGGCCTTGCCGCAGGCCGCGCACTGGTACGGCCGCGCCCCAGTGTGGATGCCACGGTGCTGCGCCAGGGTGGCACCGTGGCTGAAGGACTTCCCGCAGTCGGGGCAGCGGTACGGCTTCTCGCCGCTGTGCGTGCGGCGATGCTGGCTCAGCCCGGAGCTGCGGCGGAAGGCTCGCCCGCAATCCGGGCAGGAGAAGGGCCGGGGCGGGCTGGCGGGGGCGGGGAGCACCGCGGGGCTGGTGGCCAAGACCTGGGGGGTGGCAGTGAGGCCAGAGGAGATGGGGTCCACGTTTGGATCGCCGGGGCTGAGGGTGTCGCTGTTAGGATCGAGAATCAGGGGTACGGGGCCAATCACATCTGGATCGAGGTCGAAACTCGAAGACATGGGGTCGGGATCTTGGGGTTCCGAGCCCGGAGCTTCGGCGTCGGGGTCCAGATCCTCCGAGACGGGCTCCAGATCTTCATAGCTGGGGTCCACGTCTTCCGGGACAGTGTTGAGGTCTTCAGGATCAGGCTCTGGGTCTTCAGAAACCGGGTCCAGATCTTCAGGATTGGGGTCTAGGTCCTCGGAGTCAGAGTCGAGCTCTTCATAAACGGGTCTCAGGCCTTTGTGGCCTGGGTTCCTGACCAGGACTGAGCGCCGCATTTCAGGCGTGGATGTGCCGGCAGCTTCTGGGGCAAGACCTGCAAGGGCAAGGATAGAGGGTAGAGGGTAGGTGGGTTCTGTGGGAGCGGGGGTGTCTTTTGGAGTCTGGTTAGGGATGAGAGAGGGGAACCGATTGTGCCGCCAGAACCCACTTTTTTTTTTTTTTTGAGATGGTCTCGTTCTGTTGCCAAGGCTGGAGTGCAAAGGTACCATCTCGGTTCACTGCAACCTCCGCCTCCCAGGTTCAAACAACTCTCCTGCCTCAGCCTCCTGAGTAGCTGGGATTACAGGTGTCCACCACCATGCCTGGCTAATTTTTGTATTTTTAGTAGAGATGGGATTTCAGCATGTTAGACAGGCTGGTCTCAAACTCCTGACCTCAGGTGATCTGCATGCCTCAGCCTCCTAAAGTGCTGGGATTACAGGCGTGAGCCACCGCGCCAGCCCCACTTGTTTATTTTTATTTTTTTGAGATGGGGTCTCACTCTGTCACCCAGGCTAGAGTGCAGTGATATGATCATAGCTCACTGCAGACTGGAACTCCCGGGCTCAAGCGATCCTCCCACCTCGGCCTCCCAAGTAGCTGGAATTACAGATGCACCATCACACTCAGCTAACTTCAATTCTTTCTTTCTTTCTTTTTCTTTCTTTCTTTCTTTTCTTCTTTCTTTCTTTCTCTTTTCTTTCTTTTTCTTTCTTTCCTTTCCTTCTTTCTTTTCCTTCCTTCCTTCTCTCTCTTCTTCCTTCTTTCCTTCCTTTCTTCCTTCCTTCCTTTCTCTCTCCCTCTGTCTCTCTTTTTTGAGATGGGGTGTCGCTATGTTGCCCAGGCTGGTCTCAAACTCCTGGACTCAAGCAAACCTCTGGCCTTGGCCTCAGAAAGTGCTGGGATTACAGGCATGAGCCACTGTGCCTGGCCAAACCCCACTCACTTCTGAGCATACACGTGGATCTTTCCCTTGTCTCTGACTGCAAGGAGATTTCTGACTTACCCCAGCCAGGGCAGGGAGTTGAGGGACCCAGGTGGGACATGGTAGGACCCTCCCCTCTCAGCCCCAAACCTGGACGGAGGTCATGAGACCCAGCACTAGAGGTTTCTAGTCCCCAATTCCATGGCTCTGCCCCTCTCTCCAACCTGGGCTCCTCTTGTGGGAAGCTGGGGTCCTGTGGAGGAGACAGTCCTAGCTTCCTACCCCCTTGCTGGGCGTCCCCACATGGGGAACAGTGTGGGTGTCAGCGTTCCTGTGCTCCTGAGTACATGGCCTGAATTCTTGTCCCATACTTGGGGGCGGCAGATTAATTTAGGGGGCGAGTTCTGGTAGGGAGGCCCCCCTCCAGCAGCAGCATTCTGAGCTCTAGAACCCATGTCTGGGGGATAAGAATATGGAACAAATAACATCAGGTATCCCTCCCGTCACTGGGGAAAGACAAGACTCTGGCTTGCCCTCTGGGGAAAAGAAAACCTGAATTCCAGAGCTCACAGCTCCAGGTGGGAGTCAGTGTCAAATCCTCTCTCTTAGACAGATCGGAAATGCCCTTTCCTACAGCCAGATAGTGAGCATGGTAGAGTGATATTTGGGACCCCTCCTGGTGAGAAGGGATGGGCAGGGAGACTCATGAACCCCATAGGCAGGAGGGTGGGGACAGTTGTTAGTATACCTGTTTATTTATGTTTGAGATGGGGTCTTGGTATGTTGCCCAGGCTGGACTCAAACTCCTGGGCTCAAATGATCCTCCCACCTCAGCCTCCCAAAGTATGGTGATTACAGGCATGAGCCACCATGCCCGGCCAGTATACCTGTTTTCCCTATTGGCTAGAAGGTCCTGCATTTTAACTTCTAGCTGGAGGATAGGCAAAAATAATACCTGGGGACCCTCTGAAGTTAATGGGGGAACGCCTGAGTCATCTCCTCCCATGGCTGGGACATGGCGGGTAGTGTCAGCACACTTGTGGCCCTTCCTGCAGGAAGGATCCTGAACTGAATTGCCACCTTGTGGCTAGGGGCAGACTGGGAGGTAGAGGAACAAAAGCTGGAACCACTTCTGGGGAGCAATGGGAGCCCAGGATGACCTGCCGGGAGGATGCCTTGAGCTCCCCACCCCATGGCTGGGTGTTGAGGTGTCAACAATGAATGATCTGCTCCTGGGAGAAGCTGTGGGGGGACCTGTGGCTCCCCTTCTGGGGAAAGGAATATGCTGAGCCACAACCCCATAGCTGGGAGTGTGCAGGCAAACAGAGCCGAGTTCCTGGACGGGGGTCCTCAACCCAGACCCCATAGTTGGAGAGTGGGGGAAACAAAACCTGGGACCCTTCCTGCATGAGGGGCAGAGGAACCCTTAGATCGCCTCCAGGGGAAGGGGCCCCCTGAATTCCCATCTCTTAACTGGAAGGTGGGAGGAGAAATCACTTAAGTCTTTCCTGAGTTCCCAGGGGTGAGGGCAGGTGGACCCCTGGATCACCTCCAGGGGAAGGAGCTTCCAGAACTACAGACCCCAAGACTGGAGGGGCAAGGGAACAATCGCTGGGACCCTTCCTAGGGTCCTGGGGGAAGAGGGAACCCCTAGGTCCCCCTTTTGAGGACAGGGCCTCCTGAACTCCAGACCCCAGGCGGGAGGTGGGAACAATACCTCGAATCAGGAGGGGAGGGGGTCCTGGATCGCCTCCTAGGGAGGGGGCGTCCTGAGCTCCAGACCCCAGAGCTGGCGGGCGCCCCCCACCCCGCCCGATTGAAGGCTCCCAACCTCCTGGCCCTTTCCCCCCGGGCCCCAGCGGCGGGATGGGCGCGCTAGGCCGGGGCTGGCCGCAGAGTCCCCTCCCCATCGCTCCCGCGACCCCCGCTCGCCTGGGCCAGGGCCGGCGGCGCGCAGGGCGGGGGACGATTAGAGGTCGCCCCGGGCTGCGCCCCGCGCCTGGAGCTCCCCCGCCCGCCCGCCCCCCACCCAGCCCCCCGCCCCGGCCCCAGCCCGCTCGCAGGGACACTCACCCGGCGCCCCTCGCCCCTGCCCGGCCCGCCGCGCCCGCGCCGGCCGCCGGCTCCCCCCGGGCCCGCAGGAAGCCCCCCGCCCGCCAGCCCCGCCGGCGGCCCCCTCGGCCCAGCGGCCCCGCCAGGCGCTCCCGGGGAGCGAGAGGGGCCGGCCGAGGGCCGCAGCGGGAGCTGCTGGGACTTGTAGTTCGCCCGCGCCCGCCGCGGCCGTCGCCATCGCTGCCCCCGCCCCCCGGGCAGGCCTTTGTCCCCGGCCAGGCCACCCCGACCGCGCGGCCGCGCCTTTGTCTGCACCGTGCCCCGCCCGCACGCAGCCCTGGCCCCATCCCTAGTCTCCTCCTGGGCCTGTCTCAGCCCCTCTGTGGCCCTGGCCCTATCTCTTTCTCTCCATCCCTGTCCCTCTCTCTGTCTCTCTCCGTCCCTATCTCTCTATCTCTGTTCATTCTGTCTGTCTCTGTCCCTGTCTTCCCATCTCTGTTCCTTTCTCTGTGTCTCTGTCCCCATCTCTTTCTCTGTGTTCCAATCTCTTTGCCTCTGTTGCTTTCTCTGCCTCTATCTCTCTCTGTGTCTGTCTCTCTCTGTCTCTGCCTCCTGCCCATGTCTCTGACTCTATCTTTGTTCGTAAAACTCTACACATGTTGTTCTTGGAGACTTGCAGTGCACATAGGCACAGCCAAGCCTCTCAGCTCTGCAATCTAAAAACATGTCTATTTTTGCTTAACCTGGCCTTCCTCCAATTTTTCCTTTTTGCATGGTGAAACCCGTCACCCTTTCTGGGTAACACCCGCCAAGGCACAGATTTGGGATATTCCTCCTCTAGTGTTTTCAGCCTCCTACCCAGATGGTGGGTCACCGCTGTCCCTGGAGGCCTCCAAGTGCTAGATGTGAGTGATGGTTTCCGGAGAACCTTACGCCGGACCGGGAAGGGCTCGGGGCAAACTTTCCTTGGAGACACAGATCCCCGCTGCCAGCCAGGAGAGAGAGTGGAAATCAGCTCCTGATGGCTGGGCCGCGATGTTCTCCACTAAATATAAACAGTGGTCACAGAATATAAACAATGATGGGGCAAGGCCACTCTGTGACCATGTCTGAACCAAGATAGAGACGTGGGCCCTGTGCAACCACAAAAATGAGTTCTCATCCCCCTCTCCAAGTGAACATAAATGACTGCCACTTCTTACCGACGACGATTCCAACCCAACTGCCATCCTCCCACCTCTGAGATAAAAATCACTGAAATACCTAGTCAGCAAAGCGCTCCCAGGTTCCCGACAATACCACCCTAGTAATTCTCTGTAAAACCACCCAGTATAGGCTGGGTGCGGTAGCTCATGCCTGTAATCCCAGCACTTTGGGAGGCCAAGGCGGGTGGATCTTGAGGTCAGGAGTTTGAGACCAGCCTGGCCAGCATGGTGAAATCCTGTCTCTACTAAAAATACAAAGATTAGCCGGGCGTGGTGGCAGGCACCTGTAATCCCAGCTACTTGGGAGGCTGAGGCAGGAGAATTGCTTGAACCCAGAAGGTGGAGGTTGCAGTGAGCCGAGATTGCACCACTGCACTCCAGCCTGGGCAACAGAGCGAGACTCCATCTCAAAAACAAACAAAACAAAAAACCCAAACCACCAAGTACAAGCCCAAATTCTATAAGATACTCCTCTGTCCCCATGTCCTCCTTATAGAGACACCCTATGGTTCCTTCTTCCTTCCTGAACCTTCTAGATGTGTGTTGGACTCAGCCTGAGACCTGCTTTCCATCTTTCCGCAGAGCCCACAGCAGATCTGAGAGATTGGAGATAACTTCAATTGGATTATGCCCCTGGTTCCTTATCCTGACACTTCCTGGATGATCCCATTACAAATACATGTGATGACATCTGTTGTTTCTTTGGCTCAGAATCTAACAGTACTTTCTTTTCCTTTGTGGGGTCCCCTCCACTACTCCAGATGCACATGTGTCTAATACCCCTTCCCAGTTCCATGTGATCTGGACTCTAATCAAAGGGCCGCTATCCCCTGGCCACAATAATTAGGTATCGGTTGAGAAGGTGACATTGGAGGTTCTCACTCTACTTCTGGGGTTATGAGCCACAGCGGGCTCATTCTGCCTGCAGCCACTTTCCCCAGTTGTTCAAAAGAACGGTCTGCAGACTGAGGCCAATATGCACCAAGATGTACAAGTAAGAGTCAGAGAGATAGCTCTGGCTATATTTGTTGAGCTCCTGGATATAGCCGTACCTGAAGCCACAGAACTCATTCTTTCCTGTACCACAAACTAACAAATGTTCTGGGTGTTTGAGCTAGTTTTAGTGGATGTCTGTTCTTTGCATCCGTGACAGTCTTGACTAATTTAGGAATTATTACCTGGAAAGGAAAGAGTAATAAAAAAAAATCTTAAAAAAAAAAAACCTTAAAATGTGGAACCAACTAAAGAAAGATGGGATAGAGAGCCAGGGTTGCCACATACATGGACTATAAATTGAATAGGGCACCTTAGGTTATGCAATGCACAACCTGTCTAGATGTATACGGGGCTTTGTAAAAGAGCTTTCCCCCAGAAAACTAGAGTTAGGTGGAAGAAAACCAGTGGATTAAATTGTTGCCTGGCCAGGCGTGGTGGCTGACACTTGTAATCCCAGCACTTTGGGAGGCTGAGATGGGAAGATCACTGAGGTCAGGAGTTTGAGACCATCCTGGCCAACATGGTGAAACCCCATTTCTACTAAAAATACAAAAAGTAGCCGGGCATGGTGGTGGGCACCTGTAATCCTAGCCACTTGGGAGGCTGAGGCAGGAGAATCACTTGAACCCGGGAGGTGGAGATTGCAGTGAGCCGAGATCGTGCCACACTATACTCCAGCCCGGGCGACAGAGCGAGACTCCATCTCAAAAATAAATGAATAATAAATAAATAAATAGTTACCAATTTTTTTCACGGAACTCTAACCATGTGTCTCCTAAGGACCAGAATATTGGAATATGGGGAAGCTTTCTTTCTCTTTTAGAGACAGGGTCTCATTGTGTCACCCAGGCTGGAGTGCAGTGGCACAATCATAGCTCACTGCAGCCTTGAACTCCTGGGTTCAAGCCAACCTCCCACCTCAACCTCTTGAGTAGCTGGGACTACAGACGAGTACCTGGGGACTCAGCCTCCTGAGTAGGTGGGACTGCAGCCACCATGCCTGGCTATTATTACTATTTTATTTTGTAGAGATGGAACCTCACTATGTTGCCCTGGCTGGTCTCAAACTCCTGACTTCAGCGATCCTCCCAACTTGCTGGGACTACAGGTGTGAGCTACCATGCCTGGCCTGGGGCAGCTTTCATGCAATCTTCAGCAAAGTCTTGCAAGAAAGACACAAGTTTCTGGAATGTGTTTCTTCTCAAAGCAGTGAATCATCTGCTTCATCTTGTGAGATCGTCAGAGCTGAATTTTCCGCCCCAGGCTAAAAGACGAGGCAGATGATGAGGTAGAAGATAAGACTGGGATGATGGGAGGACATCTGACACCCTAAACTACTCCCAAACGCTGAACATTCCTTGTCTGCAAAGCTGACAATCACTCTCACTGGGAAGAGCCTATTAGCTGAGCTAATCCACCCTCCAGATTGCAACCTGAGGCAGGACACAGATTTGTCCTTAGGAGACACAGTCAATTAAGGTCGGGCTCCAGCGCCGTGATCCTGGCTGGTTTTGGGGAGTTAAATAACCTAGGGGTGGGTTCCTGAGCTGGGCAAACCAATCACCATATTGTTTTCCTCTGGGCACAGTGATTGGTCCACAACTCGGTGAGTGATTCAAATGGGCCAATCAGCCTGCTCCTTAAATCCCAATATGGGGCCCGGTGCGGTGGCTCATGCTTGTAATCCCGGCACTTTGGGAGGCTGAGGCGGGCGGATCACTTGAGGTCAGGAGTTCAAGACCAGCCTGGCCAACATGGTGAAATCCCTTCTGTAATAAAAAATACAAAAATTAGCCGGGCATGGTGGTGCACACCTGTAGTCCCAGCTACTTGGGAGGCTGATGCAGGAGAATTGCTTGAACCCAGGAGGCGGAGGTTGCAGTGAGCCGAGATTGCATCACTGCACTCCAGCTTGGGTGACAGATGTCTCAAAACAAAAACCAAAATTCAATAGAGGGAGCGTGGTGGAAAGACCCCGCCCTTCTCTGGGGGGATCTAATCATAATGATTGGAAAATACTACCAGCATCTTCCTTTGCTGTTGCTTGGAGGGACACAGGACTGAGAGATGGCCAGGGGGACAGAGTCCTGATGCAAAATGCCTGATATTAGACCCAATTCCAGACTCAGACCTTCTTGTTTCTGTGTGTGCGTGTGTGTGTGTGTGTGTGTGTGTGTGTGTGTTATTGTTGAGACAGGAACTTGCTTAGTTGCCAAGGCTGGAGTGGAATGATAATAGCTCACTGCAGACTCAATCTTCTTGGCTCAAACAATCCTCCCACCTCAGCCTCCCAAGTAGCTGAGATTACAGGTGCACACCACCATGCCCAGCTAATTTTCTAAATTATTTTTAGTGGAGATGAGATCTCGCTATGTTGCCCAGGCTGGTCTTGAACTTCTGAGTTCAAGTGATCTTCCCGCCCCAGCCTCCCAAAGTGTTGGGAGTGCAGGCATGAGCCACCACGTCTGGCCTGTCTTTTTCTAAATCAATAAAATTCCTTTTTTTCCTTGAGCCAGATGGAGCTTGGTTTCTGTCACTTGCAACAAAATGACATAAGACATTAACACATTTAGTCACCGTTCATTGAGCTGCAGCCAAGTGCCAGGCCCTCTTCTGAGCATGGTACATGCACCTTTTATTTAATTCCTGTAACCACTCTATGAAACAGGAACTATTGGCATTCCCATTTTACAGATAAGGAAAGTGAGGGTCAGGGTGTATTTTTGCCTAAGGACAGAAAGGCAGGTCTGAATTCTGCTGCTGGGTGATGCTTACCACTGAGAAAGTTGTTTTCCTTTAAAAATTAATCTTGGTGGCTGGGCACGGTGGCTCATGCCTGTAATCCCAGCACTTTGGGAGGCCAAGGCGGGCAGATCACGAGGTCAGGAGTTCAAGACCAGCCGAGCAACATGGTGAAACTCCGTCTCTACTAAAAATACAAAGATTAGCCAGGCGCAGTGGTGGGCACCTGTAATCCCAGTTATTTGGGAGGCTGAGGCAGGAGAATTGCTTGAACCCAGGAGGCGGAGGTTGCAGTGAGCTGAGATTGCACCATTGCTTTCCAGGCTGGGTGACAAGAGCAAGACTCTGTTTCGAAAAAAAAAAAAAATCTTGGTTTCTCACATTCAATTCTATATTTTTTGTCTTAATCCCTAGGCTTTTGGGGGAAGGAAGGGAGTGAGTGGAATATAGGAGGGTTAGTCATAAAATACATCCAGAATAATCCTGATGTAGTGTCTTTCCCCAAGGATTAAACATTTCCAGTACAGTTTCTGTTCTTCCCTGGCAAGCCATCCTAGGGCTGGCCATTTTCATTGTTAGAAAATACTCCAAGTTGTGCTGAATTCCAGCTCTTTTTTAATTGCTATGGACTGTTTTCATCTAATGCCTAAGGCTGTTTTAAACCATTCCTGGGATGAGGCAGGAAGATAATCCTGCAGCTACAGCTACTTGGAACTTAAGACCAAATAAACATTCTGAGCTTCCCAGAAGGCAAGGCAAAAAGGGAAAGCCTTTCTGTTCTAGTAGTGTGGTCACTAGGCAGACCAGCTTCATCAGAAGAGGATAAGCTTATCGAAGTGGTTTCCAACCAGGGCAATTCTCTCCCATCTGGAAGGTATATGGCAATATTTGGGACATTTTGTTACAAATGGGAGGGAGAGGTTCTACTGGCATTTAGTGGGTAGAGGACAAGGATGGCACTAAATATCCTACAATGCACAGGAGAGCCTCCAATAAAGAATGATCTGATCTAAGACACCCATAAATGACAAGCCCTGGTTTATCCTGAAGTAACTCAGAAGGGCATGATGCCAAATATCTTTAGAGGACATATTCACAGCTGGCAGATTCTTGCATGGTCGATGTGGATACCATGTGTGGCCAAGAGGGTCATCTTGTCCCTACAGGATGCAAAGCTGGATTCCCTCCTGCCTTTCCTGCAGAAATGACAACCTGGCCTAGAGGAACTGATGCCAACCAGGAAAGGGCTCCTGGGCAGGGTCGAGATTGGCTCAACCTTATGGTTCATTGGATTGGGGTCCTTGGTCTTTGGAGGTTTGATTCTTGGTTCAGGAAAGCCATGTTCACTCCTTGAGACTGGATGTTCAACAGCCCACAGAGGCAGGCCCCGGCATGGTCACTAAAGCCTACCTTACCCGAGACAGACCTTACCCCAGACAGACCTTTCTCCTCACCCTTAAAGGTCAGGCGCTGTCCAAGGTACTGGTCCTTGCTAAGCCCTGTCACTCACTTGCTGCAGAGCCCCATCACATCCTCCTCCTTTTGACCCTTTACATTTTGTCCCTGGCTGAACACTTACCCCCTTGGACCTCATAATATCTTGATGGCTTTTGTCAATTTGCCCCTGGACTCTGCTCTGACCTGGGGACCAGTTGCCCAGACAACCAGTGCCCCATTCGGTCTCTAGTCTCTGTCCATGATGGAAAAAACTGCTGGGTTATTCTCAGCTGTGTCCATTCTTCCATGTCCTCTATGGGCCACATCCAGTGTCCCCACCATTGAAAGCTTTTTCCCCACACCCTGGCCTTCCCCACACCCTGGCCTTCCCCACTTTCATCCTCAGAAGGGAAGCTTCCCCTCCACGACCCCAGCCCCATGCACTGAAAAGTGTGTACATTTCTCATGTATAACAGTCTCATGGGAGAATTGCTACTTATCCCCATTTCATAGATGAGCAAATTGAGGCTCATAGGGGTTAAGTGACTTGCCCAAACTACCATCCAGGACGTGGAGGAGTCCGGGTTTGGACTATGCCCGTCCAGCACCCCCGCCCTTCCCCGGCCCCAGGGATCTGTGTTCTGAAGTACACACGCCAGTATCTCTGTTCAGCACTATAACTTTATTCTTTTTTTGAGACAGAGTTTTTGCTCTGTTGCCCTGATTGGAGTGCAGTGGTGCAATCATATAGCTCACTGCAGCATTAAATTTCTGGGCTTAAGTGATCCTCCCACCTCAGCCTCCTGAGTAACTTGGACTACAAGCACGTACCACTATGCCTGGCTTTCTAAAATTTTTATTTATTTATTTATTTATTATTTATTTTTTAAGACGTAGTCTCACTCTGCTGCCCAGGCTGGAGCTCAGTGGTGTGATCTCGGCTCACTGCAACCTCCGCCTCCCAGGTTCAAGTGATTCCCGTGCTTCAGCCTCCCGAGTAGCTAGGATTACAGACATGTGCCACCACGTCTGGCTAATTTTTGTATTTTAGTAGAGATAGGGTTTCACCATGTCGGCCAGGTTGGTCTCGAACTCCTGATCTCAGGTGATCCGCTCTCCTCGGCCTCCCAAAGTGCTGGGATTACAGGTGTGAGCCACTGCACCTGGCCGATTATCTTTTTTTTTTGTAGAAACAGGATCTCCCTATGTTGCCCAGGCTGATCTCAAACTCCTGGGCTCAAGCAATCCTCCCATCTCAGCCTCCCAAAGTGCTGGGGTTACAGGTGTGAGCCACCGCGCCCAGCCTTGACTCCATACTCTTCATGGCAACGCAGCAACAATGGAGTCATCCTTTCCCGTGCAGTCCCTTCCTCCAGCCCCCACCCACCCAGCATCCTCTGGACGGGCTGACTGATGGGAAGGAGTGGAATGTTGCCAAGATGGCATTTATTGCTGACTGGGGCACGGGTACATAGGGGGCTGGGGGACAAGAGGGTCTATCTTCTCCCTGCAGCCGCGCTGGTGAGGCGTGCCCAGGGGCACGAAGCCCTCCTGAGGATTTTTCAGTCTCAGGGCTGCTGGGCCCTGGTACTTGAAAGGAAACTCGTCCTTGTATTGTGTTGAGAAGAAGCGCAGTCCACCCAGAGGGGGCTCCATGTGGCTGTACTTGCACTGTGGAGACAGGGTGGACAGCCTGGCAGGGCAGCCTGGGAGGTGGCCGATCCACCCTGTCCACCCCAGGATCTCCAGGCCTGATGAGTCAGGGGGCGGGGCCAGGCAGGGCCGGCTAGCTGGTCGGGGCGGAGCCAGTGTCTGACCAAGGAGGATGGTTAAGACTGAGTAAGAAAGGATAGGGAAAGGGGCGAGGCTATGGCCAGAAGGGTGGAGTTATGCAGGGGCGGGGCTTGGCCACGAAGGGGCGGGGCTTGGCCACGAAGGGGCGGGGCTTGGCCACGAAGGGGCGGGATTGTCCAGGGGCGGAGTCGGGGTTCTGGTCAATTTGGGGTGGGATTTAGCCCTTCAGAAGGTAAAGCCTGGGGTAAGGTGGGGCCGCCAAGGGACAGAGCCAGAGCATCAAAGGCTGGGGAGGTTGAACCCTGGGGACAGGTGGGCAAAAACGGCCCCAGGCTGGGCTGAATGAGGAGCTGGATAAGAGGATGGAGAGAAACCAGGGGTGTCCCTGGAAGGACTCCAGGGCTGGGGTTATCCTGGGTGGCTCTGAATTAACCCTCGTCTTGGGTATAACAGTGGTGGTGGTGCAAAGATGCCCCTGAGCTGATCTTGACACGACCCTGGGGGGTGAGCTAGAGATGACCTCTATTTTTTTTTCCCTTTTTTTGAGGCAGAGTCTTGCTCTGTTGCCCAGCCCAGAGTGCAATGGTGCGATCTTGGCTCACTGAAACCTCTGCCTCCCTGGTTCAAGCAATTCTGTCTCAGCCTCCCCAGTAGCTGTGATTACAGGCATGCGCCACCATGCCTGGCTAATTTTTGTATTTTCAGTAGAGTCGGGGTTTCACCATGTTGGCCAGGCTGGTCTCGAACTCCTGACTTCAGGTGATCCGCCTGCTTCGGCCTCCCAAAGCGCTGGGATTACAGGCGTGAACCACTGCACCCAGCCAAGCTAGGGATGATCTTGAGGCTGAAGGGATATTAAGATGCCCCCAAGCCTGGGTGATCACTAACTCTGAGACAGCATAGTCGTCCTGAGATAACTCTACACCAATGTGGGGGTTGCCTAATGATGGGTGGCTCCCCTCCGCCTCCCTTACCCGCTGTAGCATCTCTTCAGTCATCGCGGCCGGAGCTGCTCTGTGTGGCTTCAGCATCTTCTGGTTCATGGTTAAAAAATCGAATTCTGGAGATTCAGGTTGGGGAGGCTGAGTGAGGGCTGTGGGCCGAGGCGGGGCTGAGGGTGTGGTGAAGTTCAAGGGAAGGGTTCAAGAGCCAAGCCCAGGCCAGCGCTGAAGTTGACCAGGGGAGAAAAACGGATTAGGAGAGGGGGGAGGGAGGAGCCAAAGAAGGATGGAGGAGCCAGAGGAAGGGGGAGGAGCTGGGAAAGAGGGAGGAGCTGGGAAAGAGGTAGGCGCTGGGGAAGAGGTAGGAGGTGGGGGAGGAGGGAGGAGCCAGGGGAGGAGGGAGGAGCTGGAGAAGAGGGAGGAACTGGGGAACTGGGAAAGAGGGAGGAGCTGGGACAAAGGAAGGAGCCGGAGGAGGGGGGAGGAGCCAGAGAAAGGGGGAGGAGCTTGGGAAGAGGGAGGAGCTGGAGGAGGACGGAGGAGCTAGGGGAGGAACCCAGAGCTAGGGCATAGGGCTAAGAAGGTCAGGGGCGGGGCCAGGCCAGATGAATCTGTGGGCAGGGCCAGGCAGGGCAGGCTAGCGGGTCAGGGGCGGAGCCAGAGTCTGACAATGGAAGAGGAGTTAAGACTGGATAAGAGAGGATGGAGAAGGGGCAGGGCCGTGTCCAGAAGGATGGAGTTATGAAGGGGAGAGGCATGGCCATGAAGGGGCGGGATTATCCAGGAGCACAGTTGGTGTTCTGGTCAATTGGGGGTGGGATTTAGCCTTTCAGGGGATGAAGCCACGGGGAGGGGAGGGCTGGTTAGGGGCGGGGCCAGAGCAGTGGCAGAGGCGAGGCTTCCAGGGCTGGGCTTCCCGGGACGGGGCTCCATGGGGCGGGGCTCCATGGGGGCGGGGCTTTCGGGGGTGGGGCTTCCCGGGGCGGGGCTCCATGGGGCGGGGCTTTCCGGGAGCGCTCACCGCCCGTGCCCCGCGGCAGGTTGCTCTGCTGCAAGTGGAGGTTGGGCGCTTTCTGCACCTGCCTCCACTCTGAGGGGCAGTAGTCCGAGCCCATGGTGGTCTTGAAGAAGCGTTTGAATAGCTTTGGCTCCCCTAGGGTCACATGACTCTGCAATTTCTCATGAGGCACGTGGCGGCTGGGTGGCTGGGTCGGGGGTGGCGGCTGTAGGACCACATGGCATTTGAAAGCTCCGGCGTCCGAGAGGTCACCAGGCCCGGGGGGGAGGGAGGAGGTGGGCTCTGTGTGACCTTGGACAGCTCCCTCACCCCTTCTGGGCCCCACTTGGTAGCACTGGGAGTTGGTACTCTTATCTCATTTTACAGAAGGAGCCACCGAGGAGGATCGGAGTGGTTAAGTGACTCGCCCTAGTTCACTCAAGTACATCCAGGAGATTCCTGCATACATATCAAGCTCACTCCCACTTTGGGACTTCTGCACCTGCTATTTGCTCTGTCTGGGAAGCCCTTTTCCCTGCCACCTTTTCGCTCTTCCTGCTCACCTGGCCGTAGAAGTACTGCATGAAGGTGTCCAGACTGCTGGGGCCGGGGCACCAATTTCCTTTCAGGATGTGCGACTCCGGAGTCTGATCGTGGTGAAGAACAAAAGGCTCTGCCAGAAGCGGAATAGGTGCAGAGCTGCCCTGGGAGGCTGCGGTGGGAGGTGGGACGGGGCGGGCCTCAGGCTCTCACCTGGCTCCCTGGCATAGAAGTGCTCGGCCTTGGTGGTCCTGTCGCGGAAGAGGCCGTCACCAGGACGGATATTTACACAGTGGATGTGGGCTGCGGCCTGGGCCTTGTCATACCTGTACGTAGTGTATTATTCCATCAAGAATAAGGTAAAGTGGGCTGGGCATGGTGGCCCACCCCTGTAATCTCAGCACTTTGGGAAGCTGAGGTGGGTGGATCACCTGAGGTCAGGCTTTTGAGAACAGCCTGGCAAAAATGGTGAAACCCCATCTCTACTAAAAATACAAAATTAGCTGGGCATGGTGGCACATGCCTGTAATTCCAGCTACTCGGTAGGCTGAGGCAGGAGAATTGCTTGAACCTGGGAGGCGGAGGTTGCAGTGAGCTGAGATTGTGCCACTGCACTCAAGCCTGGGCAACAGAGCGAGACTACGTCTCAAAAAAAAAAAAAAAAAAGAAGAAGAAGAAGAAGCTAAAGTGGATCCATCTGGGGCCTTGCAACCCCCAGAAAGAGGGAGGGGAGCAGGGTTTCCTAATGACCAAGCTGCGGGGCTCTGATAATGAGAGATCTGGCACAATAGTGCACCTTGGCTACCAGTGACAGAGACCTCAGAGGAGAGTATGGGCCCTAAAGCCCTAAGGGGCAAATACCACATGCTACTGAAAGCCAATTGTCCCATCTGGGTGGGAAGGCAGTGCCCCCTCATCCCCCACTTTTTTTTTTTTTTTTTTTTTTTTTTTTTGAGATGGAGTCTTGCTCTGTGGAACAGGCTGGAGTGCAGTGGTGCAATCTTGGCTCACTGCAGCCTCCGCCTCCCGGGTTCAGGCGATTCTCCTGCCTCAGCCTCCGGAGTAACTGGGATTACAGGCGCCCACCACCACACCCGGCTAATTGTTGTATTTTTAGTAGAGACAGGGTTTCACCATATTGGCCAGGCTGGTCTCGAGCTCCTGACCTCATGATCTGCCTGCCTCAGCCTCCCAAAGTGCTGGGATTACAGGCATGAGCCACCATGCCCGCAGCGGCCCCTTTATACCTATCTTCAGGCAGACCCTGGGGCCTGTAGGCCTGTTTCTGCTCCGAACACGTTGATCCATAGCTGATCTTGCAGTCTCCCAGCTCCACTCTGGAGGAGGCCTGTGGGCAGACAGGGATAGGAAGGCCCAAACCACCCAGTCCCCAATTCTGCCCCCACCTGCAGCCCCAACACAGCCTCAATTTACCCTCTTACACATCAAGGCAGGTGGGCCTGGCAGGGCCTGGAACTGTCTTTGGTAGGAAGTCCCATCTTGTCTCGTGTAGTCCCACTTGAGGGTGTTGGGGCCCCCTTAGGGTAGGCAAGGGGGGTGGGGGGAGAGAGAGAGAGAGAGAGAGAGAGAGAGAGAGAGAGAGAGAGAGAGAGAGAGAGGTTGAGATTCCCTGCCATCTCAAGCCCTCTGGAAGGAATTCTATTTCTTGCCTGGGAAGGGGAGCTGGGCCATTCTGAACAGTGTAGACTGAGAGCTGTCTGGCAAACACCAAAAGATAAAAATAAAAATAAAATAAATTATACTAAAAGCCAGGTGCAATGGCCCATGCCTGTAATCCCAGCTATTCAGGTGGCTGAAGTGCGAAGATGGGCTTGAGCCCATCTTGAGCTGGAGACCAGCCTGGGCAACATAGTAAGACCCTCATCTCTAAAAAATAATGATAAATTTAAAAATACAGCCAGGTGTGGTGGCTCATGCCTGTAATCCCAGCACTTTGAGAGGCCAAGGCAGGTGGATCACCTGAGGTCAGGAGTTCAAGACCAGCCTGATCAATACGGTG
Source organism: Gorilla gorilla gorilla (assembly GCF_029281585.2). Lineage (NCBI taxonomy): Eukaryota > Metazoa > Chordata > Mammalia > Primates > Hominidae > Gorilla > Gorilla gorilla. Next base: position 13,367,532 of record NC_073244.2, on the reverse strand, counting down.
AAACCCCATCCCTACCAAAAATATAAAAATTAGCCGGGTGTGTTGGCATGTGCCTGTAGTCCCAGCTACTCAGGAGACTGAGACAGGAGAATAATTTGAACTTGGGAGGTGGAGGTTGCAGTGAGCCGAGATCATGCCACTGCACTCCAGCCTGGGCCACAGAGTGAGATTCTGTCTCAAAAACACACAAACACAATAAAACAAAAAAAACCCAATAATATCTACCAAGGACTATATTGAGCCACGCATAGGTTAAGTGCATTGCATCTTCTTCCAGGACTGAGTATCTCTCTCTCCGTCTCTCTTTTATTTTGGAGATGGAGTCTCGCTCTGTGGCCCATGCTGGAGTGCAGTGGCACAATCTTGACTCACTGCAACCTGCTCCTCCCAGGTTCAAGTGATTCTCCTGCCTCAGCCTCCCAAGTAGCTAGCTGGGATTACAGGAACGCACCACCAGGTCAGGCTGAATTTTGTATTTTTAGTAGAGATGGGGTTTCCCCACATTGGCCAGGCTGGTCTCCAACTCCTGGCCGCAAGTGATCCGCCTGCCTCAGCCTCCCAAAGTGCTGGGATCACAGGCATGAGCCATTGCACCCGGCCACACCTTCTTCTTGGACCTGGTATCATTTCTCTTATGTTACAGCCTCCTTGAGGCTCAGAGAGGTTAAGCAACTTGCCAGAAATCACAGAAACTAGGAATCACAACTAAATGTCAAATCAGGGTTTGACAATCCCTGAGCCCATCTTAGGGGCCTCTGACCAGTAATGTTCACCCAAAGGGTCCCTGGAGTCACAGAATTGGAAAATTACACGAATGCTGGCTACTCTTTGTTAAGTGCTCTCTGCACCAGACACACCATACACATTCAGCTTTACCAGCTCCTGTGCATTGGGCCCTGTGATTGCACCCATTTTGTAGATGGGGAAACTGAGGCTTGGAGAGGTTAACTCCCTCAGACTCACACAGCTACTAAGGTGGTAAGGCTGGGGGGGTGTGGGGAGGAGGGTGTACAGCTGGGGAACTTAGCTGATTTGTCTGACCCCAAACTGGCATTCATGACTTCTGCCAACCACGTACCACTCTGGACAGATTCAGAGGATATGTCCACCCTCCTGATGCTGAAACTGATGCTCAAGGTGGTTCCAGGGTTTCTGAGGCTTGGTGTAACTGACATTTGGGGCTGGCTGGGAGGATACTTGGCAGCATCTCTGGCTTCTACCCGCTGTCTGCTGGTAGCACCTCTGCCCATCTTTTTAAATTTTTATTTTGTAAGGGCTGGGCTCAGTGGTTCATGCCTATAATCCCAGCACTTTGGGAGGTCGAGGCAGATGGATTGCTTGAGCCCAGGAGTTCAAGACCCGCCAGGGCAACATAGTAAGGCTTCATCTCTACAAATAAGTACAAAAAATTAGCTGGGCCTGGTGACATGCGTGTCTGCAGTCCCAGCTGCCTGGGAGGCTGAGGTGGGAGGATCACTTGAGCTGGGCAGATTTAGTCTGTGTGAGCCGAGATCATGCCACTGCACTCCAGCCTGGGTGACAGAGAGAGACACTTTCTCAAAAAAATATATATACATATATATATAATTAAAAAATAAAATTTTTATTTTGTAGAGATGGGTCTCGCTATGTTGCCCAGGCTGGTCTCCAATTCTGGCCTCAAGAGATCCTCCTGCCTAGGCCTCCCAACGCACTGGGATTACAGGCGTGAGCCACCGCGGGTGGCCTCGCCACCCCCCAAGTCTTCCTCCCTCCCTCCCTTCCTCTGTCTTGTTTTCCTTCCTTCCTTCTCCTTCCTTCCTTCCTTCCTCTCTCTCTTTCTTCTTTCTCTTCTTCCTTTCTTTCTTTCCTTTTTTTGAGACGGAGCCTTGCTCTGTCTCCCAGGTTGGAATGCGGCGGCACAATCTCAGCTCACCACAACCTCTGCCCCCTGGGTTCAAGCGATTCTCCTGCCTCAGCCTCTCAAGTAGCTGGGATTACAGGCACCCTTCACCGCGCCCTACTAATTTTTGTATTTTAGTAGAGACGGGGTTCTCCATATTGGCCAGGCTGGTCTCGAACTCTTGACCTCAAGCGATCCCCCCGCCTCCAACTCCCAAAGTGCTGAGGTTACAGCCTTGAGCCACCGCGCCCGGCCACCCCCCAAGTCCTGACCACCAAAAGCGTTTCCAGACATTGCCAAATGTTCCCTGGGGGAAGGGGAATGAAGAGCCCTTGCCCCTGTTTGAGAACCACAAGGTGAAGCAAATCGCCCACTCAGCCCGGGCGCGCGCTCACCGAGGTGGCAACTGGGCGCGCGAGGCTGCGGGCGCGCGTCGTGGGGTGGAAAGAGCGCCTGGTGCGTGGTGGGCGGGATGCGCAACTTGTCGCGGTCGCCAGGAGGCAGGGAGTCGCGGTCGAAGATGAGGCGCGCGCCGCGGATCCGCTCTCGGGTGCGCGCCGGCAGCTCGGGCCAGCCGTAGGCGGCGTGCGCGTTGGAGAGGCCGATCCCGGCGTGCGCGTCCTCGTGCAGGTGCAGGTTGCTGGCCTGCATGGCGAGCGTGCGTTCCCGCGCCTGCGCTTGCAGCAGCTCCCACGGCGGCGTGGATGGCGGCGGGAACGCGCGGTGCGCCTCCGACACGCGCTCTTCCCGGTCCCAGCGCGGGTCCATTGGGAAAAGCAGCGCGGGCGGCGGCTGCAGGCTCGGCGGCTCCCGGGTGGCAGCCGGGTAGGCAAAGTCCCGGTGCGACGTGGTGCGCGTGGTGCCCTCGTGCAGCCGCAGGTCAGGCCCCAGCGAGAAGTGCGAGGCCTTGAGGAAGTCCAGCCGGGACATCGGGCACGGGCGCGGGCACGGCAGGAGGGCGCCTGTGGCCATCGCGGGACACCAGCCACCTGCGAGAGGGTGGAGATGAGGGACTGAGCAAGTGCCCATTGGGGCACTTGCCTTTGACTCCTGCTTTTGACTCCTTTCTGCTGCCTTTGACTCCTTTCTGTTCGCCAAGCACTGAGCTGGAGGCTGGGGACATCACGGGAAACTGGTACAGCTTCTGTGCCTTTCCCCGGCGAGAGCAGAGACAGAAATAATCATGGCCGTGCGCGGAGGCTCACGCTTGTAATCTCAGCACTTTGGGAGGCCGAGGCCGGAGGATCACCTGAGGTCAGGAGTTCGAGACCAGCCTGGCCAACGTGGTGAAACCCTGTCTCTACTAAAAATAACTAAAAAAAAAAAAAAAAAAAAAAAAAAAATTAGCCTGGAGTGGTGGTGGGCGCCCATAGTCCCAGCTACTCGGGAGGCTGAGGCAGGAGAATCGCTTGAACCTGGGAGGCAGAGGTTGCAGTGAGCCGAGATTGTGCCATTGCACTCCAGCCTGGACGACAGAGCGAGACTCCATCTCAAAACATAAAAAAAAATCTTTCATGTGGTGCCTACTGTAGGCCTGGCACACAGTAGGCACCACATAAATGATTTCTGTCCCTACTCTAGGCCTGGAGGCCAGCAGGGGTGGGGAACTAACATTAGGTCACAAAATAGACCTAGATCCCTGCCTTTGTGGAATTGATAATGGGGCGGGAGATGACAGACAATAATAAAAAATATAACAACAAAAATTGAAGAGTAGGTTAGAAGGTAATAGCTGGGTACTGTGACTCATACCTGTATCCAGGCACAGTGAGAGGTCAGAGCAAGAGGACTGCTTGAGCCCGGGAGTTCAAGACCAGCCTGGGCAATATAGTGGGACCCCGTCTCCACACACACACACACACACACACACACACACACACACACACAAAATTAGACAAGTGTGGTGGGCTCAACCTCTTGGGCTCAAGCGGTCCTCTCACCTCAGTCTTCTGAGCATCTGGGACTATAGGTGTGCACCACCATGCATGGCTAATTCTTTCTATTTTTTTTTAGAGACAGGGGTCTGGCTATGTTGCTCAGGCCGGTCTCAAACTCCTGGGCTCAAGCAATCCTTCTGCCTCAGCCTCCCAAAGTGCTGGGATTACAGGCGTTAGCCACCGTGCCTGGCCAAGGGTAGGTTTTAACCACTGCTTCACAAAAGACATTGAGGCTCGGGGAGGTGGTCATATGCTTGAGATTTGAACCCAGGGCGACTCTGATTCTAGAACTTGGAGAATTAACCACTGCATTCTACTGTATGTCTGATACGAGAACCCCGTCTTCTCACCCAGTCAGTTATCAAGGCCACGGTTTTCTCCTTCTTCCCCTCTGGGGGACCCATTTTTGTTCCTCTGCCTAACTCCAGCCCTGCACCCCAGCCACTGGCCATCTCTGTTTCTGCCACACTTTTTCTCCCTTCTCTCCCCCTCCCCCTCCCCTCTCCCCTCTGCTCCCTTCCCTTCCTTCTCTCTCTTTCTTTCTTTCCTTTTCTTTTTGAGACAGAGTCTCACTCTGTCCCCCAGGCTGGAGTACAGTGGCACGATCTCAGCTCACTGCAACCTCCACCTCCTGGATTCAACTGACTCTCCTGCCTCAGCCTCCCAAGTAGCTGGGATAACAGGTACCTGCTACCACGCCCGTCTAAGTTTTGTATTTTTGGTAGAGACGGGGTTTCACCACATTGGTCAGGCTGGTCTCGAACTCCTGACCTCATGTGATCTGTCTGCCTTGGCCTCCCAAAGTGCTGGGATGACAGGTGTGAGCCACTGTGCCCGGCCTGCCACGCACTTTCTTACTGGTTTTCCCCTGCTCTGCAGTTGTCCTAGGTCCTGCCTATTCTCAATCTCTTCCTGTCTTCACACTTTCTGAGAGTTAGCTCTCTCCTCTGACCTTCAGCTTCAGACTCCAAGCCTCCCCTGACCCTCCGCCTCTGCTCAGTCACCTGGGACTTTCTTGCCTTTGCTTAGATCACAAGTGGCTCCCATGCTCTCCTCTCTGTCTCCCTTGGAGACCAGCATTCCAAGTTCTCAGGCTCACCTCTTGCAGGAAGACCTCCCAGATCACTTCAACCCACAAAACCTGCTTACCTCTACCTATTTAGAAAACATGGATCAGATGGGTGCAGTGGCTCAGGCCTGTAATCCCAGCACTTTGGGAGGCCGAGGTGGGCGGATCTCCTGAGGTCGGAGTTCAAGGCCAGCCTGACCAACATGGAGAAACTCCATCTCTACTAAAAATACAAAATTAGTCAGGCGTGGTGGCGCATGCCTGTAATCCCAGCTACTCCAGAGGCTGAGGCAGGAGAATAGCTTGAACCCAGGAGGCAGAAGTCGTGGTGAGCCGAGATTGCGCCATTGCACTCCAGCCTGGGCAACAAGAGCGAAACTCTGTCTCAAAAAAAAAAAAAAAAAGAAAAAAATACAAAAATTAGCTGGGCATGGCGGTATGCGCCTGTCATCCCAGCTACTCAGAAGGCTGAGGCGGGAGAACCGCTTGAACCTGGGTGGCAGAGGTTGCAGTGATCCGAGACCACGCCGCTGCACTCCAGCCTGGGTGACAGAGCGAAACCCCATCACAAAAATAGAAAGAAAACATGGATGAAGGGTGTGTGTGTGTGTATGTGTGTGTGTGTGTGTGTGTGTGTGTGTGTGTGTGTTTTAATGAAACCACAGTTTTTCAGTGTGTAAGTTTGTTGCTTTTTTTTTTTTTCTCAGCTCACTGCAACCTCTTCCTCCTGGATTCAAGCGATTCTCCCACCTCAGCCTCCAGAGTAGCTGGGACTATAGGTGTCCGCCACCACGCCCGGCCAATTTTTGTATTTTTAGTAGAGACGGGGTTTCGCCATGTTGGCCAACCTGGTCTCGAACTCCTAGCCTCAGGTGATCCACCCACCTCGGCCTCCCAAAATGCTGGGATTACAGGCATGAGCCACCACGCCTGGCTGAGTTTGCTGCTTTTTGAATCATTTGCCCCCTGCAATAGTTGAGAGCTGAGTATGACCTCCAAAATCGGTCATCAGAGACTACTAGCCAGGTAATCTTGGAATAAGTCATTAAGCCCCCATGAGCCTCAGTTTTCACCTCCGTACATCAGGGACAAGGACAGTGTACCTACCTCAAGGGATGGCGTGTGAATCAGTGAGTTTTAGAAAATGGACTTAGCTACAGACTAGATCTTTGGGTCTCCCTCTGTCCCTGGTCTCTCAGAGGACCCTCATGTTCCTTCCCAGGCTGCATCCAAGGGTGGTCCAGCCCTGCCCATTGTGACCCCAAGAGCTTCCTTTGTGTAATGATACTGTCACAGTGACCACTCAGCACCTCTAGGGGCAGCCAGGAGGAAAATTACCAGGCAGACTTGGTGCGAATACTGCCTCCTTAGAGCTCCAGGAACCCAGGCAAGTAATTGACTTTTTGGAGCCTCTGGGGTTTTGTTCGGTTGGTTTTGTTTTTGAGGTAAGCTCTCGCTATGTTGCCCAGGCTGGACTTGAACTCCTGGGCTCAAGCGATCCTCTCGCCTCAGCCTCCCAAGTAGGTGGGTCCACAGGTGTGTGCCACCGTGCCTGGCTAGGACTTAGGTTTTGTCATCTGCAAAAGGGGACTAATGATGGTAGCCAGTTCAGAAAGCAGTGTCAGTATTGAGGATTTGATGAAATAGGCTGCTGGTGTCCATTATTATTATCATCCTCTAAAGTTTTTCTGTCGCTCTACCTTCTACACACCCCACACAGAATGGACCCACTTCCCTGAATCACTGCACCTCTTGATATTATTCTAGGGCTCACAGATCTCCCTTTAAAGGGGCCGGTCACCACTCCTTCCCCAGCCAAAGACCACCAGGAATGTACCTGTGATTGAACACATTCAAGCTTATTATTCATCAGAGAGAGAGAGAGAAAGAGAGAGGGAGAGAGAGCTCATACATGTCATAGGGCTCTATGGGGGTCTCAGTAGGGAGGTGTTAGAAAGAACTTTTTTCCTTATTTATTTATTTATTTATTTATTTATTTATTTATTTATTTGAGATGGAGTTTCGCTCTTGTTGCCCAGGCTGGAGTGCAGTGGCACGATCTCAGCTCACCGCAACCTCCGCCTCCCGGGTTCAAGTGATTCTCCTGCCTCAGGCTCCCGAGTAGCTGGGATTATAGGCATGTGCCACCACGCCCGGCTAATTTTGTATTTTTAGTAGAGATGGGGTTTTTTCCATGTTGGTCAGGCTGGTTTCGAATTGCCGACCTCAGGTGATCCGCTCGCCTCGGTCTCCCGAAGTGCTGGGATTATAGGTGTGAGCCACCGCGCCCGGCCAGAAAGCACTTATTATGGGATTTGCAATTCTGCTCGGTGTTTTGGGGGCACAGCTTAAGGAAGTAGGGGATTTGGGTGGGATGAATTTATTGGTTGGAAATTTTACTTTCTTTTTTGAGATGAACAGATAAAAACAAATAAAAACAACACACAGGTGAGGCATGGTGGCTCACATTTGTAATCTCAGCCTCCCAAAGTACCGTCCAGAAAAGGGCTGTTGTGGCTTGGTGTGGTGGCTCACACCTGTAATCCCAGCACTTTGGGAGGCCAAGGTGGGTGGATCACTTGAGGTCAGGAGTTTGAGACCAGCCTGGCGAACACGGTGAAACCCTGTCTCTACTGAAAATACAAAAATTAGCCAGGCATGGTGGCTCACGCCTGTAATCCCCACTACTCAGGAGGCTGAGGCAGGCGGATCTCCTTTGGTCAGGAGTTCGAGGCCAGCCTGGCCAACATGGTGAAACCCTGTCTCTACTAAAAATATAAAAAATAGCTGGGTGTGGTGGCGGGCACCTGTATTCCCAGCTACTCAGGAGGCTGAGGCAGGAGAATTGCTTGAACCCAGGAGGCGGAGGTTGCAGTGAGCCGAGATCACGCCATTGCACTCCAGCCTGGGCGACAAGAGCAAAACTCTGTCTCAAAGAAAAAAAAAAAACTAGCTGGGCATGGTGGCGAGCACCTGTAATCCCAGCTACTCAGGAGGCTGAGGCAGGAGAATCGCTTGAACCCAGGTGGTGGAGCTTGCAGTGAACTGAGATCGTGCCACTGCACTCCAGCTTGGGCCACAGAGCAAAACTCTGTCTCAAAAAAAAAAAAAACAGAAGCAAGGGAGGCTGGGTGCAGTGGCTCAGGCCTGTAATCCCATCACTTTGAGAGGCTGAATCGGGAGGACTGCTTGAGCCCAGGTGTTTGAGACCAGCCTGGGCAACACAGTGAGACCCTATCTCTATAAAAAATTAAAAAGCCAGATGCGGTGGCACGTGCCTATAGTCCCAGCTACTTGGGAGGCTAAGGTGGGAGGATTTCTTGAACCCAGGACATTGAGGTTGCAGTGAGGGTGCAGTGAGCTATGATTCCGCCACTGCACTCCAGCCTGGGCGACAGAGTGAGACTCTGTCTCGGAAAGAACACAAAACAAAAGAGCAGCTAGGGAGAGAAGTAACTATTATTCAGCATCTTAATCATCTGTATGAAGAAGTCAGAAGGAAGGAAGGAAGGAGAGAGGGAGGGAAGGAAGGAAGGAAGGAAGGGAGGGAGGGAGGGATGGATTTGGGATCTGCAGTTCTGTTAGGTGTTTTGGGGGCACGGTTTTGTTTTTTGTGCAAATCCTGCCTCCTTAGAGCTCCAGGGAAGCTGGGAGCTGGAAGGAAGGAAGGAAGGAAGGACGAAGGGAAGGAAGGCGGGAGGGAGGGAGGGAAAGGAAGGAAGAAGGAAAGGAGGAAGGAAGGAGGGAAGGAGGGAGGGAGAGAAGGAGGCAAGGAAGCAGGGAGGGAGGGAAAGGAAGGAAGAAGGAAAGAAGGAAGGAGGGAAGGAGGGAGGGAGGGGAAGGAGGGAAGGAAGGAAGGAAAGAAAGAAAGAAAGAAGTCAGAAGACTAAAGCTGTGCTTGGTAAGGAGCAGCCGTTGCTGGTATTAGCTAGTAGCAGAGGAGGGCCAGTTACTCTGATAGTGTGGGCAGTGTTCGTGTTTTGCCTGTGTTCAGACATGATTACGGAGCAGGCTTGTTTTGTCTTGCTCTGCTGCTGTCACAGAGTGGCCTTGTCTGATGTCGGCGTCATGTGAGATTGTTTATGTCCAGCAGGAGGACACCAGGGCCCTGCTTTGACTGCCAGGCCAGCTCCTGGCAACACCAAGGCCAGCTGTGAACACCAGGCCAGCTCCTGTGTCTTTTTCAAAGGTCGAGCTCAGACCTAGCCAGATGGGGGACGCTGGGAGGGCTGGGCTGTGTCTGCAAAGCTCACTGCTGTATCTCTGTTGCCTAGAGCAGGACCCGGCACACAGGAAGCATTCCGGCAAATGCATTGCGCTGTTCCAAGGCTGTTGGGCCTGAGAGGAGGGATCTGCTTATTCATGCAGCAGCGGGCTTTGCAGCCAGTGGCCTCTTTCCTCTGCATGTCTGGACCTTGGCTTTGGATTTTTTTTTTTTTTTTTTTTTTACTTTTTTAGAGATGGGTCTTGCTGACACCCAGGCTGGAGTGCAGTGGCGTGATCTCGGTTCACTGCAACCTCCACCTCCTGGATTCAATTGATTCTCGTGCCTCAGCCTCCTGAGTAGCTGGGACCACAGGCACAGGCCACTGCAGCTGGCTTGGCTTGAATTTTTCTGCTGTGAAAACAGTGACCCCGTGGCTGGGCGCAGTGGCTCATGCCTGTAATCCCAGCACTTTAGGAGGCTGATATGGGAGGATTCCCCAAGGTCAGGAGTTCGAGACCAGCCTGGCCAACAGGGCGAAACCCCATCTCTACTAAAAATACAAAAATTAGCTGGGCGTGGTGGTGGGTGCCTGTAATCCCAGCTACTTGGGAGGCTGAGGCAGGAGAATCGCTTGAACCCAGAAGCAGAGGTTGCAGTGAGCTAAGATCATACCACTGTATTCCAGCCTGGGTGACAGAGCGAGACTCTGACTCAAAAAAAAAAAAAAAAGAGTGACCCCCCCCACTGGGGGAGAGGGGAGTGCACAAAGACCCATGAACCCAAGTCTTTTTTTTTTTTTTGAGACGGGGTTTCACCATATTGGCCAGGCTGGTCTCCAACTCCTGACCTCAAGTGATCCACCTGCCTTGGCCTCCCAAAGTACTGGGATTACAGGTGTGAGTCACTGAGCTCAGCTAGTGGACCCAAGTCTTAACAGGAGCTGGATGTGGAAGTTAAAGAGTCTCTTGGGGCCAGGTGTGGTGGCACACACCTGTAATCCCAGTGCTACGGGAGGCTGAGGATGGAGGATCACTTGAACCCAGGAGTTCAATGCAGCAGTGGTGCTATGATCACGCCACTGCACTCCAGCCTGGGCAACAGAGCGAGACCCTGTCTCAAAAACAAACAAGAAGAAAAAAAAAAGAGGCTGGGCATGGTGGCTCATGCCTGTAATCCCAGCAGTTTGGGAGGCCGAAGTGGGTGGATCACTTGAGCCCAGGAGTTTGAGACCAGCCTGGCCAACATGGTGAGACCCTATTTCTATTAAAAACTCCAAAAATTAGTGGGGGCGTGGTGGCAGGTGCCTGTAATCCCAGCTGGTTGGGAGGCTGAGGCAGGAGAATTGCTTGAACCCGGGAGGTGGAGATGGCAGTGAGCCGAAATCACGCCACTGCACTCCAGCCTGGGCAACAGAGTGAGACTCTGTTTAAAAAAAAAAGAAAGAGAGACAGACAGAGAGGAAGAAAATCACAGGAGTGGACAAGGTCTTTCTTGTGCCCCCTTGTGTTCCATGCTCCCTTGGAGCACAAGAAGAGACCTTTGGACAGGGCAGTGAAATTTACAAAACAGATTCTCTGTTTTCTGCCAGGCTGTGTGGATATAGCCGTGAACAAGACAGGTCACCAGCAGGTAACATGGGTAGGAAGTGTCCAGGAGGGTGTGATCGGGTGGGTCCCGTGAGAGGATGACATTCGAGTAAAGGAAGTTAGGGAAAGAGGGAGCCACGTTGGTATCTGGCTCAAGAACATTTCTGCAGAGGAAACAGAACATGCAAAGTTCCTGAGGCAGGAATCTGCTGTAACTTTAAACAACAGGAGGAAAGCAATGCAGGAGAAGAGTAACAAGAGTTGAAATCAAGAGGAAATATTCTGTGAAAGAAAACTGGTTAACATCAAGGCCAGACGCGGTGACTCACGCCTATAATCCCAGCACTTTGGGAGGCCGAGGTGGGCAGATCTCTTGAGATCAGGAGTTCGAGACCAGCCTGGCCAACATGGCGAAACCCCGTCTCTACTAAAAGTATAAAATTAGCCGGGCACAGTGGTGGGTGTGCTGTAATCCCAGCTATTTGGGAGGCTGAGGCATGAGAATCGCTTGAACCTGGGAGGTGGAGGTTGCAGTGAGCTGAGATCGCCACTGCACTCCAGCCTGGGCAATAGAGTGAGACTCCGTCTCAAAAAAAAAAATTCAAACAAACAAACAGACTGGTAACATCATTAGTCATCAGGAAAAGGCAAAACAAAACCACAATGGGCTAGCACGTCACACCTACTACGATGGCTATCATAATCAAAAAAGGATGTTGCAAGGAAGTGGCGAAATTGGAACCTTTGTGTAATGCCGGTGGGGATGGAAAATGGTACTGTTACTGTGGGAAACAGTTGGGCAATTACTCAAAAAGTTCAACATAGAGTTACAAAATGACCCAGCAATGACCCACTTCTAGGTATAGACCCAAAGGAATGGAATCCAGGGACTCCAACTACATATTCACAAATGTTTATAGCTGTACTTATTCACTATCGCTAAAAGGCAGAAACAGCCCAAATGACCATCAGCTGATACGTGGATAAACAAAATGTGGTCCATCCATATGGCGCAATGCTATATAGCTGCAAGTGGAATGCACTTCTGATACATGCTGCAACTTAGATGAACCTCAACACCCTTATGCTCAGCTGCACGCAGTGGCTCACACCTGTAATCCCAGCACTTTTGGAGGCCAAGGCAGGAGGATCCCTTGAGTCCAGGAGGTCGAAACCAGCCTGGTGAACATAGCGAGACCCCATCTCTGCAAAAGAAAATTTTAAAAAATTGGCCATATGTGGTGGCGTGCACCTGTAGTCCCAGGCAATGTGGAGGCTGAGGCAGGAGGATCTCTCAAGCCCAGGAGTTCAAGGCTGCAGTGAGCTATGATCGCACCACTGCACTCCAGCCTGGTGACAGAGCAAGACCCTGTCTCAAAAACAAAAAGCAAAAACCAAAACAACCTATTATGCTTGGTGGAAGAGGCCAACACAAATGGTCACATATTGTATGATTCCATTTGTATGAAATATCAAGGAGGTCGGGCATGGTGGCTCATGCCTGTAATCCCAGCACTTTGGGAGGTCGAGGCAGATCCCTTGAGGTCAAGAGTTCAAGACCAGCCTGGCCAACATGGTAAAATCCATCTCTACTACAAATACAAAAATTAGCCGGGTGTGGTGGTGCGCACCTGTACTCTCAGCCACTTGGGAGGCCGAGGCAGGAGAATTGCTTGAACTTGGGAGGCAGAGGCTGCTGTGAGCTGAGATCATGCCACTGCACTCCAGTCTGGGTGACAGAGTGAGACTCTGTCTCAAAAAAAAAAAAAAAAATCAAGAAGTGGTAAAAATATAGAGAGACAGCAGAGAATGCAGATTAGTGGTTGCCAGGGGCTGGGAGGAGGGAGGAATTGAGTGATTGCTTTATGGGAACAGGGTGTAGGGGAGGAAACATACTTTTTCCTTTATTCTTAGTTCTTAGCTGTGATGGATCCTTGCAATGAAAGAATTAAGAAGGGCGGGTGGAGTGGTTCACGCCTGTAATTCCAGCACTTTGGAAGGTCGACGTGGGACGATTGCTTAAGCCCAGGGCTCAAGGCCAGCCTGGGTAAGATGGTAAGACTCCATTTCTACAAAAAATAAAAAATAAAAAGAAATTAGCCAATTGTGGTGGTAGGCACCTGTGGTCCCACCTACTCAGGATGCTGAGGTGGCAGGATCGCTTGATCCCAGGAGTTCAAGGCTGCAGTGAGTTAAGATCGTGCCGCTGCACTCTACCCCTTTTTTGTGGGTAGTTGGTCAAGCTACCATGGGGCAGAATGTAGCAAGCTCTGGGCATCATCCTGGGTCCTCAGGCCCAGAGAGCACACATGTGCTTCACATCTACAAATTTGGTTCCTCCCAGAGCGAGGCCCTGTCTCAAAAAAAAAAAAAAAAAAAAAAAAAGAGGCCAGGCGCGGTGGCTCACGCCTGTAATCCTAGCACTTTGGGAGGCAGAGACGGGCGGATCACGAGGTCAGGAGATCAAGACCATCCTGGCTAACACGGTGAAACCCCGTCTCTACTAAAAATACAAAAAAAAAAAAAAAAAAAAAAAAATACCCAGGCGTGGTGGCGGGTGCCTGTAGTAGTCCCAGCTACTCGGGAGGCTGAGGCAGGAGAATGGCGTGAACCCGCAAGGCGCAGCTTGCAGTGAGCCGAGATAGTGCCACTGCACTCCAGCCTGGGCGACAGAGCGAGGCTCCGTCTAAAAAAAGAAAAAGAATTAACAAGGGAAAAACAAATTTATTAACATGTGTACCTTATGTGTACCTGGGAGATGCCAAGAGAAATGAGGTGGCTTATATAACTCCTGCTTATATAGCACCTTCAACATACAGCAGCAAATTTTTGGACAAGTGACAAGACGAAGGAAAAGGACATTGAGGCCGGGTGCGGTGGCTCACGCTTGTAATCCCAGCACTTTGGGAGGCCGAGGCGGGCGGATCACTTGAGGCCAGGAATTTGAGAACAGCCTGGCCAACGTGGTGAAACCCCGACTCTACCAAAAATACAAAAATTAGCCCGGCACGGTGGTGCACAGCTGTGATCCCAGATACTTGGGAAGCTGAGGCACGAGAATCGCTTGAACCAGGGAAGCGGAGGACGCAGTGAGCAGAGATGGCGCTACTGCACTCTAGCTTTGGTGACAGAGCAAGACTCCGTCTCAAAAAAAAAAAAAAGAAAGAAAGAAAAAAAAAAGACGTCTCCAGACAAGAGTCTAAACGTGTCCCTGGTGATCAACCTTTGTCCTTCCTGGTAGAGAGGGGAGGAGGGCACCTTTGTACCTTTAGGTCCTGTTTTGAGGCAAATCAGGGAAGAACAGAGAGCTTTTCCGGTATCAGCTTCATTGATCTCAGCTCAAAATAATCCTACACCAAGGTCGCATATTTCAGAGGGGCATATGCTGGTATCCTACGGGGGTCTCTCTTGGGGGTGATAAAAATACCCCGAAACTAGCAAGGGGTGATGGTTGTCCAACATGTGCATGTACTAAATGTCACTGAATTGTGCATTTTTATTTTTTATTTATGTATTCGAGAACAATTCTTAACGTCCAAAGATAACGTCTTTCCTTAACGTCGAAAGATGCCTTGTTGTGATATTACAGCAGTCATTCCTGCTCACTACGGGCAAGCAGACAGTGCAGAAAAGGTGAAGCACAAAAACTAAAAAGGAAAATCTCTCCTTGAACCACTGCGAACAGGTTGGTGGTTTTGCTTGGAATATTTTTGGAGCGTGTGGGTAGTTGGTTAAACTTAGAAATATATTTTTTTGTGTGTGGGTAGTTGGCCAAACCGCCGTGGGGCAGAATGCAGCAAACTCCGAGGATCATCCAGGGTCTGCAGGCCTGGAGAGCACACACGTGTCGGCCCCACCTCTGCAAACTCTGTCCCTCCCCTACAGCGGACAAAAAGCCGGTCAGGGGACAAAGGCCTGCGGCCGCGCCTGCGCGCAAGCCTTTGGGGCGCTCCCGGTACCCCGGCCTGGCCCCGCCCCCTGGCGCGGCGCGCCGGCGTCGCGGTGACGTCACGGAGTTGCCATGGCGTCGCTGAGCGGCCTGGCGTCGGCGCTGGAGTCGTACAGGGGCCGGGACCGCCTGGTGAGGCAGGGGCGGACCGGGGCCGGAGGTCCTAGAGTTTGGCCCAAGCTCAGAGACTGGGAAACAGGCCAGAGAGGGGACGGGGTCGCCCAGGATACTCCGTCGCAGAGGCCCCGTCCGAGCTAGGCTCAAATGCGGTGCCCTAGCAGTGGACATTTATGTATTTATTTATTTTGGCTGGAGTGCAGTGGTGCGATCTCTGCTCACTGCAGCCTCCGCTTCCCGGGTTCAAGCGATTCTCCTGCCTCAGCACCCCCGAGTAGCTGGGACTACAGGCGCCCGCCACCACTCCCTGCTATTTTTTTGTATTTTTAGTAGAGACGGAGTTTCATCGTGTTAGCCAGGATGGTCTCGATCTCCTGGCCTCAAGCGATCCACCTGCCTCGGCCTCCCAACGTGCTGGGATTACAGGCGTGAGCCACCGCGTCTGGCCAGCGTTGGACATTTAGATCGTTTCTGCCAACCCAACCTGTCTGGACATTGACACACTGGCCAGATTCCCGTGTTTGGACGTTTTGGATCCGACCAGGCCACTGAAGTTGTCCTGAACAATCTCGTGTTGGGATTTGGGATGTTGCAGGGCTCCCCTGTGGCTGGACATTCACTTCCAACCAGATTCCCTATAGTTGGGCATTTAGGTTGTTTCAGCCAACCTAGACCAAAGAACACGCCATGGCCTGGGCCCTGCCATGTCTAAGCAGCGATGGGTTCCAACAAAACCCCAGTTGGTCATTTAGATCATCTCTGCCAACCCAGCCTGGCTGGACGTTTACATACCAAACGGATTCCCATGTTTGGACATTTAGGATCTGACCAGGCCACTGTAGTTGGTCCCTGGATTGTCCCAAACAATCTCGTGGGGATTTAGGATATTGCAAGACTCTCCCTATGGCTGGACAGTTTTTAGTTCCAATCAAGTCCCATATGGTTGAACATTTAGGTTATGCCATCCATGCCCCTGAGTCTGGACTCTTAGCTTGTCCCCACCAGTCTCTTATAGGTAGACATTTAGGTTGTACCAGGCGGTGTACTGGTGGCTAGGCATTTAGATTCCATTCAAATATCTTATGATTGGGGGGGTGGGTTAACAAATCTCCCCCGAGTTGAACATTCGGATTGCAGTGTTTTGCCATTATAATGGGGCTGGAAAGGAATTACAAGTAAAAATAAACAAAACAACAGGAACAAGCAATTTCTGAAAAGCAGGTAAAATAAAGATATAAGGGAGGCCAGGCGT
The DNA here is from genome assembly GCF_029281585.2 of Gorilla gorilla gorilla. Classification (NCBI taxonomy): domain Eukaryota; kingdom Metazoa; phylum Chordata; class Mammalia; order Primates; family Hominidae; genus Gorilla; species Gorilla gorilla. The sequence goes on along the minus strand of NC_073244.2, from coordinate 13,351,533 downwards.
GGTGGCTCACGCCTGTAATCCTAGCACTTTGGGAGGCTGAGCTGGGTGGATTGTCTGAGCTCAGGAGTTTGAGACCAGCCTGGGCAACGTGATGAAACCTCGTCTCTACCAAAATACAAAAATTAGCCGTGTGTGGTGGTGCGTGCCTGTAGTCCCAGCTACTTGGGAGGCTGAGGCGGGAGAATTGCTTGAACCTGGGAGGCAGAGGTTGCAGTGAGCTCACACCTTTGCACTCGAGCCTGGGGAGCAGAGCGAGACTCTGTCTCCAAAAGAAAAAAGATATAAGAGTAGTGAAGATGACCTATTTCACAAGGCTCCACATCACCTACTGAGTAGGTTCTTTCTCTCTAAAGTAATTCTACCAAATTATCCTGTTGTTCACTGGGTTGAGGCCTGATCACCTGCGCCCACCATTCAGCACATCCAAAGGCTTTGGTCCAGGCAGGTAGATGTAAATATACACTTTAGCCATGGCTTCCTGCCACCTGGGAAAAGAAGGACCTGGGAGGTGGGAAGTAAGGAGCTTTGTTTTCTTTGTTCCTGTCACATCTGTTCCCAAAGGCTGTGCCCTTCAGTTACATCAATGATGTCATGTTTCTTCATTTGTCCCACCTCCAAGTATGTTTTTAAACTTTCAGCTTTTTTTTTTTCTTTTTCTTTTTTTTTTTTTTTAGACAGAGTCTCGCCCTGTTGCCCAGGCTGGAGTGTAGTAGCACGATTACAGCTCACTACAGTCTGGAACTCCTGGGCTCAAGTGATCCTCCAGCATCAGCCTCCCAAGTAACCACCATGCCCTGTTAACTTAAAAAAAATTTTGGTAGCCAGGCGCGGTGGCTTACACCTGTAATCCCAGCATTTAGGGAGGCTGAGGCGAGTGGATCATGAGGTCAGGAGATCAAGACCAACCTGGCTAAAATGGTGAAACCCTGTCTCTACTAAAAATACAAAAAATTAGGTGGGCTTGGTGGCGGGTGCCTGTAGTCCCAGCTACTCGGGAGGCTGAGGCAGGAGAATGGCGTGAACCCGGGAGGTGGAGCTTGCAGTGAGCCGAGATCGCGCCACTGCACTCCAGCCTAGGTGACAGAGCAAGACTCCATCTCAAAAAAAAAAAAAAAAAATTTTGGTAGAGGCAGGGTCTTGCTATGTTGCCCAGGCTGGTCTCAAACTTCTGGTCTGAAGGCATCCTCTCACCTTGGTTTCTCAAAGTGCTGGGGTTACAGGTGTGAGCCACTGTGCCCCACCTAAACGTTCAGCTTTTACTGTCACTTTGTAGATTTAGAATCTTCCAAACCCTTGGGTCAGGCATGGTGGCTCATGCCTGTAATCCCAGCACTTTGGGAGGCTAAGGCAGGTGGATCACTGAGGTTATGAGTTTGAGACCAGCCTAGCCAACCTGGTGAAACCCTGTCTCTACAAAAAATATAAAAATTAGCGGGGTGTGGTGGTGGGCGCCTGTAATCCCAGCTACTGGGGAGGCTGAGGCACAAGAATTGCTTGAACATGGGAGATGGAGGCTGCGGTGAGCCGAGATCGTGCCACTGCACTCCAGTCTGGATGACAGAGTGAGACTCTTTCAAAAAAAAAAAGAATCTTCCACACTCTCAATCTAGCGGGGCCCGGGGCCAGGTATGGGGGGATGCAGCTCAGTTCTGCAGAACAGGAGGGCCACACTGACTGCTTCTGGTTTCCCACAGATCCGAGTGCTGGGGTACTGCTGCCAGCTGGTTGGTGGAGTTCTGGTTGAACAGTGTCCTGCCAGGTCCGAAGTGGGGACGCGTCTGTTGGTGGTGTCCACCCAACTCAGCCACTGCAGGACCATCTTGCGACTCTTTGATGACCTGGCCATGTTTGTCTACACTAAGCAATATGGCCTGGGGGCACAGGTAACAGGGTTTGTGGGGCTCTAGGGAGTTGGGTGCGGACCTGAGTGGACATTTTTAAAAAAATTTTTTGGCCCCTCACGGTGGCTCATGCTTGTAATCCCAGCACTTTGTGAGGCCAAGGCGGGCGGATCATGAGGTCAGGAGTTCGAGACCAGCCAGGCCAACATGGTAAAACCCTGTCTCGGCTGGGTGCAGTGGCTCATGCCTGTAATCCCAGCACTTTGGGAGGCTGAGGCGGGCGGATCACGAGGTCAGGAGATCGAGACCGTCCTGGCTAACACAGTGAAACCCCATCTCTACTAAAAATGCAAAAAATTAGCCAGGTGTGGTTGCAGGCGCCTGCAGTCCCAGCTACTCAGGAGGCTGAGGCAGGAGAATGGCCTGAACCCGGGAGGTGGAGCTTGCAGTGAGCCGAGATCGCACCACTGCACTCCAGCCTGGGCGACAGAGCGAGACTCCGTCTAAAAAAAAAAACCCTGTCTCTACTGATAATACAAAAATTAGCTGGGCATGGTGGCGCGTGCCTGTAGTTCCAGCTACTTGGGAGGCTGAGGCAGGAATGTCACTTGACCCTGGGAGGCGGGGAGGTTGCCATGAGCCGAGAATTGTGCCACTGCACTGGCAGCCTGGGCAATGGAGCGAGACTCCATCTCAAATAAAACAAAAAAAAATTTTTTTTATAGACAGGGTCTTGCTTTGTCATACAGGCTGGAGTGCAGTGGAGTGATCATAGCTCACTGCAGCCTTGAACTCCTAGGCTCAAGTGGTCCTCCCGCCTTAGCCTCCCTGAGTGCTGGGATGACAGGCGTGAGCCACCATGAGCGTTTTATAGTCTTGTCCCAAAGTGCTCCCTGCGTGGGTAGTTTATTACTTTTAAAAATTTCACTTTCTTCTTTGAGAGGATCAGATGTTCTCATTTTGATTTAAATTTTTAAAAATAGCAAACGTTCACACATTCCAAAGGAGGATATAATTTTAAAAAACCTCCCTCCTTCCTGATCTTCGAGGCCTCCAATTTTTCCCCAGAGAGGCAGCCACTGTGGTCAGCTTCTTTTTTTTTTTTTTGAGACAAGGTCTCACTCTGTCACTCAGGCTGGAGTGCAGTGGCGTGATCTCGGCTCACTGCAACCTCTACCTCCGGGATTCAAATGATTTTTCTGCCTCAGCCCCTCACGTAGCTAGGATTACAGGCACCCCCCACCAAGCCTGGCTAATTTTTGTATTTTTAGTAGAGACGGGGTTTTGTCATGTTGGCCAGGCTAGTCTCGAACTCCTGACCTCAAGTGATCCACCTGCCTCAGCCCAAACTGCTGGGATTACAGGTGTGCGCCACCGTGCCCGGCCGTGTGGTCAGCTTCTTGTGTCTCCTTTGTGAGATTTCCTGTACTCGCATAGGCAAATACATATGGTTTACATAAACAGTGCTTTTTTCACTTAACAGTACAGCTTTGGCATCATTTCTTTATCTTTCTTTTTTTTGGAGACAGAGTCTTACTCTGTCACTCAGCCTGGAGTACAGTGGCGTCATCATGGCTCACTGCAGCCTTGACTTCCCGGGCTGAGGTGATCCTCCTACCTCAGCCTCCAGAATAGCTGGGACTACAGGTGCACCACCACACCTGGTTAATTTTTTGTATCTTTTGTAGAGACAGGGTTTTGCCATGTTACCCAGGCTGGCCTTGAACTCCTGGGCTCAAGTGATCCACCTGCCCCGCCTCCCAAAGTGCTAGGATGACAGGCGTGAGCCACCGCGCCTGGCCACAGATCATTTCTTATCAGTCTAGAAAGAGCTGCGTTCTCAGGACCACATAGTGCTCTGCTACGCAGCTTCGGATTTATTTAATCGACCTCTGGTTGACGCACAGGGCAATGATTTCTAAGGTTTTGCTATTGCGACAGTGCTGCAGAGAGTAGCCTTGTCCCACAGGCGTCCCACAGGCGTGCCAGCCTATCTAGAGAGCCATCTTGCCCCCCACGGGATGATCTCAGAGGCTGCGTGGGCCAGCCTCTCAGCGTCATGCCCCTCCCTGGGCTGCCCTGTCTGTTCTCTCTGTCCTCCCAGGGATCACCTCTCTGAGCCACTTGCTACTCAGATGCTCCCCGCCCCGAAATCCCAACCCCACCGTGTTCAGCACCACGTGTCCTTGGCCTGATCATCCTATATCATGAGTGTTGCTGTGGGCCGCCTTCCTGTTTTGACACCTATAGCATCCTCCTCCTCCGTGTCTGATTAGGACAACGCTCTGGTGCATCCCTGAGACCCCTCCTTTCTCTATGCCCTCTGTGGAAGAGCCCTCAGGCAAGGGGTGGAGGCCCTTGCACCTCGAGTGTCCCTTGGCCAGAACAAGAGCCCCGTTTGTTGGGTTCCCGGTTTATATGTCTGCGTTCCTCCCTGCCCTGGTGAGCCTCTGCCCCTCCCCAGAGTCTAGCCTGGAGCCTGCCGCTTCTCAGGAAATCCGGGCGGAATGAGCACATTGGGGCGGGGTCCGCCATCCTCAGGGAGGTGGGCAATGTGCCAGGACGCGCCAGGCAGATGAGGGAAGCTGGAGTGAGGTTCAGACCCCGGAGGGAGGTAGGATCATGACTGGCCAGAAAGAAGGAGAGCAGCACCTGGAATCAGCGGTGGGGGCGGGAAGGAGCTTCCTGGGAAGTCAGAGAGGAGGGGAAGGGTGTGGCAGGTAACAAGGAGGATAAAGGTAGAGGGGGCGGGGCTCCGATGGGGCGGGGTCACGATGGGCGGGGTCCCAAGGGGGGTGGGGTCCAAAGGGGGCGGGTCCCCGGTTGGCTGCGGGGCTCCAGTCCCAGAAACCAGGCTTCAGCGCTGGTTTCTACAGCCTCAACTGGTCCTTCGTCGCTGGCTCTAGGCGGTGTGATTAAGAACTTGGGGCAGAGGGTATGGGCACTGTGCAGGACCGAGAGCCCGCGTGTGCATTGCAATTCGAGGGCCTGGAGGACCATCCCTGCCGGAACTGGGGGTCAGCGGCTTTCCCTGAGAGCCTCAGCGTGGCCGTCTGTAACTTGCTCGGGGTTGAGGGGGTGGCCATGAGCCTTGCTGCACTGTGCCTGGCGCGTGGTCAGCAGTGGGCGTGCGGTGGCCCAAGGGTTGGCACACCATCTCAGCCTGGTCAGGGTTCCCTGCGGGCCACCTCATGCTCCCTGCATAGAGTCTGGCAACAGAGGTCCTCGCCTGTGCAGGAACTGGAAGCCTTTGGGAAGGAAGGCTCTGACACAGGGCTCCCAACTTGGCCTGGGAATCCCCTGGGAATGTGAAAATTCCCTGTGAAAATTCCCGGTACTGGGGCCTGCCCCAGGCTGAGTGAGGCAGAATCCTCACGGCTGGCATTGGGCATGGGGTTTTTGAAGCTCCGCAGAGGATTGCACTGCACAGCTGCGTTGAGAGCCTCCCTCCAAGGGGCACTGAGCACCGTGCTGCCGAGACACGGAAATCAGGCCTGTGCGGGGACCCCAGCCCCAGAGCCTTTCTCCCGCAGGGCCTGCCGGGCCTGGACACGGCCCAGGGACTGGGGTCAGGAAATAGCTCTCTGCCACCTGGCATGGCTACGGTGCTAAAATGGGCAGTGGGTAAGTCTGACCCTAGGCCCCCTCTGCTCCTGGTCCTGCAGGAGGAGGACGCCTTTGTCCGCTGGGTCTCCGTCCTAGGGAACCTGGCCGACCAGCTCTACTACCCCTGTGAGCACGTCGCCTGGGCAGCTGATGCCCGGGTCCTCCACGTGGACTCTTCTCGGTGGTGGACGCTGAGTACAACCTTGTGGGCCCTCTCTCTGCTCCTGGGGGTTGCCAGGTAAGTGGCATGGGCCAGAAGGGAGCACCCAAGGTCCCTGGGCGGTGCCTCCTTAGCAAAGTGGCAGCGGCCCCAGCAACAGCACAGGCTTCAGACTGAGGTGGGTCTTTGCCTCTTAGAGTCTTCCTTGGAGGTTTTGTTGTTTCTTCCTTTTGTGGGTGTATTTGTTTAGAATAACTGTCGGAACAAATTAGCACAACTCTGTAGTGGTGGGCAACAGAAACTTCTTATCTTAGGATTCTGAAGGCTGAAAGTCAGAACACTCCCTGGGCTAGTGTCAGCAGGCGCTGATGCCTTCTGGAGGTCCCAGGGGGAGGTCCGTTTCCTTGGATTTTCCAGCTTCTGGAGGCCACCCACATTCCTTGGCTCATGGCCCCTTCCTTCATCTTCCAAGCATGACCTCTGCTTTCAGGGTCACACCTCCTTCCCTGACCCTCATCCTCCTTCCTCCCTCCTATAAGGACCCCTGTGATGACATGGGGACCACCTGGATGATCCAGGGTAATACCCCATCTCAAGATCCTTAGCTTAGGTTGGGCGTGGTGGCTCATGCCTGTAATCCCAGCACTTTGGGAGGCCAAGGCAGGTGGATCACTTGAGCCCAGGAGTTCTAGACCAGCCTGGCCAACATGGTGAAACCCTGTCTCTACTGAAAATACAAAAAATTAGCTGGGCTTGGTGGTGCACACTTGTAATCCCAGCTACTTGGGAGGCTGAGGCAGGAGGATTGCTTGAATTTGGGGAGGTGGAGGTTGCAGTGAGCCGAGATCACACCCCTGCACTCCAGCCTGGCGACAGAGCAAGATTCCGTGTCAAAAAAAGAAAAAATCCTTAGCTTAATCCCATCGGCAAAGTCTCCTTTGCCTTGGAGGTGAACATGTTGACAGGTTCAGGACATGGACATTTTAGGAGGGGCCATGACTCTGCTGACCACACTCAGAAAGAAGAAGTAACTCCAGGGCCTGTGAGAAGCAGCCAGCGGAGTGGCCTTTACCCGGGTCCCTGAGTCTTGCTGGCGTTGCTGTCAGCCGACACCCCAGAGAAAACAGTCAGCAGTTTCCTGACTAGCTCTGTGCCTCCAAAAAACCATATAGTTTCTAGAACTTTCCAGTAATGGTTTCCTCCCAAACATTTTCCTCTTTGCAAATGTGCTGAGTCAGAATCCCCTGCCCCTGAAAACACCAGCAGGAGCTGGGCCCCCTGGTCTCCATGTTTCAGTGGCCGTGAAGGGCTCTTAGATCGCTGGGGTGAGGTGCAGCTGCCCCCAGCCTCGGGGCAGGCTGTGTCCTTTTTCTGGGGGAAGCTTTGCTTGTCCCTGGTCGAGGCTCTGACTCTCAGTAGTTCTTGTTTTCCCCCCGACACAGATGTCCTAATTACATGCTTACCGTAGACAACCTGGAAAATAGATAAACCTCAGAGTAGAAGATTCGAATTACCCACAATCCAACCCAGAGACTCCCACTGTTCAAGCTTTGGTGGTTCTTTTCCAGCCTTTGACCTAATACCCTGCCTGTGCATTTTGGCTGTCTCAAAAGGGTCATGTTTCATGGCCATGGCCCCTGGAGGCAGTGGTGTCTGTGGTGCTGGCCTTCCCTGTGTGCTGGGAGACCCAGGGGAGGGTGCCTGGGCCCAGCCTGGATGTTCCTGGGGCTCCGGTCAGAGGGGGGCCTTGGCTCACAGCCTCTCTTCCTCCACCTTCCCCTGGGTGCCTCGTGACCTCTGGTTTGTATTTTAGGGGCAGCCTTGGTTCCTTTCTTTTTTGCTTAAATAAATTTTTTTTTTTGAGACAGGCTGAAAAGCAGTGGCTCAATCTTGACCCACTGCAACCTCCGCCCCTTGGGCTCAAACAATGCTCCCACCTCAGCCTTCTGAGTGGCTGGGACCACAGGCTGTGCCACCATATCTGGCTAATTTTTGTAATGTTTTTTCTGTAGAGACACGGTTTTGCCATGTTGCCCAGACTGGTCTCCAACTCCTGGGCTCAGGTGATCCACTTGCCTTGGCCTCCCTAAGTGCTGGGATTATAGGCGTGAGTCACCACGCCCGGCCCAGACTTAATTTTTTTAGAGCAGTTTTAGGCTCATGGCAAAATTGAGCATAACGTTCAGAGAGCTCCCATATACCCACACACACAGCCTCCCCGACTACTGGCAGCATCCGCATGGTGCATTTGTTACAACTGATGCCCCTCCATGGATCCGTCATCACCCCAAGTGAGTAGCTCACGTTAGGGTTCACGCTAGGTTTTGGGCATCCGATAGGTTTGGACACTGACACGTGTCCCCCCTTGCAGAATCAAATGGAACTGTTTCACGGCCATCAAAGTCCTGTGTGCCCCGCCTGCTGCGGCATTCTTGTTTCGGGCATGTGGTTTTTCATCATTTCTCTGGGTTTGTGGTGAGCAGGGGGAGTGGGTGGAGAGCATTCCATGTGTGCTCATCACGACCAGACATCTGCCCTAAGGCCCAGGGCTGCCGGAGCATCAGTCAGGAGGTTGCTAAATGGAGATGCCTGGGTCCGGCGCCCAGGGCTTCTGATTCTTTTCTTGAGACACAGTCTTCCTCTGTCGCCCAGGCTGGAGTGCAGTGGTGCGATCTTGGCTCACTGCAACCTCCACCTCCCGGGGTCAAGTGATTCTCCTGCCTCAGCCTCCCGAGTAGCTGGGATTACAGGCGCCTGCCACCACCCCCAGCTAATTTTTGTATTTTTAGTAGAGACAGGGGTTCACCATGTTGGCCGGGCTAGTCTTGAACTCCTGACCTCAGGTGATCCACCTGCCTTGGCCTCCCAAAGTGCTGGGATTACAGGTGTGAGCCACCGCGCTTGGCCTAGAGCTTCTGATTCTGTGGGTCTGGGGAGCCCAGGAATCAGTGTTTTGCCCTAGCCCCCCAGGAGGCTCCCACCTGCTGTGCCACTGGCGCTATCCTGCATCCTGCACCCTGGGTACCCAGTGGCCAGAGGAGTTGTGACCAGGCCCTGCCCATTCTGTCACAGTCACAACCCGGCACACCCCACGGCCGAGGCTGGAGAGTGCAGGTGCCTGGTGGACCGGCCCGGGTGGGTGCCATGCACGGCTGCAGAGCCTGCTGGGAGCACAGAGGCTGCCCACTGGGTAGCCCCTTCCTCAGCCTGCAGATGCCAGCCCTGGGGGCCCAAGGGATCATCCAGACAGGTCCAGCCAATGTCCAGGGTGTGTGTGCAGGGGGTGCTGGCATGGCACTGATTTGGACCTTTCCACACAGAGCAGGCAAGGCAGCCGAGGCCCGGAGGGGAAACGGCGTCCCCACGCTTTTCCAACTGCAGGCCTCTTGGCATCCTTTTCTGTCTAGGACTCCCTGCCAGGCTGTGAACACCTCACGGGGCTTGATGTTCCTTTGAGCACTTGCCAGTGGTTTGCAGAGGCTGGGCCAGGCCCTGGATGGCCACGTCAGAAGTGCAGGACGATGTCCCGGGTGGGACGGGGCCGTGTTAGAGATGAGTCCCTGAGAGCTTGAGGCACAGCCAGGAGGGTGTGGGACTGTGGGGGGCAGGGAGAGGGCAGGCCGCTTATCCGAGATGCAGCACCTGTCCCAGACTGTATGTCCGGGGCCAGCGTTGTGGAGCTAACCCTCCTGCTCCCCCCCGGGGCATCCTCCCTCGGGCTCTGGTGCCGCAGGTCCCTGTGGATGCTGCTGAAACTGAGACAGAGGCTGCGGAGCCCCACGGCGCCCTTCACCAGGTAGGAGCCCGTGATCACCCAGCAGGGAGGCCCACTCCCTCCAGCAGGCGTGGGATCCCGGCTCACAGCCACCCCTGTGCAGGCCCGTGCTGGGGGTCTGTTGTGCTCAGGTCATGGGGGTGTCATCACAGCCTCTGGTGGGTGGCAGTACCTTTTACAGATGGAGAAACTGAGGCTTGCTTGAGCGGGGACTCCAGGGCTGAGCCTTCATGGCTGCGCCCCCAGCAGGAATGATCAATTTCCCGAAGGCCATTGCCATTGTTACTGTTGCTTTTTCTTTTTGTTTTTTGAGACAGGGTCTTGCTCTGTTGCCCAGGCTGGAGCGCAGTGGTGCCATCTCGGCTCACGGCAGCCTCCGCCTCCCGGGCTCAACTGATCCTCCTGTTTCAGCTTCCCGAGTAGCTGGGACTACAGGCACAGGCCAGCACGCCTGGCTAATTTTGTTATTTATTTTTTGGTGGAGATGGGGTCTCGCCATATTGGCCAGGCTTATCGTCACTGTGTCATCCTGATAAAGAAAGGCCGGGCAGGCACAGGCCACGCTCATGGGGTTCCCCCTTCCCTCCACACCTCCCAAAGTGCATTTGTGCTTTCTGTTTTTCACAAGGAATCCCCATCTCTGGGTGTTCAGGACGAGGAGTGAGGTGTGGATTTGAGGACTTGGACCCGGGTCCCTGCCCTGTTCGTGCTTGGGTCGGGGGGGTGATGGGGACTCAGTCTCTGTGGATGGTCAGGGAGGCCACCTCAGTCCTGCCAGCTCCTCCCACTCACAGGCAGGGGCTCAGGGCTGCCAGGCCACACAGGGCATTCAGGGGCTTGGGAAGGGCAGGCAGGTGTGAGCGTGAGTGTAAGTGGCCCCTCTCTGCCCCACAGCCCACTGCCCCGGGGCAAGCGGAGGGCCATGGAGGCGCAGATGCGGTCGGAGGCGCTGTCACTTCTCAGCAACCTGGCCGACCTGGCCAACGCCGTGCACTGGCTGCCCCGGGGCGTGCTGTGGGCCGGCCGCTTCCCGCCGTGGCTAGTGGGCCTCATGGGCACCATCTCCTCGATCCTCAGCATGTACCAGGCGGCCTGGGCCGGCGGCCAGGCCGAGGCCACTACCCCCTGACACTGCCGGAAGAGCACAGGGACACAGCCAGAGCCCACGGAGGGCCCTTCCCGCAAAGCAGAAGCCGCCAGGGCAGGGGCCAGGGCTCTCATGGAGCTGCCTGTGGTGAAACCCATGGGCAGGGTGGGTGGAGGGACTGATGCGAGGTGCCCCAGGCCTCAGCCTGGAGCTCCTGAGCCGTGACAGTTTTCAAGGGCCGTGCAGGGCTTCAGCAGCACCTCCTGCCTGCCAGCTGGCGTCTTGTATCCAAATCAAGATGAGGAAGAGGGGGCCTGTCGTGCCTTGAGAAAGCTGGAACGGGAATCAATTAAACATTGTGGTGCTGGCGCCTGGCTCAGGGGTGAAGGTTATTACACTGGTGGCTCCTGGCCCCTTACCCTCCGCAGGACGGACCCAAAGTTGGAAACCACACTACCCCAGCCCACCTTCAGGAATGCTCTCAGCCCGGTGGGTCTTCTCCATCTTTGAGCAAGCGTTGCCCACGGACCCCAAGTGGCCTCCAGCCATTGAGGGCTGTTCTCTACTCCCCAGAGTCCTGGGCACACAGGCCAGAGGTGCCACCTCTCGTCAGGCCACCCGAGGGCGTGGCCTCATGCCACTGTGCTGCCGACGCAGGGCCACTGTGAGCATTTTAAGGGCTCCAGGCTGAGACTGGGCAACACACACTGGCATCGCTGAAGACACTTGGGGCTCCCACCTCAGCCAGTGTGTGGTGGGATGGGATGAGGGCACTGCTTAGTCTGCTGGCTGAGAACGACCCTTCAGAGTCCGAGCACATGTGGCCTCTGGCAGACATTGTTGCACAGCCTGGCCCAGGAACACACAACAGCCAGTGTGTGTGTGCCCTTGGGCCTCATGTGATATCAATTGCACTGCCTTGATTTTTATCTTTTTGACCCAGGATCTCTGTCACCCAGGCTGGAGTGCAGTGGTACGATCATAGCCTCACCGCAGCCTCGAACTCCTGGACTCAAGGGATCCTCCTACCTCAGCCTCCCGAATAGCAGGAACTACAGGCGTTTATCACCAAATCCAGCTAATTTTTAAACTTTTTGTAGAGACAGCGTCTCACCACATTGCCCAGGCTGGTCTTGAACTCCTGGCTTCAAGTGAGCTGCCTGCCTCGGCCTCCCAGAGTACATTTGTGATTTGTTTTGTTTTTTACAAGGAAGATACCAGGTGGCTCTGAGCAGCTGGGAGGCCGGGGACTGCTCAGGATCACACGGGTGCGGGAGAACCCATCTGTGGGGGCTCCTTCTGCCCAGGACTCACGAGTGGGCCAGGCTTGGTGGGTTTCCCCCTTCTTTCCCATGTCGGGGGTGCAGGCCTGTCCTGGCCCTCAGCAGAGGCCTCCTTCCCAGCCCCTAGCAGCACCTGCATGATTAGGGCATCTCATTGTCTACCTGGAGACCCAACTACTTACCAGCTCATACCTGTGGGGCCCTTGGAGCAGCGCCTCTGTGTGGGGAAGCCACATGACCACCTGGTCACAGGTGCCAGGAGGAAAAGCAAGCCACCTTCAGGGATACCGCCTGGGCTGGGAAGGCCTTGGACACTGACCATGTGGAGCCCAGGTACAAAGCAGACAGGTTGGATGCTTCCAGAAAGGGAGGCCGCTCTCCCACTCTCTCAGCTGGTCACAGTGGTTGTGTGTGTGTGTGTGTGTGTGTTTAAACAGTTTTATTGAAATATAATTCACATATAAAATTTATCCACAGAAGGGGGACAGTTCAGTGGCTTTTAGTACATTCACAGTCGTGCAAGCAGAGCCACAATCAACCTTAGAACATTCCATCACCCCAGAGAGAAACCTCACACCCCTCAGCTGTTACCCACCCGCAGCCCCCAGGCTTGGTGACCACTACTTTGTCCCTGGGTTGCCCATTCTGGTCCAGTGGTTCTCAACCTTTTAGGGGCTGGGAACAGACCCCTTTGTGAACCTTAAAGACTACGGGCCCTCTTTTTTGAGACAGAGTCACTCTGTTGCCCAGGCTGGAGTGCAGTGGCGCGATCTCGGCTCACTGCAACCTCCGCCTCTTGGGTTCAAGCAATTCTCTGCCTCAGCCTCCCGAGTAGCTGGGACTACAGGCACGCCCAAGCATGCCTGGCTAATTTTGTATTTTTAGTAGAAACGGGGTTTCACCATGTTGCCCAGGCTGGTCTTGAACTCCTGTGCTCAAGTGATTCACCCACTTCGGCCTCCCAAAGTGCTGGGATTACAGGCGTGGGCCACCGTGCCCAGCCACTACAGGCCCTCTTTGCAGAACATCTCATTTTAGGGTGCCTCCAAGCCACCCAGGGCCCATAAGGAGTGCTGAGGAAGGCTGGGGGCATCCCAGTGGAGGGGTCAGCTAGGCAGAGGTCAGAGGACAGCTGGGGTTGGGGTGGAGCAAATCAGAGGGTGCGGGGGGAGACACACACACACACACACACGAGACACACACACACACACACACACAGAAACTCCAATGCCCACCATCAGGAGAATAGCTACTGGCCAGTTTTATGTTGTGTGCATTTGACCACAATGAAGAAAAAAATAGACCAGGCGCGGTGGCTCACGCCTGTAATCCCAGCACTTTGGGAGGCCGAGACAGGCAGATCACCTGAGGTCAGGAGTTCAAGACGAGCCTGGTCAACATGGTGAAACCCCATCTCTACAAAAATGCAAAAATTAGCCGGGCATGATGGTGGGCGCCTGTAATCCCAGCTACTCGGGAGGCTGAGGCAGGACAATCACTTGAACCCGGGAGGCGGCGGTTGCAGTGAGTCAAGATAGCGTGCCACTGCACTCCAGCCTGGGTGACAGAGCAAGACTCCATGTCAAAAAAATAAATAAAAATGTAATAAATTAATTACATCCTTTTGTTTTTTTCTTTTTTTTTTGAGACGAAGTCTCACTGTTGTCCCCCAGGCTGGAGTGCAATGGTGCAATCTCGGCTCACTGCAACCTCCACCTCCGGGTTCAACCGATTCTCTTGCCTCAGCCCCCAGAGTAGCTGGAATTACAGGCGTTTGCCACCACGCCCGGCTGATTTTTGTGTTTTTAGTAGAGATGGGGTTTCAACATGTTGGCTAGGCTGGTCTCAAACTCCTGACCTCAGGTGATCCGCCTGCCTCGGCCTCCCAAAGTGCTGGGATTACAGGCGTGAGCCACCGTGCCCAGCCCTTTTTCTTTTTTTTTAAATTTCATTTCTTTTTTCTATCCCCCAAATTTCCTTTTTTTTTTTTTTTAAGCTCTTAGAGACAGGGTCTCACCATGTTGCCCAGGCTGGAGTGCAGTGGCACGATCACAGCTCACTGCAACTTTGAACCCCTAGGCTTAAGCAATCCTCCTGCCTTGGCCTCCTGTGTAGCTGGCATTACAGGTGCACGCCACCATACCTGGCTAATTTTTTTTTTTTTTTTTTGAGATGGAGTCTCGCTCTATTGCCTAGGCTGAGTGCAGTGGCGCAATCTCGGCTCACCGCAAGCTCCGCCTCCTGGGTTCACGCCATTCTCCTGCTTCAGCCTCCCAAGTAGCTGGGACTACAGGCGCCCGCCACCACACCCAGCTAATTTTTGTATTTTTAGTTGAGACGGGGTTTCACCTTGTTAGCCAGGATGGTCTCGATCTCCTGACCTTGTGATCTGCCCACCTTGGCTTCCCAAAGTGCTGGGATTACAGGCATGAGCCACCGCGCCCGGCCAACCTGGCTAATTTTTTAATTTTTTTGTGAAGGGGTTTCACTATGTTGCCCAGGCTGGTCTTGAACTCCTGGGCTCAAGCGATCCTCCTGCCTCAGCCCCCGCCTCCCCAAAATGCTGGGATTACAGGGATGAGCCACTGTGCCCGGCCCTCCTTTTACTTTTTTAATATGGCTACTACAAATGAAAAATTCCACACGTGGCCTGCGTCATCTTCCTGGTGGACAGTGCTGCCTGAGAGTTCCCTTTTTGCGCTTCCTAGTGACCTAGTGATCGACTTTACACCTAGTCCCCTCGTGATGGGAAACCCTCTGTTGAAACAGCAGGGTCCTCGCCTCAGTGGACTGGGACTCAGACCAGGTGGAAATGATGATTTCACACTCACGGCCAAGCTGCCTCTCACCCCAGATGGAGGAAGTGAAAGTTACAGCCTTTGCGGTTATTTTGGATTAAAAGCAAAAAGATTTTTCTGGAGGCGCCACAAAAGCCTGAAGTGTACCCGGTGGGCAGGACCCTCCACAGGCACCTCCACGCCCCACTCCTGCCCTGTGCCCGTAATCCCAGCACTTTGGGAGGCTGAGGCGGGCAGATCACTTGAGGTCAGGAGTTCGAGACCAGCCTCGCCAACATGGTGAAACCCCGTGTCTACTAAAAAAATACAAAAATTAGCTGGGCGTGGTGGTGGACACCTGTAATCCCAGCTACACAGGAGGCTGAGGCAGGAGAAGTGCCTGAACCCGGGAGGCAGAGGTTGCAGTGAGCTGAGATCCTGCCACTGGTCTCCGGCCGGGGCGACAGAGCAAGACTCTGTCTCAAACAAACAAACCAAAAAAACAGAAACAAAAACAAAAACAAAAAACCCCAACAACTCCTGGGGACTGGACCTGAAGGGGTCTTCAGAGCGTTAAGCAGGACACGGAGAGCAGGGGGGTGAGCTGAGGGGCAGGAGCCATGGGGAGCCCCCACCAGAACCTGCTACTCCTGCAGCAACGTTTGGGCAGAAGAAATTCCTCAAACAAAACCTCCAAGAACGTGCACGCCAGTCACCGCTCATCTCGGACACGTTTATTGCTAGAATCAGGTCTTAAGTTCTAAAGCGGGTCAGAACTACCCCGCGGTGAGGAAATGTTGTAATCATTGTAAAAATAATTAGCAGGCGACTAAGATCATGACCACAACTGACAAAGACGTGTGCAGATCCCACGAAAATACGGACATATGCTCGACTGTCAACTTTACAAATAAAATCGGGCTCCAACCCAGGAGTGGCCGAGGGGCACTGGCGAGGGAAGGGCTGTCGGCGCTGCCGCCCGATGCCTAGCACGACTGAGACCCCTCTGCCACATGGCGGGGACGCGGGGTTCCCACCGCGTGGCCGAGCAGAAATTCCTTGAACTTCTCCCCCATCCAAGGAATTGTGGCATCTTGGAGGGCTGGACCGGCACACGCCGGCTCAGGAGGGTGCCAGGGTCTGGGAATGTTCTCGTCACAACAGAACAGGAACGTACAGTCAGCTTTTGTAAAGTGCTCCGATACTCAGTACAAAAATACAAAACACTGATGATCAACATGGCACACATGGGACCTGACGGGGGCGGACAGCGTCGCTGATGGCCAGGGACCGGGCTGGGCAGAGTTGAGGTCGTCGGAGGGGCCAGGAGCCTGGGGACACCTGGCCACTCACTGTGTTCTCAGGACCTTGTCACCGATGGGCTGTATGGCTGTGGGGCTCTGGTTCCCGGTTGGCACCAGCTCCTGCCCCGCCCCCAGCTCCTGCCCCGCCCCCTCCTGAGCCCACAGCACCCAGTGGGCGCCTCTGCCCAGGGGAGCACTTCCTGATGGAGTTTCCCCTCCCCTGTGCCCGTCTGTCCCCGAGTGGCGGGAATGTCCCCGTTCACTGTATTCAGCGTCACAGGATTGCCTCTGCCAGCGCAGTGGGAGAAGGGCTGAATCCCCCCGGGATCTGCGGTTCCCAGGACCCTGGGTTCGGGAGAAGGACTTGGCCCTGGCAGGGGCTCACGTGTACCCCACTGGGAACAGGGACGATCAGCCAGGACCCAGTCCTGCCACCAATGCTTGGGTGCAGAACAAGGCTTGACATGGGCCCTTTCTCCACCGGAGCCGGATCATGGATGGATCTCGCCACCCTGGGATGTCCCAGCACCTTTGATGCTGCCCGACACCTCCGTCCTCCACCCCTCCAGGGGACGGACCGGGAGCTGCAACAACTCACTACAAGCGAGGGGCCCGCCCAGCGGCCACTTGTCCACTTGCTGCAACGTCTCTAGGTGCTTCCTCTGCATGCCCTGGGACATGGCGCTCTCGACAGTCTGTGATGTGCCAGCCCCACCTGGAAGGTGGGACGCCAGCCCTGGGAGCTCATTTCCCGGGGGCTGAGGACCCTGTGCCCAGGGTGTGTACCCGCCCTGGCTGAAGCTAGAGGCCCGCTCCCCCAGACAGGCTGAGCGTGTGAACAGCAACGGTTGCCCTTGGGAAGCAGAGTTTGGGAAACAGCTGGTTTCAAAACCAATGCCAAGTAAAAAGGGGCAAAGGTCAGCCCCTTTCACGATGGGCTTCCAAACCCACAGAACCTGACTGGAGGGCCACTGATGTTCCCTCAGTGGGCCCTGCCCCGTGGCCCTCTCTGCCCATGCCCCCGTGCCTGGCTCATTCCCTGGCCCTGAGGTTCGTGGTGAACCTGCGTGGGGCTCTGTTTGGGAAGTGGATTCTGCCTGATTCTGGGGACAGATGCTGCCGATGCCACCTGGCCCCTCCTGGTGCCCTAACCCTTGGCTCCACTGTCACGCGGCGGCTGTGGAGCGTGGCCCTGGCCGGCAGCTCCTTCTCAAAGCAAGGTCTGTCCTGTCCTCAGCTCCGTGCAGAGCCGGCACCGTTCCTCACTGCCTCGGAAAAACAGCTCGGAGTTGATCTCCCCGCCACCCGGATGGGGTGCTATGATTTCAGACAGCTCCCTGGTTTAGTTCTGGCTCAACTTTCCATTAAAAACTTTCCTTTTTGAAAAAAAAAAAAAAAAAAGAGATTCAGAAAGTGACCCCGGCACCACCGCTAACCCTACAGAAACAGCTGCGAGGCCCAGAGCGCCGACAGGCTGGCCCCTGCCAGGCGGTCATCGGTGGTTTGCTAGGGAAGAGGAGGGGACAGCTGGGTGGGCATGGTGACCCCATGGGGGTCCCCAGAGAGCAGGAAGGGTGGGCAGGGCAGGGAGGGGCCTTGCACCTTGAGTCACGGCCCTTTTAGAAGAAGATGACGTCTTCTTTGCTGGCGTCCTCCTTGGCGCTGAGTGGTGTGGCCGGCAGTGGCGAGGGAGCTGGGGGCCCGGGCAGGAGGGCTGTGCCCCCGGCCTTGAGAGAGAAGCCCTCGGAGGGGCTGTCAGCTGGTGGTGGGCTCGGGGCGGGGAAGCCAGGGTCTGGAACAGAGACAGGGTTCAGACTGAGCAGTCGCCGGGTGGTGCCGCAGCTGCCAAGTGGTGCCGCAACTGCCAAGTGGTGCCGCAGCTGCCAAGTGGTGCCGCAGCACCGCTGCCCTGGGACTGGGCTCATGTCAGGGGGTGGGGGCTCACCTGGTGGGGGCGCAGGGCTGTGTCTGCCGGGCAGGATAGGGCTCAGCGAGCGGCGGTTCCGTGAGGTGCTCTCATCTTTCCCCATGAGCTTGTTGAGCAGCAGCTGCTGCTTCAGGTCGAAGGACGCTGGAAGAGAGAAGGTATTTGAGCCAGCTCCAGGCTGGCCAGCTGTCCCCACCCACCAGGGCAGCCTCCGAGAGCAGAGGGGCCTGGCCACCCCCACCTGACACTTCCCACGGGCAGCCTGGATCCCGTGACCTGAGCTGCTCAGATGCTAAGCCCCAGATTCAGGGAGAACGGCCCCAACCTCCCTGCGGAAGGACCTGCAGAGTCACCCGGCATCTGGAGAGGAGGCTGAGCCTCCTGTGGAAATAGCACACGCCCTAGTGACCACGGGACACACCCTTAATCTTCAGAGAACATCCCAGAACATCCCTGGTTGTCCCCCAGGGAGGTGTCCCCCAGAGGAGCTCCTGGGCATCCTCCATGGAAACACTGGGGCTGCTCTGGGCTCCGTGTCCCACTCTGTGGAACGGCTCTGTGGAACCAGGACAATGAGCAGAGGCGCCTGCACCTGTCCCTGTCCCGGCTGTGCTGATCCCATGTGGCCAGGGATCTCTGCCTTCTTGCCCGTGTCCCTTTCTAAGGCTCCTGGTCCCCATCCCACTATTTTGAGGGTTGAGGTGGGGAAGACGCAGGGTGGATCATCTCAGTTTTGGGCCTGGAGACCAAACACGGCCCTGTGTGGGGTGGCCTCAGCCACGATGCCAGCTGTGCCTTCTGGTTTTCCTCTCCAGAGGATGGCACAGGTGTCCCGAATTTCCTGGCTCCCAGCGAGCCGCTAGAGCCTGACCAGTTGCACCTTCCAGGCCCAGGCGAAGGGGCGGGGCCGGCTCACCTGAGCTCTCCCAGCGCTGAGAGCCCCTGCTCTTGCCGCCCTTGTCCTTGCCACCCTTGGTGGAGGCCGCCAGCTTGGTGGGGATCTGCTGCTGCACGGCCGCCTGCCTCTGGAACTGGTTGGTGGCGCTGAGCAGCTGGATGGGCACATCGCTCTTGGCCAGCCGGCTCTCGGTGGGGGCGCTGTCCCGGCGAGCCACCTCGGGGCGCTCTGCGTACTCTGGCCCCACGCCGGATGGCAGCATGCTCACCCGAGGGCCCTCCAGCCCTTCCCCGTTGAAGCTGGGAGGGTGGCTTGGGGGCTGGGCCTGAGGGGGACAACAGCAGATACATCCAATGTGAGGTTCCTGCTGTGCGGCCTCTGGAGAGCCTCCGAGGGTCGTGCACAGGAGACCCTCAACCTCTCCTGTTCTGGACAGAGCCAGGTGCAGCCTGAAGGAGCTG
This sequence comes from Gorilla gorilla gorilla, assembly GCF_029281585.2. Lineage (NCBI taxonomy): Eukaryota > Metazoa > Chordata > Mammalia > Primates > Hominidae > Gorilla > Gorilla gorilla. Next base: position 13,332,414 of record NC_073244.2, on the reverse strand, counting down.
CTGGTCATTGCCCGTCCCCAACCCCTGCTAAATGTGCAGACTTGTGGTGACACTCAGTGGCACCCATACTGTCACACACTCATATACAAACATCACACATCCGTGTCCACATCTGTTCACAGAACCCATGGTTTATAGATTTGTTTTCAGAGACACGGTCTTGCTCTGTCACCCAGGCTAGAGTGCAGTGGCACAATCATAGCTCTTGAGCCTCTTAGGCTCAAATGATCCCCCTGCCTCAGCCTCCCAAGTAGTTGGGATTACAGGTATGTGCCACCACACCCTGCTAATTTTTGTATTTTTTTTTTTAGAGATGAGGTCTCACTACGTGGCCCAGGCTGGTCTCAAATACCTAGCCTCAAGCAATCCTCCGGCCTCAGCCTCCCGAGTAGCTAGGGTGCACACCATGGCACCCAGTTTCATTTTTTTTTTTTTTTTTGAGACTGGGTCTCACTCTGTTGCCCAGGCTGGAGTGCAGTGGCGTGATCACGGCTCATGGCAGCCTCATTCTCCCGGGCTCAAGTGATCCTCCCACCTCAGCATTCCAAGTAGCGGGGACCACAGGTGCATGCCACCATGCCTAGCTCATTTTTGTATTTTTTTTTGTAGAGATGGAGTTTCGCCATGTTACCCAGGCTGGCCTGGAACTCCTGCGCTCAAGCAATCCGCCTGCCTCCACCACCCAAAGTGCTGGGATTACAGGAGTGCATTTTTTTTAAAGAAGTTTCTAACATTTATGGAATGTTTTGAGCAACAGCGTTCTGTTAAGCATTTAGCCAGCTCTGAGAAAGGTTCTGCACTGCGGCATGAGCTGTTAATGCAAGGGTATCTTGTGCCGTTTGCTCTTACACTCCTGCACGCATGCACCCGCGAACCTTGTCACCTGCATGCACTCGTGCAAATGCACGTGCAAACCGGTCACCCCCAACCTGCGCACACTGGCTGCTGCGTGCTCACCTCGGCCAGTGTGTCGGGCGGCAGCGCGCCTGGCGCGGTGTTCTGCTTCTTGAGGCGGCGCAGCAGCTCCAGGCGCTCCCGCTCGCGCTCCACGGCACGCTGGGCCTCGCGCAGCCGCTCCAGGTCGTGCTGGTAGGCCTGGCGCTGGCGCTCCAGCTCGGCCCGCTCCTGCTCCAGCCGCTCGCGTAGCTGCCGCGCCTCGCCCTCGCGCTCCTGCAGCCGCGCGCCCGCACGCTCCAGCTCCTGGTGCTGCCGCTGGCGCTCGCGCTCCCAGCGCTGCTGCTCCTGCCGCAGCTGGCTCTGCAGCTTCTCCAGGGCCGCGCGCTCCTCCCGCTGCTTCTCGAAGTTGCGTTGCCGCTCCTGCTCCAGCAGCAGGTTCCCACGCGTCGACTGCAGCCGGAACTGCTTCTCCCGCTCCTGGATGGCAGCCCGCTGCGTCTCCACATAGCTGTCCTGGTGGGCGATTACCGCCTGCGGAGGGCCAGGGCCAGGCGAGTGAGAGCCGCACCTGCGCCCCTGCCAACCAGGAAAGGGCACGCGTGGCCGGCCCCACCCCGCCCCTGTACCTGAAGGTTCAGGAGCAGCTGGGACAGTGTCTGGATCCGCTGGACAAGCTGCGGAGAGGAGAGGGAGATTGATGCTAGTTATCGGGCTGAGGCCACACGCGCGTGCACAAGGCCCTGGGGAGATGGAGACCCGCGGGCGCCTACCTCCGACTCCAGAACGGTGGGCAGACGGGGATCGGATTCCGTGCCTGGCGCCTCCACCTGGGAAGAGGACACCGTCAAACCAGAGAGAGCGGCTCAAGACCCATCCGACTAGACTCAAGCCTGCTTCTTCTTCTTCATCTTCTTTTTTTTTTTTTTTTTAACTTTTTTTTTTTTCTGAGACGGAATTCTGCTCTTGTTGCCCAAGCTGGAGTGCAGTGGCGCGATCTCGGCTCACTGCACCCTCCAGCTCCCGGGTTCAAGCAATTCTCCTGCCTCAACCTCCCGAGTAATTGGGATTACAGGCTCGAGCCTCCATGCCTGGCTAATTTTGTGTATTTTTAGTAGAAACGGAGTTTCACCATGTTGGCCAGGCTGGTCTCAAACTCCTGACCTCAGGTGATCCGCCCGCCTCGGCCTCCCAAAGTGCTGGGATTACTGGCATGAACCACCATGCCTGGCTTCTTTTTTTTTTTTTTTTTTGAGACAGGCGTTGCTCTAGAGTGTAGTGGCCTGATCCTCCCACCTCGGCCTCCTGAGTAGCTGGGACTACAGGTGTGCACCACCAGGATGAGCTATTTTTAATTTTTTTTTTTTTGAGATGGAGTTTTGCTCGTTGCCCAGGCTGGAGTGCAATGGCAATATCTCAGCTCACTGAAACCACCACCTTCCTGGTTCAAGTGATTCTCCTGCCTCAGCCTCCCAAATAGCTGGGATTACTCGAATGTGCCACCACGCCTGGCTAATTTTGTATATTTGGTAGAGGCGGGGTTTCACCATGTTGGTCAGGTTGGTCTCGAATTCCTGACCTCAGGTGATCCACCTGCCTTGGCTTCCCAAAGTGCTGGGATTACAGGCGTGAGCCACCACACCCAGCAGCTATTTTTAACTTTTTTGAAACAAAGTCTTGCTTGGTCGCCCAGGCTAGAGTGCAGTGGTGCAATCTCGGCTCACTGCAACCTCCACCTCCTAGGTTCAAGCGATTCTCCCACCTTAGCCTCCTGAGTAGCTGGGATTACAGGTATCCACCACCACGTCCAGCTAATTTTTATATTTTTAGTAGAGACAGGGTTTCACCATGTTGGCCAGGCTGGTCTCAAACCCTGGACTCAAGTGATCACCCGAGTCGGCCTCCTGAAGTGCTGGGATTACAGGCATGAGCCACCGCACCCAGCCAAAGGATCAGCTATTTTAAAAATATTTTGTCGACATGTGGTCTTGCTATGTTGCCCAGGCTGGTCTCAAACTCATGGCCTCAAGTGATCCTCCCAAGGCCAGGTATGGCAGCCTTGCCTGTCATCCCAACACTTTGGGAGGCCAAGGCAGGAGGATTGCTTGAGCCCAGGAGTTGGAAACCAGCCTGGGCAACATAGTGAGACCCTGTATCTACCAAACATTTAAAAAATTAGTCAGGTGTGGGGGCGTGCACCTGTAGTCTCAGCTACTTGGGAGGCTGAGGTGGGAGGATTGCTTGAGCCTAGGAGTTAAGAGGCTGTGTGAGCTGTGATCACGCTACTGCCCTCAAGCCTGGGTGACAGAGACCTTGTCTCCAAAAAAAAAAAAAAAAAAAAAAAAAAAAAAGTGATCCTCCCACCTCGGTCTCCCAAAACACTGGGATTATGGGTGTGAGGCACTGTACCTGGCCCCTGCTTATTATTGAAAATACATCCCTTAGTGTGGATAACAGGAAGGACCCAGGACCGGGTCATGACTGGCAACAAAGGCCCTGCTGGTCATCTGACTTGTACAAATCTGGGTGTTTGGAAAACGAGGGGCTGGGGCCTCCTGGGAGGTAGAGTGGGCTTGGCTATGAGGCCTGCGTGCCAGCTCTGGCCACAGGGGCAAGTCCAAGCCTCAGAGCTGATCAGAGGCAGCTGGCCTTGGCCTCTGACCCCTAACCTGGGCAGGGCCGAGTAGGCACCTGGCCTTCTGATTCAAAGCCAAAGGAACAGCTGGGGAGATCTGGCATCTGGTAGGCACCACCACACCTGCCCCGGCTGAAAGCTGGTGGTCCCTGTAGGGGGTTCCTCGCCTGTTGATGAAGCCATGGTGAGTGCCCTGAGCCTGTCCCCTCCCCAGCCTTCCTCTTGGGGACCTCTTTGCTTTTCCTGGGAGGCTGCAGGAAGAAATCACCTGCCAGTGCGTTAATCTGGGCTGAGATACTGTTATTCACCACAAAACAAACAATGCTTGTCGATGCTAATAAGACTAAAACTGGACAACCCCAGCAGAAGCTGCTCACACACATGAATCCTTATGACGACTCAGACTGTACCGAGCAAATGGATATCCACGTACCACCTGCGGCGATTCCTCAGAGCTCCCAGGAATGTCACTGTCACTGAGCTTCAAGTCCGGGCTGTTTAGGGGGCCTCGCCAGTCTCGGGGCCTGGGGTCAGTGCTGCTGACTTTCTTCTTGAAACTGCCATCTGAGAACCCCAAGCCAGGGGCGTGAGGATGCTGCCATCCCGTGGGGAAGGGGAAGCTTCCCAGTCCACCCCCAGCCCCTGCCCAGGTAGGAAACCCAGGCTGGGCCCGAATGGTGGCGTCTGCAGCACAGACGCCTGCTGGAGAGGGGCAGGCTGGTCTGGGTGCTGCTGTCACAACACAACCAACGATGTCTGGAGGGTTTCAGAAGGTTCCAGAAAATCGGCTGGGCGTGGTGGCTCACACCTGCAATCCCAGCACTTTGGGAGGCTGAGGCGGGCGGATCACCTGAAGTCAGGAGTTCGAGACCAGCCTGGCCAACATGGTGAAACCCCATTTCTACTAAAAATACAAAAAGTAGCCGGGCATGGTGGCGTGTGCTTATAGTCCCAGCTACTTGGTAGGCTGAGGCGGGAGAATCACTTGAACCCAGGAGGCAGAGGTTGCAGAGAGCTGAGATTGCGCCACTGCATTCCAGCCTGGGTGACAGAGCAAGACTCTGTCTCAACAACAACAAAAAAGAAAGTTCTAGGAAACCCCATACAAGTTAATGTGCATCCTGAGGGGCGGCCCTGGAGGCAGGAGGGGAGACGGCCCCGCTCTTACTCTTGGTGGGGCTGTTTGTGCAGTCGTAGCCCGCGAAGGTCTCAGCCCTCCTGGGTGGGCCTGTGGAGCTGCCTCCATCTTCCGCCTGGCCGTTGGCGCTGCCCAGCCGCCTGCAGATCAGGCTCTGGATGCCCTCGACTGTGGAAGGAAGGGGACAGGAGGCACGGGTTGCCCTGCGCAAGTGTGCTGGGGGAATACGGAGTGCTGGGGCAGCGAGACCGGGGTGGACTCACTGGGGTGGTGATTGCCTGCCCCCGTCTGCCGTGGGATTTCAGCCCCACTGTCCCTGTGCACACCCTTACTTCAGGTATGGCCACCAGGACAGGCCAATCTGCGTCTAAGTGAGAGGACAGGGCTGTGGGGCAGCCATGGGGAGGGCGGGTACAGGCTCCTGCAGCTCCTTCCACCAGGCCGCCCTGGGCCAGGGGCTGGTGAATGCTGGATGTGGCCCTGCCCAGGGCCAGCAGGAAACACTTGGTGTGTTATATGACAATGACCATACAGTGATTGTGTGAGAATGGCCATATGGGAGAGTGACTTTGTGGGGAAGGGCTGTCTACACAAAGCCCTCTAGGACCAACAGGCTGTGGCCAGGCACAGAGGTGGGGACGAGAACATTCCAGGCCAAGGTGCGGGATATGAGAGTGTCCCCAGGGGGCCAAGAACAATGGCCGCTGGAGCTGGGTGGAAGGATGTCAGTGGGCCTGGAGGGAGAAAGACTGACCCCCGTCTCTGCCTTCTTATTCTGCGGAAAGGCTCTGGAAGGCAGGGGCTGAGTCGGCTTCCCTCACTGTTGAAAGAGCAGATTGAGGCAGGGCGCGGTGGCTGATGCCTATAATCCCAGCACCTTGGGAGGCAGAGGAGGGTGGATCATCTGAGGTCAGGAGTTCGAGACCAGCCTGGCCAACATGGTGAAACCCCATCTCTACTAAAAATACAAAAATTAGCCGGGCGTGGTGGTGGGTGCCTGTAATCCCAGCTACCCAGGAGGCTGAGGCAGAATTACTTAAACCCAGGAGGTGGAGGTTGCAGTGAGCCGAGATCACGCCACTGCACTCCAGCCTGGGTGACAAAGCGAGACTCTATCTCAAAAAAAAAAAAGAAAAAAGAAAAAAAGAAAGAGCAGACTGGGCGCTGACTGCCTGCCCAAGCGGCCAGCCCAGGGGCCTGGCGGCTGTGTTAGAGCTGTGCGTGGGGACCCACTGAGGGAGTGTGCGTGTGTTTTTCTGGGGATATCACCAGGACCCACCTCCCAGGAAGAAGAGGAACCTCTGGTGGGTAGGGAACCAGTCTCGGTCAACTTCAGATCCTCCCCACGGCCCAGCTTAGAGCCTCTGCATGCAGGGAGCATCAGAGCGGTTGTTGAAGAGGGAGAAAGTGCTTTATGTCTGCAAGGAGGGGCTTGGCCCAGATTATGTCTAAGGCCCTTCTGGTTCTCACAGGCACCAGGGGGCGGTCAGTGCTGCTCCTGGGCCCCCCCAGATAGAAGCCTGTCCTGGACAGGGTGCCGTGTCGGCCACAATGAGCCGTGAGCCTGGCCTGGGGTTCCCTGAGGAGCCCACCCAGGCAAGACTGCACCCTTGAGGTGTGGGCAGCCAACTTACTCTCGCTCATGGCCGACTTGAGAATTAGCTCCCCCTGCAGGGTCTCGGATGGGTCCCCTCCACGGAATAGGCCTCGGGGCTGGGGCAGGTCTGCGAGGCCGCCCATCTCGGCCATCTCCAGGTAGATCTGCTGTTTCTCTAGGAGGCTCTGTGCGATCAGCTGGTCTTTCATGCTCAACCGCTCTGCAGAGTGGTGGTGGAGGTGGCAGTTAGCCGGGTCGGCCTTCCCTGGAATCGTCTGAGCCCCAGGGACTGGCCTAAGGATGAGGACCCCCGCTGGCCCTGCCCTGAGGTAGGCTGCCCCCTTGTGTCCTGCATTCCTGGGAGGTAGGGGAGGGCATGGCCTTGTCCTCTGATTATTTTCCCCCTTGTTATAAAAATCAGGTTAGCTGTGGTGGCTCAGGCCTGCGATCCCAGTACTTAGGGAGGCCAAGGTAGGAGGACTCTTGCGGCCTGGAGTTCGAGACCAGCCTGGACAACATAATGAGACTCTGTCTCTACAAATAAAAAATTAGCTGGTTGTGGTGGTGCATGCCTGGGAAATGAGGCAGGAGGATCACTTGAGCCCAGGAGTTCAAGGCTGCAGTGAGCTATGACTGCACTACTGTACTCCAGCCTGGCCAACAAAGCAAGATCCTGTCTCTAAAAGAAATAAAATAAAATCAAACACAGTAGGGTGTGAGTGAGGACTGTATCAGGCCCATTTATTAGTCTGGGACCAACTCAGAGCCTTAGAAAACTGAATTTTCCGTCCTCCCTTTCTTTCTTTCCTTCCTTCTTCTTTTGAGAAGGAGTCTCGCTCTGTCGCCCAGGCTGGAGTGCAGTGGCACAATCTCGGCTCACTGCAACCTCCACCTCCCGGGTTCAAGCGATTCTCCTGCCTCAGCCTCCCGAGTAGCTGGGACTATAGGCACGCACCACCATGCCTGGCTAATTTTTTGTATTTTTAGTAGAAACAGGGTTTTGCCATCTTGGCCAGGCTGGTCTCAAACTCCTGATCTCAAATGATCCACCTGCTTTGGTCTCCCAAAGTGCTGGGATTACAGGCATGAGCCACCGCACCCAGCCTAATTTTTAAATTTTTTGTAGAGACAGGGTTTCGCCATGTTGTCCAGGCTGGTCTCAAACTCCTGGCTTCCAGTGATCCATCTGCCTCAGCCTCCCAAAGTGCAGGGATTACAGGCATGAGCCACCATACCAGGCCACTTATTGTTTTAGTATTATCCAATTTAGAAATGAATAATACAGGGCCAGGAGCAGTGGCTCACGCCTGTAATCCCAGCACTTTTGGAGGCCGAGGCAGGCAGATCACGAGGTCAAGAGATTGAGACCATCCTGGCCAACATGGTGAAACCCCATCTCTACTAAAAACACAAAAATTAGTGGGGCGTGGTGGCGGGTGCCTATAGTCCCAGCTACTCGGGAGGCTGAGGGAGGAGAATCTCTTGGACCTGATAGGCAGAGCTTGCAGTAAGCTGAGATCACGCCACTGCACTCCAGCCTGGTGACAGAGCGAGGCTCCGTTTAAAAAAAAAAAAAGATAAAATAAAAAAAAATACAGACAGTGAAAGGGAAGAAGGGAGCTTGCTGCAGGCTACAGGGTACCAGGAATTCTTCCTGACACAGTGCTCACTGAACGCGGATGAACCTTAACATCACACCCAGTGAGAGAAGCCAGACCCAAAAGGCCGCGCGGTGTGTGACTCCATTTATGTGGAATGTCCAGGACAGGCCAATCCACAGGGACAGGAAGTAGATTCCTGTTGCCAGGGTTGGGGCGTGGGGTGGGGAGTGACTGTTAAGGGGGACGGGGCTTCTTTCTGGGGTGGTGGGATGTTCTAAAGTTAACATGATTCTGGCTGCATAATTGGAAATGCACTGAAATGCCACTGAACCCCACGCTTGGGAGGGTGAGTGGTGTGGTGTGTGAATTACATCTCAATAGTGTAATTAAACAGGGAGGAGGAAGCTCTGGAAGGAGGCTGTGGGGACCCTGTGCTATTCCTTCGTATGGGACTGGGATACCCTGTTGAGCTCCTGGCTGCACGAGGATGGGGTGGTGGCGGCGTGTGTGGCTGTGCGGTCGGCTCTGGAAGGGGCTCAGGGCCCCTGGGCTCTCCTCCCTCCCTCTCCCACATACCCCCGAAGGGCTAAGTGACCTCTGGAGATCGCTATGTCATGGCACAGCCCCGTTCTAATGCTTCACAGAGCTGCAGGACATGGCACAGCCCACGGGAAAACGCCAGGTCACCTGGGGGGCAGTTCACCCTCTGTGGCCAGTCCTGATGGAGGGCCCAGGGCTCACCACACAAGGGGTGTGCCAACACGCTGTCTCCCCCTCACCTTGAAAGTCCCGGAGTCTCGTGGTGCGGGCCTCGACCACCTTCCTTTCCTCTTCGGGCAGGCTGAAGGGCCCCTCCTCCTCGTCAGGGCAGCTGCAGGGAGAGGAGTCGGGTGGGTAACTGCTTCCCAGGCAGGCCGGCCTCCGGCACAGACGCTGGTTCTGCAGAACCAGCCGCCACGACCGTCTCTGACTTTGGGAGTGATTTAGCTTGTTCGTGGTGCAGGAGGACGAGGAGGGGAAGAGAGAGAGCCACTGACATTCATCCCGCCCCAAAGCGCCAAGGCATAACCAGGAAGAGGCTTTACATGCCTGCCTATGACTTAGAGGAGGAGTCCAGGGGACAGCGGGCTTGCAGAGGACCTGCCAGGTGCAGGTGGGTGGCTGCAAGCCCCGTAGAGCTACAGCTACTGTGGATGGGGGAATCTGAACCAGATTAAGGCACCAGGAAGCCTCCGGGAATCAAGAGAGGGAGTGGACAGGCATGGTGGCTCACGCCTGTAATCCCAACACTTTGGGAGGCCAAGACAGGAGGATGGCTTGAGGCCAGGAGTTCAAGACCAGCCTGGGCAACACAGTGAGGCCCCATCTCTACAAAAATAAAAAATCTAGCTGGGTGTGGTGGTGTATGCCTGTAGTTCCAGCTACTTGGGAGGCCGAGGGGGTAGAATGGCTTGAGCCCAGGAGTTTGGGTTGCAGTAAGCTATGATTGTGCCAGCGCACTCCAGCCTGGGTGATAGAGCAAGAGCCCAACTCTAAAAAACAAAACAAAACAAAACAAAATAGGCTGGGCGCAGTGGCTCACGCCTGTAATCCCAGCTACTCGGGGAGGCTGAGGCAGGAGAATCGCTTGAACCTGGGAGGCGGAGGCTGCAGTGAGCCGAGATTGCATCACTGCACTCCAGCCTGGGCAACAGAGCAAGACTCTGTCTCAAAAAAATAAAAAATAAAGAGAGGGAGGGGAAGCCAGGTGGTTCTGGGCCCTGAGGGGTACGCGGCCCAAGGAGGAAGGACAAGATGCCATGCCCTGCTCCAACAAATCTGGCCCTAGAATGCAGAGAGCCCGCCATGGCAGGTGCAGTGGCCCACGCATGCAGAAAGGCCCAGGTTACAGCTGCCTTTCTGGGCCCGTTGGCCTCAACGTCCAACAGGTTGAGTCATCAGAAGGAGCTGGAATGGCGTCATGGGTCCCAAGCTGGGATGAGGGAGTTCAAGGTCACAGCGGATGGCCAACCGTCGAAGCCAAGGGTGGACCAATCAGCGGAAGGAACACAGTGGGTGGGGAGACCCCCAGGCCCTCCTCACCTCTCCACAGCCCTTTGGATGTGGGCCATCCAGGCGTTCCTGTCCTCTTTGGAGCTCGTGTAGATTTCATACATCTCCGGCCCTTGCAAGGAGGCGCTGATCAGAAACATCGCTTTCTCCTCGTTGGCCACTTCCCTCACGATGAGCTTTTGTAACGAGATGACGGGTGGCTTTGAGTCCTGCATGGGTAGAGGGCATTGGGGAGGTCACCCTTTACCCCACCACACCCAAACAGCAGGGAGGTCAAGGGCCTGGTGAGGGGAACTAAGAGTGGGGGTCACGCTCCTCATTTCTTTTCAAACAATTCAAAGCGGAAATATTTTGCTATCTGGGGGAAAAAAGATACTATTGCAATGAAATCCTAGAAACATTTTTTTTTTTTTTTTTTTTAACTATCTTGGAGGCCAGGTCTTGCTCTGTCACCCAGGCTGTAGTGCAGTGGTGCAATCATTGTTCCCTGCAGCCTTGACCTCCCGGGCTCAAGTGATCCTCCCACCTCAGCCTCCTGAGTAGCTGGGATTACAGGCACGTGCCGCCAGGCCCAGCTAATTTTTGTATTTTTTGTAGAGATGGGATCTCACTATGTTGTCCAGGCTGGTCTTGAACTCCTAGGCTCAAGTGATCCTCCTATCTCGGCCTCCCAAAGTGCTGAGATGACAGGAGTGAGCCATCTTGCCCCTTAGTATCCCGATAATGTGTCAATTTCATCAGCTTAAAATTTTTTTTTAAATAGTCAGCAATGCACATACACACGAGAAAGCTCAAAAGATACAACAGTATGTAGTATATAACAACAAATAAACCCATCTCTGTCTTGTGCCTCAGGCCACCCAGAGCCACCAGTATTTCTAGTCTGTCACGCATCCTTCGAGAGACAATGCTTCCACAGACCAGCAAAATGCACATTTTAACTGGCTAGAGTGGGCTACACTGTGTTCCCCACAAATTCATATGAAGTCCTGACCCCTAGAACCTCAGAATGTGGCTGTCTTTGGAGATGGGGCCTTTAAAGAGGTGATTAAGGTGCGGGTGTGGTGGCTCACTCCTGTAATCCCAGCACTTTGGGAGGCTGAGAGGCAGGCAGATCACTTAAGGTCAGGAGTTCAAGACCAGCCTGGCCAACATGGTGAAACCCCGTCTCTACTAAAAATACAAAAAGTAGCCAGGTGTGGCAGCAGGTGCCTGTAATCCCAGCTACTCAGGAGGCTGAGGCAGAAGAATCACTTGAACTCAGGAGGTGGAGGTTGCAGTGAGTCGAGATTGTGTCATTGCACCCTCCAGCCTGGGCGACAGAGCGAGACTCTGTCTCAAAAAAAACAAAAAAAAAAAAAAAAAAGAGAGATGATTATGGCAAAATGAGATCATATGGGTGGGCCCAAATCCAATCTGACTGGCATCCTTCTAACAAGAGGAGATTAGCACAGAGGCACACACAGAGGGATGGCCACTCGAGGACACAGAGAACAGATGAGCAGATGGCTGTCTACAAGCCAAGGGGCCTCAGAAGAAACCAACCCTGCTGATACCTTCATCTTGGACTTTCAGCCTGCAGAAACGTGAGACAATAAATTTATGTGGTCTAAACCACCCAGTCCATGGTACTTTGTTTACAGCAGCCTCAGCAAACAAATACACTGGTTAAGAACACACCAGCAGCTGGGCACGGTGGCGCACGACTGTAATTCCATCACTTTGGGAGGCCAAGGCAGGAGAATCACTTGAGGTTAAGAGATGGAGACCAGCCTGGCCAACATGGTGAAACCCCGTCTCTACTAAAAATACAAAAAATTAGCCAGGCGTGGTGGCGGGCGCCTGTAATCCCAGCTATGTGGGCCTGGAAAACTCACAGGTGCCCCTTCCATGGGCAGTTTCAGCCAACCTCCCAACAAGGTCACAGCAAGCAGGGCCCTTCGTCTGTTTTTTGTTTGTTTGTTTGTTTTGTTTTTTTGTTTTGAGATAGAGTCTCGCTCTGTTGCCCAGGCTGGAGAGCAGTGGCGCAGTCTTGCTGGAGAGCAGTGGCACAATCTCAGCTCACTGCAACCTTCGCCTCCTGGGTTCAGGTGATTATCCTGCCTCAGCCTCCTGAGTAGCTGGGACTACAGACATGGGCCACCATGCCCGGCTAATTTTTGTATTTTTAGTAGAGGTGAGGTTTCACCATGTTGGCCAGGCTGGACTTCAACTCTTGAGCTCAAGTGATCCGCCTACCTCGGCCTCCCAAAGTGCTGGGATTATAGACGTGAGCCACAGCACCCAGCCGACCCTTCGTCTGAAGAGACAGGATACATACCACAGAAGCAAAGACATATTTCTGATCTTTTTCTTGTAGCAGCAAAAGTACGTCGGTCAGCAGGATGGCCAGGACATCTGGGAAAACAGCATGGAAGGATGCATCTTAAAGGTCCCATAGCCAGGAGGTCTTGCTGGCCACCCCCACGGATGCCACTTCCCAGGAAGGTGTAAGCAGCGTGATGCTTCTGCCTGGGCCTAGAAGTTTCCTTTCTGCCTTGCCTGCACCCCCCATCACCTTTCCAGGTCTCAATCTTCAGCACCAACCAGCAGCCGGAGCCTCCTCTAAGTCCCTTCCGTGTCCAGAGCTCAAACCAGGGCTCCCGCCCATGTCAGGCCACTGTGCCCGGCAGTTCTCTTTGCTGTAACAACACCTGCTGGGTCTGACCTTTGAGAATCTGATATGGTTCGGCTGCGTCCCCACCCACATCTCATCTTGAATTCCCACGTGCTGTAAGAGGGACCTGGTGGGAGATAATTGAATCATGGGGGCAGATCTTTTCCATGCCGTTCTCGTGATAGTGAATGAGTCTCACAAGATCTGACAGTTTTATAAGGGGGAGTTTCCCTGCACAAGCTCCCTCTCTCTTTGTCTGCTGCCATCCATGTAAGACTTGACTTGCTCCTCCTGCCTTTTGCCATGATTGTGAGGCCTTCCCCCACAGGTGGAACTGTTTAAGTCCATTAAACCTCTTTCTTTGGTAAGTTGCCCAGTCTCAGGTATGTCTTTATCAGCAGCATGAACACGGACTAATACAACATCTCTCCCTCTGATGTCTCAGATGTGAACGGAGCTCTCTGTTCTCCCTGCTCCTGGGTCACCAGGACCCGAGCCACTGCAGCAATGCAGGCCAGGGGTGGTCTCAGTCCCCTCGTGCCCCTCAGTCCCCCTCGGTGCCTTGTCCCTGTATGAACCTCTCGTGCTGTAAGGCTTCCTGCACATAGATGCAAATCCTGAGCTGCGTTTCAAGGGCAACGCCACTTTTGGGGAGCTGCTTCCAACACCCCTGTCTAAGTCAGATACGCTTTTGCTAATTCTCTCACACTGCAGCCTGCTGGCTTCCTTAAAGCATCTGCTGGACTTCTAACTAGTTTTTCCGTTTGTTGGCTTGTTTCTCTCTTTCAGCCCTAGTGACTGATGCCTTAAAAGGCTAGGTGCCAGGTCTTGCCCAGTGGGGTGTATTCCTACCATCCAACTCAGCGCCTGGCAGGCAGAAGGCGCTAAACCTGTCGGCGAAATACACGCCTACTCAAATGATGAGTGGGCAAGTGCTGTCATTCGGCCACCTCAATGACTCCCTCAAGATCCTTAAAGATGCTGATGTGAATAGATAGCTTGGGATGTTTCCAGAGGCTCCAAAAATGAACAGGAAACCCAGGGATGAATCCTGAGCACTCTCTGGTCTGAACTGCAACATGGGTCTTGAAAGTAGGGCTCGGAGCACACCCTGGGCAGCGAGTGGGATGCTTGGGGATGCTGATCAGCAGTCCTGGGGGTATTCTCTATCCACATGGGGGCCTCTCAGTGGCTGGGCCCATGGCAGGCAGGCTGGCCCATGACTGCCCAGATGGGCAGCTGAGCATGTTTGGAATTCTGGGCCCAAACCTGGGGTGTCTCGATGTGTCACCAATGCCCTGGGTTTCCATTGGGAAGTCAACAACTCAGCATGCCCTCCTGGTGTGTACTGCACCCTTCCAAAGACCAGACGAGGAGGACGGTGATACAACCATCTCTTTTATGCTACACCCCAGCTGCCTTGCTCATCCTGACTGAGCTCATAACCTCCCTTCAGCCATGAAGTAGCCAGACTTCAGTGGCTCTGTGTCAGTTGACACCCACCAAACCAAACCAAGATGGTGCCCACTGATCCAAGAGGGCACCCACTGATCTGAGAGGATGCCACCACTCCCAAGACCATGCCACCAGTCTGAGATGGCACCCACCAATCAAAATGGTGGCCACTGATCCAAGAGGGAGCCCACTGATCAAGATGATGCCACCATTCCAAGATGGTGCTCATTGATCCAAGATGGTACTCACTGATCCAGGATGATGTCACTATTTCCAAGACTATGCCACTGATCCAAGAGGCACCCAGTGATCTAAGATGGTGCCATCATTCCTAAGACTGTGCCACCAATCCAAGATGGCACCCACCAACCCAAATTGTGGCCACTGATTCAAGAGGGAACCCACCAAGATGGTGCCACTGATCCAAGATGGTACTACCATTCCCAAGACCATGCCACCAATCCAAGATGGCACCCACCACTCCAAGAGGGTGCCCACAACTCCCAAGATGGTGCCATTGATCCAAGATGGCACCCACCAATCCAATACGGTGCCACCACTCCAAGATGGTGCTGCTAATCCAATATGGCACCCACCAATCCAAGATGATGCCCACTGATCCAAAATGGCACCCATCACTCTAAGAGGGCACCCACAACTCCCAAGATGGTGCTACCAACCCAAGATAGCACCCACCAATCCAATATAATGCCACCAATCCAACATGGCACCCACCAATAAAAAATGGGAACCAACACTCCAAAATGGTACCCACTGATACAGGATAGTGCCACCAATCAAGATAGTACCCACCAATCCAAGATGGTGACCACCTCTCCAAGATGGCACCCACTGATACAAGATGGTGCCACTAATCTAAGACAGTGCCCACCACTCCAAGACAGTGCCCACTGATCCAAGATGGCACCCACTAGAGGTGGGCAGGGGCAGGCCTTTACCTTTCAAGCGCCCTGATGTGGTCTTCCAGCATAGCATGCCCTCCAGGTGGAGCTGCCGCTGAAGCATGTCTTCCTTGCGGAAGGTGAGCCCATTCTTGAGTTTGCTGGAGGACTTCAGGTCCATCTTCCCTGCGATCTCCCTGAGGCGCTGGCCCTTCTCACACTCACTGACCTTGGCATCCACTTGTGAGATGATATCTTTGATGAGGTTCAAGGCCTGGGTCAGGTCTTTATAGTCCTCAGTGCCAGCTGCCACACATAGCAGAGTTAGCGTCTTTCTTTTCCACTTTAACACAACAGAAGTGGACACACTCACTATGTATGGACATGTGGGATCTATGAGGTGTGTGGACACACTATGTATGGGCGTGTGGGATCTATGAGGTGTGTTCTCCAAGGCCACCACTCAGAAGACCCTCAAGATCACTTCCCAACTGTAATCTCCTGAGATGCAAATAGTTCTCCAAAATAAATGCAACACGTCAGAGTTTAGTTTTTTTTTGCGGGGGGGTGGGTGGTAGGGTGGATGGAGTCTGGCTCTGTCACCCAGGCTAGAGTACAATGGCACAATCTCAGCTCACTGCAACCTGTCTCCCAGGTTCAAGCGATTCTCCTGCCTCAGTCTCCCAAGTAGCTGGGATTACAAGCATCCGCCACCATGCCCAGCTATTTTTTTTGGTATTTTTAGTAGAGACGGGGTTTCACTATGTTGGCCAGGCTGGTCTCAAACTCCTGACTTCAAGTGATCCGCCTGCCTCAGCCTCCCAAAGTGCTGGGATTACAGGCATAAGCCACTGTGCCTGGCCCAGAGCTGAATTTTTACCTAGGTAGAGCGTCTATCGAATGCAGAAGCTAAGGTACAATTCAAGTGGCAAAACTGCCATGACTAACTCTGCCATCTACTGCTTGGTAAACAAACTCTCCTCTGTCCCAATCCCTTCATAAAAGACTCCCAGCTGGGCATGGTGGCTCACGCCTGTAATCCCAGCACTCTGGGAGGCTGAGGCGGGCAGATCACCTGAGGTTGGGAGTTCAAGACCAGCCTGACCAACATGAAGAAACCTCGTCTCTACTAAAAATATAACAATTAGCCAGGCGTGGTGGCACATGCCTGTAATCCCAGCTACTCGGGAGGCTGAGGCAGGAGAATCACTTGAACCCAGGAGGCAGAGGTTGCGGTGAGCCAAGATCATGCCACTGTACTCTAGCCTGGGCAATAAGAGTGAAACTCCATCTTACAATAAATAAATAAATTAATTAATTAATTAGATTCCTTCCACCTCCTGTTGTGACTGGGATCTGGCTCTTCCCACTCCAAGGATGTGGCTTTTATAGTGGGGAAATTTGTTCATCCTCTCACGGCCTGAATTCACTGGTGAAGCGAGAGCTGTGGTCAGCATGGCCCTGGCTCCCAGAACTCCCGGCTGGACTGCCCGCCCTTCTCTGCCTCCCTGGCTCCAGACACAACCCTTGCTCAGTCCTGGTCATGTGACACAGAGGCCATCTCTGGGTCTGTTTGAACCACCAGGGCACCGTCTCCATCCATTCATCCTTTCCACAGACACTGACACTGAGGGCCTGCGGTGGCCCACCCTGTGCTAGGGGCTGGGGGAAACAGTTGGCAAATGAGACCTGGCTCCTGCTTTCATGGTGCTGACCACCCCATCTTTCTTGTATCAAAAGCCCCAGGCCAGGCTGGGCGTGGCATGGTGGCTCACGCCTATAATCCCAGCACTTTGGGAGGCCAACGTGGGTGGATCATTTGCGGCCAGGAGTTTAAGACCAGCCTGATCAACATGGTGAATCCCCATCTCTACTACAAATATCAAAGTTAGCTAGGTGTGGTGGTGGGCGCCTGTAGTCCTAGCTACTTGGGAGTCTGAGGCAGGAGAATCGCTTGAACCTGGGAAGTGGAGGTTGCAGTGAGCCGAGATTGTGCCACTGTACTCCAGCCTGAGGGACACAGCGAGACTGTCTCAAAACAAAACAAAACAAAAAAACCCAGGCCAGATGTGATGGCTCATGCCTGTAATCCCAGCACTTTGGAGAGACCGAGGCGGGAGGATCACTTGAACCCAGGAGTTCCAGACCAGCCTGGGTAACACAGCGAGACCCCAACTCTAAAAAAAAAAAATTAAAAAAAATTAACTGTGTGCAGTGGCATATGCCTGTAGTCCCAGGTGCTTGGGAGGCTGAGGTAGAAGGACCACTTGAGCCCCAGAGTTGGAGGCTGCAGTGAGCTATGATTTTACCACTACACTCCAGCCTGGGCAACAGAGTGAGACTCTGTCTCTTAAAAAAAAAAAAAAAACGGAATCCCAGCACCCAGCAAAGTGGATTTCAAAGGGAATTTATCCAGTTTGCTGCTCAAATAGGGAGTGGGTACACGGAGAGAGCCCTGTGCTGCAGCAGCACGGGCGGGCAGGGGAGTGGGAGAAGGCCTACCTTCCGTGTTCTGGATGATGCGCTCCACCAGCACTGGGTATTTGGTTATGCGCTGTGTAACCAGGAGAATGCACTCCTGCACGCCAAGCCGCCGCACGATGGAGAAGTTACCAATTTTCTAGGAAACAGAAAGCAAGATCCTGTATTAACATCTCAGAAACGGACGGCAAGATCCTGTATTAACATCTCAGAAACGGACAGCAAGATCCCGTATTACCATCTCGGAAACGGACAGCAAGATCCCGTATTACCATCTCGGAAACGGACAGCAAGATCCCGCATTAACATCTCGGAAAGGGACAGCAAGATCCCGCATTAACATCTCGGAAACGGACAGGAAGATCCCGCATTAACATCTCGGAGACGGGCAGCAAGATCCCGCATTAACATCTCGGAGACGGGCAGCAAGATCCCGCATTAACACCTCGGAGACGGGCAGCGAGATCCCGCATTAACACCTCGGAGACGGGCAGCGAGATCCCGCATTAACACCTCGGAGACGGGCAGCGAGATCCCGCGTTAACATCTCGGAGACGGGCAGCGAGATCCCGCGTTAACATCTCGGAGACGGGCAGCGAGATCCCGCGTTAACATCTCGGACACGGGCAGCGAGATCCCGCGTTAACATCTCGGAGACGGGCAGCCAGATCCCGTGTTAACATCTCGGAGACGGGCAGCAAGATCCCGCGTTAACATCTCGGAGACGGAAAGCAAGATCCCGCATTAACATCTCGGAAATGGACAGCAAGATCCCGTATTAACATCTTGGAAATGGAAACGGAAAGCAAGATCCCGTATTAATGTCTCAGAAATAGAAAGCAAGATCCACATTAACATCTCGGAAATGGAAACACAAAGCAAGATCCTGTATTAACATCTCGGAAATGGACAGCAAGATCCCATATTAACATCTGAGAAACGGAAACGGAAAGCAAGATCCCGTATTAACATCTCGGAAACGGACAGCAAGATCCCGTATTAACATCTCAGAAACGGACAGCAAGATCCTGCATTAACATCTCGGAAATGGACAGCAAGATCCCGTATTAACATCTTGGAAATGGAAACGGAAAGCAAGATCCTGTATTAACATCTCGGAAATGGACAGCAAGATCCCGCATTAACATCTCGGAAACGGAAAGCAAGATTCCGCGGTAACATCTCGGAAACGGAAAGCAAGATCCCGCAGTAACATCTCGGAAACGGAAAGCAAGATCCTGCGTTAACATCTCGGAAACGGAAAGCAAGATCCCGTGTTAACATCTCGGAAACAGACAGGAAGACCACGTATTAACATCTCGGAAACGGACAGCAAGATCCCGTATCAACATCTCGGAAACGGACAGCAAGATCCCCATTAACATCTCGGAAATGGACAGCAAGATCCCGCATTAACATCTCGGAAACGGACAGCAAGATCCCACATTAACATCTCGGAAATGGACAGCAAGATCCCGTATTAACATCTCGGAAACAGAAAGCAAGATCCACATTAACATCTCGGAAACGGAAAGCAAGATCTCGCATTAACATCTCAGAAACGGAAAGCAAGATCCCGTATTAACATAACAGAAATGGACAGCAAGATCCCACATTAACATCGCGGAAACAGAAAGCAAGATCCTGTATTAACATCTCGGAAACGGAGAGCAAGATCCACATTAACATCTCGGAAACGGACAGAAAGATCCCACATTAACATCTCGGAAACGGACAGCAAGATCCCGCATTAACATCTCGGAAACGGAAAGCAAGATCCCGTATTAACATCTCAGAAACGGAAAGCAACATCCCGTATTAACGTCTCGGAAACGGAGAGCAAGATCCACATTAACATCTCAGAAATGGACAGCAAAATCCCGTATTAACATCTCGGAAACGGAAAGCAAGATCCACATTAACATCTCGGAAACGGAAAGCAAGATCCCGTGTTAACATCTCGGAAACGGACAGTAAGATCCCATATTAACATCTCGGAAACGGACAGCAAGATCCCGTGTTAACATCTCGGAAACGGACAGCAAGATCCCGTATTAACATCTCGGAAACGGACAGCAAGATACACATTAACATCTCGGAAATGGACAGCAAGATCTCACATTAACATTGCGGAAACGGAAAGCAAGATCCCGTATTAAAATCTCGGAAACGGAGAGCAAGATCCACATTAACATCTCGGAAATGGACAGAAAGATCCCGTATTAACATCTCGGAAACAGAAAGCAAGATCCCGTATTAACATATCGGAAATGTACAGCAAGATCCCGCATTAACATCTCGGAAACGGAAAGCAAGATCCCGTGTTAACACCTCGGAAATGGACATGAAGATCCCGTATTAACATCTCGGAAACGGAAAGCAAGATCCCATATTAACATCTCGGAAATGGACAGCAAGATCCCACATTAACATTGCGGAAACGGAAAGCAAGATCTCGTATTAACATATCGGAAATGGACAGCAAGATCCCGCATTAACATCTCGGAAACGGAAAGCAAGATCCCGTATTAACATCTCGGAAATGGACAGCAAGATCCCGTATTAACATCTCGGAAACGGAAAGCAAGATCCCGTATTAACATCTCGGAAACGGAAAGCAAGATCCACATTAACATCTCGGAAATGGAAACAGAAAGCAAGATCCTGTATTAACATCTCGGAAATGGACAGCAAGATCCCGTATTAACATCTCGGAAACGGAAACGGAAAGCAAGATCCCACATTAACATCTTGGAAACGGACAGCAAGATCCCGTATTAACATCTCAGAAACAGACAGCAAGATCCCACATTAACATCTCGGAAATGGACAGCAAGATCCCGTATTAACATCTTGGAAATGGAAATGGAAAGCAAGATCCCATATTAATGTCTCGGAAACAGAAAGCAAGATCCACATTCACACCTCGGAAATGGAAACAGAAAGCAAGATCCTGTATTAACATCTCGGAAATGGACAGCAAGATCCCGTATTAACATCTCGGAAACGGAGAGCAAGATCCACATTAACATCTCGGAAACGGACAGCAAGATCCCACATTAACATTGCGGAAACAGAAAGCAAGATCCCGTATTAACATATCGGAAATGGACAGCAAGATCCCGCATTAACATCTCGGAAACGGAAAGCAAGATTCCGCGGTAACATCTCGGAAACGGAAAGCAAGATCCCGCATTAACATCTCGGAAAAGGAAAGCAAGATCCTGCGTTAACATCCCGGAAACGGAAAGCAAGATCCCGTGTTAACATCTCGGAAACGGACAGGAAGACCACGTATTAACATCTCGGAAACGGACAGCAAGATCCCGTATCAACATCTCGGAAACGGACAGCAAGATCCACATTAACATCTCGGAAATGGACAGCAAGATCCCGCATTAACATCTCGGAAACGGATAGCAAGATCCCGTATTAACATCTCGGAAATGGACAGCAAGATCCCGAATTAACATCTCGGAAACGGAAAGCAAGATCCACATTAACATCTCGGAAACAGAAAGCCAGATCCCGCATTAACATCTCGGAAACGGAATGCAAGATCCACATTAACATCTCAGAAATGGACAGCAAAATCCCACATTAACATCTCGGAAACGGACAGCAAGATCCTGTATTAACATCTCGGAAATGGACAGCAAGATCCCACATTAACATTGCGGAAACGGAAAGCAAGATCTCGTATTAACATATCGGAAATGGACAGCAAGATCCCGCATTAACATCTCGGAAACGGAAAGCAAGATCCCGTATTAACATCTCGGAAATGGACAGCAAGATCCCGTATTAACATCTCGGAAACGGAAAGCAAGATCCCGTATTAACATCTCGGAAACGGAAAGCAAGATCCACATTAACATCTCGGAAATGGAAACAGAAAGCAAGATCCTGTATTAACATCTCGGAAATGGACAGCAAGATCCCGTATTAACATCTCGGAAACGGAAACGGAAAGCAAGATCCCACATTAACATCTTGGAAAAGGACAGCAAGATCCCGTATTAACATCTCAGAAACAGACAGCAAGATCCCACATTAACATCTCGGAAATGGACAGCAAGATCCCGTATTAACATCTTGGAAATGGAAATGGAAATGGAAAGGAAGATCCCATATTAATGTCTCGGAAACAGAAAGCAAGATCCACATTCACACCTCGGAAATGGAAACAGAAAGCAAGACCCTGTATTAACATCTCCGAAATGGACAGCAAGATCCCGTATTAACATCTCGGAAACGGAGAGCAAGATCCACATTAACATCTCGGAAACGGACAGTAAGATCCCACATTAACATTGCGGAAACAGAAAGCAACATCCCATATTAACATATCGGAAATGGACAGCAAGATCCCGCATTAACATCTCGGAAACGGAAAGCAAGATCCTGCGTTAACATCCCGGAAACAGAAAGCAAGATCCCGTGTTAACATCTCGGAAACGGACAGGAAGACCACGTATTAACATCTCGGAAACGGACAGCAAGATCCCGTATCAACATCTCGGAAACGGACAGCAAGATCCACATTAACATCTCGGAAATGGACAGCAAGATCCCGCATTAACATCTCGGAAACGGATAGCAAGATCCCGTATTAACATCTCGGAAACGGAAAGCAAGATCCACATTAACATCTCGGAAACAGAAAGCCAGATCCCGCATTAACATCTCGGAAACGGACAGCAAGATCCCACATTAACATTGCGGAAACAGAAAGCAAGATCCCGTATTAACATATCGGAAATGGACAGCAAGATCCCGCATTAACATCTCAGAAACGGAAAGCAAGATCCCGTATTAACATAACAGAAATGGACAGCAAGATCCCACATTAACATCGCGGAAACAGAAAGCAAGATCCTGTATTAACATCTCGGAAACGGAGAGCAAGATCCACATTAACATCTCGGAAACGGACAGAAAGATCCCACATTAACATCTCGGAAACGGACAGCAAGATCCCGCATTAACATCTCGGAAACGGAAAGCAAGATCCCGTATTAACATCTCAGAAACGGAAAGCAACATCCCGTATTAACGTCTCGGAAACGGAGAGCAAGATCCACATTAACATCTCGGAAATGGACAGCAAGGTCCCGCGTTAACATCTCAGAAACGGAAAGCAAGATCCCGCGTTAACATCTCGGAAACGGAAAGCAAGATCCCGCGTTAACATCTCGGAAACAGAAAGCAAGATCCCGTGTTAACATCTCGGAAACGGAAAGCAAGATCCCGTGTTTACATCTCGGAAACGGACAGTAAGATCCCGTGTTAACATCTCGGAAACGGACAGCAAGATCCCGTGTTAACATCTCGGAAACGGACAGTAAGATCCCGTATTAACATCTCGGAAATGGACAGCAAGATCCCGTATTAACATCTCGGAAACGGACAGCAAGATCCACATTAACATCTCGGAAATGGACGGCAAGATCTCACATTAACATTGTGGAAACGGAAAGCAAGATCCCATATTAACATCTTGGAAATGGACAGCAAGATCCACATTAACATCTCGGAAATGGACAGAATGATCCCGTATTAACATCTCGGAAACAGAAAGCAAGATCCCGTATTAACATATCGGAAATGTACAGCAAGATCCCGCATTAACATCTCGGAAACGGAAAGCAAGATCCCGTGTTAACACCTCGGAAATGGACATGAAGATCCCGTATTAACACCTTGGAAACGGAAAGCAAGATCCCGTATTAACATCTCGGAAATGGACAGCAACATCCCACATTAACATTGAGGAAACGGAAAGCAAGATCTCGTATTAACATATCGGAAATGGACAGCAAGATCCCTCATTAACATCTCGGAAACGGAAAGCAAGATCCCGCATTAACATCTCAGAAACGGAGAGCAAGATCCACATTAACATCTCGGAAACGGACAGAAAGATCCCACGTTAACATCTCGGAAACGGACAGCAAGACCCCACATTAACATCTCGGAAACGGAAAGCAAGATCCCGCATTAACATCTCGGAAATGGACAGCAACATCCCACATTAACATTGCGGAAACGGAAAGCAAGATCTCGTATTAACATATCAGAAATGGACAGCAAGATCCCACATTAACATCGCGGAAACAGAAAGCAAGATCCTGTATTAACATCTCGGAAACGGAGAGCAAGATCCACATTAACATCTCGGAAACGGACAGAAAGATCCCACGTTAACATCTCGGAAACGGACAGCAAGACCCCACATTAACATCTCGGAAACAGAAAGCAAGATCCCGCATTAACATCTCAGAAACGGAAAGCAAGATCCCGTATTAACGTCTCGGAAACAGAGAGCAAGATCCACATTAACATCTCGGAAATGGACAGAAAGATCCTGTATTAACATCTCGGAAATAGAAAGCAAGATCCCGTATTAACATCTCAGAAATGGACAGCAAAATCCCGTATTAACATCTCGGAAACGGAAAGCAAGATCCACATTAACATCTCGGAAACGGAAAGCAAGATCCCGCGTTAACATCTCGGAAACGGAAAGCAAGATTCCGCATTATCTCGGAAACGGAAAGCAAGATCCCGTATTAACATATCGGAAATGGACAGCAAGATCCCGAATTAACATCTCGGAAATGGAAAGCAAGGTCCCGCGTTAACATCTCGGAAACGGAAAGCAAGATCCCGCGTTAACATCTCGGAAACGGAAAGCAAGATCCCGTGTTAACATCTCGGAAATGGACAGTAAGATCCCATATTAACATCTCGGAAACGGACAGCAAGATCCCGTATTAACATCTCGGAAACGGACAGCAAGATCCCGTATTAACATCTCGGAAATGGACAGCAACATCCCACATTAACATTGCGGAAACGGAAAGCAAGATCTCGTATTAACATATCAGAAATGGACAGCAAGATCCCACATTAACATCGCGGAAACAGAAAGCAAGATCCTGTATTAACATCTCGGAAACGGAGAGCAAGATCCACATTAACATCTCGGAAACGGACAGAAAGATCCCACGTTAACATCTCGGAAACGGACAGCAAGACCCCACATTAACATCTCGGAAACGGAAAGCAAGATCCCGCATTAACATCTCAGAAACGGAAAGCAAGATCCCGTATTAACGTCTCGGAAACAGAGAGCAAGATCCACATTAACATCTCGGAAATGGACAGAAAGATCCTGTATTAACATCTCGGAAATAGAAAGCAAGATCCCGTATTAACATCTCAGAAATGGACAGCAAAATCCCGTATTAACATCTCGGAAACGGAAAGCAAGATCCACATTAACATCTCGGAAACGGAAAGCAAGATCCCGCGTTAACATCTCGGAAACGGAAAGCAAGATTCCGCATTATCTCGGAAACGGAAAGCAAGATCCCGTATTAACATATCGGAAATGGACAGCAAGATCCCGAATTAACATCTCGGAAATGGAAAGCAAGGTCCCGCGTTAACATCTCGGAAACGGAAAGCAAGATCCCGCGTTAACATCTCGGAAACAGAAAGCAAGATCCCGTGTTAACATCTCGGAAACGGAAAGCAAGATCCCATGTTAACATCTCGGAAATGGACAGTAAGATCCCATATTAACATCTCGGAAACGGACAGCAAGATCCCGTGTTAACATCTCGGAAACGGACAGTAAGATCCCGTATTAACATCTCGGAAACGGACAGCAAGATCCCGTATTAACATCTCGGAAACGGACAGCAAGATCCACATTAACATCTCGGAAATGGACAGCAAGATCTCACATTAACATTGCGGAAACGGAAAGCAAGATCCCGTATTAACATCTCGGAAACGGAGAGCAAGATCCACATTAACATCTCGGAAATGGACAGAAAGATCCCGTATTAACATCTCGGAAACAGAAAGCAAGATCCCGTATTAACATATCGGAAATGTACAGCAAGATCCCGCATTAACATCTCGGAAACGGAAAGCAAGATCCACATTAACATCTCGGAAATGGAAACAGAAAGCAAGATCCTGTATTAACATCTCGGAAACGGACAGCAAGATCCCGCGTTAACATCTCGGAAACAGAAAGCAAGATCCCGTGTTAACATCTCGGAAACGGAAAGCAAGATCCCGTGTTAACATCTCGGAAATGGACAGTAAGATCCCATATTAACATCTCGGAAACGGACAGCAAGATCCCGTGTTAACATCTCGGAAACGGACAGTAAGATCCCGTATTAACATCTCGGAAACGGACAGCAAGATCCCGTATTAACATCTCGGAAATGGACAGCAACATCCCACATTAACATTGCGGAAACGGAAAGCAAGATCTCGTATTAACATATCAGAAACGGACAGCAAGATCCCACATTAACATCGCGGAAACAGAAAGCAAGATCCTGTATTAACATCTCGGAAACGGAGAGCAAGATCCACATTAACATCTCGGAAACGGACAGAAAGATCCCACGTTAACATCTCGGAAACGGACAGCAAGACCCCACATTAACATCTCGGAAACAGAAAGCAAGATCCCGCATTAACATCTCAGAAACGGAAAGCAAGATCCCGTATTAACGTCTCGGAAACAGAGAGCAAGATCCACATTAACATCTCGGAAATGGACAGAAAGATCCCGTATTAACATCTCGGAAACAGAAAGCAAGATCCCGTATTAACATATCGGAAATGTACAGCAAGATCCCGCATTAACATCTCGGAAACGGAAAGCAAGATCCACATTAACATCTCGGTAATGGAAACAGAAAGCAAGATCCTGTATTAACATCTCGGAAATGGACAGCAAGATCCCGTATTAACATCTCGGAAACGGAAACGGAAAGCAAGATCCCACATTAACATCTTGGAAATGGACAGCAAGATCCCGTATTAACATCTCAGAAACAGACAGCAAGATCCCACATTAACATCTCGGAAATGGACAGCAAGATCCCGTATTAACATCTTGGAAATGGAAATGGAAAGCAAGATCCCATATTAATGTCTCAGAAACAGAAAGCAAGATCCACATTCACACCTCGGAAATGGAAATAGAAAGCAAGATCCTGTATTAACATCTCGGAAATGGACAGCAAGATCCCGTATTAACACCTCGGAAACGGAGAACAAGATCCACATTAACATCTCGGAAACGGACAGCAAGATCCCACATTAACATTGCGGAAACAGAAAGCAAGATCCCGTGTTAACACCTCGGAAATGGACATGAAGATCCCGTATTAACATCTTGGAAACAGAAAGCAAGATCCCATATTAACATCTCGGAAATGGACAGCAACATCCCACATTAACATTGCGGAAACGGAAAGCAAGATCCCGTATTAACATATCGGAAATGGACAGCAAGATCCCTCATTAACATCTCGGAAACGGAAAGCAAGATCCCATATTAACATCTCGGAAATGGAAAGCAAGATCCCGTATTAACATCTCGGAAACGGAAAGCAAGATCCCGTATTAACATCTCAGAAACGGAAAGCAAGATCCACATTAACATCTCGGAAATGGAAACAGAAAGCAAGATCCTGTATTAACATCTCGGAAATGGACAGCAAGATCCCGTATTAACATCTCGGAAACGGAAACGGAAAGCAAGATCCCACATTAACATCTTGGAAACGGACAGCAAGATCCCGTATTAACATCTCAGAAACAGACAGCAAGATCCCACATTAACATCTCGGAAATGGACAGCAAGATCCCGTATTAACATCTTGGAAATGGAAATGGAAAGCAAGATCCCATATTAATGTCTCGGAAACAGAAAGCAAGATCCACATTCACACCTCGGAAATGGAAACAGAAAGCAAGATCCTGTATTAACATCTCGGAAATGGACAGCAAGATCCCGTATTAACATCTCGGAAACGGACAGCAAGATCCCACATTAACATTGCGGAAACAGAAAGCAAGATCCCGTATTAACATATCGGAAATGGACAGCAAGATCCCGCATTAACATCTCGGAAACGGAAAGCAAGATTCCGCGGTAACATCTCGGAAACGGAAAGCAAGATCCCGCAGTAACATCTCGGAAACGGAAAGCAAGATCCTGCGTTAACATCTCGGAAACGGAAAGCAAGATCCCGTGTTAACATCTCAGAAACGGACAGGAAGACCACGTATTAACATCTCGGAAACGGACAGCAAGATCCCGCATTAACATCTCGGAAACGGACAGCAAGATCCCACATTAACATCTCGGAAATGGACAGCAAGATCCCGTATTAACATCTCGGAAACAGAAAGCAAGATCCACATTAACATCTCGGAAACGGAAAGCAAGATCTCGCATTAACATCTCAGAAACGGAAAGCAAGATCCCGTATTAACATAACAGAAATGGACAGCAAGATCCCACATTAACATCGCGGAAACAGAAAGCAAGATCCTGTATTAACATCTCGGAAACGGAGAGCAAGATCCACATTAACATCTCGGAAACGGACAGAAAGATCCCACATTAACATCTCGGAAACGGACAGCAAGATCCCGCATTAACATCTCGGAAACGGAAAGCAAGATCCCGTATTAACATCTCAGAAACGGAAAGCAAGATCCCGTATTAACGTCTCGGAAACGGAGAGCAAGATCCACATTAACATCTCAGAAATGGACAGCAAAATCCCGTATTAACATCTCGGAAACGGAAAGCAAGATCCACATTAACATCTCGGAAACGGAAAGCAAGATCCCGCGTTAACATCTCGGAAACGGAAAGCAAGATTCCACGTTAACATCTCGGAAACGGAAAGCAAGATCCCGTATTAACATATCGGAAATGGACAGCAAGATCCCGCATTAACATCTCGGAAACAGAAAGCAAGATCCCGTGTTAACATCTCGGAAACGGAAAGCAAGATCCCGTGTTAACATCTCGGAAATGGACAGTAAGATCCCATATTAACATCTCGGAAACGGACAGCAAGATCCCGTATTAACATCTCGGAAACAGACAGCAAGATCCCGTATTAACATCTCGGAAATGGACAGCAACATCCCACATTAACATTGCGGAAACGGAAAGCAAGATCTCGTATTAACATATCAGAAATGGACAGCAAGATCCCACATTAACATCGCGG
This sequence comes from Gorilla gorilla gorilla, assembly GCF_029281585.2. Lineage (NCBI taxonomy): Eukaryota > Metazoa > Chordata > Mammalia > Primates > Hominidae > Gorilla > Gorilla gorilla. The sequence continues at coordinate 13,303,931 of NC_073244.2, read as the reverse complement.
AAACAGAAAGCAAGATCCTGTATTAACATCTCGGAAACGGAGAGCAAGATCCACATTAACATCTCGGAAACGGACAGAAAGATCCCACGTTAACATCTCGGAAACGGACAGCAAGACCCCACATTAACATCTCGGAAACGGAAAGCAAGATCCCGCATTAACATCTCAGAAACGGAAAGCAAGATCCCGTATTAACGTCTCGGAAACAGAGAGCAAGATCCACATTAACATCTCGGAAATGGACAGAAAGATCCTGTATTAACATCTCGGAAATAGAAAGCAAGATCCCGTATTAACATCTCAGAAATGGACAGCAAAATCCCGTATTAACATCTCGGAAACGGAAAGCAAGATCCACATTAACATCTCGGAAACGGAAAGCAAGATCCCGCGTTAACATCTCGGAAACGGAAAGCAAGATTCCGCATTATCTCGGAAACGGAAAGCAAGATCCCGTATTAACATATCGGAAATGGACAGCAAGATCCCGAATTAACATCTCGGAAATGGAAAGCAAGGTCCCGCGTTAACATCTCGGAAACGGAAAGCAAGATCCCGCGTTAACATCTCGGAAACAGAAAGCAAGATCCCGTGTTAACATCTCGGAAACGGAAAGCAAGATCCCGTGTTAACATCTCGGAAATGGACAGTAAGATCCCATATTAACATCTCGGAAACGGACAGCAAGATCCCGTGTTAACATCTCGGAAACGGACAGTAAGATCCCGTATTAACATCTCGGAAACGGACAGCAAGATCCCGTATTAACATCTCGGAAACGGACAGCAAGATCCACATTAACATCTCGGAAATGGACAGCAAGATCTCACATTAACATTGCGGAAACGGAAAGCAAGATCCCGTATTAACATCTCGGAAACGGAGAGCAAGATCCACATTAACATCTCGGAAATGGACAGAAAGATCCCGTATTAACATCTCGGAAACAGAAAGCAAGATCCCGTATTAACATATCGGAAATGTACAGCAAGATCCCGCATTAACATCTCGGAAACGGAAAGCAAGATCCACATTAACATCTCGGAAATGGAAACAGAAAGCAAGATCCTGTATTAACATCTCGGAAACGGACAGCAAGATCCCGCGTTAACATCTCGGAAACAGAAAGCAAGATCCCGTGTTAACATCTCGGAAACGGAAAGCAAGATCCCGTGTTAACATCTCGGAAATGGACAGTAAGATCCCATATTAACATCTCGGAAACGGACAGCAAGATCCCGTGTTAACATCTCGGAAACGGACAGTAAGATCCCGTATTAACATCTCGGAAACGGACAGCAAGATCCCGTATTAACATCTCGGAAATGGACAGCAACATCCCACGTTAACATTGCGGAAACGGAAAGCAAGATCTCGTATTAACATATCAGAAACGGACAGCAAGATCCCACATTAACATCGCGGAAACAGAAAGCAAGATCCTGTATTAACATCTCGGAAACGGAGAGCAAGATCCACATTAACATCTCGGAAACGGACAGAAAGATCCCACGTTAACATCTCGGAAACGGACAGCAAGACCCCACATTAACATCTCGGAAACAGAAAGCAAGATCCCGCATTAACATCTCAGAAACGGAAAGCAAGATCCCGTATTAACGTCTCGGAAACAGAGAGCAAGATCCACATTAACATCTCGGAAATGGACAGAAAGATCCCGTATTAACATCTCGGAAACAGAAAGCAAGATCCCGTATTAACATATCGGAAATGTACAGCAAGATCCCGCATTAACATCTCGGAAACGGAAAGCAAGATCCACATTAACATCTCGGTAATGGAAACAGAAAGCAAGATCCTGTATTAACATCTCGGAAATGGACAGCAAGATCCCGTATTAACATCTCGGAAACGGAAACGGAAAGCAAGATCCCACATTAACATCTTGGAAACGGACAGCAAGATCCCGTATTAACATCTCAGAAACAGACAGCAAGATCCCACATTAACATCTCGGAAATGGACAGCAAGATCCCGTATTAACATCTTGGAAATGGAAATGGAAAGCAAGATCCCATATTAATGTCTCGGAAACAGAAAGCAAGATCCACATTCACACCTCGGAAATGGAAACAGAAAGCAAGATCCTGTATTAACATCTCGGAAATGGACAGCAAGATCCCGTATTAACATCTCGGAAACGGAAACGGAAAGCAAGATCCCACATTAACATCTTGGAAATGGACAGCAAGATCCCGTATTAACATCTCAGAAACAGACAGCAAGATCCCACATTAACATCTCGGAAATGGACAGCAAGATCCCGTATTAACATCTTGGAAATGGAAATGGAAAGCAAGATCCTGCGTTAACATCTCAGAAACAGAAAGCAAGATCCACATTCACACCTCGGAAATGGAAATAGAAAGCAAGATCCTGTATTAACATCTCGGAAATGGACAGCAAGATCCCGTATTAACACCTCGGAAACGGAGAACAAGATCCACATTAACATCTCGGAAACGGACAGCAAGATCCCACATTAACATTGCGGAAACAGAAAGCAAGATCCCGTGTTAACACCTCGGAAATGGACATGAAGATCCCGTATTAACATCTTGGAAACGGAAAGCAAGATCCCATATTAACATCTCGGAAATGGACAGCAACATCCCACATTAACATTGCGGAAACGGAAAGCAAGATCCCGTATTAACATATCGGAAATGGACAGCAAGATCCCTCATTAACATCTCGGAAACGGAAAGCAAGATCCCATATTAACATCTCGGAAACGGAAAGCAAGATCCCGTATTAACATCTCGGAAACGGAAAGCAAGATCCTGTATTAACATCTCGGAAACGGAAAGCAAGATCCACATTAACATCTCGGAAATGGAAACAGAAAGCAAGATCCTGTATTAACATCTCGGAAATGGACAGCAAGATCCCGTATTAACATCTCGGAAACGGAAACGGAAAGCAAGATCCCACATTAACATCTTGGAAACGGACAGCAAGATCCCGTATTAACATCTCAGAAACAGACAGCAAGATCCCACATTAACATCTCGGAAATGGACAGCAAGATCCCGTATTAACATCTTGGAAATGGAAATGGAAAGCAAGATCCCATATTAATGTCTCGGAAACAGAAAGCAAGATCCACATTCACACCTCGGAAATGGAAACAGAAAGCAAGATCCTGTATTAACATCTCGGAAATGGACAGCAAGATCCCGTATTAACATCTCGGAAACGGAAACGGAAAGCAAGATCCCACATTAACATCTTGGAAATGGACAGCAAGATCCCGTATTAACATCTCAGAAACAGACAGCAAGATCCCACATTAACATCTCGGAAATGGACAGCAAGATCCCGTATTAACATCTTGGAAATGGAAATGGAAAGCAAGATCCCATATTAATGTCTCAGAAACAGAAAGCAAGATCCACATTCACACCTCGGAAATGGAAATAGAAAGCAAGATCCTGTATTAACATCTCGGAAATGGACAGCAAGATCCCGTATTAACACCTCGGAAACGGAGAACAAGATCCACATTAACATCTCGGAAACGGACAGCAAGATCCCACATTAACATTGCGGAAACAGAAAGCAAGATCCCGTGTTAACAGATCGGAAATGGACATGAAGATCCCGTATTAACATCTTGGAAACAGAAAGCAAGATCCCATATTAACATCTCGGAAATGGACAGCAACATCCCACATTAACATTGCGGAAACGGAAAGCAAGATCCCGTATTAACATATCGGAAATGGACAGCAAGATCCCTCATTAACATCTCGGAAACGGAAAGCAAGATCCCATATTAACATCTCGGAAATGTACAGCAAGATCCCGTATTAACATCTCGGAAACGGAAAGCAAGATCCCGTATTAACATCTCAGAAACGGAAAGCAAGATCCACATTAACATCTCGGAAATGGAAACAGAAAGCAAGATCCTGTATTAACATCTCGGAAATGGACAGCAAGATCCCGTATTAACATCTCGGAAACGGAAACGGAAAGCAAGATCCCACATTAACATCTTGGAAACGGACAGCAAGATCCCGTATTAACATCTCAGAAACAGACAGCAAGATCCCACATTAACATCTCGGAAATGGACAGCAAGATCCCGTATTAACATCTTGGAAATGGAAATGGAAAGCAAGATCCCATATTAATGTCTCGGAAACAGAAAGCAAGATCCACATTCACACCTCGGAAATGGAAACAGAAAGCAAGATCCTGTATTAACATCTCGGAAATGGACAGCAAGATCCCGTATTAACATCTCGGAAACGGACAGCAAGATCCCACATTAACATTGCGGAAACAGAAAGCAAGATCCCGTATTAACATATCGGAAATGGACAGCAAGATCCCGCATTAACATCTCGGAAACGGAAAGCAAGATTCCGCGGTAACATCTCGGAAACGGAAAGCAAGATCCCGCAGTAACATCTCGGAAACGGAAAGCAAGATCCTGCGTTAACATCTCGGAAACGGAAAGCAAGATCCCGTGTTAACATCTCGGAAACGGACAGGAAGACCACGTATTAACATCTCGGAAACGGACAGCAAGATCCCGCATTAACATCTCGGAAACGGACAGCAAGATCCCACATTAACATCTCGGAAATGGACAGCAAGATCCCGTATTAACATCTCGGAAACAGAAAGCAAGATCCACATTAACATCTCGGAAACGGAAAGCAAGATCTCGCATTAACATCTCAGAAACGGAAAGCAAGATCCCGTATTAACATAACAGAAATGGACAGCAAGATCCCACATTAACATCGCGGAAACAGAAAGCAAGATCCTGTATTAACATCTCGGAAACGGAGAGCAAGATCCACATTAACATCTCGGAAACGGACAGAAAGATCCCACATTAACATCTCGGAAACGGACAGCAAGATCCCGCATTAACATCTCGGAAACGGAAAGCAAGATCCCGTATTACCATCTCAGAAACGGAAAGCAAGATCCCGTATTAACGTCTCGGAAACGGAGAGCAAGATCCACATTAACATCTCAGAAATGGACAGCAAAATCCCGTATTAACATCTCGGAAACGGAAAGCAAGATCCACATTAACATCTCGGAAACGGAAAGCAAGATCCCGCGTTAACATCTCGGAAACGGAAAGCAAGATTCCACGTTAACATCTCGGAAACGGAAAGCAAGATCCCGTATTAACATATCGGAAATGGACAGCAAGATCCCGCATTAACATCTCGGAAATGGACAGCAAGGTCCCGCGTTAACATCTCGGAAACGGAAAGCAAGATCCCGCGTTAACATCTCGGAAACGGAAAGCAAGATCCCGCGTTAACATCTCGGAAACAGAAAGCAAGATCCCGTGTTAACATCTCGGAAACGGAAAGCAAGATCCCGTGTTTACATCTCGGAAACGGACAGTAAGATCCCATGTTAACATCTCGGAAACGGACAGCAAGATCCCGTGTTAACATCTCGGAAACGGACAGTAAGATCCCGTATTAACATCTCGGAAATGGACAGCAAGATCCCGTATTAACATCTCGGAAACGGACAGCAAGATCCACATTAACATCTCGGAAATGGACGGCAAGATCTCACATTAACATTGCGGAAACGGAAAGCAAGATCCCATATTAACATCTCGGAAATGGACAGCAAGATCCACATTAACATCTCGGAAATGGACAGAAAGATCCCGTATTAACATCTCGGAAACAGAAAGCAAGATCCCGTATTAACATATCGGAAATGTACAGCAAGATCCCGCATTAACATCTCGGAAACGGAAAGCAAGATCCCGTGTTAACACCTCGGAAATGGACATGAAGATCCCGTATTAACACCTTGGAAACGGAAAGCAAGATCCCGTATTAACATCTCGGAAATGGACAGCAAGATCCCGTATTAACATCTCGGAAACGGAAACGGAAAGCAAGATCCCACATTAACATCTTGGAAACGGACAGCAAGATCCCGTATTAACATCTCAGAAACAGACAGCAAGATCCCACATTAACATCTCGGAAATGGACAGCAAGATCCCGTATTAACATCTTGGAAATGGAAATGGAAAGCAAGATCCCATATTAATGTCTCGGAAACAGAAAGCAAGATCCACATTCACACCTCGGAAATGGAAACAGAAAGCAAGATCCTGTATTAACATCTCGGAAATGGACAGCAAGATCCCGTATTAACATCTCGGAAACGGACAGCAAGATCCCACATTAACATTGCGGAAACAGAAAGCAAGATCCCGTATTAACATATCGGAAATGGACAGCAAGATCCCGCATTAACATCTCGGAAACGGAAAGCAAGATTCCGCGGTAACATCTCGGAAACGGAAAGCAAGATCCCGCATTAACATCTCGGAAACGGAAAGCAAGATCCCGCATTAACATCTCGGAAACGGAAAGCAAGATCCTGCGTTAACATCCCGGAAACGGAAAGCAAGATCCCGTGTTAACATCTCGGAAACGGACAGGAAGACCACATATTAACATCTCGGAAACGGACAGCAAGATCCCGTATCAACATCTCGGAAACGGAAAGCAAGATCCTGCGTTAACATCTCGGAAACGGAAAGCAAGATCCCGTGTTAACATCTCGGAAACGGACAGGAAGACCACGTATTAACATCTCGGAAACGGACAGCAAGATCCCGTATCAACATCTCGGAAACGGACAGCAAGATCCCGTATTAACATCTCGGAAATGGACAGCAAGATCCCGAATTAACATCTCGGAAACGGAAAGCAAGATCCACATTAACATCTCGGAAACAGAAAGCCAGATCCCGCATTAACATCTCGGAAACGGAATGCAAGATCCACATTAACATCTCAGAAACGGACAGCAAAATCCCACATTAACATCTCGGAAACGGAAAGCAAGATCCCGTATTAACATCTCGGAAACGGAAAGCAAGATCCCGTATTAACATCTCGGAAACGGAAAGCAAGATCCTGTATTAACATCTCGGAAATGGAAAGCAAGATCCCACATTAACATCTCGGAAACGGAAAGGAAGATCCCACATTAACATCTCGGAAATGGACAGCAAGATCCCGTATTAACATCTCGGAAACGGACAGCAAGATCCAGATTAACATCTCGGAAACGGACAGAAAGATCCCACATTAACATCTCGGAAACGGACAGCAAGATCCCGCATTAACATCTCGGAAACGGAAAGCAAGATCCCGCATTAACATCTCAGAAACGGAAAGCAAGATCCCATATTAACGCCTCGGAAACAGAGAGCAAGATCCACATTAACATCTCGGAAATGGACAGAAAGATCCTGTATTAACATCTCGGAAATAGAAAGCAAGATCCCGTATTAACATCTCGGAAATGGACAGCAAGATCCCGTATTAACATCTCGGAAACGGAAAGCAAGATCCACATTAACATCTCGGAAACGGAAAGCAAGATCCCGCGTTAACATCTCGGAAACGGAAAGCAAGATCCCGCGTTAACATCTCGGAAACGGAAAGCAAGATCCCGTGTTAACATCTCAGAAACGGACAGTAAGATCCCATATTAACATCTCGGAAACGGACAGCAAGATCCCGTGTTAACATCTCGGAAACGGACAGTAAGATCCCGTATTAACATCTTGGAAACGGACAGCAAGATCCCGTATTAACATCTCGGAAACGGACAGCAAGATCCACATTAACATCTCGGAAATGGACAGCAAGATCTCACATTAACATTGCGGAAACGGAAAGCAAGATCCCGTATTAACATCTCGGAAACGGAGAGCAAGATCCACATTAACATCTCGGAAATGGACAGAAAGATCCCGTATTAACATCTCGGAAACAGAAAGCAAGATCCCGTATTAACATATCGGAAATGTACAGCAAGATCCCGCATTAACATCTCGGAAACGGAAAGCAAGATCCCGTGTTAACACCTCGGAAATGGACATGAAGATCCCGTATTAACATCTTGGAAACGGACAGCAAGATCCCGTATTAACATCTCGGAAACGGACAGCAAGATCCACATTAACATCTCGGAAATGGACAGCAAGATCCCACATTAACATTGCGGAAACGGAAAGCAAGATCCCGCATTAACATATCGGAAATGGACAGCAATATCCCGCATTAACATCTCGGAAACAGACAGCAAGATCCCGCATTAACATCTCGGAAACGGACAGCAAGATCCCATATTAACATCTCGGAAACGGACAGCAAGATCCCATATTAACATCTCGGAAACAGAAAGCAAGATCCACATTAACATCTCAGAAACGGAAAGCAAGATCCCGCATTAACAGCTCTGAAACGGAAAGCAAGATCCCGCATTAACATCTCGGAAACGGAAAGCAAGATCCACATTAACATCTCGGAAATGGAAACAGAAAGCAAGATCCTGTATTAACATCTCGGAAATGGACAGCAAGATCCCGTATTAACATCTCGGAAACGGAAACGGAAAGCAAGATCCCACATTAACATCTTGGAAACGGACAGCAAGATCCCGTATTAACATCTCAGAAACAGACAGCAAGATCCCACATTAACATCTCGGAAATGGACAGCAAGATCCCGTATTAACATCTTGGAAATGGAAATGGAAAGCAAGATCCCATATTAATGTCTCGGAAACAGAAAGCAAGATCCACATTCACACCTCGGAAATGGAAACAGAAAGCAAGATCCTGTATTAACATCTCGGAAATGGACAGCAAGATCCCATATTAACATCTCGGAAACGGAAACGGAAAGCAAGATCCCGCATTAACATCTTGGAAACGGACAGCAAGATCCTGTATTAACATCTCGGAAATGGACAGCAAGATCCCACATTAACATTGCGGAAACGGACAGCAAGATCCCGTATTAACATATCGGAAATGGACAGCAAGATCCTGCATTAACATCTCGGAAACGGAAAGCAAGATCCCGTATTAACATCTCGGAAACGGAAAGCAAGATCCCGCATTAACATCTTGGAAATGGACAGCAAGATCCTGTATTAACATCTTGGAAATGGAAACGGAAAGCAAGATCCTGTATTAACATCTCGGAAATGGACAGCAAGAGCCTGTATTAACATCTCAGAAACAGAAAGCGAGATCCCGCATTAACAGCTCGGAAATGGACAGCAAGATCCCGCATTAACATCTCGGAAACAGACAGCAAGATCCCGCATTAACATCTCGGAAACGGACAGCAAGATCCTGCATTAACATCTCGGTTTCTGCCCAATTTGTCAACAATCGGCTGCCAAGGCTGGGGGCTCCTTCCTTTCTCAGCTCACCAGGACCTTTCCTTTGCCACTTTGGAGGAGACAGACACCAGATACCTGAAAGCAGGGATCACCTGCTGTATACACAAAGGCCACCAAAGGACAGATGTGGTGGTTCATGCCTGTAATCTCAGCACTTTGGGAGGCCAAGGCGGGAGGAACGCTTGAGACCAGGAGTTTGAGACCAGCCTGGGCAACACAGCAAGACCCCATCTCTACAAAAAATTAAAATATTAGCTGGGCATGGTGGCACACTCCTGTAGTCCCAGCTATTCAGGAAGCAGAGACAGGAGGTTTTGCTTGAGCCCAGGAGTTTGAGGCTGCAGTGAGCCATGATTCTTCCATTGCACTCCAGCCTGGGCGACAGAGCAAGACCCTGACTCTAAAAAAATAAAAGAAATGAGAACCAGCCAGGGGGTTGTTATGGAAATCATCTGTCAAGCTGTCCACACACACAATGTACACATGAACACACACCCCCTAACCCATGACTGCTGGAACCCTCCAGAACTAGAGCAGGCCTGTGCCTTTTGAATGGGTCCCTGGGTGTGATCTCAGGTCACTGCAACCTCCGCCTCCCGAGTTTAAGCGATTCTCCTGTCTCAGCCTCCGAGTAGCTGGGATTACAGGTGTGCGCCACCACACCTGGCTAATTTTTGTAGTTTTAGTAGAGATGAGGTTTCGCCATATTCCCCAGACTGGTCTCAAACTCCTGGGCTCAAGTGATCCGCCCGCCTTGGCCTCCCCAAAAGTGCTGGGATTCCAAGCATGAGCCACCACGCCCAGCCTGGGTGCTTTCTGATGCTCACCTCTGGCTAAGAACCATAAGGGGTCACCTGACACTCTCTCGGGAGCATAGCACATTTTCTGCTTGTTTGCTCCCGCTGCTCTTGTATGCATTTGAGGGATGCCAGCACTTGCAGAGAGCCACTGAAGAGGCCCGGAGCCGCTGTGGGATTTGCAAGAGTCCATGGACGGAGGTTTCATTGGAATCCCCCTCCTGGCTTTGAGGAACTGCGGCTCCAAAACGATCCTCTCCCTTTCCTACCTACCTATAATGCAATGAAGTTTAAACGCATGTCACTCCTAACTTTGGACCACTGGGTGTAGAATGCCACTGCAGAACCAAGTCCTGGCCAGGCCACAGGTGATGCAGCTCTTGTGGAATCAGCAGTGTTAGGGCCTCTAAAGAGGTGAATGTTGATAGAACCAACTAGCCATCATCCAAGTGTGGTTTCTAGGACGTGGGAGGTGGGGTCTCCCTTGACTTGGCTGACTCCGGCTGGGCTTCGAGCACCTACCCACGCTCACACAAAGGAGGCAGGAAGATCATTCTACATGCTCCGGGGGCGAACATGGACCAGCAAGGGGACAAAAGTTTGGAGTAACCCTCCTTTTTTTTTTGTATTTTTTTGAGACGGAGTTTCGCTCTTGTTGCCCAGGCTGGAGTGCAGTGGTGCGATCTCAGCTCACTGCACGCTCCGCCTCCCGGGTTCACAACATTCTTCTGCCTCAGCCTCCCGAGTAGCTGGGACTACAGGCGCCCACCACCACGCCTGGCTAATTTTTTGTACTTTTAGTGGAGACCAGGTTTCACCATGTTAGCCAGGATGGTCTCGATCTCCTGACCTCGTGATCCACCTGCCTTGGCCTCCCAAAATGCTGGGATTACAGGCATGAGCCACTGTGCCCAGCCCACGCCTGGCTAATTTTTTGTATTTTTAGTAAAGATGGGGTTTCGCCATGTTGGGCAGGCTGGTATTGAACTCCTGACCTCAGATGATCTGCCCACCTTGGCCTCCCAAAGTTACAGGGATTACAGGTGTGAGCCACTGTGCCCATCTGGAGTAACCCTCCTTAAGACAGACGGCATCCCCAAGGCAAGACAGGCCGGCTCTGGAGGCCCAGTTCCTGGGGCAGGGCAGCCCGTTCAAACCACCCTTTGTGTCATCTAAACAGTGATGACACAAAGTGATGGTCAGCAGGTCCCATGCTGAGCTGCAGGGGTCTCTCAGGGGCCACCGTGGCCTAGTAAGGAACAAAGTCTAGATATGCTTTCTTTGATTGATTTTGTTAATACGTGTGTGTGTATATATATATGTATCTTATATAATAGAGATGGGATCTTGCTATGTTGCCCAGGCTGCTCTTAAACTCCTGAGCTCAACTGATTTTCCCTCCTTAGCGGCTGGAGTAGCTGGGGTTACAGGTGTGCACCACCATGCCTGGCTAATTTTTAAATTTTTCGTAGAGACAGGATCTTGCTATGTTGCCCAGGCTGGTCTCGAACTCCTGGCCTCAAGTGATCCTCCTGCCTTGGCCTCTCGAAGTGCTGGATTTACAGCGTGAGGCATTGCATCTGGCCCGCTTTATTTTACATCTCAGGATTCTATGTAAGATTTCACTGACGTGTTCTGAATGGGGTTGTAGTTAAAACCCAAACCAAACCTTGAAAATCACTGCTACATAACAGATGCCTTTTAATTCCCAAGTCTCAAGACTCTACAATTCTGTGGAAAAACCCCACAGTGAAGAATATAAGTTTTTTTTTTGTTTTTTGTTATTTTGTTTTTGTTTTTTTGAGACAGAGTCTTGCTCTGTCGCCAGGCTGGAGTGCAGTGGCAGTGGCATGATCTCAGCTCACTGCAACCTTCGCTTCCTGGGTTCAAGCAATTCCTCTGCCTCAGCCTCCCAAGTAGCTGGGATTACAGGTGCGTGCCACCATGCCCGGCTAATTTTTTGTATTTTAATAGAGACGGGGTTTCACCATGTTGGCCAGGACGGTCTCGATCTCCTGACCTCGTGATCCGCCCGCCTCAGACTCCCAAAGTGCTGGGATTACAGGCGTGAGCCACTGCGCCCGGCCAGAATATAAGTTTTTGATTAAAAAAAAAAATTTGTTTTTACCTTGATCAAGTTTTGAAATTTCTTGTTTTGCTGAAGCAGCAACTTGTAATGACTAACAGCTTCATTGTGGCCACTACAAAACACACCGTACTTTTCTTTCATTCTCTCCCCATTTTCACCTGAAAACTGATAAACAAAAGGATGGAAATGTTAATTAAACACGAAAACTGCCAAACTGTATTTTCATCTAATTCGTCCGAGTCTGCTAAAATAAATATTAGATTTATTTGCAATTCCATTTTCTTTCTTTCTTTCTTTCTTTTTTTTTGAGACAGCATCTTGCTCTGTGGTTCAGGCTAAAGTGCAATGGCGCGATCTTGGCTCACTGCAACCTCTGTCTCCCGGGATCAAGCGATGCTCCTGCTGTAGTCTCCCAAGTAGCTGGGATTACAGGTGCCGCCACCACGCCTGGCTAATTTTTTTTAGACAGAGTCTCACTCTGTTGCCCAGGCTGGAGTGCAGTGGCGTGATCTTGGCTCACCGCAACCTCCACCTCCCGGGGTCAAGCGATTCTCCTGCCTCAGCCTCCTGAGTAGCTGAGATTACAGGTGCATGCCACCATGCCCGGCTAATTTTTGTATTTTTAGTAGAGACCAGGTTTCACCATGTTGGTCAGGCTGGTCTTGAACTCTTGACCTCTTGATCCACCCACCTCATCTTCCCAAAGTGCTGGGATTATAGGCGTGAGCCACCGCGCCTGGCCAGCCAAAGTATATTTTCATCTAATTTGTCTGACTCTGCTAAAATAAATATTAGATTTATTTGCAATTCCATTTTCTTTTTCTTTTTTAGAGACAGCATCTTGCTCTGTGGCTCAGGCTGGAGTGCAGTGGTGTGATCTTGGCTCACTGCAACCTCTGCCTTCCGGGTCTGAGTGATTCTCCTGCCACAGCCTCCTGAGTAGCTGGGATTACAGGTGCCGCCACCACACCTGGCTAACCTGACCATGTTGGTCAGGCTGGCCTTGAACTCATAACCTCAAGTGATCCACCCCGCCTCAGCCTCCCAAAGTGTTGGGGTTACAGGTGTGAGCCACAGCGCCTGGCTGCAGTTCCATTTTCTAATATGTCCTCAGACAGAGAAATGCTTCAGTTTGGGGTGTCTAATCGCAAGGTGTCACAAAGGTGAAATAAAAAAACCTTCTGCTTCGGCGCTTTCCTGCATCACAGATGCTGTAAAACTTCCTGAGAGCCGAGAAAAAAAGTAAATTTCAGCCAAAGGACGTTAGAAACAAAAAGCAGGCCAGGCGCAGTGGCTCACACACATAATCCCAGCAGCTTGGGAGACTGAGGCAGGCGGATCACCTGAGGTCAAGAGTTCAAGACCAGCCTGGCCAACATGGTGAAACCCTGTCTCTACTAAAAATACAAAAAAAATTAGCCGGGTGTGGTGGCAGGCGCCTTAATCCCAGCTACTCAGGAGGCTGAGGCATGAGAATTGCTTGAACCTGGGAGGTGCAGGTTGCAGTGAGCCGACATTGCACCACTGCACTCCAGCCTGGGCGACAGAGTGAGACTTCGTCTCAAAAAAAGAAACATAAAAAGCAAAAGGAGTGTTCTTCTAATTAGTTGGCCCAGGATGCTTCGAGCAAATAGTTTGAGGTTACATGAGGGGCACAGCTCCCCTGGGTAAATCTTGGCCTAGAGTGATCATTTGGGGTTAATACCACTACCACGGTTGGTGCTGGTTCACAGGTATGCTTTCCCCCGCCCCCGAGATGGGGTCTTGCTCTGCTGCCCAGGCTGGAGGGCAGTGGCATGATCATAGCTCATTGCAGCCTTGACCTCCCAAGCTCAAGTGATCCTCCCACCTCAGCCTCCTGAGTAGCTGGGACTACAGCTATACACCACCACAGCTGGCTAATTTATTTTCATGTTTTGTAGATATGGGGTCTTGCTATGTTGCCCAGGTTGGTCTGGAACTCCTGGACTCAAGCAATTCACCTGCTTGGCCTCCCAAAGTGCTGGGATTACAGGTGTGGGCCACTGCACTCAGTCAACAGGTAAGCTTTGAACGGTTGAAAGCATAAGTGACTTGAACCAAAAAACAAAAACCAACCAACCAAACAAGAGCACAGAAGAATGTAACATTGAATAGTGTTCCGCCAGGGACACTGGCTAATTTAGGTCTCTGTGTTTCTAGAATATGAACTGCAGGCATCGCTGTAAGGGGCCCAGAACTGTGTGTCCTCAGGGGCCACTCTCGTTTTATTACTGAAAGGAAAAGGCTGGCACAATGGCTCATGCCTGTGATCCCTGCACTTTGGGATGCCGAGGCAGGGGGATTGCTTAAGCCAGGAATTTGAGACTAGCCTGGGCAACAAAGCAAGACCCCATCTCTTCAAAAAATAAAAAGTTAGCCAGGCATGGTGTTCCCTGGAGTCCCAGCTACGTGGAAGGCTGAGGCAGGAGGATCACTTGAGCTCAGGAGTTCAAGACCAGCCTGGGCCATAGAGTGAGACCTCATCTCTACAAAAAATAAAATTTAGCCGGGTATGGTGGCGCATAGCTGTAGTCCCAGCTACTTGGGAGGCTGAGGTGGGAGGATCACCTGAGCCTGAGAGGTTGAGGCTGCACTGAGCTGTGACTGCACCACTGCACTCCAGCCTGGGAGACACAGCAAGACCCTATCTCAGAAAAAAAGAAGAAAGGAACAGAGACAAGGCAGAGGCTTTGAAGACTGTTGAGATGAACACGGCTGCACCCACCTGCTGAACCAGGAGGTCGCCGATTTTCTGCATGACATAATTCCGGTCACTGCCCTCCTCCAGGGACTCCTGGCGGCGCTCCTTGAGCCGAGCGAGGAAGTGGCTGTGCGTCTCCAGCAGGTCGTCAGCGCATGGGAAGAGGCGGCCAATGGCCTTGCTGCTGAACTGCAGCTCTTCCTGCAGGGCCCTGGAGTACACCTTCAGCATGATCTTGAGCGTCCGCACGTGGTGCACCTCCGTCTGCATCAGCTCTGCAGAGACACAGACGGCAGGACTTAGCCATGCTGGCTCCACGGCCCCGCTGGGCAGTCGTGGGTGCTGCCTGCCCTTCACGTGCTGAACTGGCTTCTGAGAGTTCTCTGCCTAAGACCTTGTGCCTTTGGGATCTTTCTTACTTCCAGGGTGTCCAGGGTTTAGAATGCTGCCGGGGGTCCCAGCCTGAAGGAGCAGGGGAAGGAGAGAACCCTGGGCCTCCCCATCACAGGAGGGTTTTGCGCCCAGTGTCAACCCAACGGACGACATTTTAAGTCCGTGTTTTTTTTTTTTTTTTCTTTGAGATGGAGTCTTGCTCTGTTGCCCAGGCTGGAGTGCAGTGGCAAAATCTCAGCTCACTGCAACCTCCGCCTCCCGGGTTCAAGCGATTCTCCTGCCTCAGCCTCCCGAGTAGCTGGGATTACAGGTGCACACCACCACGCCTGGCTATCAAGTCTGTTTTAGGAAGAAGAGTGTTCTGAGGAACACTCCTGTGGCTGTTAAAACTCATCCATCACATCTGTGTGTGTCCCTGACCAGACCTAGACTGCAATGAACAAGATGTTTGCGTCCCCCAAAATTCGTATGTCAAAATTTGAACCCCAAAGGTGATAGTATCAGGAGGTACAGCCCTTGGAAGGTGATGAGGTCCTAAGGGGAGAGAACCTCATGGTGGGACTGGTGCCCTTAGGAAAAGGACCTGAGGGTCAAGGGTGGTGGCTCACGTCTGTAATCCCAGCACTCTGGGAGGCCAAGGTGAGTAGATCACGTGAGGTCAGGAGTTCGAGACTAGCCTGGCCAACACAGCGAAACCCTGTCTCTACCAAAAAATAAAAAAATGAGCCGGGCATGGCCGGGCATGGTGGCTGACGCCTGTAATCCTAGCATTTTGGGAGGCCAAGGTGGGCGGATCATGAGGTCAGGAGTCGGACTAGCCTGACCAACATGGTGAAACACTGCCTCTGCTAAAAATACAAAAATTAGCTGGGCGTGGCAGTGGGCGCCTGTAATCCCAGCTATTCGGGAGGCTGAGGCAGGAGAATTGCTTGAACCCGGGAGGTGGAGGTGAGCCGAGATGGAACCACTGCACTCCAGCCTGGGCGACAGAGCGAGACTCCATCTCAAAAAAAAAAAAAAAAATTAGCTGGGCATGGTGGCAGGCACTGTCATCTCAGCTACTCGGGAGGCTGAGGCAGGACAATCGCTTGAACCTGGGAGGTGGAGGTTGCAGGGAGCTGAGACGGCATCACTGCATCCAGCCTGGGTGACAGAGTAAGACCCTGTCTCAAAAAAAGAAAAAAGAGGACCTGAGAAAGACCATGAAGACCTTGTGAGGACACAGCCAGATGCTACCATCAGGAAGCCAGGAAATGGGGCCTCCATGGACACTAAGTCTGCCACCGCCTTGATCTTAGATGTCCCAGCCTCTAGAACTGTAAGCAATAAACTTCTGTGGCTTCTAAGCCACCCTGTGTATGGTGTTCTATGAGAGCTGCCTATATAGGCTAAGACAGCCACCAACAAGGGAAGAAGAAGCCAGACCTGGGCATTCAGCCAGACATGTCCACAGGGGCGTATTATAACAAAATCCTCTCCGACAGTCTCTTTCCTGGCATGGGAGGCAGGGCTGCACCAAGGGAGGAGAGAGAAAGACAGAGAAAGACAGAGAGAGGCCAGGCACCGTGGCTCACACCTATAATCCCAATACTTTGGGAGGCCCAGGCGGGCGGGTCACTTGAGCTCAGGAGATTGAGACCAGCCTAGGCAACATGGTGAGACCCCCATCTCTACAGAAACTAAAAAAATTTGCCAGGTGTAGTGGCCCATGCCCGTGGTCCCAGCTACTAGGGAGGCTGAGGTGGGAGGATTGCTTGAGCCCAGGTCGAGGCTGCAGTGAGCTCTGATTGTCCCACTGTACTCCAGCCTGGGCAATAGAGAGAGACTGTGTCTCAAAAAAGAAAAAAAAGAAAGAAAGAAAGAGAGAAAGAGAACAAAAGAGAGAAGGAAAGAGAGAAAGAAAGAAAGAAAAAGATAACGAAGGAAGGAAGGGAGGGAGGAAGGGAGGGAGCAGAGAAGAGAGTGGAGGGCCGGTGTGATGGCACAGGGCTGTGGACTCCTCACCATAAAGGACATCTTGTCTTTTCACCACCTCCCTCTTTTGCTTCTTGGCGTAGGCTGCATCCACGGCGAGGCTCCAGGACTCAGCTTCAAACTCGTGGCCATCTGACTCAATCTCACTCCTCAGCGAGGCGGTGTAGGGATCTGAGGGAAGAGCGAGGTGTGGCTGCTGGGGGCCCAGAGTCACGCCACCCCAATTCCCTCCCGTAGACATGCTGACACGAGCCCCAGCTCTTCCCAGGAGAGACAGGAACTGTGTGGCAGCCGCGAGAGAGCGGAGATGACCATACCTTCTACAAAAATGGACTCGGTGTTTGGAGATGTAAGGGACAGAGAGTCATCAGCTGTCTGCTTAAATTTTAAAAATGCAGAATCGGCTTCATCCATCTCTCCTGTGATTGGTCTGAGTGCAAACAATAAAAACAATTGTTTTAGGAAAGTGAGTTAAACACACACGACCTCATGCAACAAAGGCACATCGGTGACTCCATCCGATTCGATACTCTCTGAGAACTCTCCACATTTTCACAGAAGCCTCAACTTTGTCTACAGATCATTTTTAAAAATTGGGAGATTTGCCAGGTGCAGTGTCTCACGCCTGTAATCCCAGACTTTGGGAGGCCAAAGCCAGGAGGATCACCTGAGGTCAGGAGTTCGAGACCAGCTCGCCCAACATGGCAAAATCCTGTCTCTGCTAAAAATACAAAAATTAGCCGGGTGTGGTGGCAGGTGCCTGTAATCCCAGCTACTTGGGAGGTTGAGGCAGGGGAATCACTTGAATCTGGGAGGTGGAGGTTGCAGTGAGCTGAGATTGTGCCACTGAACTCCAGCCTGGGCGACAGAGACTCTGTCTAAAGAAAAAAAAAAAAAAGTGGTGGGGGGCGGGGGGTGGGGAAGATTATCTGTCAATGTCACATCAGGATTTCTTCCATAGTAACTTCCTTTAATGTTTAGTTACGTTCTAACGGGGTGTGGATTGCAGCTTCCTTGACAGACCACTGGAGCCCACTTGGGGCCCCTGGGATCCTGTCTACCAGGAGTTAAGTGGAAATGGTTTCATGGTCAAGGTGGGAGGGCAGTCCTTACTCAGAGGAAAATGATAATTTACTCCCTTTCCCACGAACTCATGGAATAGTCACCACAAACATATCAGCTTCTAGCATCACTTTCTACCCGGACACCGCTGCAGGCATTATCAAGGGAACCACTTTGAAGTCCTATAAAACAAGGTAAGGCACAGATAATGGGACGCCGCCTCCACACACACCCAGCAGGACTTTGAGCATCGCCTTGAGTAAGTCAGGAGCCCGGCCTAAGGAGCGAGTCCAAGGATCCCTCGAGGGCACTAAGCAAACTGGCTCCACCAGGGGCCGAATACACCCCGGGACACATCGTTTTTGCAAAAAAGGCGTGGATCCTGGAAGCAAGAATTAATGGGAATTTCTCTGCTTAGCACGGGGGCTGCCGTGTGGATTCACACAGATCTAAGTCGGGGTCTCTCTCCGAAGAGGCTGTCAACAGCTCCCCGGGGAATGCCACCACCCACCCGAGGGCACAGAGGGGACCCTGGCTTACCCGAGTTGCGTCCCAGGGCCAGCCGGGCTCGGTGTTGGCTGGGGACCCCCTTTCTGAGAGACCGTCATACCGACATTCCTGGACAGGGCCGGGCTGCCATCGGACAGGAGGGTGCCCCGGGGGTGCTCCTTGAGCGAGGCTGTGACAGAGGCAAGGACAGAGTTGGTGCTGAGAAAGTGGGTCGGGTAGCGGAGGTCCCCGGCGCGGAAGCCCCGCTCCGACTGCGGCCGCAGCACAGACAGGATCTTGGAGGTCAGCAGCTCGTTATCCAAGAAGACGTTCTCGCTCCATTTCCTGGGGAAAGAGCCGTAAAAAGACAGCTCGGGGCGGCCGGGGAGCGCGCTGTGCCTGTCCCCGCTTTTGGAGTGCGCATTCCCCATGTTCGCGCCCGGGGCTCCGGGACCCGGCGCGGCGCCAGGCTGGGCTGCGCCGTTTTTATGCCTCGGTGGGATCCTTCTAGAAAACAGAGCTGCGTCTTCCCTTGCTGTATTGGCTGAAGCAGCGGGTCTGGAGGGCAGGATATTGGTCCCCACTGTGACCATTTACTGTGGAAATTGCAGTATTTGCTGCTTTGATAGAATAAAACAGAAAAAAACAACAACCCCTCCAGGCTCTCCCTTGGTCTTTGCAGGGTGTAAAAAGCAAGTGAGCTGTTTGAGTTTGCTGTAAATAGTCTAAGATCATGAAACGGTGAGCCTGGCGTGCTTCATGCCAAAACCTCACACATGATGATAATTAATCTAGATCAGATGTTAGGGTGACTCTAAGACCCAGAGATGGCAGGGCATGGTGTTTAGCCGCCCCTGCTCATCAGCACTCGAACAGAATTCTACCATCGAAGTGGACGCGAGGCTCCGATTCTGTTCCGTACGGTGATTATAAACCAACCCAACATCAACAGGGGCTGCAAACCGCTGTCTACACCCATCTGTTCATTAATTTAAGGGTTCAGATCATAGGATACATGTGCCCGCTGACAAGCTCACCTACTCATGGAAAGATGCAACTTTTTAAATTAATTATTATTATTTTTAGAGATAGTCTCACTCTAGCTCAGGCTGGAGTGCAGTGGCCGACCATAGCTCACTGCAGCCTTAAACTCCTAGGTTCAAGCAATCCTTCTGCCTCAGTCTCCTGAGTAGCTGGGACTACAGGTGTGCTGTATAATTTAAAAATATTTTCTTGTAGAGAGATGGGGGGGGGGGGTCTCACTATGTTGCTCAGGCTGGTCTTGAACTCCTGACTTCAAGCGGTCCTCCTGCTTTGGGCCTCCCAAGATGCAACACTTAATAAAGCTCAACTATGGCCGGGTGCGGTGGCTCACGCCTGTAATCTCAGCACTTTGGGAGGCCGAGGTGGGTGGATCACAAGGTCAGGAGTTCAAGACCAGCCTGGCCAGGAAACCCCCGTCTCTACTTTAAAAAAAAAAAAAAATACAAAAATTAGAAGGGCGTGGTGGCGGATGCCTGTAATCTCAGCTACTCGGGAGGCTGAGGCACGGAATCGCTTGAACCTGGGAGTCGGAGGTTGCAGTGAGCGGAGATCGCGCCACTGCACTCCAGCCTGGGCGACAGAGTGAGACTCCACCTCAAAAATAAACAAATAATAAATAAAGCTCAACTATCATCATTAGGTTCAGTTTTCCCCTCCTATTTGACAAGCATAGTTGAGATGGGCTACTTGGCTAGTTTACTCTTACATTTTATAAAATTGTATCTTAAAGCTTTGCCCAGGTAAGGATAAGGAGCAGCATTAAAAAGAAATCTGGCGGCTGGACACGGTGGCTCATGCCTGTAATCCCAGCACTTTGGGAGGCCAAGGTGGGTGGATCACCTGAGATCGGGAGTTCGAGACCAGCCTAGCCAACATGGAGAAACCCCATCTCTACTAAAAATACAAAATTAGCCGGGCGTGGTGGCACATGCCTGTAAAACCAGCTACTAGGGAGGCTGAGGCAGGAGAATCGCTTGAACCCGGGAGGTGGAGGTTGCGGTGAGCCGAGACCGCGCCATTGCACTCCAGCCTGGGCAACAAGAGCGAAACTCTGTCTCAAAAATAAAAAAAAAAGAAATCTGGGCCAGGCATGGTGGCTCACGCCTGTAATCCTAGCACTTTGGGAAGGATCGCTTGAGGCCAGGAATTCAAAACCAGCCTGGGAAACATAGCAAGACCCCGTCTCTACACAAAATAAAAAAATAGCTGAGCACAAGTGGCGCACGCCTGTAGTCTCAGCTACTTGGGAGGCTGAGGCAGTAGGATTGCTTGAGCCCAGGAGTTCAAGGCTGCAGTGAGCTATGATTATGCCACTGCACTCCAGCCTGGGTGACAGAGCGGGACTTTCTCGAAAAGAAGAGGAGAAGGGAGGGGAGGGGAGGGGAGGGGAGAGGAGAGGAGCTTAGAGAAGAGAAATAGAAATCTGATTCGTCAGATCAGGTGCAGTGGCTCATGCCTGTAATCCCAGCACTTTGGAAGGCCGACGCGGGTGGATCGCCTGAGGTCAGGATTTTGAGACTAGCCTGGCCAACATGACGAAACCCCATCTCTACTAAAAATACAAAATTAGCTGGGCATGGTGGCGGGCACCTGTAATCCCAGCTACTCGGGAGGCTGAGGCAGGAGAATCGCTTGAACCCGGGAGGCAGAGGTTGCCGTGAGCTGACATCATGCCACCGCACTCCAGCCTGAACAACAAAGTGAGACTCCATCTCACAAAAAAAAAAAAAACAAAAAAAAAGAAAAAAAAAAAAAGAAATCTGACCTGTCCCGTGGCCTCCTGGCTCCTAGGTCCCGACACACCATTGACTTGTCTATGTTACAGGAAGAGAGCAGCTAGAAGTCTGTTTCTTGGGAACACGGAGTTATAAACCATGGGGTGGGCAGAGCCTGCCCTAGGGAAAACGTACTCGCAGCAGCTCTCCTGGGAGAGGATTCAGCATTCTCTGAGCAACTTTTTTTTTTTTTTTTCTTTGAGACGGATTTCCGCTTTTGTTGCCCAGGCTGGAGTGCAACGGCGTGATCTCCGCTCACCGCAACCTCTGCCTCCCAGGTTCAAGCGATTCTCCTGCCTCAGCCTCCCGAGTAGCTGGGATTACAGGCATGTGCCACCACACCCAGCTAATTTTGTATTTTTAGTAGAGACGGAGTTTCTCCATGTTGGTCAGGCTGGTCTCGAACTCCCAACTTCAGGTGATCCACCCGCCTCGGCCTCCCAAAGTGCTGGGATTACAGGCTTGAGCCACCGTAGCCGGCCCCTGAGCAACTTTTAACCTAGCTGTAAATTGAAGGTGATTGTTAGCATGCGGGTGGGTGTGTGTTAGAGATTTTCTGGCAGAGGAGTCAAGAATTCTTGCCAATTAAGACATCAGCCACTAAGCTGTGTAACAGCACATTGCACATATACTCAGTAGCTGTTCATTCTTTCCACAGCCCAGCACAGCAAAGATGACATTTGTTCAGTGGCCAGAAACATTCTGACATCATAATACATGACTAACAATTACTATTGTTATAGGAGACAAAGCAGTTGAAGATGTCACTCACAAAGCAACACCTAGTAAAAAAAACAGGAATCCTAAACCAAAGGCGACACGGTCCAGGACAGGCATTTCTTGCCATTTCTGTACAACACTCAACTCTACCCAGGCGATTATGACCTAAACGTACAAATATGGCGCAAATCCCGAGATGTATCCTTTGCCCAGCAGCATCCTGGCATGGCTGACAGATGGTTGCTTGTGGACTGAGGTCTTGACTGAAATCAGATTAATTCTGCTCTAATACAATAGTCCATAGAAGAAAAAGTCACTAAAAATAGCATCTGGCTGGGTGTTGTGGCTCACACCTGTAATCCCAGCACTTTGGGAGGCCGAGCGGGGTGGATCATTTGAGGTCAGGAGTTCAAGACCAGCCTGGCCAACATGGGGAAAACCTGTCTCTAATAAAAATACAAAAATTAGCTTGGCAGTGGTGGTGCACACCTGTAATCACAGCTACTCAGAAGGCTGAGGCAGGAGAATTGCTTGAGCCTGGGAGGCAGAGGTGTGGTAAGCCGAGATCATGCCACTGCACTCCAGCCTGGGCAGCAGAGTGAGATCCTGTCTTGAAAAAAACTAAAACCAAAAAAACCAAACAAAAAAAAACAGCATGTAAGCAATGCCAATTCCCAAAATCAAGTTGATGGCAAAAAAAAAAAAAAAAAAGAAGAAATGCTGATTCCAAAGAATTTTAATAAACTATTGGTAATGCTAAATCTATGGGAATATATGTAAACCGTCCTTTGATGATTTAGAAGACACTGAAGTTTTCACATGTTGGGGTCATGACCAGGGACAGCAGGTTAGAGACCAGCCTGGGCAACACAGTGAGATCTCATCTCTTAAAAAACAACAACAAAAAATTAGGCAGGCATGTTGGTGTGTGCCAGTAGTCCCAGCTACCTGGGAGGCTGAGGTGGGAAAATTGCTTGAGCCCTGGGGTTCAGGGCTGTGGTGAGCTATGACTGCCCCACTGCACTCCAGCCTGGGTGACAGAGCAAGACTCTGAAAAAGAATGAAATGAAATAGAATAAGAGGTGGACAGTCATAAATTGAGTCTTCCTGGAACACGTGCGGCCACTGAAATAGCTGATGGGTCAAGACATGAGTCAGTGACCCTGCCACAGACCTGCTGTATTGATTATGTCCTTTTATTCCGTATTTGTGATGCTCTGACATCTTGGGGCTTTGCTGACCATGGATGCACAGCCCCTCCCAGGGCTGGCCAGTTTCTAGAGACAGTAAAGGGTCTGCACCCAGTGCAGAGCTCAGACCCCCAGTTGCCTCCTTTATGGGGCTCTCACACTCCTGGCCACGGTCCCACTGCCCTCATCACCTCGGGGCCCTGTCCTGAGCCTGCTCACCCTGCCTGGCCCATTTGTTCCCCGGGAAACCACAATGAAGACTCCTGTCCATATTTTCCCCTCTGTCCCTCAACTGACCCTGGTGCTTCCCTGTGTGGCCCCTGTGTGGTGTGCCCTGCCTCCTGCTTCCAGAGGACTGTGAATATAAACTTCTTCCTTCCTGACGGTCATTTCTGGGTCTGTGAGTCTCACCATACCGGGTTAAGACAAATCCTGGGTACCCTAAAACACCAGCTGCCCAGAGGCCAGAAGTCTGCTTGCCAGGGATGGGAGAGCCTCAGATCTTCTGACGCCCTTTTTTTTTTTTTTTTTTTTTTTTGAGATGGAGTCTCGCTCTGTCACTCAGGCTGGAAAACAGTGAGGGTGATCTCGGCTCACTGCAACCTCCACCTCCCAGGTTCAAGTCATTCTCCTGCCTCAGCCTCCCGAGTAGCTGGGATTACAGGTGCCTGCCACCACGCCCAGCTAATTTTTGTATTTTTAGTAGAGACGGGGTTTTGCCACATTGGCTAAGCTGGTCTCAAACTCTTGACCGCAGGTGATCCGCCCGCCTTGGCCTCCCAAAGTGCTGGGATTACAGGCGTGAGCCACTGCGCCTGGCCTATGGTGTTTATTTTTCGGGTTCTAAGATCCATTGCAGTGACTCTGAATATACTAAAAGCCCCTGGGTTGTACTCTTAAATGGGTGCATTGTATGGTCTGTGAATTACGTCTCAATAAACCTGCTCAACCAACAAACTCACACCTGTGATGGACAGGCTTCTTTCTGTGGGAGGAGAGCAAGACATCTGATTTGCAGTTCAACATACAGTGGGAATTAGTCGCTCTGCTCTTGGCTCCGAGAGAGACAGGGATACATATTTATCTCCTGCTATGGTTTTTCCTACAGCAGACGGCCATGGTGCTTGGGGTTCAGCTTGTGCTGTCCAGCACTTTCTGTGCAGCTGCAAAAGCTGCTCAGAGTCTAATTAGCGCCTCCTGCCCACTGCTGAGAGGTGCGATCGATTAGCGAGCACCTGGCCCGCTATGGCCACTGTATGCCGCAGAGCTCTTTCTGCAAGGGGACCTGGAGGATGGATGGAAAGAGGTGAACGGTGAAAATCAAAACAGTTCTGACCTGAGGGGGAAAAAAATATACCCTATTCTCAGCAACAAACACAGACAGTGGCCGATCCTCAGGGTGATTTTTAAAAGTTGGTTTTGTCTTGGTTTCGTGAATTCAAGAGTAGTCCCTGGCCAGGCACAGTGGCTCACACCTCTAATCCCAGCACTTTGGGAGGCTGAGGTGGGAGGATTGCTTGAGGCTAGGTGTTCGAGACCAGCCTGGGCAACATAGACCCTGTCTCTATAAATTTTTTGTTTTTTTAAAAAACACTAAAACAAGAGCAATCTCTGAGCAAGTTAGATGACAAAGCTTTCGTAACAGGTGTCAGGATCCCACCTGCATTACTTTACTGGGACAAAAGACTCCATACTTTTTTTTTCTTCTTTCTTTTTTTTTTTTTTTTTATGAGACAGATCTCACTCTGTCGCCCAGGTTGGAGTGCAGTGGCGTGATGTCAGTTCACTGCAACCTCCGCCTCCCAGGTTCAAGTGATTCTCCTGCCTCAGCCCCCCGAGTAGCTGGAATTACAGGTGCTCGCCACCATGCCTGGCTATTTTTATATTTTTAGTAGAGATAGGGTTTCTCCACGTTGGCCAAGCTGGTCTCAAACTCCTGGCCTCAAGTGATTCGCCTGCCTCAGCCTTCCAAAGTGTTGGGATTACAGGCCTGAGCCACCGCACCCAGCCTAAGACCCCAGACTCTTTCTAGTGCCGCTGTGCTTCCTTTGTGACTCAGTCTCTCATAAATCCTGTAAGCCATAGGCTTTGTCCTCTGACAGCCAAGCACACTCCTTATTAAGTCTTACAGGAACAGGACTCACCAAAAATTACATGAAAACGGCTGAGTAGTTACTAGCCTGTTCAAAGTGATGTTCAAGAAAACCTGATACACTTTTTTTTTCTTTTTTTTTTTTTTTTGGAGACGGAGTCTCGCTCTGTCACCCAGGCTGGAATGCAGTGGCACGATCTTGGCTCACTGCAACCTCCGCCTCCCTGCAGTGGTGCAATCTTGGCTCACTGCAACCCCGCCTCCTGGGTTCAAGCGATTCTCCTGCCTCAGCCTCCCGAGTAGCTGGGACTACGGGTGTGTCCAACCACACCCAGCTAATTTTTGTATTTTTAGTAGAGATGGGGTTTCACTATGTTGGCCAGGCTGGTCTCAAACTCCTGACCTCAGGTGATCCACCTGCCTTGGCCTCCCAAAGTGCTGGGATTACAGGTGTGAGCCACCACGCCCGGCCTGCCTTCTTTTTTTTTTTAAAGAGAGACACAGTCTCACTCCATCATCTAGGCTAGAGTGCAGTGGCATGATCACAGCTCACTGAAGCCCCCAGTTCCTGGGCTCAAGGGATCCTCCAGCCTCAGCCTCCTGAGTAGCTAGGATTACAGGTGTGTGATACCATGCCCAGCTAATTTAAAATTTTTCTGTAGCAACGGGGGTCTCATTATGTCGCCCAGGCTGGTCTTGAATACCTAGCCTCAAGTGATCCTCCCGCTTCGGCTTCCCAAAATGCTGGGATTATAGGCATGGGCCAGTGTACCCGGACCTGATATGACATATTAAGTGACTGTCTTAATTGGTTTCAAACTGTCTTTTATAAATAATCTAGAGGCACACTGACTTCCAGAAATGCCAGCTTGTAAGCAAGAATTGCCTATCTTAAATTGCAGATTCCTATATAGCCTCTCACTTGTAAAGGGACCCCAAACATCTTTTGAAGGCAGCTGGGCCCTGGTCCATAAGTCTCCAGTTTTCTGCAAAGGACTATTCAAGAAACAAACGGGGCTGGGAGTGGTGGCTCAAGTCTGTAATCTGAGTACTTTGGGAGGCTGAGGCAGGAGGATCCCTTGAGCCCAGCAGGTCGAGACTGCAGTGAGCTATGATGGCACCACTGTATTCCAGCCTGGGCGACGTAGTGAGACCCTGTCTCTGAAAAAAACAAAAACAAAAAGAAAGAAACAAGTGAACCAGACAAGCACCTCGGTTTCAAGGCCTGGTCTCAGAAATAATGACTCCTTTTCTCACATTTAGGGAGGTTTTCCATCCCCACCCATCCTTCTGTTCTTTGTTTCAGCCAAGACTTTTCCTTTAGGCTGAGAGTGCAACCTGGCTCTAGAGAGTTCTAGCAAGCACTGGCTTACTGGTGAGTGTTCGAGAGACAATTAAAGAAAATCTGATGCCAGATGAAGTTTTCAGTTCACAGTTCCTGCCTTTTCGGCCACCTGGGAATAGACTAAATCGATGAGAAGATGACTTCATTGATTTCTCTTTCTTGCCTCATTTTGATGTTACACAAGCAAGACAGTATTAAAAAGAATAAAAAGGTAGGAGGAAGAAAAAAACCCCTTCATCCCACACCTCAGGGGACAAAGAAAAATTAAAAAAGACATCTTGCAGCTTAGAAGGTAAGTATGACTCAGAATATTCTTCCCAAACCTGGTACTATCCAAAAACAAAAAAAAAAACGAAAAGCCTCCTACCCCAAACTACACGTCAAACCCCCAAAATACCATTAAAAAAAAATGTGGTAATTCGTAGCAACAGGTACTATTTATTGAGTGCTTCTTGCATTCCAGGCTGTGTCCTGAGGACTTAGTATTTCTTTTTTTTGAGCTGGAGTTTCGCTCTTGTAGCCCAGGCTGGAGCACAATGGTGCGATCTCGGCTCACTGCAACCTCCGCCTCCTGGGTTCAAGCGATTCTTCTGCCTCAGCCTCCCGAGTAGCTGGGATTACAGGCATGCGCCACCACGCCCGCTAATTTTGTATTTTTAGTAGAGACGGGGTTTCGCCATGTTGGTCAGGCTGGTCTCAAACTCCCGACCTCAGGTGATCCACCCACCTTGGACTCCCAAAGTGCTGGGATTAAAGGCGTGAGCCACTGAGCCCGGCCTTTTTTTTTTTTTTTTTTGAGATGGAGTCTCACTCTGTCGTCCAGGCTGGAGTGCAGTGGCACGATCTTGACTCACTGCAACCTCCGCCTCCCAAGCGATTCCCCTGCCTCAACCTCCTGAGTAGCTGGGATTATGGCCGCCCACATCCATGCCCAGCTAATTTTTATATTTTTAGTAGAGACGGGGTTTTACCATGTTGGCCAGGCTGGTTTCGAATGCCTGACCTCAAGTGATCCACCCACCTCGGCCTCTCAAAGTGCCAGGATTACAGGGGTGAGCCACCGTGCCTGGCCTCACTTAATATTTCTTAAGTCCTGCAGTCCTCACAATGACTCAAATGTAGGTACTACTGTTATTTTATCTTTTTATGTTTTGAAACAGGGTCTCACTCTGTCGCCCTGGCTATAGTACACAGGCACGATCATGGCTCACTGCAGCCTCAACCTCCTTGTCTCGAGTGATCCTCCCACCTCAGCCTCCCGAGTAGCTGGGACCATAGGTGTGTGCTATCACACCTGGCTAATTTAGAGATGGGATCTGGCTATGTTGCAAAGGCTGGTCTCGAACTCCTGGACTAAAGTGATGCTTTTGCCTTGGCCTCCCAAAGTGCTGGAGTTCATTTTTGTTATGAAGTATAACATTTAGGTTGAGGATGGCTGGTATATTTATTTATTGTCTATGGATGTGGGCATTATTGTTCTATTTTATTTATTTATTTATTTGAAGAGAGGGTCTCGCTCTGTCACCCAGGCTGGAGTATAGTGGCACAGACATAGCTTACTGCAGTTACGAATTCCTGGGCTCAAGCAGTCCTCTGGCCTCAGCTTCCCAAGTGGCTGGGACTATAGGCGCATACCACCATGCCCAGCTAATGTTTTAGATATTTTTGTAGAGACAGGGTCTCCCTATGTTACCAAGGCTGATCTCGAACTCCAGGCTTTAGCCGTCCTCCCACCTCAGCCTCCCACAGTGCTGGGATTACAGGCAACACCATGCCTGGCCTGTGTTAATTTTGGGAGCTGTGTATTTGGGTACAGTGGCTCATGCCTGTAATTCCAGCACTTTGCGGGGCTGAGGCGGGAGGATCACTTAAGGTCAAGAGTTTGAGGCCAGCCTGGCCAACATGGTGAGACTTCATCTCTCAAAAAAAAAAAAAAAAATTAGCCAGGCATGGTAGTGTATGCCTGTAGTCCTGAGTACTCGGGAGGCTGAGGCAGAAGGATCGCTTGAGCCTGGGACCTTGAGGCTGCAGTAAGCCATGATCATGCCACTGCACTCCAGCCTGGGTCACAGAGCCGGCCTTCATTTCTTTTAAAGAAAAATAAAAAATGACAGGGAAGTATCTCAAAAGTTAAATCCACCAAGTGCAATGTGGGAGCCTGAGCTGGATTCTGGAGCAGAAAAATAGGTGAAATTTGGATAAAGCCTGGGAGTTTAGTCACCAGTTATTAATGTGTGGGGAAACTGGGTGTGGGTACCATGAATATTCTCTTTTCTATCTATGCAATTTTTCTGTAAACTGAAAATTATTCCCAAGCAATAGTTTCCTTAAAAAAAAAAAAGTATATTGAGGCACAAGTCAATTAAAAAAAAAAAAAAGTACTTCCAGGATGCACTGAGGCTTGTTAAACACAGCAGAGATTTTGCTAAGGCATATGCACGGGAGCGCTCTGATTTAAGAAAGAACCAGAACTCACTGGCCAGGAGACAGCACCCTCTCCGTGGCATGCATGCCACTGCCCTCTGGGCCCCTCCTGTGGGATCTTCTAGAGCCTCCTCTTATGGGTGTGGGCCCTCCCTCTGTGCCAGGGACATGAGCCCCAGCTTGGGGCGTCTGTCGGATGATGACTTCTCTTGCGCCCTGAAATCCAATCGGCCACAGTTCTGCCTTCTGCCTGTTTATTTTTATTTATTTATTTATTTATTTTTGAGACGGAGTCTCACTCTGTTGCCCAGGCTGGAGTGCAGTGGTGTGACCTCAGCTCACTGCAGCCTCCGCCTCCCGGGTTCAAGCAATTCTCCCGCCTAAGCCTCCCGAGTAGCTGGGATTACAGGTGCCTGCCACCACACCTAGGTAATTTTGGTATTTTTAGTAGAGATGAGGTTTCATCACGTTGGCCAAGCTGGTCTCAAAAGCCTGACCTCAAGTGATCTGCCTGCCTTGGCCTCCCAAAGTGCTGGGATTACAGGCATGAGCCGCCACACCTGGCCTTCTGTTTAACGGGCTTTGGGGCTGCCCACTGGTCACTTAGCCCAGGCTGAGATCGCCGTGGGTGGCTGCCCATCCAGACTCACCCATTCTCATCCCGCCCCATCTACAGGGTCCAGACCCTCTCTGGCCTCACCTCTTGCCACATTTTGTACCCTACACCCCAACTACGCTGACATGTCATACCAGGGAGCCTCAGAGCCCCCGGCCCCTCGACTCAAGGCGTCTCCCTTATCTGGCCAGCTGTGGGGCCGGGTCAGAGTCCTTCTGCATGGCGCGCCCCTGCCCTCGGGCCCGTGGCCTAGGCCTGCGGGCTTCCTTTACAGCTCACCACACTCCCGACTTCATTGCACAGCCTCGCTGCACCTTGACCTCCCTGGGAGCAAGGGTCAGGTGCTGTTCATCTCCAGGCACTGGTGTCACATCAGATCTACGTGCTCAGCCCATTGCGGCACGAGCACACAGCCATACAGGCTACCACGGCCCTGTGGCAAAGGATGCAGTCGGGCAGGGCGGGGGGCACAGTTAGGAGAGAGATCAGGGAGGGCACCCAAAGGTGCGACCTGCAGGGGCCCAGGGTAATCTCCTTCTCGGCCATTTTACTTTCGTTTTTTCGACAGTTTCACTCTGTTGCCCAGGCTGGAGAGCAGTGGCATGGTCATAGCTCGCTGCAGCCTCCAACTCCTGGGCTCAAGTGATCCTCCTGCCTCAGCCTCCTGAACCATTAAAGACAACAGCGACCTTCAGGGCCATTATCTTTGGTGGGATTTTAAGTTCCACTTAAAAAAAAAAAATCTCTTTGGAAGGCCAAGGTGGGAAGATCAATGGAGGCCAGGAGTTCGAGGCTACAGTGAGCTATGATCGCACCACTGCACTCCAGCTTGAGAGAGAAGTGAGAGTCCATTTCAGAAGAAAGAAAATCTCCATGCAACAGGCCGTGGGCTCACCAGGTTCTGCTGGAAGGTGAAGGAAGGCCATAGCCAGGAAGCAAGTGGGCGCCTGGCCCGACAGATGGGAACACAAACTACCTCGCAAAGCCAAGGGTTACTCACCCAAGAAAATTGAGTTAAAAACTGCCTGAAAAAATGCATTTTAAGCACTGCTATTTCTTAAGTGGAATTGTATGACTCTTCGACTTAGCTACCACCCACCCCCATTCAGTTTCACATAAACATGAAAATCCTTACACATTCTCAACATGACCGCAGGAATTAACTATTGAGCTACTACTTTCTGGTTTTATCATCTTATTCTTCTTACTGTTTATTTAAGTTCTGTACATGTTTGCCCAGAGATTTGACTCTGTTACACACTCTTATTCCTTTAAAAGAGAGGTGATTTTCATTTTTTTCTCTCCCTCTTTTTCTTTTTTCTTTTTTGAGACAGAGTCTCACTCTGTCATCCAGGCTGGAGTGCAGTGGCACGATCTTGGCTCACTGCAGACTGCCTCCCAGATTCGAGCAATTCTTGTGCTTCAGCCTTCCAAGTAGCTGGGATTACAGGTGTGTGCCAACACACCTGGCTAATTTTTGTATTTTTAGTAGAGACAGGGTTTCACCATGTTTCTCAGGCTGGTGTTGAACTCCTGAGCTCAAGCAATCTGCCTGCCTCAGCTTCCCAAAGTGCTGGGGTTACAGGCGTGAGCCACCGCGCCCGGCCTTCTTTTTTTTTTTTTAGAGACAGGGTCTCCCTCTGTCATCCAGGTTGGAGTGCAGTGGCATGATCATAGCTCACTGCAGCCTTGACCTCCTGGGCTCCAGTGATCCTCCCACCTCAACCTCCCAAGTAGCTGGAACTACAGGCAGACACTCCCACACTCGGCTGATTTTTGTATTTTCTGTAGAGACAGGGTCTTGCTATGTTGCCCAGGCAGATCTTGAACTCCTTCCTGCGCTCAGGCAATCCTCCTACCTCGGCCTCCCAAAGTGCTGGGATTACAGGCGAGAGCCACCATGCCTGGCCAAGACAGCCCTTTTTTTTCTGGACAATGCCTGGACACATGAAGCCCACAGACATCCCCCCTCCAGGGTACTGGGTAGACACACTTGCCATTGGGCCCACCTTGCAAAAGTGAGGCAGCTGGGGCAACATTTGACCTCAGTGAGACTCATTTCTTCACTGGGGGCTCTCCAGGAGCCTGTGGTGAATTGGGCCCCAAAACATCCTGTGTGCGGCTTTCCTGGCAGGTTCTGTGACAGCAAAAAGGCCAGATGGAACCACATTCTTGCCTGCAGTGGGGGTTCTGGGTTTTCTCCACCTCGAGCTTATGAGAGGGAAAAAGGAGGCCGGGGTCACCTCTAACCCCAAAGTGCCTGACCTGGGCTCCTCCACCCCAAGAATTCAAACTTAACTTTCTCTGAGATTCAGAAGGCTCTGTAGAACCTTTCAACACGGCAAGGTGACCTATGATTTTAGAATATTTGACAGTATAACTAAGAACTCAAGAGTCCACAGTGAGAAACCGCATTCTCCATGGAAACCAATCGAAGCCGCTTTTCCTCCTGGGACCAGTCTCGTCCTAAAAGTAAGGGATGCTTCACAGTACAAAACACACTTGCTGCTAGCTGGAAATATCCACATCCTAAGGCCTTTATCCTGGTGGAAGCGTTCCATTCTGAGCAAACGTTCTCTCAGCCACGGCAGCGGCATTTCTGTGACATAGGAAAATACTACGTGATTTTGCATAAGGGGAAAACTGAGGTGGAGGTGGGAAAGGCAGGCTAGATTCTGGTGCCCAAATCACTAGATGTCGATTAGGTGTCTGGTGTACTACATAAGAGTAAATTCTCATCATTCTTTGGTGCTTTTTTTCTTTCTTTTTTTTTTTTTTGAGACAGAGTCTCACTTTGTCGCCCAGGCTGGAGTGTGGTGGTGCAATCTCAGCTCACTGCAACCTCTGCCTCCCAGGTTCAAGCAATTATCCTGCCTCAGCCTCCTGAGTAGCCGGGACGACAGGCACGTTCCACCCCGCCCGGCTAATTTTTGTATTTTCAGTAGAGACAGGTTTCATCATGTTGGCCAGGCTGGTCTCAAACTCCTGACCTCAGGTGATCCACCCGCCTCAGACTCCCAAAGTGTTGGGATTACAGGCATAAGCCACCGCGCCCAGGTTATTCTTTGCTGCTTTTTTTCTTTTTTGAGACAGGGTCTTGCTCTGTTGACCAGGCTAGAGTGCAGTGGTGCAGTCATGGCTCACCGCAGTCTCCAACTGCTAGGCTCTAGCCATCCTCCTGCCTCAGCCTCCCAAGTAGCTGGGACTATAGGCATGTGCCACCAAGCCCGGCTAATTTCCTATTTTCTTATTTTATTTTATTTTTGAGACAGGGTCTCACTCTGTTGCCCAGGCTGGAGTGCAGTGGTGCATTCATAGGTCACTGTAGCCTCGAACTCCTGAGTTCAAACAATCCTCCTGCCTCAGCCTCCTGAGTAGCTGGGACTACGGGCACACACCAACATGCCTGGCTAATTTTTATGTTTTTTGTAGAGACAGGGTGTTGCTATGTTGCCTAGGCTGGTCTTGAACTCCTAACCTCAAGCGATTCTCCTGCCTTGGTCTCCCAAAGTGCTGAGATTACAGGCATGAGCCACTGTGCCCGGCCTCTTATAATTCTTAATAAGCTTTTTTTTTTTTTTGAGACGGAGTCTCACTCTGTCACCCAGGCTGGAGTGCAGTGGCGCTATCTCAGCTCACTGCAACGTCCGCCTCCCAGGTTCAAGCAATTCTCCTGCCTCAGTCTCCTGAGTAGCTGGGATTACAGGCGCCTGCCACCATGCCTGGCTAATTTTTGTATATTTAGTAGAGACGGGGTGTCACCATGTTGGCCAGGCTGGTCTCGAACTCCTGACCTCGTGATCTGCCCGCCTCACCCTCTCAAATTGCTGGGATTACAGGCGTGAACCACTGTGCCGGGCCCATTCTTAATAAGCTTTAACTTCAAAAGTTTGTTTTTTTTTTGTGGGGAAGTAGGGGGAGACCCCCACCTTTTTTCCATTGATATAGAAGGCATTTCTCTAAATGTGTGAGACCAAGCCAGAGCCCTGCTCTTGTTTAATGAAGATAAGAACTAAGGTAAACTGCTATAGGTGAGTCACCTTAGGGGCATTAGAAAAAAAAAGGGCGGAACAAAGTGGAACATTCTTGGGCATAAAACCAGTTGGCTGCATGTCATGGTCTTAAAAAAGTACAAATGTGGTACAAACTCTTCATCTGCAAAGATTCCTGGCTGATAAGAAATGGCTCTCGAGAAATACTGATAAGCGCTCATGAAGAAATATCACCTATAGCACTGTTACCTGAATTTGAGCCTTTTTTTTTTTTTTCTTTTTCCCCGAGACGTAGTCTCACTCTGTCACCAGGCTGGAGTGCAGTGGCGCGATCTCGGCTCACTGCAACCTCTGCCTCCCGGGTTCCAGCGATTCTCCTGCCTCAGCCACCCAAGTAGCTGGGATTACAGGCACCTGCCACCATGCCTGGCAAATTTTTGTATTTTTAGTAGAGATGAGGTTTCACCATGTTGGCCAGGATGGTCCCGATCTCCTGACCTCGTGATCCGCCCGCCTCGGCCTCCCAAAGTGCTGGGATTACAGGCGTGAGCCACCGCGCCCAGTCTAAATTTGAGCCTTCTTAATGAATAGTACAAGAGTGAACTAAAATTTAAAATTAAATTAAAATCGACCAGCACTCTTACCATCACTTACAAATGTCTCTGTGCCCCCATCTTTATTGACACGGGTGTACATGTTCAGTTATAGTTGCAGGGAACACACAAGTATTTCACGTTGCTATAGACTTTGTAAGTATCGCTTTAATTGTTTCCCTGCTGTTAGACATTCAAGGCATTCCAATTTCATACAAGAGCCTCCGTGAGACGAGATTTTGGACGCAAAGGTTACAAATCCTTTCTGATTTTTAGACTTGCATTACCAAATTGCTTTTCCCAAGGACCTTGCTAATAAGTGTAACCTTGCAAGAAAATCTAGCTCAAGAAAGAAACTCCAGCCTGGGGTGGTGGCTCATGCTTGTAATCCCAGCACTTTGGGAGGCTGAGACAGGTGGATCACCTGAGGTCAGGAGTTCGAGACCAGCCTGACCAACATGGAGAAACCCTGTCTCTACTAAATATACAAAATTAGCCGGGCGTGGTGGTGGGTGCCTGTAATCCCAGCTACTCGGGAGGCTGAGGCAGGAGAATCGCTTGAACCCAGGAGGTGGAGGTTGCGGTCAGCCGAGATCACGCCATTGCACTCCAGCCTGGGCAAAAATAGCAAAACTCCATCTCAGAAATAAATAAATAAGCAAATAACATAAAAACCTCAAAGTGGAGGGCCACCATTTTTGATGCCACCCCAAATCAACAGTGTGTCAGTTTTCACATGGCTTGCTTCTATCAGATCCACTTCTGGGTTCACTTCTACTAGAGCCACTAGAACACACAGCTCGCTTCTATCAATACTAGATCCACTTCCTCTGTTTCCTTTCCCAAGTGTAGGGGTGCGGGCTGTAGAATTAGGGGTATCTTGATACATGACATTTCTCTTCCAAAACACAGGCTTTGGCATCAGGTGGAACACGGGTTTGAATCTTATTCTGCCACGTGCTTTTTTTTTTTTTGAGATAGAGTCTCTCGCTCTGTCACCCAGGCTAGAGTGCAGTGGCGCGATCTCGGCTCATTGCAACCTCTGCCTCCCGGGTTGGTTCAAGTGATTCTCGTGCCTCAGCCTCCCGAGTAGCTGGGATTACGGCTATGCATTACCACGCCCGGCTAATTTTTTCTACTTGTAGTAGAGAAGGAGTTTCACTATGTTGGCCAGGCTGGTCTCAAACTCCTGGCCTCAAGTGATCCGCTCGCCTCGGCCTCCCAAAGTGCTGCCATGTGCTTTCACTACCTTTTTGATCATGGCCAATTAATGACTGGGCTCCCCTGAGATTGTTTAGTCATCTGTGCAGAAGTAATAAATGACATCCACCTCACAGGACTGTTGGGACAATTCAAGGGGGAAATAAACCTCAAGAATCTGAGAACAGAGCAAGGGGTCAACTGTTAGCTCCCTCACGCCCAACCCGAATACTTAAACAGCTAACTGAAGATAGATGGGACAATATTCTCCTGAACGCAGACCGGACCGTGCAAATGGGCTCAGTAATAATCCATGAAACCCTAGCACAATGGAACGAGGAGGAACTGGGGCTTAGTTCCTCCCAGCTATTAATCCCTGCACTGTCCAGACAGTCACTGATGACCCATGAGCCATGTTTCCAAAAAAAAATTATTTACACATCTGTTTAGAAAAGTTAAAACAGCCTGGTGGGGTGGCTTATGACTGTAATCCAAGCACTTTGGGAGGCCAAGATGGGCGGATTACTTGAGATCAGGAGTTTGAGATCAGCCTGGCCAACATGGTGAAACCCCATCTCTGCTACAAATACAAAAACTAGCTGGGTGTGGTGGTGTGTGCCTGTAATCCCAGCTTCTTGGGAGGCTGAGGCAGGAGAATTGCTTGAACCTGGGAGGTGGAGACTGCAGTGAGCCGAGATCCTGCCACTGCACTCCAGTCTGGGTGACAGAGTGAGACTCCATCTCAAAAAAAAAAAAAAAAGAAAAGTTAGAACACATTTTGTTGTGGGACTGATGATGCGGTGTTTGAGAGAAGATCTCCAGTCCAGAGGAGCCCAGGTGATCCAGGAGTTGGTGTGTTAGCAAAGGATGATGGGATCGCCAATAGTGGGAGCTGGGGTGGCCTGAGAAGGAAGGTGAGTCATTTTGCCTGGAGGCAGGAGATCATGGGATCCTTTGCACTGGGTTTTGAGGGATGAATAGGAGGTCATTAGAAGAAAGAAGGATGAGGGAAAGTCATTCCAGGATAGGACAGTGGGCAAGGGCAGAGCCATTAACAGGGGGAATGATGGCATATTGTGGGGAAGGTGGTTACAGGACAGAAGGCTGGGCGGGGCGGGGGGGCATGGGCGGGAGCTGGGCAGACAGGCAGTGCTAGAAGAGTGTGGCCAGAGATGAAGATTAAAAGGCAGGCTGGGCGGGGCATGTGTGGTGTTTTACATGCTGCCCTACGACACTCTTCCAGAATAGGAGCCAGGGGAAGGTTTTAGGCAGGGAGAGGCATGATTAGACCTGCATTACAGAGGTAACCAGTGATAGGAGAGGCAAATGATTAGATGGGGACAGAGAGATGACAGAGGCAGGGAACCAGTTTGGCAGCCTGAGTGCAAGGTGACAAAGCCCTTAAGGAAGGCAGAGGGTGAAAAGTTGGGACAGGAGGTCAGAGGCAGAACCAGCAGGGCTTGGTGCCCGGGTAAACACGGGCGCGGATGGAGGAGGCCAGGATGACGAAGATGTCTGGTTTGGGCCACCGAGGTGGGACCTGGAAGAAGGAAGGGAGGAGGGGACAGAGGTGGGAAAAAGAACAGCTCTCCCAGCAGACATGGTCAGTCTGAAATGCCACCCAGGACCCTCTGCTCAGAAGTCCTGAAGGCTGTTGAGACGTGCGTGGAGTCAGGGCCATCACCAAGGCTGGGGACACCTATTTCTTTATTTTTGAGGTGGAGTGTCACTCTGTTGCCCAGTCTGGAGTGCAGTGGCACCATCTCAGCTCACTGCAGCGTCTGCCTCCTGGGTTCAAGTGATCCTCCTGTCCCAGCCTCCCAAGTAGCTGGGATTACAGGCGTGCACCACCATGCCTGGCTAATTTTTGTATTTTTAGTAGAGACGGGTTTTCACCATGTTTGGCCAGCCTGGTCTTGAACTCCTGACCTCAGGTAATCTGCCTGCCTTGGCCTCCCAAAGTGCTGGGATTACAGGTGTGAGCCACTGCAACCGGCCAAAGCTGGGGATATCTATTTGGGAGCAGTCCATGTGCAGAAACAGAAAAGAGGCGGGTACAGTTGTCCGGCATATGGGAAAAGTCGGCCCTCTCAATCTGTGGGTTTTCATCCTGAGAACACTGTATTTTTGGTCTGCTTTGGTTGCAGAAGCAGAACCTGTGGCTGCAGAGGGCCGACTGTATTGACTGAAAAAAGTCTGTGTGTAACTGGACTCACGCAGCTGAAACCCGTGCTGTTCAAGGGCCGACTGTAGTCAAAGACATAATCATGAGGAACGGCATTTGGAGGCTGAAGTGGGCAGATCGCTTGAGCCCAGGAGTTTGAGACCAGCCTGGACAACACAGTGGGACCACATCCCTACAAAAAATACAAAAATTAGCTGAGTGTGGTGTCACACGCCTGTAGATCCAGCTACTCAGGAGGCTGAGGTGGAAGGACCACTTGAGCCCGGAAGGTGGAGGCGGCAGTGAGCCATCACTGCACCACTGCCCTCCAGCCTGGGCGACAGAGCAAGACTGTTTCAAAACAAAAACAAAAAAACAAAAAACAGTTTTGAACAGAGCTGTCCGTCATCCATCCCAGGTGAACCAGCACAGCAGACAGAGTCTTAAGACTCTTAGGTTTGACAGGCTCACCCCATAACGTCTCCTCTCCACGACGGGTGTGACTCAGGGCAGGACCACCTGCCCTCTGCAGCCGTCTGCCTGCAAACTGTGCTTACCCAGAGCCATTACTGTTTGTTCCAGGGCTGTGTGCGCCATCGCTGCCTGCCATCAAAGTTATGCACTTGAGCGACAAAGTGCCACCTAAACTCATAACTCATGAACCCATGGGTGCAAAAGAGTTGAGTGTTTCTACGAAACAGAGTCAAATGCTTTGGAAAAACTGAAAAGCAAGTCACTTAAAAACAAGCAAAACAGGGGCTCACGCCTGGAATCCCAGCACTTTGGGAGGCCGAGGTGGGCAGATCACCTGAGGCTGGGAGTTCAAGACCAGCCTGGGCAACGTGATGAAACCACGTCTCTACTAGAAATATAAAAATCAGCTGAATGTGATGGCACACGCCTGTAGTCCCAGCTACTCAGGAGGCTGAGGCACGGGAATTGCTTGAACTGGTAGGTGGAGGTTGCAGATTGTGCCACTGCACTCCAGCCGGGGCAACAGAGCAAGATCCTGTCTCAAAATAATAATAATTGCTCAGCTGGCCATGGTGGCATACACCTGTAGCCCCAGTCCCACCTGTACTTAGGAGGCTGCAGCAGGAGGATCACTTGAGCCCAGGAGTTCAAGACCAGCCTGGACAATACAGCAAGACCCAATCTCTAAAATATATAGAGAGAGCTGGCCTTTTTTGATTAGTTGCCAATCTCTGAGAGCTCAGCTGGCCTGAGGCTGTTGTCAGGGCTTAGTGTGAGTGTGGGGGCTGAGTGTGGGTGCACCTGGGGTGCAGGGGCCGAGTGTGGGTGTGCAGGCCGAGTGTGGGCGCACCTGGGGTATGAGGGCCGAGTGTGAGTACACCTGGGGTACAGAGGCCGAGTGTGGGTATATCTGGGGTACAGAGCCCAAGTGTGGGTGCACCTGGGGTGCACCCTCCAGGCAGCTTCCTATGGTGGAGGGTGTGTATTCAAAACACAGACGCAGAAGAGGTAAGGGCCACCTGCATGGGCTCGGGGTTCAGAAGTCTGTCCTGGGGAAAAGTGCCCTGCCCGACACCTTCCCGAGTGACTGCAACACGCCCTACGCAACTCAGTGCTCGAGACGGCAGGTCTGGAGTGTGTGGAGAATCCTCCGTGAGGTTCAGGCTAGGTTGGCCCGATGGAGAAAAGGAAACCCTTCAAGAGAAAAGGGTTTTGAGGGAGGGTGGGTTTCAGGGCAAGACTAGGGTGGTGCCTGTCCTGCAGCAGGCAAGGGTAGGGAGAGAGGGGTCCTTCTGAGACAGGCTGGAGGCCGGGAGTTCCCTTCACAGTGGGATGGGTTGCCCAGGCTGTGGTGAAGGAGCTGCAGGTGCACCTGGGGTGTGGGGACTAAGTGTGGGTACATCTGGGTTGTAGGGGCTGAGTGTGGGTGCATCTGGGGTGCAGGGGGCAAGTGTGGGTGCATCTGGGGTGCGGGGGCCAAGTGTGGGCACAGCCAGGTGCAGGGGCCGAGTGTGGGCACACGTGGGGTGTGGAGGCCGAGTGTGGGCGCACCTGGGGTGCGGAGGCCGAGTGTGGGTACATCGGGGTACAGAGGCCGAGTGTGGGTATATCAGGGTACAGAGGCCGTGTGGGTACATCTGGGGTACAGAGGCCGAGGGTGGGTACATCTGGGGTACAGAGGCCGAGTGTGGGTACATCTGGGGTACAGAGGCCGAGTGTGGGTACATCTGGGGTACAGAGGCCGAGGGTGGGTACATCTGGGGTACAGAGGCCGAGGGTGGGTACATCTGGGGTACAGAGGCCGAGTGTGGGTACATCTGGGGTACAGAGGCCGAGTGTGGGTACATCGGGTTACAGAGGCCGAGTGTGGGTACATCGGGGTACAGAGGCCGAGGGTGGGTACATCTGGGGTACAGAGGCCGAGTGTGGGTACATCTGGGGTACAGAGGCCAAGTGTGGGTACATCTGGGGTACAGAGGCCGAGTGTGGGTACATCTGGGGTACAGAGGCCGAGTATGGGTACATCTGGGGTATGGGGGCCGAGTGCGGGTGCACCTGGGGTGAGGGGCTGCTGGGGGCTGGAGAGCAGACACACCTGCAATGCAGAAATGAAGGGAGAGGCCCTTCCATTCCCTGGTGCTTACTGAACAGGCGCCAGGTGGACTAGCAGATGTCTGAAAGGAAAGACTCTCCAGGAAACAAGTATTTGTGGAAACTCAAAAGAGCCGTCAATGAGTGCCACCTTCACCTCCTCTCCTCCCTCTCTCCCCCTTGAATCCACACCAACGACTCCATCAGCCACATGTGCCGGGGCAGAGAGGGCAGGTGTGCTAGGAACAGACATTGCAGCCACGCTGCCCGGGCTCAAACCCCCACCTCCGAGATCCAGAGCCAGGGACCTAACTGCACCCTGCCTCCATTTTCCCCATGGGCACAGTGGCTCACACCTGTAATCCCAGCACTTTGGGAGGCTGAGGTGGCACGAAGGTGACAGAGTGGCCACCTGTCACTGACAGAGTGGGAGGAATGCTTGAGCCCAGGAGTTTGAGACCAGTCTGGGTAACATTGCAAAACCCCATTTCTACAAAAAGTAAAAAATTAGTCAAGCATGGTGCACGCCTGTGCTCCCAGTTACTTGGGGGGCTGAGGCAGGAGGATCGCTTGCGCCCAGGAGTTCTAGGCTGCAGTGAGCTGTGATTGTGCGACTGCACTCCAGCTGGGGTGACAGTGAGATCCTGCCTTAAAACAAAACAAAACAAAACAAAACAAAAAAACCCCACAAACACAAAAAACCAGTAATGCCCTCTCTGGGGGTTGGCTGTGATAGAGAACATTCTGGAATGCTGTCTGACACAAAGCAAATACTTTCCTTGACTATTTGTACTACAGTTCACTTCCTCTGTAGCTGCTGGAATGATTCAACTAACAACCAAGTCAGGCATGTCCCTCCTCTGCTCAAAGCCCTGCCATGGCTCCCACCTTCCCCAGGAACCTGTCTTCACTGTGACCTGCAAGAGCGGTCAGCAAACTATGGCCCCAGGGCCAAATCCAGCACCTCCTTTGGTAGAGCAAAAATATGCACCAGAGACCTTATGCTGCCCACAAAGCCCAAGGCATGTACCATCTGGTCTCTTACAGAGAGTCCAGGACCTCTGGCCCCTTACAGAGAGTCCAGGACCTCTGGCCCCTTACAGAGAGTCCAGGACCTCTGGCCCCACCCAGGCCATCTCCTCACCAGCTACCACCAGCCTTCACTCTCCCACTCTCCTGGGCCACCTGGCTCCACCCACCCCGGCCTCCTCCAAACATGTCACCATCCCACTGGGCCCCTGTGGCTGCTGCTCCTTCTGCCTGTCCCCATCTTCTTTTTCATTTTATTTTTATTGAGACCAAGTCTCCCTCTGTCATGCAGGCTGGAGTACAATGGTGCGATCTCAGCTCACTATAACTTCTGCCTCCTGGTTTCAGGTGATTCTCATGCCTCAGTCTCCCAAGTAGCTGGGATTACAGGCACGCGCCACTCATCTGGCTGATTTTTGTATTTTTAGTAGAGATGGGGTTTTGCCATGTTGGCCAGGCTGCTCTCCAACTCCTCACTTCAAGTGATCTGCCCGCCTTGGTCTCCCAAAGTGCTAGGATTACAGGTGTGAGCCACTGTGCTGGGCCAACTTTTATTTTTAAATGTATAATTTTGAAATAGAGACAGGGTCTTGCTATGCTGCCCAGGCTGGTCTTGAACTCCTGGCCTCAAGCAGTCCTCCTCCCTCTGCCTCCCAAAGTGCTAGAATTACAGGTGGTAAGCCATCTTGTCTGACCTGCCCACCTTCTCAGTGAAGCCCCAGAGGCCACCTTGTTTAAAATATCATCCAGGCCAGGTGTAGTGGTTCACACCTGTAATCCCAGCACTTTGGGTGGCTGAGGCGGGCAGATCACTTGAGGTTAGGAGTTCGAGACCAGCCTGACCAACATAGTGAAACCCTGTCTCTACCACAAATACAAAAATTACACAGGTGTGGTGGTGTGTGCCTGTAATCCCAGCTACTTGGGAGGCTGAGGCAGGAGAATCGCTTGAACCTGGGAGGCAAAGGCTGCAGTGAGCCGAGATGGTGCCACTGCACTCCAGTCTGGGCAACAGTGAGACTCCATCTCAAAAAACAACAACAACAACAACAAAAACAGCCGGGCATGGTGGCTCACGCCTGTAATCCCAACACTTTGGGAGGCTGAGGCGAGCGGATCATGAGGTCAGGAGATCGAGACCATCCTGGCTAACACAGTGAAACCCCGTCTCCACTTAAAAATACAAAAAATTAGCTGGGTGTGGTGGCGGGCACCTGTAGTCCCAGCTACTCGGGAGGCTGAGGCAGGAGAATGGCGCGAACCCGGGAGGCAGAGTTTGCAGTGAGCCAAGATCGTGCCACTGCACTCCAGCCTTGGTGGCAGAGCAAGACTCTGTCTCAAAAAAAAAACAAAAACAACCCAAATAAAATATCATCCACCCCAAAACACACACACACACAGGAATTTTCTCCATGAGGCACATCACTGCCTCCTTGCACTCAGGGGCACTTGCTGGCACTGCAGCACTACGTCTGAAGGTCATTTTATTTTCTAAAAATTTATTATTATATTGTTATTTTAGAGATGAGGTCTCTGTTGCCCAGGCTGGAGTGCAGTGGCGTGATCGTAGCTCACTGCAGCCTCGAACTCCTGGGCTCAAGGAATCAAGGGATCCTCCTGCCTCAGCCTCCCAAGTAGCTGAGACCACAGGTGTGTGACACCATGCCTGGCTAATTAAAAAAAAATTTTTTTTAGAGATAGGGTCTTGCTATGTTGCCCAGGCTGGCTGGTCTCAAACTCCTGGGCTCAACTAATCATCCTGCCTAGGCCTCCCAGTGTGCTGAGATTATAGGCATGAGCCTCCTCGCCCAGCTAGTGGTCATTTTCAACATTAACATCACCAACAAGAAGCACACCAATGCGAAAACCGTGGTACTCCATAGACCTTCGACAGGGCATGTGTTTACAGCGTGAGAGGCTGAATGAGAAGGTGGGGTGTCGCCTCGCTCAGCCTCAGCTGGGAACCTGTGTGGGAACTCCACGTTTTCTCCACTCTGCACCAATATGAATGGATTCATGTTGCGGTTACAGAGAAATTTTAGCAAGCGGGTGAAAATTAAACAAAGAATTACCATCCGATCCAGCAATTCTACTCCTGGGTATATCTTCAAAAGAGTAAACACTGACTCTGCAAATCCCAAGGCTCAACTGTAGTTTTGTTTATTTAGAAGGGAAACTCCAGGAGCTGCGGGTCTCTCTGGTCATGGCTGGCACGAGGCCTGTCACGTGGTGGGTGGGTGCTTAACAAATACGCGCTTCAGGGAGGGAGGGAGAGAGAGGACGTCTGGGAGGGACCTGGTCTGGACCGGTCAGAGAAAGGAAAGGGCAGGGTGGAGGGAATGTCTTATTCCAGGAGGTTCTGCCGTGGGCCTTGGGGGCCCTTGGAGAGTCACTTTGTCATTGAACCTGAAGCCACGGAAAGGTTTATGTGGAGGATTGGATGAGCTCTGCTTCTAGAAACGATGGCTGCAGCGTGGGGAGCAGGGCACACTGGAAGGGGTTGCTGGTGGACGCAGGGGGACCTGGACCTTGAGGGCAGGGTGGAGTGGCAGAGAGGGGTGGTGCAGGGGCCATGAAGTGGGGGGCAGAGTGGCGAGCTCGGCAGCAGGCAGCCGCTGGCACAGGGGTGTGGCGCTCAGGAGGGCGCTCTAAGCAAGGGATGGAAATTTGGGCCTAAGGTGCTACCTGAAGCCCGGGAGAACCCAGGAGTGCCCAGGAGCAGGGTTAGGGAGGTGGTTTAATGGAGCTGCCTGGAGATTCAATGGGATAAGGGATGGAACTAAGGTCCTTGGGTCCAGCTTTGTTGAAAGCGGTCTTGGGAGCAGAATAGCTGAATGGCATGAGTGGTTTTTATTTTGGGGGAGGGGAGAACACAGTTGTATCAT
Source organism: Gorilla gorilla gorilla (assembly GCF_029281585.2). NCBI lineage: Eukaryota > Metazoa > Chordata > Mammalia > Primates > Hominidae > Gorilla > Gorilla gorilla. The sequence continues at coordinate 13,259,531 of NC_073244.2, read as the reverse complement.
AATCACTGGCTCAAACTAGTATTATTTTATTTATTTATTTACTTATTTATTTTGAGATGGAATTTTACTCTGTGGCCCAGGCTGGAGTGCAGTGGCATGATCTCGGGTCACTGTAACCTCTGCTTTCTGGGTTCAAATGATCCTCTTGCCTCAGCCACCTGAGTAGCTGGGATTACAGGCACCTGCCCCCACACCCGGCTAATTTTTGTATTTTTATTGTTTTTGTTTTTTTCTTTTTTTTGAGAGAGAGAGTCTCGCAGTCGCCAGGCTGGAGTGCAATGGCGCGATCTCAGCACACTGCAACCTCCACCTCCCGGGTTCAAGCAATTCTCCTGCCTCAGCCTCCAGAGTAGCTGGAATCACAGGCACACACCACCATGCCCAGCTAATTTTTGTATTTTTAGTAGAGACGGGGTTTCACCATCTTGGCCAGGATGGTCTCAATCTCTTGACCTTGTGATCCGCCTGCCTCAGCTTCCCAAAGTGCTGGAATTATAGGCGTGAACCACCGTGCCCAGCCTAATTTTTGTATTTTTAGTAGAGATGGGGTTCACCATGTTGGCTAGGCTGGTCTCGAACTCCTGACCCAGGTGATCCGCCCGCTTTGGCCTCCCAAAGTGCTGGGATTACAGGCATCAGCCACCACGCCTGGCCCTCAAACTAGTATTGTTATGACTTTTTAAAAAAACGATCAACTGAAACCCCGAAGTTGTTTCCTCACAAGCTGTCAAGAGGTTCTATTTCCCCATCCTGTACTTATATGGTTGCTTATCTAGACCAACGATTCTCTACCAGGGGTGATTCTTGCTCCCAGGGTCATTTGGCAGAGTCTGGAGACATTTTTGGTTGCTATGGGAGTGAGGGGGAAGAGGGGTGCTCCTGGCATCTGGTGGGTGGAGGCCAGGGATGCTGCTCAGCACCCTGCAGTGCCCAGGTCGGTCCCATTCCAAAGAATGATCCGGCCCCAAATGCCTACAGTATCTAGGCTGGGAAACCCTGATTTAGACCCACGCGCAGGAATCTAAGCATCCCAGTACTCACTCTGTCACCTGGTGATTAAAGCCACCCCTATAGCTGTCTGTCATCTCCAGCTTTGATAAGTAAGCTTTCTACATCTTTATCTTCCCAAATTACAAGTTAAATGACTGACCGAGACACAGCAGAGGACAGAACCGTGGGTGGCTTCCTACTAAGTTAACATCAGCCCATTAATTAACAGCTTTGTGAACTTCCATCCACCGATGAGCATGGCTAAAAGATGATTACCTCACGACCATCTTGTTTGTTTGTTTATTTTTTGGAGACAGTCTCGGCTGGAGTATAGTGGTGTAATCATAGCTCACTGCAGCCCCAAACTCCTGGGGCTTAAGTAATCCTTCTCCCTATCTCCCAAGTAGCTGGAACTACAAGTGCACACCACCACGGCTAATTAAAAAAGATTTTTTTGCCGGGCGCAGTGGCTCACGCCTGTAATCCCAGCACTTTGGGAAGCTGAGGCGGGCGGATCACGAGGTCAGGAGATCGAGACCATCCTGGTCAACACAGTGAAACCCCGTGTCTACTAAAAATGCAAAAAATTAGCCGGGCATGGTGGCGGGCGCCTGTAGTCCCAGCTACTTGGGAGGCTGAGGCAGGAGAATGGCATGAACCCAGGAGGTGGAGCTTGCAGTGAGCCGAGATCGTGCCACTGCACTCCAGCCTGGGCAACACAGCAAGACTCTGTCTCAAAAAAAAAAAGAAAAAAAAAAAAGCTTTTTGTTTTTTGTGTTTTTTTTGGTAGAGACAGGGTCTTGCCATGTTGCCCAGGCTGGTTTTGAACTCCTGGGCTCAATCGATCCTCCTGCCTTGGCCTCCCACAGTGTTGGGATTGCAGGCATGAGCCACCATACCCAGCCCATAACTATCTTAATATCTCTGCGTGCTTCTGATCCTGCCCTCAAAAATATGGTGTGGGACGTGGTTAGATGCTTTCTATTTCCATGTGTTTGATCCTGATTCGCTGGCTGAAATGCCAAAGGTCACGGGAAACTGTGACTTGCTTTCCAGTTCTTGCAAGATCCTATAGTGTCAGATGCAACTAGTAAGGGGACTCCTCCAACTCAACAATAAAAAACAAATACTCCCATTCACAAATGGGCAAAGGATGTAAACAGACATGTCTCCAAAGAAGAGATGCAAATGACCAGTCAGCACATGAAAAGACGCTCAACATCAGTAGTCACCAGGGAAACGCAAAGCAAAACTGCCCACTTCACACCCACTAAGATGGTATAATTTATTTTATTTCCTTTTTTTTTTTTTTTTTTGAGACAGAGTCTTGCTCTGTCACCCAGGCTCCAGTGCAGTGGCTCGATCTCAGTTCACTGCAACCTCCACCTCCTGGGTTCAAGTGATTCTCCTGCCTCAGCCTCTTGAGTAGCTGGGATTACAGGCGCCTGCCACCACACCCGGCTACTTTATGTATTTTTAGTAAAGACGGGGTTTTGCCATGTTGGCCAGGCTGGTCTGGAACTCCTGACCTCAGGTGATCCGCCCACCTTGGTCTCCCAAAGTGCTGGGATTACAGGCTGAGCCACTGTTCCTGGCCTAAAATGGTATAATTTAAAAAACAGAAAATTACGTGTCTCGGTGAGAAGGCAGCGAAACCAGGACCCTCATACACTGCTGGTAGGAAGGTAAAATGGGGCAGCTGCTATGGAAGACAGCTTGGTGGTTCCTAAAAAAGTCTAGCATAGGCTGGGTGCGGTAGCTCACGCCTGTAATCCCAGCACTTTGGGAGGCCGAGGAGGCCGGAATACGAAGTCAGGAGTTCGAGACCAGCCTGACCAACACTAAAAATACAAAAATTAGCCGGGTGTGGTGGCGCGCCCCTGTAATCCCAGCTACTTGGAAGGCTGAGGCAGGAGAATCGCTTGAACCCGGGAGGCAGAGGTTGCAGTGAGCCAAGATCACGCCATTGCACTGCAGCCTGCGTGACAGAGCGAGACTCCATCTCAAAAAAAAAAAAGAAAAGAAACCAAACAAAAAAACACAAAACGTGGAAATAAGTGTGCATGTATAGATGAATGGATAAACAAAACGTGACATACACACACACTGTAATATTATTCGGCCTTAAGAAGGAAGTTCTGACACACAGATGGACCTTGAGGACACTATGCTCAGTGAAATAAGCCAGTCACAAAAGAATACATCGTATGTGACTCCACTTCTAGGAGGTCCCTAGAGTTGTCAGATTCATAGAGACAGGAAGTAGAATGGTGGGTGCCAAGGGCTGGGGAGGCAGATGGAGAGTGAGTGTTTTATGATGACAGAGTTGCAGCTTGGGAAGAGAAGAAAGTTCTAGAGATGGATGGTGGTGATGGTGGCATCAGCAATGTGAATGTGTTTAATGCCACCAACCTGTGCACTTAAAAAATGATTTTTTTAAAAAAAGATGCCACTTGGCTGGGCGCGGTGGCTGACACCTGTCATCCCAGCACTTTGGGAGGCCAAGGCGGGCAGACCACTTGAGGTCAGGAGTTCAAGACCAGCCTGGCCAACATGGTGAAAGTCTACTAAAAATACAAAACTTAGCTGGACATGGTGGTGTGCACCTGTAATCCCATCTACTTGGGAGGCTGAGGCAGGAGAACTGCTTGAACCTGGGAGGTGGAGGTTGCAGTGAGCTGAGATCACACCACTGCCCTCCAGCCTGGGCAACAGGGCAAGACTCTGTCAAGAAAAGAAATAGAAAAGAAAAGGGAAGGGGAGGGGAGCGGAGGGAAAGGGAAAGGGGAAGGGGAAGGGAAGGGGAAGAGGTAGAGGAAAGGAACAGGAAGGAAAGAGAGAAGCTTGGTGTGCAACTTCATTTTTAACATATCTGACAAAAGAAAGTGCCTAAGGCCAGGTCTCATGTGGAGAGGCCCTGCGCTGCCCAGGCTTGTTCTGAGATCCTCTGCTTCCTTTTGTGCAAATTTCACACTATTTTCTGGTATCAGGATGGAGGGACCTTCAATATCACCTATAGATATTGCAGATGCTGAAAAAGCATCTGCCTTGTGAGTATTTCTCTTGACACTGGGTACAGGCCAGATGCTGAAGTATAAGAGGTCCCAGCAAAACTATTCCACCCTCTGAGGCCTTCTCAGGAAGGGCAGTGCGTGGCATCTTTTAAACAATTATGTTAATTCTATTGACTGGGCAGAAATCAAAATGACAAGGGTGAAAAACCTTTTTTTTTTTTTTTTTGAGATGGAGTCTCAAGCTGCCGCCCAGGCTGGAGTGCAATAGCACAATCTCAGATCACTGCAACCTCTGCTTCTCAGGTTCAAGCGATTCTCGTGCCTCAGCCTCCCAAGTAACTGGGATTATAGGTGCATGCCACCACACCCAGCTAATTTTTGTATTTTTAGTAGAGATGGGGTTTTACCGTGTTGGCCAGGCTGGTCTTGAACTCCTGACCTCAGATGATTTGCCGGCCTCAGCCTCCCAAAGTGCTGGGATTACAGGCGTGAACCACATTTTGATGAAAAGAAGACTGATTCTGAAAAGATTAATTCAGGTCTAGTTACATAGCTGAAATCTTCCAGAAAGCTGGAAGATTTATATACATATGTGTGTGTGTATGTATGTGTGTATATATACACACACACATATATATGCATATGTGTGTGTATATACACATATATACACGTACGTGTGTATATACACATATATACACGTACGTGTGTATATACACATATATACACGTACGTGTGTATATACACATATATACACGTACGTGTGTATATACACATATATACACGTACGTGTGTATATACACATATATACACGTACGTGTGTATATACACATATATACATACATATGTGTATATATATACATATATACGCGTATATATCTGTATATATATATATATATATATATATATTTCAAGCCAACAATTTTAATGTGGGAAATAAACAGCAAATAAATGTCAGCAGAGGTGACTCTAAGAAGGACAGAGGAAACCAAACACCTGAGAGAGGCCGGGGGTTTCTCTTTCAGCAGATCAAAAGCAATCAGTCACAGGCGGAAGGCAGGGCAGAAAAACAGGTGTGCAGAATGCCAGAAAAAAACCTGTTTGCCTTCAATGGGTGGGGAAACTATTCAAGGGCACTGCATTTCTGGAAAAAGGGAACTGAAATGATGTCAGGGCTGGTGAACCTTAGAAAAACCCTTCACAGGCCGGGCATGATGGCTCACGCCTGTAATCCCAGCACTTTGGGAGGCGGAGGCGGGTAGATCACGAGGTCAGGAGTTCAAGACCAGCCTGGCCAACATGGTAAAACCCCATCTCTGCTAAAAAAAAAATACAAAAAAATTAGCCGGGTGTGGTGGCAGGCACCTGTAATCCCAGCTACTTGGGAGGCTGAGGCAGGAGAATCGCTTGAACTTGGAGGGCGGAGGCTGCAGTAAGTAAGCTGAGGTCGCACCACTGCACTCCAGCCTAGGCAACAGAGTGAGACTCCATCTCAAAAGAAAAAAGAAAGAAAGAAAGAAAGAAAAACCCCTCACAGGCCAGGCACGATGGCTCACGCCTGTAATCCCAACACTCTGGGAGGCCGAGGTGGGCCTTGGCTCAAGTGTGAGTTCAGGTGTTTGAGACCAGCCTGGCCAACATGGTGAAACCCCACGTTTACTAAAAAATACAAAAATACAAAAATTAGCTGGAGGTGGTGGCAGGCGCCTGTAATCCCAGCTACTTGGGAGGCCGAGGCAGGAGAATAGCTTGAACTCAGGAGGTGGAGGTTACAGTGAGCCAAGATTGTACCACTGCACTCCAGCTTGGATGATAGAGTGGCCTCCATCTCAAAAAAAAAAAAAAGACTCTTCATTAGTTTCCAATCTAATCCAAACTCTCGCAGAGGCCAACCTTTCCACAGCATGGACTGGGACTGCCATTAAGTCTTTTTTTTTTTTTTTTTTTTTTTTTAAGAAACAGGGTCGGCCGGACGCGGTGGATCACGAGGTCAGGAGATCAAGACCATCCTGGCTAACACGGTGAAACCCCATCTCTACTAAAAATACAAAAAATTAGCCGGGCGAGGTGGTGGGCGCCTGTAGTCCCAGCTACTTGGGAGGCTGAGGTAGGAGAATGGCATGAACCCAGGAGGTGGAGCTTGCAGTGAGCCGAGAACGCGCCACTGCACTCTAGCCTGGGCGACAGAGCGAGACTCCAACTCAAAAAAAAAAACAAAAAACGGGGTCTTGCTCTTGCCCAGGCTGGAATGCAGTGGTGCAATCACGGCTCACTGCAGTCTCGAACTCCTGGACTCAAGCGATCTTCCTGCCTCAGCCTCCCAAGTAGCTGGGACTATAGGTGCACACTACCTACCTGTAGTCACCACGCATGGCTAAGTTTATATATTTCTTTTTGTAGAGATGGGGTCTCACTATGTTGCCCAAGCTGGTCTTGAACTCTTGGGTTCAAGTGATGCTCCCGCCTTAGCCTCCCAAAGTGTGAGATTACAGGCATGAGCCACTGCACTCAGCCGGTCTTGTTGTTTTAATCTGGGGGGACTCAAACTCTATGTTGAACACCCCCAGGCTTGCAAATACCACAACAGATCATTACTCCCTTAGAAAACACACTGCAGGATAAAGAGGGGCCCCTCCGGGAGCTGCTGCTCATGGATGGGCCCAGATTGTGAAGAGGCCAACCTGGGACACAGCTGCTGAGCTCATGAGACAGGTGAGGGCCTCCTGTTCCCTAACCCGCATCCCTCGCCAAATTTACAGTCAGGCCATTGTGGCCCTAGAAACAGAACTGTAAAAATGATGAGTCTACTGTAGGGGCTGGTGAACCCCTACTGTCTGTGGGCTGGCCACCTGTTTTTGTAAATAAAGTTTTATCAGAACACGGCCACACCCACTTGTTTCTCTGTTGTCTGTGGCTTCTTTTGAGTTGAGTGGCTGTGACAGAGGCTATGTGGCCTGCAAAGCCTGAAATATTTATTATCTGGCTCTTTCTCTTTTTTTTGAAACAGGGTCTCACTTTGTCATCCAGGCTGGAGGCTGTGGTGCGATTTCGGCTCACTGCAACTTCAACCTCCCGAGTTCAAGCAATTCTCCTGTCTCACCCCCCAAGTAGCTGGGATTATAGGCATAAGCCACAATGCCTGGATAATTTTTGTATTTTTAGTAGAGATGGGGTTTCACCATGTTACCCAGGCTGGTCTCCAACTCCTGGGATCAAGTGATCTGCCCACCTCTGCCTCCTGAAGTGCTGAGATTACAGGCGTGAGCCACTGCACCCAGCCTACTACCTCTTTTTTTTTTTTTTTTTTTTGAGACGGAGTCTCGCTCTGTCGCCCAGGCTGGAGTGCAGTGGCGCGGTCTCGGCTCACTGCAAGCTCCGCCTCCTGGGTTCACGCCATTCTCCTGCCTCAGCCTCCCGAGTAACTGGGACTACAGGTGCGGCCACCACGCCCAGCTAATATTTTTGTATTTTCAGTAGAAACGGGGTTTCACCGTTTTAGCCAAGATGGTCTTAATCTCCTGACCTCGTGATCCGCCCGTCTCGGCCTCTACCTAGCTCTTAACAGAAAAAATTTGCTGGCCCCTGGCCTACTATATCTAATTGGTTTGTTCCGGAAGGGAGAGCCTATTTCCAAGAATTCAAATGCAACCAGCTGGGCTCATGCAGTCTGGGAACTCCCAATGCTCTATCCCTGATGTGCAGAAGGAACCGGAATAAAAGGAGTGGCAAAGTGGATTCGCTGTGCAAAGTCATTACTGAATTCCAGACGCTTGAAATTGCCCATTCTGGGAGCAAACAGGCCACAAACAAGTAGCAAAGAGGTTGGTTTCTTTTTTTTTTTTTGAGACTCAGTCTCACTCTGTCACCCAGGCTGGGGTACAGTGGCTCAATCTCGGCTCGCTTCAACCCCCACCTCTTGGGTTCCAGTGATTCTCCTGCCTCAGCCTCCTGAGTAGCTGGGATTACAGGCGCCCGCCACCACACCCGGCTAATTTTTGCATTTTTAGTAGAGACGGGGTTTTCACCATGTTGGCCAGGCTGGTCTCGAACTCCTGACCTCAGGTGATCCACCCACCTTGGCCTCCCAGAGTGTTGTTGGGATTACCAGCGTGAGCCACCATGCCTGGCCAGTGGTTGGTTTCTGAGCATCTCAAGTTCCCTACCATCCTGAGTATGATGGCTATAACTTTTTTTTTTTTTTTTTTGAGACGGAGTCTTGCCTTGTCGCCCAGGCTGGAGTGCAGTGGCACGATCTCCGCTCACTGCAAGCTCTGCTTCCCGGGTTCACGCCATTCTCCTGCCTCAGCCTCCCAAGTAGCTGGGACTACAGGCGACCGCCACCACGCCCGGCTAATTTTTGTTTTTTGTTTTTTTTTTTTCAGTAGAGACGGGGTTTCACCGTGTTAGCCAGGATGGTCTCAATCTCCTGACCTCATGATCCGCCCGCCTCAGCCTCCCAAAGTGCTGGGATTACAGGCGTGAGCCACTGTGCCAGGTGGCTATAACTATTAATATAAGTCAGCAACCAGCTCCTACGCTAGGAAAATTCCAGAACCTTGCAAAGACCTTCATTAGCATTCCTTTTAGAACTGCAACAGTGTGAGCTTGAATATATTTTAACATATCCTGTGTCTCAAGGTCAGCTCGTAAGCTAGGTGCAGGGGAAGGCAGCTGGTACAGCTTTGTTTTTTGCCCTCTCTGAATCTATAACACTTTTGTGTTTGATGAAGGTGGTATTTGAATGCAGGGGAAGGAAAAGATTATATGGAGTATAGGCACGTGGCCAGACATTTGACAGACTGTAATATCAGATTCCTACTCATATGTTTTGGCAAATTATATTCACAGAGAATTCAGATTTAGAAGCTTTTCAAAAAGAATCTGGAGGCCAGGTGTGGTGGCTCACGCTTGTAATCCCAGCACTTTGGGAGGCCGAGGTGGGTGGATCACCTGAGATCAGGGGTTTGAGACCAGCCTGGCCAACATGGTGAAACCCCGTCTCTACTAAAAATACAAAAATTAGCCAAGCGTGATGGCACGTGCCTGTAATCCCAGCTACCTGGAAGGCTGAGGCAGGAGAATCGCTTGAACCCAAGCGGATGGTGGAGGTTGCAGTGAGCTGAGATAGTGCCAATGCACTCCAGCCTAGGTGACAGAGAGAGACTCCGTCTCAATAACAACAACTACAAAAAGAATCTGGTGTTCTCCTGAAGACCTCCTCTTTCCTCTCTGCAATTAACTGGTTCTAAAGAGTGAGACCTTCTACATTTACTTCAACTTCAAAATACTGGAAAATCACTGTGTTGTAAAGAGCCTAAGAAATGAGTACCAATAGCTTGTAAACTCGTTCTAGGCTGGGAATGGTGGCTCCCACCTGGAATCCCAGTGTTTTGGGAGGTTGAGGCAGGAGGATCCCTTGAGCCCAAGAGTTTAAGACCAGCCTGGGCAATATGGTGAAACCCCATCTCTACAAAATAGCATTACAAAAACCAACAATTAGCCAGGTGTGGTGGTGCATGCCTGTGGTCCCAGCTACTCAGGAGGCTGAGGCGGGAGGATTGCTTGAGCCTGGCAGGTAGAGGTTGCAGTGAGCTATGATCGCACCACTGCACTCCAGCCTGGGCAACAGAGCAAGACCCTGTTTCAAAAACAAAAACTAAAACAAAACAAATTTGTTGTTTACAAATCGCTAGAAATAGGAGGTTCCTGAAGTGGGCTGAACAGTGTCCCACCAAAATTCATGTCCACTGAGAACCCTGGAATATGGACTTCTTTGGAAAGAGAGCCTGGGGAAGAGGTCATTAGTTAAGGATCTCGCGATGAAATTTCGATTTAGGGTGGGCCCTAGAGCCTATGACTGGTGTCTGTGTAGAGAAAGGAGAGGGAGATTTAGAGACACAGATACAGAGGGGAAACACACACACAGGTGAAGGCCACGTGACCACGGACGGTGTGGAATGACGTGGCTACAAGCCGAGGAATCCCTGGGGCCACCTTTTAGAAGTTGGAAGAGGTCGCTGGGCGCGGTGGCTCACGCCTGTAATCCCAGCACTTTGGGAGGCCGAGGCGGGCGGATTGCCTGAGGTCAGGAGTTTGAGACCAGCCTGACTGACATGGTGAAATCTCGTCTCTACTAAAGTACAAAAAATAAGCTGGGCATAGTGGCAGGCACCTATAATCCCAGTTACTGGGGAGGCTGAGGCAGGAGAATCTCTTAAACTCAGTACACAGAGGTTGCAGTGAGCCAAGATCATGCCATTACACTCCAGCCTGGGTGAGTGAGACTCCATCTCAAAAAAATAAAAATAAAAATAAAGCACCCGAGTCTGTCGCACACAATAAAGGTGAGTTCGGTTTGGTAACACTTTGCATCCTATTATTGTACGTGTGCCCATTGGATCACGGTATAGAATGTTCTGTTTTTGGTCAAAACAAAATGCACCCATCTGAAGGAGCTACAAGAGAGTCCCAGAGGCCCCTGTCTTCAGGCCCAACCATCAGGCGAACGAACCTTCCAGACCAACAGAAAGCTATCCTCATGCTAAAATACTCCAGGACTGGGATGTTCAGGTCGGATTAGCTCCACGATCTATCTAAAAGGCCTTTTAATAGAGACATGGCAAAACCCCGTCTCTACTAAAAACACAAAAATTAGCCGGGTGTGGTGGTGGGCGCATGTAATCCCAGTTACTGGGGAGGCTGAGGCAGGAGAATCACTTGAACCCGGGAGACGGAGATTGCAGTGAGCCGAGATTAAGCCACTGCCCTCCAGCCTGGCTGACAGAGCGAGACTCCATCTCAAAAAAAAAAAAAAAAAGAGAGAGATCCTCCTGCCTCAGCCTCGCAGAGCAGGTTTGCTTTGGGTTTCTACCTAACTGTGTTTCTCCTTTTTGTGACTTGACAACTGTTATCCAGATCAGTCGGTATTTACAGGACAACAGAGAACGCAGCCCAAGAAGCTCCTCGAGCATCTAACTGGCTCCCTGGAGCCAGGACAGGGAAGGGATCAACAATGAACACACAAGGTCAGGTCAACTCAGTGAAACGGCCCGAGGGCAGCCCGTACCTGCCTCTGGCAAGGTGCTCCTTACTATTCCTTCACATTTCTTCTTACAGATTACAAATAACTAGGCCAGGTGCAGTGGCTCACACCTATAATCCCAGCACTCTGTGAGGCTGAGGCAGGAGGATCTCTTTTTTTTTTTGAGATGGAGTCTCGCTCTGTCGCCCAGGCTGACGTGCACTGGCTCAATCTCGGCTGACTACAACCTCCGCCGCCTCCCGGGTTCAAGCGATTCTCCTGCTTCAGCCTCATCAGTAGCTGGGATTACAGGCACCAACCACCACGCCTGGCTAATTTTTGTATTTTTAGTAGAGATGAGGTTTTGCCATGTTGGCCAGGCAGGTCTTGAATTCCCAACCTCAGGTGATCTGCCTGCCTTGGCCTCCCAAAGTGCTGGGATTACAGGTGTGAGTCATTGAGCCCAGCAGGAGGATCTCTTGAGCCCAGGAGTTCAAGACCAGCCTGGGCAACACGGCAAGGCTTCATCTCTACAAAAAATAAAAAATTAGCTGGGCACGGTGGCACACACCTGTAGTGCCAGCTACTTAGGAGGACAAAGCGGGAGGATTGCTTGCGCCCAGGAGGTCAAGGCTTCAGTGAGCTGTGATTCCTCTATCTTGGGCAACAGAGCAAGACCGTCTCAAAAAAAAAAAAAGAAAGAAAAAGCTAAGTTTAGGCAACAACGTAAATGAACCTTGTAATCGTTATGCTAAGTAAAAGAAGTCACATTAATACATCAAGTATACTGTAAGATTCCACTGATATGAAAAGTCTAGAATAGACAGATCTAGAGACAGAAAGTAGGGTCGTGGCCGCTGGGGGCTGGGAGGGTGGGGGAATGGGCAGTGAAAGCTATGGGTGTGAGCTTTTCTTGTGGGTGATGACAATGTTCTGAAATTATAGTAGTGACAGCTGCACCACTCTGTGAACATAGTAAAAATCACTGATTTGGCCGGGTGTGGTGGGCTCACGCCTGTAATCCCACCACTTTGGGAGGCCAAGGCGGGCGGACTGCTTGAGGTCAGGAGGCCTGCACCTGTAGCCCCAGCTACTTGGGAGGCTGAGGCAAGATAATCAGTTGAACCCAGGAGGCGGAGGTTACAGTGAGCCGAGATCGCGCCACTGTACTCTAGCCTGGGTGACAGAGTGAGACTCTGTCTTAGAAAAGACAAAACAAACACATTGAATTGTACACTGTAAAAGGGTGAGTTCTGTGGTATGTGAATCACATTATCCCAATTTTAAATTTGCTATAATATAATATAAATTGTGATCATATAATTATCTTGGCCAGCAGCAGCTGGTCAAGAGGGCTTTCTGGGTCACGCCTGGGCTATACCTGCTCCGAGGCTCTCACCTTGTCACATTGGATGGCACAGACACACTTTGTAACCTTCTCCTACGTGCTCCTACATGGCAGGGACCAGCACATGGGCACACTGACATCTCCTGGGCATTAGGCAATCTATTAACCTAGCCCCACACCACTTATGGGGCAAGCTGGTCCCCTTTCCTTTAGGGTTCTCTTAGCTTTACCCCCCAGTCCTCCTGCCACTCAGTCTCAAACCATTCCTTAAAATTCTGTCCCATTGCCACTGTGCTTCCAGTTCTTATTCCATCTCTTCCTCTCTTTGTAACTGCTTTATTGAGATAGAATTATCATACCACACAACTCACCCTTTGACAGCATCCAATTCAATGGTTCTTAGTATGTTCACAGAGTTCTGCATCTGTCATCACAATCTATTTTATGTATTTATTTATTTTATTTTTTGAGACAGAGTCTCGCTCAGTTGCCCAGGCTGAAGTGCAGTGGCAGGATCTCAGCTCACTGCAACCTCCGTCTCTGGGGTTCAGGCAATTCTCATGCCTCAGCCTCCCGAGGAGCTGGGTCTACAGGCACGCGCCACCACACCTGGCTAATTTTTGTATTTTTAGTAGAGATTGGGCTTCACCATGTTGGCCAGGCTGGTCTCGAACTCCTGACGTTGTGATCTGCCCGTCTTGGCCTCCCAAAGTGCTGGGATTACAGGCATGAGCCACTGCGCCCAGCCTACAGTCAATTTTAGAATGCCTTCATCACCTCAAAAAGAAACCCCATTACCTTGGCCATCACTCCCCACTCCACTACCCCCAGCCTGTGGCAACCACTAATCCACTTTCTGTCCTTGTGGATTTGCCTGTTGTATACATTTCATATAAATGGAATCCTACAGCAGGTGGCCTTTGGGGACTGGCTTCTTTCACTGAGCAAGTTTTTTCCAGGTTCATCTGTGTATCAGAACTTCTTTTTCACGGCCAAGTAATATTCCACAGTATGGCGGGACCACATTTTATGTATCCATTCCTCAGCTGATGAACATTTAGGTTGTCTCTGCTTTCTGGCTACTTGGAATAATGCTACTATGAACATTCCTCTGCAAGTTTTTGTGTAGACCTACGTTTTCATTTGCCTTAGGAATCTACAGAGGAACAGAATTGCTGGGTCCTACATTAACTCAAGGTTTAAGCTTTTGAGGAACTGCCTGTTTCCTAAGGCAGCTACACCAACCTATATTCCCACCAGCAGTGTATGAGGGTTCCAATTTTTCCATCTTCCCATCTCTCTTAGGGATGGGCACAATGGCTCATGCCTATAATCCCAGCACTTTGGGAAGCCAAGGCAGGCAGATTGCTTGAGTTCAGGAGTTCAAGACCAGCCTGGGCAACATGGTAAGACCCCTGTCTCTCCAAAAAATAAAAAAAAAATTAGCCAGGCGTGATGGCATGTGCCTGTGGTTCCAGCTATTTGGGAGGCTGAGGTGGGAGGATCACTTGAGCCCAGGAGGTTGAGGCTGCAGTGGGCTATGATTGTGACACTGCACTCCAGCCTTGGGGACAGGGCAAGACCCTGACTCAAAACCAAAACAAACAAAACCTCATTGGTTAGGAGCCCCCAAGTGGACATCACAAAGGGTCACACGGACCCACCACTGGCCACCACACCCCGGCATTGTCAGCGCTACAGAGCTGATCCCTTGCTGCCTCCAGCGCCCAGGGATGCTGAAATCCTTTGCTCTACATTCTACCTGGTCCGTCACTATCCATTTCACCCCTGTAAGGGAACTAATGAGTCTGGTAATCCCCATTGTGGATAACTTCCCAACTTACTATTGTTTCTAAATTCAATTTTGCTCTTCAAATGAAACGTCAGCAAATTAGAGGTATCCATACACAGAGTGTAACTGGGATGTCCCTGTATGCAAGATGATGCTAGATTCCTGCCAAGTAATCTGACATGGTCCTCCCCTCCTTCCATCCCACACTGCAATGAGAGAGCACCTGCTCAGGACTCCCTCTTTTCATTTATAAATATTTATTTATTTATTTAGAGATAGGGTCTTGCTCTGTTGCCAAGGCTAGAGTGCAGTGGTGTGATCACAGCTCTCTGCAGCCTTGACCTCCCAGGCTCAAGCAATCCTTCCATCTCAGCCTCCCAAGTAGCTGGGGCCAGAGGTGTGAGCCATCACACCTGGCCAATTTTTCAATTTTTTGTAGAGATAGGATTCTTGCTATGCTATCCAGGCTGGTCTTGAACTCCTGGCCTCAAGTAGTCCTCCTGCCTCAGCCTTCCAAAGTACTGGGATTACAGGTGTGAACTGCTGTGCCCGGCCAATTTTTGTTTTCATTTTTGAGCTGAGACTTTCTCCAGACCAACTCCCTCTTTTCACTTTCTCTCCTCCTGAAACCCACCCATAAGAATGATGAACTGAGCCAGGTATGGTGGCCGATGCTTGTAGTCCCAGCTACTCAGGAGGCTAAGGCAGGAGAACACTTTAACCCAGGAGTTTGCATTTAGCCTGGACAACACAGCAAGACCCTAACTGTTTTTTTAAAAAAATAATAAGATGTCCTGGAATTAAATACTGATGACTGTTGCTTAACTCTGTGAATATACTAAAACACACCAAATGGTACACTTTTAAAAGGTGAATTTTATGCTGTGCTAATTATATTTCAATAAAGCTGCTGTATTAAAAAAGTGACGTGAATTAAAAATGTAACCATCCACCATCCACAATGTGTTAAACGTGTACTGTTAGTGAAACCTTTAGAATATATATTTTTTCAACATATGACCATAAATCAGTGTATGAAGCCATGCATGGTGACTCACATCTATAATACCAACATTTTGGGAGACGAAGGTAGGAGGATCGCTTGAGCCCATGAGTTTGAGACCAGCCTGGGCAACCCTATCTCTAACACACACACAAAAATACAAAAATTAATTGGGCGCGGTGGTACGCACCTATAGTCCTAGCTCCTTGGGAGGCTGAAGTGGGAGGATTGCTTGAGCCTAGGAGGTCGAGGCTGTAGTGAGCTGTGATCGCACCACTGCTCTCCAGCCCAGGTGATAAGAGCGAAACTCTGTCTCAAAAAAAAAAAAAAAAAAAAAGGCCAGGCGTGGTGGCTCACGCCTGTAATCCCAGCACTTTGGGAGGCCGAAGTGGGCGGATCATGAGGTCAGGAAATCGAGACCATCCTGGCTAACATGGTGAAACCCCATCTCTACTAAAAATACAAAAAATTAGTCAGGCGTGGTGGCAGGCACCTGTAGTCCCAGCTACTCGGTAGGCTGAGGCAGGAGAATGGCGTGAACCTGGAGATGGAGCTTGCAGTGGGC
The DNA here is from genome assembly GCF_029281585.2 of Gorilla gorilla gorilla. Lineage (NCBI taxonomy): Eukaryota > Metazoa > Chordata > Mammalia > Primates > Hominidae > Gorilla > Gorilla gorilla. The sequence continues at coordinate 13,243,801 of NC_073244.2, read as the reverse complement.
CAAGATCACGTCACTGCACTCCAGCCTGGGGGACAGAGCAAAACTCTGTCTCAAAAAAAAAAAAAAAAAAAAAAAAAAAAAAGAAGGAAAAAAAACATTAGTGTATCCACTGCTTTGAACATATTGAACATAATCAGACTAGAACTCTATACTCAGTTGAAACTATGAATCTATCTCTGACAAAAGCAGAGAAGAAAGCGAACTTAATTTAGTTCACATACAACTTAATTTGCATCACAAAAATGAGAACAACTGCTGTCACCGAATGCTCTCGGAGGACATTATTTTACCCAGTTTCCCTCCCTCACCCAGTCAGCCACAATCCTCCCCCAAAAAAATTCCTCCAGGCAGCTGCGGGGCTTCCACTGGTGCTGTTTTGCACCTAGAGAGAGAGTTTTCAAAACACAGTAGTAGTTCTTGACCATCTCAGGGGGAAAGTAAAGTTTACCTAACAAATAACAAAGAAACAGCGATTGGCTGGACTTCATATAAGGTCTCTGGGCTTTTAAATGATTTTCAGGAGGTGGCAGCAAAAATGTTTTGTAAGTCATAGAGTTTGAAGAGATGGAAACATGACCCAGGATGAGTGAGAATGAGGGAGATCTTGACACACGATCTGAACTATGTTAAACATGTGCTAGGTAAACACCCAGGGAGGCACAGCCAGTCACCACGGCCCTGGCCCACAAAGGGCAATGGCCTTGAAGCCGTAATTGCTACTGTGTGACAAGAATGAAAATTATACTACAGCTATGCCAGAAACAATGTATGTGCTACTTCCCCTTTCAAAGTGGGGACATTCTCAAGTCGATTTAAGCAAGAAAGAGAGAAAGAACCAAAGAATCTCTTTTCTTTCTTTTTTTTTTTTTTTTTTTTGAGACAGAGTCTAGCTCTGTTGCCCAGACTGGAGTGCAATGGCGTGATCTCGGCTCACTGTAACCTCTGCCTTCCAGGTTCAAGCGATTCTCCTGCCTCAGCCTCCCAAGTAGCTGGGATTACAGGCGCAGGCCACCACGCCCAGCTAATTTTTGTATTTCTTAGTAGAGATGGGGTTTCACCCTGTTGGCCAGGCTGGTCTCAAACTCCTGGCCTCTCTGCCCACCTCGACCTCCCAAGGTGTTGGGATTACAGGTGTGAGCCATGGTGCCCGGTCTCTTTTCTGCTTCTCTAAGGTATGCCATTTAAAAATGAAATATGACCGGGCGTGGTGGCTCATGCCTGTAATCTCAGCTGTCTTGGAGGCCAAGGAGGGGATATTACCTGAGGTCAGGAGTTCGACATCAGCCTGGCCAACATGGCGAAACCCCGCCTCTACTAAAAATACAAAAAATTAGCTGGGCGTGGTGGCACACACCTGTAATCCCAGCTACTTGGGAGGCTGAGGCAAAATTGCTCAAACTTGGGAGGCGGAGGTTGTAGTGAGCCAAGATCACACCACTGCACTCCAGCCTGGGCGCCAGAGCGAGACCGTCTCAAAAAAAAAAAAAGAAAAAAGAAAAAGGAAACACACTTTGAAGTATATATACACAATGGCATGGTTAAATCTAGCTTAGTAACAAATGTAGCACTTCACATAGCTCTCATTTTTGTGGTGAAAGTAATTAACATCCACTCCTCTTGCATTTTTCAAGAATATGTCATGTTGCACATGATAAATACATACACTGTTATCTGTCAGTTAAAAAAACAAAAACAAAAACCATAGGCTGTGGCAGCTCACGCCTGTAATCCTAGCACTTTGGGAGGCCGCGGTGGGAGGATCACCTGACTCCAGGACTTCAAGACCAGCCTGGGCAACATAGCGAGACCCCACAAAAAAAAATTTTTTTTTTTTCTTGAGATGGAGTCTTGTTCTGTTGCCCAGGCTGGAGTGCAGTGGCACGATCTCGGCTCACTGCAACCTCCACCTCCTGGGTTCACGCCATTCTCCTGCCTCAGCCTCCTGACTAGCTGGGACTACAGGCAAACGCCAACATGCCCAGCTAATTTCTTGTATTTTTAGTAGAGACGGGGTTTCACCGTGTTAGCCAGGATGGTCTCAATCTCCTGACCTCGTGATCTGCCCCCGGGGCCTCCCAAAGTGCTGGGATTACAGGTGTGAGCCACCGCACCCGGCCCAAAAAAATTTTAAAAACTAGCCAGACGTGGAAGCGCGTGCCTGTAGTCCCAGCTACTTGGGAGTTTGTGGCAGGAGGATTATTTGAGCCCAGGAGTTCGAGGCTGTAGTGAGCTATGATTGTGCTATTGCACTCCAGTCTGGGCAACAGAGTGAGACCCTGTCTCTAAAAAGAAAAAAAAAAATTTTAAGTAAAATCACATACTAATTTCAGAAGAAAACAAAAACGAAATAAGCTATATAAACCAAAACAAAGTAACGTTTACAAAAACGAAATGTATTATGCCTGCCAGCTGTTTGCTCTTTTTTGCTCTAGAACAAACACATCTTCATTTTTTTTTTTTTTTTTCGCAAAAAGGCTTGCTGACTTACAGAAATAGGAAACTACTGATAAAGCGTAAACCCTGACTCGGTCCAAACAACATCCGAGATGCTCAAATTTTCCAAACTCTTTATAATTTGGAATGTTAACCCAAACATCCAAGCCTGGGAGCATTCGCATATGCAAAGGATGTATAATACTGATGGAAAGTTTGCCATATGCCAGACACTTCTGTGATGCACCTTACACAGATTACTTCATAGAAACCCCAACCAACCCTTATTCCCATTTTAAAGATGGGAAGACGGAAACTTAGTGAAGTTACGCGGCTAACAGGTGGTGGAACTGGGACCAGAACCCAGCTCGGATCTGACCTCAAGCCTGTGCTCCTGACACTTCTTTTTTTTTTTTTTTTAGACAGTCTTGCTCTGTCGCCAGGCTGGAGTGCAGTGGCCCGATCACGGCTCACTGCAACTTCTGCCTCCCGAGTTCAAGTGATTCCCCTGCCTCAGCCTCCAGAGTAGCTGGGACTACAGACGCCCGCTACCATGCCCGGCTAATTTTTGTATTTTAGTAGAGATGGGGTTTCACCATGTTGGCCAGGATGGTCTCGATCTCCTGACCTCGTGATCCACCCATCTTGGCCTCCCAAAGTGCTGGGATTACAGGCTTGAGCCACCGCGCCCAGCCTCTCCTGACACTTCTTACAGCTGGAGGATTAATCATTCACTCAGACACCTGCAAAACTCATCCCTTGGCCACTGGGCTGTCTATACTGTCCTGAACTCTCTCTCTGGTCAATGGGAAGAGAATGGGGCCCTTCAAAGCTACTGGCTGGAGCTTCATCTCCGCGAAAACAAGGCAAAGGGGAAAAGGTGTGTTGGCCGCTTCGCTTCCGTGGTAAAACTTTAAGAATGTTTTTTAATCCTGTGGTCCAGGCTTTAATCTCAACAGAGCAAGAGATAAGGGGCAGATAGCTACAGCAAAACACTCAAGTGCTAGTCGAATTAACGCAGGAACAGAAAACCAAATACCGCTCTTTCCCACTTGTAAGTGGAGCTAAACCTTGGGTACTCATGGACACAAAGAAGACAACAGAAACTGGGCTCTACAAGAGCGGGGAGGGAAGGAAGAGGTCAAGGGTTGAAACTAACTATTGGGTACTATGCTCAGTACCTGGGTGACGAGATCAGTCACACCCTAAACCTCAGCATCACGCAATATATCCAGGTAACAAACCTGTACATGTACCCCCTCAATCTAAAATAAAAGTTGGAATTTAAAAACGTAAAACAAAACGAAACATACAAGGACCAGGGGAAAGCTTCTCGTTCCCGTCCGCAATGAAAGCACCAACTGAGTTCTTATACAAGAAACTAAACCCCATGGCACAGATAGTTCTCACGATTTTGCACCCAAACGCTCCCTGCCAGGGAGGGCTGTCTGCTCCGGGGTGTGAGGGTTCTCCCGGGAGCCCTGAAATACGACGGTGCTGGGTATTGTGGTGGGTTCCATTCCATCCCTGGTCCTGCCCCGGGCCCTCCTGACCGAGGAGCAGAGGCTGGGGCCCGAGTGACCCCTCCTCTCCTCTCCTGGAGGAGAGTAAGCCGCAGCACCCCAGGACTGGCTGGGGCTCGGACGGAGCCGGCGGGCATCGTCTGCACCTCTGCACCCTGCAATCGCCGCCTAGAGCCTCCATGCATTGAAGGAGCAGCCTGCACCCCAGCACCCGTTCGCTTGCCTGGAGAAGTCCCCCAGGAGCCGGCAGGAGGCCCGAGGCAGCCCCGGGGGTCCCGCGCCCCAGGCCACCCCCTGAAGAGACCGAGGGCCCCCTCCTGAGCCCCGTTTTCCTCGGGACCGCCCCGCCGCCGTCCTCACCTCGGCCCGATCGCGCGCAGGCCGCTCTCCGCCAGCTCCTCTGCCGCTCTCCGCCAGCTCCTCCGCCACTCTCGCAGCCGCCTCCGACGCCTCCGCCCGGCCTCCCCGAATCCACAGTAGCTAGCAGCTGGGAGCCGGAAGCGGGAAGCCGCGCGAGGAGAGCAGCGCATGCGCGATCCCGCCTCGGAGGCGGGGCAGAGGGCGTGACCCGGAAGGAGGCGTGCCCTCGAGGGCGGGGCGCTCCCGGGGACCTGGGGCTGCTGCTCCCCGAGCCGCGGGGAGGAGGCGTCGGCTCGGCCTTGAGAGAGGCGCGGGCACCGAAGTGGGAGGGTGCTCGCGGCGAGGGTGAGGGCGACTTTTGAGGGGCGGGTCAGCGGGGTTGGGGGGCTTTTTGAAGGAGATCAATGCGAGCTTGGCTGTCAGTAGGGCCGGGGGCTCTGAGGGGACAGCTGGGTTGCGGGGATCCGGAGGGAGAGCAGCAGGGTTAGGTGGGCGTTTTGTGGCGTTAATGGAAGCCTGGGTGATTAGCGGGGCTGGGGAGGGAGTCCTGAGGAGGACAGCGGTTTGGAGAATCTCAAGGGGGGTACAGCACAGTTAGGGGGACCCTGAGGGAGGACAGCGGGGTTGGGGGACCCCAAGGGAGGACAGCGGGGTTGGGGGGACCCCGAGGGAGGACAGCAGAGTTGGGGGACCCCGAGGGAGGATAGCGGGGTTAAGGGGACCCCAAGGGAGGACAGTGGAGCTGGGGGTGTTTTGGAAGAATCAACGGATGCCTGGAGGGGTTGTCAGTGGGCTCCTACGGGCTCGTTAGGATTGGAGGTACCTAAGGGGGGCACTCCCAGTGGTGGGGAGTCTTAGCGGGGAGAGTCCAAGAAATGGAGAGGGCAGGGTCTGTCACCTGAGAAAAAAGAAGCAGCATCAGGGAGTGGTGGGGGGATCACTTCAGCCCAGGAGTTCAGGACCGCCAGTCTGGGCAACATAGCAAGACCCCATCTCTACAAAACATTTTTTAAAATGAGCAGGGCATGGAGGCGCCTGCCTGTGGTCCCAACTCCTCCAGAGGCTGAGGTGGGAGGATGACTTGAGCCTGGGAGGTCCAGGCTGCAGTGAGCTATGATCGTGCCTCCAGAGGCTGAGGTGGGAGGATGACTTGAGCCTGGGAGGTCCAGGCTGCAGTGAGCTATGATCATGCCACTGCACTCCAGCCTGGGCAACAGAGCAAGACTCTGTCTCAAAATAACAACAACAAAAAAGAGGCAGCATAGACTTCAGAAAGGCGGGTCTGGGAAAAATGAATCATATACCTCTCCAGTGGTCTCAGACACCCCAACATACATACCATCAGATCCCCTAAACACAGGCACCCAGGCAGGTGCCATTGGATACCCAAAACAGGCTTCTAGGTAACCCCCAAATATGTCAGACACTCCACATAGGTCCAGCAGATACTCCCAAACACATACTAGATAACCCCAATACAGATGCTGTCAGATACCCTCAAACAGGTGCTCAGAGTCTGAAACACATACCATACCCTCCCCCATCCACTTCCACACAGGTGCTATTTGGCAGATGTGGATAGGCCAGATGCTTCCCCCAGCACCAGCAACCTCTCAATTGCCATCAGACACCCCAGTCTTGAGGTTGCCTGTCTAATCCAAGTCCTGCCACAGGGGAGGCAGTTGAACAGTAACCAGGAGTCGAGCAGAACAGCTCTCACCAAGGCTGGCTGGTCAGCCAGGCCCAGAAGATCTCCCCATGGCCAGGCAAGACGGCTCATGCCTATAATCCTAACACTCTGGGAGTCCGAGGAGGGAGGATCACTTGAGTCCAGGAGCTTTGAGATCAGCCTGGGAAACCTCGCATGACCCAGTCTCTATTTTAGAAAAAAAGATTTCCCCAAACCCAATCACTTCAAAACATGCACAATATGTTGTTGAGAGTCCCCAGTTCAGAAGCTGGAGGGTCGCGTCCCCACATGGACTAGCCTTCAGTTCAAGTCCAACCTTCATGGTCCAGAGGAAGGGAGCATGTTCAGGGAATTGGATGTCCCAGAAATGCAAGACGTAATTCACCAGGCACCCTACTGCAGCTGAGGTCAGAAACTCTAACACGGGAGTTTATGAGGGCTCAATGGATGGGCAGCTGTTCCTTCTCTGAGTAGCTGTGGCTTATGGACTTAGGGGCATGAACCTTATTTTTTTCCCTTTTTTTTTTTTTGAGACAGGATCTCACTCTGTCACTTAGGCTGGAAGTGCAGTGGCACAATCATAGCTCATTGCAGCTTCCATCTCCTGGGCTCAAGTTGTCCTCCCACCTCAGCCTCCCAAGTAGCTGGGGCCACAGGCACGCACCACCACGTCTGGCTAATTTTTTTGTAGAGACAGAGTTTCGCCATGTTACCTAGGTTGGTCTCGAACTCCTGAGCTCAAGTGATCTGCCCGCCTGGGCCTCCTATGATGCCGGGATTGTAGGCGTGAGCCATCATGCCCGGCCTTTGAACCTTATTTCTTTCTTTCTCTTTTTCTTTTTTTTTTTTTTCTTTCTTGAGACAGAGTCTCACTCTGTCACCCAGGCTGCAGTGTGGTGGCACCGTCCAGGCTCACTGCAGCCTCCACCTCCTGGGTTCAAGTGATCCTCCTGCCTCAGCCTCCCGAGTGCTGGAATTACAGGTATGCACCACCAAGCCTGGCTAATTTTTGTGTTTTTTTTGTTTTTTTTTTCAGTAGAGTCAGGGTTTCACCATGTTGGCCAGACTGGTCTTGAACTCCTGACCTCAAGTGATCCTCCCACCCCGGCCTCCCAAAGTGCTGGGATTACAGGCGTGAGCCACTGGGTCTGGCCATCAGCCTTATTTCTATAGCTATCTTGGTTATAGGAAACTTCAGGTGGACACAGCCCTCCCCTAAACATAGAAACCAACTTTCTCAGAGACAACTAGGAAGGAGAAACATCTCCCATCTTTCTTTTATCCATCCAACCATTCTGCATTTATGAGTCTTTTTTTTTTTTTTTGAGACGGAGTCTCACTCTGTTGCCCAGGCTGGAGTGCAGTGGTGCCATCTTGGCTCACTGCAAACTCCACCTCCCAGATTGAAGCAACTCTCCTGCCTCAGCCTCCCGAGTAGCTGGGATTGCAGGCACCCGCCACTACATCTGGCTAATTTTTGTATTTTTTATAGAGATGGGGTTTTACCATGTTGGCCAGGCTGATCTTGAACTCCTGACCTTAGGTGATCTGCCTGCCTCAGCCTCCCAAAGTGCTGGGATTACAGGCGTGAGCCACCACACCTGGCCTCATTTATGAGTCTTTAGCATGGACCAGGGGCTCTAAGAGCTAAGGAGATGCAAGGAGCTTAGGCCCAGAGCAGGGTTTTCTCAGCTTGGCACTTTCGACAATTAGGGCTGGATAATTCTCGGTGGTGGTGGCAGGGGTGGTCTCCTATGCACTGGAGGGTGTTGAGCAGCATCCCTGGTCTCTACCTCCTAGATGCCAGTGGCTCCCCTGGTCCTGAAAAAAATGCCTCTAGATGTTTCCTTGGCTGAGAGCAACTGGCCTAAGAGACATTCAGACACTTATCCAGCCTAATTCCAACTTCCTGGAGGAAGTGGGCCTGGGCTTTGTCTTAAAAGGATGAGTAAGAGTTAGGTAGGAGAGGGAGTTCCAGGAACAGCGCTGGATGAGCAAGGCACAGCGTATGTGTATGATGTGTATGAACAGCCATGAGACTTCAGGGTGGCTGGGCCGTGGAGTCCGGAGAACCTGAGTAGTAGGAGAGAAGCGTGGAGGGATAGGTGGGGTCGAATTATAAATAACCTCAAAGGTCAAGGCCAGGAACAGGACTGTCTGGCGTGGTGTCTGTTCTCTGAAAAGCATCCCAACTTTATCGTGGAGACCCACCTTCTCTAATTACCTGGAGTGTGACTCATTCTCTGTTCTGTTTGTTTAACTTACTGTGAGGCTGTTTCCTCCGTGGGACAGACTGTCACGTCTGACTTTGAATACCTTTAAAAGCAGGTAGGCCTGTGGGGAGTTATACCTTGGGAGGACCTTTCTTAGCCTGCTGGGAATGAGACATGGGTGTTTTGGCCCCTGCATGCCTCCTGACACAGATGGGGAGGGGTTTGTGGTCAGAGAACAGGGTTAGGGTCTGTGATTTATTTTTTTATTTTTATTTTATTTATTTATTTTTTTGAGACAGAGTCTCACTCTGTCAACGGGCTGGAGTGCAGTGGTGTGATCTCAGCTCACTGCAACCTCTGCTTCCCGGGTTCAAGTGATTCTCCTGCCTCAGTCTCCCAAGTAGCTGGGACTACAGGCAGGCGCCACCACACCCAGCTAATTTTTGTATTTTTAGTAGAGACGGTGTTTCACCATGTTGGCCAGGATGGTCTCCATCTCTTGACCTCGTGATCTTCCCTCCTCAGCCTCCCAAAGTGCTAGGATTACAGGCGTAAGCCACCACACCTGGCTTGGTCTGTGATTTATTATTATTTTTATTTGTTTTTGCAGCTTTGCAGAGGCAAGCGTCTATGATTTAAATGCTAGCTTTGCCTCTTACTGGCTGAAAGACTTTAAATGACAATAACAAAAAATGAAGAGGATGATGATGATACAAGATACCATTGCTCGTGTGTACCGGACATCATGCTAAGTGAGTGCTACCCACATCATTTTTCTTTCTTTTCTTTCTTTTCTTTTTTCTTTCTTTTTTTTGATACAGAGTCTCGCTCTGTCGCCCAGGCTGAAGTGCAGTGGTGCAATCTTGCCTCACTGCAACCTCCACCTCTTGGGTTCAAGGGATCCTCCCACCTCAGCCTCCTGAGTAACTGCGATTACAGTCATGTGCCACCATGCCCCGCTAATTGTTTTGTGTTTTTAATGGAGATGGGGGTCTCACCATGTTGGCCAGGCTGGTCTCAAACTCCTGACCTCAAGTGATCTTCCCACCTTGGTCTCCCAAAGTGCTGGGATTACAGGCGTAAGCCACCACGCCCAGCCTTTACCCACATTATTTCTTTTTTCTTTTTAGGAACAGGGTCTTGCTCTGTGGCACAGGCTAGAGGGCAGTGGCAAATCATAGCTAACTGTAGCTTTGAACACCTGGGCTCAAGCAATGTTGCCACCTCAGCCTCCCGAGTAGCTAGGATTATAGGCGAGTGCCACCACACCTGGCTAACTTTTAAACATTTTTTTTTGTAGAGACGAGGGTCTCACTATATTGCCCAGACTCCTGAACTCAAGGGATCCTCCTGCCTCAGCCTCCCAAAGCGCTGAGATTACAGGCATGAGCTTCCGCGCCCGGCCCCACATCATTTCTTTCACACAAACTCAAATCTTTCTTGACCTCAAAGGGTTGTCCTGCAAATCAAAATCAAATGATGTCCCCAGGAGAAAGAGCTTAATTCCCACCACCCTGAGAGTGGGCTGGATGTCACAACTCGTGGGCGGATCGCTTGAGGCCAGGAGTTCGAGACCAGCCTGGCCAACACGGCGAAACCCCATCTCTACTAAAAATACAAAAGATTAGCCAGGCATGGTGGCATACGCCTGTAATCCCAGCTACTCAGGAGGCTGAGACAGGAGAGTAGCTTGAACCCAGGAGGTGGAGGTTGCAGTGAGCCAAGATTGTGCCACTGCACTCCAGCCTGGGTGACACAGCAAGACTCCATCTCAAAAAAAAAAATAAGTAAATAAGAAAGAAAGGAAGGGAGGAAGGAAGAAGGAAGGAAGGAAGGAAGAAAATGTAGGGTGGATGCAGTGGCTCACACCTGTAATCCCAGCACTTTGGGAGGCTGAGGTGGGTGGATCGCTTGAGCCCAGGAGTTCAAGACCAACTTGGGCAACGTGACAAAACCCTGTTTCTACAAAAAAAAAAAAAAAAAAATTATCCTGGTATGATGGCATGCACTTCTAGTCCCAGCTACTTGGGAGGCTAGGGTGGGAGGATTGCTTGAGCCCGGGAGGCAGAGGTTGTAGTGAACCAAGATCATGCCACTGCACCCCAGCCTGGGCAACAGAGCAAGACTCTGTCTCAAAAAAAAAAAAAATTAGCTTGGTGTGGTGCTACAAGACTGTAGTCCCTGCTACTCGGGAGGCTGAAGTGGGAGGATCTCTTGAGCCCAAGAAGTCGAGGCTGCAGTAAGCTGTGATCGTGCCACTGCACTCCAGCCTGGGCAACAGAGTGAGACTCTGTCTCAAAAAAATTAAAAATAACATGAGGAGAAGCTGGGGAGGAGGGCTTAAAGGGACTCTCTCTGCTTTCTTTGTACTTTCCTGTAAATATAAAATTAAAAGTATTTTTTTAAAAATCAAAGGGCAGGCCAGGCACGGTGGCTCATGCCTGTAATCCTAGCATTTTGGAAGGCTGAGGGGGGTGGATCACCTGAGGTCAGGAGTTTGAGACCAGCCTGGCCAACATGGTGAAACCCCATCTCTACTAAAAATACAAAAATTAGCCAGGCGTGGTGGCGCATGCCTATAATCCCAGCTACTCAGGAGGCTGAGGCAGGAGAATGGCTTGAACCTGGGAGGCGGAGGTTGCAGTGAGCTGGGATGGTGCCAACTGCTCTCCAGCCTGGGTGACAGAGCAAAACTCCATCTGAAAATAAATAAATAAAAATAAAAATAAAAGGGCATCATATGCCAATGGATTGGTGATCGGGGGCTCAGGCTGTGAGTTCAAACCCTGACTTGAGCAAAAACTTAACTTCTTTGGGCCTCAGTTTCCTCATCTGTGAAAGAGAGAAAATGCTAGTGTCTACAGAGTTACAAAGCTGAATGACAAAATCGGTTTAGAGCACTTACAGACCGGGCTCGGTAGTTCATACCAGTAATCCCAGCACTTTGGGAGGCATAGGTGGGAGGATCACCTGAGGCCAGGAGTTCGAGACCAGCCTGGACAACATAGCAAGACCCTGTCTCTATTTTTAAAAAATCTAAATAAAAACAAAATAAAGCACTACAGTGTTTGGGATAGTGTAAGTGCTCCATATGGTAATGCTAACCATTGTTATTATTTGTGCAAAGTTTTCTGTGATTATAAAGTGACATTCAGGAAATTAGACGCTGTTGGAACTCTCATTGCTCAAGGTCATTTTTTTGTAAGGGGTTTATTGATTTGCAGGACATGATAAGCCACTCGCCTTGCTTGCTACCAGATAACCTCGTTCAGGGGTTGGCAAACTTGCTTTGTAATGCTGCAAACTCAACTCTGCCAACCAAAAATGTAGCTTGAGCCAGAGCCTCCCAGCACTTTGGGAGGCTGAGGTGGGTGTATCACTTGAGGTCAGGAGTTTGAGACCAGCCTGGCCAACATGGTGAAACCCTGTCTCTACTAAAAAAAATTAGCCAGGCATGGTGGCAGGTACCTGTAATCCCAGCCACTCGGGAGGCTGAGGCGTGAGAATCGCTTGAACCTGGGAGGCGGAGGCTCCAGTGAGCCGATATCATGCCACTGCACTCCGGCGTGGGCGACAGAGCGAGATTCTGTCTCAGAACAAAACAAAAAACAAAGATGTAGCTTGGGAACAACCGAAGGTGATACATAAATGAACAGGCGAGCTGTCCTGCCACAAAACCTTATTTGCAAACTGTAAAATGCAAATTTCATAGAATGGTTGTGTGTCACCAAATATTTGTTTTCAACCATTTACAAATGTAAAAAACCCACCCCATTCTTAGCTTTCAGCATATACAAACAAACAAAAAAACTCAAAAAACAAAAAACAGCGCTGGGTGCAGTGGCTCACGCCTATAATCCCAGCACTTTGGGAGACCGAGACGGGCAGATCACGAGGTCAGGAGATCGAGATTATCCTGGTTAACACTGTGAAACCCCGTCTCTACTAAAAATACAAAAAATTAGCCGGGCGTGGTGGCGGGCACCTGTAGTCCCAGCTACTTGGAAGGCTGAGGTAGGAGAATGGCATGAACCAGGAAGGCAGAGCTTGCAGTGAGCCGAGATCGCGCCACTGTACTCCAGCCTGGGCAACAGAGTGAGACTCCATCTCAAAACAAACAAACAAACAACAACAACAACAAAAACAGGTGATGGACTGCAGTTTGCCAGTCCCTGGCTTAGAAAATTGTTGCCGAACTTTTCCAAGGTTGCATGTTCTGTTTGGAGATCTGATGAAAACCCTAGCTGCTCTGCTCCTCCAGAAAAATGCAGGGACACAGCAGATGTGGCATACAACTTCAGGGGGACTGAAAGCTCATAAGGAGGTGCTGGACGCTGTCCCACCCAAATCCCCAGCTGGAAGGCAGGAATTGTCTTTGCAGCGCCCAGAGTGGAGAAGGGATCCGAAGCAGCAATGGGAACTTCCGGGCTCACACAGGGGCCACTGAAGCCTGTCTGCCCTGAGAAGAGTCTAGGTGGAGGTGGGATTTGCAGACAGCAAGCTCAGCTATCGAGTGACAAGTGACAGTGTCCTCTGAGCAATGGCTCAGATCAGGGCAGGCATGCACATTTGTGTGACCTGCAACAGGTTCCGACAGACCTCTTCTACCTCCACTTCAAGCACACTGGCCTTTCTGCTTCCCGCGGCACATTCCTGCCCTGGGACCTTTCCACCTACAACCTGGAATACTCTTCCCTACCTATCCACAGGGCCCTTTTCCCACCTCCTCCACATCTGGATTCCAATGTCACCAATTCGGAGAGGCTATCCCTGGACACTTGAGGGACAGCCGTGGTCCTCACCTGGTGGTGACTGCATTCCTAACCTGCCACTAGAGGACACGTGGCAACTTGGTCATCATAGCTAGAGGTGCTCCTGCCACCAAGTGGGTGAAGACGATGGATGCTTTTCAACCTCCTCCCAGGCACAGGGCGGCCCCACACCACAGCCCCAAATGTCAGTAGTGCTGAAGTTGACAAACTCTGTAATCACTCTGTCTCCTTTTCTAACTTCATGTTTTTCCTTTGTCTTTTTTTTTTTTTTTTTTGCAACATAGCAAGAGCCTGTCTCTACAAACAAACTAAGATGTTAAAAATTAGCAGGGTGTGCTTATATATGCATGTGGTCCCAGGTATTTGTGAGGCTGAGGTGGGAGGATTCCTTAAGCCGAGGATTTCAAGGCTGCAGTGAGTTATGATCACACCACTGCACTCCAGCCCCGGGGGTGGCGGGGAGGAGAGAGAGAGAGGGAGAGAGGGAGAGAGAGAGAGAGAGAGGGAGAGAGGGAGGGGGGGGAGAGAGAGAGGGAGAGGGGGAGAGAGAGAGAGAGAGGGAGAGAGGGAGAGAGAGAGGGAGAGGGGGAGAGAGAGAGAGAGAGGGAGAGAGGGAGAGAGAGAGGGAGAGAGAGAGAGAGAGGGAGAGAGAGAGAGAGAGAGAGAGAGAGGGAGAGAGAGAGAGAGAGAGATATCCTATCTCTAAAATAGAAATTTTGAAAAAGTTCCCAGGTGACAGGCCAGGCGCGGTGGCTCACACCTGTAATCCCAGCACTTTGGGAGGCCAAGGCAGGCAAATCACTTGAGGTCAGGAGTTTAAGACCAGCCTGGCCAACATGGTGAAACCCTGTTTCTACTAAAAATACAGAAATTAGCTGGGCGTGGTGGTGGGGCACCTGTAATCCCCGCTACTCGGGAGGCTGGGGCAGGAGAATCGCTTGAACCTGGGAGGTGAAAGTTGCAGTGAGCTATGATCGTGCCACTGCACTCCAGCCTGGGTGACAGAGTGGGACTCCGTCTCAAAATAATAATAATAATAATAATAATAATAATAATAATAATAATAATAATGAAGTTCCCAGATGACGGCGATGCTCTAAGTCAGTGGGCCACATGGACATACAAGACCTTGGGTGACCCCAAATCAGAGTTTAAAGACCTCAGGATTTTTCTGAGAAGCAAAGCAAAAGCAGGAACAGAAACAAATGGAGAATGATAAGGAACCAGCAATCACAGAAGGAAGTGCATGGTTCAGCTCAGCCTGGAGCTGTTCAAGGAAGGGCATCCGAGGGCAGGCTCCCAGCGCCTGCTCTGTGCAGTCTTGGTTCTAGACCTCTGGCTTTACTCTTCCAGCTTCCAACCTTCTATTTGCCCCTTGCATCTGATGCCTAAGATAGACTGAGCACAGCTCATCCCCTGCAGAAGAGAACAAGGTGCTAGGGAAAAGAGGGAGTCACCTGCTGTCCCAAATTAAGGACTTCAACACACTGACTTTGTTGGTGCACTGAAGATTTGGCAAATGCTGGGTGAGGTGGCTCACACCTATAATTCCAGCACTTTGGGAGGCTGAGGCGGGAGGATCGCTTGAGTCCAGGAGTTTGAAAGCAGCCTGGGCAATATAGTGAGACCTTGTCTCTACAAAAATAAGTTAATAAATTAGCTGAGCATGGTGGTGCACACCTGTAGACCCAGCTACTCGGGAGGAGGAGGTGGGAGGATTGCTTGAGCCCAGGAGAAAGAGACTACAGTATGCTGAGATCACACCATTGCACTCCGGCCTGGGCAACAGAGTGAGATCCTGTCGCAAAAAAAAAAAAAAAAAAAAAAAAAAAGATTTTGCAAAAATTCATGCCAGCCTCTGCTGAGGACAGCTCATGGGTCACAGAGCTGGATGGGGATTGCCTAACAGAGGGAGCTCAAAGAGGAACATCCTTGACACCACTAGCCACCAACAGCCACCCCCAGCCCCATGGCCAGCAATGGCACTGCAGAAAGAGAGGAAAATGAGAAAGAAGGAAAATTCCCATGCCTGAAGCAGGTAAAGCCAACAAATGCAAAACCTGCAAGGCAGGTTGCTCAGAGGCACTTGCCCCGGGGATGGAGATGTTCTCTCACTGCATGGTCTAAGCCCATCTAGGATCTGTTTGCCCATCTCATTCACCCATTGATTCCTGTCTGGAGGCAATTCTGCCCCCCAGGAGACTTTTGGCCATGTCTGGAGACATTTTTGGTTGTTGCAACTGGAGGCAGGAGGTGGTTACTACCAGCATTTAGAGGGTGAAGGCCAGGGATGCTACTAAATATCCTACAATGCACAGGATAGCCCCTTAGAACAAAGAATTACCTGGCCCCAAATGTTGACAGTGCTAAGGTCCAGAAACTGAACTAGCCTGAGTTCTGCCAGCCACAGACTGCAGTTTGGATTCTTGGTTACAAACGGCACACGCATCTTTTCTAACACGCAGTTGCCACCACCTCCTCCTCTTCGTTCCCTTCAACATGGAGCTTATTTGCAAAAAGACAAAGTTCTAAATCCCGGCAATGACCGGAGCCATCTCTTTCTGGGAGTCTCTTGAATCCAGTACTTTTTCTCGAGTAGAGACTCTTTCCCTCAAAACACAAAACCACCAAGTGCCCCAGGAAGCAGAAAACGACCTGCTATGGATAAAATTGTATGCCCCTCCCCTCCCCATCAAATTCATTTGTTGCAATCCTACTCCCCCACTTCTGTCCTTTAGGATGTGACCTTATTTGAAAATAGAGTCTTTGTGGATGTAAATAAGCTAAGCTGAGGCCACACTGGAGTGTGGTGGGCCCCTAATCCAATATGGCTGGTATCCTTATAGAAAGGGGAAACTGGGACACAGACAGGGCCATGTGAGGCTAAGGGATGAAGCCAGGAGAGATGCCTGGAATGGGTCATTTCCTGGCACCTTCATATGAAGCTTAGCCCTTGATCTCAGACTTTAAGCCTCCAGAACTGCAAGGGAATATATCTCTGATGGTTAAGCCACCTGGTGCGTGGTACTTTGTCATGACAGCCCTAGCAAACTCATACACGGCTCAAGTCCAGATGCTGCAGGAGGATTCCCACAATCGCAAAAGCTGAGACTTAAAGGGACTGTTGCCAGTCCCGAGTTAGCCCAAGGGTCCCTGCGCCCAGGGACCGATCCCTGGTTCTCTCCAGGGAGCCGCCGAGGAGAGGGCAAAACAGAACGAGGATGCACACATCAAAAGAGACCCCAGGAGTATGATTGAAAGGACGTGAAGAAGAGAAAGTGGCTGCCCTCCAGGAGGATGGATTGGGCCACCAGACTTACCTGAGCTCAAGAAGGGTTTGCCACACAGGGGGCAGCTGGAGGGGCTGGAGAAGGTCCCTTGCAACAGCTGGTGCCCATTGACACACTCCCGCCTCTCTCGTGCATCCTGGCCCTTGTCCTTTAGATGTGCTGGGCTCTTCCCCTGGATGGGACAGAGGTGGATCTCAGGATGCCTTCTGCAGGTGCTGGCCCTCTTATATACTGTGTACCCAGCCCACCACCAGCCCCAATCACAGGGCTCCCAGGCTAAGGGCAGCATGCCAAGCTGGGGAAGGCAGAGGAGGGCCCCCGTGGCTCAGCTCCCCTTACCTTCTCCTTCTGCCTGGTCACTCGACTGCGGAGGCAGCTCAGCCTGCGCTTCACACTGGTACTCTTGTCACTCTTCTCGTTCTTGCCAGCACCGTCCTCGCTCCTGGGGACGAGAGGGAAGGTCCACTAGAGGGGGCCAGGGGCCATTCTGAGGCAGCCCTGTGGGTTGCTTCAGGAATCCACCTGCAACCTGTCTCCCTGTGGCCTCCTGGTCCTGCCTTACCCCTTCCCTGGCCCTTGACTTCCTCCTTCCCTGTCTTACTTATTCACTCAGCAAACATGAATGAATGTTTGCAAGAGCTTTGGGGACTGGGTTTACAGAGGGAAATGCAATGTGATCTCAGGTTTGAGGTCCCTCAATGCCTGGGCTGGGAATTTCAGCTCTGTTCACTTGTGATTTCTCCCTCTAATTCACGCCCCCCACCCCCACCCGGTATCTAATTGGCCTTTATTTATTTATTTAGTTAGTTTTTTTTTTTTTTTTTTTTTTTTTGAGACAGAGTCTCACTCTGTCACCCAGGCTGGAGTGCAGTGGTGCAATCTCGGCTCACTGCAGCCTCTGCTTCAGGTTCAAGCGATTCTCATGCCTTAGCCTCCCGAGTAGCTGGGACCACAGGTGTGTGCCACTGAGCCCAGCTAATTGTTTTGTATTTTTAGTAGAGGCGGGGTTTCACCATGTTGGCCAGGCTCAGGTGATCCGTCTGCTTCAGCTTCCCAAAATGCTGTGATTACAGGCATGAGCCACCAGGCCCGGCCCTAATTGGTCTTTAAATCCTGCTCATTCTTCTGTCTCCTCCCCCACCCCAAACTCCATCCCCAGGTCACTGGCATGGTTTCCTGGATTTCAGGCACACCCTCATTTAATAAATATTAGGTCAGTGACATATAAGGCAGACATGATTCCTGCTCTGGTAGGATCTATTTCCTGGGCGGAGATGCCATTCCTCCAGTCTGTGCCCCCAGATCCCAGTCCGAGTGGCTTCTGGCACTTTGTAAATATCCATAAATGTTTCTTGAATGAATGAGTGAGTGAGAGAGGGAGGGAGGAAAGGAGGGAGAGAGAGGGATTCAGGGACCTCCAGCCCTGTCTGTGGTCCTCATCCTGTCCCCATCCTATCACCAGAACTGATAATGCTCGAAGGCCCCACTGCTCTTTTTATTTTTATTTATTTATTTATTTATTTATTTATTTTGAGACAGAGTTTCACTCTGTTGCCCAGGCTGGAGTGCAAGGGCGTGATCTTGGCTCACTGCAACCTCCGCCTCCTGGGTTCAAGTGATTCTCCTGCCTCAGCCTCCTGAGTAGCTGGGATTACAGGCACCCGCCACCACATCCGGCTAATTTTTGTATTTTTAGTAGAGATTGGGTTTCACCATGTTGGCCAGGCTGGTCTTGAACTCCTGACCTCAGATGATCCACCCTCCTCGGCCTCCCAAAGTGCTGGGATTATAGGCGTGAGCCACCGCACCCAAGCCCCACTGCTGTTTCGGATGAAGTCTGAGCTCCTTCGTGTAGCTGAGGTGGTCTGGTCTCTGCTGATTTCTCCCACCTTCCCTCCTCCCAGCCCCACTCCAATGTCATTCCCTAAGCCTTCTAGTTTCTTTTTCTTTCCTTCATCCTCATCTGCACGTATTGGCAAACTCCTACTCTTCCGTCAGAACCCTGCTTACATCGTCACCTCCTCCAGGAAGTCTTCCTCTGTCCTCTCAGGGTATATGGGAGCCTCACCCCTCCCTTTCCTGCCAGCTCCCACCATTGCCCTGATGGGGGCTCCAGCTCCTGCCCCCAGCATGGGGGATCTGGCCCAAAGGACCATCTGTAAACACTTGTTCGAATCCAAGGCTGCCCTCCCCAGAAGCAGATCTGTGTACTTACTCCGACAGGAATTCAAACCAGGTCAGGTTCGAGTGGGCTCCTCCGGGGCTGGCTGACATGCAAGCCCTCTGCCGGGCCCTGCAGGATCAGAGGGGACAGATACCTGGGTCGGCAGCCTCTTCTCCCACTCACCTACCCCAGTGCTACCGAGTACAGGCATGCACCAGGTACCCCATCTAAGAGCCCACCCGTCCTTGACACTCTGGGCTTGTATATGAGACATTATGACAGGTTTTCCAGCAGAGGGCAGTAATGTGTCTTGGCTGAACAAAATCAGTGTAGCAGGAAGATTTTTTTTTCTTTTTTAATAGAGATGGGGTCTCCCTCTGTTGCCCAGGCTGGAGTGCAGTGGTACAATCACAGCTCACTGCAGCCTCGACCTCCGGGGCTTGAGCAATCCTCCCGCCTCAGTCTCCTGAGTAGCTGGGACTATAGTCATGTGCCACCATGCCTGGCTAATTTTTAATTTTTTTTTTAACCAAGTACTTAAATCTTACACAATTTTTTTTTTTGAGATGGAGTCTCGCTCTGTCACCCAGGCTGGAGTGTGGTGGTGCGATCTCGGCTCACTGCAAGCTCCGCCTCCTGGGTTCACGCCATTCTCCTGCCTCAGCCTCCTGAGTAGCTGGGACTACAGGCGCCCGCCACCACGCCCAGCTAATTTTTTGTATTTTTTAGTAGAGACGGGGTTTCACCATGTTAGTCAGGATGGTCTCAATCTCCTGACCTCGTGATCCGCCCGCCTTGGCCTCCCAAAGTGCTGGGATTACAGGTGTGAGCCACTGCGCCCAGCCCACAATTTTTTTTTTTTTAAACAGGGTTTTGCTCTGTTGCTCAGGCTGGTGTGCAGTGGCATAATCATGGCTCATGGCAGCCTTCACTGCCTGGACTCAGCCATTCTCCTGCGTCAACACCCCCACATCCCCCAGAGTAGCTGGGGACTACAGGTATGTGCCACCACGCCCAGCTAATCAAAAAAAAAAAAAATTATACAGACAGAGTCTCACTCTGTTGCCCAGGCTGGTCTCAAACTCCTGGGCTCAAACAATCCTCCCACCTCAGCCTCCCAAATTGCTGGGATCATAGGCATGAGCCACCTTGCCCAGCAAATTTTTAAATGTTTTTTGTAGAGACAGGGTCTCACTATCTTTCCCAAGCTGGTCTCAAACTCCTGGCCTCCAAATGATCCTCTCACCTTGGCCTCCCAAAGTGTTGGGATTACAGTGGTATGAGCCACCACATCCAGCTACAGGAAGATTTTGTAACAGATGGCAATGTCTTAGGCAGGAGGCACCTTCACCTGTTTGCTCCAAGGAACCCCTATGCCAGTGGCAGCCTGCTTCTCTCCAACTCTTGTCTTCTGTCCTCCTCCCTCCTCTTCTGCCCCATTTTTCTTCCCTTGAACCCAGCCTTGTCTTTTTTCTATTTTTTTGAGACAGAGTTTCACTGTGTCGCCCAGGCTGGAGTACAATGGTGCAGTCTCAGCTCACTGCAACCTCCAACTCCTGGGTTCAATCAATTCTCCTGCCTCAGCCTCCCGAGTAGCTGGGATTACAGGTGCGTGCCACCACGCCTGGATAATTTTTGTATTTTGAGTAGAGACAAGGTTTCGCCATGTTGGCCAGGCTGGTCTCGAACTCCTGACCTCAGGTGATCCGCCCGCCTCAGCCTCCCAAAGTGCTGGGATTACAGGCGTGAGCCACTGTACCCAGCCCTCACCCAGTCTTCTCTACCCCTGTTTCCCACACCTGTGCACACCCCTGCATGCTTCCTGCTTTTGTCTCCCACTTTGCTCCCCTCAAGCCTGTCCCGATTCCCACTTACCCATGGTACTGTCGAAGTTCTTGAAGCACCTGCTGGACAATCAGCCTGTGGGGGTGGAGGTGGGATTAGAACAGCCCATGGTAGCTCCAGGTTACAGACACTCTCCCCTAGACAAGCTGGGGTTGCCCAAGCAGGCCTCAGGTCCTGATGCAGACCCTACTCAAAGCCACAGTCAGCCAGGCACAGTGGCTCACGCCTGTAATCCCAGTACTTTGGGAGGCCGAGGCGGGTGGATCACCTGAGGTCAGGGGTTCAAGACCAGCCTGGCCCAACATGGTGAAACCCCGTCTCTACTAGAAATACAAAAATTAGCCGGGCGTGGTGGCGGGCGCCTGTAGTCCCAGTTACTCTGGAGGCTGAGGCAGGAGAATCAGTTGAACCCAGGGGGCAGAGGCTGCAGTGAGCTGAGATCACCCCACTGTACTCCAGCCTGGGTGACAGAGTGAGACCCTATCTCACACACACACACAAAAAAGCCACAATTGTCTCCCAAGGCTACATTTAGAACCTTTCTGAGGGGCCTGGGTCCCTCCTGCCAGGAGAAGGATGGTGGCAGAAAGAAGATGAGGTTATGGGGGGACTAGTGGGATGGTGTCTGGCCCTGGTCACTTATGGCCAGCAACACTGCACCCTGGCAGCCCTCCTCCCGCAGCCCTGACTTTGTGGCCTGTTCCCTGGGGGTCCCTCCCCCACCACGAGGCAGAAACTCACACGTGATCTGGTTCCACATGGTCTTTTTCCATGCACTCCAGCACTGGAGGTTCCAGGCCTGGAAGAAGCCCCCCATCCCAGGAAGCACAGTTGTCAGGAGCTCTGGGACAGGACCAGCCCAGCAGAGCCCTCCCGGATGCCACCCTGGGCCCCTGCAGAACTGGAGGCCATGCAGACAGGGCCTGTACTCTCAGGCAACAGAGACGAGAAGAGGACAGAGAGCCAGGGACCAACGCAGGTGTCCTCAGTGTCTCGTGAGTGCTTACAACCTACTAGATGCTTTACGTGTGTGAGATCAGCAGACTCTCCAAGTGGCCTGAAGGAGATACGCTTATTGTCCCCCCTCCCCTTTTTTTCCTTAGACACAGTCTCGCTCTGTCACCCTGGCTGGAGTGCAATGGCTCAATCTCAGCTCACTGTAACCTCCGCCTCCTGGGTTCAAGCAAGTCTCCTGTCTCAGCCTCCCGAGTAGCTGGGATTACAGGCACACACCACCATGCCCGACTAATTCTTGCGTTTTTATATTTTTAGTAGAGACGGGGTTTCACCATGTTGGCCAAGGTGGTCTCGAAATCTAGACCTCAGGTGATCCACCTGCCTCGGCCTCCCAAAGTGCTAGGATTACAGGCGTGAGCCACCGCACCAGGCCTTTTTTTTTTTTTTTTTTGAGATGGTTTCACTCTGTCATCCAGAGTGGAGTGCAGTCCTGCCATCAGAACTCACTGCAGCCTTGACCTCCTGGGTTTAAGCGATCCTCCCATCTCAGCCTCCAAAGTAGCTGGGACTACAGGTGCACACCGTCATGCCTGGCTAATTGTTTTTTGTATTTTTAGTAGAGACAAGGTTTCGCCATGTTGCCCAGGCTGGCCTCGAACTCCTGGGCTCAAGTTATTCACCTGCCTCAGCCTCCCAAAGTGCTGGGATTCCAGGTGTGAGCTGCTGCACCTCTTCTAATAAAGAAAGCCACAGAGGCTCAGAGACTTGTTATGTGTTTAGACTCCAGGTTTGTCTGATGCCAGAGAGGTGCAAGATCTCAGGATAAAAATTCAGAGATAAAGAAATAGTCAGAATGCCGGGCACGGTGGTTCGTGCCTGTAATCTCAGAACTTTGGGAGGTTGAGGCGGGCCGATCACTGGAGGCCAGGACTTTGAGACCAGCCTGGCCAACATGGCGAAACCCTGTGTCTACTAAAAATACAAAAATTAGCCGGGCATGGTAGCGGGTGCTTGTAGTCCCAGCTACTTGGGAGGCTGAGGCAGGAGAAGGGCATGAACCCGGGAGGCGGAGCTTGCAGTGAACTGAGATTGCACCACTGCACTGCAGCCTGGGCGACAGAGCAAGACTCTATCTCAAAAGAAAAAAAGAGTCATAGAGAGAAGAGAGAATCTTGGGGACAAGCTCATTGCAATGGGGCAATCTCACACTGGCTCAAGAGCTGCAGGGAGAGGAGGAGGGACAGATGCTGGAGGTCCCTTCCCCTCTCTGGCTTCCACCAGCATTCTGCTCAGTCCCTGCCCAGGGGACCCTAAGCCAGCTCCCTTCCCTTCCCTGGGGCCCATCTGGAGCCCCATCAAGGGGACCCTCCAGGATGAAGGATGAAACCCCAACAGGGTTTCACCATGTTGGCCAGGCTCCTCTTTCCCTGACTTGGTTTGAATGAAGGAGACTCCCAGGCTGGCTACCTTGAACAGGTGGAGTGGGCACTTCCAAACCCGGAGAGATTTCTGGAGAGCGGATCTCATAGAAGGACACAGGAACGGACCTTGACCTCCCTCTTTTCTTGGGGCTGTCACATTCCTGCAGGGGATTAAACATCTCGCTAAGCTGGGAAGGCAGCCTGGACTGCAGGCAGGTTCCCTGGATTGAGGGGCCCAACCCACAGCCAGGGCCACCTCCACAGAAATGGGGTGACACACTCATCCAAGCCTCAGCCTCCAGCCACTCCCCCCGGCCATAAGACATGGGTTCAGCCACCCCCTCCCCAGCCACAGGGCTGTAGTCCTGGCCGAGGAGCCTCCAGCTCTGAGCTGGAGCCCCAGGTATCAGAGCCACAGGTTCCAACAATGGCCAGGAAATTCCCCCAGGGTCCTTTGTGATCACAGCCAAAGATGTCTCAGCCACTAGCCACAGCTCCAAGCATGCATTCCTCAGGTGTGAGCTGGGATCTCAGGTCAGACACAAATTCTCCTTAGCTGCATACCCCAACCACAGACACAGCTGCCTTCTGGCGGCAGGGCTACACTCCAGGCAAAGATCCTCCAAGGCTGGCTGAAACTGCAAGATAAGACATCTCCCATCCCCTTGTCTCCAGCCCTTAGGTTGGAGTCATGGCCATGCATGGCCTGCCCCAGATGCTTACCCAGGGAAATCCCTTCAGGCCTAGGCTGGAATCCTAGGACCCAGAGACAACAGAGGCATGGGCCACACCACAGATAAGCAGCCTCCACCCCGCCATGGTGGGTAAGCGCCACCAGCCCTGGCAAGTCTCTCCTTCCAACCTATAGCACTGGTTTCTAGACCCAAAAGTGTGCTATTGTCAGGGGTGGCTGCAGGTTATACCCACCTTGCCTGAGCTCTCTGCGGGGGTCCCGCCCCCAGAGAGACACCCTTGAGTCCAGGTCTTCAGCCCTCCTCCTGGCAGGTTCAAAGCAAGGCTGGCCAGTGTTCGGGGGAGACAGGGTTCCTCATCCACAGTTGAGGCATCGAGGCTGAGCCTAGTGGAGAAGACAGGGTACTGGGGCTTCAGCAGGTCTTGCCCACCTGGCTGCTGCCGCAGGCATCCAGGGGGGCTTGAAAGAACATGCAATGGGGCCCTTCCAGGACAGGGAAGGGTGCGCAGGCCACAGAAAGGGGTCCAGACCTCCCAATATGAGAGGAGTCGGTGACAAGGGGGAGAGGACAAAGAAAGCCAGCCTGGTTAGATTTGTTGGAGCTACATTTGCATCTCAGATCATTTTTGCACAGACTGGTTTTCTCTTTCTTTTCTTCCTTCCTTTCTTCCTTCCTTCCTTTTCTTTCTTCCTTTTCTTTCTTTCTTTCTTTTTCTTTCTTTCTTTTCTTTTTTTTTTTTTTGAGACAGAGTCTCACTCTGTCATCCAGGCTAGAGTGCAGTGGCACGATCTCGGCTCACTGCAACCTCCGCCTCCCGCCTCCCGCCTCCCTCCTCCCGCCTCCCGCCTCCCGGGTTCAAGCGATTCTCCTCCCTCAGCCTCCCAAGTAGCTGGGATTACACGCACGTGCCACCATGCCCAGCTAATTTTTGTATTTTTAGTAGAGACAGGGTTTCATCACGTTAGTCTGGCTGATCTCGAACTCCTGACCTCAAGGGATCCGCCCGACTCTGCCTCCCAAAGTGCTGGGATTACAGGCGTGAGCCACTGCACCTGGCCTGAATTTCTATGTGGGATGACTTGGAAGGGGTTGAGGGACACGGGTTAGGGGTGGCTAGAGCACCCCCCGCCTCCACTATTTGGTGCTGCCACTGTGGGGTGCATGGTGTCTCACACATTTCCGTTTTGATCATAACTGCATGGGTGGCTTCATGCATATGCATGCAAGCAGTATGCAGATCACGTTTAGGCTTATATGCGTGGGTCTGATGGGTGCTGAGCATGGCAGTACTCTCAGCAGGTGTGCAAATTTAGGTTTTTGTGTGCTTGCAGTGTGCGCATGCAGTTGATTTTTTTTTCTTCCTTTTTTTTTGAGACAGAGTCTTGCTCTGTCGCCCAAGCTGGAGTGCAGTGGCATAATCTTGGCTCACTGCAACCTCCGTCTCCCGGGTTCAAGTGATTCTTGGGCCTCAGCCTACTGAGTAGCTGGGACTACAGGTGTGCACTACCACACCTGGCTAATTTTTGTATTTTTAGTAGACAGGGGTTTTTGCCATGTTGACCATGGCTGGTCTTGAACTCCTGACCTCAGGTGATTCACCCGCCTTGGCCTCCCAAAGTGCTGGGATTACAGGTGTGAGCCACCGCGCCCAGCCTCACGTGCAGTTTTCAGTTTGGGCTTGTGCTTGCATGCTCGGTCACTTGTACAGGCTCTATGTTCATGCATGTGCAAGTTAGAAGAGGGTTTTTTAGGCTGCCTCTGATGGTGCAGACGCCCCTCATGGCCCTAGAGCAGGGATCCCCAACTCCTGGGCCACAGACTGGCACTAGTCTGTGACCTTTTAGAATCCAGGCTGCAAAGCAGAAGGTGAGCGCAGGCATGTGAGCGAAGCTTCATCTGTATTTACAGCCACACCCCATTGCTCACATGACTGCCTGAGCTCCGCCTCCTGTCATATGAGTGGCAGCATTAGATTATCAAAGGAGCAGGGGCCCGGCATGGTGACTTATGCCTGTCATGTCAGTACTTGGGAGGCCAAGGCGGGAGGATCTCCTGAGGTCAGGAGTTTGAGACTAGTCTGGCCAACATGGTAAAACTCCGTCTCTACTAAAAATACAAAAAACTAGCCAGGTGTGGTGGTGTGAGCCTGTAGCCTGGGCAACAGAGTGAGATTCTGTCTCAAAAAAAAAAAAAAAATTCTCATAGGAGCGGGAACTGTATTGTGAACGGCACATGCGAGGGATCTAGGTTGCACACTCCTTATGAGAATCTAGGCTGGGTGCGGTGGCTCACACCTGTAATCCCAGCACTTTGGGAGGCCAAGGCAGGCAGGTCATGAAGTCAGGAGTTCGAGACCAGCCTGACCAACATGGTGAAACCCTGTCTCTACTAAAAATACAAACATTAGCCGGGTGTGGTGGTGCGTGCCTGTAATCCCAGCTACTCGGGAGGCTGAGGCAGGAGAATCGCTTGAACCCAGGAGGCGGAGATTGCAGTGAGCCGAGATCACACGACTGCACTCCAGCCTGGGCAATGGAGTGAGACTCCATCTCAAAAAACAAACAAACAAACAAACAAAAAAACAAGAGAATCTAGTGCCTGATGATCTGTCACTGTCTCCCATCACCCCCAGAATGGACTGTCTAGTGCAGGAAAACAAGCTCGGGGCTCCCACTGATTCTACATGATGATGAATTGTATAATTATTTCATTATGTATTACAATGTAATAATAATATAAATAAAGTGCACAATAAATGGAATGTGCTTGAATTGTCCAGAAAGTATCCCCTGTCCCCCTGGGTCCATGGAAAAATTGTCTTCCATGAAACTGGTCCCTGGTACCAAAAAGGTTGGGGACCACGGCAGGTGCAAGGGGTGGCTTGTCTTAGGAGCTGGCTCTGGCCTTCTGGACCTCTGCCCTGTCCCAGGGGTGCATTGTGGGAAGCAGGCAGCAGTGGGGAACTGACCTCCGCCAGCTCTCTGAGCAGCTCCGCGACCTTTCCCAGCTGCGCCGCCTTGACAGGTCTTGGGACCCTGCCAAGCTGGAGAAAAGAGAATCCCTTCCTGGTTCTTCACCGGTGGGGCGGCTGTCTGGGGTCTCCCCAGGCTGGCTGTGGGAAGGGGCCCCAAGGCCCAGGTCCTGCAGATACTCGCTGCCCTGAAGGGCCCCCAAATCCAGGCTGAGGTCCTCCATACTCTCGCTGAGCCGCCTGGGAAAATCATCCTCCTGTAGGTTGGGAAGGTGAGGAGGGAGAAGAAGACATTGAACAAGGGGCAGCAGAACCTGGGGTCTCTTGACCACAAGGTCCCTGCTCCCAACATCCAGACCCTGCCTGTCCCCCACCTGTCCCTCCTGGGCTCAGCGCCCTTCTCACAGCAGGTGGGATGGAATGGGAGGGAGTAGTCGCCCAGTCCCCTGTCTAACCTGGACCTTCAAGAGCCCACCCACAC
Source organism: Gorilla gorilla gorilla (assembly GCF_029281585.2). Taxonomy (NCBI): domain Eukaryota; kingdom Metazoa; phylum Chordata; class Mammalia; order Primates; family Hominidae; genus Gorilla; species Gorilla gorilla. Next base: position 13,216,986 of record NC_073244.2, on the reverse strand, counting down.
AAAAGGACCAGAAGTCTGGTCTTCCATGCCAGATTCCCCTGCTTCTAGCCTTGGCAAAGCACTTCTTGTCACTGAGTTTCCATCTGATTATCTCTCTTTTTTTTTTCTTTTTGGTACAGTTTCTGCTCCTGTTCCTATTTCTTTTTCCTTCCCTTCTTTTGTCCTTCACTCCCCTCTTCTCCTCCCAGTCATTCTATTTGTCATTCTGTCCAGCCAGGGCACCTGCCTTTTCTTCTTGCAAAACCTCCTCTCCCACCCGGCCCATCCTGAATCTGTCTGGTGAACTCCTATGCAACCGTCAAAACCCAGCTTGGGCATGCCCTCCAGGTTGCCTTCCTGACTCCTCAAGGTTGGTAAAGTGCCCTTCATCTGGGCTGTCAGGATCTGCAGGACAGGAATTGTCCTTTTCCAGGCATTTGTTAGGACTGTCTGCACACAGGGTTTGGTGGGTAGGTGGGCGAGTGGGCTTCCCCCATGGCTCCATGCGAGGCCAGTGCTGAGATGTGGCTGCAGGCATCCATGTGATCTCAGGCAGCCCTTGGTGGATGCTCTCAATTTGTCAGCTGCGGATCTTTGCCGGCAGGAGGCAAGGGGCCAGTGTCCACACCTGTCTTGGGATGAGGAAGGAGGAGCTACGCAGGGTTTGCCCTTTACCCAGAACTCACCCATGTTGATGTCTTTATAGATTTGGCTCCTCCCTTCTTTTTATTCCAGTGAAATACACATCACATAACATTTATCATCGTAACCTTTTTTTTTTTTTTTGAGATGGAGTCTTGCTCTGTCGCCCAGGCTGGAGTGCAGTGGTACAATGTCAGCTCACTGCAACCTCCACCTCCCGGATTCAAGTGATTCTTCTGCCTCAGCCTCCTGAGTAGCTGGGATTACAGGCACCCGCCATTATGTCCGGCTAATTTTTGTACTTTTAGTGGAGATGGCGTTTCACAATGTTGGCTGGGCTGGTCTCGAACTCCTGACCACAGGCAATTTGACTGCCTTGGCCTCCCAAAGTGCTGGGACTACAGACATGTGCCACCACTCCTGGTGAATTTTTATATATTTTTTATTAGAGACGGGGTTTCACGATGTTGGCCAGGATGGTCTTAAACTCCTAGCTTCAAGTGATCCTCCTACCTCAGCCTCCCAAAGTGTTGGGATTACAGGCATGAGCCACTGTACCCGGGCCCACATCTTAACCATTTTTCAGTGTCCAGTTCAGTATCATTAAGCACATTCCCATTGCTGTGCAACCATCACCTCCATCTATCTCCAGAACTTTCTCATCTTCCCAAACTAAAATTCTCTTCCCATGAAACACAGCCTCCTCATTCCCCTCCCCAGCCCCTGGCACCCACCTTTCTACTTTCTGTCTCCATGAATCTGACCAGGCCTGGCTTGGTGGCTCATGCCTTGGAATCCCAGCAATCTGGGAGGATCGCTTGAGCCCAGGAGTTTGAGACCCGCCTGGACAACATAACAAGACCCTATCTCTACAAAAAAATTTAAAAGTGAGCTGGGCATGGTGGGAGGCTCCTGTAGTCCCAGCTACTTGGGAGGCTGAGGTGGGAGGATCACTTGAACCTGGGAGGTCAAAGCTGAAGTGAGCTGTGATCGTGCTGTCACACTCCAGCCTGGGTGACAAAGCAAGACCGTGTCTCCAAAGAAGGAAAGAAAGAAAAAAAAAAGCGGGGTGTGGTAAATCTATGAACCCGACGAGTCCAGAGACCTCCTATGAGTGGAATCAGACAGTATTTATCCTTTTGTGTCTGGTTTATTTCACCGAGCATAACGTCCTCATGGTTCCTCCACGTTGCAGCATGTGTCAGAATTTCCTTCCTTTTTAAGGTTGAATTGTATTCCATTGTGTGGATGGATCACATTGCATTTATTCATCCATCCATCAGCGGACACCTGGGCCCTTTCCATCTGTTGGCTCTTGTGAATAATGCTGCTATCAACATCAGTGTGCAAATATCTGTGAGTCCTTGCTCTCAGTTCTTCTGGGAAGATACCCAGAAGTGGAATTGCTGGATCATATGGTAATTTTATTTTTACATTTATTATTTATTTATTTATTTATTTATTATTTTTTGAGATGGAGTCTCACTCTGTTGCCCAGGCTGGAGTGCAATGGTGCAATCTCAGCTCACTGCAAGCTCCACCTCCCGGGTTCACGCCATTCTCCTGCCTCAGCCTCCCGAGTAGCTGGGACTACAGGCGCCCGCCACTACGCCCGGCTAATTTTTTTGTATTTTTAGTAGAGACGGAGTTTCCCTGCGTTAGCCAGGATGGTCTCGATCTCCTGACCTCGTGATCCACCTGCTTTGGCCTCCCAAAGTGCTGGGATTACAGGCGTGAGCCACCGCGCCTGGCCCCTATTTTTTATTTTTTGAGACAGAGTCTTGCTCTGTCACCCAGGCTGGAGTGCAGTGGCACCATCTCAGCTCACTGCAACCTCTGCCTCCTGGGTTCAAGTGATTCTCGTGCCTCACCCTCCTGAGTAGTTGGGATTACAGGTGTGCACCACCATGCCCGGCTGATTTTTCTATTTTCAGTAGAGACACGTTTTCATCATGTTGCCGAGGCTGGTCTCAAATTCCTGATTTCAGATGATCCTCCCCTGCTCAGCCTCCGAAAGTGCTGGGGTTACAAGCGTGAGCCACTGCGCCCAAACTAATTTATTTTATTTTTTGAGACGGCATCTCGCTCTGTCTCCTGGGCTGGAGTGCAGTGGCACAATTGCATGGCAATTTTAGGTTTAACTTTCTTTCTTTTTTAAAATTGTTTTGAGATGGAGTCTCACTCTGTCGCCCAGGCTGGAGTGCAATGGCATCATATCAGCTCACTGCAACCTCTGCGTCCTGGGTTCAAACAATTCTCCTGCCTCAGCCTCCCAAGTAGCTGGAATTACAGGCGCCTGCCACAATGCCCGGCTAATTTTTGTATTTTTAGTAGAGACAGAGTTTCACCATCTTGGCCAGGCTGCTCTTGAACTCCTGACCTCATGATTCACCTGCCTCGGCCTCCCAAAGGGCTGGGATTACAGGCATGAGCCACCGTGCCCAGCCAATTTTAGGTTTAACTTTCCTTTCTTTCTTTCCTTTTTTTTTTTTTTTTTCCTGAGACGGAGTTTCACTCTTGTTGCCTAGGCTGGAGTGCAATGGCGCGATCTCGGCTCACTGCAACCTCTGCCTCCTGGGTTCAAGCGATTCTCCTGCCTCAGCCTCCCGAGTAGCTGGGATTACAGGCATGTGCCACCACGCCCAGCTAATTTCGTATTTTTAGTAGAGATAGGTTTTCTCCATGTTGCCCAGGCTGGTCTCGAACCCCCGAACTCAGATGATCCACCCGCCTCGGCCTCCCAAAGTGCTGGGATTACAGGTGTGAGTCACTGCACCCACCTAATTTTGTATTTTTAGTAGAGACACGGTTTCACCATCTTGGCCAGGCTGCTCTTGAACTCCTGACCTCATGATTCACCCGCCTCGGCCTCCCAAAGTGCTGGGATTACGGGCATGAGCCGCCGCGCCTGGTCAATTTTAGGTTTAACTTCCTAAGGACTCACTCTGCTGTTTCCACAGCCTGCCTTCTTGAATCTCTCCTTTGTGGCCACCGTCCTCATTTCCCTCCCTCCTCCCTGCTGACTCCTCCTCTGCGTCCTCTTCCTCCCTCTGCCTTTTGATCACCAGGGTCCCTCTTTTTCAGTCTCTTTCTAAAGAGCCACAGCTCTAGCTCTGGCTGGCCCTCATGTGACTTGGGCAGCAGCCTCCTTTCAAATTCCCACTTACCCCCCAAATGGCTCCATTCCTACCCCCAGTGCCTGGACAACCTCCTACTGTCTTTTCTGTCGCGGCCTCCAAAGCTTTTTTTGTGTCTCTGGTTTTCATCCTCCTGTAAATATAAACACGTCAGGACAGCCTCTTGGCCTGGCTGAGCCTCCCTCTTTCTCCTGCATCTGGCCTCCCTCAGAGGAGGCAGAGGTGGGAGCCAGGCCAGAGATGGGGGTGGAGCTGGGAAGTGGGGAGCCAGGCAGTACAGGCTGTTCCAGCTCCCACTGGTAGGTACATTGAGGGAGGGAGAGAGGGGGTGTCTCATCTTTTATTTTGGAGCTTGCACCTTTGTTCTGACATATCTTGGGCAAGAAAAGATGAGAGCCAGCCCAGTGGGGGTCTTTCCAGGTATCTAAGTAAGCATCGTACGCTGCCCTGCTGGCCCTGACACCCCAGAGAGGATGCTATAAATCCAGGCTCCTGTTCCCTAGACCTGGGGGAGCCTTGGGGGATGGGATCCCCCATCAAATCCAGAGGCAAAACAGCCCAGGGTTCCCCACTCTTCAGAAAGGCTCACCACATACAGTTTTTCATAGTACATGAATACATGCTTATTTTTAAAATGTAAATAGTTATTGATCTTGTTGTCTGTTGGAAAAACATAACACACCAAAGCATAATGTGTCCCTGGTCCCATTTTGTCATGTAAAAAAGTGGCTTGATTTCAAACAAAATGGCAAGTAAATCACAGAGCAGATAGTCTTTTTTTCTCCTTCCTTCCTTCCTTCCTTCCTTTCTCTTTCTTTCTTTCCTTTCTTCCTTCTTTCCAGGTCTGCACTACCATGCCCAGCTTTTATATATATATATATATTTTTTTTTATTTTATTTTTTGAGATGGAGTTTCGCTCTTGTTGCCTAGGCTGGAGTGCAATGGTGCGATCTTGGTTCACTGCAACCTCTGCCTCCTGGGTTCAAGTGATTCTCCTGCCTCAGTCTCCCGAGTAGCTGGGATTACAGGTATCCACCACCACGCCTGGCTAATTTTTTTATTTTTAGTAGAGACGGGTTTTACCATGTTGGCCAGACTGGTCTCGAACTCCTGACCTCAGGTGATCTGCCTGCCTCAGCCTCCCAAAGTGCTGGGATTACAGGCGTGAGTCACCACGCCCAGCCCCAGCTAGTATTTTTTTATTTTTTGTAGAGACAGAGTCTTGTTATGTTGCCCAGGCTGGTCTTGAAATCCTGGGCTAAAGTGACCCTCCCACCTCGGCCTCCCAAAGTGCTGGAATTATAGACATGAGCCACCGTGCCTCACAGGGCAGATGGTTTTCAAATGGGTAGAAAGACCTCATTGGGTAGAAAGACCTCAGTCAAGGTTTGCATACTGCTATGGTAACTGTTGTTAGCTTAGCATGACCTCGATCAAGTACCTAAAGCTCTCTGAGCCTCAGTTTTTTCCATCTCTAAAATGGGCATATTGCCACCTACTTGTAGGATTGTGTTGTGCAGGTGAAATGAGATGCTTGGGCAATGCAAACCTCGGCGGATGGAATAATATATTGCTGTTTTTGAATTTCAGGAGTCAGGGGGCCAGGGCCGTGGCTCACACCTGTAATCCCAGTGCTTTGGGAGGTTAAAGTAGGAGGATCAGTTGAGACTAGGGGTTTGAGACCAGCCCGGGCAGCATAGCGAAATCCCATCTTTAAAAAAAAAAAAACTAGCCGGATGTGGTGGCGTGCACCTGTAGTCCCAGCTACTCTGGAAACTGAGGTGGGAGGGTTGCTTGAGTTCAGGAGGCAGAGGTTGCAGTGAGCTATGATCACACCACTGCACTCCAACCTGGGTGACAGAGAAGACCCCGTCTCTACAAATAAATAATTAAATTACATAAAATAAATAAATTTCAGGAGTCAGGACCCTTCCTCTGAGCAAGCCTCTGACAACCCCAAATAGAATCACACAGTCTCCCCCATCCTCATGGAGCTAATTGGAGAAGATAGACGATTAAGCCAAACCGTTATAGTCAAGAATGATAGAAGGTTCCAACCAGCAGGCTGGGGAAGATCTGAGGGGGAACAGATTACACTCTCCAAAGAGTATCAGGGAGGGCTTCCTAGAGGAAATGGCAGCAAGTGAAGGTCTGAGGACTGAGTAGGAGCTGGCTAGGCAGATACTGCAGGTAAGCACATTACAGGCAGTGAAAGAACAGGACATCCAGAAGTCTGCAGGCTGGAGAGCTCTTGGCGCCTTTAAGCAAATGGCAAATGTTCCTATGGCTGAGGTGTGGACAGTTGGGGAACACGAGTCTGGTTGGCCAAAGCATGGATTTAATCTGGAAGTTTCCAATAGTGGTGGTAGGGAGGGCAGTGATTGGCTTTCAGAAAGATTATTCAGCTTGCTGGCTGGGCGCGGTGGCTCACGCCTGTAATCCCAGCACTTCAGGAGGCCTGAGGCGGGTGGATCACATGAGTCCAGGAGTTTGAGAACAGCCTGGCCAACATGGCAAAACCCCATCTCTTCTAAAAATACAAAAATTAGCTGGACGTGGTGGTGGGTACCTTTAATCTCAGCTACTCAGGAGGCTGAGGCATAAGAATCTCTTGAACCCGGGAGGCAGAGGTTGCAGTGAGCTGAGATTGTGCCACTGCACTCCAGCCTGGGTGATGGAGTGAGACCCTGTCTCAAAAAAAAATACATATATGTTCAGCTTGCAGAGCAGAGATGGGCTTGGATGGGGCCAAGATGCAGGCAGGTGGCCCAGCCAGGACACCCGTGCAGATTACCTGGGGGAGCCATGACGGGGACCACCACCAGGGAAGGGGAAGGAGGGTGCAATGCACAGAAATGGAGGGTCCTTGGGGTTCAAAATTCACAGGACTTGGTGCCTGATGGGAGAGGAAGGGACAAGGAAGGTGCCCTGGTCTCCAGCTCTGATGACCAAGTCGATGATGAGAATAGAGACTCAGGAAGAGGGGGCAGATTTGCCAGCGGGTGGGGGCACAGCCTTGCTGCCTACTCACAGGCCTGCCTGCTTCCCCAGAGCCCACCGTTACCCCATTGCCATGTTACCCGTCCAACTGCCTGCATCCCATGGTTCTCTTTCAAAGAGGTCCAGATCCCAGGGAGGGCGCAGGGCTAAACTCCAGTCCTGGTTCTGTGATCCTTTACCCGGGACCTTCCATGACATCTGGACTAATTCCTTCACTGCTTGCATCTCAGTGTCTTTTTTCCTCATTCTGTCACCGAGGCTGGAGTGCAATGGTGTGATCTTGGCTCACTGCAATCCCCACCTCCTGGGTTCAAGCGATTCTCTTGCCCCGGTCTCCCGAGTAGTTGGGACTACAGGTGCACGCCTCCATGCCCAGCTAATTTTTGTATTTTTAGTAGAGACGGGGTTTCACCCCGTTGCTCAGGCTGGCCTGTGCTGGGCATGTTGCCCAGACTGGTCTCAAACTCCTGACCTCAAGTGATCTGCCCGCCTTGGCCTCCCAAAGTGCTGTGATTACAGGCACGAGCCACCGTGCCCAGCCCCTCAGTGTCCTCTTCCATAAAATGACAAGCCTGGGTACATGGAATGCCCTTTATGGCTTAACCGTAACAGATCCTCCTTCCTTAGTGTAGCGGATGTTGTGGAAAACCACTCAGATCCCCCGAGGCTGTGGGAGAAGGAACTGTCAGTTCTCAGCCCCCTTCCTGGGCAGCCCATCAGCAATGGTTGATTGACAAGGGGATATAAAAGCTTGCCCATTTCAGCCCAACTCCGTCTGAGTCTGCTTCCTGGAGACCCAACACACACCACCTGACTGTCTTGGTCCCTGGTGGAGCTGGAGCTGAACTATATGTTTATGAGACCTCTCCCTGGCCCCTGCCCTCTCAAGGATGCACCTCCCAGATGCCACATCTTCCACCCCAGGAGACCTTCCCTGAAGCAGCCTGGAGGCTGTCACCAAGACCTTTGCCACGACCTCAGTCCCAGCCACACACCATTAGGGCTTGATGTTAACTGTGCCCCAACTCCACCCAGGGACCTCAAGCTTTCAGGGTCTTTCTTTTGAGACTGGAGCCTGGGGGCTGGCCTACCCCACAGGCCCCTGACATAAGCGCTTAGAGAAAGTGTGATGAGAGCAGAGGGTATGGACGCAGGCTGCAGAGTCAGAATGGGCTTGAATCCCAACTCTGCCATGATGGGAACTTAGGCAAGTCAGTCTACCTTTCTAGGCTGTATTTGGTTTTAGTCAGCCTTCCTTCCTTCCTTCCTTCCTTCCTTCCTTCCTTCTTTCCTTTCCTTCCTTCCCTCCTTCCTTTCCTTCCTTCCCTCTCATCCTTCTTCTCATCTATCCATTCACCCATCCATTATCCATCCATCCTTCCTTCATTCTTTCATTTATCCATCCTCCTTCCTTCCATCAACCCATCCATCCATCTTCCTTCCTTCCACTCACCCTTCTTCTCATCCATCCATTCATCCATCCATTACCCATCCATCTTTCCTTCATTCTTTCATTTATCCATCCTCCTTCCTTTCATCCACCCATCTTCCTTCCTTCCTTCCTCTCACCCTTCTACTCATCCATCCTTTCACCCACCCATTATTTATCTATCCTTCCTTCATTCTTTTATTTATCCATCCTCCTTCCTTCCATCAACCCATCCATCCCCCTTCCTTCCTTTCTTCCTTTTTTCCTTCCTTTTCACTCACCCTTCTTCTCATCCATCCATTCACCCACCCATTATCCATCCATCCTTCCTTCATTCTTTCATTCATCCATCCTCCTTCCTTTCATCAATCTAGCCATCTTCCTTCCTTTCACCCATCCATCTTTCTTCCTTCCTTCCTTCCACTCACCTTTCTTCTCATCCATCCACTCACCCATCCATTATCCATCCATCCTTCCTTCATTCTTTCATTCATCCATCCTCTTTCCTTTCATCCATCCATCTTCCTTCCTTCCTTCTTTCGTTTTATTCATCAATCATTCATGTATCCATCCACCCACATTTCTCATCTTTCTTCCTTCCTTCCATTCACCCACCTTTCTACTCTTTCATTCATCAACCATCTCTCCTTCCTTCCTTTAATCCACCCACCCTTCTACGCATCCATCCATACTTCCTTCTTTCCTTCCTTCCTTCATCCATCCTTCCTTCCATCAGTCCATCTATCTATCCATCTAGCTTTCTTCTTTTTATTCACCCATCATCCATTTATCCATTCACCCACACTTCTACCCATCTTTCCTCCCTTCCTTCTAGTCATCCGTCATCCATTCATCCACCCAACCACCCTTCTATCATCCACGTATCCATCCATCCATCCGTCCATCCTTCTGCTCATCTTTCCTTGATTTCCTCTTTCCTTCCATCTATCCATCCATCTATCCAGACATCCACCCACCCATCCATCTATCCATCCATCCATTCATCCCTCCATTGCTCCTTTCCTCCCTCTTCTTATTTCAGAACAGATTCTGGTTTCCTCATAGGTAAAACAGGATAATAATGACTTTGCAAGTTTCGATGAGGATTCCCTGAGATAATGTACACAAAGTGCCTGGTAAAATGCAGGTGCTAAACAAAGTGTACTTGCTGCCACTGTCGTCATCAGCTCCTGCCCGTTTCAGCAGTCAGACACCTGCCTGATCATCCCCCATGGCAGAGAAGAAGTCTGAGTTCTCAGGTTTCCAGGATCCACTGCTGCTCTTGGTGGCTGAAGCCACAGCTCCAGAGTCAAAAGGCTGGACACATGACTTGGGCCCAGAGCCTGTGGAGAAAGGAGGGACAAGGTGTCAGGGATAAGCTGGGAGTGCTGAGGAAGCCAGGACCTGGATTCTGCATCTGTTGCTGGTCACCCTGGACCTCAGTTTTCTCATCTATAAAATGAGTTGGTGAGGGGAGGGGGAAGATGGTCTCAATGATTTTGAAGCCAACATACGTGTCACCTCTTCCCCATCCCAAGCCTATGGCAGACATTGCTAGTCAATCACGAGGCAATTTCCTTCTTAGCCATTTGCCCCCTCAGGATTCTTCCCAACACACCAGTTCCAACAGCCATCACCAGGTGATCCAAGTTGGCTTATGTATGAAATCAATTTGTTATGCCTGCTCTAGGAAAAAGCCCTCAGTTGATCAATGATGCTAATGGTCCCGTAGACCAAATGCAAGTACCCAATGCCCACATTGTTTTTCCTTCTCCTCCTCCTCTTCCTCCTCCTCCACCTCCTTCCTTCTTCTTCCTCCTTCTCCTTCTTCCTCTTCTTCTTCTCCTTCTTCCTTCTTCCTTTCTTCTTTCTTCCTTCTTCTTCCTTCTTCCTCTTCCTCTTGTCTTCTTCTTCCTCTTCTTCCTCTTCCTCTTCTCCTTCTCCTTCTTCTTCTTCTCCTTTCTTCTTCTTCTTCTTCCTCTTCCTCTTCTTGTCTTCTTCTTCCTCTCCTTCTCCTTCTCCTTCTTCTTCTTTCTTCTTCTTCTTCCTCTTCTTCTTCTTCGACAGAGTCTTGCTCTGTTGCCCCCAAGCTGGAGTGCAGTGGCGCGATCTTAGCTCACCACAACCTCCGCCTCCCGAGTTCAAGCCATTCTCCTGCCTCAGCCTCCTGAGTAGCTGGGATTACAGGTGCACACCACTGCACCTGGCTAACTTTGTGTGATTAGTAGAGTCGGGTTTTCACCATGTTGGCCAGGCTAGTCTAGAACTCCTGACCTCAGGTGATCCGCATGCCTCGGCCTCCCAAAGTGTAGGGATTACAGGTGTGAGCCACGGCGCCCAGCCAGTGCTTTATTTGTTTTAGGGCTGAATAATATTCAATTGCATGGAGATACCACATTTCGTGTATCCATTGATCTGTTGATGGACATTTGGGTCGTTTTCACCATTTGGTTATTTCAAACCATGCTGCCATGAACAATTGCATACGGATGTACGCAATTGCACGGATGTGTGTTTTCCATTGTCTTGGGTCGTTACCTAGGAAGGGAATTGCTGAAGTACATGCTAATCTATGCTTAGCTTTTTGAGGAACCGCTGTTATGCAATCTCTTTTTTGAGATAGAGCCTCGCTCTGTTGCCCAGGCTGGAGTGCAGTGGCGCCATCTTGGCTCACTGCAACCTCCACCTCCGGGATTTGAGTGATTCTCCTGCCTCAGCCTGTTGAGTAGCTGGGATTACACGTATGCACCACCACACCTGGCTAATTTTTTTTATTTTTAGTAGAGACGGGGGTCTTGCTATGTTGGCCAGGCTGGTCCGGAACTCCTGAGCTCAGGCAATCCCCCCGCCTTGGCCTCCCAAAGTGCTGGGATTACAGGCATGAGCCATTGCACCTGGCCTAAAACCATTGAATTGTATGCTTTAAATGGGTGAAGTATATGGTAGCTCAATAAAGCTGTTCCTAAAAAGTTTTTTGTTGGAGCCTCTTGCAGAGCTTTGGATGGGGCAGGTGCACATGGGGCCTGAAGCTTCAGTTTCCATTGCTTCAAGGTAAATTTGCCACCTGATGCCACCTGTATTCACAGATGAGTGGCTGGACAGTAACGGGCAATGCCAGGGTTTCCACCATCACTGCTTTCCAGGTTGCCCTCCCGGGCTGGTTGGAGGGACTCTGTTCAGCTGCTGTTGTTAAGCTTTGCATCTGTTCTCTTCCCCACCCAGAAGCAGAAGCAGCATATATGACTCACAGAAACGAAACAAGCAGGCTGTGAAGGAGGAGGAAAGCCAGATGTGGGGGAGGGTCCTGGAGGTTGGTGGGAGCTTGGGAGGGGAAAGGCAGTCCCATTCCTCAGCCAGCTCCCCTTGGGGCTGGAGGAGAGCCTGCAGGGTTGGCTTGCTTCACTGGACAGGATCCCTGTGGAGGCCTGAGGCCTCCTGTAGCCTGCACAACCTCATGCCCTGTATCTGTGAACCCTGAAGGTCTGGGATCCAAAGATCAAAGGTGAAAGGCCAGGGTTGGCCGGGCCCAGTGGCTCACACCTGTAATCCCAGCACTTTGGGAGGCCGAGGCAGGCGGATCACTTGAGGTGAGGAGTTTGAGACTAGCCTGACCAACATGGCGAAACCTAGTCTCTACTGAAAATACAAATATTAGCTGGGCATGGTGGCATGTGCTTATAATTCCAGCTACTAGGGAGGCTGACACATGAGAATCTCTTCAGCCAGGGAAGGGCAGGATGCAGTGAACTGAGATTGTGCCACTGCACTCCAGCCTGGGTGACAGAGTGAGACTCTGTCTCAAAGAAAAAAAAAAAAAAAAAAAAGGAAAAGAATGAAAAAAGAAAAGAAAGAAATTCCAGGGTTGTGTGATTGTGCATGTTTTGTTGTTGTTGTTGTTGTTGTTGTTGTTTTGTTCAAGAGAGTCTTGCTCTGTCACCCAGGCTGGAGTGGTTCGATCTGGGCTCACTGCAATCTCCACCTCCTGGGTACAAGCGATTCTCCTGTCTCAGACTTCTGAGTAGCTGGGACCACCGATGTGTACCACCACGTCCAGCTAATTTTTGCATTTTTAGTTGAAATGGGGTTTCACCATGTTGGCTAGGCTAGTCTCGAACTCCTGGTCTCATATGATCCTCCCACCTCGGCCTCCCAAAGTGCTGGGATTACAGGCATGAGCCACTGTGCCTGGCTGAGTTTTGTTTTTATAGGGAAGCTTCTGACCAAGGAACAGGTTGAGCTTGACCTGATGATGAACTCAACTGTGATCCTAGTTCCCAATGACTGACTCAACTCTGATCCTAGTTTTACAGATTGAACTCCAATCTTTGTGTCACAGACTGAGCCATGATCCTGGTGTCATATACTGAGCCTTGATCCTGATATCACAGACTGAACTTCATCTGGCTGTCATTGGTTGAGCATTCATTCTTGTATCATAGAATGAACCCCCCTCCTAGTGTCATAGACTAAGCCTTTATCCTGGTGTCATATATTGATCCCTGATCCTAGTGTCATAGGCTAAGCCCTAATCCTGGTGTCATAGTTTAGCTCTTATCCTGGTATCACAGACTGAGCCCCAATCCTGGTGTCATAGACTGAATCTTGATCTGGCTTCATAGACTGAGCTCCAATCCTGGTGTCATAGGCTGTGTCCTGATTCCAATATTATGAGCTAAGCCCTAATCCCAGTGTCATAGACTGAGCTCTGTCAATTACCAACCACAATTGCCCCAAACGATTGCCAATCACATTTGTCACTGACCCTCAGCTACCAGTCTCTCCCCTGTAGTCCATCTTCTGTCCTGGAGTTGGTGTGTCCTTTTGATATGACCCTCTGATGGTCACTCCCCTTCTACTGACCCCCACCCCTATAGACTCCAGTCCCCTTAGAATGACATTCAGAGCCCTCCTCAGCCTGTCCTCTTATCTCCCTGTCATACACATGTACACCCAACTCACCATTCTCCTGGTATCTCTGTGCTGTTCCTACCACTCTTCCTGCCTGGCAACTGAGGGCTCTGTCTCAGATCCTCTGCAGACAATTTTAGCCATAGGACTTTGGATTGCTCTGCCTAGCTCTTTATAGAAAAGGTTTGCTGATCCATGCTCTAGAGCATGAGGTCTGTGAGGGCAGTGACTATATCTGATCCACTTTTACATCCCCAAGCTCCAAGAGGTAAAATCTTGTATCAATCACTTTCTATATGTCTGGCTTAGTGCTAAGCCCATCATGTACTTTTCACTCTTCTATACTCACAGCAACTCTGAGTCCTCATTTTATAGAAAGGGAAACTGAGGTTTAGAGAGGTGCACTGACTTTACCAAGGCCATACCAATCTGGTATGAGGTAGAGCTGGGAGTCAAATTCAGGTATTTCTGAATTCAAAAAAGAGCTCCCAATCACCAGGCTATCCTGTGCTGTGTTGGGTTGGGCACAGAGTCAGTGCCCATATATTTGGATAAATGGGTAGATAAATGGATAGATGGCTGGATGGATGGATGGATGGATGGGTGAGTGGATGGTTGAATGGATGGGTGGATGTGTGGAAGGATGGATGGATGGATGAATGAGTGGATAGACAGATGGGTGAATGGTTGGATAGGTAGATGGATGGATAGGTGGATGGATGAATGGTTGGATAGGTAGATGGATGGATAGGTGGATGGATGAATGAGTAGATAATTGGATGTATGAGTGGATGGGTGGATGGATAGGTAGATGGATGAATGGACATTGAATGGATGGATGGTTGGATGGATGGAAGAGTGGATGGATGGATGGATGGATGAATAGATCGAAGAATGGGTGGACGGGTGGATGGATGGATGGATGGATGGATGGATGGAAGGATGGATGGTTGAAGAGTTGGCTGATTGGATGGATGGATGGATGGATGGATGGATGGATGGATGGATGGATGCATGGATGGATGCATGGAAGGATGGATGGTTGAAGAGTTGGCTGATTGGCTGGTTGGCTGGATAGATAGTTGGATGGCTGCATGGTTGCAGGGATGAATGGGTAGATAGTGGGATGAATAGGTTATATGGCAGTGTCCAGAGGCAGCGATGCATTACACTCAGGAGATGGCATTCTTAGGGGGTGAGGAAGCAGATATAGAAGGAAGAGGGACAGAATTGTGGCAGAAGAGCCACACAGGAAGGAAACCAAGGTGAGCAAGGCACAGACTGCACTCATCAGACATGCACCAATAGATTGAGGAATGAATGAAAAAGCATGAGCAGAATGGGTAATGGGGGCAGTTGATGGGGAAGGGGCACTGGGACCCTTCACTGAAGGTCTCAGTTCTCCTCTCTCAAGCCTTACTTGCCACCCCAAGTCCAATCCCACCCTTTCCCCAGGAAATTCCTATTAGGTGCCCAGACAGTCAATTCCAGAGCTTAAGAGGGTGAAAAAAAGGCCATTCTTCCCTGCTTTCCAAGGCTAATGACAGGAGACATGCTGTAAGGGAGTCACTCTCCCAGGGGAGCTAAGCCAGAGGAGAAATGAGGCCTCAGGGAAAGGGGCTCTGTTGGGGATGCACCCTGCTCCCCACCCCCATGCTTCTCTCCAAGGAGCTGTCCATCAGCCTGGATTCAGTCCCAGGCAGCCTCCTCCACTATCAGCCCCCGCAGCATCAGCCATAAAAGGGTTTAAGAGTCACTGTCAGTTCCCACAGCTCACTCCCCCACCTGCTAGCATATAAATCCCAGCCTCAACTGCCTGGGCAGGGAGACAGGGTGAGCTGAGCAGCCACAAGAGGGGCAGAACTTCTTAGGGACCTGGGTCACAGGCGGACACTTTGGTAATCCATGGCAGATACACTGATTCTTCAGGATCGCCATCCACCGTTGGATCTAAAACCCCTCCCCAGGCACTCCAGCTGCCCACATTGGCAGCTTTGTTCATCAGTCAGAACACATCAAAGTGGCCTCACACAGAATCGGCTTCAAACCCCGGTTCCTCCAGCATATACTTGCTGTGTGACCTTGAGCAAGTCGCTCAACCTCTCTGAGCCCAACTTCATGAGAGCTCAACAGCCACCAACAACTTCTATCCTGATGATTACTCTTCTATTGCATCCCAGTTCCCAGGCCATCCTCTCTCCCCAGCCCTTGGGTCCCCTGGCACTCCCATCTGCTCCCTGACCCCGGCACAGTGCCTGGTACACAATGAGCCTTCAAGGAGGGTCAGTGGAATGAATGAGCTAATGAATCTTCACATTGGCCCCCTCTTTCATGAAAACTCACTGCTACCTTGAACAAGTACGTGGCTCATGCAGGTGATGGTGGCTGTGACTAACAAGTCATGCAGACTAAGCGATGCGGCTGGCCTGACCAGGAGGCGCTCATATGGGCAGCGGGGAACCGGGGACAAGAAAACCCATGAGGCAATGAGTGCATGACCAGCTCTTATGATATTGTCCAGCACTCTCCTCTCATGCCCTGCGTACCAGGACATCATCTGGTCATCTTCAATGGCTAAACTCTTGAGCATTAAGAAGTGTCTCTTTGATGGCTGGGTGCGCTGGCTCACACCTATAATCCCAGCACTTTGGGAGGCTGAGGCAGGTGGATCACCTGCGGTCAGGAGTTCAAGACCAGCCTGGTCAACATGGTGAAACCCCGTCTCTACGAAAAATATATAAATTAGCCGGGTGTGGTGGGGGGCACCTGTAATTCCAGCTACCCGAAAGGCTGAGGCAGGAGAATCAATTGAAACCTGGAGGCGGAGTTTGCAGTAGTGAGCTGAGATCGCGCCACTGCACTCCAGCCTCAGCGACCGAATAAGACTCGGTCTCAGAAAAAAAAAAAAAAAAAAGAAAAAGTGTCTCTCTTTGCAACAACAGTTCACTCAGGCCTTTGATGACATAATAAAGGCTGTTATCAGTCCCCAGAGAGGTCACCTGAGGCCTGGGGACCCTGGGGGTTGAGAGAGAGGGCACCAGCCGATGTATGTATGTGTGTTGGAGGGAGGTGTATGCCCCAGAGCCTCTAATCCCCCCGTTTTTGTTTCTGCCCTGAGCCTCCTGTCCTGCAGCTGGGCCAGAAACCAACAGCATCTGGGACCCCCAGGAAATCGCTGGGCTGCCCCTAAGGAGTTCAGCGGCTGAGTTAAGAGGGCGGACTTTCTTTCTGCAAATTTACCGCCCGAGACAAATTCCTGGCCAAGTCGTGGGAGACATTTCCTCTGAAACAAGAGGGACCCCACAAGTCTGTGATAATTCCAGGGGGCCCTGGAGAATCAGGGGTCATGGAATCCAGGGCCGATGCCAGCGGAGTCTGTACTGCAGCCAAGAAAAAGCTCGAAGGGGGATGGCGGGCAGGCTGTCCTGGGATCCCCACCTGGGTGGATGGCTCCCGCTGGTCACTGCCAGCTGCTTACCTCTCTTGAAGGCCCACCGCTTCAGCCACAGCTTGGAGAAGGCCGGCCAGGAGTGGTTGAGCACCGAGTCAGCCATGGGGGCCATGCGTGCGTGTGAGAGCTTGAGTGTGAGCTGGGCTGGGAATCCCTGCCAGGATGAGGCTGCCAGTAAGAGAGGCGGAGACTGCCTCCAAGGTCTGCCAGATACATCAGCTGATAGAAGCCTGGGGCTTCAGCAGGGGGGCTGGGGTTTCCAGCTCAGGGGCCCAGGGACCCCTGGTTTGAGGAGAGAAGCCAAGCCCTTTAGCACCCTCTGTCCCTTAAACCCAGTCTTACAGGCCTCTTACCCTGGCTGGACAAGACAATCTTAGGGAAATACAAGTACAAACTGGGTCCCTCGGGGAGCCTGGGTGTGCATGGATGTCTGAGTGTTTGTGTGTGTGTGCATGCCATCGTCTTGGTGGGTTTGATGATGCATTTCCATGTTGTGTAGAGAGCACGTGCTTTTGGGTTTGTGATTCTGTGTTTCAGGGTGAGTTCTGAACATCAGCTTGTCAATGTGGGGGTGTATTTGATTATCTAGATAGTTTTAAAAGTGTCTCTGTGATTGTCTCTGTGTGTGTGTGTGGTGTGTGTGTGTGTGTGTGTGTGTGTGAGAAGCCCATTGGTATCCGTGAGGTCAGATTTACCTACATGACTCATCTGTGTCTTGGGGAGATCTGTTTCTAGTATCTATGAGGTGGTTTTGGTGTCCGCCTGGGTTTCTGTGTTTCTACATATTTGTGTCTTCATCTGTTTCTGTTTTTTGTTTGTTTGTTTGTTTTGAGATGGGTCTTGCTCTGTCACCCAGGCTGGAGTGCAATGGCGTGATCACAGCTCACTGCAGCCTCCAACTCCCTGCAGCCTCCAACTCCCTGCAGCCTCCAACTCCCTGCAGCCTCCAACTCCTGGTCTCAAGGGATCCTCCGGCCTCAGCCTCCTGAGTAGCTAGGACTACAGGTGTGTGCCACCACACTGGCTAAGTTTTGTATTTTTTGTAGAGCTGGGGTCTCACTATGTTGCCCAGGCTGGTCTCAAAACTCCCAGGCACAAGCGATCCTCCTGCCGCGGCCTCGCAAAGTGCTGGGATTGCAGGCATTGAGCCACATCACCTTTCTCTCTGTACCCAAGTGTGGGGTATGGTGTGTGTGTGTCAACGAGTGCTCATCCGTGCAGGTGCTGCCCCCTCGTGGTGGAAGCTCCTTTATCAGCATCTTCACTCCTTGTGTCTGAAAAATCCCTGCTTCTAATCCTGGCTTCAAATCCCAGCTCCTCCAACACGTACTTACTGTGTGACTCCCTCCTTCAGTCCCCCAATTCTTTACATTACTTCCCAGCCCCAAATCACCCCCAGCCCCAAATCAGCCTCCCAAAGTGCTGGGATAACAGGCATGAGCCTGTTATTTTTTAACTTTTATTTTTGAGACAAGATCTCACTCTGTTACCCAGGCTGGAGTAGTATGATCTATAGCTCACTGCAGCCTTGAACCCCTTGGCTCAAGCAATCCTCTTGCCTCAGACTCCTGAGTAGCTGGGAATATACGTGCATGCTATCACACTTGGCTATTTTTTTCCTTTTTTCTTTTTTGTAGGGATGGGGTCTTCTATGTTGCCCAGGCTGGTCTTAAACTCCGAGCTTCAAGTGACCCTCCTGACTCAGCCTTCCAAAGTTTTGGGATTACAGGTGTGAGCCATGGCACCCAGCCAAATCTCACTTTAAAAATACAACAGGGATATCTATTTCTTTTCTTTTTCTTTCTTTCTTTCTTTCTTTTTTTTTAGACAGAGTCTTGCTCTGTCACCCAGACTGGAGTGCAGTGGCTGATCTCAGCTCACTGCAACCTCCAACCTCCACCTCCTAGATTCAAGCAATTCTCCTGCCTCAGCCTCCCTAGTAGCTGGGATCAGAGGCATGCACCACCACGCCCAGCTAATTTTTGTATTTGTAGTAGAGGCAGGGTTTCGCCATGTTGCCAGACTGGTCTTGAACTCCTAACCTCAGGTGATCCTCCCACCTCAGCCTCCCAAAGTACTGGGATTACAGGTGTGAGCCACCACACCTGGCTAAATCTCACTTTAAAAAATACAACAGGGATATCTATTTCTTTTTCTTTTCTTTTCTTTTTTTTTTTTTTTTTTGAGATGGAGTTTCACTTTTGTTGCCGAGGCTGGAATGCAATGGTGCAATCTCGGCTCACTGCAACCTCTGCCTCCCGGGTTCAAGTGATTCTCCTGCCTCAGCCTCTCAAGTAGCTGGGATTACAGGCGCCCGCCACCACGCCTGGCTAATTTTTTGTATTCTTAGTAGAGATGGGGCTTTGCCATATTGGCCAGGCTGGTCTCGAACTCCTGACCTCAGGTGATCCAACCACCTCAGCCTCCCAAAGTGCTGAGATTACAGGCGTGAGCCACTGCACCCAGCTGGAATATGTATTTCTAATGATGGCAGGCTAGCTTATTGCAGATTTATCCTCCCACCAAGAACAAATAGAAAAGCTGGACAAAATTGGAAGAGTAAAAAACCCACCCTTGCTTGGTAGGCATTGGCAGTCAGAGTTGGAAGAATCACGGCCCTGAAAGAAAGGAAACCTAGGGGCCAGGCGCAGTGGCTCACACCTGTAATCCCAGCACTTTGGGAGGCCAAGGTGGGCAAATCACCGGAGGTCGGGAGTTCGAGACCAGCCTGGCCAACATGGTGAAACCCCGTCTCTACTAAAAATACATAATTAGCCAGGCGTGGTGGTGGATGCCTGTAATCCCAGCTATTCAGGAGGCTGAGGCAGGAGAATCGCTTGAACCTGGGAGGCAGAGGTTGTGATGAGCCAAGATCATGCCACTGCACTCCAGCTTGGATGACAGAGCAAGACTCCATCTCAAAAAAAAAGGAAAAAAAAGGCCAGGCACGGTGACTCACGCCTGTAATTCCAGCACTTTGGGAGGCCGAGGTGGGCGGATCATGAGGTAAGGAGATCGAGACCATCCTGGCTAACACTGTGAAACCCCTTGTCTACTAAAAATACAAAAAATTAGCCGGGCACGGTGGCGGGCACCTGTATTCCCAGCTACTCGGGAAGCTGAGGCAGGAGAATGGCGTGAACCTGGGAGGTGGAGCTTGCAGTGAGCCCAGATCGTGCCACTGCACGACAGCCTGGGTGACAGAGTGAGATTCCATCTCAAAAAAAAAAAAAAAAAAAAAAAGGAAACCTAAGAAAGTGAGAAGGACATAATGTAATGCTTTCCCCTCACAAACAAGTTGTTGATTTGAACACAGTTCTTGAGTGAGTGGGAGGCAGACCAGAAAAAGCCTGAGAAGCTGAATGTAGCTCTTAGCAATCTTATGTTGGGGAAATAAACATTGGAATTCAGGGCCCACAAAGAGGAGGTGATTGAGACCCCTAAAAGACTACACCCTAGGAGCAAGGAGGGACCAGACATAGACTAGCCCTCACCAAGAGCAAAATCCATCTTCAAGTCAGTGTAGGTCACAATCAGATTAAAGTGATCTTTCCTTTCTCTAACTGCCTGCCCAAAGCAAAAATAAAGCCTCTATGGAGGAGAATGACACCATAAAGAGACACAAATGATCCCTATAGTTTTTCACAAACAAGGCCTGGCATTTAATCAGACTACCAGGCATACTAGAAGACAGAACCTCATGACCAAAAAACAAGAAGAAACACAGACAATAGCAACAGCCCTACAGGAGATAAAGATGCTAGAATTAAAAATACAACAGGCCAGGTGCAGTGGCTTACACCTGTAATCCCAGCACTTTGGGAGGCCAAGGCAGGTGGATCACCTGAGGTCAGGAATTCAAGACCAGCCTGGGTAACATGGTGAAACCCTGTCTCTACTAAAACTACTAAAATTAGCCAGGTGTGGTGGTATGCACTTATAATCCCAGCTACTCAGGAGGCTGAGGCAGGAGAACTGCTTGAACCCAGGAGGTGGAGGTTGCAGTGAGCTGAGACTGTGCCACTGCACTCCAGCCTGGGCAACTCTGTCTCAGAAAAAAAAAAAAAGAGAGAGAGAGAGGCAGAGAGAAAATACAGTAGCATATGATACAGGGATGGCTGGATGGGATCCTTAAGAAGTCCACTCTAGCTGGGCGCAGTGGCTCATGCCTGTAATCCCAGCACTTTGGGAGGCTGAGGTGGGGGGATCACAAGGTCAGGAGATCAAGACCATCCTGGCTAACACGGTGAAACCCCGTCTCTATTAAAAATACAAAAAATTAGCCGGGCATGGTGGCGGGTGCCTGTAGTCCCAGCTACTCAGGAGGCTGAGGCAGGAGAATGGCGTGAACCCGGGAGGTGGAGCTTGCAGTGAGCCGAGATCGTGCCACTGCACTCCAGCCTGGGCAATAGAACAAGACTCCATCGCAAAACAAACAAACAAACAAACAAACAAACAAACAAACAAACGAAGTCCACTCTAGCAGACTTGCTTACAGATTGAGATCCACCATGGGTATGACCCAGAACATTTCAGAAGATGGTGGGACTGCTCAGGAAGGAAGCCTTGGGGACAAGGTCAGTATGAAGGCTTAGGTGAGGCTGACAATGTTTTCTGATCTATTACGTGCCAGACACTGCACTAAGATCTCACAGACCAAACTTCACAAAGGCTGAGCGAGGTGGTTCATGCCTGTAATCCCAGCACTTTGGGAGGCCAAGGCAGGCAGATCACCTGAGGTCAGGAGTTCAAGACCAGCCTAACCAATATGGTGAAACCCTGTCTCTACTAAAAATACAAAAATTAGCTGGGCATGGAGGCGTGTGCCTGTAATCCCAGCTACTTGGGAGGCTGAGGCAGGAGAATTGCTTAAACCCGAGAGGCGGAGGTTGCAGTGAGCTGAGATTGCACCAATGTACTCCAGCCTGGGCGATAGAGCAAGATTCTATCTCCAACACACACACACACACACACACACACACACCCCAAAAAACTCACAACAGCCTTTTGACAGATGAGCAAACGAAAGCTCAGAGCAGTTAAGTCATTTGCCCAAGGCCACATAGAGGCCAGGGAACTGGGATTTGAACGCCCAGCTGTCCAACACAGTCACCATGTCATCTACAACAGTATCGAGCATCAACATATGCCCATCCCTTTGTCATGGGCTAGGGGATGCCCAGGGAGGCATGGGAGACAGCCCAGACCAGAAGCACCGACATGTTTGCAGTTGGCATCTACTGGTTCTTCGAGGCATAATGAAAAGGCTGCCTCTACCAAGCAGCCCTCCCAGAGTGACTCCCAGTCACAGCAAGGGAGTTGAAATGTGGCTGATTATCAGGGCAACCCTTTCCTGACCTCCTTTGGTTGTCACGTTCTTTTCTCAGAACTGCAGGTGACTTGGCCTTGGAGCATCAGCCCCCAGTGTCACTTACTAGCTCCATCCTCTCTGGCCCCAGCTGTCCACTCTAGCTCGATTCACTCCCTCCTGGTTCTGGGGCCACCTTCCTAGACCTCAGGGTGCCTGAAGCCCGCCCTGCAGCATTGGGGGCTGGCAGGAAACAACACACTGGGTGTGCCCAGCAGAAACCGCAGCCTTCCTCCCCCACCCCTCCCAGTCCCAGGCAGGCGGTGGTGCAGGAGGCCCCCTAAGAGGGGGCCATGAGAGGAGACAGGGGATGTCTCCCAAGGAGGAGAACCCTCACCTGGAGGAAGGCTGCCTGGGTGGAGGGATGTGCTCTCTGGATGATTTCAGATCAGGACAAGACCCTTCTCAGGGCTGGTTGTCAGCCATCAGCCTTAAGTGTGAGTTTGTTTTGACAGTGGATTCAGAACCTGCAACAGGGAGGTTCTTGGGGGACCCGGAATCTGCAGTTTAAGATGCAAAGGGCACCTGAGACTTTGCCACAGCTCCCCCATTCATTCTCTGTCTCCTGTCTCCACGCAGGAGGGCCTTGGCTACAAGGAGCTCTATCATCCTTTCTTTGCTTTTCTTTTTCTTTTCTTTGTTTTGAGACTGAGAGGCTCACTTCAACCTCTGCCTCCCAGGTTCAAGCCATTCTCCTGCCTCAGCCTCCCGAGTAGCTGAGATTACAGCTGCCCGCCACCACGCCTGGCTAATTTTTGTATTTTTAGTAGAGACGGGGTTTCACCATGTTGGCCGGGCTGGTCTCCAACTCTTGACCTCAAGTGATCCGCCCTCCTCAGCCTCCCAAAGTGCTAGGATTACAGGTGTGAGCCACCGCGCCCGGCCTCCACCCTCCTTTCTTACCTAGCGGCCCTTCAAGGATCCCCGTCCCCTGGGGTGACCTCTTATGACCACAGATCTCTGCACAATGAACGCAAGGGTCAAACAGCTTCCCCCACCCACTCAGGAAGCAAGTTGACTGCAAGGGGGAGAGAGACAGTGATGTCTGTCTGCTCGCTGTCCCCCTAGACTTCCCAGACCCCACTGCCACTCTGTCCCGATGGGTCCATCTCTCTCCACTTCCCAGGATAAGTACTTACCAGATAGAGCTCAGTTCTTCAACCTGCAGGCACCTAGCCTGGCTAACAGCTCCTGCAGCTCCCATGACCTACGGCCAGAGTTTCGAGCTGGCCCAAGGGAACCGCTGGCTGGGTAGAGCCTGGGATAACCACAGAATGACCCAATAGCACCTCGATTTCCTCTTTCTCAACTGCCTGCCTGCATGCTGCCACTCTGCTCCCAGCTGCAGGCCAATCTAGGGGCCTAAAAAGAGCCCAGAGGATGGGGGTTCTAGAGGCAGAGAGCCCTGCTCCCACCCCTCAGCCCTGCGCATGCAGGTGTCTTGAGGAGAAGGGGTGGGGAGCTGGAGGGAGGCCCAGCGTCCTCAACCCCCACCCCAGCAGCTTCCTGTGGAACCAACTGCTAAAGAGGAACAGGGTGTGGGGGCCTCACCCAGGCACATGGGTGTATAGACAGCAACATATAGGGACGTGCAAGTCATGTGTATCCGTAGAGACTCAGGCACCCAGACAAACACCAGCATGGTGGGTACACACAGACAGACAGAAACACACGTGGCTACATTGTTACATGGGTACCTGGAAGCTGGCGGAACGACATGGTGTGCTGGTAACGTTTAACAACCACCTCTCCGATTTGTAGCCATTGCCAATTCTCCTGGTGTAATACCCCCAGCATGGCCGATTTCACCTACCAATGTGATGTCACCGAACGTGGAGTTGATAGGAAATGCTCAGATTTGGCTTTTTTTAAAAAACAACAACAACAAAAAAAAAACTGTTTATTTTATTTTTAGAGATAGGGTCTCATTCTGTCATCCAGTCTGGAGTGCAGTGAAAAAATCATAGCTCACTGCAGCCTCAATCTCTTGGGCTCAAGTGATCCTTCTGCTTCAGCCTCCTGAGTAGTTGGGATTACAGGCACATGCCACCATGCCTGGCTAAGTTTTTTGTTTATAGATAATTTATGTATAATTTATATATACTTTATATATAATTATATATGGATTATATATAGACATATAATTTATATATAATATTTTTTATATAATTTTTATTTTGAGACAGGCTCTCACTCTGTCATCCAGGCTGGAGTGCAGTGGGGGTGATTTTGGTTCATTGCAACCTCCATCCCCTGGGCTCAAGTGATCCTCCCACCTCCGCCTCCTGAGTAGCTGGGACCACAGGCACACATCACCACGCCTGGCTATTTTTTTTTTTTGGTTTGTATTTTCAGTAGAGACAGGGTCTCACCATATTGCCCAGGCTGGTCTCGAACTCCTGGGCTCAAGCAGTCCACCCGCCTTGGCCTCCCAAAGTGCTGGGATTACAGGCATGAGACATGGCGCCCAGCCTAAGTTATTTTTGTTTTTTTTTTTTGTAGAGACAGGGATTTTACTATGTTTCCCAGGCTGGTCTCGAACTCGTGGGCTCAGGCGATCCTCCCACCTTGGCCTCCCAAAGTGCTGGGATTACAGGCACGAGCCATGATGCTCCACAAAACTTGGCTCTTGGGCTGGCTTCAGCCTGTGACTGGAGAGGGTACTCTACAAAAAATTAAAACTTTGCCAGATTTGGTGGTCCCTGCCTGCAGTCCCAGCTGCTCCGGAGGCTGAGGCGGGCAGGCTCACTTGAGCCCAGGTGTTCAAAGCTGCAGTGAGCTATAATTGTGCCACCACACTCCAGCCTGGGTGACAGAGTGAAATCCCATTTTTTTTAAAGAAAGTTAAAATGGTAAGTTTTATGTTATGCCTATTTTACCACATTTAAATTAATCACCTTAACATTATTTTTGCTGCATTTTCCATAATCTATGCTTTTTTTCCTTTTCCTTTTTTTTTTTTTTTTTTTTGAGATGGAGCCTTGCTCTGTTGCCCGGGCTGGAGTGCAGTGGTGCAATCTCAGCTCACTGCAACCTCTGCCTCCTGGGTTCAAGTGATTCTCCTGCCTCAGCCTCCCAGGTAGCTGGGATTACAGGTGCCCACCACCACACCAGGCTAATTTTTGTATTTTTAGTAGAGACGGGGTTTCACTATGTTGGCCAGGCTGGTCTCGAACTCTGGACCTCAGAGGATTCGCCCACCTCGGCCTCCGGAAGTGCTGGGGTTACAGGCGTGGGCCACCACACCTGGCCTCATAATCTATGCTTTTGATGTTGCTTTTGTCTATGGAACCTGTTTGGTAGAAATATTGTATAATGGTTTGCTGCTGCCCATATCTTTCTGACTCACTGTTGGGTGGCATCACTTGAAATTGGCTGTGGCGAGAGTATTTACACCATGAGGACTGGCAATGCTATAAATCAGTGCTCTCCACTGGAGAGGTTCAACATTTACCAGCACACTACTGCACAGCGGTGCACACAGACGGTCTTGGGATACTGCACAATCACGCCTCACACATGGTCACACATAGGCACAGGGACTCACAGAGGCAGGTACAAGTGTGCACAACTACATGTAGGAGCCACCCCACACACAGAGGACACGAGACACATGCACGTGCACAACAGAGCACAACAGCGCTGCACAACAGGGCTGCAGACTCCTGGAAACACGAAGCTCAAGGACACACCCAGAGGACACACAAGGAGACACAAACACAGACACGTGTGCTCACGGGCACAACTTCACACAGGAGCATGCAGTGTCATGTGGACACGCAGAACGGGCATGCAGACACACACACAACAAACACCCTGACACACATGTGGACTCACAGTCACAGTCACACAGAACACACACACACACACACACACACACACACGAGCAGGTGCTGCTGGCCAGGCGCGGTGGCTCATGCCTATAATCTCAGCACTTTGGGAGGCCGAGGCAGGTGGATCACCTGAGGTCGGGAGTTCGAGTCCAGCCTGGCCAACGTGGTGAAAACCCATTTCTACTAAAAATATAAAAATTAGCCGGGTGTGGTGGCATGTGCCTGTAATCCCAGCTACTCGGGAGGCTGAGGCAGGAGAATGGCTTGAACCCGGGAGGCGGAGGTTGCCGTGAGCCAAGATCATGCCACTGCACTCCAGCCTGGGTAACAGAGTGAGATTCCATCTTAAACAACAAACAAAAACAAAACAACAACAACAAAAAACAGCAGATGCCGGCCACCTCTAACACCTCTGGAGACACTGACTTGCACACCGGTTGCCACGGGACCACTCAAAATCACTAACACACAGACCCGGAAAGCCCTCACCACAAACACTCACTGGCCCATAGCTCCGCGCTTGTCCCTGGGGACACAGGTGGGGCCATCCCCAGAATCACACCGAGACACACACAGAACACAAGGAGACACAGATATACACAGATTTGCACACACCCATTCTGTAACCAATTGATTATTTCTTTCAGGCAACATGCATTTATCGAGCACCTACTGTATGCCAGGCACTGTGGCAGGTGTGGGATCACGGTGAACAAGACAGACACAAACCCCCGCCCTGCAGGAGCTCCAGCTGGGGGAGGCAAACAGTGAATCAGGAAACACACCTAGGAGATAAATTCAGGTGCTGTGAATTGCCGCAACAGGAAGTAAACAGAGTGATGCGATAGAGTGAGTGGGGGAGGTTGATGCTTTAGCTGGGAAGGTCAGGGAAGGCCATTTGAGCTGAGATCTGTAAGCTCAGAAGAAGTCAGGCATATAAATCAATGTCTAGCTGGGCGTGGTGGCTCACGCCTGTAATCCCAGCACTTTGGGAGGCCGAGGCGGGCGGATCACGTGAGGTCAGTAGTTCAAGACCAGCCTGGCCAACATGGGGAAACCCCATCTCTTCTAAAAATACAAAAATTAGCCGGGTGTGGTGGCGTCTGTCTGTAATCCCAGCTACTAGGGACACAGAGGCAGAAGAATTACTTGAATCTGGGAGGCAGAGGCTGCAGTGAGCCGAGATTGTGCCACTCTACTCCAACCTGGGTGATAGAGTGAGACCCGGTCTCAAGAGAAAAAAAAAAAAATCTAGGGGAAAGTTATTCTGGGTGGTAAAAGCTGCCAGGGCAAAGGCTTAGAGGCAAGACTGAGCTTGGGGTGTTTGAGGAACAGAAGGAAGCAGGTGTGGCTGGAGCCAGGCAGAGGAGGACTGTCACAGGACCCAAAGTGCTGGGATTACAAATATGACACACCGCACCTGCCCTTTCCTCCCACTTTTGATAGAGACATAGCAGAGTGAAATATTTCTGTGCTGTAGAAATACTCTGTGCTGTTTGGGAGTGCCGTCCACATTTCCTGTCCACGCTTCCCCACTCTCTGAACCCTGGCCTCTGTCCCCACTGCCCCCCGGACACCTGATATTGGCCTTAAGGCCGAATGCAGAGGCCACCCCTCGGCTGTGCACACCTGGCTCCCTTCCTTCCCCTCCACCAACCCGTCCAGCCCGCAGGGAGGGCCACCACCTGCTCTACCCTTTACTGCTTGCGTTGGTGGGAAAAGACACATAACATAACATTTACCCTTTTACCTTTTTTTGTTTGTTTGTTTTTGAGACGGAGTCTCACTCTGCTGCCCAGGCTGGAGTGCAGTGGCACGATCTCAGCTCACCGCAACCCCCGCCTCCCAGGTTCAAGCAATTCTCCTGCCTCAGCCTCCTGAGTAGCTGGGATTACAGGCACCTGCCACGACACCTGGCTAATGTTTTGTATTTTTAGTAGAGAGGTGGTTTCATCCTGTTGGCCAGGCTGGTCTCGAACTCCTGACCTCAAGAGATCTGCCCACCTCGGCCTCTCAAAGTACTGGGATTACAGGCGTGAGCCACCGTGCCTGGCCTTAACCATTTTTTTTTAATTTAAAAAATGATTTTAAAAATGTGTATACATTTAAGGAGTATAAAGGCAACTTTGTTACATGGATAGATTGCGCAGCAGGAAGCCTGGGCTTTAGTGTAACCATCGCCCAAGTAATGTACATTGTAGCCATTAAGTCATTTCTCATCCCTTACCCCCTCCCGCCCTTCCTCCTTTACCCCTTCCGGGTCTCCACTGTCTAAAATTCCACACTATGACCACGCATACACATCATTTAATTCCCGCTTATAAGTGAGAACATGCGGTATTTGACTTTCTATTTCTGAACTGTTTTACTTAAGATGATAACAGCTTACAGTTCCATTCATATTGCTGCAAAAGACATGATTAATTCTATATTTTAACCCTTTGTTTTTTGTTTGTTTGTTTGTTTGTTTGTTTTTGAGACAGGGTCTTTGTCACCCGGACTGGAGTGCAGTGGTGCGATCACAACTCACTGCAGCCTCAATGTCCCAGGCTCAATCAATCCTCCTGCCTCAGCCTCCCGAGTAGCTGGGACTACAGGTGCGTGCCACAATGAGTGGGTAATTTTTAATTATTTTTTGTATAGAAGAGGTCTCATTATGTTGCCCAGGCTGGTCTTAAACTCCTAGACTGAAGCAATCCTCCCATCTCAGCCTCCCAGCCTCCCAAAGTGTTGGGATTACAGGCATTAGCCACTGCCCCCAGCCCATTTTAACCTTTTTTTTTTTTATTTTGAGACAGTTTCGCTCTTGTTGCTCAGGCTGGGGTGCAATGGCGCGATCTCTGCTCACTGCAACCTCCACCTCCTGGGTTCACGCGATTCTCCTGCCTCAGCCTCCCAAGTAGCTAGGATTACAGGCACCTGCCACCATGCCCGGCTAATTTTGTATTTTCAGTAGAGACAGGGTTTCACCATGTTGGCCAGGCTGGTCTCAAACTTCTGATGTCAGGCGATCCACCCACCTCGGCCTCCCAAAGTGCTGGGATTATGGGCGTGAGCCACCGCCCCTGGCCCTTGTTAACCATTTCTAAGTGCACAGTTCAGTGGCATTAAATGCATTCGCATTGTTGTGCAATCATCTCCAGCACTTTCTCATCTCCAAACTGAAACTCTGTCCCCATGAAACCCTCGCTCCCCATCTCCCTCCCCTGCCCCTGGCACCCACCATTCTGCTTTCTGTCTCTGTCAATCTAGTGACGGTAGGGACCTCCTATAAGTGGAATCACACAGGATTTGTCCTACTGTGCCTGGTTTCTTTCACCCAGCGTAATGTCTTTAAGGTCCATCCATGTCAGCAGGTGTCAGAATTTCCTTCTTTTTGCGTCTGAATCATATTCCATTGGTGGATAATTGGGTTCTTTCTATCTTTTGGTAATTGTGAATCATGCTGCTAAGAACATGGGTGTATAGGCCGGGCGTGGTGGCTCACGCCTGTAATCCCAGCACTTTGGGGGGCCAAGGCGGGTGGATCACGAGGTCAAGAGATCGAGACCATTCTGGCCAACATGGTGAAACCCCGTCTCTACTAAAAGTACAAAAATTAGCTGGGCGTGGTGGCGCTCGCCTGTAGTCCCAGCTACTTGAGAGGCTAAGGCAGGAGAATTGCTTGAACCCAGGAGGTGGAGGTTGCAGTGAGCCGAGATCGCGCCACTGCACTCCAGCCTGGGCGACAGAGCGAGACTCCATCTCAAAAAAAAAAAGAAAAAGAACATGGGTGTATAAACATTTGTTTTGAGTCCCTGCTTTCAACATTTGGGTATGTACCGCTGGAGAGATTTTTTTTCCTTCCTTCCTTCCTTCCTTCCTTCCTTCCTTCCTTCCTTCCTCCCTCCCTCCCTCCCTCCCTCCCTTCCTTCCTTCCTTTCTTCTTTTGTGGTGTTGTTTGTTTCTGAGACAGAGTCTCACTGTGTTTCCCAGGCTGGAGTGCAGTGGGGCGATCTCGGCTCACTGCACTGCAACCTCCGCATCCCGGGTTCAAGCGATTCTCCTGCCTCCGCCGCCCGAGTAGCTGGGGATTATAGGCATGTGCCACCACACCTGGATAATTTTTGTATATTTAGTAGAAACAGAGTTTCACCATGTTGGCCAGACTGACCTCAAACTCCTGGCCTCAAGTGATCCACCTGCCTCGGCCTCCCAAAGTGCTGAGATTGCAGATGTGAGCCATCACGTCCAGCAGAATACATGCAACAGAACACAGGTCAGCAAAGTATAACCTTTAGGCCAAGTTTAACCCAATGCTTACTTTTGTAAATAAAGTTTTTATTCTTGTTGTTTTCTGAGAGACAGGGTCTCATTCTGTCACCCAGGCTGGAGTACAGTGGTGTGATCATAGCTCACTGCAGCCTCGACTTCCCAAGCTCAAGCCAGCCTCCCTCCTCATCCTCTGGAGTAGCTGCGACCACAGGCATACAACACCGCTCCTTGCTATTTTATTTTATTTTTGTCTTTTTGAGACAGAGTCTCACCCTATTGCCCAGTCTGGAGTGCAATGGCGCAGTCTTGGCTCACTGCAACCTCCGGCTCCTGGGTTCAAGAGATTCTCCTGCCTCAGCCTCCCAAGTAGCTGGGATTACAGGCATGTACCACAATACCTGGCTAATTTTTTTTTTTTTTTTTGTATTTTTAGTAGAGATGGGGTTTCACCATGTTGGTCAGGCTGGTTTTGAACTCTTGACCTCAGGTGATCCACCCACCTTGGCTTCCCAAAGTGCTGGGATTACAGGCATGAGTCGCCCTGCCCGGCCTTATTTTATTTTTTTGTAGAGACAGGGTCTCGCTATATTGCTCAGGCTGATCTCAAACTCCTGGGCTCAAATGATCCTCCCACCTCGGCCTCCCAAAATGCTGGAATTACAGGCATCAGCCGCCCCTGGAGGGTTTTAAGCAGGGGTCTGTGAACCTATTTTGCTTTCAGCTTTAAAAGATGCCTTGGCCAGGTGCGGTGGCTCATGCCTGTAATCCTAGCACTCTGGGAGGCCGAGGCAGGCGGATCGTGAGGTCAGGAGTTCAAGGCCAGCCTGGCCAATATGGTGAAACCCCGTCTCTACTAAAAATCCAAAAATTAGCCGGGCATGGTAGCACACGCCTGTAGTCTCAGCTACTCGGGAGACTGAGGCAGGAGAATCGCTTGAACCTGGGAGCCAGAGATAGCAGTGAGCCAAGATCGTACCACTGCAATCCAGCCTAGTGACTGCATCTCAAACAACAACAAAAAAAAGCCTTTTTCTTCCAGCCTTAGCTGCTATCATGGAGATGGCCACGTGGGGGCAGCACTTCCCCATGGCTTCTCCTCTGGCCAGAAAGACCACAGAAAGCAAAACAAAAAAAAACCGACCCTTGTGGAAAGCCAGAAGGCTTACAGGGGCCAGGCAGCAGCCTGAGTTAGTGAGGGCCATGGGGTGTGAGACACGGGTTTGCCCTTCCTTCTACCACGCTTATTTTTTTCTTGTAACGGAGTAGTCTCACTGTGTTGGCCAGGCTGGTCTCAAACTCCTGGCCTCAAGTGATCCTTCCTCCTCGGCCTCCCAAAGTGCCGGGATTACAAATGTGAGTCACCACACCTGGCCTTTTCTCCCACTTTTGACAGAGACGTGGCAGAGCGAAATATTCCTGTGCTGTACAAAACAACATAATTTCAGTTGGGTTAAAGATGAAATGTGAACAATAAACCAATACAGATCATAGAAGGAATTTACAAGGCTATTTTTACACTTGAGGGTTGAAAACATGCTTTTTTTGAAATTGTTGTGTGTGTGTTTTAACTAAGACAGAAAACCCAGAAGCTATGAATGAAACCACAGAAATACTTAATACATAAAAATCTATATAAACGCGGCCGGGTGCAGTGGCTGATGCCTGTAATCCCAGCACTTGGGGAGGCTGAGGCAGGTGGATCACTTGAGGCCAGGAGTTAGAGACCAGCCTGGCCAACATGCAGAAACCTTGTCTCTACTAAAGATACAAAAATTAACCGGGTGTGGTGGTGGGCACCTATAATCGCAGCTACTTGGAAGGCTGAGGCAGGAGAACCACTTGAACCCTGGTGGCAGAGGTTGCAGTGAGCTGAGATCTCACCACCACACTCCAGCCTGGGTGACAGAGCAAGACCCTGTCTCAAAAACAAAACAGAACAAAACAAAACAAAACAAACAAACAAAAAACTATATAAACATCTGTTAAAAATCTTATAATAAAAATATATTAAATATAACTAACAGAATAATTTTATAAATTATCAGGGAAGTATACACAAAAGCAATAAAGAAAGATGAATTGGTTGCCTGAGAAGGGTTGGTACCTTTATATACAAAGAGATTTCACACATTGATAAGAAAAAAACACAACAGAAATAGAAAATTAAGAATGTGGGGTCGGGCTCGGTGGCTCATGCCTGTAATCCCAGCACTTCGGGAGGCTGAGGCGGGTGGATCAGTTGACGTCAGGAGTTCGAGACCAGACTGGCCAACATGGTGAAAATTAGCTGGGCAGGTGGTGGGCACCTACAGACCCAGCTACTTGGGAGGCTGAGGCAGGAGAATCGCTTGAACCTGGGAGGCAGAGGTTGCGTCAGTGAGCTGAGATCGCGCCATTGCACTCCAGCCTGGGCAACAGAGGGAGACTCTGTCTCAAAAAAAAAAGAAGAAGAAAAAGAAAGAAAAGAAAAAAAAAGAAAGAAAGGGTGTGAACAGGCATGTCTCAGAAAAGCACAGACAGGAGCCAAAGAATGATGAAAATATAGTTCCCAGAAGCCCAGAGAGTGCGAATTTCAGGGAGCTGTTCACTTCATATCTAAGAGTGAGGCAATAGCAACCACCAAAAGGAATGTATCTGATTATCATCTTACTGTAGTTGAAATTATATTGGAAATTAGAAAATGTATTTATGAAATTCTACAGTCTTAATTTGTCTACATGATTTCTAATATTTTCTTTTTTCTTTTCTTTCTTCTTTTTTTTGGGGGAGTCGGGGGACAGGGTCTCCCTCTGTCACCCAGGCTGGAGTGCAATGGCACAATTTCAGCCCACGGTAACCTCAACCTCTCAGGGGCTTAAGCGATCTTCCCACCTTAGCCTCCTGAGTAGCTGGACAACAGGTGGCCACCTCAAGTGGCATTTCTTTTTCTTTCTTTCTTTTTTATTTTTCTTTGAGAGGGAGTCTCACTCTGTCTCCCAGCAGTGGCACAATCTCGGCTCACTGCAACCTCTGCCTCCCAGATTCAAGCGATTCTCCTGCCTCAGCCTCCCGAGTAGCTGGGACTACAAGTGCGCGCCACCACGCCCAGTTAATTTTTGTATTTTTAAAGACAGGTTTTCACCATGTTGGCCAGGATGGTCTCAATCTCTTGACCTCATGGTCCTCCCACCTTGGCCTCCCAAAGTGTTGGGATTACAGGCGTGAGCCACCGCACCCGGCCAAATTGTATATTTTCTTGGCAATTATGAATAATATCACTACAAACATTTATGTCAAGACTTCAACGTGAATATGCTTTCATTTATGTTGGTAAAATACATAGGAATAGAATTTCTTGGTCCTATGGCAAATGTATATTTAGCGTTGTAAGAAACATTTTAACTGTTTCTTTTGTCTTTTCTTTTTTTGTGATAGAGTCTTCGTCTGTCACCCAGGCTGAAGTGCAATAGCACGATCTCGGCTCACTGCAACCTCTGCCTCCCTGGTTCAAGTGATTCTCCTGCCTCAGCTTCCTGAGTAGCTGGAATTACAGGCGCATGCCACCATGCCCAGCTAATTTTTATGTTTTTAGTAGAGACGGGGTTTCGCCGTGTTGGCCAGGCTGGTCTCAAACTCCTGACCTCAAGTGATCCTCCAGCCTCGGCCTCTCAAAGTGGTGGGATTACAGGCATGAGCCACTGCACCCAGCTGGACTGTTCTTCTTTATTCTTCTTTTGGTCCTCTTTCAGTTCTCTCTCTGTCTCTGTCTCTGTCTCTCTCTCTCCGTGTGTGTGTGTGTGTGTGTGTAGGCAAAAAGCTTAGATTAGATAATTAGGCTGGGCACAGTGGCTCATGCTTGTAATCCCAGCACTTTGGGAGGCTGAGGCAGGAGAATCAATTCAGCCCGGGAGTTCAAGATCAGCCTGGGCAGCATAGCAAGATCCTGTCTCTACAAAAAATTTAGAAATTAGCCAGGCATGGTGGTGCCCACCTGTTGACCTAGCTACTCAGGAGACTGAGATGGGAGGATCCTTTAAGCCTGGGAGGTGGACACTGCAGTGAGCTATGATTGCCCCACTGCACTCCAGCCTGGACAATAGAGTGAGATCCTGTCTCAGAAAAAGAAAAGAGAAGAAAAAGAAAAATAGATCTATATATATGCAGTAGATGTTACTTATTCAGACAAGTGAGAGTACGTAGCACACTTCTGGAAATAGGGTTGCCAGATCAAATATAGGAAACTGAGTATCTTATATATTTATCCATTAAATGTGGCAAGCCAATTCAGGGACTCTTTGTGGTAGCATCTGTGTCCCCAGGGGCTGGTTCCCCAATTCTCATAGTAACACGGGGTGGGGCAGCAGGCTGGGCTCTTTCTTTTTTGCATCCAGGCTGTTGGACCCCAGAGAAACCACAAGGGACTTTAGAGGCTTCAACAGGAAAAC
Source organism: Gorilla gorilla gorilla (assembly GCF_029281585.2). Lineage (NCBI taxonomy): Eukaryota > Metazoa > Chordata > Mammalia > Primates > Hominidae > Gorilla > Gorilla gorilla. The sequence goes on along the minus strand of NC_073244.2, from coordinate 13,182,560 downwards.
CGCATCTTAATATAACCCAAGAACTGAACATTCTCGTAATGAGATGTCCACAGAAGCACAGTGCCATTACTTTACGTACTTCCAATGGCAAGATGTGTCCTGGCGTGGCTTCTGGCACTGGTTATGAATCATAAAAGAGGGGTCACCCCTCTCTGAGCACTTTCTATGTAGTTTATTTAATCTCATGCAATCTTCACAACCATCCAAGGAGGAAGGCCCTGTTGGCCCTATTGGCCCCGTTCTGTAGATGAGGAAGCTGAGGCTCAGTGAGGCAAGGCTCTGTGACACACTGTCCCCCAGAGGCTGCAGCATGCAGAACCCCTTAGAACATCTGCTTTGTTAACGGCATGTTGAGAGACACAGCCTCTGGGAACCTGTGTTAGGCATGTTGGCCGAGGGGCCGGGCACCCGTATTGCTAACCCTGCCTGTCTCTTCCAGTGACCTGAACTCACACAGATGGTGCAGTGGACAACCTCTGCTCACCACTTGCACCTGCAGAAGACTCATCAGGGGACACAGGGCCATGCCACAGCAGTTCCCTTCCCACACTGCATTATTCAGTAAGCACAAAGCAATATGGCAGGTGTGATAGTTGGAGCCCAGGTGAGCAGCCCCTGAGCCCCAGACTTGGAAGTCCAGGGAGGCTTCCTCAGGAAGCAGTGCCCAGCACATACCTGAAGGATGTGAAGGACCTGGGACAAGCACAGGGCCACAGGTGATTGCACTCATCCACAGCAAGGAGAACCAAAGGGGAAAGTGGCTATAATGGGGGAAGCTAGAGACAGAGGCCATTGTGTCTGGGTCCAATGGCATAGCTTTAGCTTTTATCCCTAAGGCAATGGGGAGACATGGGAAGTTTTATGCGGAGGGGAGGCAAAGTCTGCTCTTTGTTTCAGAAAGCTCCCTTTAACTGGGCATGGAAGGAATGGTTAGAGGGTATAATCCTGGAAGCTGGCACGGTGGCAATGCTGTCATTCAGGAAGACAGGACAGTGGCCCAGGCATAGGAGGGAGAAAAGTGGGTGACTCTGGGGGGAATTCGAGAGGCAAAATGAGCTGGACTTTGTGTAGATATGGGTGGATGGGGAGCGAGAATGCCACCCAGCTCTCAGCCTGTCTCCCCAGCGGACAGGGTCTGGGACAGGCTCCAGGGTCAGCACTTTTGACTGACAGCCTCAATTCCCACCAGTCTATGGGTGTAGTGTCCCTGTCCACTTCCCTCCATTCAACTATTTGCATTTCCTGAGCCTGGAACTTTCCAGCTGCTCCTCTGGTTGCCCTGGAAGGGAAAGGGCTGGGAAGGAGGTCTCCCATCCCAGCAGCTGGCCCGCAAGGCAGAGGCTGCCCCCGGCTGACGCTCTTCCTTTTCCTCCAGGTAGCACTGTGCCAGGGCATCTGGGAACCCCAGAGGAAGGGCAGGGTGTCCAGAGGGTGGGCAAGGGGTCATGGCTATGGGCTCCTCTCTTCCCATGAGCTCATGGGCTCAGCACCCTGCCAGGTGTCAGCAGGAGAGGGCTCAGGAATCCTAGGTGGACGGTGGGGGCTGAGAACCTGTGTTTGTCATCTGGACAGGTGTGTGGATGTCACCCTGGAGGCACATCTGGCTCTTTATCCTTTAGTCTGCTCAAACAGTACTCCCTCAAGGGACTTTGCCTCTCTCTATCTCTCTGCTCCCCTCCATACCTCCCCCATTTTGTTTTCTGAATCGTCTTTATTTTATTTATACATTTATTTTTGAGACAGCGTCTCACTCTGTCACCCAGGCTGGAGTGCAGTGGCACCATCTCAGCTCATGGCCACCTCCGCCTCCAGCGTTCAAGTGATTCTCCCGCCTCAGACTCCTGGGTAGCTAGGACTGCAGGCTTGCACCACTGTGCCCGGCCAATTTTTTTTTTTTTTTTTTTTGGTAGAAACAGGGTTTCACCATGTTGGCCAGGCTAGTCTCACACTCCTGGCCTCAAGAGATCTGCCCGCCTCAGCCTCCCACAGTGCTGGGATTACAGGCATGACCCGCCTTGGGTCCGGCCTAGTTGTATAATAATTTCATTATATATTACAATGTAGTAATAATATAACAACAGTGCATCATAGTGCACAATAAATGTAATTTTCTTGAATCATCCCAAAACCACCACCTTCCAATTGTCTTCCATGAAACTGGTCCCTGGTGCCAAAAAGGTTGAGGATCTCTGGCTTTAGCACCATCCCCTTTGTGCTATTCTTGTGATAGTGTGATAGTAAGTTCTCGTGAGATCCTGTCATTTAAAAGTGTGTGACACCTCTCCCCTCCCCTCACTCTCTCTTGCTCCTGTTCCTGCCATGTAAGACGTGCCTGCTCCTTCTTCACCTTCTGCCATGATTGTAAGTTCCCTGAGGTCGCCCCAGAAGCCAGCACCCTGCTTCCTGTACAGCCTGCAGAACTGTGAGCCAGTTAAACCTCTTTTCTTTATGAATTACCCAGTCTCAGGTATTTCTTTATAGCAATATGAGAATGGATGAATACATCATCCATCCATCCATCCATCCATCCATCCATCCATCCATCCATCCATCTACCTATGACTCTATCTATGTATCTATCTATGTAGTATGTATCTATTTTTTTTTTTGAGACAGGGTCTCGCACTGTCTTGCCCAGGCTGAGTGCAGTGGTGCCATCATAGCCTAGTGCAGCCTCAACCTTTCAAGCTTAAGTTATCCTCCCACCTCAGCCTCTCAAGTAGCTGAGACCACAGTCGTGTACCACCACACACAGCTAATTTTTTATTTTTTTTGTAGGGACAGGTTCTCACTATGTTGCCCAGACTGGTCTCAAACTCCTGGACTCAAGGGATTCTCCCACCTTTGCCTCCCAAAGGATTACAGGCCTGAGCCACTGTGCCTGGCTCTATCTGTCTGTCTGTCTATCTATCTATCTATCTATCTATCTATCTATCTATCTATCTATCATCATCTATCTATGCATCCATCTATCTATAATTCTATCTATCCATCTCCCTCTCTCTGCCTCTCTCCCTCCCCAACACTCCTTTCCTATCTCCCAGGCTGTCATTCATGCAACACAGGTTCTACCAGTCAAACCAATTCATAAAATCACAAAACCAACCCAGATTCAAGGGCTGAGAGGTAGATTCCACTTCCTAACAAAATCAGACAAAATTGCAGTCATATTTTCAGGTCAACCAGAATAGCCCTTCCCCAACCTCATAGCCCGGGGCTTGGGTCTTGTAATGCTTCTCACAGTGGGGAGTTCAGTTTATATGGCTTCGCTCCACCATTCGGGGTTTCTACCCCTAGTTGGCACAAACATCCATTAAAATAGAAATGGCCTCAGTTTCTTTCTTTCTTTCTTTTTCTTTTTTTGAGACAAGGTCTCATTCTGTTGCCCAAGCTGGAGTGCAGTAGCATGATCTCAGCTCACTGCAGCCTCTGCCTCCCAGCCTCAAGCGATCCTCCCACCTCAGCCTCCCTAGTGGCTGGGATTACAGGTGCGCACCACTACGCCTGGCTAATTTTTGTATTTTTAGTAGAGACGGGGTTTCACCATGTTGATCAGGCTGGTCTTGAACTCCTGACCTCAAGTGATCCACCTGCCTCGGCCTCCCAAAGGGCTGGGGTTACAGTGGTGAGCTACCGCGCCTGGCCCTTCAGTTTCTTAAGAACACTGCCTTGAGCAGCAGTCATTGCAGTGTGCATAAAATATATAGTTAATACATACAAATATTTTGGATAAAAATGACTTTTGAGCACTTTTTTTTTTTTTTTTAGTTTTTCCCTTCTCCAATGTGACTATTGTGTTTAAAAAAAAAAAAAAAAGCAATCAGCTGTCATCTGACAGAGGTTTCTTAGGAGAATGGGAGGGGTGCTGAATCCCCAGCCCTCTTCCTGGAAGGTAGGTGGGGGTGACCCCAGGGCTGTGTTTGAGGACGTGAGAAAGAATGACTCGCTGACCGGTTAGGACCTTCCCAAGCTTTCCTGAGCCAGACCTGGGAGAGGTTCCCACGGCAGACGATTCACATCCGAAGGCTAAGGGACTTCCCAAAGCTTAGCCCCGGAGGGCAGCTACGGAGGCGCCCACCTCTTAGAATGAAGTTGTAACAATTGTTGCATTTAGTCAGTGTGGGCTGAGTGCCAGGCCCAGGACTAAGAAGTTATGAACACTGGTTTATATCCTCCTCCCAACAAATCGAACACACAGGCTGCCTTTTCGTCCTTCAGACAGACCTCTCTCCAGCCTCTGGGACTTTGCACATGCTGTTCTCTCTGCTCAGCGTTCTCTCTTCCAGGCCCCCTCTGCTTCCGGGATCTTCACGGATGGCCCCTTCTCATTCTCTAGACTTGAAGTCACAAGTCACCTCAGGCAGGCCTCCCTCCACATGCCCCCCACCCCTCTCTCTATTCTACTCTCATGACACTTTTTGACTTTATTCATTGTTACTGGGATTTATTCATTGTTCTCTCTCTGCAGCTGGAACGGAAACTTGTACAATCAGGAACCTGTCCAGTTTATTTCCAGCCATGTTCCATGCTCCTCTACTTACCACTCATGTGGGAAAGTTGCTTAACATCTGTGCCTCCTTTGTCTGATGTATTCACTGGGTATGATGATATTTTTTTTTTTTAAACAGAGTCTGGCTCTTGTTGCCCAGGCTGAAGTGCAATGGTGTGATCTCAGCTCACTATAACCTCCACCTCCCAGGTTCAAGTGATTCTCCTGCCCCAGCCTCCTGAGTAGCTGGGATTATAGGCATGAGTCACCATGCCTGGCTAATTTCTTTTTTCTTTTTCTTTTTTTTTTTTTGAGAGGGAGTCTCACTCTGTCGCCCAGGCTGGAGTGCAGTGGGGCGATCTCAGCTTACTGCAAGCTCCGCCTCCCGGGTTCATGCCATTCGCCTCAACCTCCCGAGTAGCTGGAATTACAGGCATGTGCCACCATGCCTAGCTAAATTTTTGTATTTTTAGTAGAGACAGGGTTTCACCATGTTGGCCAGGCTGGTCTTGAACTCCTGACCTCAAGTGGTCTGCCCTTCTTGGCCTCCCAAAGTGCTGGGATTATAGGCGTAAGCCACTGCACCCAGCCTTTTTTTTTTTTTTTTTTTTGAGACGGAGTCTCGCTCTGTCGCCCAGGCTGGAGTGCAGTGGCTCGACCTTGGCTCACTGCAACCTCCACTCCCTGGGTTTAAGCGATTCTTGTGCCTCAGCCTCTCAAGTAGCTGGGATTACAGGCATGTACCACCCTGCCCAGCTATTTTTTGTATTTTTTCACCATGTTGGCCAGGCTGGTCTTGAACTCCTGGACGCAAGTGATCCGCCCACCTTGGCCTCCCAAACAGCTGGGATTGCAGGTGTGAGTCACTGTGCCTGGCCAATGATAATCATTCATACTTCAAAGCAAACCCATATAAAGTGCTTAGAAAACAGTGTCTGGTGTGTGTGCACTCAAATGATATTCACTATTATTTATTATTAAGTGCACACCTAAAAAAACCTTCATGGAAGGAAGAAATGGAAGTTAACTCCCCCACTCTGGGCATATAACTTCATTAGTTCAGGTATTTATTCGTTCAACCATCTTTGTTGAGAATCTACCATGCACCGTGATTTCCCTCTCTGATCATCCTGCTTCCTCTCCCTTCCTTTCATAGGTGTTGGCCTCTAATAAATATCTTGCACCTAAAACTCTGTTTCTGTGTCTGCTTCCAAAGAGTCCCACCTGAGACATGGAACTAACACTGACCCTCCCAGGACAATAAAGGGGAAAGGCACAAACGGAATGTAAATCTCCTTTTTCCCACCTCCCTCCTGTCCTATGATCTACTGTGGCCCCCCAAACACATGCACCTGTTCACCAGCAGAGTTTCTCATGGTTTTTATATTAATCCCTCAATGCCTTGCTTCCCTCTTTCTTCTGTGGTGTCTCCTGTGTTCGTTTTGTAGGGAGTAAGCTAGCAGCCCACACTAGTGTGTCATCTTATCACAAACTGGATCATTATGAACTTAATGACAGAACATAATAACAGCAACAAGAATGATAATTATAATAATGATGTTGGTGGTGGTGATGGTGATGATATTGATGATTATGATAGTGATGATGGTGATGATGAAGTTAATGATGGTGATGATGATAGTAATTACGGTGATGATAATGATTGTGATAATGGCAGTGGTAATAATGATGGTGATATTAATGATGATTATAATGGTGGTGATGATGATGGTGATAATGACGATGGTGTTGATGGTGATGATGCTGGTGATAATGGTGATGGAGATGATGATGGTGATAGTAATGACGATGACGGTGATGACAATGATGATGATATTGACTGTGGCGATGTTGATGATAATGGCAGTGGAGATGATAATGGTGATATGATGATGGTGGTGATGATGATAATGAAGATGATGATGGTGATCATAGTGATGATGGTGATGATGATGGTGGTGATGATGGTGGTGATCATGATGGTGATGACAATGATGGTGATATTGATGTTGGTGATTATAATGATGGAAATGGTGATGGTGATGGTAATGGTGATGGTGGTGATGATGATGATGGAGATGGTGATGGTGATGATGGTGATGGTGACGAGGGTGATGACAATGATGTGATATTGATGTTGGTGATGATGATTATAATGATGGAAATGGTGATGGTGACGGTAATGGTGATGGTGGTGATGACGGTGATGATGATGGTGATGACAATGATGATGATATTGACAGTGGTGATGTTGGTGATAATGGCAGTGGAGATGATAATGGTGATATGATGGTGGTGGTGATGATAATGAAGATGATGGTGATCATAATGATGGTGGTGATGATGGTGGTGATGATTATGGTGATGACAATGATGGTGATATTGATGTTGGTGATGTTGGTGATTATGGTGATGGTGATGGTAATGGTGATGGTGGTGATGATGATGGTGATGACAATGATGATGATATTGATGGTGGCGATGTTGGTGATAATGGCAGTGGAGATGATAATGGTGATATGGTGGTGGTGATGATAATGAAGATGATGGTGATCATAATGATAATGGTGATGATGATGGTGATGGTGATGATGATGGTGGTGGTGATGATGGTGATGACAATGATGGTGATATTGATGTTGGTGATGTTGGTGATTATAGTGATGGAAATGGTGATGGTGGTGATGATGGCAGTGATGACAATGATGGTGATATTGATGGTGGTGATAGTGGTGATGATGATGATGGAGATGGCAATGGTGATGGTGATGATGGTGATGGTGATGATGGTGATGGTGATGATGGTGATGACAATGATGGTGATATTGATGTTGGTGATGTTGGTGATTATAGTGGTGGAGATGGTGATGGTGACAGTAATGATGGTGGTGATGATTATGGTGGTGGTGATGGTGGTGGGTAGGAGTAGCAACAATAATGCAATAATTATGTCCAGGCACATGATTCAGTATTTCATCCATTGCTATCATTCCTCCAACAACACAATGAGGAAACAGAGACTCTGAGAGATGAAACATGATTCCTAGTCACAGTCACAGAGCTGAAAAGTGGAAGAGCCAAGATTTGAATCTCAAGGTAGTCAGTCTAAAGTGCATGCTCTTTCTGTCTCAGGCTTGTGGAGTTTGGAAATGAGGAAACAAGAAATGGCTGGTTCGAGTGATTCTCATGCCTCAGCCTCCCAAGTAGCTGGAATTACAGGCGCGAGCCATCACGCCTGGTTAATTTTTGTGTTTTTAGTAGAGATTGGGTTTCACCATGTTGGCTAGGCTGGTCTCGAACTCCTGACCTCAAGTCATCCACCTGCCTCGGCCTCCCAAAGTGCTGGGATTACAGGTGTGAACTACTGCTCCCAGCTTGCTTTCTAAGATTTCTTATATATAAAGTGTCCTTTGGCAAGTATGTTTCAAATATTCTTTTCTTGTTTTTCTCTTCTAACATTTTGAACGTGGTTTCTGGCCCCTAGAAGCTTAAAAATTCTATCTAATCAAATTAATCAGCCTATTCCTTTGTGATTTATACCGTTGGTAAGTATTCTTTTAGCAGCGTGTTTTTGGAAATTTTCTACACTTAACTTTTTTTTTTTTTATCCATATAGTATTTATTGGGTTGTATGGGTTGACATGAAGGTCAAAGTTATTTTCTTCCAAATGTTTACTCAGTTGTCCAAGACCCATTTATTGAATAAGTAGCTATTTGCATTCTGATTTAAAGTTGTTCATTTATAAATACAAATAGTTATCTATATTCGGGTCTGCTTAAGGATTTTCTGTTCTTTTCTTTTTAATCTATCTCTCTTCTTGTCTGTATCATAGTGATAGCTTCAAAATATTCTTCCCAACCAGGAATATTTATTTGTTTAGTTTCTTACATTCCTTAAAATTTTGTGATTTCATTCATATAAGTCTTATACAATTATTATCAATTATATTCCTAGTTTATACATATTTTGGGCTGCTATTATAAAATAGTTCATTTCCTCATTCTATTTTCTGATTATGGGTAGTCTATCAGAAAGCTATTAATATTTAAGTATTTTGTACCTTGTTGTCTTTCTAAATTCCTGGTAACTTGAATAGTTTTTCAGCTAGGTTTTCTAGGGCAAATAGGTTAATCATCGGTAAATAAAAATTATCTGAAGCCCTTTTCTCTTAGTACTACTATTTCTTTTTGTGTGTGTGTGCTATACCATGCTGGTCAGGACATCTATATGTTAACTGATGAAATCAGAAATTCTAATAATGACAACATATTACTTCCCTAATTGTAACAAGAAAGCTTGTGTTTCCTTGTTATTTATTTTTATTATTTTTTTTTAAGACAGAGTGTCGCTTTGTCACCCAGGCTGGAGTGGAGTGGCACGATCTTGGTTCACTGCAACCTCCACCTACTGGGTTCAAGTGGTTCTCCAGCCTCAGCCTCCTGAGTAGCTGGGATTACAGGCGCATACCACCATGCCTGGCTAATTTTTGTTATATTTTTAGTAGAGACGGGGTTTTACTATGTTGGCCAGGCTGGTCTCGAACTCCTGACCTCAAGAGATCTGCCCACCTCAGCCTCCCAAAGTGCTGGGATTACAGGCGTGAGCCACCACACCCAGCCCCCTTGTTATTTATTTTTATTTTTATTTTTTTGAGATGTAGTGTTGGTATGTCACCCAGGCTGGAGTGCAGCGGCATGATCTCAGCTCACTGCAACCTCCATCTCCCCAGTTCAAAACATTCTCCTGTCTCAGCCTCCCAAGTAGCTGTGACTACAGGTACACACCACCACTCCCGGCTAATTTTTGTATTTTTTGTAGAGACAGGGTTTCGCCATGTTGCCCAGGCAGGTCTCGAATTCCTGACCTCAAGCGGTCTGCCCGCCTCAGCCTCTCAACGTACTGGGATTATAGGCAAGAGCCACTGCACCCGGACTGCTTGTTAAACATGATGCAGTGATTGAGACAGAACCACTTATTATCCAGAAAATATAATCTTTTCCTATATTTAACAATTCATAGCACTAGCTACCATTTACTAGGTTCTTACTATTAATATTTGTCAGGCATTTTTCTAAGCACTTTACAGAAATTATTTCACTTAATTCCTGCAGATAGCCTTCAGAGGTAGGTACTAATATTATTTCATATGCATAGGAGAAAGCATAGGCTCAGAGAACCCATGAAAAACCAGAAAGTGGAAGAATCAGAATTTAAACACAGGCAATAGAACTCCGGTGTTTACCTGGGCTATACTGCCCCCACTAGACAATAAAAATATCCTCCCACTACTAATTTACTAAACTTTTATATCAGAAATGGATAAAGATTTTATCAAACAATGACTGAGCACTGTGGCTCATGCCTATAATCTCAGCACTTTGGGAGGCCGAGGTGGGCAGATCATAAGGTCAGGAGTTTGAGACCAGCCTGGCCAACATGGCAAAACCCTGTCTGTACTAAAAAAAAAAAAAAAAAATTAGCCAGGCGTGGTAGCACGCGCCTGTAATCCCAGCTACTTGGGATGTTGAGGCACAAGAATCGCTTGAATCCAGAAGGTGGAGGTTGCAGTGAGCCAAGATGGTACCATTACACTCCAGCCTGGGCAACAGAGTGAGACTTCATCTCAAAAAAAAAAAAAAAAAAAAAGAGATTTTATCTAACAACTGTTTGACTTCTTTGGAGATGAACAAGCACTATTTTTTTTTCTTTTACCTACAGACAGTGAGTTTTATTTAAAAGATTTCCCAGTGTTAAGAAGGTGCTGGCCAATGGAAAAAAAGAGAGTTCCAAATTTGTAGCATTTGCCAATTCCAGTGGTGTAAATACTTGCACTGTGGGTGATTCAAGCTACCCAAGATGATGGCACTAAGGGTAGGTTGGGAAGAGATGCTGCCCATTGGCCAGTGTGACCCATTCTGAGCCAGTTCCAACACATTGCTGCCTACATTGATTCATATATGTGTTCCTGGTATAGACCTCTAGGGTCTTAAATAAAGTCTATTCAAGAAACAGAAAAAGAAAAATTCAACCTTATCTAAACAACAGAAAGGTGGCCATAAACTCAGATGTAGTTTTATTAATTATTAATAATTTTTGTTAATTATTATTTTTCTTAATTATTTATTATAATTTATTAATTATATATCATTTATTATTTTAATACACACATATATTCAATAGAGTGCATATAGTGTGTTACTACCTAACACCGCTTATGGTGTATATAGGGGTACCTCATAATCAAGCACATTAATATTTCAGCAGAGAAAATCCATGAATATTCATATAGGTGTCATAAATAATATAAATAGATAATATCACTTTTAGTGAAGTTGGTTACCAACTTAGTTTGGTGCCAAATTTATGCCAAATATTTGTTGTGCCCAGAGCATTTAGGTTTTCAGAATTATCGATAAGAGTCTGTGAACCTTAGCCGGGCATGGTGGTGTGTGCCCGTAGTCCCAGTTACTTGGGAGGCTGATGTGGGAGGATCGCTTGAGCCCAGGAGGTGGAGGCTGCTATGAGCTACGATCGAACCACTGCACTCCAGCCTCGGCAGCAGAGTGAGATCCCGTTTCAAAAAAAAAAAGAGTTAATGAACCTAGTTTTATTTACTTAGCTGCGTGTGTGTGTGTGTGTGTGTGTGTGTGTGTGTGTGTGTGTGTGTGTATCTATGAGAGAGACAGACAGAAAGAGAGACAGAGAACTTGGTCTTAAAAATTTTTTGGTAGATAGTCAGGTTTTGTACCAGGATTGAGCTGTTTATAGAATGATTAGGAAATTTGTCATCTATTTTAGGAATCTTTATCTATTTCTTGAACTTTTGAAGTTTAATGATTCCATAAACCTTAGAAATCTTTATCTATTTCTTGAACTTTTGAAGGTTAAATGATTCCATAAACCATTTGGGATTGACCTTTTTGGAGGTTATTTTTCATAATATCTTTAGTTTCTTTCATCATTATTTAGTTATGCATTCAGTACCTCTATTAATTAATTCTTGAATTAATTTTGATAATTTACATGTTTACAGAAAGCTCAGTTTCATTGAGATTTTTTAAATTTCAGCATAGAGTTGTATATCACATTCTTTTATTTTAAAAAAACTCTAAATCTGCGTTTATAGCCACCTTTCTGTTGTGGCAAATTGAATTTGTTTTCTTTTTCTGTTTCTTGAATAAACTGGCTAGAGTTTATTCAAGAAACAGAAAAAGAAAACAAATTCTATTTCCCAAATTTTTTTCTTTATTCTAGCATTTTTATGTGTTTTAATGGATAAAGTTCCACTTTTGTTACCCAGGACAAATTCCTTTCTCAGCTTATTTCTCTAGGAGTTCTTGAGTTGAATGCTTCAGAGGTTTGTTGACCTCCATAGTATCACAGTGAAAGGAAGATCTCATTTTCTGAGATGTAGTAGAAAAGTGGGTCAAGGGAAGTAAACTTTAAGCTGGGTTTTGACGGGTGAATAAGAGTTTTCCAGGAGGAGAGGTTCTTTTTGGTTGAAATAGCTGACAGTGGCAGAGGAATGAAAGACCAGCTGTGTTTTACTTTATTTAAAAATTGTTTTCTTTTTTATTTTCTACTCAAAAGAGAACTGGAGTGCCAGCTGAGTTTTAGAAGCACCAGTATGATAGGGTCGAATATACCAGTGAATGGTACAGACTTCCATTTGTAAGAGTATATTTATTTGTGTAGTTGTTTGATTCAACTGTAACCTCCATGAGGGCAGGGACCATTTTCTAGCGCCAACTCCAGGACCTGGCTTTCCCAGCCCAGTAATGGGAGGAGCACCCCATGGATTATTATGTACTTAAAACAAAGAGAATTCCGTGGCTGTAGTGATGAGAATGGACTCTAGGGGGCAGGAGTGGACACTGGGCCATCAAGGAGGAGGCAGCTGCCTCAAGTTGGTACAGGTGGGACATGAAGGATTTGGAGAGAAGTGAACCAGGCTGGGCGCGGTGGCTCACACCAGTAATCCCAGCACTTTGGGAGGCCGAGGCAGGCGGATCATCTGAGGTCAGGGGTTTGAGACCAGCCTGGCCAACATGGTGAAGTCCTATCTCTACTAAAGATACAAAAATTAGCCGGTTGTGGTGGTGCATGCCTGTAATCCCAGGTACTCAAGAGGCTGAGGCAAAAGAATCGCTTGAACCCGGGAGGCGGAGGTGATAGTGAGCCAAGATCGTGCCATTACATTTCAGCTTGCATTTTCTAGTATTTCATATAAATAGAATCAAGGTGCATGTGCTAATTTTTGTCTGAGCATACAGTATGCTCACTCAACATAGTGATTTTGAGATTTATCCATGCTGTTGTTGGTGTCCATAGTTTGTTCTCTTTTTTAATTTATATATACATATTTTTTGAAGCAGGGTCTCACTGTGTCGCCCGGGCTGGAGTGCAGTGGCACGATCTTGGCTCACTGCAACCTCCACCTCCCAGGTTTAAGCAATTCTTCTGCCTCAGCCTCCCTAGTAGCTGGGACTAAGGGCGTGTCACCAAGTCTGGCTAATTTTTGTATCTTTAATAGAGACAGGGTTTCACTATGTTGAACAGGCTGGTCTTGAACTCCTGACCTCAAGTGATCTGCCCGCCTTGGCCTCCCAAAGTGCTGCGATTACAGGCATGAGCCACCATGCCTGGCCTATTCTCTTTTTTAATGGTTAAGTAATAATATTCCATTGTTCAAATATACCATAGTATGTTTATTTATTCTCCTGTTGATGGACATTGGCTTTGCTTTTATTTGTTGGTGAATATAAATGGAGCTATGAGTATTCACCTGCAAATCTTTGTATGGATATATACTTTTACCTCTCATAGGTCGACAATCAAGATTGGAATGGTTGATTTGTACAGTAAGTGTGTGTTTAACTTCTCAAGAAACCACCAAAGTGCTTCCAAAGTGGTTGTATCATTGTACATTCCCCTTAGCTGTGTACGGGAGTTCCAGTTTCTCCACATCCTTGACAGCAGTTGATAGTGTTATTTTTAGTCTTAGCCATTCTAGTAGGCTTATAGTGGTATCTCAATTGTGGGTTTAATTTGTTTTTTCTTAATGAATAATGATGGTAAACACCTTTTCAGGTGTTTATTTGCCATCTCTATATCTTCGTTGGGGAAGTGCCTGTTCAAATCTTTTGCACGTTAAAAAAAACTAGATTGTCAACAATGTTAGATTTGTTCTCCTCCTCCTCCTCCTGTTCCTGTTCCTGTTCCTGTCCCTCTTCCTCTTCTTCTTCCTCTTCTTTTTGAGACAGTGTCTTGCTCTGTCCCCTAGGCTGGAGTACAGTGGCACAATCACAGCTCATGGCAGCCTCAACCTCCTGGGCTCAAGGGATCCTCCTGCCTCAGCCTCCTCAGTAGCTGGCACTACAGGCATGCACTACTACACCTGGCTAATTAAAAACAATTTTTAAAAAAATGTTAGGAGAATTGCTTGAACCCACGAGGTGGAGGTTGCGGTGAGCCAAGATTGCACCACTGCACTCCAGCCTGGAGACAGAGCGAGGTAGAGATGAGGTCTTGTTATGTTGTCCTGGCTGGTCTTGAACCCCTGAGCTAAAACGTTCCTCCCACCTCTGCCTCCTGAAGTTCTGGGATTACAGACGTGACCCACCACGCCTGGCCAGATTTGTCCTCTTACTGTTGAGTTGTAAGAGTTCTTTACGTGTTTAATATCCATGCCCTTTGTGGGGATACATGCTTTGCAAATATTTTTTCTCGATCTGTGCTTGCCTTTTCATTTTCCCACTGGCATCTTTTGAATAGCATGAGTTTGAATTTTGGTGAAAGCCAATTATCAGTCTTTTATAGGTTGTGGTTTTGTGGGCCCTGTTAGGATACTGCCGTTTTACAGATGTTGAAACTGAGGCTCAGAGAGAGAAAATCTTTGTGTGTGTGTGTGTGTGTGTGTGATGGAGTCTCACTTTATCACCCAGGCTGGAGTGCAGTGGCGCGATCTCAGCTCACTGCAACCTCCACCTCCTGGGCTCAAGCAATGCTTCTGCCTCAGCCTCTTGGGTAGCTGGGATTACAGGCACCCACCACCACACTCAGTTAATGTTTTGTATTTTTAGTAGAGATGGGGTTTCACTATGTTAGCCAGGCCGGTCTCGAGCTCCTGACCTCAAGTCATCCACCTGCCTGGGCCTCCCAAAGTGCTGGGATTACAGGTGTGAGTCACCATGCCTGGCCAGGAAACCTTGTCCAGGTCTCTCTGGCTGCTCAAGAGCACCCCAACCCCATACCAACTGGGGCAGTGCCTCTGATTCCCTGCCCACAAAGAGGGTTTGGACCCCACGATGTCCAGATTCTGCCAAGATTCCATGTGGAAGCTGCACTCCTATCCTAAATTGGCCTGGGTTCTGGGGCATGGTGGGCCTGGTTTCTTTCATCCTCCCTTCCCAAAAAGCAAGAAACAATCAACCCAGGAACATGGCCATTGTTTCTGGCCTCTGTCAGGATTCTTGGAATCTTCATCCCTGGTTCCCATCTCTCTAGAAGATGGAAAGGGGCACTCCTTTATTCCATAGGATTAGTTTGCCTCTCTGAGATCTCCCGTGTATAGCTGGAACCCCCAAATCACTAATGATGATTCTGAGGTTTTTCAAATATCCCCTTCCTCCACTTACATGAGGTCCCTAGAGTCATCAGATTCATGGAGATAGGAAGTAGGATGGTGGGTGCCAGGGGCTGGGGAGGGGGGATGGGGAGTGAGTGTCTCATGGAGACAGAGTTTCAGTTTGGGAAGATGAGAATGTTCTGGAGATGATGGTGGTGATGGCTGGACAACCATGTGAATGCACTTAGTGCCACTGAACTGTGCACTGAATAATAGTTACAATGATACATTTTATGTTATGTGTGACTTGCCACAAGTAAAAATTTTAAAAATTGCTGAATTGAAAAAAGCAATACTATATAGATATATACATTATATATATACACATTATATATATACACATTATATATATACATTATATATATACACATTATATATATATACATTATATATATACACATTATATATATATACATTATATATATACACATTATACACACACACACGTATATTTTGAGACAGAGTCTCGCTCTGTCGCCCAGGCTGGAGTGCAGTGGTGTGATCTCGGCTCACCGCAACCTCCGCCTCCTGGGTTCAAGTGATTCTCATGCCTCAGCTTCTCGAGTAGTTGGGATTACAGGCACCTGCCACCACACCCGGCTAATTTCTATATTGTTGGTAGAGTTAGGGTTTCACCATGTTGGCCAGGCTGGTCTCAAACTCCTGGCCTCACGTGATCTGCCCGCCTCAACCACCCCAAGCGTTAGGATTACAGGTGCGAGCCACCATGCCCAGCCTTAGCAATACATATTTTAAAAAGAAATAACACAAAAATGTAGAACGTGGAAGTCTCCTGTAGTGATCTCAACCACTATGAATATTTGTATATCCTCCTAGAATGCTATAAACACACACACAGACAACTACATATGTATTGCCTTATGTTCTCTATCTACACCCAAATAAATATATAATACCCACATTTTGTGAAAGTGGGATCACACTTTGTACTTTTTTGCACCTTTAACCCATTAATAGATCTTGCTCATTTTTCCATGTCATTGCATAGAAAACAAGACTTAGAGTGTTACATTTAAAAAATAGTATATTATTATTATTATTATTATTATTATGTAAATTACTTTTTTTGAGACAGGGTCTCGCTCTTTTGCCCAGGCTGGAGTACAGTGGTGCGACCTTGGCTCACTGCAACCTCCGCCTCCTGGGCTCAAATGATTCTCCTGCCTCAGCCTCCCAAGTAGCTGGGATGACAGGCGCCCGCCACCATGCCCAGATAACTTTTGTATTTTTAGTAGAGGCGGGGTTTCACCGTGTTGGCCAGGCTGCTCTCGAGCTGGGCATGGTGGCACGTGCCTGTAATCCCAGCTACTCGGGAGGCTGAGGCAGGAGAATCACTTGAACCTAGGAGGCAGAGGTTGCAGTGAGCCGAGATCGCACCACTGCACTCCAGCCTGGAGACAGAGCGAGACTCTGTCACAGCTGGGGTGTAGCTGCTTTCGGAATCAGGATGGTAGAGGCCGGGGTGCCATTCAATGTCCTCCCATGCACATAGAATGGTCCCTATGCAAAGAATTATGCAGTCCCAAATATCCACAGTGCTGAGGCTGGGTAATTCTATTCTAACGGAATGAACTCTACTTGGAGTCATTTTATTTATTTCTTTCATTTTTTTATTTTTCTGTGCTGTTGAACACATTCCCATCTCTGGGCCAAGGAGAGGGACGTGTCTTTCCATTTAGGGCAGGGCCGGCTGGGTGATAAACTGACCCTTCTCTACTCAGAATAGAGCCGGCTTATCAGCTCCTGTTTGTTTTGGCCTTGCCTGGCGGGTGGATAGAGGATGTGACTTCAGAAGTGACCTTCGGGTTCTCTTGGTTTGGAACATGCATGCATTGAGGTCTCTCTCAGACAGACCCAAGAACCGTAAAGCCGGAGCTGTTTTAGGGGGTTGGTTGGCTGCTGATCATCTGGTGGTGATCACGGAGATGATGATTTTATGACTGGGGTTGTTTATGATTGTCTATTTTTTGTTGCAATTTAGAGAAGACATTTTTGTTTTCCCCCCGTGGATGGTCTCGAGACATAACCCCTGGCTGTTGTTTTTCTTTTTTTAAAATTTTAAATTTTGGCCGGGTGCGGTGGCTCACGCCTGCAATCCCAGCGCTTTAGGAGGCCGAGGTGGGTGGATCACGAGGTCAGGGGTTTGAGACTAGCTTGGCCAACATGGCGAAACCGCGTCTCTACTAAAAGTACAAAAAATTAGCCAGGCATAGTGGCAGGTGCCTGTAATCTCAGCTACTTGGACGGCTGAGGCAGGAAAATCGCTTAAACCCGGGAGGCGGAGCTTGCAGTGAGTCGAGACCCCACCACCGCACTCCAGCCTGGGTGACAGAACAAGACTCCATCTCAAAAAAAAAAAAAAATTAACTTTTAAGTTCAGGGGAAAATGTGCAGATTCGTTATATAGGTAAACTTGTGTCATGGGAGTTTGTTGTATGGATTATTATGTTTTTTTTTTTGAGACACAGTCTCACTTTGTCGCCCAGGCTAGAGTGCAATGGTGTGATCTCAGCTCACTGCAACATCCACCTCCCAGGTTCAAGCGATTCTCTCACCTCAGCCTCCCGAGCAGCTGGGATTACAGGTGCCCACCACCATGCCTGGCTAATTTTTGTATTTTTAGTAGAGACAGGGTTTTACCATGTTGGCCAGGCTTGTCTCAAACTCCTGACCTCAGGTAATCTGCCCGTCTCGGCCTCTCAGAGTGCTAGGATTATAGGCATGAGCCACCGTGCCCAGCCATATACCATATTTTCTTTATCCAGTCTATCGTTGATGGGCATTTATGTTGATTCCATGTCTTTGCTATCGTGAATAGTGCTGTAATGAACATACACTTCCGTGTATCTTTATGATAGAATGATTTCTATTCCTCTGGGTGTACACCCAAGGTTTGGGCCCAGGGATAGTCAGGGAAGTCTTCCCACAAGAGGTTAGCATTAATAGACAAATAAGAGTTAGCTGGGCCAAAGAAGAGACCTTTTAGGGAGAAGAGCAGCACATAGAAAAGTTAGGAGGCTGAAAAAAGTTTGTTCTGTTCACTTCTGCAATGGTTTATTGAATATGACACAAAATGGCTGGGCATGGTGGCTCACGCCTGTAATCCCAGCACTCTGGGAGGCCAAGGTGGGTGGATCACTTGAGGCCAGGAGTTCGTGAAACCCCGTCTCTACTAAAAATACAAAAAAATTAGCTGAGCATGGTGGCGTATGCCTGTAGTCCCAGCTACTTGGGAGGCTGAGGCAGGAGAATTGCTTGAATCCAGGAGGCTGAGGTTGCAGTGAGCCGAGACTGCACCACTGCACTCCAGCCTGGGCGACAGAGTGAGACCCTGTGTCAAAAAATAAATTAATTAATTAAAAAAAGAATATGACACAAAAGTATGGGCAATAAAAGCCAAAAATAGACAAATGGGATTACTTCAAACTTAAAATTTTTTGTGCGTCAAAGGACACAATCAACAAAGCGAAAAGGCAACCTACAGAATGAGAGAAAACATTTGCAGATATATACTTGATAAGGGGTTGGTATCCATAATACATAAAGATACCTTCTGCAATTCAACAACAAAAATCCAATAATCCAACTGAAAACTGGGCAAAGGACTTGAATAGACATTTCTCCAAAGAAGATGTACAAATGGCCAATAAGGACGTGAAAAAGATGCTCGACATCATTAGTCATTAGGGAAATGCAATGATATATTGCCTCACATACACATATACATGCATATATATATCCTCGTAAATATATATGCTGATATATATTATATATCATATATGTATGGTATATATCAGAGCTCAGGAGTTCAAGACTAGCCTGGGCAACATAGCGGGACCCCTTCTTTACAAAAAATACAAAACTTAGCC
Source organism: Gorilla gorilla gorilla (assembly GCF_029281585.2). Taxonomy (NCBI): domain Eukaryota; kingdom Metazoa; phylum Chordata; class Mammalia; order Primates; family Hominidae; genus Gorilla; species Gorilla gorilla. The sequence goes on along the minus strand of NC_073244.2, from coordinate 13,163,553 downwards.
AGGCTTGATGGCACATGCCTATGTCCCAGCTAGTCAGGAGGCCACGGTTGGGAGGATCACTTGAACCCAGAAGGCGGAGGTTGCAGGGAGCTGAGATCACGCCACTGCACTCCACCCTGAGCGATAGAACCAGACCTTGTCTCAAAAACAAAAAGGAGGCCAAGCATGATGGCTCATGCCTGTAATCCCAGCACTTTGGGAGGCTAAGGCAGGCAAATCACCTGAGGTCAGGAGTTCGAGACCAGCCTGGCCAACATGGTGAAACCCTGTCTCTACTAAAAATACAAAATTAGCCAGGCATGGTGGCACACGCCTGTAATCCCAGCTACTCGCGGTGCTGAGGTTGGGAGGATTGCTTGAATCCTGGATGTGGAGGTTGCAGTCAGTCGAGATCATGCCACTGTACTCCAGCCTGGGTGACAGAGTGAGACTCCATCTCAAAATAAAAATGAAAACAAAAACAAAGATGGCACTTGTACCCAGTAAATTTACACAAATAAAAAATATATATATATAATCTATGTGACTAATAACACTATATATGATCGAATATGCTAATATAATAACACTGTATATATGATTATATATATACGATATATATTAGAAAATAAGAAGCGTGGGGGAAGATGTGAAGAAGTTGGAAATTCCCATTATCGGTGGGAATGCAAAATGGTGCAGCCACTGTGCAAAACAGTATGGCGTTTCCTCAAAAAAGTAAACAGAATCATCCTATGATCCAGCAATCCCACTTATGTGTATATATCCCAAGGAGTTTAAATTAGAGTATCAAAGAGATATTTGCACACCCATGTTCATAGCAGCACTATTCACAACAGCCAAGAGGTGGAAGCAGCCCAAGTGTCCATCAACAGGTGAATGGATAAAAACAATGTGGTATATCCATACAGTGGAATATTATTTAGCCATAAAAAAGAAAGAAATTCTGACACATGCTACAATGTGGATAAACCTTGAGGACGTTATAGCTCAGCGAAATTAGCCAGTCTCCAAAGGACAAATCCTGTATGATCCCACTCATACGAGATTCCTAGAGTTGTCAGATTCATAGAGAGAGAAAGTAGGATAGAGGGTGCCAGGGGCTGGGGAGTGGGGATGGGGAGTGAATGTTTCATGGGAAGAGTTTCAGTTTGGGAAGATGTGAAAGTTCTGGAGATGGATGGTGGTGATGGTCACTCAAGCAGGTGAATGTATTCAATGCCACTCAGCTATGCACTTAAAAATGGTTAGGATGGCCGGGCGCGGTGGCTCACACCTGTCATCCCAGCACTTTGGGAGGCCAAGGCATGTGGATCACCTGAGGTCAGGAGTTCGAGACCAGCCTGGCCAACATGGTGAAACCCCGTCTCTACTAAAAATACAAAAAATAGCTGGGCGTGGTGGCGGGTGCCTGTAATCCTAGCTACTCGGGAGGCAGACGCAGGAGAATCCCTTGAACCCGGGAGGTGGAGGTTGCAGCGAGCCAAGATCACGCCATTGCACTCCAGCCTGGGCAACAAGGGCAAAACTTTGTCACACACACGCATACACACACAAAATGATTAGGATGGCTGGGTGCGGTGCTCATGACTGTAATCTCAGTACTTTGGAAGGCTGAGGCAGGCAGATTACCTGAGGTCAGGAGCTCGAGACCAGCCTGGGCAACATGTAGTGAAACCCCATGTCTACTAAAAAATACGAAAATTAGCTGGGCATGGTGGTGCACACCTGTAGTCCCAGCTACTTGGGAAGCTGAGGGAGGAGAATCGCTTGAACCCGGTGGGTAGAGGTTGCAGTGAGCTGAGATCGCACCACTGCACTCCAGCCTGGGTGACAGAGCAAGACTCCAGCTCAAAAAAAAAAAAAAAAAGATGGTTAGGATGGCCGGGTGCTGTGGCTCATGCCTGCTGTAATCCCAGCACTTTGGGAGGCTGAGGTGGGTGGATCACTTGAGCTCAGGAGTTTGAGACCAGCCTGGCCAACATGGTGAAACCCTGCCTCTACTAAATATACAAAAAATAACTGGCTGTGGTGGTGGGCACCTGTGATCCCAGCAGTTTGGGAGGCTGAGGCAGGAGGATCATTTGAGGTCAGGAGTTCAATACCAGCCTGGCCAACATGGTGAAATCCCGTCTCTACTAAAAATACAAAAATTAGCAAGGCATGGTGGCAGATTCCTGTAATCCCAGCTACTCAGAAGGCTGAGGCAGGAGAAATTCTTGAATTCGGGAGGTTGCAGTGAGCTGAGATCGTGCACTGCACTGCACTGCAACCTGGGCGACAGAGTGAGACTCCATCTCAAAAAAAAAAAAAGTTAGGATGGTAAATTTTATGTTATATGTTTTTTACCACAACAAAAGAAGAAAAGCCGCAATAACACCAAATAGAGACGTATTCCCAGAGTCAACCGAGAGAATTTAAGAGGCAATCATGTCCTCACTGTGTGAAAGGACATCATCACGCCTTTATGCCACCTCGAGTCACTTATCTTACTAACAGTAATCCATGCCCAGCACCTCGGGAAATGCCACAGTTGGTCATGGATGGCTCTGCACAAGGTTCTTCACCAGGGCATTGGTGAGACACGATGATTCCTAGGAGAGCACTCCTTGGTCCGTGTCCACAGCACTGGAGCAGAGGAGCCAAGGCTGGAAGTCCAAGCCTCGCAGGAAGCCTAATGTGCCAGAAAGATGACAGAGCCGTGAACACAGCAATAAAAAGCCATGACTGGCCAGGCGCGGAGGCTCATGCCTGTAATCCCAGCACTTTGGGAGGCCAAGGCGGGTGGATCATGAGGTCAGGAGTTGGAGACCAGCCTGGCCAAGATGGTGAAACCCTGTCTCTACTAAAAATACAAAAATTAGCTGGGCGTGGTGGCATGCACCTGTAATCCCAGCTACTTGGGAGGCTGAGGCAGGAGAATCACTTGAACCCAGGAGGCAGAGGTTGCAATAAGCCGAGATTGTGCCATTGCACTCCAGCCTGGGTGACAGAGTGAGACTCAGTTCTACGAAAAAAAAAAAAAAAAAAGGACTGACAGGATTTGTTGAGACTGGCTAATTGCACTTTTCATTGAGCACAATGTCCTCAAGGTTCATCCATGTTTTACCATGTGTCAGGATTTCCTTCCTTTTCATGGCTAAATAATATTCCACTGTATGGATATACCACATTGTGTTTACCTATTCATCTATTGACGGACACTTGGGTTGCTTTTACCTCTTGGCTATTGTGAATAGTGCTGCTGTGAACATGACCCTCTGTCCCCTCAGCAATACTGCTGAATGCTACTGACGTTATGTTGAGCAAAGGGAGCTCAACCCGTACCAGACCACAAGATTCACTTTCTATAAAGTCCTCTAAGAGATCAAAGGAGTTTAACATGATGGAGAATCACAGTTACCTCTGGATGTTGGGGACTCCAACAGACAGGGAAGAGACATGAGGGAGATTTTTGGGGTGATGGAAATACTCCGCATCTTTCTTTTTTTATTTATTTTTGAAGCAGAGTCTTGCTCTGTCGCCCAGGCTGGAGTGCAGTGGAGCGATCTCAGCTCTCTGCAACCTCCACCTCCCAGGTTCAAGCGATTCTCCTGCCTCAGCCTCCTGAGTTTACAGCTGCTGCCTGGCTAGCTTTTTTGTATTTTTAGTAGAGACGGGGTTTCACCATGTTGGCTAGGCTGGTATCAAACTCCTGACCTCAGGTGATCCACCTCTCTCAGCCTCCCAAAGTGGTAGGATTACAGGCGTGAGCCACTGCGCCTGGCCAATATTTCACATCTTTTTAAAAAACAAGTTTACACATATAGAGTTTTTAAAAAATATATGTAAATGTATGGGGTACAAGTGCTATTTTTGATTCTGAGACAGGATCTCACTCTATCACCCAGGCTGGAGTGCAGTGGTGCCATCTCGTCTCCCTGCAATCTCCACCTCCTGGGTTCAAGCGATCCTCCCAACCTCAGCCTCCTGAGTAGCTGGAACACAGCCATGTGCCACCACGCCTGGCTAAGTTTTGTAGTTTTTGTAGAGATGGGGACTCGCCATGTTGCCCAGGCTGGTCTCCAACTTCTGATCTCAAGCCATCAGTCTGCCTCGGCCTCCCGAAGTGCTGGGATTACAGGCCTGAGTCACCACGTTCAGCCTTGCCATTTTGTTATATGCGTAGTTGTGCTCCTAGTGGTAAAGTCGGGGCTTTTAGGATATCCGTTACCAAATAATGTACATCATACACATTATGTATTTTCTTATCACCCACCGCCTCGCGCCACCCTTTTGAGTCTCTGTTGTCAATCACCCCAGTCTCTACGTCCAGGTGTACACATTGTTTAGCACCCACTTATAAGTAAGAACATGTGATATTTGTCTGTCTGTGTCTGGCTTGTTTCACTTAAGAGAGTGGCCTCCAGGGCCGGGCGCGGTGGCTCACGCCTGTAATCCCAGCACTTGGGGAGGCTGAGGTGGGCAGATCATGAGGTCAGGACTTAGAGACCAGTCTGACCAACATGGTGAAACCCCGTCTCTACTAAAAATACAAAATTTAGCCAGGTGTGGTGGCGGGTGCCTGTAATCCCAGCTACTCAGGAGGCTGAGCAGGAGAATCTCTTGAACCCAGGAGGCGGAGGTTGCAGTGAACCGAGATTGTGCCACTGCACTCCAGCCCGGGTGACAGAGCCAGATTCTGTCTCAAAAAAAAAAAAAAAAAAGAGAGAGAGAGAGAGAGAGAGAATGGCCTACAGTTCCATCCATGAACCTGCAAAGACATGATCTCATTATTTTGCAAAGAATACTATACTATTTATGGCTGAACAGTATTCTATGGTGTATGTATACCACATTTTCTTTATTCAGTCATCCATTGATGGACACTTAGGTTGATTCCATGTCTTTGCTATTGTGAATGGTGCTGCAATAAACATATGGGTGCAAGTATCTTTTTGATATATTGATTTCTTTTCCTTTGGGTAGATACCCAGTAGCGGGATTGCTGGATGGAATGGTAGTACTATTTTTAGAAATATTCTATATCTTGATAGGGGTCATGGTTAAAAGGTGTGTATGCTATCAAGGCTCATCAAACCTTCTGCTTACAGTTTACATAAACTTATTGCATGTAAATTACACCCAATTTAAAAATAGGTCTGTTGTGGTGGCTCACGCCTGTAATCCTAGCACTTTGGGAGGCCGAGGTGAGCAGATTATTTGAGGTTGGGAGTTCTAAGACCAGCCTGGCCAACATGGTGAAACCCTGTCTCTAATAAAAATACAAAAATTAGCTAGGTGTGGTGGCACTTGCCTGGTTCCAGATACTTGGGAGGCTATGGAAGGAGAATCGCTTGAACCCAGGAGGCAGAGGTCGCAGTGAGCCGAGATCATGCCACTGCACTCCAGCCTGGGTGACAGAGTGAGACTCCATCTTAAAAAAAAAAAATCAAGATAGGAAATAAATAAGATTTTCTTCTGTGTGGGATGGTACAGGCACCATTGATCTGGTGAACTGGAAGCATGGGTGAATTTTGTTAATTATGCACTAAGAAAATAGCACCAATTGTTTGTGACAAGGATACGGAAGCATCATTTTTGTTTGTATGTTGTTGTTGTTGAGACGGGGTCTCACTCTGTCTCCCAGGCTGCAGTGCAGTGGCATGATCGTGACTCACTGCATCCTTAAACCCCTGGGCTCAAGCGATCCTCCTGCCTCAGCCTCCTGAGTAGCTGGGACTACAGGCATGTGCCACCATGCCCAGCTAATTTTATTTATTCTTATTCCTTTTTTTTTTGAGATGGAGTCTCGCTCTGTCACCAGGCTGGAGTGCAGTGGTGTGATCTCAGCTCACTGCAACCTCCGCCTCCTGGGTTCAAACGATTCTCCTGCCTCAGCCTCCTGAGTAGCTGGGATTACAGGCACCCGCCACCATGGCCAGCTAGTTTTTATATTTTTAGTAGAGACGGGCTTTCACTATGTTGCCCAGGCTGGTTTCAAACTCCTGGGCTCAAGCAATCCTCCCGCCTTGGCCTCTTAACGCATAAGGCACTGTGCCTGGTCCCATGTTTCTTTTTTTATTCCTCATTTTAAAGAAGAGGTGCATCTGCCTCTCACACAGCCGGGATGTGGAAGAGCTGGGATCTGAGAAGGCTGAGTCCACAGCCAGGGGAATGGAGCAGAGAGGCTCAGGAGAGACAGAATGGCTGGTGGATGCCAACCTGGAAGTTGCAAAGGGACAGGCCCAGGATAGAGGGGAAGGGCTGATCACAGCCGGGAACAGGGAGGAAGGAAGGCCATGAGGTGGGTGCGGATGGAGTTCCGGGTAAAGACTGGGAAGGCGGGCAATGGACCGCATGACTGCTCTTCCTCTTGGGAGCGAGGAAGGCCACCAGCTGGTGTGTCTCAGGCAGGGGTGGGAGGTCTTGGGAGCTGAGAAGAATGGCAGGGCTTGAGTCAGGTTGTGGAAAGTGAGTGGGGATGGTTGACCAAGAATTAGGGAAAGAAGGCTGGGCGCGTTAGCTCATGCCTGTAATCCCAGCACTTTGGGAGGCCAAGGCGGGCAGATCACCTAAGGTCGGGAGTTCGAGACCAGCCTGACCAACATGAAGAAACTCTGTCTCTACTAAAAAAAAAAAATACTAAAAAAAAATTAGCTGGGCATGGTGGCGCATGCCTGTAATCCCAGTTACTTGGGAGGCTGAGGTGGGAGAATCGCTTGAACCCAGGAGGCGGAGGTTGTGGTGAGCAGAGATCATGCCACTGCACTCTAGCCTGGGTGGCAAAGTGGAATCCATCTCAGAAAAAAAAAAAAAAAAAAAAAGAAAGAAAGAACTAGGGAAAGGATGCTCCCAGGACCTGGATATCTGCTATGTACACTGTACTACAGTGACTTATGCTAGCAGAAAGCCTCCTTCCCGGGCCATCTGTGGCCCAAAGGCATTCGGAAGATGGAGCATTCAGGAGGGAATCTGGGAAGCACAGTGGTTAGAAACTCAGCTGTGGAGCTTGATGGTCACCCAATGGGGTGCTATGGAAGCAGACACCAAGAAGGTGTTGGGGTGCAGGATGTGTATGCCATGAGGCAAGGATGGGGAAGAATCGAAATTCCGGTGCAGTGATGGTGGGAATATAAAACGGTGCCGCTGCTATGGAAAAGGGTATGCTGGTTCCTTAAAGAAACTAAACATAGAATCAGGCCGGGCACGGTGGCTCACATCTGTAATCCCAGCACTTTGGGAGGCTGAGGCCGGAAGATTGCCTGAGTCAGGAGTTCGAGACCAGCCTGGCCAATGTGGTGAAACCCTGTCTCTACTCAAAATACAAAAATTAGCTGGGCATGGTGGCGGGCACCTGTAATCCCAGCTACTTGGGAGGCTGAGGCAGAAGAATCACTTGAATTCGGGAGGCGGAGGTTGCAGTGAGCCGAGACCACGTCACTGTACTCCAGCCTGGGCAACAAAAGCAAAACTCCATCTCAAAAATAAAATAAATAAATAAATAGGAAGGAAACTCTGGCCAGTTGCGGTGGCTCACACCTGTAATGCCAGCACTCGGGGAGGCCGAGGCAGGCAGATCACTTGAAGTCAGGAGTTCGAGACCAGCCTGGCCAACATGATGAAACCCCGTCTCTACTAAAAATACAAAACTTAGCTAGGCGTGGTGGCACATGCCTGTAATCCAAGCTAGTTGGGAGGCTGAGGCAGGAGAATCACTTGAACTTGAGAGGCGGAGGTTGCAGTGAACCGAGATCATACCCCTGCACTCCAGCCTGGGCAATAAGAGTGAAACTCCATCTCAAAAAAAAAAAAAAAAAAACAAACCTGGCATAGGGAAATTTACAGAGACAGAAAGTAAATTACTAGTTGTCAAGGAGGGGGTGGAATGGGGAACAGCTACTTAATATATGTGAGGTTTCCCTTTGAAGGTGATGAAAATGTTCAGGAACTTGATAGAGGTGGTGGTTGTACAACATTGTAAATGTACAAAATACCACTAAGTTATTCACTTTAAGATCCACGATCTTATTTTATGGGAATTTCACATCAATTAAAAAATACACACATACAGCTGGGTGCGGTGCCTCATGCCTTTGAGAGGCCAAGGTGGATGGATCATCTGAGGTCAGGAGTTCAAGACTAGCCTGACCAACATGGCGAAATCCCGTCTCTCAAAAAAAAAAAGTAGCCAGGCGTGGTGGTGTGCGCCTGTAATCCCAGCTACTCAGGAGGCTGAGTCAGGAGAATCGCTTGAACCCAGGAGGCGGAGGTTGCAGTGAGCCGAGGTCACGCCATTGCACTCCAGCCTGGGCGACTAAAGTGAAAGTCTGTCTCAAAAAAAAAAAAAGAAAATACACACACAGACACGCACACATTTCTTGCTTCTTCTCACTTCTGGTGGCTATTGGCATTCTTTTGTTTGTGGCTAAATCACTCCAGTCTCTGCAACTATCTTTATATGACCTTATTCTCTTCTGTCAAAACTCTCTCTGACTCCTTATTTTATTTATTTATTTATTTTTTTAGAGACAGGGTCTCACTCTGTCACCCAGGCTGGAGTGCAGTGGTATGATCATTGCTCACTGCAGCCTCGACCTCCTGGGCTCAAGTCATCCTTTTACCTCAGCCTTCCAAAATGCTGGGACTATAGGGATATGCCACCATGACTGGCCAATTTGAAATCTTTAAGAGATGGGGTCTTGCTATGTTTCCCAAGTGGGTCTTGAACTCCTGGCCTCTAGAGATACTCTCGCCTTGGCTTTCCAAAGTGGTGGATTACAGGTGTGAGTCACTGCACCTGGATACGTGCATTATTATTATTATTATCATTATTATTATTGAGACAGAGTCTCACTCTGTCACCCAGGCTGGAGTGCAATGGTGTGAGCTCAGCTCACTGCAACCTCTGCCTCCCAGGTTCAAGTGATTCTCCTGCCTCAGCCTCTGGACTAGCTGGGATTACAGGTATGCACCACCATGCCTGGCTAACTGCTGTATTTTTAATAGAGACGGGGTTTCACCATGTTGGCCAGGCTGGTCTTGAACACCTGACCTCAGGTGATCCACCTGCCTCAGCCTCTCAAAGTGTAGGGATTATAGGCGTGAGCCACTGAGTCCGGCTGGTGCATTATTTATTTATTTTCCTAGGAAGAAGGTATATTTATTTATTTCTTAAATTTTTATTTTTATTTCAGTAGTTTTGGGGGCGCAGGTGGTTTTTGGTTACATGGATAAGCTTTTTAGTGGCAATTTCTGAGCTTTTGGTGCACCTGTTACCCAAGCAGTGTACACTGTACCTAATATGTAGTCTTCTATCCTTCTCCCCCCCATTTTCCCTGCCCAAGTCCCCAAAGTCCGTTATATCACTTTTTTTTTTTTTTTTTTTTTTTTTTAAGACAGAGTTTTGCTCTTCTTGCCCAGGCTGGAGTGCAGTGGTGCGGTCTCGGCTCACTGCAACCTCCGCCCTCTGGTTGCAAGCGATTCTCCTTCTTCAGCCTCCCTAGTGGCTGGGATTACAGGTGTGCAGCAGCACGCCTGGCTAATTTTTGTATTTTTAGTAGAGACGGGGTTTCACCATGTTGGCCAGGCTGGTCTCGAACTCGTGATCTTGTGATCCACCCACCTCGGCCTCCCAAAGTGTTGGGATTATAGGCATGAGCCACTGCGCCTGGCCATTATATCACTCTTATGCCTTTGCATCCTCCTAACTTAGTTCCCACTTATCAATGAGAACATAGGATATTCGCCTTTCCATTCCTGAGTTACTTCACTTAGAATAATGCTGGCCAGGTGCATCCTTAATAGCTGGAAACACCTTCGTATTGCTTGCGGCTGTCCCTTTAAAAGCTGGTTGCATTCCTGTCTGGAGAGGTTCATTGGCTGGATGAAATTTGTTATGCTCACTTTTCACCACAAATCCGTGACACTTAATTCTGTCCTGTGAAATGTCTGGTGCAGAGTTACAATCTCTTACCTCGTCATGGTGTCCTTTGCTTGGGATGTTTACTGCCTCTTTGAATTTTTTTTTTTTTTTTTTTTTGAGACAGAGTCTCGCTCTGTCACCCAGGCTGGAGTGCAGTGGCATGATCTCGGTTCACTGCAGCCTCTGCCTCCCGGGTTCAAGCGATTCTCCTGCCTCAGCCTCCCAAGGCACGTGCCACCACGCCTGGCTACTTTTTTTGTATTTTCAGTAGAGACGGGGTTTCACTGTGTTAGCCAGGATGGTCTTGATCTCCTGACCTCCTGATCTGCCTGCCTCGGCCTCCCAAAGTGCTGGGATTACAGGCCTGAGCCAGCACATCCGGCCTGCCTCTTGGATTCTTGTTGAGCTACTTTGTAACTAGAGATGGATGGTTTCAGCTCTGAAGGTTTTTACATCAGATAGGATGGGGGCAGCTTTTACGGAATTATAACCCCTTGAATGAGAGCTACTCAATAGGAAATTCCCACCCACCAACTCCACAACAGAATAGCAGGTAGCACCAACGTGTTCTGCTGTAGAGACTGGTCTTATTGATTGTGTCCTTAAACTTCAGAGTGTGGGGAAGAGCAAACACCATCAAAAGATCGTCAGTCTAGGAGGCCGGGGAAAGTGGCTCACACCTGTAACCCCAGCACTTTAGGAGGCTGAGGTGGATGGATTGATTGAGCCCAGGAGTTCGAGACCAGCCTGGGCAACATGGCAAAACCTTGTCTCTACAAGAAATAAAATAATTAGCCGGGTGTGGTGATGAGCACCAGCAATCCCAGCTACTCGGGGGGCTGAGGTAGGAGGATTGCTTGAACCCAAGCGGTCAAGGCTGCTATGAGCTATGATTGCACCACTGCACTCCAGGCTGGGCAACAGAACCAGACCCTGTCTCAAACAAACTAACAAAAAAAATCGCCAGTTGAAACTTGTAAAATGCAACTTTTATTGCTTAAAAAACAACTTTATTAAAGTGTAATTGACATACAATAAACCACTCATATTTAAAGTGTACAATATGGTACACTTTGCTGTATGTCTACACCTGTGAAAACACCACCACCATCAGGACAGCAACACATCCATCACCTCTGAAAGTTTCTTTTCTTTCTTTCTTTCTTTTTTTTTTTTTTTGAGACAGAGTCTCGCTCTGTCACCCAGGCTGGAGTGCAATGGTGTAATCTTGGCTCATTACAACCTCTGCCTCCTGGGTTTAAATGATACTCTTGCCTCAGCCTCCTGAGTAGCTGGAATTACAGGCACCCACCACCACGCCCCGCCAATTTTTTTTTTTTTTTGTATTTTTAGTAGAGATGGGGTTTCACCATTTTGGCCAGGCTGGTCTCGAACTGCTGGCCTCAAGTGATCTGCTCACCTCTGCCTCCCAAAGTGCTGGGATTACAGGCATGAGCTATTGCGCCCAGCTGAAAGTTTCTACATGCTCCCTTGGAACCCCTCCCTCTTTCCCTCTCCTGGCAGCTAGTGATTTGCTGTCTGTCATTATAGAGTAGTTTGATCTTTTCTTTTCTTTTCTCTTTTCTTCTCTTTTCTTCTTTCTTTCTTTTTTTCTTTTTCTTTTTCTTTTTGATGGAGTCTCACTCTGTCACCCAGGCTGGAGTGCAATGGTGTGATGTCGGCTCATTACGACCTCTGCCTCCTGGGTTCAAGTGATTTTCCTGCCTCAGCCTCCCAAGTAGCTGGGATTACAGGCACCCACGACCATGCCCCACTATTTTTTTTTTTTTTAGTACAGACGGTGTTCACCATTTTGGCCAGGCTGGTCTCGAACTCCTGACCTCAAGTGATCTGCCCACCTCTGCCTCCCAAAGTGCTGGGATTACAGGCGTGAGCCACTGTGCCCAGCTGAAAGTTTCTACATGCTTCTTTGGAACCCCTCCCTCTTTCCCCTCTCCTGGCAGCTCATGATTTGCTGTCTGTCATTATGGATGAGTTTTATTTATTTATTTTTTTGAGATGGAGTCTCACTCTGTCACCCAGGCTGGAGTTTAGTGGCTTGATCTTGGCTCATTGCAACCTCTACCTCCCAGGTTCAAGCGATTCTACTGCCTCAGCCTCCTGAGTAGCTGGGATTACAGGTGCCTGCCACCACACCTAGCTAATTTTTGAAGTTTTAGTAAAGACGGGGTTTCACCATGTTGGCCAGGATGGTCTCGATCTCCTGACCTCGTGATCCACCCGCCTTGGCCTCCCAAAGTGCTGGGATTACAGGCATGGAAATGGAATCATGTACCATGCATTTTTTTTTTTTTTTTTTTTTTGGCCTGGCTTCTTCTAAGTCAGCAGAATTTCTAAGATTTTCTGGAATCATGTACCAAGCATTTTTTTATGGCCTGACTTCTTCTAAGTCAGCAGAATTATTTTGAGATACATCCCTATTGTTGGATGTATCAATAGTTCCTTCCTTTTTATTGTGAAGCAGTGATCCATGGCATGGTTATATCACTGTTGGTTTATCCATTCATCTGTTGATAAAAATCTGGGTTGCTTCTAGTTTTGAGCTACTGCACATAATGAAAGCATGGACTGTTACGATTGTTTTAACGCAAATAGAGCATCTCAGAGAGGGAAGGGAGTAGAAATGTCTTCCTCTGATGGGTAATAAGGCAAGGTGACTTAAGAAGTCAGATGGGGCTGCGTGCAGTGGCTCACGCCTGTAATCCTAGCACTTTGGGAGGCTGAGGTGGGTGGATCACCTGAGGTCAGGTGTTCAAGACCAGTGTGGCCAACATGGTGAAAACCCGTCTCTATTAAAAATACAAAAATTAGCTGGGTGTGGTGGTGCACACCTGTAGTCCTAGCTACTTGGGAAGGTGAGGCAGGAGAATCGTTCGAACCTCGGAGGCGGAGGTTGCTGTGGGCTGAGCTTGTGCCACTGTACTCCAGCCTGGGTGACAGAGTGAGACCCTGTCTTTAAAAAAATGAAAAGGAGGGCCGTGTGCGGTGGCTCACACCTGCAATCCTAGCACTTTGGGAGGCCGAGGCAGGCAGATAACGAGGTCAGGAGTTCAAGACCAGCCTGGCCAACATGGTAAAACCTCATCTCTACTAAAAATATAAAAATTAGCTGGGTGCGGTGGCGCATGCTTGTAGTCCCAGCTACTCGGGAGGCTGAGTTAGGAGAAATGCTTGAACCTGGGAGGAGGAGGTTGCAGTGAGCCGAGAACGTGCCACTGCACCCCAGCCTGGGCAACATAGCAAGATTTAATCTCAAAAATAAATAAATAAATAAGAAAGAACTGAAAGTGAAGGAAGCAAGTAGAGAGGTGTTCAGAGGGCAGTGTAGGCAGCGCGTCTTGTGGTGGACATCCAGGGTCTGGGATTGGTGATTGGGTTGATGGAGGCAGTTCACAGCCACAAGAGAGTTTTTCTGGAGAAAGAGCTAGTGGTTGAGGTACTCTACTTGGTCTTGGCCAAACATCTTGGTCTAGCAGCAGAACTGGGATGTGAGTCCATGCTCCTGGTCACTTGAGGTCAGGGGTTCGAGACCAGCCTGGCCAACATGGTGAAACTCTGTCTCTACTAAAAACACAACAAAATTAGCCGGACACGGTGGTGGGCACCTGTAATCCCAGCTTCTCGGGAGACTGAGGCAGGAGAATCACTTGAACTTGGGAGGTGGAGGTTGCAGTGAGCTGAGATTGGCCACTATAGTCCAGCCTGGGTGACAGAGCCAGACTCGGACACACACACACACACACACACACACACACAAAACATTCTACAATGTGCAGTACAGCCTTCCACAACGAAGAGTTATCCATGCCTCAGTGTCCATATCCCTCAGGTTGAGAAACCCTATGCCAGATGAACTTCAGAATAATTTTTCTATACCCTTTTAGGTATAGATTTTGAAGTTCTGTTTTTGTTTTTGTTTTTTTGAGACAAGATCTGGCTCTGTCACCCAGGCTGAAGTGCAACGATACAATCATAGCTAACTGCAGCCTTGAAATCCTAGACTCAAGTGATCCTCCCACCTCAGCCTCTGGAGTAGTTGGGACCACAGGCAGGCACCACCACATTCAGCTAATTTGTACAATTTTTTTTTTTTTGTAGAGACAGGGTCTTGCTATGTTGCTTAGTCTGGTCTTGAACTCCTGGCCTCAGGTGATTCTTTCGTCTGGGCCTCCTGAATAGCTAGGTCAACAGGTGGGTGCCACCATGCCTGATTAATTTTTAAAACTTTTCATAGAGGCAGGGTCTTGCTATGTTGCCCAGGCTGATATGGAACTCCTGGCCTCAAGCAGTCCTCCTGCCTGGGACTCCTGAGCAGCTAGGTCAACGGGTGGGCGTCACCATGTCCAGCTAGTTAAAAAATTTTTTTTGTAGAGACAGGGTCTTGCTATGTTGCCCAGGCTGGTCTTGAACTCCTGGCCTTATGTGATCCTCTTGCCTGGGCCTCCCAAAGCGCTGGGATTATAGGCATGAGCCACTGTGCCTGGCCTCCAATATTCTGTTCTTTTTCCCAGAAATAATAAGGCACATTTCTTTATTTATTCAAGTTATAAAGCATTAGTTTTTAAAAAAATTTAGGTCAGAGCCATTGCTGTTAATTGTTTTTCTAAGTTTTTTTTTTTTTTTTTTCTTAGGAGGTGGGGTCTCCCTATGTCAACCAGGCTGGAATACAGTGGTATTCAGAGGCGGGAACATGTTTCTCTATATCCTTGAACTCCCGGGCTCAAGCGATCCTTCCGCCTCAGCCTCCGGAGTAGCCAGGACTACAGGCGGGGAATACCACGCCCGGCTCTCTTGGTATTTTATTTTATGTCATTTTGTAGCTATGGTGATGCTGTTCTGAAAAAAAAAAAATTAACTGTCTCATGCTGTGTTTTAAAAAGGGAATTAATATACGTGGTTAAAACTCTTCAAACAGACAAAAAAAGATTGCCAGTTTTGAATGTGTTTTTGGAGACGTACTTCAAGATTCTGGAAATATCTGTGAATGCGTATAGGTGAGTGTGCGTGGCTGTACCTCACCCCCCTTTAAAATGCAAATGATAGTGTTTCAGGTACATGGTTCTGCATTTGATTCTTTTTAGGTAGTTATATGTATAGGAAGTTCTCATCTCAGGACATGTAGATGTAGCTTGGTCTTTTCTTGAAACATGACATTGTTTCACTGAATATCTTTTCAGTGTTTATGTTGCAAAAATAATTTTACTTATAAAATTTTACATAATCATTTTCTACCTAGATTCAGGTAACTACCTCTCTCAGCCAGTGGGAAAGGGTCTTGTACATTTGCGAAACAAATCCAAGAAGTGCTTTTGAGAAATGAGAATATTTTACATAAATTTTGTCTTCGTCTTTCTTGAAAAGTGCACCGAGGAGAGGGAAATGGGAAGAGAGAGAAGCAAAGATCATTGCGCCAGTATCTCCAGATAAATTGGTAATACTTCCTTTGTATTCTTTGCCTGATTGAGGCACAAATAGTTTGACATAGAAGCCCTGCCCTTCCCTTCCCTTCTTCCCTTCCTCCCTCTCCTCCCCTCCCCTCCCCCTTCCCCCTCCCTCCCCCTCCCCTCCCCCTCCCCCTCCCCCTCCCCCTCCCCTCCCCTTCCTTTGATTTCCTTTTTTCCGTCTCTTTCTCTCTCTCTTCTCTCTTTCTCTCTTTCTTTCTTTCTCTGTCTCTCTCTCTTCCTTTCTCTCTCTTTTTTGAGACAGGGTCTCACTTTGTCATTCAGGCTGGAGTGCAGTGGCAATTTTGGTACTTTTTGTAGAGGCAGGGTTTCACCATGTTGCCCAGGCTGGTCTTGAACTCCTGAACTCAAGTGATCCACCCGCCTTGGCCTCTCAATCATTTTATTTATTTATTTATTTTCAGATGGAGTCTTGCTCTATAGCCCAGGCTGGAGTGCAATGGCACAATCTTGGCTCACTGCAACATCTGCCTCCTGGGCTCAAGCGACTCTCCTGCCTCAGCCTCCTGAATAGCTTGTATTACAGGCTCATGCCACCACACCCAGCTAATTTTTGCATTTTTAGTAGAGATGGGGTTTCACCATCTTGCCCAGGCTGGTCTTGAACTCCTGACCTCAGGTGGTCCACCCTCCTCGGCCTCCCAAAGTGCTGGGATTACAGGCGTGAGCCACCGCGCCTGACTCTCCCAATCATTTTCTAAGAGTTTTCTATGTTGAGCCCAGGTAATATCTGTGCTGAGACTCTTTAACATGAAGCCTCAATTCTGATCATGGCCCTAGCAGCATAAGACACTGGAGGAAGCTCATCGCCCAGAAATTCCTGTGGGTTGCACTTCTTTTATTTTTAAATTTGTGTTTTTAATTTTTGTGGGTACATAGTGGTTGATTATATTTACAGAGTACACGAGATGTTTTGACACAGGCATGCAATGTGTAATCATCACTTCATGGAGAATGGGGTCTCCATCCCCTCAAGCATTTATCCTTTGTGTGACAAACAATCCAGTTATACTCTTTTAGTTATTTTTAAATGTGCAATTAAGCCGGGCGTGCTGGCTCACGCCTGTAATCCCAACACTTTCGGAGGCTGAGCCCGGCAGATCACTTGAGGTCAGGAGTTGAAGACCAGCCTGGCCAACATGGTGAAACCCCATCTCTACTAAAAATACAAAAATACAAAAATTAGCCCGGTGTGGTGGTGGGCACCTGTAATCCCAGCTACTCAGGAGGATGAGGCAGGAGAATCGCTTGAACCTGGGAGGCGGAGGTTGCAGTGAGCCGAGGTGGCACCACTGCACTCCAGCCTGGGCTACAGAGTGAGACTCTGTCTCAAAAAAAATTAATTAATTAATTAAAAAGTACAATAAAATTATTATTGACTATCGTGGTTTGCACTTTCACATTGCAGGCTTCAAAAAGCATGGGTTTATTTGGGCACAGTGGCTCATGCCTGTAATCACAGCACTTTTGGGAGGCCAAGGCAGGAGGATCACTTGAGGTCAGGAGTTGGAGACCAGCCTGGCCAACATGACAAAACCCTGTCTCTACCAAAAAATACAAAAATTAGTGGGGCGTGGTAGCACACTCCTGTAATCCCAGCTACTTGGGAGGCTGAGGCAGGAGAATCGCTTGAACCAGAGAGGTGAAGGCTGCAGTGAGCCGAGATAGCGCTACTGCACTCCAGCCTGAGCGACAAGAGTGAGACCCTGTCTCAATAAATACATATATAAATAAATAAATAAGCATGAGTTCAAAATAGGAGTGTGGAATGGGTCTGATCATTCAAACTCTAAGGAATGATGGAATATCGTTCAGCCATAAAAAGGAATAAAGCACTGGTTCAGGCAACGACAAGGATGAACTTTGAACACATTACGCCAAATAAAACTAGCTAGTCCCCAAAGCTCGCATATTATATTGCTCCATTTATATGGAGTTTGCAGAACAGGCAAGTCCACAGAGATAGGAAGTGGATTAGTGGATGCCTGGGGCTGGGGAGGGGAGGTGGGGAGTGAGTGCCGATGGGGACAGGGTTTCTGTTTGGGGTGATGAAAACATTTTGCAATGAGATGGTGACAACGGTTGCACAGCGTCGTGAAAGTACTGAATATTCCTGAGTCGTACACTTTAAAATGGTTAAAATCATAAATTCTGTGTTATGTGTATTTTACTATAATAAACCAAAACAAGGAGGTATATTTCAATTCTCCCAAAAAGCTCTCTTAGTCTTTCATTTTAAATTTCTGGGGCACAGTGTATGTTATTTGGGTAATGGATACACCAGAGGCATAGGCTTCCCCACGATGCAATATATCCATGTAACAAAATTGCACTTGTACCACTTAAATTTGTACAAATAAAAAAAAATCTCATTTCTGACCCTTAAGCTTTTTTTTTTTTTTTCCCTAGAGACAGGGTCTTGCTCTGTTGTCCAGGCTGGAGTGCAGTGGTGCAATCATAGCTCACTGCAGCCTCGAATTCCTGGGCTCCAGCAATCCTCCCCCTTCAGCCTCCCATGTAGCTGGGATGATCCGTTCACATCACTACACTTAGCTAATTTTCACATTCTTTGTAGAGACAAGGTCTCGCTATGTTGCCCAGACTGAATGCATGCCTTTTATCTGTTGCATATACTTTCCTCACTTAAAACGTCTGTCTTTTGGACAAATATCCCACGTTCTCACTCCTATGTGGGAGCTAAAAAAGTGGATCTCGGACGGGCGCAGTGGCTCATGCCTGTAATCCCTGCACTTTGGGAGGCCGAGGTGGATGGATCACTTGAGGTCAGGAATTCGAGACCAGCCTGGCCAACATGGTAAAACCCCATCTCTACTAAAAATACAAAAATTTAACCGGATGTGGTGGCGGGCACCTGTAGTCCCAGCTACTCGGGAGGCTGAGGCAGGAGAATCGCTTGAATCCAGGAGGTGAAGGTTGCAGTGAACCAAGATCGCACCACTGCACTGCAGCCTGGGTGACAGAGCGAGACTTTGTCTCAAAAACAAAAACAAAAAAAACGTGGATCTCATAAAGATAGACAGTAGCTGGGCGCGGTGGCTCACAACTGTAATCCCAGCACTTTGGGAGGCCAAGGCAGGTAGATCACCTAAGGTCAAGAGATTGAGACCACGGTGAAACCCCATCTCTACTAAAAATACAAAAAATTAGCCGGACTCGGTGGTGGGCGCCTGTAGTCCCAGCTACTGGGGAGGCTGAGGCAGGAGAATAGCGTGAACCCGGGAGGCGGAGCTTGCAGTGAGCCGAGATCGCGCCACTGCACTCCAGCCTGGGCGACAGAGCGAGACTCCGTCTCAAAAAAAAAAAAAAAAGATAGACAGTAGATTGTTGGTTTACCAGGAAGGGTAGGAGAAAGAGGGAGATGAAGAGAAGCTGATTACTAGGTACAAATGTACAATTTGATAGAAGAAATAAGACAGTGTTTGTTAGATCAGTAGGGTGACTATAGTTTACAATAGCCTATTGAATATTTCAAAATAGCTAGAAGAATTTGACTGTTTCTAACATAAAGAAAAGACAAATATTTAAGGTGAGGGATATCCCAAGTGCACTGATTTGATCTTTACAAATTATGTGAATGTATTAAATTATCACATGTACCCCAAAACTATGTACATCTGTTATGCATCAACAGAAAATTTTTTCTTTTTTTTTCTTTTCTTTTTTGAGATGGAGTTTTGCTCTTGTTGCTCAGGCTGGAGTGCAATGGCGCGATCTCAGCTCACTGCAACCTCCGCCTCCCGGGTTAAAGCAAGCCTCCTGCCTCAGCCTCTCAAGTAGCTGGGATTACAGGCATGCATCACCACGCCCAGCTAATTCTTTGTATTTAGTAGAGACGGGGCTTCACCATGTTGGTCAGGCTGGTCTGAAACTCCTGACCTCAAGTGATCAGCCTGCCTTGGCCTCCCAAAGTGCCGGGATTACAGGCGTGAGCCACTACACCTGGCCAAGAAAAATTTCTTTAAAAATCTGTCTTTTGACTTGATATATGAGACTTTTTTTTTTGGCTATTCTTATAATCTTAATTTCTACATAGCCAAGTTTGTTATTTTACAAAGTTAAACTTGGGATTCACGTCTGGCTTGGAGAAACTTTCCTCAGTCTGAAATTATAAAATAAAATTTTCATATCATAAAGTCTTATGGTTTCATATCTGAATGGCTGTGAAGTTTACCAAATGCATTTTTAGTATCATGGAGATGCAAATTTTTTTTTGTTTTTTTGAGATGGAGTCTCTCTCTGTTGCTTAGGCTGGAGTGCAGTGGGGCGATCTCAGCTCACTGCAGCCTCTGCCTCCTGGGCTCAAGCGATCCTCCTACCTCAGCCTCCTGAGTATCTGGGACTATAGGCACCCACCACCATGCCTGGCTATTTTTTTTTGTATTTTTGATAGAGACAGGGTTTTGCCTTGTTGCCCAGGCTGGTCTCGAACTCCTGGGCTCAAGTGATGCACCCACCTTGGCATCCCAAAGTGCTGGGATTATGATTACAAGCATGAGCCACCATACCCAGCCCCAAAGCAAATCTTAACATGGCATATTCTAGGTTCTGCACTTTTTATAGTTGACCTTTCAATAGTGTTGTGGCTACTGGTGCCAATTCACCCCTACAGAGTTGAAAATCTGAACATAACTTTTGACTCCCTGAAAACTTAACTACTTATAGCCTGCTGTTGACCTGAAGACTTAGCAATAACATAAACAGCCGATTAACAGGCATTTTGTATGTTACAAGTATTACATACTGTATTTCTTTCTTTCTTTATTATTATTATTTTGAGATAGAGTCTTACTGCATCACCTAGGCTGGAGTGCGCTAGTGGCATGATCTTGGCTCACTGCAACCTCCGCCTGTTACGTTCAAGTAATTCTCATGCCTCAGCCCTCCAGAGTAGCTGGAATTACAAGCACACCACGCCAGGCTAATTTTTGTATTTTTAGTAAATGCGGGGTTTTGTAACGTTGGCCAGGCTGGTCTCGAACTCCTGACCTCAAGTGATCCACCTCCCTCTGTCTTGCAAAGTGCTGGGATTACAGGAGTGAACCACTGTGCCCAGCCTCTACACACTACAGTCTTACAATAAAGCAAGTTAGAGAAGAGAAAATGTTATTTAAAAAATCAAAGCTGGGCATGGTGGCATGTGCCTGTAATCCCAGCTCCCTGGGAGGCTGAGGCGGGAGGATCACCTGAGATCAGGAGGTAGAGGCTGCAGTGAGCCCTGATGGTGCCACTGCACTCCAGTCTGGGCAGCGGAGTGAAACCCTGTCTCCAAAAAGAAGAAAAAAAGAAAAAGAAAAAGAAAATCACAAGGAAGAGAAAATACATTTACAGTTACAGAACGCTACAATATTTATCAATGCCATAAATTTGTTTACAAGACGAATTGGCTGAAGCAGACAACCGCAGCTGTAGAGCTCCATTTATATTACGTAGCAAGCAATTCAACTTTTTCTTGTCCTGTCCTGACTTTTCTCTGCTTCTTGGGAGCATTTCCAGCATCACTAGTGGCACTTTACATGGGTCTCAGGATGTTATTCAATGTTTGTGGTATTGCACTAAACACAGTGAAAAATACGCGGGAACCGCCAAGAGATCCCTTTTTACTGGGGCACAAATTCCTGGAGAGGTGAACTGCCCACAGGGAGATAATTAATGTAACATGACATTTAAAGCGGATAGTTGCAACACTTGCACTCACTCCAGTAGCAACAGGAGGTGGCTATGAAATTGTTACAATAACACAATATATTCTATAGTTAATTTTATGCAGTTATGATTGAATGCTGCGTCTTTACGTTTATTTACATTTCTCTTGACTTGGAATAACACCATGTATGGTTCGTAAGTGTGTGTGTACGTTTTAATACATTTTAACTTTTTGTAACAGATTTGTGTATATTTTATGTTAGCAAATTATAAAATGGGGCTGGACATGGTGGCTTATACCTGTAATCTCGGCACTGTGGGAGGTAGAGGCAGGAGGATCACTTGAGTTCAGGAGTTAGAGACCAGCCTGGGCAACATGGTGAGACCTTGTCTCTATCAAAAGTAAAAAAATTAGCTGGGCGTGTTGGTGCTTGCCAGGAAGATCGCTTGAACCCAGGAGTTGGAGGTTACAGTGAGCCATGATTGGGCCACTGCTCTCCAGCCTGGACAACAGAGCAAGACCCTTTCTCTAAAATAAAATAATAACAAAAATAATAAAACATTCTAGTATCTACATATATTTTATGCATTCATGACATACCTAACTTAATTTTTTTTATATTTCTTGGCTACCAAGTTCATCTGCAAGTCTTTTCAAACTATTGCAAATCTCTAAAAATGTTTCCAATATATTTATTGAAAAACATTCTGTTTAAAGATGACCTCACTTTGGGAGGCTAATCAGATCAGCTGAGGTCAGGAGTTCGATACCAGCCTGGCCAACATGGTAAAATCCCGTCTGTACTAAAAATACAAAAATTAACCGGGTGAGGTGGCGTGTGCCTGTAGTCCCAGATACTTGGGAAGCTGAGGCAGGAGAATCGCTTGAACCCTGGAGGTGGAGATTGCAGTGAGCTGAGATTGCTCCACTGCACTCCAGCTGGGGTGACAGAGCGAGACTCTGCCTCAAAAAAAAAAAAAAAAAAGATGTGCACGGTTCAAACTCATGTTCAAGGGCCCACTGCAGTTCTCACCCATGGCTTCACTTTCTCCTCTTTCTTTTCTGCAGCTACAGTGAATGCCTGGTTCAGTTGCAAGAATGCCTTGCCCACTCTCCTCTGGGCCTTTGCTCATGCCTTCCCCCTACCTGAAACACATCCCTATGGCTTCCCTAGGATGGCTCCTCTTCATTTTCAGACTTAAGCTCAAAACCACGTCCTCAGTCAGGTGCAGTGGCTCACACGTCTGTAATCCCAGCAATTAGGGAGGCCGAGACAGGCGGATCTCTTGAGGTCAGGAGTTCAAGACCAGCCTGTCCAATATGGTGAAACCCTGTCTCCACTAAAAATACAAAAATTAGCCGGGCGTGGTGGCATGCACCTGTAATCCCAGCTACTCTGGAGGCTGAGGCAGGAGAATTGCTTGAACCTGGGAGGCGGAGGTTGCAGTGAGCCAATATCGTGCCACTGCACTCCAGCCTGGGGAACAGAGTAAGATCCATCAAAAAACAAACAAACAAAAAACCCCATGTCCTCAGCAAACCCCTCCCTATGCACCTCCCATTTCCCCCAACTCATTACACACTCAATTATTTTAAGGGCTCTCTCCCTGGCTCAGTTGTGAACTCCATAAGGCAATGGGTCATGTTTATTTTGCTCACTGAAAAATCCCCTATTACTTATTGCTTGTTGATTCTCCCACTCAACAAATATTTATTAAGCAACAGATACGTCAGGCACTGGGTTTAAGCAGTGAAACAAGACTGAAAAGATTTCCGCCTTCACGGGGAGGGGAGAAGACACAGAAAACGAATAAGAATTTCAAGGCCAATCATGGTGGCGCATGCCTGTAATCCTAGCACCTTGGGAGGCCAAGGCAGGAGGATTGCTTGAGGCCAGGAGTTCAAGGCTGCAGTAAGCTAGGATTGCACCACTGCATTCCTGCCTGGGTGACAGCAAGATTCTGTCAAAAGGAAAAAAAAGAAAGAAAAGAAAAAAAAAAACAAACAATTGCAGGTAGAGGGGTAAACATGCTATGAAAATGAGAGAGAAGGGGCCGGGCGCAGTGGCTCAGGCCTGTAATCCCAGCACTTTGGGAGGCCAAGGCCGGTGGATCACCTGAGGTCAGGAGTTTGAGACCAGCCAGGCCAACATGGTGAAATCCTGTCTCTACTAAAAATACAGAAAATTAGCCGGGTGTGGTGGCGCATGCCTGTAATCCAAGTTACTTGGGAGGTTGAGGCAGGAGAATCGCTTGAACCCAGGCAGGTGATGTTGCAGTGAACTGAGATCTGGCCATTGCACTCCAGCCTGGGCAACAGAGAAAAACTCCACCTAAAAAAAAAAAAAAAAAAAAAAAAACAGAGAGAGAGAGAGAAGGAAACAGGGAACTGGGGGGAGGATTTGCAAAAATATGGTTAGGGATGGCACTTCAGAGATGAAGCCATCCTGGAGTGTTACAGGCAAGGGAAATGCTGGGGCAAAGGCCCGGAGGCAGGAATAGGTTTGGCCTGTTGCATGAACAGTGGGTCCAGCTCCTAGCAAACTATTTATTGAATAAAAGAAGAATGAATGCCTTGGGTCTAGGGTTGTGCTGGGCGCTTTCTTAAGTTTTCTTTCCCGGGTACCTCCCCAGAACTGGCATGCAGGTATTATTAAACCCATTACACAAGTGAAACTGGCCCAGAGACAGTAAAGTCGCTGGTCCAAGACCACACAGGAGTGAGGGGTGGAGGAACCCTCCTCCCATTGAGTTCTGGCTTTCCTATACTGAAAGCCCCTTCCTCTCCTGCAGTAAGGTAGGTGGAACCGCTGTCCCGCCTTGTTGGTGAATGTCGTTGCTAGACTTCAGACACATACAGGCTGGTCTGCTGAAAATCAGAGATGTCCACCTGCGCCCTATTCGAGGTCTCCGGCGTCTTCTTTGGCGTCTTCTTTGCCCTTTCAGAAGCGTCTGCACATTTTTCCAGGTGTCATTTCTCCAACTTGAACACAGGGAGCGCACTGGGCACGCGGGCACGTGGCTGTCCCCAGGGGCCTGGCTTGGGTCTCGCCCCTGGGCCGGGGCGCACGCGCGGGCGGGACATCTGGGGGCGCCCACGCGCTCTGGGACGTGTGTCGCTGGTCAGGCCCGGACTGAGGAAAGGCGAGTGAGACACTACTCGCCTGGGGTGCAAAATTTAAGGGAGTGCAAAAAAAAAAAAAAAAAAAGAAGAAGAAGAAGAAGAAAGAAACCAAACCACCTCGAGTCACCAAAATAAACATTTTAATGCAGTATTTTTAAAAAAATCAACAGGAATCCTCCAAAGTCCACTATGAACAAAATAGCAAAATGGTAGAGAAAGGATCTGTGCCGCTGCGTCGGGCCTGTGGGGCGCCTCCGGGGGTCTGAAACTGGAGGAGACTCGGGGCTGTAGGGCGCGCGGATCTGGGGCGCGCCCTCGGTCCCGGCGCGCCCCCTCGGTCCCGGCGCGCCCAGGGCCTCCAGCGCGGGGCCCGGCACAGGGAGGCGGGGAGGCGGGGAGGCGGGGAGGCGGGCGGGGCGGGGTGGGGCGGGGCCGGGCGGCACCTCCCTCCCCTGCAAGCTTTCCCTCCCTCTCCTGGGCCTCTCCCGGGCGCAGAGTCCCTTCCTAGGCCAGATCCGCGCCGCCTTTTCCCGCGGCCCGCACGGGGCCCAGCTGACGGGCCGCGTTGTTTACGGGCCCGAGCAGCCCTCTCTCCCGCCGCCCGCCCGCCCGCCACCCGCCAGCCCAGGTGCCCGCCCGCCAGTCAGCTAGTCCGTCGGTCCGCGCGTCCCTCTGTCCCGGAGCCCGCAGATCGCGACGCAGAGCGCGCGGGGCCGAGAGCCGAGAGACAGTCCCGGGCGCAGCGCGGAGCTCCGGGCCCCTAGATCCTGGGACGGGGCCCGGGCCGCAGCGGCCGGGGGGTCGGGGCCACCACCGCGAGGGCCTCCGCTCAGTATTTGTAGCTGGCGAAGCCGCGCGCGCCCTTCCCGGGGCTGCCTCTGGGCCCTCCCCGGCAGGGGGGCTGCGGCCCGCGGGTCGCGGGTGTGGAAGAGAAGGACGCGCGGCCCCCAGCGCCTCTTGGGTGGCCGCCTCGGAGCATGACCCCCGCGGGCCAGCGCCGCGCGCTCTGATCCGAGGAGACCCCGCGCTCCCGCAGCCATGGGCACCGGGGGCCGGCGGGGGGCGGCGGCCGCGCCGCTGCTGGTGGCGGTGGCCGCGCTGCTACTGGGCGCCGCGGGCCACCTGTACCCCGGAGAGGGTGAGTCTGGGGGCGCGGGCGTGGGCGGGGAGCGCCGCGATGGGGAGAGGACCCCACCCAAGCCAAAATCTAGCCCCCGCTTGTAGACTGAGAACCCTCCCCGGGGGCGGGGGGCGGTGGCCGGGACGGCAGCTCCTGCATCGCGTGGGGGGAGCGGGAAGCCGCTGACCTTGGCCTTTGCCCGCCCGGGCTCGCGCCTCCGCGCCCCGCGTGCCCGACCTGAGCCCGAGGAACCTTGCCCCAGTGCCCGCCCCGCCGCGGGCTCCTCTCTGGAGCGCGCCTCCGACCCGTGCCCCGGCCCCTCCGAGCCCAAGTCGCTCCGGAGACACGACAGGCGTCATCTTTGGGTCGCGGCCGGGAAGTGGGGTCACTGGGTCTGGACAGCCCCGGACAGCCAATTCCCCCGAGCGCATATGGTGTAGGTAGAGCCAAGCGCCCTGAGTGCCTCACCGGTGGGTGACGCTGCCTGGGGTCGGGGACTGCAGAACCCCCCTCTACCCAACTACCTTGGATCTAGGCCCGTGGCCACCCCGGACTCTAGGTCCATGTTTACCCTTTTGGGTTCTGTTTCCAGATGTCCGGAGGCAAATTCTAAAGCCTTAGCAACAGCAGCAATTGTAGCAGAAGCAGTGGCGGTTTTTTTTACCCTATTTATTGTAATTGGTATCACCGCACGCCACAGCCTGGTCTGTCTTATCTCTCTGGACTGTCACAGTGGCCCCCGGAGGCAGATACAGTTATGCACCCATTTCACAGAGGAGTAAACTGAGGCTCAGGACGCATAACTCCCTTGCCCTAAAGTCAGTGCCAGAGCCAGGACTTGAGCCTCTGTGTGTCCCGTTCTGCCCAAGAATCTGGACTACTGTCCCTTGTCTGCTGTCTCCTTGACCCCTCCTCTCCCCTCAGCCCTGCGCTTCATGAAGGAGCCTTTGACCTTGAGTGAGCCTTTCATTCCCCCTGACCCCATGGGCCCCTCTCCCACGTGTGGGCAGCATCTTCCTTGGGCTTGACAATAGGCACCTTTGGGGTTGTAGGATGAAGATGGCGCAATCATTTAAGAGAATATAGCCTGGGTTTCCCACTGTGGGGTCTGAGGCCCTGCTTTAAAAATATCTGTTGGGTTACTGTTTCAGATTTCTCCATAAAAGGAAATCAGTCGTGATGAGGAAGGGGTCAGGGAGGGAAGGAATTGAAGCTCTTAAATGTATTGATGGGGAACCGGGTGCATGTAAAATCAGGTGCTAGAGTGGACCAACTGGGTTTGCTGAGTCGACTCTGTCAATCACATAATGTCTAAAAGCCCCAGGCCCACCCCCCCACCCCCACCCCCCGGCCCTGCCCCCAGGTGCCTGGGAGACAGTAGGTGCTCAATGAAGGGTGGCGGTTAGTTTGAGTTCTTGTTAAGAAAATCTGGCCAGCTGCGGTGGCTCAAGCCTGTAATCTCAGCATTTTGGGAGGCTGAGGCGGGCGGATCACGAGGTCAGGAGATGGAGACCATCCTGGCCAACATGGTGAAACTCCCTTCTCTGCTCAAAATACAAAAATTACCTGGGTTTGGTGGCGTTCGCCTGTAGTCCCAGCTACTTGGGAGGCTGAGGCGGGAGAATTGCTTGAACCCGGGAGGAGGAGGTTGCTGTGAGCTCAGATGGCGCCACTCCACTCCAGCCTGGCGAAAGAGCGAGACTTTGTCTCAAAAAAATAAAAAAAAAGGCCGGGCGTGGTGGCTCACGCTTGTAATCCCAGCACTTTGGGAGGCCGAGGCGGTTGGATCACCAGTTCAGGAGATCACGACCATCCTGGCTAACACGGTAAAACCCTGTCTCTACTGAAAAATGGAAAAAATTAGCCGGGCGTGGTGGCAGGTGCCTGTAGTCCCAGCTACTCCGGAGGCTGAGGCAGAAGAATGGCGTAAACCCGGGAGGCGGAGCTTGCAGTGAGCCAAGATCATGCCACTGGGCGACAGAGCGAGACTCTGTCTCAAAAATAAATAAATAAATAAATAAATAAATAAATAAATAAATAAATAAATAATATAATAAAATAAAAAGAAAATCCAAGATGAGTGGTTTCGAACTATGCCAGATTCTATGTGCGCGTGTGTGTGGTTCCCTGCTCTTCTGTTCCTTGTAGCTTTGGTAATTAATTGTGGATCTGTGCCTGGGCTTTCAGGGTCAGTAAATGGATTTACCATTTCTTTGCACATTTATGGCTTCCATATGGGCAGGGGTTTATGGTTTGTCGTTGTTCACCGTTGCATTTCTAGAGCCCAGAACGATGCCTGGCACATAGTAGGTGTTCAGTAAATATTTGTTCTGCAGTGGGGCACAAGTGGTGGAGTTCCTGGGTGTACTGGGCTCCTTTATCATCTTAAGGAGTTCCTTATTCTCTGCATAATACCTTCCTAAGAATTAGAAGAGTAAGCTCTCAGCAGGTGCTGTTCTATGCGCTTTGCATATATAATCTCAGTTAATCCTCACGGCAAAACCC
Organism: Gorilla gorilla gorilla; assembly: GCF_029281585.2. Classification (NCBI taxonomy): domain Eukaryota; kingdom Metazoa; phylum Chordata; class Mammalia; order Primates; family Hominidae; genus Gorilla; species Gorilla gorilla. Next base: position 13,135,756 of record NC_073244.2, on the reverse strand, counting down.
CACGAGGTGCGGTTTAATCTTCCCTTTTCACAAGTGAGAAAACTTCGCTTGAGGCCAGCAGGCAGCAGGGCTGGGATTGCAATCTAGCTAGTGTGGCTGCAGAGCAATGGTTTCTTAACAAATCTTTGTTCTTTTGAGTCTGAGCCTCCGTACCCCCCACGATTGGGGTGATGGTGAACAAAATCCTATCAAATAAATGGGCTGTGATGCCTCTTGAAGGCTTGGGGAGGGGCAAAGAACTTTTCAGATCATTAATCTCTAATGTCAACCAATATGGCTTTTTTTTTTTTTGAGACGGAGTCTTGCTCTGTCACCCAGGCTGGAGTGCAGTGGCACGATCTCAGCTCACTGCAACTTCCACCTCCCAGGTTCAAGGGATTCTCCTGCCTCAGCCTCCCCAGTAGCTGGGATTACAGGCGTGTTCCACAACACCGGCTTATTTTTTGTATTTTTAGTAGAGACAGGGCTTCACTGTGTTAGCCAGGATGGTCTCGACCTCCTGATCTTGTGATCCACCCGCCTTGGCCTCCCAAAGTGCTGGGATTACAGGAGTGAGCCACCGTGCCTGGCCTTTTTTTTTTTCTTTTTTTCTTTTTTTTTTGAGACAGGGTGTCACTCTGTCACCCAGGCTGGAGTGCAGTGACACGATCTTTGCGACCTCTGCCTTTCAGGTTCAAGTGCATCTCCTGCCTCAGCCTCCTGAGTAGCTGGGATTACAGTCGTGTATCATCACCCTTGGCTAATTTTTGTATTTTTAGTAGAGATGGGATTTCGCCATATTGGTTAGGCTGGTCTCAAACTTCTGACCTCAAGTGATCTGCCTGCCTCGGCCTTCCAAAGACCTGGGGTTATAGGCGTGAGCCATCACTCCGGGCCCAATATGGCATTTTGATTGGGATGAAGGGTGGAGGAAAATCAGTGTGATTTTTATATCTATCTATCTAGCTATCTATTATTTTTTGAGATGAGGTCTTGCTCTGTTGCTTAGGCTGGAGTGCAGTTGGGCAATGATGGCTCACTGCAGCCTCAACCTCCTGGACGCAAGCCATCCTCCAATTTTAGCCTCCCTAGTAGCTGGGACCACAGGCACACGCCACCCTGCCTGGCTAATTTTTACTTTAATGTGTAGAGCTGAAGTCTTGCTATTTTGTCCAGGCTGGTCTCAAACTCCTGGCCTCAAGCGATCTGCCTGCCTTGGCCTCCCGAAGTGCTGGGATCACAGGCATAAGCCACGGTGTCTGGCCTCTGCAGTTATTCTTATTCTTTGCTTCTCTCCTGGAGACCTGCTTCTTGCCCTTCCCCATTCATGCATAGAGACCACAGGGTGTGGGCTGAGTCCCCAGGGCTCCCCACCTCACCCCACTCTACCCTAGACTTCCATTCCTCTTTGGTTTAAGCAGAACTCTCAATCTCGGCACTGCTGACATTTGGGGCTGGATCATTCCTGGTGGTGGGGGCTGTCCTGTATGTAGAGTGTTGAGCTGCAACCGTGGTCTCCACCCACGTGATCCTGGGAGGATCCCTTTCCCCCCCAGTCATGACAACCACGAATATCTCCAGACATTGCCAGGCACATCTCTGCAGGAGTTAACCTTTTCCCTGTCTGAGACATTTACCCATCTGGGCTCTTGCTCTTTCTCCTCTCTTTGTTCAAGAATCCTTGGCCGGGTGCAGTGGCTCACGCCTGTAATCCCAACACCTTGGGAGGCTGAGGTGGGCGGATCCCCTGAGGTCAGGAGTTTGAGACCACCCTGGCCAACATGGTGAAACCCCGTCTCTACCAAAAATGCAAAAACTAGCCAGGTGTGGTGGTGGGTCGTTGTAATCCTAGCTACTTGGGAGGCTGAGGCAGGAGAATCGCTTGAACCTGGGAGGCAGAGCTTGCAGTGAGCCGAGATCACACCATTGCATTCTAGCCTGGGCAACAGAGAGAGACTCTGTCTCAAAAAAAAAAAAAAAAAAGAAAGAAAAGAAAAAAGAATCTTCATTTACCCACGTGCTTTTTCAGCCTCTAAACACCCAGTACCCCCCAATCCCCATTACCCACCACTGACCTCCAGCCTCCACCCTGTCCAGCTTCCCCTGGCCAGTCCTCCCTGCCTTTTCCATCTCACTCTTTTCTCACTGTTCTGCCCCCAGCATCTGGCTTGCATCTCCGCTGCTTTACCGATGGCTCTCAAAGTTAATCTCTCATCTCCCAGTTGCGTCTCCTGCAGCCTCACCTCACTTGACCCCTCTGGGTTTGACACTGACAATCCCCCCTCCTGGAAGGCTGCATCTCCCGTCTCACCTGTGCCTAAGTTCTTCTGTTTTACTGTTCTTTTCTCCTTCTACCTGGGCTAAGATGTTGGCTCTCTCTTCCCAGAGGGTCAGTGTTTCCTTTAATCTTCTCTCAGCTCACTTTTTTTTTTTTTTCACTTCTTCACCTGGGCTGGTGTGCAATGGCACGATCTTGGTTCACTACAACCTCCGTCTCCTGGGTTCAAGCAATTCTCCTGCCTCAGCCTCTCCAGTAGCTGGAATTACAGGCATGTGCCACCCCGCCTGGCTAGTTTTTGTATTTTTAGTAGAGACAGAGTTTCACCCCGTTGGCCAGGCTGGTCCCGAACTCCTGACCTCAAGAGATCCACCTACCTCGGCCTCCCAAAGTGCTGGGATTACCGGCATGAGCCACCGTGTCCGGCCCTTTTTTTTTTTTTTTTTCCAATTTTTATTTCTTTTTAGAGACAGGATTTTGCTCCGTCACCCAGGCTGGAGTGCAGAGGTTTAGTCCTAGCTTACTGCAGCCTCCAAGTCATGGCCTGGAGCAGTCCTCCCACCTAGGTTCCCCAAGTAGCTGGAATCACAGGCAGGTGCCACCATGCCCAGCTAATTGAAAAATTTGTTTGTAGAGACAGAGTCTCACTATGTTGCCCAGGCTGGTCTTGATTTCCTGGCCTCAAGTGAGCCTCCTGCCTTGGCCTTCTGAGAAACTAGGATCACAGGCAGGCACCACCATGACTAGCTAATTTTTAAAATTTATTTGTAGAGACAGAGTCTAGCTATGTTGCCATGCTGGTCTTGAATTCCTGGCCTCAAGCAACCTGCTTGCCTCCACCTCCTGGGTACCTGGGCTCACAGACAGTCACCACCAGGCCTGGCTAATTAAAACTTTTTTTTTTTTTTTGTAGAGACAGGGTCTTTCTATATTGCCTAGGCTGGTCTTGAACTCCTAGCTTCAAGCAGTCTTCCCTCCTGGGCCTCCCAAGTGCTGGGATTATAGGCATGAGGAACCATTGCACCCAGCTAAGAAATTTACATAGATTCCGACTTCTTCATCTGAACAGGGGTCAGCAAACTATGGCCCTCTGGCCAAATCCCACGGTTTTTGTAAATGCAGTTTTATTGGCATGCAGCCACACTCATTTGTCTATTCATCATCTATGACTGCACAAAAATGCCCCGACACGGCAGGTTGAGTAGTTAAAACAGGAATTCCATGGCCAAAATATTTACACTTTGGCCCTTTACAGAACAGCGTTTGCTGACCTCTGATCTGGAACAGACGCCTTGAGGTTTCATTCATGATAGCATGCCTAATAGCTTGTGCGGTCCCTGGTACAACTCGAATGAAGTGAGTGAAATGAAACGCTATGTCTTTCTCTTTACACTGCAAGAGATGTTAAAGAAATGTGTATCATTTGCTGCACTGAATATACGGATTCCAAGGATGAGAAAAATCACCATGATGTTGCCTACTTAGCCATGTGTATGATCTTCTAATTTATTTATTTAAACAGCTATATTGGCATCGAATGAGGATTTCACGCTCTCAACCCTGTATCTAGAACACAAAATATAACTGGTGTATATAATGAGATTTTTTTTTTTTTTCCTCAAGCCTCTCTTGTGTTAATTTCTATTAAGAATACTTCTGGGCCAGGTGTGGTGGCTCACGCCTGTAATCCCAAGCACTTTGGGAGGCCAAGGTGGGTGGATCACTTGAGGTCAGGAGTTTGAGACCAGCCTGACCAACATGGTGAAACCCCGTCTTTACTAAAAAAATACAAAATTAGCCAGGCGTGGTTGCACATGCCTGTAATCCCAGCTAGTTGGGAGGCTGAGGCAGGAGAATCGCTTGAACCTGGGAGGTGGAGGTTGCAATGAGCCGAGATCGCGCCACTGCACTCTAGCCTGGGTGACGGAGCAAAACTCCGTCTCAAAAAAAAAAAAAAAAAAAAAAAAGAATATTTTTGGCCAGGTGCAGTGGCTCATGCCTGCAATCCCAGCACTCTGGGAGGCTGAGGTGGGAGGATTACATGTGTCCAGGAGTTTCAGATCAGCCTGGACAACATAGCAAGACCCTATCTCCACTAACAATAAAACAAAAATTAGCTGGGCATGGTGGCATGTGTCTGTAGTCCCAGCTACTTGGGAGGCTGAGATGGGAGGACCTCTTGAGGCTGGAAGGGCAAGGCTGCAGTGAGCTGTGATTGTACCACTGCACTCCAGCCTGGGCAACAATGAGATCCTCTCTCTGTCTCAAACAAAAAAAGAATACTTCTTGGGGTGGCCTGGTTCATATTTTGCAGCTGCACGGTATTTACGGTTTTTAATTAAATAGTGACGGGTAATGGATTCTCATTGCAAAAAGAAAAATTACAAAAGTGTAGAAAGGAAAAAAAAAAACACACAGAAGTCCTTCTGCAAAATCTTGTGGTGGGGTGCAGTGGCTCACACCTGTAATCCCTGGACTTTTTAGGAAGCTGATGTGGGAGGAACACTTGAAGCCAGCAGTTTGAGACCAGCGTGGGCAACATAATGAGACATTGTCTCTAGAAAAAGTTTAAAAATTAGCTGAGCATGGTGTTGTGTACCGGTAGTCCCAGCTACTCAGGAGGCTGAGGTGGGAGGATCGCTTGAGCCCAGAAGGTTGAGGCTACAGTGAGCCATATTCATGCCACTGCACTCCAACCTGGGTGATAGAGCCTGACCCTCTCTCAAAAAGAAAAGAAATAATAAAAAAAATCTTGTCCCCCTGTCCCAAAAAGCATTCCATTCATGTCCAGGGAGGTAACTGTGCCATTGTTTTATGTATCTTTTTGATGTTTAGTAATTTTTTAGGCCAGGTGTCATGGGCCACTCCTGTAATCCCAGCACTTTGGGAGGCCGAAGCAGGTGGATCTCTTGAGCCCAGGAGTTCAAGACCAGCCTGGGTAACATAGCAAGACCCCGTCTCTACAAAAGCCTACAAAAAAATTATCCAGATACAGTGGTGAGCACCTGTGGTCCCAGCTACTAGGGAGGCTGAGGTGGGAGGATCACCTGAGCCTGGGAAGTCGAGGCGGCAGTGAGCTGTGATTGCACCACTGCATCCAGCCTGGGTGACATAGTGAGACCGTGTAACAACAACAACAAAATATTTTAAACATTATCATACAGTAAAATTGGCTTTTTAAAGGTGTACCGTTTTATGATTTTTAAGCCATGTGTAGAGTTGTACGGCTATTGCCACAATTAGGATAGAGAACAGTCTCGTTGTTGTCCAAACTCCCTCAATTCACCCCTTTATCACTAAACCACCTCCACCCCAACCACAGATCTGTTCTCCATCCCTATAGTTTTCTCTAGACTTTAAAAGATTTTATCTTATAATTGGATTAATATTCTTAAAGTTGAAATTTTAAATTTGAGTCTGGTTGATCCTCATCATTCCCAGATCCCATATTTTCTTTTTAAAATTTAAAATTTAAATTTTTATTTTGAGAGGCAGGTTCTTGCTCTGATACCCAGGCTGGAGTGCAGTGGTGTGGTCCTAACTCCCTGCAGCCTCCAACTCTTGAGCATCAACGATCCTCCTGCCTCAGCCTCCTGAGTAGCTGGGACTACAGGCATACACCACCATGCTCAGCTAGTTTTTATTGTTATTTATTTATTTATTTATCTATTTTTGAGACGGAGTCTCACTAACTCTGTTGCCCAGGCCGGACTGTAGTGGTGTGATCTGGGTTCACTGCAACCTCTGCTTCCTGGGCTCAAGCAACTCTCCTGCCTCAGCCTTTCTAGTAGCTGGGGTTACAGGCATGCCACCATGCCCGGCTACTTTTTTTTATTTTTAGTAGAGATGGGGTTTCACCATGTTGGTCAGGCTGGTCTCAAACTCCTGGCTTCAAGTGATCCACCCACTTCAGCCTCCCAAAGTGCTGGGATTACAGGCGCGAGCCACTGTGCCCGGCCTAATTTTTAACTTTTCAGTAGGGATAAGGTCTCGCTATGTTGCCCAGGCTGGTCTCGAACTCCTGGCCTCAAGTGATCCTCCCATCTTGACTTCCTAAAGCACTGGGATTACAGGCATGAGCCACTGCACCCGGCCCCAGACCCTGTATTTTTGAATTCACATACTCACTAAAATGTATTTGTAACCCTCAAACCAGCATGCTCAGTGCCTTTCTGGTCATTTTAGGACACTCATAAGTACGAGTCTCAAATGTGAGGTCAAGTAAGAGGACATTCCACCTTCTTGCTTCAGCCCTTATGCGTCAGATTCATACAATCTGCACATTGAGGATTAAAACTAGTCCTTTTTGAGCAGGCGCGGTGGCTCATGCCCAGCGCTCTGGGAGTCCGAGGCGAGCGGATCACGAGGTCAGAAGATCGAGACCATCCTGGCTAACATGGTGAAACCCTGTCTCTACTAAAAATACAAAAAATTAGCCAGGTGTGGTGGCGGGCGCCTGTAGTCCCAGCTACTCCAGAGGCTGAGGCAGGAGAATCACTTGGACCCAGGAGGCGGAGGTTGCAGTGAGCCGAGATTGTGCCACTGCACTCCAGCCTGGGCGACAGGGTGAGACTCAAAACAAAAAACAACAACAAAAAAACTGAGTCCTTTTTGTGGTTATTTGGTGCCACATTTTTAGCATTTTTGTGCTTTCAGTTGGTGATGGGGCTGTTTCAAATGCCCCCCAGGGTGCTGAAGCCCTGCTCTCTACTCTTCCTTGGCTAAGGAGGGCTGTCACCACCCTTGTGGAGAAAAGGCAGTGTGGCGGGACACGGTGGCGCACATCTGCAATCCCAGCACTTTGGGAGGTTGAGGCAGGTGGATCACTTGAGGCCAGAGTTCGAGACCAGCCTGGGCAACATGGCGAAACCCCATCTCTACTAAAAATACAAAAATTAGCTGGGCGTGATGGCACACACCTGTAATCTAAGCTACCTGGGAGCCTAAGGCACAAGAATTGCTTGAGCCTAGGAGGTGAAGGTTGCAGCGAGCCAAGGCGGTGCCACTGCACTCCAGCCTGGGCAACAGAGTGAGACCCTGTCTCAAAAAAAACCCAAAAAAACAAAAAAACTCCAAAACCAACACACACACACACACACACACACACACACACAGGCATGTGTTACATAAACTTTGTTCAGGCATGAGTTCTATTACTGTTGGCCGTGAGTTCGGTGTTAATGAATCAACAATATAGATTCAATAGTGTCTTTCAACAGAAACACACATAAAACAAGCCTAGGTATTGATCCATGGATAAATGTGTTGTGGCCAGAAGTTCGCAGGTACTTACCCTCGCATTTTCCTAGGAACAATGGTTCAGTATTCACTAGTTCAACATTCAGGGGAATTTCACAGAGCCAAACTACCACCAATAACAAGAATCGGCTGCAAGTGGTTTAAAACTGGTGAATCTGTGGCTCATGCCCATAATCCCAGCACTTTGGGAGGCTGAGGCAGGTGGATCACCTGAGGTGGTGAGTTCGAGACCAGCCTGGCCAAAATGGTGAAACCCCGTCTCTCCTAAAAATACAAAAATTAGCCGAGCACGGTGGCTCATGCCTGTAGTCCCAGCTACTCAGGAGGCTGAGGCAGGAGAATTGCTGGAACCCGGGAGGCGGAGGTTGCAGTGAGCCAAGACTGCACCACTGCATTCCAGCCAGGGCAACAGAGCAAGACCCCATCTGAAAAAACCAAACAAAACAAAACAAAACTGTGGGTTTGTCATTTTCCGTTTAGAATCCTTTGAATGCAAATGCCCTTTTTGTTGTATTTTCATCTGCGTGGAAACCGCTGGGTTGATACCTTTTGGAAAGTTCATGAGATGTTCAAAAACCCCTGGCCCGTGTTTCAGGGAGGGGAATCCCTGCCCTCTGCCAACACCGGTGGCAGGAAGAGGCAGCAGTGGCTCTCGGGATTTTATTTATTTCATTTATTCATTTACATTTTTTTGAGAAAGGGTCGTGCACTGTTGCTCAGGCTGGAGTGCAGTGGCGCAATCACAGCTCACTGCAGCCTCGACCTCCTGGGCTCAAGTGGTCCTTCCACCTCAGCCTCCTGAGTAGCTGGCACTACAGGCGTGTGCTATCATGACTGGCTAATTTTTGTATTTTAGTAGAGATGGGGTCTCACCATGTTGCCTATTATTATTATTATTATTTTTTTTTTTTTTGAGACGGAGTCTCACTCTGTCGCCCAGGCTGGAGTGCAGTGGCGTGATCTCAGCTTACTGCAAGCTTCGCCTTCCGGGTTCATGCCATTCTCCTGCCTCAGCCTCCCGAGTAGCTGGGACTACAGGCGCCCGCCACTGCCCCCGGCTAATTTTTTGTATTTTTAGTAGAGACGGGGTTTCACCGTGGTCTCGATCTCCTGACCTCGTGATCCCCCACCTCGGCCTCCCAAAGTGCTGGGATTACAGGCGTGAGCCACCACGCCTGGCCATGTTGCCTATTATTATTATTATTTTGAGCAGAGTCTTACTCCGTTGCCCAGGCTGGAGTGCAGTGTCACGATCTCAGCTCACTGCAACCTCCACCTCCAGGGTTTAAGCAATTCTCCTGCCTCAGCCTCCTGAGTAGCTGGGACTACAGGCATGTGCCACCACGCCCAGCTAATTTTTGCATTTTAGTAGAGATGGGGTTTCCCCATGTTGCCCAGGTGGGTCTCAAACTCCTGACCTCAAGCCACCCACCTGCCTCAGCCTCTCAAAGGGCTGGGATTACTGGTGTGAGCCACCTTGTCCAGCTAGCTTGAAGGATTATTATTATTATTACTATTATTTTGAGATGGAGTCCCACTCTGTTGCCCAGGCTGGAGTGCAGTGGCACGATCTCGGCTCACTGCAACCTCTGCCTCCTGGGTTCAAGCAATTCTCCTGCCTCAGCCTCCCGAGTAGCTGGGATTACAGGCATGTACCACCACGCCCGGCTAATTTTTGTATTTGTAGTAGAGACAGGGTTTCACCATGTTGGCCAGGCTGGTCTTGAACCCCTGACCTCAAATGATCCACCCGCCTCGGCCTCCCAAAGTGCTGGGATTACTGGTGTGAGCCACCGTGCCCCGCCGGCTCGCAGGATTTTAGAAACATATTTTGTTTCCAGCAGAACAAGGTTTGCTATCCTGCGGTGCCACGTACAGACTGGCTCTAAGCTCCTGTTGGAGTTCAAAGCGGACTTGTGGGAATGAATGTTTAATTTCACATCTGGCATTTTCTTCCAGTTCCTTAGAAGTAGGGTGTCTCATCAGGTTTATATAAAAGCCCCTGATGTATATTCAGGAAAGGCAGGATGCTATCATGAGATTCTTATTTCCTTTGCCTTTGTGGGAATGTGGAAACCATAGGTACTGTCTAAAAATTACCCTTTTTATCAATGCAGGCAAAAGTAGTCAGACAGGAAGGGACGCGAGAGTAAGGATGCAACTGCTTTTTTAAATTGATTTTAAAATCTCATTTATTTTTATCATTAGAGATAGGGTCTTGCTCTGTCATCCCGGCTGGAGTGCGGTGGTGTGATTATGGCTCATTGCAGCCCTGAACTCCTGGGCTCAAATGATTCTCGCGCTTCCTCCTCCCAAGTAGCTGGGACTACAGGCGTGCACCACCATGCCTGGCTAGTTTTTTTATTTTTATTTTTTGCAGAGACAGGGTCTGGCTGTGTTGCCCAGGCTGGCCTCAAACTCAAGACCTTAAGTGATCGTCCCGCCTCAGCCTCCCAAAGTACTGGGATTGCAGATGTGAGCCACTGTGCCTGGTGGGATACAACTGTTTTCTGACTGCCTGTGTATGTGTGTTTGTTTGTTGTTGTCATTCTACTCTCAAGGATGTATCTTGTTGTTTCCTTGCAGAAGATCAGAAAAGGGAGGACCTCATATGTTCTCTCCTAATTATACCCAGTTACACGGTCTCCATACCACCTGTTACAAAGTGCCTTTCTGGTCTGGCAGGACTTCTCTTGTTTTTCCTCCTGTCTTCTGTGTCCTGTCTGCTCCTGTCTGTATAAATTTCAGGACTCCTGAAATAGCACGGAAGCCCCCTTCTAATCCTGTGGTTTGATGTTTGATATTGTTAGGATTACAAAACTATGTCATAGACTAGAGGAGTCAGACATTCCAGAGTTCACAGAAGGTGTTGGTGTCCGGGTGGCCGTGGGACACAGGTGCCCTTCCTAGTCCCTGGCCTTTCATACTGTGCCCCCTGGAGCCCCTCTTTCTTTCTTTTTTCTTTCTTTCTTTTTTTTTTTTTTGGAGATCGAGTCTCGCTCTGTCACCCAGGCTGGAGTGCAGTGCAGTGGCACGATCTTGGCTCATTGCAACCTCTGCCTCCCAGGTTCAAGCGATTCTCCTGCCTCAGCCTCCTGAGTAGCTGGGATTATAAGCGTGCACCACAATACCTGACTAATTTTTGGGGTTTTTTTTTTTTTTTTGAGATGGAGTTTCACTCTTGTTGCCCAGGCTGGAGTGCAATGGCATGATATCGGCTCATCACAACCTCCGCCTCCCGGGTTCAGGCGATTCTCTTGCCTCAGCCTCCCAAGTAGCTGGGACTACAGGCATACGCCACCATGCCCAGCTAATTTTGTATTCTTAGTAGAGATGGGGTTTCTCCATGTTGGTTAGGCTGGTCTCGAACTCCTGATCTCAGGTGATCCACCTGCCTCGGCCGCCCAAAGTGCTGGGATTACAGGTGTGAGCTACTGTGCCCGGCCTGGCTAATTTTTTATATTTTTGGTAGAGACGGGTCTCAAACTTTGGCCAGGCTGGGCTCGAACTCCTGACCTCAAGTGATCCACCTGCCTTGGCCTCCCAAAGTGCTGGAATTACAGGCGTGAGCAACCGCACCCAGCCTTTGTTTTGTTTTGTTTTGTTGTTTTTTGTTATGAGACGGAGTCTCGCTCTGTTGCCCAGGCTGGAGTGCAGTGGCGCAGTCTCGGCTCACTGCAAGCTCCGCCTCCCGGGTTCACGCCATTCTCCTGCCTCAGCCTCCCGAGTAGCTGGGACTACAGGCGCCTGCCACCACGCCCGGCTAATTTTTGTATTTTTAGTAGAGATGGGGTTTCACCTTGTTAGCCAGGATGGTCTCAATCTCTTGACCTCGTGATCCGCCCGCCTCGGCCTCCCAAAGTGCTGGGATTACAGGCGTGAGCCACCGTGCCTGGCCTTGTTTTGTTTTTGAGACAGGGTCTCGCACTGTCGCCCAGGCTGGAGTGTAGTGGTGTGATCTCAGGCCTCTGCAATCTCCACCTCCCAGGCTCGAGCAATCCTCAGCCTCCCGAGTAGCTGGGACTACAGGTGCACACCACCACACCCATCCAATTTTTTTTTTTTTCTGGTAGAGATGGGGTTTTGCTATGTTACCCAGGCCAATCTCAAACTCCTGGGCTCAAGCAATCCACCCACCTCAGCCTCGCAAAGTGCTGGGATTCCAGGCGTGAGCCTCTCTTTCTATCATTTTCTTCTCTCAGTTGTCTCCGTGCTACCTTTCCTGCAATATCACCTGTTGTCACTGCATCCACCAGCATCCGTACCTGTTCCCCCATCTTCCCAATGCCCACGGGACCCACATCCCTGAGTATCCCAAAGCCCTCACAGACTCAGTATGCCGCCAACTCAGCCTGTTGTTGTTGCCACTCTAAACTGTTCCTATCTCGAATGCTTCAGGCTCATTGACGATCCTTCCTCACTCTCTTCTCCCTCTTCTCTTCCATTTCTCCTGGGTATGAAGTCCTGTTCACACAAACTGCCCCCGGTTTCTGTGGTGCTATGCATGCTGTCTTCAGTACCTTCTTCATTCTGCTGCCAGAAGGCTGTTTCTCTCTTTCTTTTTTATTTTTTAATTTTATTTTTATAGACATGGGGTCTTACTGTGTTGCCCAGGTTGGTCTCAGACTTCTGGACTTAAGTAATCCTCCTGCCTCAGCCTCCCCAAGGGCTGGGATTATAGATGTGAGCCACTGTGCCCTGTCTAGAGGGATATTTATTTTATTTTATTTTATTTCTTTTCTTTTCTTTTTTTGAGATGGAGTGTCACTCTGTCACCCAGGCTAGAGTGCAGTGGTGTTATCTCAGCTCACTCAACCTCTCCCTCCTGGGTTTAAGAGATTGTCCTGCTTCAGCTTCCTGAGTAGCTGGGATTACAGGTGTGCACCACCATCCCTGGCTAATTTTTGTATTTTTAGTAGAGATGAGGTTTCCCCATGTTGGCCAGGCTGGTCTTGAACTCCTGACCTCAGGTGATCCTCCCACCTCAGGCTCCCAAAGTGCTGCGATTACAGGCATACGCCACCATACCGGACTCATTTTTGTATTTTTAGTAGACATGGGGTTTCACTTTGTTGGCCAGGCTGGTCTCAAACTCCTGACCTCAGGTGATCCTCCCACCTCAGCCTCCCAAAGTGCTGGGATTACAGGCACACGCCATCACACCGGGCTAATTTTTGTATTTTTAGTAGACATGGGGTTTCACCATGTTGGCCAGGCTGGTCTCAAACTCCTGACCTCAGGTGATCCACCCCCCTTGGCCTCCCAAAGTGCTGGGATTACAGGCGTGAGCCACTGTGCCCAGCCTATGTGGCTCTCTTTTGGTTACCCTGTGGTATCCTGTTTTCTCAAGCTCATCCTCCCTGGTGGGTCCATGATCCCTGGAAGTTGTTGGTCTTCTCCGGCCTTTTGAAATTGCTGCCTGATGAATGTCCAGAGTTGGGTATCTGCCTTTCTCTCCCAAGGAGGAAGAATCCTGAGGGGGCATCTTTGCTTTTAGGTCCCAGGGCTTTCACTGGCTTCCTCCTTGCTGGCTTCTTGGTTTGTTCCAAAGGTGTCCTCGGTACATCTTCTGAGACTAATGACATGACAAGTTTCTGGAAGGACTATGATCTGGATGATGAGGGTTTCATCACAGTCCTCTTTCAGTTCTGGCCTACAGATTACACTTGTTTTCTTCCTTCATCCTTTGTCTTCACTGGTTCACTGTTTCCATCTGCATTCTTCTGTTCTCATTTCTTTTTGTTGTTGTTTTATTTTTTATTTTTTAATTTATTTTTTAGTTTTTTTGAGACCGAGTCTCACTCTGTCACCCAGGCTGGAGTGTAGTGGCACAATCTTGGCTCACTGCAACCTCCGCCTCCCAGGTTCAAGTGTTTCTCCTGCCTCAGCCTCCTGAGTAGCTGGGATTACAGGCGAGTGCTACCATGCCCAGCTAATTTTTTCATATTTTTAGTAGAGACGGGGTTTTACCATGTTGGCCTGGCTGGTCTCGAACTCCTGACCTCAAGTGATCTGCCCGCCTGGACCTCCCGAAGTGCTGGGATTACAGGCGTGAGCCACTGCGTCCGGCCTTGGTTTTTTCAGAGATAGTGTCTCACTCTGTCACCCAGGCTGGAGTGCAGTGGTGCAGTCATAGCTCACTGCAGCCTCAACCTCTTGGGCTCAAGCAATTCTCCTGTCTAAGCCTCCTGAGTAGCTGGGAGCACAGACGCGCCTCACCATGCCTGGCTATGTTTTGTATTTTCAGTAGAGACAGGGTTTTGCCAGTTGCCCAGGCTGGTCTTGAACTCCCGGGCTCAAGCAGTCCACCCGCCTAGGCCTCCCAATATGTTGGGATTACAGGCGTGACCACTGCACCCGGCCAACATCTCTGCAGTTCTTTGTTTTACTACTTTGTCCTTTAGCTCTGGTGGTAGCTTATCACAGTTATTTAGGTGTGTCTTTCCTTTACTTGCTGTAAGAGTGCAATCTTATTTGTCTCGAGAGTCCCCCTGGGCCTGGCACAGTGTCTGGCCCACCGAGATGCCCAGCAAACATTTGTTGAGTGAATACAGGAATGATTTCCATGTAGCTGACTTGCCGGGTCCAGGACCTGCGTTTGATCCAGATGCCTCCATTCCTTCTCGCAGAGGTAGATTTGAAAGCTATTCTTGCAGGCAGGTGGAGAATCTTAAGGATCTCTGACACCCCAGTGTGTCCAAGCTCTAATTTCTGGAGGTAATAAATCTGGGAATGGATTCCATCTGGCTCAGATGGGAGACAGAACAGGTATACACAGCCAGAGACTCCAGTTCTCATCTCTTCTTTGTAGCTTTCATTATGCTGTTGTCATCATTTAAAGGAAACTGAGGCCAGGCACGGTGGCTCACACCTGTAATCCCAGCACTTTGGGAGGTCTAGACGGGTGGATCACCTGAGGTCGGGAGTTTGAGACTAGCCTGGCCAACATGGCAAAACCCTGTCTCTACTAAAAATACAAAAATTAGCTGTGCGTGGTGGCGGGTGCCTGTAATCTCAGCTACTCAAAAGGCTGAGGCAGGAGAATCGCTTGAACCCGGGAGATGGAGGTTGCAGTGATTTGACATCACGCTACTGCACTCCAGCCTGGGAGACAGAGTGAGACTCCGTCTCAAAAATAAAAATAAAAATAAAAATAAATAAATGAATAAATAAATAAAAAGGAAACTAAGGCGTGCAGAGGGGTTGAAGATGTTGTCCAGGATCACACAGTTGACAGCTGACAGAGCTGGGTTGGGAAGCCAGATTCGTTAGATTTCTAGTGTGCCCCAAAACTGGTATAGGTGGTGGCCTGACACCAGAACCCAAGACTTGTTGAGGCAGGACTTCCTGAATTTAAGAGGAAGCAGTTTGAGGACTGGAAAGAATGTGGAAAGGGACGTGTGGGCCCCAGAATAGGTCAGCAGGGAGCATTTTAAGAATGCTGTTACTGGCCGGGCTTGATGGCTCACACCCATACTCCCAGCACACTGGGAGGCCGACGCAGGATTGCTTGAGCCCAGGATATTGAGACCAGCCGGGGCAACATGGTGAAACCCCATCTCTACAAAAAATACAAAAATTAGCCAGGCATGGTGGTACGCAGCTGTAGTCCCAGCTACTTGGGAGGCTGAGGCAGGAGGATCACTTGAGCCCAGGAATTTGAGGCTGCAGTGAGCTATGATTGCACCACTGCACTCCAGCCTGGGCAACATAGCAAGACTCTGTCTCAAAAAAAAAATGCTGTAACTGAAGAACAAGGACCTTTATGATTGAAAACAGAAAGTAGAAAACTCTTAGCATTGTAAAGGATTTCAGAATCTTCTAGAAAGTTCTTTCTCTGCCCTGCTCCCAACCCATCTCCCCTGCTGTTTTCATGATGGAGAGAAAATCAGGGAAGAAAGGAACACTTCCTAAGATGGCTCTCATGTCCGCCTTCTCTCCTTCTGGAAAATTCTCAGATTCAGGACCAGCACGGTCCAATACAGCTCTGCTTTGATGGAAATACTCTCTATCTGCTCTGTCCAATATGGCAGCCACCATCCATGGGTGGCTCTTGAGCCCTGGAAGTTGTGGCTGGTAAGACTGAATTCTTTTTTTTTTTTTTTTTTTTTTTGAGATGGAGTCTCGCTCTGTCATCCAGGCTAGAGTGTAATGGCACAATCTCAGCTCACTGCAACCTCTGCCTCCTGGGTTCAAGCGATTCTCCTGCCTCAGCCTCCCTAGTAGCTGGGATTACAGGCATGCGCCACTCCCCCCACCCCGCTAAGTTTTGTATTTTTAGTAGAGACGAGGTTTCACCATGTTGCCCAGGCTGATCTCGAACTCCTGACCTCAGGTGATCCACCCGCCTTGGTCTCCCAAAGTGCTGGGATTACAGGCGTGAGCCACCACACCTGGCTGAAACTGAATTTTATTTTCACTTTAATTCATTGAAATGTCAATGTAAACTTTTATTTAATTCATGGAAATATTAAAAAAATTAGTACTCAGTTCTGTTACTGGAAAACTCTTGCATATATTTGGAACAACTTGGTTATGTGAACTTGAGGTAGTAGGCAGGACTTGCCTCCAGAGGCAGGGATCCAGCCCTGGACCAAATGGAGGACTAGCCACAAGGACAGGGCTGGCCGGGCGCAGTGGCTCACGCCTGTAATCCCAGCACTTTGGGAGGCCAAGGCAGGTGGATCACCTGAGGTCAGGAGTTCGAGACCAGCCTGGCCAACATGGTGAAACCTTGTCTCTACTAAAAATACAAAATTATCTGGATGTGGTAGTGCATACCTGTAATACCAACTACTCGGGAGGCTGAGGCAGGAGAATCACTTGAACCCAGGCGGCAGAGGTTGCAGTGAGCCGAGATCATGTCATTGCATTCCAGCCTGGGCAACAGAGTGAGACTCCCTCTCTGACAAAAAAAAAAAAAAGTGCTGTCTAACACCACCAGCTCGCCCTCGAATTCTTTCCTGGGTGAAGCCAAAAACCCTCCCGGGGTAAGGCTCAATTTTGGGGCTTGCCTCTTCTACATCAAACCTACATTTTCGATGATACCCTTTATAAAATCTACATAGACAAATCAATTTTTTTTTTTTTTTTTTTTTTTGAGACAGAGTCTCACTCTGTTGCCCAGGCTGGAGTTCAGCGGCCTGATCTCGGCTCACTGCAAGCTCCGCCTCCTGGGTTCATGCCATTCTCCTGCCTCAGCCTCCCGAGTGTAGCTGGGACTACAGGCACCTGCCACCACGCCCAGCTAATTTTTTTTTGTATTTTTAGTAGAGACGGGGTTTCACATGGTTAGCCAGGATGGTCTTGATCTCCTGACCTCATGATCCGCCCGCCTCGGCCTCCCAAAGTGCTGGGATTACAGGCGTGAGCCACCGTGCCCGGGCGACAAATCAATTATTTTTAAAGAAAAATGAGCCTCCGTTTTGAGATGGGCTGCAAGGGTAAAGCACACACCACATCTCGTAGGCGTCATGGGAAAAAAATCCTGCAGACCAGGGATCCCCAACCCTTAGGCCACAGACCAGTAGCAGTCCATGTCCTGTTAGGAGTTGGGCTGCACAGCAGAGGTGAGCGGAGGGCAGGTGAGCATTGCCGCCTGAGCTCCGCCTCGTGTCAGAACAATGGCAGCATTAGATTCTGATAGGAGCTCGAATCCTGTCGTGAACTGTGAATACAAGAGATCTAGGTTGCCTGCTCCTTATGAGAATCTAACTGATGCCTGAGGATCTGAGGTGGAACAGTTTCATTCTAAAACCATCACCACCCATCCTGTGTCCGTGGAAAAATTGTCTTCTATCATTGGTCCCTGGTGCCAAAAAGGTTGGGGACCACTGCTGTGGACTATCTCATTAATCATTTTTTTTTTAGGATTGATTATATGTGGGAATTATTTATTTATTTATTTATTTTGAGATGGAGTCTTGCTTTGTTACACAGGCTGGAGTGCGATGGGATGATCTCAGCTCACTGCAACTTCCATCTCCTGGGTTCAAGCGATTCTCCTGCCTCAGCCTCCTGAGTAGCTGGGATTACAGGTGTGAGCCATGGTACCTGGCCCATTTGGCATATTTTAGTACGGAGATGGTGGTCAGGCACGGTGGCTCACGCCTGTAATCCCAGCACTTTGGGAGGCCGAGGTGGGCGGATCACCTGAGGTCAGAGTTCGAGACCAGCCTGGCCAACATGATGAAATCCCATCTCTACTAAAAATACAAAATTAGCCAGGTGTGGTGGCACACGCCTGTAATCCCAGCTACTTGGGAGGCTGAGGCAGGAGAATTGCTTGAACCCCAGAAGTGGAGTTTGCAGCAAGCCGAGATCATGCCACTGCACTCCAGCCTGGGCAACAGACTAAGACTCAGTCTCAATTAAAGAAAAAAAAGAAAAAAGAAAATATTAGCTGTCACTAGCACCCTCTTCCTCATTGCCTTTTTCTACCTATACAAAGAGTGGCCATTAACCAGGTACGCATTATGAAGAAACTGAAGCATCCTTCATGCCCACTCAGAGATGTTAAAAGCCAGCAGAAGTCCTTGTGTCTATTTCTGCCTTCATTTCTAACATCCTCTGGGTATTTTCTGTCCCAGTGGTAAACTGCTCTATTGTCTTTCACTAATAGGGACACATACAGCTTTAATGAATTAAGAGTTAGATTCATAGGATATTTAAAAAGAAAAGCAATTCTTGATTGTTCCCTACAATTATAGCTGTTTAATCTTTACTCATAACAACTTTAGTGAGATAGAATTCACATGACATACAATTCACCCATTTGAAGTGTGCAGTTAGGTGGTTTTGAGGACATTTACAGTTGTGCAACTGTGACCACAGTCAGTTTTAGAATATTTGCATCATCCTCAAAGAAACCCTGTACCCTCTAGCTACTACTTTCCATCCCCCATTTCCCTAGCTCTTGGCAGCCACGAATCTATTTTCTGTCTCTATGGATTTGCCTCTTTCGGATTTTTTTCTATGAATGGAGTCAGACAACATGTGGCCTTCTCTGTTTGACTTCTTTTATGGAGTAGGTTCATACCTGTAATCCCAGCACTTTGGGAGGCCAAGACTGGAGGATCGCTTGCGTTCAGGAGTTTGAGAGCATCCTGGGCAACATAGAGAGACCACTATCTCTACAAAACAAATTTAAATTAGCTGGGCATGGTGGTGCATGTCTGTGGTTCCAGCTACACTGGAGGCATAATTTTGTTTTGTTTTTGTTTTTGTTTTGTGGGGTTTTTTTGGTTTTGTTTTTTTGTTTTTTGAGATGGAGTTTTGCTCTGTCACCCAGGCTGGAGTGCAAAGGCACGATCTCAGCTCACTGCAACGTCCGCCTCCTGGGTTCAAGCCATGCTCCTGCCTCAGCCTCCGTAGCAGCTGGGATTACAGGCATGCGCCACCACGCCCAGCTAATTTTTTTTGTATGTTTAGTAGAGATGGGGTTTCACCATGTTGGCCAGGATGGTCTCAATCTCCTGACCTCGTGATCCATCCACCTTGGCCTCCTGCAGTGCTGGGATTACAGGCGTGAGCCACTGCAGCCAGCCTGTATTTACTTTTGAGACAAGATATTGCTCTGTTGCCCAGGCTGGAGTGCAGGGGTACAAACACAGATCACTGCAGTCCTGACCTCCTAGGCTCAAACGATCCTCCTGCCTCAGTCTCCCGTGTAGCTGGGACCAGAAACACACACCAGCATTCCTAGCTAATGTTTTAAATTTTTATAGAGATGGAGACTCGCTATGTTGCCCAGGTTGGTCTTGAACTCTTGGGCTTAAGCAATCCTTCCGTCTCTACCTCCCAAAGTGCTGGGATTACAGGCATGAGCCACTGCACTCAGCCTCAGCTATTATGAATAATGCTGCTGTAGACATTTGTGTACACGTCTTTGTGTGGACGTATAGTATCATTTCTCTTAGGTAGTTACCTAGGAGTGGAATTGCCAGGTCATATGGCAATTCTTGGTTTAATATTTTGAGGAATTACCAGAGTGTTTTCCACAGTGGCTGCACTGTTTTACATCCCCATCAGGAATGCAAAAGGATACCAGTTTCTCTACATTTTATTTTTTCTTTGAGATGGAGTCTCACTCTGTCACCCAGGCTGGAGTGCAGTGATCTTGGCTCACTGCAACCTCCACCTCCCAGGTTCAAGTGATTCTCCTGCCTCAGACTCCCAAGTGTCTGGAACTACATGCGCCTGCCACCACGCCCAGCTAGTTGTTTTTTGTATTTTTAGGAGAGACGGGGTTTCTCCGTGTTGGCCAGGCTGGTCTTGAACTCCTGACCTCAGGTGATCTGCCTGTCTTGGCTTCCCAAAGAACTGGGATTATAAGTGTGAGCCACGGTGCCAGGCCCATTTCTTTACATTCTTTGCACTTGTAATTGTCACTCTTTTTGGTTTTAGCTATCCTAGTGGGGATAAAGTGGTATCTCACTGTGGTTTGAATTTGTATTTCCCTAATGTCCAACAGCCAGTTAATCTTTGTTTTTTTGTTTGTTTGTTTGTTTGTTTGAGACAGTCTTGCTCCGTCGCCCAGGCTGGAGTGCAGTGGTGTGATCTCGGCTCACTGCAAGCTCCACCTCCCGGGTTCATGCCATTCTCCTGCCTCGGCCTCCCAAATAGTTGCCACTACAGGTGCCCGCCACCACGCCTGGCTAATTTTTTTGTATTTTTTAGTAGAGACGGAGTTTCACCATGTTAACCAGGATGGTTTTGATCTCCTGACCTCGTGATCAGCCCATCTTGGCCTCCCAAAGTGCTGGGATTACAGACATGAGCTGGCCACCACGCCCAGCCGTTGTGTTTTTTTAATCGAGACGAGGTCTCACTCTGTTGCCCAAGCTGGAGTGCAGTGGTGTGATCACAGCTCACTGTAACCTTCTATTCCTGGACCCAAGTGATCCTCCTGTCTCAGCCTCCCAAGTAGCTGGAATTACAACCACATGCCACCATGCCTGGATATTTAATTATTATTATTATTTTCTAGAGTTGGGGTCTTGCTATGTTGCCCAGGCTGACTTTAAACTCCTGACTTCAATCGATCCTCTCACTGTGGCCTCCCAAACTGCTGGGATTACAGGCATGAGCCACTGTGCCCAGCCCTAGTTAACCTTTGAATGCATATTCATGTCTGATTTTGGTTCTGCCATAGCCTGGGGAGGATGGCGGGCAAGTGTTCTTTTTACCTGCAGTGTGTGTGTGTGTGTGTGTGTGTGTGTGTGTGTGTGTGTGAGAGAGAGAGAGAGAGAGAGAGAGAAATGAAGTATAGTGTGAGACTCAGGGTTGAGAAGCCCAGGGCTATGGCCAAATCTAAGATTAGGATGCCGGCCAGGCATGGTGGTTTATGCCCGTAATCCCAGCACTTTGGGAGGCTGAGGCGGGTGGATCACAAGGTCAGGAGATCAAGATCATCCTGGTCAACATGGTGAAATCCCGTCTCTACTAAAAATACAAAAATTAGCCGGGCGTGGTGTTGGACAGTACTTGGGAGGCTGAAGCAGGAAAATCACTTGAACCCAGGAGGTGGGGATTGCAGTGAGCCAAGATCACGGCACTGCACTTCAGCCTGGGCAACAGAACGAGACTCCACATCAAAACAACAACAACAACAAAAACCCCACAAGAATTTCATAGAAACAATGAGTAATTTTTTTTAGGGTAAATATGTCCCAAACATTACACGGGATATACTTATCCTCAAAAAGGTATTATTGCTTATCTGAAATTCAAATTCAACTAGGCATTCTGCATTTTTCTTTGCTAAGTCTGGCAACCCTGCCAGTCACTGGTGAGTTGTGTGTCCTTGAGTGATGGTCTTTTTGCCTCTTGGAGCTTCAGTTTTCTCATCTATGGGATGGGGACAGAGCTTGCTGGGAGGCACCAATGGCACGCGGGGTTCTTTGACATCTCTGGATGTGGAAGCTGTTGATGTGACTGACTGGGAGCCTCAGACTGGGGTTGGGTCCCTGAGTAGGAGGGGTGGGGGGGCCGGGACTGGCATCCTTGTCCCCTTGAAGCTGCCTCCCAGCCTGAGCTTGGTCCCTGCAGGGTTCCTGCTTGGTTCAGACCCCAGGCAGCCAGTGTTGAGGGGAGGGTGGAGATTAATCTGTAGTGTGTACTGGGGCTTTCCTCCAACTTCCTAGCAAACAAGTGTGTGTGTGTGTGTGTGTGTGTGTGTGTGTTTTCTTGACTTAGCCTAATCCATTTGCTGCATGGAATGTGATCCAGGATCACTGCTACTTTTTTTTCCCCATTTGTTTGCTTTTGCTGTGTTTTGTCGTTGTTGTTGTTTTTTCTAATTTGTGCTTCTTTTGTGGGTAATTCTCAGGGTGGATTTTTTTTTTTAGAGGATTTACTATTCTTCTTTAGAACGATCTGTTTTCCTCAAAGATATTGGTGGAAGGTTTAGTGTTTTGGAACAAAATAAGCAGGGGTTGTATACTGAGCCTTATATTCTAGGTGCTGAGGACTGTGGTGTGTGTGTTGGGGAGGCGGTGTGTGTGTGTGTGTGTGTGTGTGTGCGCGTGTGTGTTGGCAGAGAGAAGCCACCTAAAGACTTCAATTTTGAAAAATGTTAACTCAGGTGTAAGGGACACAAGGAGGAGAAATAGGTGTGCCAAGGAAAGGAAATCAGGGACGGCTGCCTGGAGGAGGAGGCAGCATTTGAACTGGATATCTTGAAGCATGATGGGCTGGATTTAGAAATAGGGAGCTAAGGTACAAAGCACTTCGCCAGCCAAAAGATAGACTAGCCTAGAGATGCCTAGAGATGACTGTTATATGTTTGGGGGAATAAACAACAGCAACAATAACAACAACAACAAACAACAAAATAGCTGACATTAATGCAGCACTTACTATGTTTTAGGCACTGTTTGAGTGCTTGCCCTGAGTTGTTTCACTTCTTCTTCCATATAAGCCGTGTTACAGAGGAGGATAGGAGTCTTGGAGTTGTGCAAGAGTGGTGGGCAGGCCTGTTTAGTGGTGTGCAGGGGATGTAGGGGCAGAATCTTGAGGGAAGTGCAGGGTGATGGGGAGCCATGGTGGGCGTTGGGGCCTGGGAGGGACCGCCTTCAGGAGAATGAGAACTCAGGGCATTTGGGCAATGGAGATCAGGCTCCCTGGGAAGCTCTCACCACACCCAGGTAAAAGGTAATTAGGTCTTGATTGCAGGCCAGGAGAGCAGTCCGGGAAGGAAAGTCAGCCAGCGAGGTGGGAGGATTGACAAAACAAATACATTCAGCTTTCCTTGCCCCATTTCTGACGCGGGCACCTTTATCCCCGTAAATTATCTCCTGAAGATCTTCTATGTTGACGCACTGGAGACAGTTCCCCTTTCTCCTTCTGCACCTGCCGCGTTACTCAATCCCCTGTAATCCCATTGTCCCGACTGCATCATTTCAGAGGTGATGATTTTAAGGATTTTAACAGGGCTTGCCAAAAGAATTATTTTCTTGGCGTTTTGAAAGTAATTACTTAGGCATGGGTACTTTACAGAGAAAGCTACTCATCCCGGCTGGCTGCAGAGTTTACAGGGCCCGAGATGAAAACACAGGGCCCAGGTTTCGTGTCCATGAAGCCGGCTCTGCCCCTGATCCTTCTGATGCATCCACCATGCGTCTGCTCACCTGTCTTGCTTTCTGTTCATTTTCTCTTCTAGTGTGTCCCGGCATGGATATCCGGAACAACCTCACTAGGTTGCATGAGCTGGAGAATTGCTCTGTCATCGAAGGACACTTGCAGATACTCTTGATGTTCAAAACGAGGCCCGAAGATTTCCGAGACCTCAGTTTCCCCAAACTCATAATGATCACTGATTACTTGCTGCTCTTCCGGGTCTATGGGCTCGAGAGCCTGAAGGACCTGTTCCCCAACCTCACGGTCATCCGGGGATCACGACTGTTCTTTAACTACGCGCTGGTCATCTTCGAGATGGTTCACCTCAAGGAACTCGGCCTCTACAACCTGATGAACATCACCCGGGGTTCTGTCCGCATCGAGAAGAACAATGAGCTCTGTTACTTGGCCACTATCGACTGGTCCCGTATCCTGGATTCCGTGGAGGATAATTACATCGTGTTGAACAAAGATGACAACGAGGAGTGTGGAGACATCTGTCCGGGTACCGCGAAGGGCAAGACCAACTGCCCCGCCACCGTCATCAATGGGCAGTTTGTCGAACGGTGTTGGACTCATAGTCACTGCCAGAAAGGTACGCCGGGGGTACAGGGTTCTAAGCAGTGTCTCATGCCTTGTTCTGGAAAGCTTAAAATGTTTATGGCTTAAAAATGTTAAATGGTCATTAGGTAGGGGCCGGGGAATAGTGGGTGGTGGCATTCACTAGCCTGGGGAGTGGCAGACATTTTCTGTAAAGACTCAGATAGTAGATACTTCAGATTTTGCAGGCCATATGGTCTCTGATGCAACGACTCTATTCTGCCATTGTATTGGACAAGCAGCCACAGGCATGCATAAATGTATGACTGTGGCTGTGTTTCAATAAAACTTTATTTACAAAAACAAGTCGTGGGCCGGATTTTGCTCAAGGGCAGCAGTTTGCCACCTCCTGTGCTAGACAGTGAATGTTCTTGCTTGGGAGAGGAAAAGGAGTGGAAAACTATAGATTTGGTTTTTTTTAAAAAATAGTTTAGTTCTTATCTGATTATAGAAGTGATATTGCTTATAATAGACATTTGGAAAAAGACACTTGTAAACGAAAAAAAAAGCAAAACATTCATCTTATTCCACAATGCATGTCGCTGAGAGTAGTTTATTGGGGGTTGTTCCTTCTAGTGATCTTCAGGAATCTGTCATGTCTACTAAAGGTTTCCTTAACCATTCCTGTTATTGGGCATTAAGATGATTTCCAGGCTGGGCACGGTGGCTCAGGCCTGTAATCCCAGCACTTTGGGAGGCTGAGGCGGGTGGACCACTTGAGGTCAGGAGTTCGAGACCAACCTGACCAACACGGTGAAACCCCGTCTCTACTAAAAATACAAAATTAGCCGGGCGTGGCAGTGCGCGCCTGTAGTCCCAGCTACCTGGGAGGCTGAGGCAGGAGAATCACTTGAACCTGGGAGGCGGAGGTTGCAGTGAGCCGAGATTGCACCATTTTGCACTCCACCCTGGGCAACCAGAGTGAAACTCTGTCTCAAAAAAAAAAAAAAAAAAAAAAGATAATTTCTAGTTTTCACAAAGAGAGTGATGAACATTTTAGAGTCAAAGCTTTATCTAGCAGTTGTTTCTTTAGGCTTGCTTTCCAGAAGTGAAATTTCTGGGTCAGAGGCTCTTGGTGCAGATTGCCAAATGGTGTTCCGGAAATGTTGTGCCAACGGCCGCTCCTCCTAGCTTTGGAGGAGAGGGAACACCTTGGCCAGCTTTGAGTGTTATTTGAAAAATCTTTCATAATTTACTGCGGGAGGGAGGAGCTGACGTGTTGTCATTGTTTCTATTTGCATTTCTTTGATTGCTATCGGGGTTGAACCTTTTAAAACATGTTTATTTATCATTTGGGTTTTCTCTTCCTGTTCATATCCTTTGCCCATTTGTCTTTTAGTATCTCAGTAGCTTTTGCAAAATTAATCTGTATGTGGTTTTCATCAGTGAAGGCTACTAACCCTTTGCCAATTGCATTTTGTTGTTTTTGTTGTTCAGTGGTTTAAATGCTCTGGGAAGTGTTTTGCTGGAGAAGCTTAAACTGTTTATGGAGTTCAGAGCTGGATTTCAGTGTGCCACTTCTGTACTTTGCACTTAGAAAGTCTTCTTCTACCCATGAAAGGCTTTTTTTTCTCTACATTTTATATTTTAATTTTTTTTTTTTTTTTTTTTTGAGATGGAGTTTCACTCTTGTTGTTAAGACTGGAGTGCGATGGCACAATCTCGGCTCACTGCAACCTCCGCCTCCCGGGTTCAAGCGGTTCTCCTGCCCCAGCCTCCCAAGTAGCTGGGATTACAGGCACCCACCACCAAGCCCAGCTAATTTTTGTATTGTTAATAGAGACGAGATTTCACTACGTTGACCAGGCTGGTCTCGAACTCTCAGGTGATCCACCCACCTCGGCCTCCCAAAGTGCTGGGATTACAGGCGTGAGCCACCGTGCCCAGCCTATATTTTAATCATTATTATGTAAAAAAATTCATCCTCACTACTTGAGATCTGTTTGCGTGTGTGACTCAACGGGCGTTTCCTTTCTCTCCCAAATAGCTAACTGGGGGCCTCAGACAAGCTGTTGATTATAGAAATCTACCTCTCTGCCATTGCTTTGGGGTCTGTTTCTGGTGTGTCCATAGATCTGCCTCTCCATGCCACAGAGCGGTGACTGTTCTGATCACGGTAGTGACTGTTCTGATCATGGTAGTTTTATCATGTTTTCATGCTCAAGGAGGCAATTCCACATACACACGTTACTTGTTTGTTGTTTCATGGACTTCTTTTCACATTTCCCTGGGAAGAACTAGGGAACATGCGATGGAGGTGGGAAGAAGTTAAGTGGGTGGCTTGAGGGTTGTATCACAAAAGATAGAAGGGAGAGGAGAAAGGAGGATCTTCTTATCTGAGCCCAACGCTCTGGGGAAGCCACCCAGAGTGAGTGAGTCCTTAAATAGACCTAAATAGAATCCTTGGAATTGTCTGTGAGGACTCCCTTGGAGCCCCCAGCATGAGTCCTTCCATGGGACATGTTGGATGGTTGGAAATCGGGAGTGGGATAGTTGAAAAAGGAAGATGGGTTAGTGAAGGGTGGTGGGAGAGGGGACCATTATTATTGCACTCTGGAAAAATCCTGAGAATATTGTAGGTCAGGGGCAAGGAGAAGCTAAACTATGACCAGAGAGGTTACTTAACTTGCCCAGAGCCACACAGCTAATAAAAGACAGAACTGGGGTTTGCACCAAATTTATGCAAGACATACACCAGAATAAAAGCTATGATTTTTTGGGGGAGTGGGAAGGATGTCCTCTCTGTTTAGAAATAAGTGAGCTGCTCCTAGCTGGGACACCAGGGGAAACAGTGAACATTCTTTTATTCTATTACTGAGTTTTCCAAACGTAGGTGCTTGTTTGAAAAGCTCTAGGCCTACCTATCTTGAGATATAATTTAAGACATTCCTCTATGAATTTATTTTTGTATCTGTTTTAGACAAAATATCCAGAATGGTGTTATCTGCAATTGAGTCTCCTGCTCCCTGCTGGGTGTTCAGTTGTTGTTGCTGTTGTTTATTTGTTTGTTTGTTTTTGAGACAGAGTCTCATTCTGTCACCCAGGCTGGAGTACAGTGGCACGATCTCGGCTCACTGCAACCTCCACCTCCTAGGTTCAAGCAATTTTCCTGCCTCAGCCTCCCAAGTAGCTGGGATTACAGGTGTCACCACATCCGGCTACTTTTTTTTTTTTTTTTTTTTTTTTGAGATGGAATTTTGCTTTTGTTGCCCAGGCTGGAGTGCAATGGCATGATCTTGGCTCACCGCAATTTCTGCCTCCTGCGTTCAAGCGATTCTCCTGCCTCAGCCTCCTGAGTAGCTAGGATTACAGGCATGCGCCACCACACCCAGCTAATTTTGTATTTTTAGTAGAGACGGGATTTCTCCATGTTGGCCAGGCTGGTCTCGAACTCCCGACCTCAAGTGATCTGCCCACCTTGGCCTCCCAAAGTGCTGGGATTACAGGAGTGAGCCACCGCGCCTGGCCAACACCCAGCTAAATTTTGTGTATGTTGTAGAGACAGGGTTTGGCCATGTTGGTCAGGCTGGTCTCAAATTTCTGAGCTCAAGCACCTCGGCTTCCCAAAGTGCTGGGATTACATGCATCGGCCACTGTGCCTGGCTGTGCCTGGCTGTGCCTGATGTTTTGAGTGAATTAAAAATTGCTTTGCTATTAAGAACCAGGCTTTTGTGTCCAGGAGGTCGAAGCTGCACTGAGACCTGTTCATGCCACTGAGCTCCAGCCTGGGTGACAAAGTGAGACTCTATCTCAAAAACAAAAGAAAACAAAAACAAAAATGAACACAAAACAAAACAATAAAAAGAACCGGGCTTGTTTTTCCAGTACTGGGGGTTTTGTTACCCGGAGAAGGTGCGACTAACACTTCCTGGGGTACCGGGTTCCTGGCATGTGGTATATATCTCAGCCACCCATTAGTAGCAGTATCCCCAGGGGGCCAAAAAATGATTGTTTTTTGAACTGTTGCCCCTGTCTTTGAGAGCAACTCAGCTTCAGCTTTCTTTCCCCTCTTCAATTTCTTTTACTGTGGTAAAATACACATAGAATAAATTTTTCATCTTAACTTTTTTTTTTTTGAGATGGAGTCTTGCTCTGTCACCTAGGCTGGGGGGCAGTGGTGCGATCTCGGCTCACTGCAACCTCTGCCTCCTGGATTCAAATGATTCTCCTGCCTCAGCCTTCCGAGTGGCTGGGACTTATAGGCACTGGCCACCATGCCCGGCTAAGTTTTGTATTTTCAGGACAGAGGGGGCTTTGCCATGTTGGCCAGGATGGTCTCAAACCCCTGGCCCTGAGCAATACACCCACCTCAGCCTTGCAAAGTGCTAGGATTACAGGTGAGTGCCACCGCGCCTGGCCCCCCATCTTAACCATTTTAAGTCCACGGTTTTCAGTGGCATTAAGCACGTTCACGTGGTTTTGCAACCATCACCACCACCATCTCCCAAACTTTCTCATCCTCCCAAACTGAAACTCTGTCCCCATGAAACACTCACTCCACCATCTCCCTCTCCCAGCCCCCTGGCACCTACCATCCTATTTTCTGTCTCTATGAATGTGATGACTGTAGGGACCTCCTGTGAGTGGAATCAGACGGGATTTATCCTTTTGTGCCTGGCTTATTTCACTGAGCGTGTTGTCCTCAAGGTTCATCCACGTGGTAGCCTGCGTCGGAAATTCTTTCCTTTTTAAGGCTGAATCATGTTCCATTGTATGGAGGGAGCACATTTTGCCTGTTTATTCATCCATCTACGGGCACTTGGTCGCTTTCACATTTCTGCCATTGTGAATCAGGGCCGCTGCCGTTGACGCATCTAGCTTTTCAATGCCTGCATTAACGTTGTTGCTGAGGCTTTAGGAAACTTATTTATTTATTTATTTTTTGAGATGGAGTTTTGCTCTCGTCGCCCAGGCTGGATTGCAATGGTGCCATCTCAGCTCACTGCAACCTCTGCCTCCCGGGTTCAAGGGATTCTCCTGCCTCAGCCTCCCGCGTGGCTGGGATTACGGGCACCTGCCACCACGCCCAGTTAATGTTTTGGATTTTTAGTAGAGATGGGGTTTCACCATGTTGGCCAGGCTGGTCTTGAACTCCTGACCTCAGATAATCCACTGGCCTCGGCCTCCCAAAGTGCTGGGATTACAGGCGTGAGCTACCGCGCCCAGCCTTAGGAGGCTTATTTGATGTCTGATGGGATTTTTGAATACAGAATAGACTGAGCCTTCAGAGGATACTCCCCTGTCTTAGGTGACAGAAATGGGCTGGAGAAAACTATCCATCAACCCCTCTTTTCCCCCAGAGTCTTCTCAGATACTTCTGTGAACATCCGTAGTTGCTATTTTTGTCTTCCACACTTAGCAGCTTCTGGAAGCATCAGGGGAATGGATCAACATTTAGGATGAAGGTGCTGGTTTGTCCTTTGGACCTAGTTTAAGCAATTCCGAGCAACATCCACCCCTTCTTCTACCTGTCCCTTAAGCACTTTTTACAGGGAGACCAAAAGAAGGCTTTCAATGGTTAAGGGGGCCGGGTGTGGAGGCCCCACACCTGTAATCCCAGCACTTTGGGAGGCCAAGGTGGGTGGATCGCTTGAGGTCAGGAGTTCTAGACCAGCCTGGCTAACATAGCGAAACCCTGTCTCTACTAAATATATGAAAATTAGCCAGGCGTGGTGGTGGGCGCCTGTAATCCCAGCTACTTAGGAGGCTGAGGCAGGAGAATCACTCGAACCTGAGAGGCAGAGGTTGCAGTGAGCTGAGATCGTGCCATTGCACTCCAGCCTGGCCGACAGAGTGAAACTCCGTTTTTTAAAAAAAGGAAAAAAATGGTTAGGGGAATTAAAAGAAAAACAAAAAACCAAAAAAACATGGCATGTGCTAATGATCCATAGCCTGGACACCGTCTCTCCATTATCCTGCAATGGGTTTGGGGCGAAGATACCAGGAGAGGTCCAAAGCACGAAGCCTTACATGGGAAGAATGGAGACGGGGTCTATGCAGTTTGTTTACTGACTGCCTACTAGGTGTCATGTTCTGGGGCACTCAGGGCATAGGAAGGGAGCCAGTCTTTGCCTCCTCAGAGCGACCAGTCTAGTGGCAAATGCAGATGTTCATGATCAAACCAAGTACACTCAGAAGAGGGGGAGAGTTAGACGGAGATCTACATTAGTTCAGCCAGCTGGACGCGGTGGCTCATGCTTGTAATGCCAGCACTTTGGGAGGCCGAGGAGGGCAGACTGCTTGAGCTCAGGAGTTCGAGACCAGCCTGGGCAACATGGAGAAACCCCGTCTCGACAAAAAATACAAAAATTAGCCAGGCATGGTGGCAGGTGCCTGTAACCCCAGCTACTTGGAAGGCTGAGGTGGGAGGATCGCATGGGCCCTGGGGGTGGAGGTTGCAGTGAGCTGAGATCGCACCACTGCACTCCAGCCTGGGCAACAGAGTGAGACTCGGTGAGACTCTGTCTTTAAAAAAAAAAAAAGAAGTTCTTTGAGGCAAGCAGCACCGGCTTCCAGTCTCGTTTTACCGTTGACTGGTCACAAGCTGGTTCAAGCCTCAGTTTCTCCATCTGAAAAATGGAGGTCATTATGGGACCTGCTTCTTAGGGTGGTGGTGTGGGGGTTGAATGAGATGGTGCAGGGGGAGGCACTTAACCTAGCCTCAGGTGCTCCGTGAGTGTCCTGGAAGCTTCCAGTAAGTAAGCACCATGGGCCCACCCTACCTGGGCAGACTAGCTTCCAGGTGAATATCTACCAGGGCTCAGCCTCATTTCTGACTTTGGTTTTGAGGCAGGCAGAGGAACATGTATCTTGTGACCTGCTGATGAGGGATGGGTGCCACACCTCCAGCCCCAGAGGGAAGACCACCCTGATTTTTGGGTGCCAACAGCATGGGATGCTCTGGAAATTCTCAGCTCTGGGCATTTTGAGGGGACCAGAAGCCATAGGGCTTGCCTGACCAGCTGCTTTAGCCAAACCCACTGGCATTTTCTTTCTGGGAGGTCACCCCAGCTGCTCACTGCCGGCCAGAGGGGTGGGTGAGGCCGGGACATGCTGGGTGCCAGGGGAAACCAGCCCGAGATGCCACATATGGACGTCGGCACCAAAGCAGGAGGGGGAGGCTGAAAGCAGCAAATCCCTCCTCCCTGGGTCTGAGATTACAGCTCCGAGTCAAAGTCTCTCAAAGTGTGGTATTGTGCCTACCACATTAAATATCACGTATTTAAATGCACGAGTTTAAATGCATGCTCTTGGAGGGTTTGATTTTTGGCAGAATTTTTAGCTGCCTATGGAAACTCTCTGCTTCTTTTTCTTCTTCCATTTAAAAAGTTTGCCTTGATATTTTATTTTTTTACATTTTTATTTAGTTTTTAATATTTTTTTAAATTGAGACGGGAGTCTTGCTATGTGGCTCAGGTCGGTCTCAAACTCCTGGACTCTAAGGAATCCCCCCACCTCAGCCTCTCAAAGTACTGGGATTTCAGGTGTGAGCCACCATGCTGGACTTGACTTGATTTTGTTTTCTTTTTCTTTTTTTTTTGAGACAGAGTCTCGCTCTGTTGTCCAGGCTGGAGTGCAGTGGCATGATCTGAGCTCACTGCAACCTCCGCCTCCTGGGTTCAAGCGATTCTTCTGCCTCAACCTCCTGAGTAGCTGGGATTACAGGCGCGTGCCACCATGCCTGGCTAATGTTTGTATTTTTAGTAGAGATGGGGTTTCGCCATGTTGCCTAGGCTGGTCTCGAACTCCTGGCCTCAAGTGATCCGCCTGCCTTGGCCTACCAAAGTGCTGGGATTACAGGTGTGAACCACTACTCTGGGCTTGCCTTGGTATTTTAACAATCGGAATTGTCTTTGCGGCAAATGCTGATTTCATGCTAGCTGTGGTTCTGGGTGCTTTGATTAGGATATTGCATCCCATCTTCCCAACAATCTTATTTATGGTTGAGACCACTAAGGCTTCGAGAGGTTAAGCAACTTCTACTTCCAACACTGCCCCGCCCACCCCTTCCCCCGGGCACCCCACACACATGGGTAGTAAGTAGTGGAGATGGGATTTGAACCTGGGGATTCTGGCTCAGAATCCAAGCTCTTTACCGTTGTGTTTTATAGATGTCATTGCGGGAAGTTGGTGAAATGTGCAGGAAACGGTAAAAAGAAAGGAAGGAAGGAGGGAAGGAAGGAAGGAGGGAAGAAAGAAAAGAAAACGAAGGAAGGAAAAAAGGAAGGAGGGAAGAAATAAAAGGAAAGAAAGGAAGGAAAGAAGGAAGAAAGGAAGGAAGGAAGGAGGGAAGGTGGGAAGGAAAGAAGGAGGGAAGGAGAAAGGAAGGAAGGAGGAAAGAAAAAAATGAAGGAGGGAAGAAGGAAAGGAAGGAGTGAAGGAAGGAAGGAGGAAAGAAAAGGAAGGAGGGAAGAAGGAAAGGAAGGAGGGAAGGAAGGAAGGAAAGAAGGAAAAGAAACTGGAGAGGAAATCTAGAATTTGCCCCTGCCAACATGCGTGTTGCCTCTTCTTATCAGCCTTCTCATCCTGTCTTGACTTAGGGCTTCTCCTATCAGACTAAGCTCCCCTGAAGGCAGGGACTTTGTTGTATCTCAAGCACCTGTCATAGTACCTGGCTCACAGTTGACAATGATATCCTTAGCACTCATCAATAGCTAGTGTTTATTGAGCACTTACTATGTGCTAAGCAATGCCTTAGGGGATCCCATCACAGCCTATGAGGGTTTGTTATCCTCATTTTACAGAAGAGGGAACTGAGGCATGGCTAGGAATTAAGAGACTTGCTCTAGGAGACCTAGCTGGGGAATGGTTTGACTTCAGACTTGTCTGACGTAAGGCCTTTGCCCAATGGTCAGCAAACTACGACCCGTGGGCCAAATCCAGTCCGCCAGCTGCTATTTTTGTATGACCTATGAGCTAAGAATTTTTTATTTTATTTTTATTTTTAGAGATGGGGTCTCACTCTGTCGCCCGGGCTGGAGTGCAGTGGGGTGATCATAAGCCACTGCCACCTCAACCTCCTCAGTAGCTGGAAACACAGGCATGCACCACCACGCCCAGCTAATTTCTTTTTATTTTTTTAGTAGAGATGGGGTCTTGCTATGTTGCCCAGGCTGGTCTCAAACAATTGGGTTCAAGCAATCCTCCTTTCTTGGCCTCCCAAAGTGCTGGGACTATAGGCGTGAGCCACTGTGCTTGCCTGGCTTAAGAATGCTTTTTCACATTTTTGGCCGGGCATGGTGGCTCATGCCTGTAATCCCAGCACCTTGGGAGGCCGAAGCGGGCGGATCACTTGAGGCCAGGAGTTCAAGACCACCCTGGCCAACGTGGAGAAACCCCATCTCTACTAAAAAACGTACAAACATTAGCTGAGCGTGGTGGCGGGCACCTGTAATCCCAGCTACTCCGGAGGCTGAGGCAGGAGAATCACTTGAACCTGGGAGGCGGAAGTTGCAATGAGTGGAGATTGTGCCACTGCACTCCAGCCTGGGTGACAGGGTGAGACTCTGTCTATATATGAGCTGGACATTCAGCATTCAGGGATACAGGCTGTTTCAGTGGGACTTGGGAGCACCACGGCCTCAGGCCACACAGCCCAGCTGCCCTTTGCTGGTACTTCCTTCCTTCCTTCCCTCTTTCCTTCCTTTCTTTCCTTTTCTTTCTTCCCTCCTTCCTTTCTTCCTTCCTTCCTTACTTTCTGAGACTCTGTCTCAAAAAAAAATGTGGGGTAGAGTACTGTACTGAAAAAAATTCCACAGTAGTTGTAATTCATTTTTCACTCAGATGATTAGCATTTTTTTTTTTTTTTTGGAGCTCTCTGTTTGGGTGGAGGAGGGCAGTATATGTACAAGGCAAGGCCCCCACTCCACCCTCCTCCCTCCTCCCACCCCGCCTTTCCCCTTCGAGTGAGTCATCGAACCCGTGCTTCTAGACGTGTTTGGAGCAGAGCACCTGGAAATCATGATGTTCTCTAGATAACAGGGAATATTGATAAATTCCCTTGTGGCGATGTCACTGTCGTCCATACAGAAGACAGGAAAGTGTAACGCCTGCACACGGGGATCCAACAAAAAGAAAAAGATAAGGTGGGGGAGGCCGGGCACGGTGGCTCAGGCCTGTAATCCCAGCACTTTGGGAAGCCAGGGTGGGTGGATCAACTGAGGTCAGGAGTTCGAGACCACCCTGGCCAACATAGTGAAACCCCGTCTCTACTAAAAATACAAAAATTAGCTGGGTATGGTGGTGGGCACCTGTAATCCCAGCTGCTTGGGAGACTGAGACAGGAGAATCGCTTGAACCCAGGAGGCGGAGGTTGCAGTGAGCCGAGATTGTGCCACTGCACTCCAGCCTGGGTGTCACAGTGAGACTCCATCTCAAAAAAAGAAAAACAAAAAAAGGTAGGGTAGAGCATGTAACGTGAATGATGGCTCACTTTACTCTCTCATTCGTCTTTCTTCCCTTTTATGTTGTCAAAGATCTTTAAAAAAAAATCTAGGACAGAAACAAACAAACAAAAAACTGTACTGAAAAAAATTCCACAGTAGTTGTAATTCACTTTTCACTCAGATGATTGGCATTTTTTTTCTTGTTTTTTCTTTTTGAGACAAGGGTCTCAACTCTGTTGTCCAGGCTGGGGTGCAGTGGCGCAATCTTGGCTTACTTCCGCCTCCTGAGTAGCTGGAATTCCAGGCATGCACCACCATGCTGGCTAATTTTTGTATTTTTTGTAGACATGGGGTTTCACCACGTTACCCAGGCTGGTCTTGAACTGCTGGGCCCAAGCAATCCACCCGCTTCAACCTCCCAAACTGTTGCATTATATTATAGGTGTGAGCCACTGTGCCAGCCAGGATTGTAATTATTTATTTATTTATTTAGTGAGACGGAGTCTTGCTCTGTTGCCCAGGCTGAAGTGCAGTGGTGCAATCTCGGCTCATTGCAACCCCCGCCTCCTGGGTTCAAGTGATTCTGCTGCCTCAGCCTCCCGAGTAGCTGGGACTACAGACGCTTGCCACCACACCCGGCTAATTGTTGTGTTTTTTTTTTGTATTTTTAGTAGAGATAGGGTTTCTCTATTTTGGCCAGGGTGGTCTCGAACTCCTGACCTCAGGTGATCCTCCCACTTTGGCCTCCCAAAGCGCTGGGATTACAGGCATGAGCCACCATGCCCAGCCCTTATTTATTTATTTTTATTTTATTTTAAAATAAAATAAATTTTAAAAATTTGATTGAAATTTTTTAAACAAACTTTTCACTTTGGAGATGATTGGATTTTGTAGAGCAGGAAAGAACAAGTACCCTAGAGAGTATGTTTCTGGGCTCCCAGCTCCTCTTCTGGGGGTTGAAGATGAATTGCCGTTGGCATTTGTAAAAGAAGAGAGATTGTTCCAGATTGGAGTGGCAGAGATGTGCTTTGGTTTGGGTGGCAAGGATCACAAAGAAAGAGGATGAGGTTGGGTGTGGTGGGTCATACCTGTAAGCCCAGCACTTTGGGAGGCCGAGGCAGGAGGATCACTTGAACCTAGAATTCGAGCTCAGCCTGGGCAACATAGCAAGACCCCATCTCTACAAAAAATTAAAAAAAATTAGCCAAGCATGGTGCTGTGTGCCTGTAGTTCCAGCTACTCAGGAGTCTGAGGTGGGAGGATCGCTTGAGCCTGGGACTTTGAGGCTGCAATGAGCTATGATTACACCACTGTACCCCAGCCTGGGTAACAGAGTGAGACCCTGTCTCAAAAACAAACAAACAAAAACAGAAGGAAGGAAGGAAGGAAGGAAGGAAGGAAGGAAAGAAAGAAAGAGAAAAGACAAGACAAGAAAAAAAAAAGAAAAGACAGGGTGAGAGGGAAGGGTATTCGGGTGGAAGAAATGGCAAAGAGAAGTTCAAGAGGCGTTTTGTGGGCAAGAGTGAAGAGGGTGCCTCATACCGGG
The DNA here is from genome assembly GCF_029281585.2 of Gorilla gorilla gorilla. Taxonomy (NCBI): domain Eukaryota; kingdom Metazoa; phylum Chordata; class Mammalia; order Primates; family Hominidae; genus Gorilla; species Gorilla gorilla. Next base: position 13,100,091 of record NC_073244.2, on the reverse strand, counting down.
AAGGGAGGCTTGGACCAGTGCGGGGTCCTTATGGGCTCCAATGCCGTCATGACGGTCACACAGGGGCTGTGTTTAGGAGGGGCTGTTTCCACCAATACTGAGTGGACAGCCTTGCTGAGCCAGGCTTTTTGTTGCGGCCCCGAAGTCCTTGCTGAGTCAGGAAGTCAAAGTAACTATCAGGTTATATAAGCTGATGGGTGGGCAGAAAGTGTTTCGGTGGGTTCAAGGCTGCACTGAAAGATGGTAGACCAGTTGACCGTGTGGTCACTTGGCTGCCCCAGAGATGATGCTGTTTAAATCTTGAGTGGTGAAGATAACGAATTTACAATTCCCACCATTGCCTGGCTTCCTGGAGCGGGTGGGTGTGGGGACCGGGGAGGGGGGCAGGGGGAGGCTGAGGGCTATCAGTTGAAACTGACCTTTTGGCCCAATCCTTTTGGGAAGAAGGCGGGTAGAGTTAAAATCCATCGTAATGGAAAGGCGGCTTTCCCTTTGGCTGTCTGCTAATTTGGTGACTGGCCTGACAAGTTTTTCTTTTCCTTCCTCCTACCTGATACTCACTGACCGGTTACTTCCCATGTCACCCGACCCTTTGTCAGAATTAAAATCTGTTCTTTGTGACTGAACACCTGAAATGCCCTGGGGAGGACCCAGGGAAGTCAGCGAGCGCCTGTGCGTCAGGCTGGCAGCCCAGGTCCTTCTGTGATCTGTTTCTCTCAATGCGCCTGTGTCAGATAGAACCGTGCATTTCCCAGTAAAAGGAGGTGATGTGTGTGCTGGAGTTTCAAGATTGTACCCTTATCCTATCTCCCCTTTCCTCTGTCTTCCCTCTCTACTTTTTTATTTTGTTGTTTGTTTTTGAGATGGGGTCTTGCTCTGTCACCCAGGCTGCGGTGCAGTGGTGCGATCATAGCTCACTGCAGCCTCAGCCTTTTGGGCTCAAGCAATCCTCCAGCCTCAGCCTGTCCAGTAGCTGGAACTACAGGTGCATGTCACCATGCCCAGCTAATTTTATTTATTTATTTACTTATTTATTAAAGAGATGGAGTCTTGCTATGTTTCCCAGGCTACTCACAAATTCCTGTCCTCAAGTGACCCTCTCACTTCAGCCTCCCCCATTAGCTAAGACTACAGGTGCACACCACCATCCCTGGCTAATTTATTTTTAAAATTTTTCTTTTTGTAGAGATGGGGATTTTGCTATGTTGCCCAGGCTGGTCTTGAACTCTTAGACTCAAGCAATCCTCCCACTTTGGGAAGCCCAAAGTGTTAGGATTACAGGTGTCAGCCACCAGGCCGACCTGTTTGCTCATTTTTCCTTTTCCTATTTCTTTTCTTTTCTTTTCTTTTTTTTTTTTTTTTTTTTTGAGATGGAGTTTCGCTCTGTCACCCAGGCTGGAGCACAGTGACACAATCTCGGCTCACTGCAACCTCTGCCTCCCGGGTTCAAGCGATTCTCCTATCTCAGCCTCCTGAGTGCTGGGATTACAGGCGTGAGCCTCCAGAGTGCTGGGATTACAGGGGCATGCCACCACGCCCGGCTGATTTTTGTATTTTTTAGTGAAGACAGGGTTTCACCAGGTTGGCCAGGCTAGTCTCAAACTCCTGGCCTCAAATGATCCACCAGCCTCAGCCTCCCAAAGTGTTGGGGTGACAGGCGTGAGCCACCACACTCGGCCTGTTTGCTCATTTTTAAACATAAACGATGTCAAGAGTGGGAAGCAAACAAGAAAGTGTTGAAAGCGTTGCTCTCCTCTGCTTCCTGGTTACCTATCATCCTGGGGCCCGAGGAGTGGCTGCAGGCTGGGCCACCTTCCTCCAATCACAGGTTTGGGAAGTGGACCAAAGTCTTTCAACACACTGGACTTAGCATGATCATCAGATTTGCACTGGAGGGGCCAGGCACATGCCTGTAATCCCAGCACTTGGGGAGGCTGAGGCGGACAGATCACTTGAGGTCAGGAGTTCGAGACCAGCCTGGCCAACATGGTGAAACCCCTTCTCTACTAAAAATACAAAAATAAGCCAGGCTGGTGGTTGGAACCTGTAATCCCAGCTACTCGGGGGGGCTGAGGCAGGAGGATCGCTTGAACCCGGGAGGTGGAGGTTGCAGTGAGTCGAGATCACGTCACTGCACTCCAGCCTGGGTGACAAGAGCAAAACCTCGTATCAAATAATTAAATAAATAAATAAACAAACAAATAAATAAAAAATTACACTGTAGGGCATGTGGTAGGTGAAGCCCACCATTGTCAAGTACCTTCCTAGAGGGTTTGGGGTAGAGGGTCCTGTGGCTTCTTCTATTTTTTTTTTTTAGACGGAGTCTCACTCTGTCACCAGGCTGGAGTGCTGTGGCACGATCTTGGCTCGCTGCAACCTCCGCCTCCCGGGTTCAAGGGATTCCCCCGCCTCAGCCTCCTGAGTAGCTGGGACTACAGGCACCCGCCACACGCCCGGCTAATTTTTTTGTATTTTAGTAGAGACAGGGTTTCACCATGTTGGCCAGGATGGTCTCGATCTCTTGACCTTGTGATCTGCCTGCCTTGGCCTCCCAGAGTGCTGGGATTACAGGCGTGAGCCACCGCGCCTGGCTGTGGCTTCTTTATCCTAGAAGTTTCTTTGCCTCTCGTTTTGTCCCAGGCGAGGAGGGTCTTGGATCTTTAATGACTCCATGGCTTATTGAGTGTAGCCTAGAAAGAATGGTTGTTTAATAGGCTTTATTACCGAGTGTTTCCAAGGGCTTACCTGGGGAAGGAAAACATTTTTACTCAGAGGTCTGATAAGGATGGGCTTTAAAGCGCTGGCAGCTAGTCATGTCCACACGCGGTGTGCGAAGCACGGCGTTGTTTACTGACCACCTGCAAAGCCCGTCAGCTGGTGAACAAGGCTCTTGTCCCAGGCTGCCTCATTGGCGGTGATGATGTTAAGAGTTTCCTCATTTGTAAATAAATTGACTAACCTAGCAGACAGGTTTGATCCAAAGTGGTCAAGATTCCTTTTCTTTAAATTTGTTTTTTTTTTTTTGAGATGGAGTCTTGCTCTGTCACCCAGGCTGGAGTGCAGTGGCGTGATCTCAGCTCACTGCAACCTCCTGGATTCAAGCGATTCTCCTGCCTCAGCTTCCTGAGTAACTGGGATTACAGGTGAACACCACCACGCCTGGCTACTTTTTTTGTATTTTTAGTAGAGATGGGGTTTCGTTGTGTTGGCCAGAATGGTCTTGAACTCCTGACCTCAAGTGATCCATCCACCTCCCAAAGTGCTGGGATTACAGGCGTGCACCACACGCACTGGCAAATTTTTGTATTTTCAGTAGAGACAGGGTTTCGCCATGTTGGCCAGGCTGGTCTTGAACTCCAGACCTCAGGTGATCCACCCACGTCAGCCACCCAAAGTGCTGCAATTACAGGCGTGAGCCACCGCACCTGGGCTATTTTCACTTCTTTCGAAGTTATACCTGGGAGTGGAATCTCTGGGTCAGTTGGTAATTCTATATTTAATTAATGGAATCAAGATTTCTTTTTCTTTTCTTTTTTTGGTTTTACTTTAAAAAATTCTATCTTATTACATAAAAAAACCACAGGTTCAGAAAAGCCACACCAAACAAATGAATAGCCTAATGGTTCACTCTAATGTCAACACTCTTGTAATCCGTAACTCTGGTTGAGATATAGTACTTTGCCAGAACACCCCCTCCAAAAGCCATGCCACGGACCACATCCTAGTCACAGCCCTCTTCCCCCAGAGTAGTCACTGTCCTGTCTTTTGTAGACATCACTTCCTTCTTTCTGTATAGTTTTATCACCCAAGTGTGAATCTGTAGACAAATATTTAGCTTTGCCCATTAAAAAAAAAAAATTGATGGCCGGGCATGGTGGCTCATGCCTGTAATCTCAGCACTTTGGGAGGCTGAGGTGGGAGGATCACTTGAAGCCAAGAGTTGGAGACCAGCCTGGACAACAAAGTGAGACCCCCATCTCTACTAAAAATAAAATAAAAAATTAGCCGAGCACGGTGGTGCATGCCTGTAGTCCCAGATACTCGGGAGGCTGAGGTGGGAGGATCGCTTGAGCACAGAAGGTTGAGGCTGCAATGAGCCGAGATTGCATATTGCACTCCAGCCTGCGTGACAGAGCAAGACCCTGGCTCAAAAATAAATGCAATAAAATAAATTGATGTGTTTGTTTGGGTCTCTAGCAGTGGTTTTGAACTGAGGGTGACTTTTTGTCTCCCAGGGGACATTTGGCAATGTCTGGAGATATTTTTTGGTTGTCACAACTCCAGGGAATGTGTGTGTACTGCTTTCATTGAGCAGATGGAGGCCAGGGATGCTGTTCAACGTCCTGCAATGCAGAGACAGCCCAGCCACAAAGAATGATCCAGCCCCAAATGTCAATAGTGCTGAGGGGCAGAAAGCCTGGTCCACAGGTTCTCCCTCCATCCCTTTCCTTTTACCTTATCTCTGTTGAAGAGCTGGGCTTTCTGGCTTGGGGTGTAGTCCCCAGTCTGAGTGTTGCTGATCGTACGTTCCTGGGACAGTTCTGCTTGCCCCTCTGAGCTCCAGACTCAGAGCTCAGGTCACACTCAGGTTCTACCTCTTGGAATGACTTTATTTAACAAGTACCACTTCAGCACTCTCTGCAGTCAGCTGTTTTCAAAGGCGACCATGCTTGATGCTGTTCGTTTGCACATGGCTCTGAGTGGTGGTGTGTTCTTTGATTTTTTTTCTTTTTCTTTTGTTTTAAAGAAAAAAACACCGTTTTTTAAACACGGTTGCCCGAACTCTCTTCTTCCTCCCTGCCCTCCCTCCCTCCCTCCTTTCCTTCCTTCCTTCCCTCCCTCCTTCCTTTTTCTTTATTTCCTCCCTTCCTTCCTTCTCTCCCTCCCTCTCCCTTCCTCCCTTTATCCTTCTCTCTTTCCTTCCTTCCTTCTCTTTCTTTCTTTTCTTTCTTCTTTCTTTTCTTCCTTTTCTTTCTTGCTTTCTTTTTATTTCTTACCTCCCTTCCCTCTCTCCCTTCCTCTCTCCCTCCTCCTTCCTCTTTCCCTTTCTCCCTCCTCTTTCTTTTTCTCTCTCCCTTTCATTTTTCTCCCCTCCCCTCCCCTTCTTCTCCTCCCCTCCTTCGCCTCTCCTCCTTCCCATCCCCTCTCTTCCCTTTTCTTCCTTTCCTTTTCCCTCCCTCTCTCTTTCTTTTCTCCTTTCCTTTCCCTCTCTTTTCTTTCTTTCTTTTCTTTCGACAGGGTCTTGCTCTGTCACCCAGGCTGGAGTGCAGTAGCATGATCACAGCTAACAGCAGTCTAGAACTCCTGGCCTCAAGCCATCCTCCCACCTCAGCCTCCAGAGTAGTTGGGACTACAGGCCCCTGTCACCACGCCCAGTTATTTTATTTTATTTTATTTTATTTTGAGACAGAGTCTGGCTCTGTTGCCCAGGTTGGAGTGCAGTGGTGCAATGTCAGCTCTCTGTAACCTCCACCTCTTGGGCTCAAGTGATTCTCCTGCCTCAGCCTCCTGAGTAGCTGGGACTACAGGCGCCCGCCACCACGCCCGGCTAATTTTTTGTATTTTTAGTAGAGATAGGGTTTCACCCTGTTAGCCAGGGTGGTCTTGATCTCCTGACCTCGTGATCCACCCTCCTTGGCCTCCCAAAGTGCTGGGATTACAGGCGTGAGCCACCGTGCCCAGCCGCTAATTTTTTTTAAATTTATTTTTTGTACAGATGGAGTCTCACTATATTGCCCAGGCTGGTCTTGAACTCCAGGGCTCAAGCAGTTCTGGCACCCTAGCCTCCCCCAATTCAATGGGATTACAGGTGTACCCATTTTTTTTTAAATGGGCCAGACTAAATATTTGTCTAGAGATCCATACTTGAGTGATAAAGCTATATGGGGTTCCATCTGGGAATTCTGTTCCCAGAACGGTGCTGACGGGCCTCCCTTTTTTTAGTGTCCGACAAATAGGGCACAGACCGAACTTCATAACAAAACTTTGTGTTCTTGACGAAGGCAAGTTTTGCTAAGAAAATTATTTTTATAAGCGAGAAAGGTATGAAGGTTATTTGCAAAGGAATTTTACTAGGGTGAGAAAAAAAGCAAGACGTTTACCTTAGGATTCCTGGTGGTAAAGAAGATGGAATGGGCAGAAGACGTCACCACAAATGTCACGGGGAGAGCGATAGCTGAACCTCTGAAAGGAAAGAGGTTCCCAGGGAAGGATGAATTTGATGCAGGAAAAAAGTTAGAGGATGGTCTTAAATTTGTCAATGTAGTTCAGAGGAAGGTGTAATTCTTCACAGACTTTTAGCTTTGAAAGGATGGCTTCAAAAGATACTGGCGGGCATGGGCACGGTAACTCACGCCTGTAATCCCAGCACTTTGGGAGGCCGAGGTGGGCGGATCACCTGAGGTCGGGAGTTCGAGACCAGCCTGATCAACATGGAGAAACCCCGTCTCTACCAAAAATACTAAATTAGCTGGGCGTGGTGGCACATGCCTGTAGTCCCAGCTACGTGGGAGGCTGAGGCAGGAGACCATCGCTTGAACCTGGGAGGCAGAGTTTGCAGTGAGCCAAGATCACGCCACTGCACTCCAGCCTGGGCAACAGAGTGAGACTCCGTCTCAAAAAAAAAAAAAAATGCTGGCCAACCGGGAATAGTCCGGGATAATCCATTCTTCAGAACTTGTTCTTGCTAACTCAGTTAAGTGTCGAATGGCGTGGGTTGTCTACTGTATTTTAGAGGACATTAGAATATTTATAAAGGGCTTTCCCAGGTTTACTCATAACTTCATTTTCCCCATGCTATTTGTCCCTTAAAGTCTTTCTTAAATCTTTCAGTTGCCACTTCTTCTGGGTGGGTGGGTATGTATGTTGAGGGGCATGCTTTTTTTTTTTTTTTTTTGAGATGGGGTCTCCCTCTGTCGCCCAGGCTGGAGCGCAGTGATACAATCACACCTCACTGAAGCCTCGACCTCTCAGACTTAAGTGATCCTCCCACCTCAGCCTCCCAAGTAGCTGGGACTACAGGCATGAACCACCGTGCCTGACTAATTTTTAAAAAATATTTTTGCAAAATTAGCCAGGCGCGGTGGTGCACGCCTGTAGTCCCAGCTACCTGGGGGACTGAGGTGGGAGGATTGCTTGAGCCTGGGAGGTTGAGGCTGCAGTGAGCCAAGATCATGCCACTGCACTCCAGCCTGGGTGACAGAGCGAGACACTGTCTCCAAAAATAAAAAAATAAAAAATAATAAATAAAAGATGGAGTCTTGCTGTGTTGCCCAGGTTGGTCTTGAACTCCTGGGCTCAAGTGATCCTCCTGCCTTGGCTTCCCAAAGTTCTGGAATTATAGGCATGAGCCACTGCACCTGTCTGGGTCCTGCTTTTGGTAGTGATATAGAACCAACTTAGTGAAATTCTAGAATGACGCTGTCCACTAAGGTAGCTCTGCCAGCCACAGCCACATGTGGCAATTTAAGTAGAAATTCATTAAAATTAGATATTTGTCCCTCAGTTGTACTCACCATATTTAGACAATGCAGACAGACAATGTTGCTATCACTGCAAAAACTTGTATTGGGTACCTCTGCCTTAGAACTTTTCATTCCATGATGAAAGATTGTTCTGGAGTCAGACAGGCCTGCATTTGAAGCCCGTATCTGTTTTGTGACCTTGGGCAAATTGTCTAGCTTTTCTGAATGTCTGTTTTTTCTTCTATCATGAGGACATGATAAGGGAACCAGTCTCCAAGGTTTTCCTCAGCTTTGAACTGGTATATCCCCTCTTTCGATAAAAATAAAAATCCAGTTCCTCTTCCCTACTTGGAGTTTGTTCTTTTTTCCTCTAAATATAAAATATACCATTGAATGTTTTTTCAACCTCTCCACCCCTTGAGAGTCCCTGGAATAGAGAGGAAGGAGTGGCTTGGGAAAGTTGATCACAACAAAGAGGCTATTATAGGTACATCTAATCGAGAAGAGGAACAAGGAAGGAGTAGGTGTGTTGACCGGGGCTCAGAGTATCTTGTCTGTGGGTCACCAAGAATGAGGAATGTGTCAGCTCCTTCCTGGCTTCTCCTCTCTGGGAACAGAGAACAGTGCATTGCAGCTTAAGTGGAGTAAAATGGGTGTGGGTTTGGAGGAAGTGGATTAAGGATGGGGAAGGGGCCGTGGGAGAGAACCCCAGCCTGAGTTTGTCTTCCTGGCTTAGCATTGAGTGTCTCAGTCAACACATGAATGCCAGTAATGGGAATCTATTTGGATTCACTTAAGCCATGAGGTGGGGGCAGGGTGTTAACTGGGGCAACACAGGGCTCTCAGCTTGAATCAGCTAGCTTTTGCTGTGTAGCAAACCACTCTGAAACACAGACCTTGGAACTTATATTCAAGTTTAATCATGGAGCTTGTATCAGCCAGCTTTTCCTGTGTAGCAAACCACTCTGAAACATAGAACTAGGAACTTGTATCCAAGTTCAATCATGGAGCTTGTATCAGCTAGCTTTTGCTGTGTAACAAACCACCCTGAAACATAGAACTTGGAACTTCTTGTATCCAAGTTCAATCATGGAGTTTGTATCAGCTAATTTTTGCTGTGTAACAAACCACCCTGAAACATAGAACTTGGAACTTGTTGTATCCAAGTTCAATCATGGAGTTTGTATCAGCTAATTTTTGCTGTGTAATAAACTACCCTGAAACATAGAACTTAGAACTTGTTGTATCCAAGTTCAATCATGGAGCTTGTATCAGCTAGTTTTGCTGTGTAACAAACCACCCTGAAACATAAAACTGGGAACTTGTTGTATCCAAGTTCAATCATGGAACTTGTATCAGCTAACTTTTGCTGTGTAACAAACTACTCTGAAACGTAATGGCTTAATCAACAATCATGTACTTAGCTCATGATTCTGTGGGGTCGCTGGGCAAGTTTTCTTGTTTAGACCCACCAGCTGACCACAAACACAGGCTCTTTTCTCTCTCATGTCTGGGATCAACCAGTGGGTTGTCTGGAAGCTGGATGGTCTAGCATGGCCTCACTCACATGTCTGGTGGTTGGTGCTGGTTGTCAGCTGGTTTTCTTCCCTGTAGCTGCTCATCCTCCAGTTGGCTAGTTTGGGCTTAGATTACATGATGGACTCAGCATTCCAAGAGTGGCAAGAGATCAATTTCCAGTACACAAGTGCCTTTTGAGTTTCTGTTTGCATCTTGTGTGCTAACATCCCATTGGCTAAGGTGAGCTAGGAGGGAAAGGGAGAATATAGTCTTTACCTGTTGATGGAAGAGGAAGAATTTGTGGCCCTGTTTGCCATCTGCCAAAGAACCCTGGAGTGGGAAACAGTGGGGCTCATAAAACATTTTTTTAAAAACCTCTTATTTTAGGTTCATGAGTACAATAACATTTTAATCAGAATTTGGAGCTCAATTGGACATCAGGACTGTGTATGGTGTGACTGAGGACATTAAATGATTTTTTTTTTTGAGTAGGAATTTAACTTTATGAATTCCACTTGTTGAATAACCAATTCCTTCCCCAGTAATTCTTGATGTTTTCTTCATCAGGTATTAAATTCAACCAAAACCATGAATTTGCTTTTGGGATATCAATTCTATTTCAAGTCCTCTGTGTCTTAATCTTATCCCAGTACCATACTGTTTATAGATTTAGAATATGTGTTTTTTTAGTTCTGTTTTTGTTGTCATTTTGTTTTTAAAGAAGTGGGGCTCAGCTGGGCGTGGTGGCTTACGCCTGCAATCCCAGCATTTTGGGAGGCCGAGGTGGCTGGATCACTTGAAGTCAGGAGTTCGAGACCAGCCTGGCCAACATGGTGAAACCCCGCTAGTATAAATACAAAAATTAGCCGGGCATGGTGGCACATGCCTGTAGTCCCAGCTACTTGGGAACCTGAGGCAGGAGAGTTGCTTGAACCTGGGAGGTGGAGGTTCAGTGAGCCGAGATTGTGCCACTGCACTTGAGTCTGGGTGACAGAGCGAGATTCTGTCTTCAAAAAAAGAATGGGGGCTCACTGTGTTGCCCAGGCTGGACTCAAACTCCTGGGTGCAAGTGATCCTCCTTAGCCTCCAAATTGCTGGGACTACAAGCTCATGCCTGGTAAGAACATGCTTTATAAAGTGGCAAATCTAGTTTTTTCCCTATTACACCTTTTAGAAGAGTGTTTCCTTTTCTGGCTGAACTAAATATTTCCCTCCTCTTGCCCTCATATAAAACCCATTGAGGGCCGGGTGCGGTGGCTCACGCCTGTAATCCCAGCACTTGGGGAGGCCGAGGCAGGTGGATCACGAGGTCAGGAGATCGAGACCATCCTGGCTAACACGGTAAAACCCTTTCTCTACTAAAAATACAAAAAAATTAGCCGGGCGTGGTGGTGGGCACCTGTAGTCCCAGCTACTCGGGAGGCTGAGGCAGGAGAATGGCGTGAACTTGGGAGGCGGAGCTTGCAGTGAGCCGAGATCACGCCACTGCACTCCAGCCTGGGCGATAGAGTGAGACTCCGTCTTGAAAAAAAAAAAAAAAAAAAAGCAAAAACAAAAACAAAAAAAACCCATTGAGATATTGATTTAAAAATTTAATTAGAAATGTAACCCATTTCCCAGAGGAAAAAAAGTGCAGCTTGCTGGCAGCACTCCTTTAATTTTACATAAACATGTTCTTTGAGGCTGAAGCAAATCTGACTGATTTTCAATGTGAGAAAATATAAAACGGTTCTTGGAGTTATTTCTAAACAGAACTTGTCTGTAATCTTAATGTAACAGAAATGTCTATAATGTTACATTAGGATTAGAGAATAGATTATTCTTGGGACAAATGGAAAAATGGGTTAAAATCCATAAATTAAGAAATCAATACTTTTGTATTTTTCCTTTCCGGGCAGGTATGAGATCTCCTTTTCCATTTGTTCAAATCTTTTTTTTTCCTTTTTTTTTTTTTTTTTTGAGACAGAGTCTCGCCCTGTCACCCAGGCTGGAGAGTAGTGGCACGATCTCGGCTCACTGCAACCTCTGCCTCCCAAGTTCAAACAATTCTTGTGCCTCAGCCTCCTGAGTAGCTGGGATTATAGGCACACACCACCAAGCCTGGCTAATTTTTGTATTTTTAGTAGAGACAGGGTTTCACCATGTTGGCCAGGCTGGTCTCGAATTCCTGGCCTCAAGTCATCTGCCCACTTCGGCCTCCCAAAGTGCTGGGATGACAGGCATGAGCCACCGCACCCAGCCAGTTTGTTCAAATCTTTTATATTGTCCTTTCTTCATCTTTATCCTGTATTATTTTTGTGACGGTGGTTCCTGATTTCTGCATCACAGAGTTTTGTTGTGTTAGTTATGGCTACTATGAATAGCATATTTACCCTGAATCCAGATACTTTAGTGAAATTGATTGGTAGGTTTTTAAATTGTTTTATTCATTGTGTGCAATTTTGTCCTCTACAAATTATGGTCATTTAAAAAAATTATGTCTGCTCAGTTCTGGAAGCATGAAAAAAATTATGTCTAAAATCATACCTCTTGTTTCGGTTTTAAATCTTATTCTATTGACCAGGGCTTCTAGACTAACATTAAATATTTAACAATGGTATTATCCGACATCTATGTTTAATAGATTTCCTAATATAAAATCATCCTTGCTTTCCTGTGGTAAACCCTACTTGGTGGTGATGAATTATTCTTTGAGCATAATGTTGAATTCGATTTGCTAGGTTTGCTTTGTTTCGTTTTCTGAATTCTTGCCATCTGTGTTCATGAGTGAAATTGGGCTATGTTTTTGGTTGGTTTTATTTTGCAATGTCTGCATTAGTTTGGATTATTTATTATGTTCTAGCCACATAAAATGAAATAGCAGGTAACTGAGTATTCATTGACAAATTTTATGGTTTCATAACTTTTGGGGGGAAGCAATTCTTTGATAATTTAAGAAAAAATTTAGGCCAGGTGCGGTGGCTCACGCTTGTAATCCCAGCACTTTGGGAGGCTGAGGCAGGTAGATCACTGGAGGTCAGGGGTTCGAGACCAGCCTGGCCAACATGGTGAAACCCCGTCTCTACTAAAAATACAAAAATTAGCCAGGTGTGGTGGCGCACGCTTGTAATCCCAGCTACTCGGGAGGCTGAGGCAGGAGAATCACTTGAACCCAGGAAGCGGAGGTTGCAGTGCGCCGAGATCGCACCACTGCACTCCAGCCTGGGCAGTAGAGCTAGACTGCATCTCAAAAACAAACAAACAAACAAACAAAAAACCAAAACAGTGTGTGACTGGCTGTGACGTAAGGCAGTCAGACCTTTCCTTCAAAATGGGCCGTGATTCATCTTTATTTCTGTAGGGCTGTGTCACGTTAGAACCACTACAGCAGAAGTTTTCATTGGAAATCTAATAATGTTTTTTTAATCTGCCATCTGGAGTCTGTGCTCCTTGTATGTCTTTATTGTTCAAGACTAAGAGTGGTGTGTGTGTCTGTGTTGGGGGGGTGGGGTTTGGTAATTTTGCTAACATTGGCTCTAAGAATCTGTCCCACTTCCCAAAACCTCATTTTTCTCCGCTTTAGCAATAGCCCAACGCTGAAAACAGGGTACTGCTTTTTTAGCAGAGTTCTGATTTGGATTCCTTTTCTTTCTTTTTTTTTAGGCCAAAATTTTCATTTATAAATAGCTTCTGTGGTACACAACATGCAAATATTTTTGGTTTCATGATATTACACCAGAGTTGCAGAGTTGTAGAGTTTTTTTGTTTTTTTTTTGAGGCAGTCTCGCTGTGTCACCCAGGCTGGAGAGCAGTGGTGCGATCTTGGCTCACTGCAACCTCCACCTCCCGGGTTCAAGCAATTCTCTTGTCCCAGCCTCCTGAGTAGCTGGGATTACAGGCGCCCACACCACACCTGGCTAATTTTTGTATTTTTAGTAGAGACGGGGTTTCACCATGTTGTCCAGGCTGGTCTCGAACTCCTGACCTCAAGTGATCTGCCCTCGTCAGCCTTTCAAATGCTGGGAATACAGGCATGAGCCACCACACCTGGCTGAACTTTTATTATTTTAAAAACATTTTTATTTATAGTAAAAGTCACACATAAAATGAAATTTGCTGTTTTTAGAAAGAATGTTTAAAAAGATGTGTACCATGTTGCCCAGTACAGTGGCTATTCAGAAACAGCCATAGTACACCACAGCCTCAAACTCCTGGGCTAAAGGGATCCTCAAGCTTCAGCCTCCCAAGTAGCTGGGACTACAGGAACACACCACCACATCTGGCTTGCCTCCTTCTCCTTCTCTTTCTCCTTTTCCTTCTCCTTCTCCTCCTCCTCCTTCTTCTTCTTTTTTTTTTTTTTTTTTTTTTTGAGACAAGAGTCTCACTCTGTCACCCAGGCTAGAGTGCAGTGGCATGATCCTGGCTCACTGCAATTTCTGCCTCCTGAGTTCAAAGCAATTCTCCTGCCTCAGCCTCCTAAGCAGCTGGGATTACAGGTGCATACCACCATACCTGGCTAATTTTTGTACTTTTAGTAGAGATGGGGTTTCACCATGTTGGCCAGTCCCGAACTCCTGACCTCCAGTGATCCTCCTACTGCGGCCTTCCAAAGTGCACAGGCATGAGCCACTATGCCTGGCTTGTTTTCTTCTTTTTTAAATTTAATGAGTTTAGGCAGGGTTTCTCAGCCTCAACAGTGTTAGCATTCTGGGCTGAACCCCTCTCTGTGGTGGGGACTGCCCTGTACATTAGAGGAAGCTTAGCAGCATCCCTGGCCTCCACTCAATACCGGTAGCAACCCCAAGTCATGACAACTAAAAATGTCTCCGGATACTGCCAAGTGCTGGGATCACAGGCATGTGCCACCATGCCCAGCTGATTTATTTTTATTTTATTATTTATTTATTTATTATTTTCGAGACAGTCTCGCTCTGTCGCCCAGGCTGGAGTGCACTGGCACGGTCTCAGCTCACTGCAACCTCTGCCTCCCGGGTTCAAGTGATTCTCCTGCCTCAGCCTCCCAAGTAGCTGGGATTATAGGTGCACGCCACTATGCCTGGCAAAGTTTTGTATTTTTGTAGAGACGGGGTTTCACCATGTTGGCAGGCTGGTCTCAAACTCCCGACTTCAGGTAATCCACCTGCCTCAGCCTCCCAAAGTGTTGGGATTACAGGCATGAGCCACCACGCCTGGCATAAATCTTTCTTTAAATCTTTCGCTGCTGTAATAAAATATACATCATAAAATTTGCCATCTTATTTATTTTTCAGTATACAGTTCACTGGTGTTAAACACTGCCATTTATATTGTAATACACTTTTGAGTATTCTAAATATCTGCATATATTGGGAAGCAAAGTAGTACTATCCCTTAGGAAGCCATTGTGTATTTTGCACGTAAAGCACATTTCAGTTCTGACTGGCCACACGTGGCTGGTCCTGCTTTAATGGATCTAGTCTTTAAAAATACTCCGCGAGAGCTTGCAGTGAGCTGAGATGGCGCCACTGCACTCCAGCCTCGGCGACAGAGCGAGACTCCGTCTCAAAACAAACCAAAAAACAAAAAACTCTGCGATCTCCCTCACCATGCACACATATGATATTTTTGTGATTGTGATTCCAATTGCTACACCTGCTGCATGAGTTATTAAGCCAAATGCTTTTTTTTCTCTCAGCCACTATGTTCTTTAAGTTTATGCCTCTTGATTCAGTAGTGCTAGTTCATTCTTTTAAGTGCTACATAGTATCTTGTATGAATAAGCCACATGCTACTCACCAGCTCCCCTAGTGGGAGGCATTGAGATTGTTTCCGGTTTGTTTCTTTTATAAACAATGCTGCAATGAACATCTTGGTGTCCATCTCCTCCTACCCATTTGTGAATGGTTTTCTAGGATTGATGTTCAGAATTGAAGTCACAGGGAATGGGGTATGTGCATTTTTAGATCTAGTATATAATCCCCGAATGGTCTCCAAGGTGGCTGTGATAGTTTCACCAGTGATGCATCAAGGTATATGTCAAATGTGGGCAAGGCTGCAGGAAAATTATGTTAATTCCAGTGCATGGAAATTGGTATCCTATGGTTTTCTTTTGCATCTCCCTGATTCCTGGTAAGACTGGGAATCTCTCTGTATGCTTCTTAGCCATGTCTTCCTACCTCTTCCTCCTCTTTCCCTGGGAGCTGTTTTGGGGTGGGGGGGCTGGGCCTTTTTCTTCAGGGACTCTGCATTGGCAACGTCACAAAGAGGTGCACAAGGGATTGAAGTGTCGGAAATGCTTTGCTGCTGTCATTGCATTTCTTTACCCAGCATTTCAATTGTGCTTTGCTTTGCTTTTCTGACTTGAAATTGTGGCCAGATAGAAACCCAGTTAGACCAATAAGCATTCATCTTTTTAAATCTCTTTGAGATGCTGATGTTTGGATATCTTCAGTTGCTCTTCTTTAAATCTGTATTTAATTTTTTTTTGTAGTAATATTAGGACATGCATCATAAAATTGACCATCTTAACCTTTTTTTTTGAGAATTCATCTGTTGATGGACATTTGGGTTGTTTCCGCCTTCTGGCCATTGTAACTAATGCTGGGAAAAACGTGGGTCTACAAATATCTGTTTGTGGTTGCCCAAGTTTTGGGGACACATAGTGGAAGCCCACCCCTTCCTGACTGAAGCATGGGGCCCATTGAGAGACTTAGCCCATAGGAGCCTCTTTCCAGTGAGGAACATGGAGGGAATGGAGGGCAATACAGAAGTTCTCCGGCCTGGACCCTTGTGATTCTTTGAAGGCTGAGACGAGAGACGAGACTCATGGCTGGGTTCACTTTTTGGTTCACTTTCCCTTTCCTTTTTTTTTTTTTTTTTTTTGAGATGGAGCACTCTGTTGCCCAGGCTGGAGTGCAATGGCATGATCTCAGCTCATTGCAACCTCTGCCTCCTGGGTTCAAGTGATTCTCCTGCCTCAGTCTCTCGGGTAGCTGGAATTACAGGTGCATGCCACCACGCCCAGCTAATTTTTGTATTTTTTAGTAGAGATGGGGGTTTCACCATGTTGGCCAGGCTGGTCTTGAACTCATGACCTCAAGTGATCTACGCACCTCAGCCTCTCAAAGTACTGGGATTACAGGCATGAGCCACTGAGCCTGGCCTCTTTTTCCATTTTCTGTTGCATCAATGGAAAGTCCATCTCCTGCCTGTGGACATTTTCTATGTTGATGTGGAATGTGGCATTTGTCCAGGAACTTGGTGCTTTTTTTTCCCTCTATTATTTCATTTGCTTTTGGATTTTGAGAGATGGAGAACTTCCTTAGTGTGGGAGGGAAACAGTTATGGATTTACTTTGTGATTCTACATTCAATCCTGGTCTCTTCAAATGATTTCAGGGCTTGCTTGGCCAGGTCAAGTCTGTTCTAGGAGGATTTTCTTTCCATCATTCCTCTGGGAAATGAATGAGTATAAAAACATGCCCAAGATGGAGGGAAACCTCCCCTTCCCTTTTTTGCCTTTTTCTTCCTGGTTTTGTACATAACCGAACATTTTGATTTTGGGATGAGAGGATATTAGTTCATTCTCACATTGCTATAAAGAACTATCTGAGACTGGGTATTTTTTAAATTTTTAATAATTTAATTTAATTTAATTTAATTTAATTTAATTTATTTTTTTGAGATGGAGTCTTGCTCTGTCACCCAGGCTGGAGTCCAGTGGCGCCATCTTGGCTCACTGCAAGCTCCACCTCCCGGGTTTACGCCATTCTCCTGCCTCAGCCTCCCGAGTTGCTGGGACTACAGGTGCCCGCCACCATGCCTGGCTAATTTTTTGTATTTTTAAATAGAGACGGGATTTCACCATGCTAGCCAGGATGGTCTCGATCTCCTGACCTCGTGATCCGCCTGCCTCGGCCTTCCAAAGTGCTGGGATTACAGGCGTGAGCCACCACGCCCGGCCTATTTATTTATTTTTTTGAGACAGAGTCTCCTTCTGTTGCCCAGGTTGGAGTGCAGTGGCACGGTCTCTGCTCACTGCAACCTCCACCTCCCTGGTTCAAGCGATTCTTCTGCCTCAGCCTCCTGAGTAGCCGGGATTACAGGTGCCTGCCACCACGCCCGGCTAATTTTTATAGTTTTAGTAGAGACAGAGTTTCACCATATTGGCCAGGCTGGTCTTGAACTCCTGACCTCGTGATCCACCTGCCTTGGCCTCCTAATGTGCTGGGATCACAGGCGTGAGCCACCGCGTCTGGCCTGTTTTTTTGTTTATTTCCATAGGTTTTTGGGGAACAGGTGGTATTTGGTTATATGAGTAAATTATTTAGTGCTGATTTGTAAGTTTTGGTGGATCCATCACCCGAGCAGTATACACTGAACCCAATTTGTAGTCTTTTATCCCTCACTCACTTCCTATCCTTTCCCCCTGAGTCTCCAAAGTCTATTGTATCTTTTTTTTTTTTTTTGAGACAGAGTCTCACGCTGTCACCCAGGCTGGAGTGCAGTGGCGCGATCTCGGCTCACTGCAAGCTCTGTCTCCTGGGTTCACGCCATTCTCCTGCCTCAGCCTCCCGAGTAGCTGGGACTACAGGCGCCTGCCACCATGCCTGGCTAATTTTTTTGTATTTTTAGTAGAGACGGGGTTTCACCATGTTAGCCAGGATGGTCTCGATCTCCTGACCTCATGATCCGCCCGCCTCGGCCTCCTAAAGTGTTGAGATTACAGGCATGAGCCACCGTGCCGGGCCTTGTATCATTCTTAAGACTTTGCATCCTCATAGGTTAGCTCCCGCTTATGAGTGAAAACATGGATGTTTGGTTTTCCATTCCTGATTTACTTCATTTAGGATAAGAGTGAGACTGAGTAATTTATAAAGTGCTGGGATTAGAGGCGTGAGCCATGGTGCCTGGCCAACGTCTGGCATCTTTTCTTGGGTGTAATGTTTTGAGATTCATCCATGGTTTTGCATTTATCAATAGCGTATTTCTTTTGTGTTGTTCAGTAGCATTCCATTGTGTGGAGAGACAACATTTAGTTTCACCATTTTAGCTGTTGAGAGACATTTGGGTTGTTTTCAACTTTTGGCTATTATGCATAAACCTGCATAAACCTGTTATATACAACTGTGTAGGAGTCTTTTATGAGGACCAATGCCTTCATATCTCTTGAGGTTATATCCTGGAGCAGAATGGATGAGTTGTGTAGTAGAAGTGTGTATAAGGAGTGGGCAGGCCAGGTGCAGTGGCTCATGCCTGTAATCCTAGCACTTTGGGAGGCTGAGGCGGGTGGATCACTTGAGGTCAGCAGTTCGAGACCAGCCTGGCCAACGTGGTGAAACCCCGTCTCTACTCAAAATACAAAAATTAGCCAGGTGTGGTGGTGGGCACCTATAATCCAAGCTATGGTGGGAGAATTGCTTGAATCCAGCAGGTGGAGGTTGCAGTGAGCTGAGATTGCACCACTGCACTCCAGCCTGGGTAACAAAGCAAGACTCTGTCTTTAAAAAAAAAAAAAAAAAAAGGAAAGGCCAGATTGTTTTCCTAAGTGGTTGGAGTCTGTTATATTTCCACCAGCAATGTATGAGAGTTCTAATTGTTCCACATCCTTAGCAGCACTTAATATTTATTGTCAATCTTTATTATTATTATTGTTATTATTATTTTTAGAGACAGGATCTTACTCTGTTGCCCAGGCTGGAGTTCACTGCAGCCCTGAACTCCTGGGCTCAAGTAATCCTCCCACCTCGGCCTCCTGAGTAGCTTGGATTACAAGCACACATCACTACACCCAGCTAATTTTCTTTTTGTAAAGATGGGGTCTCACTACCTTGCCCAGGCTGGTCTTAAACCCCTGCGATCTCAAGCAATCTCCCTCCTCATCCTTCCAAAGTGTTGGGATTACAGGCGAGAGCTGCAGCGCCTGGCCCCTTTCACTTTCTTAACAGTATCTTTGAAAAGCAGCTGATTTTTCACAGGGTGTTGTAATTAATTTAATTAGCTCCACACTGTGGCTTTGAAAATCTTCCGTAAGCTCTAGTGCCAGACACATGGATATTTGCAGAATCTTATTTTCTAGAGTCCTGGAAATTTTCTTTCCTGTGAGAGAGTTGAGAGCAATAATTTTAGGATGGTTATTCGTCTTCAAACACAAGGAGTAAGAATGTAGGGAGTTCGTGACTGTGTTTGGAGAGGGGAGAGCCTAGCAGTGGTCTAATGATCTTCTCAGGGTTCTCAAAGGGTGGACGAGCTGCAGGTTGAAACTTGCCTTGCTTTTAGACTGTTGACTGAGTTTGTAGTTAAGCAGATAAGTGCCAAAGGAGAAGTCAGGGCTGACTGATTGCAAGTGATGATTGAATACTGGCCCTCACAACCATCTGTGAAAAGTCTATTTCCAGAAATTTTTTTTATTTTGTTATTATTATTATTATTATTATTTGAGACGGAGTCTTTCTCTGTCGCCCAGTCTGGAGCGCAGTGACGCAATTTCAGCTCACTGCAAGCTCCGCCTCCCAGGTTCACGCCATTCTCCTGCCTCAGCCTCCCAGGTAGCTGGGACTACAGGTGCCCTCCACCACACCTGGCTAATTTTTTGTATTTTTCGTAGAGATGGGGTTTCATCATGTTGGTCAGGATGGTGTCGATCTCCTGACCTCGTGATCCACCCGCCTCGGCCTCCCAAAGTGTTGGGATTACAGGTGTGAGCCACTGCGCAGGGCCCAGAAATATTTTTAAGAAGGGATTTTTGAAAAACCCTTGTTTTCATGATGGGAGGATATGAAAAGCAGTGTTTTGAAATCTCCTCCTTAGATCCTGATACTCGGAACTGTCGATTCTCCCATTTTCATTTTCTCCTGGATAGATTGTACACTTGTGCCTTGGTATCCTCAGTGATTCCAAAACCCCCCTGGGGATCCAGTCCCTGACATAAAATGGCATAGTGTTTGTACATAACCTACATACATCCTCCTGTATACTTTAAATCATCTTGGTCTGGCAGTGTGGCTCACACTTGTAATCCCAGCACGTTGGGAAGCAGAGGTGGGAGGATTACTTGAGCCCAGGAGTTCAAGACCAGCCTGGGCAACATGGCGAGACCCCCATCTCTACAAAAAATGTAAAAATTAATTGGGTGTAGTGGCATGTGCCTGTAGTCCCAGCTACTCAGGAGGCTGAGACGGGAAGATTGCTTGAGCCAGGGAGTTCCAGGCTGCAGTGAGTTATGATCGCACCACTACACTCCAGCCTGGGCAACAAAGAAAGACCCCATTTCCATTTAAAATAATAGGGGCCAGATGCAGTGACTGATGCCTGTAATCCCAGCACTTTGGGAGCCTGAGGTGGGCGGATCATCACTTGAGGTCAGGAGTTTGAGAACAGCCTGCCCAACATAGTGAAACCCCATCTCTACTAAAAATAAAAAAAATTAGCTGGACACCATAGCGTGCCTGTGGTCCCAGCTACTAGGGAGGCTGAGGCAGGAGAATCGCTTGAACCTGGGAGGTGGAGGTTGCAGTGAGCCGAGATTGCGCCACTGCACCACTCCAGCCTGTGTGACAGAATGTGACTTCGTCTCAAAAAAAAAAAAAGTTTCCGTCAATAGAGTTGTGTCTACCAATAACAGATTATCAAAAGTAAAGATTAAACACCAAACAAGTTGGCAACCACATTCATGGAAGCACTTTTTAGTGGTGATTAAGCACTCAGATAAATTTGAACCTTGATGACAACCTGGAAACAGGTTGTGTATCCATTTTGAGCCTGTTTTCTCACCTGTAAAAGGTAAAATAATAATCCAAGCTTTGTCATGGAGTTACTGTAAGGCTTAACCGAGAGACTGCACGTACAACAGTTAATACGTAGTAAGCACTCATTTAGAGCCAGAAAATTATAGCTCAGCTTAAGGAAGAAGAAAGCAGTTGAACTTAAACCATATTAAAAATAAATAGTTGTCCATATTTGTTTTGTTAGGAACAAAACATAACACATACACACACACATTTATACCCTGTAGCTTTGTATTACTAGAGAAGTTTGTTATGAGCCAGAATAAATAGATCTTTCAATAGTTGGGAGAGGCCAGGAGCTGTGGCTCACACCTGTAATCCCAGCACTTTGGGAGGGTGAGGCAGGGAGATAGCTTGAGCCTAGGAGTTTGAGCCCAGCCTGGGCGATATAGTGAGACCCCTGTCTCTACAAAATAATAATAATTAACAAATTATTGGTGGCGTGCACCTGCAGTCACAGCTGCTCAGGAGGCTGTGGTGGGAGGATTGCTTGAGCCTAGGAGGTCGAGGCTGCAGTGAGCTATGATCATGCCACTACACTCCAGCCTGGGCAACAGAGGGAGACCCCCACCTCTTAGAAAAAACAAAAGACGGCCGGGCATGGTGGCTCAGGCCTGTAATCCCAGCACTTTGGGAGGCCGAGGCGGGAGATCACGAGGTCAGGAGATCGAGACCATCCTGGCGAACATGGTGAAACCCTGTCTCTACTGAAATACAAAAAAATTAGCCGGGCGTGGTGGCGGGCGCCTGTAGTCCCAGCTGCTCAGGAGGCTGAGGCAGGAGAATGGCGTGAACCCGGGGGGCGGAGCTTGCAGTGAGCGGAGATCGTGCCACTGCACTCCAGCCTGGGCGACACAGCGAGACTGCGTCTCAAAAAAAAAAAAAAAAAAAAGAAAAGAAAAAGAAAAAACAAAAGACGTTTAGCTTTCCTGGGTGACCCAGTGTTGCAGGGATTGGCCAGCCTTGGTGTAAGGCATAGGATGTGCAGGGTAGCAGGACAGCAGAGTGGGCAGTGTGTGGGGTTTCTTTCATTGATAGGGTGGTTCCCAGCACTCGGGGTCAGGGCTTGCTTGTAGAAGTTTCTGAAAAGTTGCAGTCATGTTTCATTTCTTTCTCCCCCTACCTAGCACATGCCAGGCCACACAGCGTAGTACTATGGTTTGGAACCAGGCTTTACCTGTTAGTAGCCGTGGGGCTCTGGGCAAGTCCACTGGAGTTCTCCGGGATCTGTTTCCTCTTTTGTAAAATGGGAACCAAAAGGTATCACAGGCCAGGCATGGTGGCTCACGCCTGTAATCCCAGCACTTTGGGAGGCCGAGGCGGGTGGATCACGTGAGGTCAGGAGTTCAAGACCAGCCTGGCCAACATGGTGAAACCCCGTCTCTACTAAAAATACAAAAATTAGCCAGGTGTGGTGGCTGGTGCCTGTAATCCCAGCTACTCAGGAGGCTGAGGCAGGAGAATCACTTGAACCCAGGAAGCGGAGGTTGCAGTGAGCCGAGATGGCACCACTGCACTTTAGCCTGGGTGACAGAGGGAGACTGTCTCAAAAAATCAACACCAAAACCAAACCCAACATGTATCACAAGCTCGCTGTGAGGATCAGAGAAGAGGATATGGGAATGATAAACATGGTAGTTACATTGTTGCTAGTATTGTAGTTATATTGCAGCTGTACATTGTGACCTATTGTAGCTACTGTTATTCCTTTGGTTATGTTTAACAAGTTACATTGTTGCTAGTATTGTAGTTATATTGCAATTATACATTGTGATCCTATTGTAGCTGCTGTTATTTCTTTGATTAAGTTTAGCAACTGAAATTTTTTTTTTTGAGACGGAGTCTTGCACTGTTGCCCAGGTTGGAGTGCAGTGGCGGGATCTCAGCTCACTGCAAGCTCCGCCTCCCGGGTTCACGCCATTCTCCTGCCTCAGCCTCCCAAGTAGCTGGGACTACAGGTGCCTGCCACCACGCCTGGCTGATTTTTTGTACTTCAAGTAGAGACAGGGTTTCATCTTGTTAGCCAGGATGGTCTCGATCTCCTGACCTCGTGATCCACCCTCAGCCTCCCAAAGTGCTGAGATTACAGGCGCGAGCCCCTGGGCCTGGCCAACAACTGAAATATTTAACATACAATAAAATGCACGTGGCCGGGGTGCCGTGGCTCACGCCTGTAATCCCAACACTTTGACAGGCTGAGGCAGGCAGATCACTTGAGGTCGGGAATTTGAGACCAGCCTGGCCAGCTACTAAAAATACAAAAATTAGCCAGACGTGATGGTGCGTTCCTGTAATCCCAGCTACTCAGGAGGCTGAGGCAGGAGAATCGCTTAAACCCAGGAGGCGGAGGTTGCAGTGAGCCAAGATCAGGCCATTGTACTCCAGCCGGGGTAACAGAAGGAGACTCTGTCTCAAAATAAATAAAATAAAATAAAATGCACAGATCTGAAGCACTGAGTTCAATGAATTTTGACAAAAATTATATGCACCTGTGTAACCACCACTGAAAACAAAATGGAGGACATTGCCTCATCCCAGCCCTTTCCAGTGAATTCCCAGTACCCCCTGGGAATGAGGTGTTACAATGATTACTATCACCATTGTTGATTATTATTGTTTAGTTTGGTTTTATTGAAGAAGCGGGTAGAGAAAGAAATAGTTAGCTTCATGAAAAAAGTAGGGCATATGAGAGCCCGAGATATGGCTTAAGAAGAGTATTGTTTGAAAAGTTTGGCTGAGTGTGGTGGCTTATGCCTGTAATCCCAGCACTTCGGGAGGCTGAGGTGGGAGAATTGCTTGAGCTCAGGAGTTCAAGAATAGCCTGGGCAACATAGTGAGACTCTGTCTCTATAATTGAAAAAAAAAAAAAAAAGAGAAAAGTTTAAGGTATGTTGGCAGGTAGTCCTAGATGGGGTTTACTCCCAGGAGCAGTTAGGATTCAAAGAGCAAAAATTTGAGGGTAAAAGGATGTATGGCAGGTTGTTGGTGGTGGATATATAGCCCCAACATCCAGTCACTTTAAACTCTTATCAAGACAACACAGGGCCGGGTGCCGTGGCTCATGTCTGTAATCCCAGCACAATGGGAGGCCAAGGTGGGCAGATAACTGTGGTCAGCAGTTCGAGACCAGCCTGACCAACATGGTGAAACCCTGTCTCTACTAAAAATACAAAAATTAGCAGGGCCTGCTGTTGGGGACCTGTAATCCCAGCTACTCAGGAGGCTGAGGCAGGAGAATCACTTGAACCTGGGAGGTGGAGGTTGCAGAGAGCAGAGATCACACCACTGCACTAGAGCCTGGGCGAAAGAGAGAGACTCCATCTCAAAAAAAAAACAAAAAACAAAAAACAACACCAAAAACAAACAAGACAACACAAAGCGTTTGAACGAAAACAGCATTTGCAGATGCAAATTCAGGATCCGAAATTAATTCTTCCCCCCTCTTTGCTGAGCTGCCAGAATGTTCCAAGGAGATCCCTCCTTTCCAGTTTCATCTGTGGCGCACAGGCTGTGCTGAGTAAGTGGGCAATTGTGAGTTTCTTGAAATCAGTGAGCTGGTGTGGCTCCTGGCTCCTGGCTCTGGCCAAGGGAGTTGGCTTCCCTGTGTCCATGCCAGGAGGGGAGGCTGGAGGCTTTTAAAGGCCGCAGCTCCGCTGTAGACACGCGCCTCCTTGGCACTGGCTTTGTTGAAATCTGTCCCTAGATAGTCTCTCTTCTGCACAGACCTCCGAGGTTTTTCCATACTGCAAAGGGCCTTGCTGCAGGAGGAACAGTCTGACCTAATCTCTCCTAGAGGAGGCCTTGAGCTAATATTTTTTTTTTTTTTTTTTTTTTTTTTTGAGATGGAGTCTCACTCTGTCACCCAGGCTGGAGTGCAGTGGTGCAATCTCGGTCCACTGCAATCTCCGCCTCTCGGATTCAAGCGATTCTCCCTGCCTCAGCCTCCCAAGTAGCTGGGATTGCAGATGCCCGCCACCACACCCGGCTAATTTTTGTATTTTTAGTCGAGATGGGGTTTCACCATGTTGGCCACGCTGGTCTTGAACTCCTGACCTCAGGTGATCCACCTGCCTTGGCCTCCCAAAGTGCTGGGATGACAGGCGTGAAGCACCTCACCCAGCCGAGGTAATATTTCTGAAAGGTGGAGTACCATGCTGTGAGCTAGACACTTGGTGTGGTTTATCCTGTCATCACCTCAGTGACCTCACCAGGTGGACACTGTTAGGATTCCTAATTTGCAGAGGGAGAAGTTGAGGCTGACAGAAAGGTCAGCACTGTGCTCAAAGTGATCCAGCTGCTACCAAGATGAACTGCAGGCTTTGCTCTGAGCTCACAGCCTGACCTCAGTCTAGAGCTGGGAATCTTTCTCTCCCTCATTGCTACACCTGATCAATTACTGAGTCCCATCCCTTTAACTCCTTACATGGCCTTCAAATCCATCTTCCCTACCTAAGCTGCCCATTCATTGACTTGTGCCTTCTGTCCATCTGCTAAGAGCCAGGTACTGTGCTAGGCTCTGAGAATGTGGCCGAGAACAATATGGATAAAAGTTCTGAGCCAGGTACGGTGACTCATGTCTGTAAACCCAGTGTTTTGGGAGGTTGAGGCAGAAGACTTCCTTGAAGCCAGGAGTTTGAGGCTGGCCTGGACAACATAGCAAGACCCCGTCTTTACAAAAACAAAAACAAACAAACAAAAAAAAGAAAAAAAAATTAGCTGAGCATGGTGGCACTGACTTGTGGTCTCAGCTACTTGGGAGGCTGAGGTGGGAGCATCACTTGACTCCAGGAGTTCGAGGCTGCAGTGAGCCATGATTGTGCCACTGCACTCCAGCCTGGGCAATAGAGCAAGACCCTGTCTCAAAAAAAAAAAAAAAAAAAGACTGTAAATGTATCCTCCAGAGTAATTCTTCTTTTTCATTTTTCAAAAGCATCCTTGCTTTGTTTATGCTTCCAAAAGTTTAAAAACTGTAGCCAACTTCCAAGAAAGAAAAAGGGAAGCAAAGGAAAAGGAAAACACAGACCCAGAGGCCCTTTATGGGGTTGATTGTATGTGAAGTCCATAAATTGATGGAGAGAAGGAGCACCTTGGCAGTATTTACTTGTACTCTCCTATGTCATGGATTTCCTCTCCATTTTCCCAAGGGTTCTTTCCTATTCTTAGAAATGTTTTGTGATTTTGCTTCAGACACAGTTTGTCTACTTCTTGTAAGCATTGTTCTTAGATTGCTGGCTTTATATCTATCACTCCCTTGCTCATCTGCCCATCCATCTATACATCCATCCATCCATCCATCCATCCATCCATCCATCCATCCCTCCATCCATTTGCTCATCTGCCCATTCATCCATCCATCCATCCATCCATCCATCCATCCCTCCATCCACTTGCTCATCTGCCCATCCATCCATCTATCCATTCATCCAGTCCATTCACCACCCACCATCTATTATCCATCCATCCATCCATCCATCCACTCACCCATTCATCCATCATCCATCCACTCACCCATCCATTCATTCAGTCACCCTTCATCCATTCACTCACCCATCCATCCATCCATCCATCCATCCACTCATCCAATCACCCATCCATCCATACATCCACTCATCCATTCATCCATCCATCCACCCACCCAGACGTCCATCCATCCATCCATCCATCCTTCTATCTACTCTGCCAACAATCCACACACCTGTCCCTCCATCCCTTCCAACCACTCACCCAGCAATCTTCTCATCCATCTATCCACCCATGCATACATCCACTTATTCATTCATCCACCCCTCCACCCACCCATTCATCCACTCATCCATGTGTCCTTTCATCTCTCCATCTATCCGTGTGTCTATCATCTAATATAAGGGAGATGTTTTGAAGTATTAAAAGTGATTATTTTGTAGCATAGGGGACAGGGATTGTGTTTTCTTTACTTACTGCTACCTTATTAAATGCTTACTAGTTCTAAAAGCCCTGCAACTGATTCCCTTCAATTTTCCAACTCTATAATTGCAGCATCTGCAGATAGTGATGACTTGTTGCCTTTTGCCAATAATTAGACCAGTTATTGCTGTTAACCTTGTTATGGCAGGAACTTCCAGAACAGTGTTCAGTGACGCAGCTGAATATGGTCAGCCCAGTCTCATTTCTGATTTGAGTGGAATGCCTCAATTGTTTTACTGCAGAGGATAATTATATAATTGTTAATACTCTTGACCTTCCTGTCTTTAGCCTCACTGAGTAAATGGGGTGTGATCATGAAATCTTGATTGTCTCATAGATGCAAGAGACATAAACGACATTTGTCTGTGTATAATGACAGCAGATTTATTCTGCTAAGCTGTTAAGCTGTTAAAATAAGCCTTTAAGCCCCCGCCTCAATTTTCCAGCAGAGTGGAATGTTATTTTGTTGCTTCTGGCCAAGTGTCGATATTCATTTTAGGGCAGGTCTTCATGGAAAGTCTGCTGGACTATAGGTCTCGATACTTGCCGGGCCCTGTGTCATCACTAAAGTTAGGATGCGCTTCAGAACCACCCTATACCACAGTGAACAGAGACAAATGGCCTTAGGGAGCAGGACCCATGGGGGCCCTCTGGGGCTGTTTCTTGTGCCCTGAGAGAGGCCCTAGATTTGGGACAGTCTGATTTACCTCCCCCCGCTTTTTTTTTTTTCTGGGTGATGCTACCCTGGTTTCTGTGTTGAAATATGACCCTAGTGTGAAGGTCGCGGTCTCAGACCATCTTGTTTCTGGTATGTTAAGAAACAGAAAAACACCTTTTAGGACACAATGTTAACCATTGAGGATACATATCAGTGTTCTGGAAAAACAAAAACAAAAACAAAACAGTCTGTACCGCGACTGTGGTTTTCATCAGGGTGGGCTGCCTTTCTGATCCATAACCCTGTGTGGCTTGATGGAGAACATGTTTGTAACTTGCAAGGGCATCTGCAATAGCCGCTGGTCCTCTTGGTGAAAGGGGAGGACCCACATTAGGTCTAAGCTGGCTGGAGTCGATGCAAAACTCTCACATGCTTTGGAAAAAGCATGTGATCTTTCGACGAGAATGCAAATGTTGACCGGGTGCAGTGGCTCATGCCTGTATTTGCAGCATTTGGGGAGACTGAGGCAAGCGGATCGCTTGAGTCCAGAAGTTTGAGACCAGCCTGGGCAACTTGGTGAAACCCCATCTCTACAAAAAATACAAAAATTAACCAGGTGTGGTAGTGCATGCCTGTAGTCCCAGCTACTTGAGAGGCTGAGTTGAGAGGATTGCTTGAGCTCAGGAGGTTGAGGCTGCAGTGAGCTGTGATCGCGCCACTGCACTCCAGCCTGGGCAACAGAGCCAGACCCTGTCTTTAAAAAAAAAAAAAAGAATGCAAATGTTTGCTTGATTATTCAGCTGGTATTTAACACACAGTTCTTTGTTCCAGAGGGACTGTCCAGCAACAAATAGTGAATTCGTTAATTTTTCACACCAAACCTATTGAAAATAACCAGAAAAGGTATATGCTGGAAAACTCAGTGTTCTAGAAACATTCATGTTTGCCATCCCAAGAGCAAAAGTCATGGAATGCCTGATGCTTAGTGTTAAGAGGAAGGAATTCCACACAGCCTGTGGCTAGCTTTTCTTATTTCATTGGTGTCCAAGACAAGATTTGAACTGTTTACTAAAGGAAATTAGCATCATAAGTCTCCTCTGGCATATATTTCCAGCATCCAAGTGGAGCTGCTGAGATCTTGCTCAAGAGTAGCAAAATTGGCAGGAGGAGGAGGGCACTGGTTTTTACATCAGCTTAAAGAATTTTTTTTATCAGCCATTTTTGCAATTTGGAAACCTGTTTGGAGTAGGGGTGTATGGAGACGAAATTGGGCTGTTTCTAGGATTCACCTCCTCCTTCAGGCATTTTTTTTTTTTTTTTTTTTGGAAACAGGGTCTGGCTCTGTTGCCCAGGCTGGCGTGCAGTGGCATGACCATGGCTTACTATAGCCTTGACCTCTTGGGCTCAAGCAGTCCTCCCACTTCAGCTTCCCGAGTAGCTGGGACCACAGGTGTACACCATCACGCCTGGCTAATTTTTATATTTTTTTTGTAGAGATGGGGTCTCACTGTGTTGCCAGGGATGGTCTTGACCTCTCAGGCTCAAGCAACTCTCCTGCCTCGGCCTCCCAAAATGCAGGAGCCACTGCAGTTGGTACTCAGAGTTTTTTGGTTTTTTTTTTTTTCCCCCTTGAGACGGAGTCTCACTCTGTTGCCAGGCTGGAGTGCAGTGGTGCGATCTTGGCTCACTGCAACCTCCACCTCCTAGGCTCAAGCCATTCTCCTGCCTCAGCCTCCTGAGTAGCTGGGACTACAGGCACATGCCACCACGCCCAGCTAATTTTTTTTTTGTATTTTTAGTAGAGATATGGTTTCACCATGTTGGCCAGGATGGTCTCGATCTCTTGACCTCGTGATCCTCCCGCCTCGGCCTCCCAAAGTGCTGGGATTACAGGCGTGAGTCACCATGCCTGGCCGATCCTCAGACATTTTTAATTTTCCTTTTTTAGTGTTACAGCCAGCCATTTGAAAAATGAGACTTCCCCCTAACCTTGCGTCAAACTCAGAGACGTTGTCATCTTGGCTTTGATGTGGTGGAGGAGAGGGGCTTCTTATTCCGGGACGGGGTTTCTCCACCTGGGGCCTGCGGACACTGGGGCTGGATTGTTCTCTGGGGTGGGGCCATCCTGGGCACTGAGGGTGCTAGCAGCATCCCTGGCTTCCACCCACTCCATGCCAGGAGCACCGCCCCCGAGGCATGGCAAACACAAATGTCTTCAGACACTGCCAGGTGTCTCCTGGTGGGCAGAATCGCCTCCATTTGAGGACCCCTGGACCAGGGTGCTGGAATGGGGTGAGGGGCACTCTGCAATTATTCTCTGCTTTTTTTTTGAGGGGGGAAAATGGAAACCAAGAGCCCATCATCAGCCTCGTGGCTCTGTGGTTTGACACTGCCATGCTACCAACAAAAACCACGTCCCTAGACTTGGGGGACCAAGGAGTCTGGAGGAATATGATGATAGTCATTTAATGAGGGTAGGTTTATGTATTACTCAAGTGCTGGGCTGGGGAGTCAGGACATAGCCACAGGGAAGAAAACAGAAAGGTCCTTCCCTCTTGGAAGCCCCTCTTGAAACACCTAATTGGTGACATGGTACACCGGAGAATCAGAGAGTGTCACTCAAGCATTTTGGCTTGGTGGTGGGGCGGGGGTGGCGGGTCAGGCACTCAAGCACCCCTAAGCTGATCTGGAGAAAGTGTCGGGGAAGGGGAACATTAGCGTTTCTCCCTGAGGAATCATCTTACACCCATAATGGCAACTGGCCCACAGTAACATTGATGGAGCAAGTGTCTTCTTGTGGCTCAGCCACTCAATAGCTGTGTGACCATGGGCAGGTTACTGAACCTCTCTGTGCCTCAGTCTTCTCCTCTGTAAAATGGTAACATCTAGGATTGTTGGGGGAAATAAATGGTTAATAATTGGAATAGTGCTGGGTGCATAGGAAACTCTAAGTGTTACACAGCATGTAGCCACAACCTCCCCTCCCCCCTCCTCTCTCCTCTTTGCTGCTGCCCTGCTGCCTTAATGGGATACTCCCCTCTCTGTCTCTGTCTGTCTGACTGTCTGTCTGTCTGTCTGTCTCTCTCTCTCTCATCCCCTTTTCTTTCCTCTGTTCCCCCACCCCCACCTCTGATGCAGTTTGGACCAAGTTTTCTTCAGCCAGCTAATTTAGAGACAAGAACCTGGATATTTATTGGGCGTTTGGGGGACTTCCTTACAGCCCTAGGTCTCTGTGAAAAGGGCCCTGGATTATCTCTGCAAAAGCCCACCTGCTTTTTGTTAGCCAGGACTGTCTCCACTTTCAGACACCAGCTTCATCCAAACACTCTTTGCTGTATTTATAACCACGGTGCATTTCCTCGGGACGCACATCTTACGGCTTCTTGGCCCCTTCGCCCAGGGTGCACTGCCTGGACCATCGCCCTCCGGCAGAGACAGTGTCTTTCTTTGTATGTTCTCCTTCCTCTGGTCGAGATGTGGCTTGGTCACCTGGAGTGGGGCCGTCGGCAAGTCGCCTGGGCTTCGTGGAGGCTCGCTGCCCCCACGGCGGAAAGCTCGGCCACACACCCTGATGTCTCGACACTTTTGAGCTGCCCATGAATGTGTTTTCAGAGCTTCCCGTGTTTACTTCGCTGCACGCCTCTGTTTGTGCTCTGGGGAAATTCTTGGCAGAGGAAAAGCCAATTGGAAAACAGCCCTGCTTGGTGTCAGGGCTTGAGGTTGAGGGAGAAAGACTGAAACGGAGATTTGCATGAACTGGTTTGCGCATGTCACAAGACTTTGTCTTTAAAAAAAAAAAAAAATTGGCCTGGTGTGGTAGCTCACTCCTGTAATCCCAGCACTTTGGGAGGCTGAGGCAGGCGGATCACGAGGTCGAGATCGAGACCATTCTGGCCAACGTGGTGAAACCGCGTCTCTACTAAAAATACAAAAATTAGCTGGGTGGGGTGGTGTACGCCTGTAGTCCCAGCTACTGGAGGCTGAGGTGGGAGAATGGCTTGAACCCAAGAGGCAGAGGTTGCAGTGAGCCGAGATCGTGCCACTGCACTCCAGCCTGGGTGGCAGAGCGAGACTGGTCTCAAAAAATAAAAAAAATTTTTTTTTGTTCCAGTCTATTCTGGTGGCTTAGAGGAGGGAAGATGGGAAATATTGGGTTTAATAGAGTAAAATCCATCAGGTTGAGGGCTTTGAAGCACCTGGGAACATCCATAAGTCACTACTGAGCACCAGCTGTATACAGTTATTGAGCATGTATTGTCTCCCAGGCACATGGTCCTCACAACAATCTTTTCACAGAGCTAGGATTTGAACCCACAGTCTCTCTGGCTTCAGAACCCTAGCTTTTCCTGCTATACTCTGCCTTACAGAGGAAGGGAACTTTTGTACTGGGTTTTGAAGGGTGAATAGGAGTTCAATGAAGAAGCAGCACATTCTGTGCTAAACTTGGCTTCCTGATCCTCCTAGAATTGGCCAGAAGCCAATATCTGGAGGCCAAAATTGGGTCACTGGGGTGACCAACTCATCACAGGGCCCTGGATTATCTCTGCAAAAGCCCACCTGCTACTGGTTAGCCAGGACCATCACAGCGTGCCCAGGTAACCCTACGTTTCACCCCAAAGCAGAATTTTACACCAGAGCCTGGACACCAGTTGAATTTTCTTTAACTCATTTCTGTCAATGGTTACCTCCAAAAATGCTCCCTTGTGTCTTTATGCTGGGCTTCTTTCTCTAGATACTTCCATTTCTTGGTTTGGATGAAAATCAAATGAGGTAATTAATGCTTGTGACATGTAAAGTGTAGTGCATGGCACATGGTAACCTCTTTAGTTTTAGCCAGTTGTTTTTTTGTTTGTTTGTTTGTCTTTGAGACAGAGTCTCACTCTGTCACCCAGGCTGGAGTGCAGTGGCACAGTCTCAGCTCACTGCAACCTCTGCCTCCCAGGTTCAAGCAATTCTCCTGCCTCAGCCTCCCGAGTAGCTGGGATTACAGGTGCACACCACCACACTGGGCTAATTTTTGTATTTTTAGTAGAGATGGCGTTTTGCCATGCTGGCCAGGCTGGTCTCAAACTCCTGACCTCAGGTGATCCACCCTCCTTAGTCTCCCAAAGTGCTGGCATTACAGGCATGAGCCACAGTGCCCAGACAGTTTTAGCCAGTTTTTCACTGGCCTCCCTCTTTGCCTTTTTTGCAAGGGAGCTGGACTCCCTGCCCCTGGAGTAAGCAGACTTCCTTATACCTATAGCTTCCTCTAAGGAAGCGTAGTTACCTACAGCCTGGCCCTCCCCGAGGACATAGCTGTTTCCTCCACCAAGAGCAAGGAGTGGACATAATCACTGCCAAATAGGGAAGCCAGGCTGGACACCGTGGCTCATGCCTGTAATCCCAGCACTTTGGGAGGCCGAGGTGGGAGGATCGCTTGAGGCCAGGAATTCAAGACCAACCTGGGCAATGTAGCAAGACCCTGTCTCTAAACAAATAAAAAAATTAGCCAGCTGTGGTGGCCCATGGCTGTAGTCCCAGCTACTCCGGAGGCTGAAGCAGGAGGATTGCTCGACCCCAGGAGTTTGATGCTACAGTGAGCTACGGTCACACCACTGAACACCAGCCAGGACAACAGAGCAAGACCCTGTCTCTTAAAAAAAAAAAAACACAAAAAATAAGGAAGCCATATGGGTGCTGGGTGTGGGGGACACATGTCAAAAGTCAGACCTCTATCTGAGTAAGGAAACAGGTTCAGAGTTAGGATTAAAGACCAAGACAGCTTGAGGTCATCAGAGGCCAGGAATTTCCATACAGGCTGTGGTCCAAAGTGCCAAGCTGGGCTAGATAGATGTTGGGGAAGAGTCTCTGTCGCCCTCTTTCCTTCCCCGTTAATGCTATCAGCTGGGCATGGGTCACTCCTGATTTTTTTTTTTTTAACCGAGGACATAGGCTCAGAGTGTCTTCTAGCTTTCAACCCACCCCAGACTCTGACTTAGCCTTTCCCAAATGGTGTTGTGCAGAAAAATGAAAAATTGTTAGGAGGACCATGTGCCTGGTGGATAGTACATGCTTGATAGCTGTAAACAGTTGGTGCTCAATATATCGTGGCTTGTGGATCTTCCCAGCTGCTTCAGAACCCCAAGCCCGCTGTATAATTGTACTTGATCCCGACAACAGCCCTGCCAGATGGGTGTTACTGTGATTCCTATGTCCTGGTAAGTGGACGGGGGGCCTGGAGTAGCTGAATTGCCTAGAGAAGGGGACATAGCTAGAAAGGAAAAGTTGCAACTCAGTGTGATGCCAGAGTCCATGCAAACTTTATCCTGAAAGGAGGGATCTCTTTTTTTTTTTTCTGAGACGGAATCTCACTCTGTAGCCCAGGCTGGAGTGCAGTGGTGTGATCTCGGCTCACTGCAACCTCCGCCTCTCAGGTTCAAGCGATTCTTCTGCCTCAGCGTCCCAAGTAGCTGGGATTACAGACGTGTGCCACCACAACCGGCTCATTTTTGTGTTTTTAGTAGGGACAGGGTTTCGCCGTGCTGCCCAGGCTGGTCTTGAACTCCTGACCTCAGGTGATCTGCCCGCCTCGGCCTCCCAAAGTGCTGGGATTACAGGCGTGAGCCACTGCGCCCAGTCTTCTTCTTCTTCTTTCTTCTTTCTTCTTCTTCTTCCTCCTCTTCTTCTTCTTCTTCCTTTTTTTTGACAGAGTCTCACTCTATTGCCCAGGCTGGAGTGCAGTGGCACAATCTCAGCTCACTGCAACCTCTGCCTCCTGGGTTCAAGAGATTCTCCCACTTCAGCCTCCCGAGTAGCTGGGATTACAGGTGCGCAACACCACAGCCGGTTAATTTTTGTGTTTTTAGTAGAAATGGGGTCTCGCCATGTTGGCCAGTTTAGTCTCAAACTCCTCACCTCAAGTGATCTGCCCGCCTCAGCCTCCCGAAGTGCTGGGATTACAGGCATGAGCCACTGCGCCCGGCCTGGTGAAGACCTTCTTGCTGATGGGGACTCTGCAGAGTCCTAACAGGGAGCAGGGCATCACATGGCGAAGGAGCTGAGAGTGTCAGCTCAGGTCTCTCTTCCTCTTCTTATAAAACCACCAGTCCCACTTCTATGATAAACCATTAATCCATGAATGGATTAATCCACTTATGAGGACACAGCCCTTTTAATCACCTCTGAAAGGCCCCACCTCTCAATGCTGCCACATGAGGAATTACATTTCAACATGAGTTTTGGAGGGGACAAATATTCAAATCATACTATTACGTTACCAGTAAAATTTAAAATATAGGAATAATAATGGCCGATGTGTGGCGGACTAACCAAATACTAGACCCTGTGCTAAGTGTTTTATATCTATTATTTTATTTAATTTTCTTGGTCACTGCATAACATACGCTCTGTTAGTCCCAGTTTTTCGAATGGGCATAACAAGACCGAACCTACCTAGAGTTGGCACAAGTTGTAAAAATAGGATTCGTGGCCGGGCACGGTGGCTCACACTTGTAATTCCAGCACTTTAGG
Source organism: Gorilla gorilla gorilla (assembly GCF_029281585.2). Lineage (NCBI taxonomy): Eukaryota > Metazoa > Chordata > Mammalia > Primates > Hominidae > Gorilla > Gorilla gorilla. The sequence continues at coordinate 13,065,254 of NC_073244.2, read as the reverse complement.
AGGCCAAGGTGGGAGGATCACCTGAGGTCAGGAGTTCGAGATCAGCCTGGCCAACATGGCGAAACCGCGTCTCTACTTAAAATACAAAAATTAGCCAGGCGTGGTGGCGCGCCTGTAGCTCCAGCTCCTCGGGAAACTGAGGCAGGAGACTCGTTTGAACCTGGGAGGCGGAGGTTGCAGTGAGCCAAGATGGCGCCACTGCACTCCAGCCTGGGCAACAGAGCGAGACTCCATCTCAAAAATAAAACAAAAAAATAGGATTCACTTTTGCCACCAACTTGAAAAGGAGGCAAACACAAGATTACTCATCTCTGGAGAGGAGGCATTCAGATTTGCCTACTCAGCATTCCTGGAGATAGAATCAGATTTTGCATGAGTTAGAATCATATTTTGCTTGGGAAGCCACTCAGACCTCATTCTGTGGACTCTATTCCCAGAGCCAGCTTCCTTTATTCCCTCAGACTCTTATGATTGGCTCAGGGGAAGGCACATGACTCAGACTGGGCCAATCAGCTTTCTTAATTCCTCCAGCCTCCATGATTGGTTCAGGGGTGGGCATGTGACCCCAGAAGGTTCCATAAGATTAAGTTCTGGGACTTTGGTGGGAGTGATAGAAAGAGAGATTTTTCCTTGCTAGGTCTTCCTTGCTGTGAAGCTATATTCCAGGTGCCACCATGTAGAGACCACCTGTCTCAGACTTCTGACACCATAGAAGGAAGCAGGACTGAGAAAACGAAAGGGAGAGAGATGGGGTCCCCATGACATCATTTGACACCTGGATCTAGCTGTACCTGAAAGCATCCTTGTCCTATGACTTGTTAGTTAAATGAGCCAGCAATCGTTCTTTTTTTCTTTCTTTCCCTTCCTTCCCTCCCTCCCTCCTTTCTTTCCTTCCTTCCTTCTCTCTCTCTCCCTTCCCTTCCTTCCTTCTCTCTCTCTCCCTTTCCTTCTTTCCTTCCTTCCTTCTCTCTCTCTCCCTTCCCTTCCTTCCTTCTCTCTCTCTCTCTTTCCTTCCTTCTTTCCTTCCTTCCTTCTCTCTCTCCCTTTCCTTTCCTTTCCTTCTTTCCTTCCTTCCTTCCTTCCTTCCTTCCTTCCTTCCTTCCTTCCCTCCCTCCCTCCCTCCCTTACCTCTCTCTCTCTCTGTATAACTGAGCTTTCTGTTCTCACAGACTGAGAGAGGTCTTGCTAATCCCAGGCATGACAATCAGAGCAACATGTGAAGCCCAAAGAGCTGCAGGACTCCCCTCCATGGCTTCCAGCCCCGGGGGTGGTCAGTGGAAGTAACTGGAGCCCAGAGCTTCAGAGGCCAGTGTGGAGGTTGGAAAGGTTGTGGTCAGGAGAGAGTAATATATCTGGTCCCTGCAACAGACACCCCTGCAGTTTTATCCTGAATCCTGGGTAATTTCCCCAGGTCCTGGGAAGCCTAACAAAGCCCCTACTCAGATGTTGGATTGCAAGTCCTTTTTGTTTGTTCGTTTTTTAAATCCACTTTAAATATGTCTGAAAACCACACAGAGTGACTGCTGCACAGAAGAGCGAATGGTTCATGGCTTCTTCTTTGCTGCCACCAACAAGTCAGTTACCTACTTCTCTGACATGGGACCCTTGGCTGGAGCTCACTGGCTGCCTTCCTGCCACCTCTAAGCCTTGGCACTTGCTGTTCCCTCTACCTACATGCTTTTCCCTGTGATCCTTCCTCATATGATTTCCTCAGATTATCTTTGCTCAAACAACAGGCAAGGGCTGGGCCTTAATCTCACACCTGTAATCTCAGCACTTTGGGAGGCCAAGGCAGGTGGATCACCTGGGGTCAGGAGTTGCAGACCAGCCTGGCCAACATGGTGAAACCCCATCTGTACAAAAAATTTAGCCAGATGTGGTGGCGGGTGCCTCTAATCCCAGGCACTTGGGTGGCTGAGGCAGGAGAATCACTTAAACCCAGGAGGCGGAGGTTACAGTGAGCCGAGATCATGCCACTGCACTCCAGTCTGGGCAACAGAGCGAGACTCCGTTTCATAAAAATAAAAAACAAACAAACAGAAAAAACCAACAAAACAAAAAACAAGAGGCAAGAAGTTCAGTATGCAGAATCTCTGAGAAAAACCCATGGTTGTTAACCCCAGGTCTGCCCCTTTTGAGCAGGGTGACATTAGGCAACTGATTTGATTTCTCTTAGATGAAATTTCCTCACTCCCTGCCTATTCAACCACAGTACTGAGGACATTTGGAGCTGGATTATCTCTCTGGTGGCGGCTGTCCTGGGCATTTTAGGGTGTTTAGTAGCATCCCTGGCCTCCCCCCACTAGATACCAGTAGCACTCCCACCCCACACTGGTTGCAACAACCAGAAATGTCTCCAAAACACTTCCACGTGACCCCCGGGGGGGTCAGAATTTCTCCCCTTCCCCCTGTGTTTTCCTATGGAGGCGGAACGTGTTTATTTCTTTGCTCACCGTTTTGCAATCTCTGTTCCCCCACCACAAGGCAGGGACTCTTCTATCTCCATCACCATCCCATCCTCCCACGGTGGAGACAGCTCTGGGGACTCTTCTGAGCAACAGATTCTTGGGTGCCACGTTCTGTTCCATTCCTGGGGATTTCTCTCTTTACTGAGTGATGGGTACATGAGAACTCTCTGTATCACCCTTGCAACTTTTCTGTTTTGTTTTTACAAAAGAAAAAAAAAGAAGGCTGGGCGTGGTGGCTCACGCTTGTAATCCCAGCACTTTGGGAGGCCAAGGCGGGTGGATCACGAGGTCAGGAGATCGAGACCATCCTGGCTAACACGGTGAAACCCCGTCTCTACTAAAAATACAAAAAATTAGCCAGGTGTGGTGGTGGGCGCCTGTAGTCCCACCTACTTGGGAGGCTGAGGCAGGAGAATGGCGTGAACCCGGGAGGCGGAGCTTGCGGTGAGCCAAGATCGTGCCCACTGCACTCCAGCCTGGGAGACAGAGCGAGACTCCGTCTCAAAAAAGAAAAAAGATATCACTCGATGACTGCTACCGAAACATTCTGTGGCTGGGAGAGGAAAATACCAGAAAGGATGAATGTGGTCGGTTGAATGATGCCTCTCCCTTCCCCCAGAGATGCCCACATCGTAATCCCTGTCACCTGTGAATTTGGTACCTCACTTGGCACAAGGCTCTTTGCAGATGTGATTAAGTTGAGGATCTTGAGACAGCGGGATGATCCTAGATCATCTGGTGCACCAGATGCCATCACAGGGATCCTTTTCAAGGAAAGAGGGAGGCAAGAGATTGAAATGCTACGGCCAAGAAAAAGGGGCTGCCTTAAAAGCTGGATTCTCTCTGGAGCCTCCAGAAGGAATCAACCTTTGTAACATCTTGATTTTAGCCCTGTAGGACTCATTTTGGGCTTTTCACCACCAAAACTGTAAGAAAATAGGCAGGGCATGGTGGTTCATGCCTATAATGCCAGTACTGTGGGATGCCAAGGTGGGACGATTTCTTGAGGCTAGGAGTTTGAGACCAGTCTGGGCAACATAGCAAGACCCCATCTCTACAAAAAAAAAAAAAAAAAAAGAAAAAAAAGAAAAATTAGCTGGGCTTGGTGGCACACATCTATATTCCCAGCTACTTGGGAGGTTGAGGTGGGAGGATTGCTTGAGCCCAGGAGTTCGAGGCTGCAGTGAGCCATGATTACAGCATTGCACTCCAGCCTAGGCAACAGAGTAAGATCCCGATGCAAGAGAAAATAATAAATGTATGTCGTTTTACATTTGTGGGCATTTGTGACAACAGCAATGGGAAATGGATACAGTGAGAAACCCAGCATCTGGGCCTGGAAACCCCCTCTGGGCGGGTCTCTAGCCAGGGGCCAGCAGGAGTCGGAGCAGGGGCTTGGTGAGAGGTGAATACGGGGCCCCAGCATCCTGGTGGCCTTGCTGTGGCTTCTGGGGACACCTGCAGTGGCTCCATTACACTGTGGCAATTTGTTCCTTCCCAGACCCCCTGGATACAAGGGGCCTGCACTTTTGAACCCAGAGCCCAGGGACATCCCCAGTGGTTCCCTGTTACCCTCTGGATGTCTGTCCTGCTACTATGCACCTCTCCCCAACTCCTGGTACACAGTGGGAGTTCAGGGGCCGTCTCATTTGTACCGCATAACATCACGGAGGTCCAAGACGCCATGTAATATTCTGTTTAGGATTTCAGAGGCACAGTCAGTTACATCCATCTTCTTTTTGTCTTTGAGACAGAGTCTTGCTCTGTCGCCCAGGCTGGAGTGCAATGGCATGATCTCAGCTCACTGCAACCTCTGCCTCCTGGGTTTAAGCGATTCTCTTGACTCAGCCTCCCAAGTAGCTGGGATTACAGGTGCACACCACCACACCTGGCTAATTTTTTGTACTTTTAGTAGAGATGGGGTTTCACCATGTTGGTCAGGCTGATCTAGAACTCCTGACCTCAGGTGATCCACTCACCTTGGCCTCCCAAAGTGCTGGGATTACAGGTGTGAGCCACCGTGCCTGGCCTGCTTCCATCTTCTTAGCCACTTTTCCCTCAGGTGAGACCATGAGATTAGGAACCTGTTTCAGTTCCCATCGGAATTTCCCAACAGAGCTGGGGCTTTGTGATTCGAATATGTTCAGAGAAGGAAGCAGAAGGAAGCAGAAATGAAGGATGTTATCAGAAAAGGAAACTCAGGGTTGGGTGTGGTGGCTCACGCCTGTAATCCCAGCACTTTGGGAGGCCAAGGTGAGTGGATCACCTGAGGTCAGGAGTTTGAGACCAGCCAGGCCAACATGGTAAAACCCTGTCTCTACTAAAAATTACAAAAATTAGCCAGGCGTGGTGGCATGCGCCTGTAATCCAAGCTACTCGGGAGACTGAGGCAGGAGAATCACTTGAACCCGGGAGGCGAAGGTTGCAGTGAGCCAAGATCATGCCACTGCACTCCAGCCTGGGTGACAGAGCAAGACTCCATCTCAAAAAATAAATAAGTAAATAAATAAAGGAAAAGGAAGCTCGGTAGTTTTTAGGGGCTGCTGGCATTTCCAAGCTTTAGGCATTTTGCTTTGAGTCTTTTTCTGTCTTTCGAGTCATCCTGAAGTGGAACTGAGAGAGGACTGAGTGGGTGGAGGGGGTGGTGGTGGGGACGGCTGTCTGCTCTGCTGGAATTGAGAGTCTGGAAGATCATTGTGGTGTTTTTGGAGTGATTCTTAACCCCAGATATAGACAGTGACACAAGGGGCATAAATACGAGGAACAGTGACCTTCCCTGGTGTCCTTGTTTGAAGCATTTGACCATCTGGGCAAGGCCTGGGAGTGTCTGAACTGGCTGGTGTTTCCATGAACAAGCACAGACTCAGAGCCCATGGTCCTGGGTTCGAATCCTAGTTCTTCCACTTCTTTGCTGTGTGACCTTTGTCTACAAAAAATAAAAATTTAGCCAGGTACAGTGGCATGTGCCTGTAGCCCCAGCTACTCGGGAGGCTGAGGCAGGAAGATCCATTGAGCCCAGGGGTTGAGGCTGCAGTGAGCTATGATTGCACCACTGCACTCCAGCCTGGGCAACAGAACCAGACCCTGAAGAAAGAAAGAAGGTGGGAAGACAGGGAAGAAGGAAGGAAGAAAGGAGGGAGGGAGAGGGGAAGGAAGGAAGGAAAAAAAGGGAGGGAACAAGGAAGGAAGGAAGGAGGTGGGGACAGAGGGAAGAAGGAAGGAAGGAAAGGGAGGGAGGGGAGGAAGGAAGGAGGGAGGGAGAGAGGGAAGAAGGAAGGAGGGAGGGAGGGAAGGAAGGAAAGGGAGGGAGGGGAGGAAGGAAGGAGGGAGGGAGAGAGGGAAGAAGGAAGGAGGGAGGGAGGGAAGGAAGGAAAGGGAGGGAGGGGAGGAAGGAAGGAGGGAGGGAGAGAGGGAAGAAGGAAGGAAAGAGGGAAGGGAGGAAAGGAAGGGAGGGGAGGAAGGAAGGAAAAGGAGCGGGGAGGAAGGAGGGAGGGAAGGAAGGAAAGGGAGGGGAGGAAGGAGGGAGGGAGGAAAGGAAGAAAAAAAGGGAAGGGAAGGAACTTTGGAACTACTGAACATCTCTGTTTCCTCACCTATAAAAAGAGGGATAAGTCATCATCATATCTTCCTCTATGGTCATTGAGTGGATGAAAGAAGACAGCATTTGCAAATCCCCTAATGCATACCTGGCCCCTGATTTTGTTCCTTGGGCTGCAGCGATGATAGAGGTTTAAAACCTCCAAACGCTGTGTTGAAATCTCTCACGTGGACAACCAGCCCACCAGCAGAGAATGTCATTTTTCCATCCTGGGTAAACAGGGTAGAGAATGAGGACCTCAGGCCAGGTTAGAGAGACCTCGCTTGGTGACCTTGGGAAGGCTTTTAACTTTTAACTTTAATGCTAACATCTGGTTCCCTCCGGTTAGGCAGTTGGCGGCCCAGCCGTCTTGTCTTGAAGTTTCTGTTGCCTTCCATCATGGGTTTATTTGTTCAGCAAATGTTTATGGAGGGCCAGCACAGGGGGGAATAAGAACTAGAGTTCTGGGAGGACGTGTGAAGAAACAAGTTCCGAGCCCCAGGGAGGAAAGAGGTCATTGCCTCCCTCCGGGGAAAATGTCTCTTCTCATACCTGGTTCACTTCTTAAATGGAATTTCCCCCTTCAGATGAGTAAGGCGTTTAATCACAAAGAGAAAACACCTTCATCACATAGCCATCCTTAAAAGGCATTTATTGTGAAGCTGGTTCATAGACTTCTCGCCCAGGTTGCTAACAGCCAACCTGTCTGGGTTTTGGGAAGTTAAAGTGTCTGTATCCCATTTCCTTTTTTTTTTTTTTTTGAGACAAAGTCTTGCCCTGTCACCTAGCCTGGAGTGCAATGGCACGATCTCTGCTCACTGAAACCTCTGCCTCCCGGGTTCAAGCGATTCTCCTGCCTCAGCCCTCCCAAGTAGCTGAGATTGCAGGTGTGCACCACCACGCCTGGCAAATTTTTTGTATCTTTACTAGAGACGGAGTTTCACCATGTTGGTCAGGCTGGTCTCGAACTCCTGACTTCGTGACTCACCCGCCTCAGCCTCCCAAAGGGCTGGGATGACAGGCGTGAGCCACTGTGTCCAGCCAGTTCTGACTTTTTAACTTGTGATTTGACTTTTCCTGTCTGAAGTCTTTCTCTGCTGGACGTGAGTTGTTGAAAGTGTTGCTTTTCTTTGTAGACAATTAGAGGCGCTCATCCACTGGGCTATGGACAATAATACTTTGAAGATGTGCAAATGATTTGCAACCTTTGTTGCATAAATTATCCCTCTGAGATGCTGTTTGGCTTGATAAATAAAGGACCTGCAAGAGAGAATTTATCTTGAGCATTCCTTGGGGGAGAGAAGCAAAGGGGAAGTGAATGCTGCATAATAATTCTTTGCATACTTTATGGAGGGTGGGTTCCTGCAGTGCCCTGTAGTGTTTTTCATTTTTTTTTGTTTTTTTTTTTTTGAGATGGAGTCGCTCTGTAGCCCAGGCTGGAGTGCAATGGTGCGATCTTGGCTCGCTGCAACCTCCGCCTCCCGGGTTCAAGCGATTCTCCTGCCTCAGCCTGCCAAGTAGCTGGGACTACAGACGTGCTCCACCACGCCCAGCTAATTTTTGTATTTTTAGTAGAGATGGGGTTTCACCATGTTGGCCAGGATGGTCTCGATCTCCTGACCTGGTGATCCGCCCACTTCGGCCTCCCAAAGTGCTGGGATTACAGGCGTGAGCCACCGCGCCCAGCCCCCTGTAGTGGTTTAAAGCATCTTCACTGTTATTCTAAGCCTCACATTTTAAACAGAGCTGAAAAAGGACTCTAATTGCTGGCCTGGGATCCTTGTGTGCTGTAGGAATTCACTGAGGGGGCGGGGCTGAAGAGGGCTGCTAGGGGGTGGTACAGAAGCAGATGGAACTTTCTCTCTGGCTGGACACAGTAGCTCATACCTGTAATCCCAGCATTTTGGGAGGCTGAGGTTGGTGGATCACCTGAGGTCAGGAGTTCGAGACCAGCCTGGCCAACATGGTGAAGCCCCGTCTCTACTAAAAATACAAAAAATTAGCAGGACGTGGGGGTGGGTGCCTGTAGTCCCAACTACTTGGGAGGCTGAGGCAGGAGAATCGCTTGAACCCGGGAGGTAGAGCTTGCAGTGAGCCGAGATCATGCCATTGCACTCCAGCCTGGGCAACAAGAGTGAAACTCCATCTCAAAAAAACCCAAAAATAAATTTAAAGAAAAATTTTCTCTCTGATTCTGCCTGCCTGCCTGCTAGGCTGGAAGCACCCTGAGGTCAAGGTCCACGATGTCTTGTCACTATGGAAGTGCCTTCAAAACATGGCAGACCCTCAGCAAATCTTGGACAGATGAATGGGCATTCGCTTCAACATGTGTCTGCTAGGTGGGAGCTGAGCGGGAATCGCAGGGCTTGGGTCCCGGGGATGATGGGGAATGGCAGTGTGACTGTGGGGAAGCCAGGGGAATGGGGTTCTGGAGCCCCCAAAGCTATAAATCAGGGCCTGATGAACAGACAGACAGATGGACCAACTCAGCCATTTCAGCCCCATCCGCTTTGATGATTTCCCTCTGGCTCTGGCGAGGGTCTCGCTCACCAAGTGGTTCTCACCCTAGGGTGGGTCTGGATATTTCTGGGGACATCTGTGGTTGTCACACGTCGGGGTGGGGGGAGATGCTCCTGACATGGAGTGGGTGGAGGCCAGGGATGCTGCTCAGCACCCTGCAATGTACAAGACGGCCCCACCCCGGATGAAGATCCGACTCTGAATACCACCAGTCCTGAGGCTGAGAAACCCTACTTTAAGATAACAGTGATGGGGGAATTATCCACCCCAGAGTCCGAGTCTGTGACTTGGGAAACGGCCCCGGCATTACCAGGTGTTGAATTCGTGAGAATACAAGGAGAAGGCGTGTAGCCCGTGACCCAGTCCTGCCCCAGACAAACCGATATTCCCTCCAAAGCTCTATTTGGCAGAAGAAGTGTTTTCGTTGCCTCTTGCCTGTGGTATCTCCCCTGATAAGCGTTGTGGATTGTTCCAGATCGTGTTGACGGGGACAGCTTCCTTCTCCGCGGCTGCCGGCCCTGACCCTGCAGCTTTCAGTCTGTGGGAGTAGAGTCAGCTGTTGAGCAGTTTACTCTGTCCCTGTGTCAATGGGATTGTGCATGTTTTGGTTCCTGAGGGGTCATTGATGGTGCACTTTTCTTTTGTTGTTAGTCAATTTAATTTGTTACTAATAATAAAATCCGGAACTTACCTGACCCCAAAGGCCCAGGTCGTTAAGAATGCTTGGTGGAATGCACGTCCTTTTCAAATACTGGCTCCTTGGGAAAACACAGAGGATGGAGTGAAATCCTTACCTGGATTGTACTGGCAGTGGGGTGACAGCGTCACCTCCTGAAAATGGAATGTAGCTTATTGCTAAATAAGACAGCGCAGTGCCTCCCTCACACCTGTCATCTTGGTGCTTAGAGAGGCCGAGGTGGGAGGAATTCTTGAGGTCAGGAGTTCAAAACCAGCCTGGGCAATACAGAAAGAGCCTATTTCTACTACAAATATAAAAATTAGCTGGGCATGGTGACATGCACCTGTAGTCGCAGCTACTTGGGAGGCTGAGGCGGGAGAATCGCTTAAGCCCAGGAAGTCGAGGCTGCAGTGAGCTGTGACTTGCTACTGCACTCCAGCCCGTGCAGCAGAGCGAGATCCTCTTTCAAACAAACCAGCCAACTAACAAGCAGGCCCCAAGGGGACAATTTTTCTGGAATTACCTGATTGTATCAAGAACAGTTTGATCAACACCTGTAATCCCAGTACTTTGGGAGGACGGATCACTTGAGGTCAGGAGTTAGAGACCAGCCTCGCCAACATGGTGAAACCCTGTCTCTACTAAAAATACAATAATTAGCTGGGCATGGTGGTGGGTGGCTGTAATCCCAGCTACTTGGGAGGCAGAGGCAGGAGAATTGCTTGAAACCGCGAGGCAGAGGCTGCAGTGAGCTGAGACTGCACCACTGCACTCCAGCCTGGGCCACAGAGCAAGACTCTGTCTCTCTCTGTCTCTCTCTCTCTCTCTCTCTCCATATATACATATATATTTATATATATAACTTATCTTGAAGACGGTTTTGGCACACCTTAACTTTTATGCCAGAGGCCAGTGCCTTGCTTGTGTCACCCTAGTTCCAAGAATCTGCATAGTTTTTCCCAGCCCATTCTACAGATAGGGAAACTGAGGCCCAGGCACACTAGGTTCCCCTCCAGGAGTCGCACAGCGAGGAGAAAGTGGAGCCAGGACTTGATGCCAAACACTGAGACTCCAGAACCCATATTTTCTCAGCTCTTAGGTTTTTGTCAATTTCCTAAATTTGTGTGTGTTTTAGTGGGGCTGAGTTTCTCCTGTTAATTTGTTTATGGAGAGGAGACACTCTTGTTTACTTTTTTTTTCTTTTGAGACAGAGTCTCTGTTGACCAGGCTGCAGTGCAATGGCTCAATCTCGGCTCACTGCAACCTCCACCTCCTGGGTTCAAGCGATTCTCCTGCCTCAGCCTCCCAAGCAACTGGGATTACAGTCACACAGCACCACACCTGACTAATTTTTGTATTTTTAGTAGAGATGGGGTTTTCCCATGTTGATCAGGCTGGTCTCAAACTCCTGACCTCAGGTGATCCACCCACCTCGGCCTCCTAAAGTGCTGAGATTACGGGTGTGAGCCACTGCGCCTGGCTCTTGGCGTTCTCCCTTAATAATACTTCTTGGGGGTCATTTTGAATCTCTGTTTCTTCTGTGGTCACATTCATTTGGAATTTACTTATTCAACCCACAACCAATAGACATTTCCAGCCCTTTGTTAGTATAAACAGAACTTCTCTTTGACTTTCACAGCGTTTTTGTTCTGGAGGTGCTATCCTTGATTGCTAAGACACCCACGACATTGCTCTTGGAATTGGAGTAGGGTGGATGAAATAGTATTCAAAGATGGGGGTGGTGCAAATGTTCTGTATTTGAACCTGTACGTTAGTCAAGTGTTATTTTTACCCTCATGTACATCTATTATGGAACAAAATACATGACTTTGGCCAGGCGTCATGGCTCACACCTGTAATCCCAGCACTTTGGGAGGCTGAGACGGGAGGATCGCTTGAATCCAGGAGTTCGAGACCAGCCTGGGCAGCATAGCAAGACCCCTTCTCTAAAAAAAAAAATTAGCTGGGCATGGTGGTGTGTGCCTATAATCCCAGTTACTCGAGAGGCTGAGGCAGGAGGATCAGTTAAGCCTGGGAAGTCGAGGCTGCACAGAGCTGTGATAGGCAGCCTGGGTGACAGAGAAAGACCCTGTCTCAAAACAAAAAACAAAACAAAACATGACTTTTATGGAGTTGAGCTCAACGTTTGCATACACATGAGGAGCAGAAGCTGGAGGTTTCAAATAAATATCTGGCTTCTGCAGGCTGCCTGGAGAGAGGTGAGAGCGATGCATTGGTCACCCAGCCTGGAGTGCAGTGGTGTGATCACAGCTCACTGCAGCCTTGACCTTCTGGGCACAAGCAATCCTCCTGCTTCAGCTTCCTGAGTAGCTGGGACCACAGGTGTGTGCCACTATGCCCAGCTAATTTTATTTATTTATTTAGAGATGGAATCTTGCTCTGTCGCCCAGGCTGGAATGCAGTGGCACGATCTTGGCTCACTGCAACCTCTGCCTCCTGGGTGCAAGCAGTTCCCATGCCTCAGCCTCCTGAGTAGCTGGGATCACAGGCATGTGCCACCATGCCCAGCTAATTTTTTTTTTAATGGAGTCTTGCTCTGTTGCCAGGCTGGAATGCAGTGGCGCCATCTTGGCTCACTGCAACTTCCAACTCCCCCGTTCAAGCGATTCTCCTGCTTCTGCCTCTCGAGTAGCTGGGATTACAGGCACGCACCACCATGCCCAGCTAATTTTTGTATTTTTAGTAGAGAGGGGGTTTCACCATGTTGGCCAGGATGGTCTCGATTTCCTGACCTCGTGATCCTCCCACTTCGGCCTCCCAAAGTGCTGGGATTACAGGCGTGAGCCACTGCACCCAGCCTAATTTTTGTATCCCTAGCCGAGACAGGGTTTTGCCATGTTATCTAAGCTGGTCTCGAGCTCCTGGGCTCAAGCGATCCACCCGCCTGGGCCTCCCAAAGTGCTGGGATTACAGGTGTGAGCCACTGTGCCCGGCCACAGCTGTTGTTTTCTCACTGGCTTGAGAATTGTTCTCTTAAGCTGGTCAAGGTTATGACGGTTTGTGTGGCCTGTGCACGTGTGTGTGGTCAAATCCCATTTTTCTAAACCAAAGTTTCTATTTGGGTATCTGCTGTTTAATTTTTCAGGGATTTTTTTTTCCAGTTGCTAAGGAAAGTACGTTAAATTTTATCTTTGCATCCTGTAGAACTCTTTGTGAATAATACACGGCCAGAGGGAAGATAGGCTGAGGAAACAGATAGGAAGGAAGTTCAAGGGGGGGATTTCTATGTGAGAACCAAGAAACACCTTTGATCTTTAGATTTCAAAGTGGGAAATTCAAGGTGAGGTGGGCGTGGAATTAGGAGTAAACCCAAGAAGAGCGAGTGGGCGGTTCCTCCTGGCAGCCACAGAATAGTTACGTGGCATGAGGTCAGTAGCATCTCAGAGGGTGTTGTTGTCTTTGACTTAGATGAGTTTCAAGAAGCAGAAGTTCGTGAGCCAAACACGAGGTGGTTTTCTGGGGGGTACAAGGGCTGGAAGAGGGGCCAGCTCTTAACCACAAATCCCTTTCCATGCCCAAGGCCAAGCTCCTTGTAACTCTTTTCTTTCTTTGCCTCCCTCCCTCCCTTCCTCCCTCCCTCCCTCCTCCCTCCCTCCCTTCCTCCCTCCCTCCCTTCCTCCTCCCCTCCCTCCCCGCTCCCTCCCTTTCTCTTCCCCTCCCTCTCTCCCCTCCCTCCCTTCCTTCCTTCCTCCCTTTCTCTTCCCCTCCCTCCCTTCCTCTCTCTCGTTCCTCCCTTCCTTCCTTCCTCCCTCCCTTTCTCCCTCCCTCCTCCCTCTCATCCTTCCTTCCTTCCTCCCTCCCTTTCTCCCTCCCTCCCTCCTCCCTCCCTTTCTCCTCCCCTCTCTACCTCCCCTCCCTCCCTTTCTCCTCCCCTCCCTATCTCCCCTCCCTCCCTTTCTCCTCCCCTCCCTCCCTTTCTCCTCTCCTCCCTCCCTTTCTCCTCTCCTCCCTCCCTCCCTTCCCCCCTCCCTCCTTTCCTTCCTTCCTGTCTCCTTCCTTCCTTCCTCCCTCCCTCTCCTTCCTTCCTTCCCTACCTTCCTCCTCCCCTCCCTCCCCCTCCCTCCCTTTCTCCTCCCCTCCCTATCTCCCCTCCCTCCCTTTCTCCTCCCCTCCCTCCCTTTCTCCTCTCCTCCCTCCCTTTCTCCTCTCCTCCCTCCCTCCCTTCCCCCCTCCCTCCTTTCCTTCCTTCCTGTCTCCTTCCTTCCTTCCTCCCTCCCTCTCCTTCCTTCCTTCCCTACCTTCCTCCTCCCCTCCCTCCCTGCTCCCTCCCTTTCTCTTCCCCTCCCTCTCTCCCCTCCCTCCCTTCCTTCCTTCCTCCCTCCCTTTCTCTTCCCCTCCCTCTCTCCCCTCCCTCCCTTCCTTCCTCTCTCTCCTTCCTCCCTTCCTTCCTTCCTCCCTCCCTTTCTCCCTCCCTCCTCCCTCCCATCCTTCCTTCCTTCCTCCCTCCCTTTCTCCCTCCCTCCCTCCTCCCTCCCTCCCTCCTCCCCTCCCTCCCTCCCTTTCTCCTCCCCTCTCTACCTCCCCTCCCTCCCTTTCTCCTCCCCTCCCTATCTCCCCTCCCTCCCTTTCTCCTCCCCTCCCTCCCTTTCTCCTCTCCTCCCTCCCTTTCTCCTCTCCTCCCTCCCTCCCTTCCCCCCTCCCTCCTTTCCTTCCTTCCTGTCTCCTTCCTTCCTTCCTCCCTCCCTCTCCTTCCTTCCTTCCCTACCTTCCTCCTCCCCTCCCTCCCCGCTCCCTCCCTTTCTCTTCCCCTCCCTCTCTCCCCTCCCTCCCTTCCTTCCTTCCTCCCTCCCTTTCTCCCTCCCTCCCTCCTCCCTCCCTCCCTCCTCCCCTCCCTCCCTCCCTTTCTCCTCCCCTCTCTACCTCCCCTCCCTCCCTTTCTCCTCCCCTCCCTATCTCCCCTCCCTCCCTTTCTCCTCCCCTCCCTCCCTTTCTCCTCTCCTCCCTCCCTTTCTCCTCTCCTCCCTCCCTCCCTTCCCCCCTCCCTCCTTTCCTTCCTTCCTGTCTCCTTCCTTCCTTCCTCCCTCCCTCTCCTTCCTTCCTTCCCTACCTTCCTCCTCCCCTCCCTCCCCGCTCCCTCCCTTTCTCTTCCCCTCCCTCTCTCCCCTCCCTCCCTTCCTTCCTTCCTCCCTCCCTTTCTCTTCCCCTCCCTCTCTCCCCTCCCTCCCTTCCTTCCTCTCTCTCCTTCCTCCCTTCCTTCCTTCCTCCCTCCCTTTCTCCCTCCCTCCTCCCTCCCATCCTTCCTTCCTTCCTCCCTCCCTTTCTCCCTCCCTCCCTCCTCCCTCCCTCCCTCCTCCCTCCCTCCCTTTCTCCTCCCCTCTCTACCTCCCCTCCCTCCCTTTCTCCTCCCCTCCCTCCTCCCCTCCCTCCCTTTCTCCTCCCCTCCCTCCCTTTCTCCTCCCCTCCCTCCCTTTCTCCTCCCCTCCCTCCCTTTCTCCTCCCCTCCCTCCCTTTCTCCTCCCCTCCCTCCCTTTCTCCTCTCCTCCCTCCCTTTCTCCTCCCCTCCCTCCCTTTCTCCTCTCCTCCCTCCCTTTCTCCTCTCCTCCCTCCCTTTCTCCTCCCCTCTCTACCTCCCCTCCCTCCCTTTCTCCTCCCCTCCCTATCTCCCCTCCCTCCCTTTCTCCTCCCCTCCCTCCCTTTCTCCTCTCCTCCCTCCCTTTCTCCTCCCCTCCCTTTCTCCTCTCCTCCCTCCCTTTCTCCTCTCCTCCCTCCCTTTCTCCTCCCCTCCCTCCCTTTCTCCTCCCCTCCCTTTCTCCTCTCCTCCCTCCCTTTCTCCTCCCCTCCCTCCCTTTCTCCTCTCCTCCCTCCCTTTCTCCTCTCCTCCCTCCCTTTCTCCTCTCCTCCCTCCCTCCCTTCCCCCCTCCCTCCTTTCCTTCCTTCCTGTCTCCTTCCTTCCTTCCTCCCTCCCTCTCCTTCCTTCCTTCCCTACCTTCCTCCTCCCCTCCCTCCCCCTCCCTCCCTTTCTCCTTCCCTCCCTCCCTCTCTTCCCCCCTCCCTCCCTTCCTTCCTTCCTCTCTCCTTCCTTCCTTCCCTTCCTTTCCTTCCTTCCTTCCCTCCCCCCTCCCTCCCTCCTTTCCTTCCTTCCTTCCTTCCCTCCCCCCTCCCTCCCTCCTTTCCTTCCTTCCTTCCTTCCTTCCTTCCTTCCTTCCTTCCTTCCTTCCTTCTCAAACAAGGTCTCACTCTATCACCCAGGCTAGAGTGCAATGGCACAGTCATAGCTCACTGCAGCCTCAAACCCCTGTGCTCAAGTGATCCTCCTGCCTCAGTCCCTCAAGTAGTTTTTAAACTTGTTTGTAGAGATGGGTCTTGCTATATTGCCCAGGCTTGTCTCCAACTTCTGGTCTTAAGTGATCCTCCTGCCTCAGCCTCCCAAAGTGCTGGGATTACAGGTGTGAGCCACTGCCCCGGCCCGTTCTCCTTTCTTTAGCCAGGCTAGGGAGACATAAGTGGGGAAACTCATGTTTTTTTTTGAGATGGTTGCTTTATTCTTGTGATATTTTCCCTCTTTCCAACTTCCTTGAGCCCTCCCCAGCCTCCTCTTAGTGTCTGTGTGTGGGAGAGGGGGCTTTGGTATACCTTCTGCTTTGGGTCTCATTCATTTTAATTTTTTGTTTTGTTTTGTTTTGTTTTGTGATGGAGTCTCACTCTGTTGCCCAGGCTGGAGTGCAGTGGCACCATCTTGGCTCACTGCAACCTCTGCCTCCCGGCTTCAAGCGATTCTCCTGCCTCAGCCTCCCGAGCAGCTGGGGATTACAGGTGCCTGCCACCATGCCTGGCTAATTTTTCTATTTTTAGCAGAGACAAGGTTTCACCATGTTGGCCAGGCTGGTCTCGAACTCCCGACCTCAGGTGATCTGCTTGCCTCAGCCTCCCAAAGTGCTGGGATTACAGGCGTGAACCACCGTGCCCGGCCATGGGTCTCATTCATTTTAGTTAGAGCCCAAATTCACTGGTGGTTCAAGTTCCCAATCATTCTCAGCATTCTATAATCACAGGCCTCAGAGAGTAATGCTCCCAATGGCCCTCAAATTATGGTTTCCTTAGGAGGCTATTAAATCTTGATTTCTGAGAGGAAAATTGGGGATTTTGTGTTTTCCCTTTTAGACTTGAGCGTTCTGTTACTGTGGATGAGCTCTTCTAGAAACTTCCAAGCAGTTTCAAAGGGGATTTAGATGTCATCAGGAAGTGTGGTTGACAACGTGATATTTGGGCTTTAGAAAAACAGCGTGTCACCCGTTTTATTTATTCCTTGATGACTCTTTTTTTGTTTGTTTTTGTTGTTGTCGTTGTTGTTGAGACAGGGTCTCACTCTGCCACCCAGGCTGGACTGCACTGGTGCAATCTCTGTTCACTGAAACCTCCTCCTCCTGGGTTCTTGCAAATAGACAGTCCCATTTGGTGGTGACAGGAGACAGTGACAGATCATCAAGCATTAGATTCTCATAATAAGCGTGCAACCCAGATCCCTCGCATGCACAGTTCACAATAGGGTTCACGCTCCTAGGAGAATCTAATGCTGCTGCTGATCTGACAGGAGGCGCAGCTCAGATGGTCATGCAAGCAATGAGGAGTGACTGTAAATACAGATGAAGCTTCCATCGCTTGCCCGCCCCTCGTCCACTGCTGTGCAGCCTGGTTCCTAACTGGCTGGTTTGAAACTAGACTGGGCAACATGGCCAAACCCCGTCTGCTCAAAAAATACCAAAATTAGCTGAGTGTGGATCACAAGTGTGTGCCTGTAGTCTCAGCTACTTGGGAGGCTGAGGTGGGAAGATTGAGTGAGCCCAAGAGGTAGAAGCTGCAGTGAGCTATGATCACACCCACTGCACTCCAGCCTGGGTTACAGAATGAGATTCTGTCTCTCAACTCCCTGAGGGGTGGGGGACCCCTGGTTTAATCCATCCAACCCTCTCTTCCCCATGAAATAAAGGAAGTTGTGAGTGCTATTTTGTGCATCATCCCCTCCAGTACTCAAGTCAGCCCAAGGTACTTCAATGGTTCCCGTCTGCACATGGGGAAACCGAGGCACAGAAAGCAGACTCACGTGACCAGGAAGTAGCTGTGTCTGCTCGAAACTCAGGTCGGCCTGATACCATAAGTCCTTGCACTCCACGTGCTGGCGATTGAAGCTGTGGCTCGCAGGTCTGATGGGAGAGCCTCAGACAGCGTCTCACTCTGTCACCCAGGCTGGAGTGCTGTCATGCAGTCATAACCCACTGCAGCTTTGACCTCCTGGGCTAATTGATCCTCCCACCTCAGCCTCCCGAGTAGCTGGGACTACAGGTGTGCACCACAATGCCCACCTAATTTTTGTATTATCTGTAGAGATGGGCGGGGGTGGGGGGGGTGGTCTTTCCATGTTGCCCAGGCTGGTCTTGAACTCCTGACCTCAAGTGATCCTCCAGCTTCAGCCTCCCAAAGTATCGGGATTACAGGCATGAGAGAGCCACTGCAGGAAGCCAAGAGAGCAGATTTGGACAATGTAGAATTTCTCCACGCTCCTCCTACTGTCCCCATCTTAGGCCTGGCTACTGCGGGACTGACAGGCATGGCTGGTTGTCCATCCGTTCCTTAGTTTGATTGCATGGCAGAGATGAGGAAGGAAGGTGAGAACTGAGCTAGAAAGTTGGCATTTGGCGCTCTGGTTTCTCAATGCAAGAAAGTAACACTTTGGCTTTTATAGAATAACCTTCTGAGGAAATTAACAACCCGGGAGTTTCAGCCCCCTGTGAACTTGATTGGAGCATGGTCACAATTTGTAACGAAATGTTCTTGCATGCCCAGTACTAAAGATTTCTGTCTGTCTACCCTCTAGGCTGTGGAAAGGTCTGTTCTAACCATTAGCTTGTATCTGGAGCTCAGATGGTGCCGGACACTCCGTAGGAGCTCAGATCTGTTGATAGAAGCCACTAGAGAATGGGACAAGCAACAGGAGGTGTTTTGCTGCCTAGTAAACTTTTTTTTTGAGATGAAGTTTCACTTTTGTTGCCCAAGCTGGAGTGCAGTGGTGCCATCTCGGCTCACCGCAACCTCTGCCTCCTGGCTTCAAGCGATTCTCCTGCCTCAGCCTCCCAAGCAGCTGGGATGACAGGCACCCGCCATCATGCCTGGCTAATTTTTTTTGTATATTTAGTAGAAATGAGGTTTTGCCATGTTGGCCAGGCTGGTCTTGAGTTCCTGACCTCAAGTGCTCTGCCCGCCTCGGCCTCCCAAAGTGCTGGGATTACAGGCATGAGCCACTGCGCCCAGCTCTACCCATCTTTCTTACATGATGATATTCAGCAGCCAGCCTGATAGGGGAGCATTGTTTGTCCTTTTTTTCCTTATTGCATTTTCCCCGCATAGGTGCCAGGGCTCAGTAGCATAAATCCAGGTAGAGCTGGGAAGTTCCAGGTATCTGGGCTGTTTGCTCTGGTGGACAAAGAGCAGCTGCAAGGTGGGGCTTGATTAGCCAGTGAAGTCTGAGGATCCAGAGGGAAACTTATTCCTTTCTTTTGTTGAAATCAGCATGAGCAGGAAATGGATCTTTCCCCCAATCAGAGAACTTCACATGTTTTTCTAATAGAATAGCAGTGTCTGAGGTGTATACACGGGGAGTGGCCGCCCGGGAAAACGAGGCCATGAGGCTCCTGGCATGGAGATGACACACGAAGCCTCTCGTAACTTCTAGAGGGGAAAATAAAGCAGTCATTCCATGCTGGGCATGGTGGCTCACGTCTGTAATCCCAGCACTTTGGGAGGCCGAGGCAGGTGGATCACCTGAGGTCAGGAGTTCGAGACCAGCCTGGCCAACATGGTGAAACCCCATCTCTACTAAAAATACAAAAAAAAAAAAAAAAAAAAAAAATTAGTTGGGCATGGTGCTGGGCACCTGTAATCCCAGCTACTCAGGAGGCTGAGGCAGGAGAATTCCTTGAACCTGGGAGGCAGAGATTGCAGTGAGCCAAGATCACACCACTGCACTGTCCAGCCTGGGTGACAAGAGTGAAACTCCATCTGAAATAAAATAAAATATAAAAGTTAAAGCAGTCATCCTGGCTTTTAGGAACCCGCAGAATCAGGAAGTAAGCTAAAAGTCGTCTCCCTTTTGTCACGATGGAATTTGAAATAGGTGCATTTTCCTTCTGACTTATGATTCTGTTTCACGGTGCCTCTGCAGAAATTCAGTACGTCCCCATGGGCACCTGTGTCCTTCAGGAGATGAGGAAATTTTCTCCATTCCTTGTCCCTGTCCCTAGACTCTGCCAGCTCGTGCATGTAGAAGCTCCCGGGAAAACTGTCAACCTGTGCACATTCAAGACCGCCATATACTTGTTATTGAAAAGCCATCAGTCATGTGAGCAGAACATTTTTATGGTTGAGATTGTCCCCAGGGAAACCCGCCTTGCAATTCAGACCTTCCACGGAGATCGACTCCAAACTCTCATCCCGTTCCCACTTCCTCGTTCCCATGGAGGCTGCGGTTCTCTCTCTCTGTGCCGCTTACAAATTGTCATACCTATTTCCAAAAATGACACAGAAAACTTCAACATGGGGCTAACTTTGAACAGAGAAAAAAAAGCAAAGAATTCAAGGCGCGAGGCATTTTCAGGGAGAGAGGGAGAGCTTTTGCATGGTTTGAAGGGATGATCTTTAATGAGTTGAGGGTCACCTAGAATAGAATTAAACTGTAGAGAGCAAATTGTTGGAAATGCAAGGAGAGACTGCGGAGAAGACTCCAACACAGCCTTGATCTGGGAGATGAGACTCAGGTAACAAAAAGTTTGAATAACATGGTTGATAAGATTGCGGTAACAGATAGGACTGAACTTTGCACTCTGCAAACAATATACATTTTAAAGTGCTCTTGGAATAGTTAGAAAAATTAATCATTGGTTAAATCTGAAAAAAAAAATAAAAAATAAAAAACAACCCACCCCAAACCAATACATTCCAAAAAAGCAGACATGGTACTGGTTCTAATCTCTGGCTGCAAGTAAGCATAACTGGAATTAATTTTTAAAAGCTTAACTGAACAAGCATGTAAGAGAGACTCCTACCACTTGATAATTAAAAAGAAAAGGAAAACCAAAAAAAAAAAAACAAAAAAAACAAAAAGGGCTGGGCACCATGGCTCACGCCTGTAATCCCAGCACTTTGGGAGGCCGAGGCGAGTGGATCACCTGAGGTCAGGAGTTCGAGACCAGCCTGGCCAACATGGTGAAACCCCGTCTCTACTAAAAGTACAAAAATTAGCTGAGGGTGGTGGCGCATACCTGTAATCCTAGCTACTTGGGAGGCTGAGGCAGGAGAATCGCTTGAACCCCGGGGGCAGAGGTTGCAGTGAGCCGAGATGGTACCATTGGACTCTTCTAGCCTGGGCAACAAGAGCTAACCTCCATCTCAAAAAAACAAAAAACACAAAACAAAACAAAAAAACAACCAACCCATAAGTCTTAAGTTGGAGGATCGAAACACTGCAAGGATAGACTATTTGAAGATGACGATGATGTGAACATGGAGACAAAGGCAGAGGTTTAAATGATTATAGAGGAAATTTGCTTGATAATTTATTATATAAATATAAATCACAAAAATGAGATGATGAATATTGGAAATAATAAGCACAGACGAACTGATTAGAAAACAAATAGAACTGACAAAATCAAAAAGCTGGATCTTTTAGAGAGATGCTGCTCAGTAGGGTGGCCACAACCCATGTGAAAATTAAATTAAAAATTCATTTTCTCAGTCGCACGAGCCAAGTTTCCACTGCTTAGGGGCCATGTATGGTTAGCGACTACTGAAATGGATAGAACAGATACAGAACTTTTCCATAGCTGCTGAACGTTTGTTGGACAGTGCTGTTTTAGAGGGAGGAATCAATAAAACAGAAAAACTAAGACAAAGGAGGGGGAGAGAACAAATATTGTAGATAAAATTAAGAATGAAGGCCTAGCGCGGTGGCTCACGCCTGTAATCCCAACACTTAGGGAGGCCGAGGTGGGTGGATCACGAGGTCAGGAGATCGAAACCATCCTGGTTAACACGTTGAAACCCCGTCTCTACTAAAAATACAAAAAATTAGCTAGGCGTGGTGGTGGGCGCCTGTAGTCCCAGCTACTTGGGAGGCTGAGGCAGGAGAATGGCGTGAACCCGGGAGGCGGAGCTTGCCGTGAGCCGAGATCGCGCCACTGCACTCCAGCCTGGGTGACAAAGCGAGACTCCAACTCAAAAAAAAAAAAAAAAAAAAGAATGAAAATAGATGTAATTTATTTATTATGGATTGATTGATTGAGACAGAGTCTCACTTGGTTGCCCAGGCTGGAGTGCAGTGGTGCAATCTCAGCTCACTGCAACCTCTGCCTCCAGGGTTCAAGCGATTCTCCTGCCTCAGCCTCCCGAGTAGCTGGGATTACAGGCGCCCACCACCACACCCAGCTAATTTTTGTATTTTCAGTAGAGAAGGGATTTCAGCCTGTTGGCCAGGCTGGTCTTGAACTCCTGACTTCAGGTGATACACCCGCCTCGGCCTCCCAAAGTGCTGGGATTAAAAACAGATGTCATTTAAATCCATAAAAAATTGTAAAGACAGCTCTACTAACAATTTTGGAAATATTAAAAATAACTTCATTTACTGATTCAAGTGTTACTTTTATTTAGCTTAATTGTTTCTCTTTACCAGAAATTGAGGCCCTGAATTTGCCCCAGAGAATGGGTATGCCATTCTGTCTCATAAGCTGTACTCTCTTATTATCAGTAATTTCTAAATAGCCTGTAAAATTTATATGGACTCAAAATGCAGGAAACATCAATAGGTTGAAACTCAACAACCTGTAAAAAGTTACTCCTGTACTTAATTGTATAAAATGTGTATTGCCTACATGAATGAGAATAAAAACTTCCAAAATGCCCCCAACAAACAGGGGTTTTTGCACCTTACCATGAGTAGCTTTCTGGAGCAAGCCGGAGTGGTTAGAGGTGTGACTCAGCAACCACAAACACAACCATTTTTGTGTGGAAGTGTGGCTCTTCAGCCTTTTTTTTTTTTTTTTTTTTTTTTTTTGAGATAAGGTCTCACTCTGTTACCCAGGCTGGAGTGCAGTGGCGTGATCCTAGCTCACTGCAGCCTCAACTTCCTGGACTCGAGCAATCCTTCTGCCTCAGCTTCCCAAGTAGCTGGAACTACAATCATGTGTCATCATGCCCAGCTAAGTTTTATTTTTTTTTAATCTTTAATTTTTTTTAAGAAATAGAGATGAGGTCTTGCTATGTTGCCCAGGCTGGTCTTGAACTCCTAGGCTCAAGCAATCCTCCTGCCTCAGCCTCCCCATTAGCTGGAACTACACTTGTGTATCATCATGCCCAGCTAATTTTTAATTTTTTATTTATTATTTTTTTAAAGAGATAAGGTCTTGCTCTGTTGCCCAGGCTGGTCTTGAACTCCTAGGCTCCAGCAATCCTCCCACCTCAGCCTCCAAAGTGCAGCCTCTATATCTTGAACTCCACACCTCAAACCCAGATTGTCCACATGTGAGCACCTGTCTTTTTGGTTTGCTATTTCTCTCGTGAGTTGTATCCAGTTGCCCAAGGTGGAAAGTTGGGCGTCATCCAGCAGGTAAGTCCTGACAACTCCACCTCCCCGATGGCTTCAGAGGCCAGCCTCTTCTTTTCTGTTTCCTCTGCCTCTCAACTTCCTCATCCATCTACCATAAGCCAGAAAAGTGACCCCCAAATGTGAATCCGATGGTGTTCTTTCTGCCTGACATCTTTCTTTGGCTTCTGCTGTGGGGTAAAGTCCAAGCCCCTTGGTTCCCTGTCTTTCCTCTCTGGTCTAATCTTCTATTCCTCTCATCCTGTACTTTGCCCTTCATCAACTCTGAACTGTTTATAGTTCTCTGAACATAGCCCGAGTGATTCACACATTTGCATGTACTGTTCCTCTCCTGCTGTGATAAAGCGACAGTCACCTAATCCCCGCCCCTCCGTTGCATTTTTTTTTTCCTACAAGATTTATTATGCACCTACTGTGTGTATGGCTCTGGGATGCTGTAATAAGCAAGACAGACACCATCTTTCCCTTCACGGGGAGTATGTGTCTCGTGCATACTGGGAGGGCAGGGACAGTGTCTCCATCCATTTCTGCATTCCAATGCCAAGAGGGTGTCAGATCTGGGTGGGTCGAGGTAGGGAACAGGTAAACATAACTCACAGTATAATGTCGTGTTACAGCCAGGCTGGGTTCATCACGCCTGTGATGGCAGCGCTTTGGGAAGCCAAAGTGGGAGGATTGCTTGAAGCCAGGAGTTTGAGACCAGCCTAGGCAACATAGAGAGACCCGCTCTCAAAAAAAAAAAAAAAAAAAAAAAAAAAAAAGCTGTCGCAGTGGCACGCTCCTGTAGTCCTAGCTCCTTGGGAGGCTGAAGCGGAAGGATCACTTGAGCCCAGGAGTCCTAGACTGCAGTGAGCTATGATAGCGCCATTGCACTCCAGCCTGGGCCACAGAGTAAGACCCTGTTTCAAACAAACAAACAAATAAAAAAAAACAAACAAACTCCCACTCCCCCAAACTCCATACCACACCCTCTCCTGGTCTCTCTGGGAGACCTGGGTTCGAGTTCTGGCAGAGCTGGTTATTGGCAAAGTAGCCCCTCTATGCCTCGGTTTCTCCAATTCTAATGGGGATGATTGCTTGAATAATTGAGTTAATATGACCTCATTGATGGATTGGACCGTGTGTGCTGCAGATTACACACTTTAAAGTGTATTCATGCCTGTAATCCCAACACTTTGGTAGACTGAGGCAAGAGGATCACTTGAGGCCAGGAGTTCTAAACCAGCCTGGGCAACGAGTCCCCATGTCTACAAAAAAATAGAAAAAATTAGCCAGGCATAGTGATGCACGCCTGTAGTCCCAGCTACTCGGGAGGCTGAGGTGGGAGGATGGCCTGAGCCCAGGAGTTTGAGGCTGCAGTGGGCGATGATCACACCACTGCACTCCAGCCTGAGGCGACAGAGTGAGACCCCCCCTCCCCCAAAAAAGTGTATTTATGGGGGTGAATGTTAAATGAGAATGTCCACTCGCTGCCTTGGTTTACTGGAACTGCGAATTCAACGGGGACACACAAGTTTTCAAATGCATGCGGAATACTGGCTGGAGGTTACCCCAAAAACGTAGCCTGTGGATTTTAAGAATGTATTTATGAGTATGGTTCTCGTTTTCTGGGTGAGTGGTGGGTGAGAATAGAGGGTGCATTGGCCCGGGGAGTTCGGAGATGCGGACCCTCCCCGCTGCAATGTGAGGAATTTTGCTGTGTGACCCTAGTGAGCTGCTGCATCTCTCTGGACCCCTCCCGAGGGAGGCCCGGGGTCAGGGGGCCCCTAGGCAGTCCCGGGCGCTGCCACGCGGTGACCCGATCTCCTCCCGGGCACACGCCCAGCGCCGCGCGCAGCCTAAGCCACCCCGGTGGATGCTTGATGAGCCCTTGCAAGCTCGGTTTCTCCTCTTCCCTAGCTTTTTCCAAAGTTCCATCCGTGGCAGACTCAACCTGCGGGGTCTGCAGCCACGAGGGACCCTCCCAGGGCGCCCTTTCCTCCGGCCGGGACCGCCCGGCGGCGGCCACTGCCCGAGCGCCAGTCTGGGGAGCGGAGCCCGGCGCACCCGGGGGGCGGGGCCAGCGCCTCGGCAGCACGCCCGCCCATTGGCTGAGCGCGAGGGCGGCGCTGCGGCCGCCGCAACCGCCGGGGCCGGATTCCCCGGAGCGGAGTGCGCCCCGGGCTTTGTGCTGCGCTGAGGCCTCCGGCTCGAGGGGGCGGAGCCTTGAGCGCCTAGGGCTCCCTCCCTCGCCCCCATGGGCACACACGCAGACACACACACACGCCCATCATGGACACACACACGCCCATCATGGACACACACACACACACGCTCGCCCACCATGGACACACACACACTCCCACCATGGGGACACACACACACACTCTCACTCTGGAACCAATCCTGGGGACACACACACACACACACTCTCCCACTCGGGAACCTGCCAATCACACACACACACCCACTCTGGAACCTGCCAAACACACACACACACACACTCCCACTCTGGAACCTGCCACACACACACACTCCCACTCTGGAACCTGACACAAACACACACACACTCTCCCACTCTGGAACCTGACACACACACACAAACACACACACACTCCCACTCTGGAACCTGACACACACACCCAAACACACACACACTCCCACTCTGCAACCTGACACACACACACACACACACACACACACACACACGCGCTCTGGAACCTGCCAATCCTGGGGCTGCTCTAGCGAGGAGGCCCCTGGGACCCCGCCTCCTTCCGGGCCTCTGCGTGCGCGGTATATCTCCTAAGAGATCCGCAGCATGCAGAGGGCCCGCCCCCGTGGAAGGACTCACTCCCTCCCCACTCACTCACTCACTCTCTCTTCGAACAGAGGAAGCCTGCGGTTCCCGAAGCGGGAAGGCCCTCTGGGACTCCGTTCCCTTTCTAGCCTCTATATGCGCCGTATGTCTCCAAAGAGCTGCGCAGTTCTATTCCAAAGGCGTCAGCGCGGGTGGGGCGGTATTGTCAGGCAAGGAAAAGGGGCGCTTCCCCGCTTCAAGGACACGCGCTCCTGCGGTCGTCGCTGCTGACCACGAAGCTGTCAAAAGTTCACCTCCTTGGCTGCCCCCAACCCCTGCCCCTTTGCCATTAAATCATTTACTAGATTCCAACGAGAGGAATTTGGCTCCGGGGACTCGAACCTCTGAGGTCAGGGTCTGGGGCCAGTGTGGGAGAGAAAGGCCTTGAATGGAAACAAAATAAATTACTTTAAGGAGTTTATAAAACTCACACTTATAGGGAGAGCCGCGGGGCCCTGTGGTCAATGTACCAGCAGGCCCATGACGCAACTGTTCCGTTTGGAAATTTCTGGAAAGCAGTAATTTTTGGAATCATAAATCTTGAGTATTTTTTTTTTAAACTTTGGAAAGTTTTTTAAACTTTTTTTTTAAAGTTTTTTTAAACTTTGGAAAGTTTTAAGCTTTGGAAAGAATGTAACAAAATGTTATTAACATATGTGGAGCTATCGAATCATTTAATGGTGGTTTCTGTATTTTCTGTTTTGTTTTTTATCACATACCTTCTTAATTAAGAAAAACCCAAACTAATTTGAACTTAAAAAGGGAGGCAAAGAAAAAAGTGTCAGAGTGACTGGATTTTTGTGCGCAAGTCATTTAACAATGCAGCGCTGCGTCTCCTATTTCTCTGGCTTTTAACCTTGCTTTGGACAAATTGGTCGCTTTTTGTTTTGATGTAGTTTCAAGCTTACGGAAAAATGGCAAGATTATATCTAGATCAATCAATTGTTTACGTTTTATTCTACTTGTTTTATTACCTTTCTAATATATTTATGCACACACATTATATACATTTTTTTCCCCTGAACTATTTGAGAGTTAGTTACAGGCATGATACATTACTCCTTAATTCTTCAGTGGATATTTCCTAAGAACAAGAAAGTTCTCAGGCCAGGCGTCGTGGCTCGTGCCTGTAATCCCAGCACTTTGGGAAGCTGAGGCGGGCGGATCACCTGAGGTCAGGAGTTCGAGACCAGCCTGACCAACTTGGAGAAGCCCCGTCTCTACTAAAAATACAAAATTAGCCAGGCGTGGTGGCACATGCCTGTAATCCCAGCTACTCGGGAGGCTGAGGCAGGAGGTTCGCTTGAACCCGGGAGGCAGAAGTTGCAGTGAGCCGAGATGGTGCCATTGCACTCCAGCCTGGGCAACAAGAGCGAAACTCCGCCCCCCCCCAAAAAAAAAGAAAAGAAAAAAAGTTCTCTTACACAATGATGGTACTGGTGCCGTTGTCAAAATCAGGAAATTAACATTGATACAGTATTTTAATCCAATGTCTTCTATAATCTCATCTGTTGTCTCAATATTGCCCTATATAGATTTTTTTTTCCTAGGCGAAGATTCCAATCTAGGATCACACTTTGCATTTGAATGCTGCTGTCTCTTAAGTCCGCACAATTCCTCAGTTTTCTGTGTCTTTCCCAACATTGGCTTTTATTTATTTATTTATTTATTTTTAAATTTTTTTTGAGGCGGAGTCTCACTCTGTCACCCAGGCTAGAGTGCAGTGGTGAGATCTTGGCTGACTGCAACCTCTGTCTCCTGGGTTCAAGTGATCCTCCTGCCTCAGCCCCCAAGTAGCTGGGATTACAGGCGTGTGCCACCACACCCAGCTAATTTTTGTGTTTTTAGCAGAGAAAGGGTTTCACCATGTTGGCCAGGCTGGTCTCGAACTCCTGATCTCCAGTGATCTTCCTGCCTCAGCCTCCCAAAGTGCTGGGATTACACGTGTTAGCCACCACGCCTGGCCAACATTGGCAGTTTTGAAGAGCACAGGCCAGTTATTTTATCGAATGACCTCAAGCTAGGGTTAGTAATATATGGAAAGAAAGCTACACAAATATTTTGTCTTTTTCATTGCCTCATAATGGGAAGTACGTGTTGTTGCCTTGTCCCACTATTGTGGGCAATGTTATTTGAAGTATTTTTAACTAGAATTTTTAAGAAGAAATACATTTCCCGTAAGGCTCAGTACCCAGGACATGCATATACCTGAATGAAAAGCTTCCCACAACAAGATTTACTCTTGCCGTTTTCTTGTACTGTGGGATTTTTTTTCTTTTCCCCCTGCAGGAGGGGATGCTGCTGGGGGCTGAGGACAATGCTAAACCTGGATGTCTCGAGGACAGGGGATGGGGTTTCTGTGTCATCTATGTTCTGATGCTTGTTCATTTAATACGAGAACAGGTTTCCTACGATTTGGCACACTGGGACATTCGACACGTGTTTGTTGAATGAAAAAAAGAAAAAAGAGAAATGCTAACAATTTGTTGAATAGTCCATAAAAGAGCAAAGCTGGCCTGGCGCGGTGGCTCACACCTGTAATACCAGCACTTTAAGAGGCCAAGGCAGACGGAGGTCACGTGTTTGAGACCAGCCTGGCCAACATGGTGAAACCGCTTCTCCACTAAAAAAAAAAAAAAAAATCAGTTGGTGTGGTGGCGCGTGCCTGTAATCCCAGCTACTCAGGAGGCTGACGCAGGAGAATTGCTTGAACCCAGGACATGGGGGTTACAGTGAGCCAAGATTGCACCACTGCACTCCAACCTGGGTGACAGAAAGAGATTTTGTCTCAAAAAAAAAAAAAAAGCAAACTTATTATTAAAACACACTCCACACTTCACCCCTGAGCCCCATATTGATTTTGTAATAAGGCAAAGATAATTTTTTTTTCTTTTTTTGAGATGAAGTCTCATTCTGTCGTCCAGGCTGGAGTGCAGTGGCACGATCTTGGCTGACTGCAACCACTGCCTCCCGGGTTCAAGCAATTCTCCTGCCTCAGCCTCCCAAGTAGCTGGGATTATAGGTGCCTACCACCACGCCCAGCTAATTTTTGTATTTTGAATAGAGACAGTGTTTCACCATGTTGGCCAGGCTGGTCTCGAACTCCTGACCTCAAGTGATCTTCCTGCCTAAGCTTCCCAAAGTGCTGGGATTACAGGCGTGAGCCACCATGCCCAGCCAACAAAGATGATTTTAAGAGAACCTTTGTAAAAGCTCTCACCGATGCCTGTCAGCTGTTTTATGCGGTCATTATTAGAATATTTGGGAGTAGAATCATGTAACAGATCAATAACATTGTTTACTGTCTAGCAGAGGCTTTTGAAAAATGTATTTCCTGGCTGGGCATTGTGGCTTACGCCTATAATCCAAGCAGTTTGGGAGCTCAGGGAGAGCGGATCTCTTGAGCCTAGGAGTTCGAGACCAGCCTGGGCAATATTGTGAAACCTCATCTCTACCAAATGTATATATACACATACAAAAATTAGCCAAGCATGGTGGTGTACGCCTGTAGTCCCAGCTACTCAGGAGGCTGAGGTAGGAGGAGCACTTGAACCTGGGAGGCGGAGGTTACGGTGAATCAAGATCATGCCACTGCACTCCAGCCTGGGCGACAGAGTGAGACACTGTCTCTAAATAAATAAATGAAAGAAGAAGCTACTTGAAAAAAATATGTATTTCCAAATATACGTCAGTTTTGACAGGATAGTACACATACAGAGTAAAAAATAAAAATAAAATAGGGCACTTTTTTGTGTCCCTTTCAGAGGGACATATGTCCCATGTGTCCTCCCCCCTCCTGCCCCTAGTTTTTTTGCTTGTTTTTTTATGAGATGGAGTCTCACTCTGTCGCCAGGCTGGAGTGCAGTAGCATGATCTCAGCTCACTGCAACCTCCGCTCCCCAGGTTCAGGTGATTTTCCTGCCTCAGCCTCCCATGTAGCTGAGACTACAGGTGCGCGACACCATGCTCAGCTAATTTTTATATTTTTAGTGGAGACAGAGTCTCACCATGTTGGTCAGGATGGTTTGGCTCTCCTGACCACGTGATCCGCTCACCTTAGCCTCCCAAAGTGCTGGGATTACAGGCATGAGCAGGAGCATCTCTTGAACCCGGGAGGCGGAGGTTGCAGTGAGCTGAGATCGTGTCACTGCACTCCAGCCTGAGGGACAAGAGCGAGACTTCATCTGGGGAAAAAAAAAAAAAGAAAGAAAAAAAAGAAATACTGCATCAAATTGCACTTGCCTCTTGGTGCAAGATTCCTTCCTTTGCTTTGAACTGCCTCCCCGAAGCAAATTGGTGTTTCTGTGACTCCGTCTGTCTAGGAAAGGGGTCCTTTAGTGGGGACATTGTCTTTCTTGGGGAGGGTCCACCAGAGGACTCTGACACAGCAGTCTCCTTTCTCCTCCGTCAATTTAGTTAGATTTTAGTCTCTGATCTTCTCAGCAGTGTATAGTGAAAAAGCCACCGCAGCTGAAAGTTTCAGGAAGATGATAGTTGCTTCTGTGTGCTCACCCAGGAGCTTTTGGGAGGTTTAGGGAGAACTGGGGGAAAATTGGGACCAGCAGCACAATGTGGCTTTGAAGGGGAGACCGCGGATGGACACAGAACTTGCATTTTTGGAGAGGGGAGGTCTGGGTAGATGTTCCCTACATACACAGCAGCACTTGTGTGCAGGTGTGAGGGAGTGACAGCTCCCGGACGGTTTGGCATTTTCCTGCAAGTCTGCCATCTTCTCTGGCAGACACAGCCTGGGCGGCTGACTGTCCCTACCCCAAACCAGAATTTGGGCAGGAACGGACACTTGGGCTCATTATGTGTCAATGAGGGGGATCAGGTCAGGGGCACAGGGAGAGGAAAGTCAACCCCGTCCTCCACTGGGGCTGTTTCTCATCTTGCATGACACGTGGCTTTCATAATGTCTTCACTTTGTGGTCTGTCTCACCAGAAGAAGCTGCTGTTCTGTGGCTAGTTCATTTGTGTCATGCCCTTTCCCCACCCTGGGCTGCTTGTGATTTTTCTTTTCTTTTCTTCCCTCCCTCCCTTCCTTCTTTCTCTTTCTTTTCTTTCTCCTTTCTTTCTTTTTCTTTTTTCTTTTCTTTCTTTTTTTCTCTTTCTCTCTCTCTTATCTTTCTTTCTCCCTCTGTCTCTTTCTTTTCTTTTTTCTTTCTGTATTCTTTCTTCTTTCTCTCTTTCTTTCCTTCTTTCTTTCTCCCTCCCTTCCTCCCTCTTTCTTTCTCTTTCTTTCTTTCTCCCTCTTCTTTCTTTCTCTCTCCCCTCCCTCCCTCCTTCCTTCCCTCCTTCTTTCTTTTTATCTCTCTCCTTCCTTCCCTCCTTCTTTCTCTCTTTCTCTTTCTTTTCTCTCTCTCTCTCTCCCTTCCTCCTTCTCTCCTTCTTTCACTCTCTCTTCCTTTTCTCTCTCTCTTCTTTTTAAAGATAGGGTCTTGCTTTATTGCCCAGGCTGGAGTGCAGTGGTGCAGTCACAGCTCACTGCAGCCTCAAACTCCTGGGCTGTAGCAATCCTCCCACCTCAGTCTCCCGAGTAGCTGGGACTATTGGTCTACGGGTGTGCACCATCACACCTGGCTAATTTTTTTATCTTTATAGAGACAGGGTCTGGCTATTTTGCCCAGGCTAGTCGTGAACTATTGGACTCGAGAGATCCTCCCGTGTTAGCCTCCCAGAGTGCCATTACATGCACAAGCCACTGCGCCTGGCAGGCTTGTGATTTTCATGTGGAGCTTTTCACATTCTGTCTAACAATCTGAGTTCAGAGGAACCAGTATGGGGAGCAAGAGTATGTGGAAACGTCCAGCACCAGTTTAGAGGACTCCCACTCAGCTAGGGGGTGCAGTGGCCACCCCAAGTGGCTTTTCTTTCTTTTCTTTCCCTCCTTCCCTCCCTCCCTCCCTCCCTCCCTCCTTTCTTTCTTTCTTTCTTTCTTTCTTTCTTTCTTTCTTTCTTTCTTTCTTTCTTTCTTTCCTTCCTTCCTTCCTTCCTTCCTTTCTTTCTTTTTCTTTCTTTCTTTCTCTTTTCTTTTCTTTTCTTTCTTTTTGAGACAGAGTCTCACTCTGTCTTCCAGCAGTGGCACGATCTCGGCTCACTGCAACCCCCGCCTCCCAGGTTCAAGCAATTCTGCTGTCTCAGCCTCCCAAGTAGCTGGGATTACAGGCACCTGCCACCACGCCTGTATAATTTTTGTATTTTTAGTAGAGATGGGGTTTCACCATGTCGGCCAGGCTGGTCTCTAACTCCCGACCTCAGGTGATCCACCTGCCACGGCCTCCCAAAGTGCTGGGATTACAGGCGTGAGCCACCGTGCCCAGCCTTTATTTTTTTTTAATTGACATATAATAATTGTATATGTTACATATTTATGGGGTACCATGTGATGTTTTGATATCTGTTTACATTGTAGAATTATTAAGTCATGCCAATTTAAAAGCTATCACCTCACATACTTATCATTGTTTTACGGTTAAAAATATCTACATTTTTGGCAATTTTGAAATGTCCAGTGCACTATTACTTATTATAGCAACCATTGGGTCCAATACATAACTAAAGCTTATTTCTCCTAAGTGAAATTTTGTATGTTTGATCAACATCTCCCTACAGAGTTGGAAACACCTGGAATGGGCTTATAGTGTTCGAAGGATAGTCTTCAAAGAATTGGTTGGGCGCGGTGGCTCACGCCTGTAATCCCAGCACTTTGGGAGGCCAAGATGGGTGGATCCCGAGGTCAGGAGTTCAAGACCAGCCTGGCCAACGTGGTGAAACCCCATCTCTACTAAAAATACAAAAATTAGCTGGGCGTGATGACGGGCGCCTATAATCCCAGCTACTCAGGAGGCTGAGGCAGAGAATTGCTTGAACCCGGGAGGCGGAGGTTGCAGTGAGCTGAGTTCGCGCTATTGCACTCCAGCCTGGACGACAGAGTGAGACTCTGTCTCAAAAAAGAAAAAACCACCAAAGAACACAGGTCAGCATGTTTATTTAACCCATTAGTGAGGGAACAGCAGGATTATAAAGCCAAAACATGTATAGTCACTGAAATAAGAAGGCAGTGTTAGCTGTGAGGCTACTTAATGTCCCATAGGACAATAAAACTGTAATCTTTGGGGATGATTTTTTTCTTTTTTTTTTTGGCAAGGACAGATGGGATCTCACTCTGTTACCCAGGCTGGTTTCGAACGCCTGGGCTCAAGCAATCCTCCCGCCTCAGCCTCCCAAAGTGCTGGGATTACAGGCATGAGCCTCCATGCCCAGCTGAGAGTATCTTTTCTCTGAGATGAAAATAATTTGTAGCATATCTGTCTGTAAGTTAACTCTAATTTCCTTGAGTCTAGTCCCTAATAGAAATAGTAAAATCGGCCAGGCGTAGTGGGTCATGCCTATAATCCCAGCATTTTGGGAGGCCAAGGTGGGCAGATCACTTGAGGTCAGGAGTTCAAGACCAGACTGGCCAACATGCTGAAACCCAGTCTCTACTAAAAATACAAAAATTATCCAGGCATGGTGGTGGGTGCATGTAATCCCAGCTACTCGGGAGGCTGAGGCAGGAGAATTGCTTGAATCTGGGACACAGAGTTTACAGTGAGCGGAGATGGCACCGCTGTACTTCAGCCTGGACAACAGAGCAAGACTCGGTTTCAAAAAAAAAAAAAAAAAAAGAAATAGTAAAGTCAATTACAGGTACATTTAACTAGTGCAGGTTGATAAACTATCTGGCCCATCACTTGCTTTTATAAATAAAGTTTTATTGGACCTAGCCATGCCTCTTCATGTACATATGTCTGTGGCTGCTATCATGTCATCATGGCGGAGTTGAGTAGTTTCAACCAACACCGTATGTCCTGCAAAGCCTCAAGTATTTGCTGGTGGCCCTTTACAGAAAAAGTTGACCAACTCCTGTGCTGACAAAAGAAATAGCTCAGATGGGCCTGTCAGCTAGGGCTCCAACACAGGATTGCAAAGTCTCGCAGCCTCTGGCCTTGTTTGCAATGGTTGGATAATTTTTCTTCCCATTGTCTAGGCCGGAAGGACTTATGTGTTTGAGAGGTTTGTGTTAGGCCATTGATGACGCCTCTTTTGAATGAAAGGGCTGACCCTCTGAAGTGGCTCCAGCCCGGGAAACAAGCCCCTTCCTCTTGTGTGTGTGTCCTTGCCAGAGCGCTGGAACTCTGTGGGTCCTGGATCATTGTTGTCTGCCTTGTATATTGCTTCCTTCAATTGAATTTCAGCCCTCAGGTTCCCACAGACAGATCAGTGTTAATGATGTTGATAATTATGATAATTATAGATACCCTCTGTAGTTAATTTCTATCAAGCCTAAAAATGTCTCCATCAAAGAATCTGATGTGTTACCGACGTCATCCTGTTTATTTCTTGCAACAGCCTTAAGAAGGAAGGAAGGGACTCTTATTAACAATCCCCCCTCCCTTTTTTTTTTTTTTTTTTTTGAGATGGAGTCTCACTCTGTCACCTAGGCTGGAGTTCAATGGCACAATCTTGACTCACTGCAAACTCCTCTTGCGTTCAAGCGATTCTACTGCCTCAGCCTCCCAAGTAGCTGGGATTATAGGCAAGCACCACCACACCCGACTAATTTTTGTATTTTTAATAGAGACGGGTTTCACCATGTTGGTCAGGCTGGTCGTCTTGAACTCCTGACCTCAAGTGATCCACCCACCTCAGCCTCTCAAAGTGCTGGGATTACAAGCATCAGCCACTGTGCTAAGCCCTAGCCCTATTAGAACTTCCTAATTCTTGTTTTTTTTTTTTTTTTTTTTTTGGACAGAGTCTCACTCTGTCAACCAGCCTGGAGTGCAGTGGCGTGATGTCAGCTCACTGCAACCTCCACCTCCCAGGTTCAAGTGATTCTCGTGCCTCAGCCTTCTGAGTAGCTGGGATTACAGGCGCCCACCACCACGCCCAGCTAATTTCTGTATTTTTAGTAGAGTCGGGGTTTTACCATGTTGGCCAGGCTGGTCTTGAACTCCTGACCTCAAATAATCCACCCACCTCAACCTCCCAAAGTGCTGGGATTATAGGTGTGAGCCCCCGTGCCCAGCCCCAAGATAATTTTCAAGAGTGATCCATGCCATAAGGAAAATGTAATGAGATAATGTGTTAGCTTATGAATGGAGCAGGAAGGGCAACTTCTGCTGGGGAAATCAGGGAAGATCTGTGTAAGGACCTGAAGGATGCAAAGGAGCAAGTCACAAGGGGACAAGGGACCAGGGTGTTCCACCCAGAACAGCTTGTGCAAGGTCCTAAGGTAGGGCTGAGCCTGGGTGTGTGTGGGTGGGAGGTGCAGAAAGGAGGCCAGCCTGGGAGAAGAATTTAGCAAGACTGGCAGGGATTAGACCCCCCAAGGCCTATAGGGAGTTGGCTTTTATTCTGTATGCCTGAACTGTCTAGTGTGGGAGACGGTAGTCATCTGTGGCTAGTAAACATTGGAATTGTGTCAGGCACAGTGGCTCATACCTGTAATCTCAGCACTTTGGGAGGCTGAGGTGGGAGGATCGCTTGAGCCAGGAGTTCGAGACCAGCCTGGGCAACATAGCGGGACCCCATTTCTACAAAAAATTAAACACTTAGCTGGGCGTGGTGGCGCATGTCCATTATTCCAGCTACCCAAGAGGCCGAGGTGGGAGGATCACCTGAGCCCAGGAGATTGAGGCTGCAGTGAACTGTCACTGTGTCACTGTACCCCAGAGCCTAAGTGACAGAGCCAGACCCCATCACACACCCAAAAAAGAAATCGTTACACATTTTATCCATGTGACAAAATATCACAAGTACCCCATAAATGTGTAAAATATTGTGTATCAATGTAAAACTTTTTTAAAATTTTAAACTGAAATTAAAATGAAATGCAGTTAAAAGTTTTGTTCCTTGGTAAAAATTGGAGCCCTGGTACACTGTTGGTGGGAATGTAAAATACTGCAGCTAGGCTGGGCACAGTGGCTCACACCTGTAATTCCAGTACTTTGGGGGGCCGGGGTGAGTGGATCACTTGAGGTCAGGAGTTCGAGACCAGCCTGGCCAACATGGTGAAACCCCGTCTCTACTAAAAATACAAAAAAAATTAGCGGGGTGTGGTGGTGGGCACCTGTAATCCCAGCTACTCGAGGCTGAGGCAGGAGAATTCCTTGAACCCAGGAGGTGGAGGTTGCAGTGAGCCGAGATCGAGTCACTGCACTCCAGCCTGAGTGACAGAGTGAGACTCCATCTCAAAATAAATTAAAAAAAAAAAGAATAAATCCTATATTATTCCACTTATATGAGGTTCCTAGAGTCATCAGAGTCACAGAGACAAAGTAAAATGGGATGTCGGGTGCAGTGGCTCACGCCTGTAATCCCTGCACTTTGGGAGGCTGAGGCAGGAGGATCACGAGGTTAGGAGTTCAAGACCAGCCTGGCCAACATGGTGAAACCCCATCTCTACTAAAAATACAAAAATTAGCTGGGCGTGGTGGTGGGCATCTGTAATCCCAGCTACTCTGGAGGCTGAGGCAGGAGAATCACCTGAACCCGGGAGGCGGAGGTTACAATGAGCTGAGATCGCGCCACTGCACCCCAGCCTGGGCAACAAAGCAAGACTCCGTCTCAAAAAATAAAAATAAAAATAAAGAAAAGAAAAAGAAAGTAAAATGGAAGGTGCCAGGAGTTGGGGAGGAGGATGAGTGTGACTGGTTTATGGGGGCAGAGTTTCAGTTTGGTTAAGATGAGAAAGTTCTGGAGATGGGTGGTGGCGATGGTTGCATAGCCACATAAAAGTATTTAATACCGCTGAACTATACATTTAAACGTGATTACAATGGTGAATTTTATGCTATGTGTAGTTTACCACAATTAAAAAAAAATTGGATTTCCTAGTTGCACTAAGCACATTCAGAAGCCACAAGGAAGAAGTGGCTACTATGTTGGATGGCCCAGATAGAGAACATTTCCGTCATCGCAGAAAGTTTGACCAGATGGTGCTGTTCATATATGGATGTAGCTTTTGGGGCCACTTCTCTTCCCTGAGTTTGGCCGGTGGGATCCACTGTGCTGAGAATCACAGTCTGGGGATTTGGGGTGAAGAACACTCCCCAACTTTCTTTCTTATTTTTTGTTTTGTTTCGTTTTTTGTTTTGAGACAGAGTCTCCCTCTGTCACCAAGGCTGGAGTGCAGTGGCATGATCTTGGCTCCCTGCAACCTCCCCTCCCAGGTTCAAGCGATTCTCCTGCCTCAGCCTCCTGAGTAGCTGGGATTACAGACGCCCACCACCACACCTGGCTAATTGTTTGTATCATCAGTAGAGATGGGGTTTCACCATGTTGGCCAGGCTGGTCTGGAACTCCTGACCTCAGGTGATCCGCCCACCTTGGCCTCCCAAAGTGCTAGGATTACAGGCATGAGCCACCACAACCAGCCTTTTTTTTTCTTCCTTCCTTCCTTCTTTCCTTCCTTCCTTCCTTCCTTCCTTTTCTCTCTCTCTGTTTGTCTCTCTCTTTTTCTTTCTTTTTTTTTTTTTTTTTGACAGAATTTTGCACTTGTTGCCCAGGCTGGAGTATAGTGGCACGATCTTGGCTCACTGCAACCTCCACCTCCCAGATTCAAGTGATTCTCGTGCCTCAGCCTCCTGAGCAGCTGGGATTACAGGCATGCACCAGCACACCCGGCTAATTTTTGTATTTTTAGTAGAGACAGGGTTTCACCATGTTGGCCAGGCTGGTCTCAAACTCCTGACCTCAGGTGATCCACCCACCTCGACCTCCCAAATTGCTAGGATTACGGGCATGAGCCACCACACCAAGCCACATTTGCATGTTTAAGTAACTAACTAACATGTCTCCTCCATTAGACCTTGTGCTCCCAAAGGCAGGATCTGCAGCCACTTTTTCCCCATAGTGGCCACAGTATCTAGATTAGTGCAAGCAAATGTCTGT
Organism: Gorilla gorilla gorilla; assembly: GCF_029281585.2. Classification (NCBI taxonomy): domain Eukaryota; kingdom Metazoa; phylum Chordata; class Mammalia; order Primates; family Hominidae; genus Gorilla; species Gorilla gorilla. The sequence goes on along the minus strand of NC_073244.2, from coordinate 13,027,625 downwards.
TGAAGCAATCAGTGGTTTGGGGGCAAGTTACTTAACCTTCCTGTACCTCAGTTTCCCCATTTGTAAAACAAAAAAATAAAGGAGATAACAGTGTATCTACTTCACGTGTGGGGTGCAGCAGCATGCTGGAGTTGGCTTGCTGGAGCCAATGGTGAAGTTTTCAGGCAATTTGTGAGCCATTTGTTAAACAGATATTCATAAAAATTACATAAACCTACAGTGAAACAAATTACATTAAAAACAAAAGTTTTTAAATTAACAAAGCTTTTTAAAAGTAACAAATACTCAAAACTCACCACCTCCTAATATCATACGATGTTTTCCTATTATTTGTGCTGTTGAGGTTATTTACTACTTTTGTGTCAATAGTAGATACATTTTGTGTATACTTATAAATACTACTTAGAGGAATGCTACTATGTATCTTTTTGTCAGCTTATATTTAGTAACTTCATGTTGGTAGCCTGAAATCCACCACTGGTAGGAATATTTACACCATGGAAATTGGCAAATGCTATATAAATCTGGGCCTCCCTGGGCCCCTCCCTCAGGCAGCTGTTAAACATTTACAAGCACACCAATGGTTTGGAGGCTTAAACCAGTTAATAGATGTGTCTGGCATGTGGGTAATGATGTAGACGTGCCGCTTTTATTGTTAGTATTTGGTTGGCTTTCACTGTCTGATCCAGAATTGCTGCACATGCAGACAGGAATTGGACAAAGCCATTTATTTATTTATTTATTTATTTATTTATTTATTTATTTATTTCCCCCCCCCCCTCCCCTCTCTCTCTCTCTCTCTCCAGTTTGCCCGACCATCTGTAAGTCACACGGCTGCACCGCCGAAGGCCTCTGTTGCCACAGCGAGTGCCTGGGCAACTGTTCTCAGCCCGACGACCCCACCAAGTGCGTGGCCTGCCGCAACTTCTACCTGGACGGCAGGTGTGTGGAGACCTGCCCGCCCCCGTACTACCACTTCCAGGACTGGCGCTGTGTGAACTTCAGCTTCTGCCAGGACCTGCACCACAAATGCAAGAACTCGCGGAGGCAGGGCTGCCACCAGTACGTCATTCACAACAACAAGTGCATCCCTGAGTGTCCCTCCGGGTACACGATGAATTCCAGCAAGTGAGTTCTAGATGTGGGTCTGGGGGGCAGCCGAGAGGAGAAGGAACATGGGGTTGGTTGTGACGATGCTGCTTGTTAGAACTGTGTGCAAACCCAGGGTTAATTGGCTATGAGTGAGGTCTCTGCTCTCAGATGCTACTTTTGCACCCTGTTTTGGTCCTGGGCTTGGGAGCGGGAGTTGGCTACCTTTTTCTCTAAAGGACCAGATAGTATATACTTCTGGCATTGTGCCCACCATTCTTTTTTTTTTTTTTTTTTTTTTGAGATGGAGTCTTGCCCTGTCACCCAAGCTGGAGTGCAGTGGCACGAACCTGGCTCACTGCAACCTCTGCCTCCTGGGTTCAAGCGATTTTCCTGCCTCAGCCTCCCAAGCAGCTGGGACTGCAGGTGCCTGCCACCATGCCCGGCTAATTTTTGTATTTTTAATAGAGACAGGGTTTTGCCATGTTGGTCAGGCTGGTCTCGAACTCCCAACCTCAGGTGGTCCACCTGCCTTGGCCTATCAAAGTGCTGTGATTGCAGGTGTGAGCCACCGCGCCCAGTCTGGCATTGTGGACCTCAGTTCTAAGCTTTCTGTGGTTGGCTTCAGAACAAGAAAATATAATAAGGACAGAGTCCTTGGTTTTCCCTAAAATCCTCCACGTGGCCTGTCCTCACTGATGTAGCTTCATCATTGTCACATGAAGGATATACCAAGGTCTTTCGTGTCTTCCCTGACCTGTAGCCTGGTGGTGTGCCAAGATTAGCCCAGAACATACTGTCTCCAGGAGGAAGAGACTCGCTTCTGCATTATTCTCAGGGCTTTGCTGTTCTCTGAAGGACAGTATAATCAAACCATTTCCTGCCGTTTGGGTGAGAAATAGCAGGGTTTTCTCTCTTCGACAGTGAGTCAGATTTCCTACGCACATCGCAGACTTTCTGTTCGTACTGTGAGCTTCTTCCATGAGCTATTTTGGGGCCGTAACTGAGTTACAAAAATCCGTTTCCTGGTTTTTGTATTGAGGTTTTATGTTTTGTTTTAAAACACACACACACACCACAAAACAACACAAAAACAAATCAGAAACAGACACACATCAAGGGGCCTTGAGCTGACCTGCTTACGTAAAGTATCTTCCTCTTCAGACTTGAGAATTAGCCAAGCGACAGTGTTGGGGTGGGAAATTGTATTTCCCTGGGTGGAGAGGGCGGGAAGGAAAACAAGCTGTAATTTCAGTTCTTATGACTCTTTCTTTGAGTGTTTGTGGAAACCTGCAAGTACAATATGTTTTGTTTTGCTCGTTGTTGATAAAAACCTACCAAAAAAACCTTTTGGCTTTATTGACCAAAAGGGTCTATAAATCACCTTTGCATACCAGACAGACTTGTTTTGGGTTTTTTTTTTTTTTTTTTTTGGCCAGTGTATTCCCAAGATTGAGGAAATGACCATATTCCTTTTGATTCATTTCTTTCTTTTTAAAATCACAATTGAAATTAAAAAAATGGGTTAATATCTTCTGGCAAGATGTTTGTTTAAAAGACATTGGCCTTAAATAAAAGGCATTTTTTCCTCACCTTAACTATGGCCTGAGAAATATAGCAACCTCCTTTGATTTTCTCACTGATGATGCAGGAGATGCTAAAACAGAAACCCTGAGAAATTGACCGCACATCCTTGGTATCCGGGACCTTTCCTGAACGGAAGAAAACAAAGGAGAGGGTGGTGCATTGTCACCGTATTTTATTGTGTAGGTTTAAAAAAATTAATATTTTTATTTCTGAAGCTTTTAATTAATTAATTAATTTATTTTGAGACAGAGCCTCACTCTGTCATCCAGGCTGGAGTGCAGTGGCATGATCTCAGCTCACTGCAACCTCTGCCTTCCAGGTTCAAGCCATTCACCTGCCTCAGCCTCCCAAGTAGCTGGGATTACAGGTGTGAGGCAGCAAGCCTGGCCAATTTTTTTTTTTTGTTTGTGCTTTTGTTTTTTTGAGACGGAGTTTCATTCTTGTTGCCCAGACTGAAGTGCAATGGTGTGATCTTGGCTCACCGCAACTCAGCCTCCCGGGTTCAAGTGATTCTCCTGCCTTAGCCTCTAAGTAGCTGGGATTACAGACATCTGTCATCATACCCAGCTAATTTTTTCTTGTATTTTTAGTAGAGACGGGGTTTCACCATGTTGGCCAGGCTGGTCTTGAACTCCTGACCTCAAGTGATCCACCCACCTCGGCCTCCCAAAGTGCTGGGATTACAGGCATGAGCCACCGCACCTGGCCTGAAGCTTTTCTTTTTATCTTATGAAAGACTTAATAGTACTGTGGCATTTTCTAATGTGGTTTGATATCACATAGGGCCAGATGTTTTCTTCCATTCTGGTGGCTTATCTGGGAAGGAGTTCTTGATGTTTTCAGAGCAGAGTTCTGGGAACCCATGTTAAAAGGCCTTGGCCAGGCACAGTGGCTTATGCCTGTAATCCCGGCACTTTGGGAAGCTGAAGTGGACGGATCATCTGAGGGCAGGAGTTCAAGATCAGCCTGGCCACCACGGTGAAACCCCGTCTTTACTAAAAATACAAAAAAAAAAAAAAAATTAGCTGGGCATGGTGATGCATACCTGTTATCCCAGCTACTCGGGAGGCTGAGGCACGAGAATTGCTTGAACCCAGGAGGCAGAGGTTGCAGTGAGCTGAGATCACGCCATTGCACGTTAGCCCCCAGGCAAGTGTGACAAGAGTGAAACTGCATCTCCAAAAAAAAAAAGGTCTCACCATCTACTGTCGTTCCAAAGTACCTGCTGGGATGTAATAGCACAGTGCTGCTTCCTGAGATGAGAAGGACCAGATATTTGTGATGAATAAATTTTCAATGAGTATGGGGTATCCACTGGGAAGGGGAGGATTACCTAAAATCCTTGATTCTTCTTGGCCTCTCTCACTTCTTCCTATTAAGCTGAGGTCTCAAATTTGTCTACACCTCCATCTATTTCACCATCATGTCTGGTCTGACCCAGTCCCCTTGAACAATCTCTTTGCTCCTGCTTCCATTCTAGTGACACTGGTTAAAAGTGGCCACCTGGGCCAGGTGCAGTGGCTCACGCCTATAACCCCAGCACTTTGGGAGGCCGAGGTGGGTGGATCACCTGAGGTCAGGATTTCGAGACCAGCCTGACCAACATGGTGAAACCCCATCTCTACTAAAAATACAAAAATTAGCCAGGCGTAGGATTACAGCGGGCGCCTGTAATCCCAGCTACTCGGGAGGCTGAGACAGCAGAATTGCTTGAACCCGGGAGGTGGAGGTCGCAATGAGCCAAGAGTGTGCCACTGCACTCCAGTCTCGGCGACAGAGTGAGACTCTGTCTCAAAAGAAAAAATAAAAGTGGTCATCTGATCATATGCCATGTCCTTCCCTAAAACCCTCCAGTGGCTTCCCAAGACCAATGGACGGAATCCAAACTCCCCATCGGGAAGGCTCGGCCAGTTCTCATTCTCATTTCATTCCGGTGCCCCTTGGCCGTGGTGGCCGTTACTGCAGGAGCTTTTCCTGCAACTTGCTACATCCGCTTTCCTCTGTGCCTTTGCATTAGCTGTTCCCTCTTCCTAAAATGCTTGTCCCTGCATTTGAGAATGATCCACTTTTTCTCCTGGTCATCTAGATGGCAGCTTAAAAGTTACCTCCTTGGCAAATCCTTCCCGTCTGAGTCAATCATCCTTGCACTCTCTGTCACATCATTTATTTTTAACTCTTTGATTTGTCACTAGCTGATATTTTTATTGTCTTTTTTTTTTTTTTTTTTGAGACAAGGTCTTGGTCTGTCACCCAGGCTAGAGTGCAGTGGCACCCACATGGCTCACTGTGGTCTCAACCCTCTGGGCTCAAGAGATCCTCCTGCCACAGCCTCCTGAGTAGCTGGGACTATATAGGCACACACCACCACACCTGGCTAAAAAAAAATTTTGTAGTGTTGGGGGTCTTGCTATATTCCCCAGGCTCGTCTTGAACTCCTGGGTTTAAGTGATCCTCCCACCTTGGCTTCCCAAAGTGCTGAGATTACAGGGCCTGAGCCACTGTACCTAGCCTTTGTTGTCAATTTATTCACTCTCCCCAACCAGATGATAAGCTTTGTGAGTGTATCAGCTAGCTCTTGTTGCGTAACAAAACCACGTCAGTGCTTAGTGGCTTAAAACACTCCTTTAGGAGCTCTGATGATTTTATGTGTTGACTGAAGGTTTATCTGGCCTGGGCCTGTTTAGCTACGGCTGATGGTTTAGGGGAGCCTCTTGTGTCTTAGATGGTCGGTGGGGGTCTCTCTCCATAAGTCTCTTACCCCAGCAGGAGGAAGGGCAGACCTCAATGTTCAAGTGCTTTTCAAGCCTCAGCTTGTATCACGTTTGCAAATATTCCATTGGCCAAAGCAAGCCATATGGCCAAGCCCAGATTCAACAGGTGGGAACATAGACTCCACTTCTTGGTGGGAGAGGCTGCAAAGAACTCATGGTCATTTATAATTTCTCACTGGGAAAGCATATTATCTGCTTTGTTCACTCATGTATACCGGCAGCTGAGAACGGGGGTTGGCCAAGGGCCAGATAGTAAATATTTTCAGCTCTCAGGGCCATATGGTCTCTGTTGGAGCTACTTAACTCTGCCTTTGCAGCGTGAAAGCAGGGTTAGACGATATACTAACCAATAAACGTGGCCATATTCCAATAGGATATTATTTGCAAAAACAGGTGGCCTACTGGATTTGGCTCCCAGACCACTGTTTGCCAACTCCAGGCTTAGAGCATTGCCTGCCACATAATAAGAATAGAGGCAATAAAAGAAGTCAAACATTTGGTCAGTATTTTGTTTCTGCCTCAGCTGTTCTGCCACTACCTGGGTGTACTGCAACACCGTTCTGACACCATCCTCCTCCAAAGTTAGCATCAGACTCCACAAGTTTAAGGCTCAGCCCTCCATGAGATTTCCCTTGCTTCAGACGCTGGCAGCATCTTGGGGATCCCCCAGCCACCCACACTTCTGACTAACTGGCTCTAAATTGGGGGATTCCCACAAACTGTTTGGGTTTCATAATTTACTAGAAGGAACTCACAGAATGAAAATAAACCTGGCCAGGTGTGGTGGCTCATGCCTGTAATCCCAGCACTTTGGGAGGCCATGGTGGGAGGCTCACTTGAGTCCAGAGGTTCGAGACCAGCCTGGACAACAGAGTGAGATCCCATCTCTACAAAAATTTAAAAACATTAGCCAGGTGAGGGGGTGCATGCCTGTAGTCCCAGGTACTTGGGGGGCTTAAGCAGGAGGATCGCTTGAGCCCAGGAGTTCGAGGCTGCAGTGAGCTAAGATTGTGCCAGTGCACCCCAGCCTGGGTGGCAGAGCAAGATCTTGTCTCAAATTTAAAAACCCTGCTATACAATTACAGTTTTATTATAAAGGATACACATACGGCAAGATCTGGGAGAGTTCTAGATGCAGAATTTCCATATTGCCTCATGGCAACAGCATGTATCACCCTCTTGACATAACTGGTGTGTCCACCAGCTGGGAAGTACTACTGAGCTTCAGCGTCCAGAGTTTTTGTTTGTTTGTTTGTTTGTTTGTTTTGAGACGGAGTCTCACTCTGTCACCCAGGCTGGAGTGCAGTGGCTCAATCTCAGCTCACTGCAACCTCCACATCTCAGGTTCAAGCGATTCTCCTGCCTCAGCCTCCCAAGTAGCTGGGACTACAGGCGTGCACCACCACGCACGGCTAATTTTTGTATTTTTAGTAGAGACGGGGTTTCACCGTGTTGGCCAGGCTGGTCTCGAACTCCTGACCTCGTGATTCACCTGCCTCAGCCTCCCAAAGTGCTAGGATTACAGGCATGAGGCACTGCACCCGGCCCAGTATCCAGAGTTTTAATTGGAATCTCATTCCTTAGGCGTGATTGATTGAAATCATTGACCATGTGATTGAACACTGCCATTTCCAGCCCCCTCCTCTCCCTGGAGGTCCTAAAAGCCCCAACCCTCCGATCACAGGGTTGTTCTTTCTGGTGACCGCCCCCCACCCTCATGTTATCTAGGCCCCCCCGACAAGTCACCCCGACATTCCTAACACTCCTAACAAAAGCATTCCTGTGACTCAGAAAGTTCCAAGGGTTTTTGAAGCTCTGTGCCAAGAACCGGGATGAAGACTAGATACATACTTTATGATCCTACAGTCACAAAAATCATTCGAAGAGTTGAATACCCAGGAGTGTGAGAACAACAGTAGCAGCAACAAGGATGCCACCAATAAAAAATGACCCTTGTAGCAACGGATAAAATTGTGTTCTGTGTGCGAAGTGTTTTTGTGGTATGCTTCATTGAGTTCCTCATCACAAGCTGTGGCGTTGGTGGTGTTATTTTCAGATGAAGAAATGGAGACTGTAACAGTTGGGAATCTTGTGGTTTCATGCACCAGAACCCCAACTCAAATTGGCTTAACTGGCCGGGCGTGGTGGCTCACACCTGTAATCCCAGCACTTTGGGAGGCCGAGGCGGGTGGATCACCTGAGGTTGGGAGTTCGAGACCAGCCTGACCAAAATGGAGAAACCCTGTTTCTACTAAAAAAAAAAAAAAATACAAAATTAGATGGGGCATGGTGGTGCATGCCTGTAATCCCAGCTACTCGGGAGGCTGAGGCAGGAGAATCACTTGAACCTGGGAGGCGGAGGTTGCAGTGAGCCGAGATCGTGCCATTATACTCCAGCCTGGGCAACAAGAGTGAGACTCCATCTTAAAAACAAAACAAAACAAAACAAAACAAAACAAAAAAACCATTGACTTAACCAAGATTAAAGGAGTTTGTTGGTACCCATAACCAAAAAGTTCAGGGAGTTGCTTCAGGTATAGCTGTATCAAGAAGCTTAAGCAATGTACCTGATCAGTCTCCTTCATCTTTATTTTCCTCTTTGTTGGTTTTGTTTTCAGGCAGCTTCTCCCTCACCCTTCACCCCATGCTAGCAAGATGGCAAAACCCTTAGATACTCCAGAAGGAAGACAATTTCCCCTTCCAGCATGTTCTAGCAAAACCCTCACTGCACTGACTTAAGTTCTGTACCCACCACCTCTGAGCCCCCACAGGAATAGAAGGTGGTGCTCAGCTTGGCTTGGATCTTGTGCCCATCCTGGATCTAGAAGGGCTTTGGCAGCCAAGAACTGATCTCAGAGACCCCGTGTTGGGGAGGACTGGTTCCCAAAGGACTCCTGGGGGCTGTGAGTTTGATGGCATCAGGCTGCAGGCTGGCAAAACCAAAGGCTGCCCAAGTCACTTGCCGTTAAACATGGGGTCATGTTATAGCCGTAGTTGCATCAGATCCCACACAGAACAGCAAATGTCCTGTCTCCTTGGAATAGCAGGTTGAATTCTGCCACGTTGGGGTAACTGTCAGTTCTGCCACATCAGGCCCATCATCTCAAGGTAATGGCACACTCTTATTACCACATGCATTAGTCCATTTCTGCACTGCTATAAAGAATACATGGAACTGGGTAATTTATAAAGAAAACAGGTTTAATTGGCTGACAGTTCTGCAGGCTGTACGGGAAGCATAGCAGCTTCTGCTTCTGGGGAGACCTCAGGAAACTTACAATCGTGGCGGAAAGCAAAGGGGAGGTAGGCACATCTTACATGACTGAAGGAAGAGAGAAAGGGGGAAGGTGCTACATAGTTTTGTTTGTTTGTTTTGAGACAGATTCTCACTCTGTCACCCAGGCTGGGCTGCAGTGGCACAATCTCGGCTCACTGCAGCCTCCACCTCCTGAGTTCAAGCAATTCTCATGCCTCAGCCTCCCCAGTAGCTGGGATTACAGGTGGGCACCACCAAACCTGGTTAATTTTTGTATTTTTAGTAGAGACGGGGTTTCACCATGTTGGCCAGGCTGGTCTCGAACTCCTGGCCTGAAGTGATCCGCTCGCCTTGGCCTCCCAAAGTGCCGGAATTACAGGCATGAGCCACCATGCCCAGCTCGTGCTACATACTTTTAAACAACCAGATCTCGTGAGAACTCACTCACTACACACTGCCAAGGGGTATGGTGCTAAACCATTCATGAGAACTCCGCCCACCATGATCCAGTCATCTCCCACCAGGCCCCACCTCCCACATTGGGGATTACAATTTGACATGAGATTTGGGTGGGGACACAGATCCAAAACATATCACCACGATAATGCCATGAGTCCCATTGCTGTCACGCACAGGGTAGATCATGGTCCTGCCTCCATGGGATATGGTGTGAATCCCATCACTGTGGGGTCCAGCAGGAGTCCTGTCCCATCACTTTGGGGTAAAATATGAGTCTTGTCACTTTGGGGTAAAAGCAAGAGGACCTGCAACCATAGGGTAATGGCATAAGTCTCTCACTTAAGGCAGTGGTTCTTTTCTGGGGACAATCTGGCATCCTCCCTCCCCAGGGGACTTTGGGCAATGTTGGGAGACTTTTTTTTTTTTTTTTTTTGAGATGGAGTCTGACTGTGTCTCCCAGGCTGGAGTGCAGTGGTGCTATCTCGGCTCACTGCAACCTCTGCCTCCCAGGTTCAAGCGATTCTCCTACCTCAGCCTCCTGAGTAGCTGAGATTACAGGCATGCGCCACCACACCCAGCTAATTTTTATATTTTAGTAGAGACAGGGTTTCACCATATTGGCCAGGCTGGTCTCGAACTCCTGACCTCAGGTGATCTGCCCGCCTCGGACTCCCAAAGTGCTGGGATTACAGGCGTGAGCCACTTTGCCTGGCCTGGAGGACATTTTTAATTGCCACAACTTGTGGGAGGGATGCTACTGGCAGCTCGTGAGTGGATCCTAGGGATGCTGCTCGGTATCCCCCAATGCACAGGATGCCACCCCCACTACCACAGTGGAGAATTACTTGGCCCCAAATGTGAACAATGCTGAGGTCAGAAGACGTTGCCGTAGCATGATGGACTTATGCCATCACTTGAGACCCTGCATGGTGTGCTGTCTTCCCAGGCTGATCTTGAACTCCCAGGCTCAAGCAACCCTCCCTCCTTGGCCTCTCAAAGTGCAGGAATGACAGGCAGGAGCCACCACGCCCGGCTCCAGAATCTACATTTTTAACAATCAAGCGATATGTCCTATTGCAGATCGGCAGACTGTGTTTTCAGAAATATCATCTCAGGCAGAAAGGGCCGGGTGCAGTGGCTCACACCTGTAATCCCAGCACTTTGGGAGGCCGAGGCGAGTGGATCACTTGAGGTCAGGAGTTTGAGACCAGCCTGGCCAACATGGTACAACCCCATCTCTACTCAAAAATACAAAAATTAGCCAGGCACGGTGGCGGGCACCTATAATCCCAGCTACTGTGGAGGCTGAGGCAGGAGAATCTCTTGAACCCAGAAGGCAGAGGTTGCAGTGAGCTGAGATCGCACCACTGCACTCCAGCCTGGGCAACAGAGCGAGACTCTGTCACACAAACACACACACACACACAAAGAAATACCATATCAGGCAGAAAGATGCCTGAGATGTCTGAAGGACCTTGGATACCCTGACCCCTCTCTCTCTCTCTCTCTTTCTCTTTCTCTCTCTCTCTGCTCCATCCTTAGCTTGCTGTGCACCCCATGCCTGGGTCCCTGTCCCAAGGTGTGCCACCTCCTAGAAGGCGAAAAGACCATCGACTCGGTGACGTCTGCCCAGGAGCTCCGAGGATGCACCATCATCAACGGGAGTCTGATCATCAACATTCGAGGAGGCAGTGAGTGTCTCTGTGTGGGCGTCAGGGGTGCCTGTTGGGCTCCATGTCCCTCTGAGCTGTGAGCGGGGAAGAAAAGCAGTGCAGACCCTGCTGCGTGCTCCTAAAGCACTTTTAGGATGGTCATTCAGTGGCTGCCCCATGGATAGAACCATGCTGGGAGTCTGCCTCAAAACCTGCAATGAACAGCTCAGTCTTGGCCTTACTAACCTTGAGATTCTCATTTTCTACGTTGGGAGTTGGGGCATCAGGAATCTGCATTTACATTTATTTTTATTTTTATTTTTAGAGATGGGGTCTTGCTCCATTGCCCAGGCTGGAGTACAGTGGGGCAACTCTAGCTCACTGTAACCTCAAACTCTTGGGCTCATGCAGTCCTCCTACCTCAGCCTCCCAAGTAGCTGGGAGTACAGGCAGGTGTCACTGTGCCTGGCTAATTTTTTTTTTTTTTAATTTTTTTCCAGGGCCAGGTTCTCACTATGTTGCCCAGGCTGGTCTCAAACTCCTGGGCTTGAGCAATCTTCCTGCCTCAGCCTCTCAAAGTGCAGGGATTACAGGCAAGAGCCACCCCACCTGGCTTTGGAATCGTCGTTTTTAACAATCAGGCAATATGCCTTATTGCAGAACTGCAGGCTGTGTTTTCAGAAAGAAATCTCAGGGCCGGGTGCAGTGGCTCATGCCTGTAATCCCAACAGTTTGGGAGGCCGAGGTGGGTGGATCACTTGAGGTCAGAAGTTTAAGACCAGCCTGGCCAACATGGTGAAACCCCGTCTCTACTAAAAATACAAAAAAATTAGCCAGGCTTGGTGGTGCGTGCCTGTAATCCCAGCTACGCAGGAGGTTGAGGCAGGAGAATCGCTTGAACTCAGGAAGTGGAGGTTGCAATGAGCTGAGATCGCGCCACTGCACTTCAGCCTGGGTGACAGAGTGAGACTCCATCTCAAAAAAAAAAGCCAGGCGCTGTGGCTCATGCCTGTAATCCCAGCACTTTGGGAGGCTGAGGTGGGTGGATCACTTGAGGTCAGAAGTTTGAGACCAGCCAACATGGTGAAACCTTGTCTCTCCTAAAAATACAAAAATTAGCTGGGCATGGTGGCACATGCCTGTAGTCCTAGCTACTTGGGAGGCTGAGGCAGGAGAATCACTTGAACCTGGCAGGCAGAGGTTGCAGTGAGCCGAGATCACACCACTGCACTCCAGCCTGGGCCATAGACCAAGACTCCATTTCAAAAAAAAAGAAAAGAAATACCATGTCAGGCAAAAAGGCATTCCTTTGTTTATTTCTTTAGCAAACATGTACTGAATACTCACAGTGAGTAAGGGAAAGTCCTTACCTTGATGGATTTTTGCGCATAAGTAAATCGACAGATATTGTAAGGTCAGGTTGTGGTCTGTGCTGTGAAGGGAAGTGCAGCAGGGTAATGGGTGGAATGGAAATGGGCAACTTTTCCCTATAAAGGGCTCTTTCATGAATATATTCAGCCTGGCAGGCCGGGCAGTCTCTGCCATAACCACTCAACTCTGCCGTTGTAATATGAAAACAGCCATAGACCCATGTCAGCTAGCAGGCATGGCTTTGTTCCAATAAAACTTTATTTACAAAACAGGTAGAATTTGGCCAGTGGGCTGTCATTTGTCAACCTCTAAAATGGAGACTAAAAGGGGTTGCTATTTTTTTTTTTTTTTTTTTTTTTGTAGTTTTAGTAGAGACAGGGTTTCACCATGTTGGCTAGGGTGGTCTTGAACTCCTGACCTCAAGTGATCCACCTGCCTCGCCCTCCCAAGGTGCTGGTATTACAGGCGTGAGCCACCGGCACCAAGCCGGGGGTTGCTATTTTAGAGAAGTCTCTGGTGTGGGAAAGGAGGGTTTGAGATGATGGTGGAACAAGCCAAGGAGATATATGGTGGAATAATATTCTGAGCAACAGACGCAGCCAGTGCCAAGGTCCTGGGGCAGAAGTATGCTTGACCCATTTAAGGAATGCTAAGGACTTCAGATTGTGTTCTAAGCATGATGAGTTTTGAGCTGGGTATGTCCAGTCATTTGCAGCCTGAGGGTTATCTTCTCACCATGGAGAATCATGAGAAGATTGAAATATGTGTATAGAAACTCACTGGATATTCTCTCCTTTCCTTAGACAATCTGGCAGCTGAGCTAGAAGCCAACCTCGGCCTCATTGAAGAAATTTCAGGGTATCTAAAAATCCGCCGATCCTACGCTCTGGTGTCACTTTCCTTCTTCCGGAAGTTACGTCTGATTCGAGGAGAGACCTTGGAAATCGGGTACGTGGGCCTGATCGTGTGTATGGCCTGAGTGCTAACTAGGAAGTTCGTGTATTAGAAAAACTTAAGGATTTTTTCGGCCAGGTGTGGTGGCTGATGCCTGTAATCCCAGCATTTTAGGAGGCCAATGTGGGCGGATCACTTGAGGCAGGGAGTTCAAGACCAGCCTGGCCAACATGGTGAAACCCTGTCTCTACTAAAAGTACAAAAATTAGCCAGGTGTGATAGTGCATGCCTGTAATGCCAGCTACTTGGGAGGCTGAGGCAGGAGAATAGCTTGAACCTGGGAGGCAGAGGTTGCAGTGAGCCAAGATCACACTACTGCACTCCAGCCTGGGTGACAGAGTGAGACTCCGTCCAAAAAAATAAAAGAAAAGAAAAGGAAAAACTTAAGGATTTTTAAAAAATCAAATAAAAACAAATAAAAAAACAAATAAAAAACAAAAGTATATCTGGCAAAACCTCGGGAAAAAAGAACTTGGACTGTGCCTAAAGGTCCATCCAGCCAAAAATTGTAAAAGCTTTTTTATAGTCATTCTTGAGAAACAAAAGTGGGAGCAGCCCAACCTTGGTGCCCATCCTCCAAGGGTACAGGCTGGAATTTTTGCTGAATTTGCTGTTTGGGCTGCATTGTGAGTAGAGTTTAGCATGCGTAAAATGAACATTCCCTCTTAGTCCGAATTGTCCATCCTAATTTCTGGGATGGACTCCATCTCAGTATATTCCAGTATATTCCAACCTTCTCCTTGAGGTCCTAGAAACTCTATTAGCAAAACAGCAGAAACTCAAACTAGCTAGATCAAGATTGACTCATAGGCAGGAGGTCTGTGGAAGACCCAGATTCTTTCCATCTTTGTGTTCCTCATGGTCACAAGATGGCTGCCTCAGCCCCAGCCTCACATCTGTAGAACAGACAGCAAATGGGGAAAGGGACAAAAGGACATGTTAAACAACATGGTAAGTGACTTGAGAAGGTGGTCTAAACAATATAGTTTAGACTATATTATCTGTACTCCAGCCTAGGCACCAGAGTGAGAATCCATCTCAATAAAAAAACAAACAAACAAACAAAAACCTGCGATGGCTCCTTTCTCCTTATTAAGGATGGCCACATGTTCTTGGTCTTGGTCTGGCATGCAATATACTAGAGGGTCTGGTCCATTGCAACTACAGCTATTTCCTGTCACCTATTGGCCAAAACAGGCTACTTTGCTCTTCCCTGAACTCAGCTTAGGTGCCTCTGTGTTATCAGGATTTCCCCTATTTGCAGAAATTGGTTTCTGCAAAACCTATTCCTCAGTCCATCACAGACTCACCACCCCTCTTCAAGACTGAGCTGAGCCTCCTTCCTGGCCATGAAAACTTCCTCAACTTCCTCTGTTATCCACATTCAACAAATATGTGTTGAGTATGCGCCAAGCAAATGGAGAGGATTAGGCATGTCGCACTGAACAAGATCAACTCTGAGCATGGCCATACCATCTTGGGGTTGTAGAAGACCAGCCGTTGAATGACTAGATGTGTGTGTTATTTCCATAGGAACTACTCCTTCTATGCCTTGGACAACCAGAACCTAAGGCAGCTCTGGGATTGGAGCAAACACAACCTCACCATCACTCAGGGGAAACTCTTCTTCCACTATAACCCCAAACTCTGCTTGTCAGAAATCCACAAGATGGAAGAAGTTTCAGGAACCAAGGGGCGCCAGGAGAGAAACGACATTGCCCTGAAGACCAATGGCGACCAGGCATCCTGTAAGTCACTGGTCCCTAACCTTTTTGGCACGAGGGACCGGTTTAGTGGAAGATGGTTTTTCCATGGACTGGTGGTGGGTGGGGATGGTTTCAGCATGATTCAAGTGCATTACGTTTACTGTGCACTTTATTCCTATTATGATTACATTGTAATATATAATGAAAGAATTGTACAACTCACCATCATGTAGAATCAGTGGGAACCCTGAGCTTGTGTTCCTGCAACTAGATGGTCCCAGCTGGGAGTGATGGGAGACAGTGACAGATCATCAGGCATTAGATTTTCATAAGGAGTGTGCAGTCTAGATACCTCATGTACACAGTTCACAATAGGGTTCACGCCCCTGTGAGAATCTAATGCCACCGCTAATCTGACAGGAGGCAGAACTCAGGTGGTCATGCAAGCGATGGGGAGTGACTGTAAATACAGATGAAGCTTCACTTGCTCACCCATCACTCACCTCCTGCTGTACAGCCCTGTTCCTAACAGGCCATGGATAAGTACTGGTCTGTGGCCCAGGGGCTGGGGACCCCTGCTGTAAGTGGTCCACAAACCAGATAATGTGGCTGTCCTCTCTCATCCATCACAGTCACCCCCAGGGGGTATTACTTCTCTCTAACAACTCACTGTGTGATAGGCTTTCTTACTGAGGGCAGATTCTGCACATTTATTAATATTATCACTATGCTTACTGTGCCATATAGTACTGGATACGGGATGAAGTCATACAAGCACTGAATGAATGGATGAATGAATGATGGATGAATGGATGACACCTTCTTAGATGTGTATCAGGCTGATGCTGAAGACTTCAAAGTTGAGTAAAATACCTATGTCAGTCTGCATCTCCTGGGAAGTGACTGCCAAGTTGAAGTTAGGAGTGCAGAAAATGTATTGAGGGTAATATTCATAAAATATGAAACAGAGGAAGAGCTTCTTTTTTTTTTTTTTTTTTTGGGACAGAGTCTTGCTCTGTCACCCAGGGCTGGAGTGCAGTGGCGTGATCTTGGCTCACTGCAACCTCCTCCTCCTGGGTTCAGGTAATTCTCTCGCCTCAGCCTCCAGAGTAGCTGGGATTACAGGCACAGGCCACCAAGCCCGGCTAATTTTTTTTTTGTATTTTTAGTAGAGACAGGGTTTTGCCATGTTGGCCAGGGTGGTCTTGAACTCCTGACCTCAGGTGATCCTCCCGCCTCGGCCTCCCAAAGTGCTGAGATTACAGGTGTGAGCCACCATGCTCAGCCATGAAGAGCCTTTTGACAATAGCGTGTGTCTGACCTCTGTGAACAGAGAGCGGGAAGGAGGGAGGACAGGGCTGGGAGAGTCTCAGATGGTGATGCATCCCTGAGTCTTGGCCAAACCCAGAAAGAGATCAAGGCCACGGTTGTCTGCAGGGAAGTTCTGCATTGCAAAGGGACGGCCAGGCATCTACCAAGCTCAGTCATAGGTGGGGGCTGTCCAGGGAGAGTCAGGTTTTGGCTGGAATGCTACAGCAGGTCCTGCAGTTTCTGCAGCTGCAGGCTGCCGCTGACTGCACTTCCCTGACAGATTCTAAACAGTGAGCTGCCAAGGGCTTCTGGGACACCTTCATGGGGAGTTAGTTACTTATGTCAAAATGTAGTGCAAGGGCTGGGCATGGTGGCTCACGCCTGGAATCCCAGCACTCTGGGAGGCTGAGGTGGGCAGATCACTTGAGGTCAGGAGTTCGAGACCAGCCTGGCCAATGTGGTGAAACCCCATCTCTACTAAAAAAAAAAAAAATACAAAAACTAGCTGGACGTGGTGGTGGGTGCCTGTAATCCCAGCTACTTGAGAGGCTGAGGCATGAGAATTGCTTAAACCCGGTAGGTGGACTGCACTCCAGCCTTGGTGACAGAGCAAGACTGTCTCAAAAAAAATGTAGTGCAAGGAGAGAGAGCGAGGTTGGGGTGAGGTTTAGGAGAGGGTTTGTCTTCTAGGCAGAGAGAATTACTTAGATGCGTCTCTCCAATGTCTAATGATCTGCAGGCTCTCTAAACTCACTTGGCATGGGTTTATTTGCACTGGAGTTGCACCTCCTTCCAGGTCAGTCTTACAAGTCCATGTGCGAGACAACGTTGTGTCAGGACAAACATCACCCTTGGAAATCCCTTCCTCCAATAACTATTGGCCGGTTGTCCTTCTTGCGTGGGTACAGACTGCGCTTATTCAGTTGACTGTCTGGCTGAGTCAAGTCATTGGCTTACGTGAGTGTGAGTGGCCAAGTTGCAAGACTGACTCTTACCTTTGAATCTTCCCCCATTCATACTCAGCCAGGCACATGGGGAGGAGACCCTTAAGGGAATAGCAGCGTCCCCTCTGCCTTCTCACGGTCCCTCCACGAAGTGTGGGGGTCCCAGGCTTTGGTCTGAAACTACACTGAAATAGCTCATTTTTGCCTTTTGTTTTAACTTTTCCAGGTGAAAATGAGTTACTTAAATTTTCTTACATTCGGACATCTTTTGACAAGATCTTGCTGAGATGGGAGCCGTACTGGCCCCCCGACTTCCGAGACCTCTTGGGGTTCATGCTGTTCTACAAAGAGGCGTAAGTAGAAGAGTTAGAGAGGCACTGTGGAGGCGAGGGCTGGCTGGCTCTGTGCTTGCTACGTTTGTGCTCCAATCTGCCCCTCTTGGGTTCCTGTCTATCTCCCTCCTCCTCCTGGAATAAATATCTTAGGTTCCTTTTTACAATCTCACCAGTCGATGGCATGCAAAGTCAATAGTGTCTGCTTTTATCAAATGCCTAAAATGGAAGCAGACAGCTTTCCCGTAGAAGCCCGGACTGGCCAGTTTCCTGGGGCAATATTCCATTTTGCCTTGCCTGTGTATGTCTCATCAGACATCTTTGGTAGTCAGGAGCTCAGCCTACTGAGTGGATGTTATCAAATGTATTGCTTATCTATTTTTCTTTTTTATCCCCATTTTTTTTTTTTTTTTTGAGACAGAGTCTTGCTCTGTTGCCCAGGGTACAGTGCAGTGGCACGATCTTGGCTCACTGCAACCTCTGATTCCCGGGTTCAAGCGATTCTCCTGCCTCAGTCTCTTGAGTAGCTGAGATTATGGGCATGCACCATCACACGTAGCTAATTTGTGTATTTTTGATAGAGACGGGTTTTGCCATGTTGGCCGGGCTGGTCTCGAACTCCTGACCTCAGGTGATCTGCCCACCTTGGCCTCCCAAAGTGCTGGGATTACAGGCATGAGGCACCACACCTGACCAGTAGTAATATTAATAATAGTTCTAGCCCTCAAGATTTACCTTGTGCCTTGCTGAGCACTTACACACAGTCTAATCTTATCAGTAACTTGTGAGGGAGCTCCTGCTATTACTATTACTACAGACTGAGTATCCCTAATCTGAAAATCTGAAATTTATAATGCTCCAAAATCCAAAGCTTTTTGAGGGCCGACTTGATACTCAAAGGAGATGCTTATTGGAGCATTTCAGATTTCAGATTTTTAGATTAGAGATGCTGAACCAGTACAATGCAAATTAACTAGTAAAATGCAAATATTTCAAAACCCCAAAATATCCAAAATCCAAAACACTTCTGGTCCCAAGCATTTATTTATTTATTTATTTATTTATTTATTTATTTATTTATTTATTTACATTTTTGAAACAGAGTCTCCCTTTGTCGCCCAGACTGGAGTGCAGTGGTGCGATCTCAGCTGATGCTACCTCTGCCTCCCGGGTTCAAGCAATTTTCCTGCCTCAACCTCCTGAATAGCTGGGATTACAAGCAACTGCCACCATGCCCAGATAATTTTTGTATTTTTAGTAGAGACGGGGTTTCACCATGTTGGCCAGGCTGGTCTCAAACTCCTGACTTCTGGTGATCCGCCATTCTCGGCTTCCCAAAGTGCTGGGATTACAGGCGTGAGCCACTGCACTTGGCCAAGTCTCAAGTATTTTGAATAAGGGATGCCCAAGCTGTGTTTTTTCATTGAGATGTCAGGGTTGACAGTTCCTTTCTCTTTGGCTGTTCCCGAGTTATTTTTTCTTGCGGCATTAGATTGTTGGGTGAGTAACATGTGACCCTATAGGATGTAACTTCCCAGGCCTCATCTGCACGGCACTCAGTGTGACGGTCTTGTAAGGGTAACTGCCTTCTGCTGTTTTGTCTTGAAAGCCCTTATCAGAATGTGACGGAGTTCGACGGGCAGGATGCATGTGGTTCCAACAGTTGGACGGTGGTAGACATTGACCCACCCCTGAGGTCCAATGACCCCAAATCACAGAACCACCCAGGGTGGCTGATGCGGGGTCTCAAGCCCTGGACCCAGTATGCCATCTTCGTGAAGACCCTGGTCACCTTTTCGGATGAACGCCGGACCTATGGGGCCAAGAGTGACATCATTTATGTCCAGACAGATGCCACCAGTGAGTGTGTCTTGGGAATGTGAATTCGTATGTGAATCGGAGCTCTTGCTTTTAACAGGCTGATGCAGTGAGGTTGTATAAAATGCTCCTCGATATGGTTATTGGCCTTTTTTTTTTTTTTAGACAGGGTCTTACTTTGTCACCCAGGCTGGAGTGCAGTGCAGTGGCGTGATCATGGCTCACTGCAGCCTCAAACTCCTGGGCTCAAGCAATCCTCCTGCCTCAGCCTCCTAAGTGGAAGGAACTACCAGAGTATACCACCATGTGTGGCTTTTTTTTTTTTTTTTCTTTGAGACGAAGTCTCACTCTGTCACCCGGACTGGAGTGCAATGGCATGATCTCGGCTCACTGCAACCTTCGCCTCCCAGGTTCAAGTAATTCTCCCACCTCAGCCTCCTGAGTAGCTGGGACTACAGGCATGCACCACTACACCCAGCTAATTTTTGTATTTCTTGTAGAGACAGAACGTTGCTGTGTTACCCAGGCTGGTCTTGAACCCCTGGCCTCAAGTGATCCTCCTGCCTTGGCCTCCCAAAGTCCTGGGATTAGAAGTGTGAGCCACCTTGCCCAGTCAGTTATTGGCTTTTAAAGGGGCTGGGTATTGAGGCTTATAGTTTCAGACGAGGCAGTAGCAACAAGCCACTTGATGGGAATATTTATATTTTTCATCCTATTATGAAAAATTGTCAAATATTCACAACACAGAACAAAAACCCCATAGTTAGCCACCTCTCAGCTTCAGCCTTTGGTCATTTTTGTTTCATCTCGATGCCTCTTCCCTCTTCCCACTTGTTACTTCTTTTTGTTTTGTTGTTTGTTTTGGCCTGGAGTATTTCATAGCAATTTAATTATGTTTTGTTTGTTTGTTTGAAATGGAGTCTCACTCTGTCACCCAGGCTGGAGTGCAGTGGCGCCATCTGGACTCACTGCAACCTCCACCTCCCAGGTTCAAGTGATTCTCCTGCCTCAGCCTCCCAAGTTGCTGGGATTACAGCACACTTGGCTAATTTTTGTTTTGTTTTGTTTTGTTTTTTGAGACAGAGTCTCACTCTGTCACCGAGGCTGGAGTGCAGTGGTGTGATCTCAGCTCACTGTAACTTCCCCGTCCCGGTTCAAGTGATTCTCCTGCCTCAGCCTCCCAAGTAGCTGCAACTACAGGCGTGCCACCATGCCCAGCTAATTTTTGTATTTTTAGTAGAGATGGGATTTCACCATGTTGGCCAGGATGGTCTCAATCTCTTGACCTGCAATCTGCCCACCTTGGCCTCCTAAAGTGCTGGGATTACAGGTATGAGCCGCCATGCCAGCCTTTTTTTTGTTTTGTTTTGTTTTGTTTTGTTTTTGAGATGGAGTTTCGCTCTTGTTGCCCAGGCTGGAGTGCAATGGCACTATCTCAGCTCACTGCAACCTCTGCCTCCCGGGTTCAAGCGATTCTCCTGCCTCAGCCTCCCGAGTAACTGGGATTACATGCATGCACCACCACGATTGGCGATTTTTTTTTTTTTTTTTTTTTTTTTTTTGTAGAGACAAGGTTTCTCCATGTTGGTCAGGCTGGTCTTGAACTCCGAGCCTCAGGTGATCCTCCCGCCTCGGCTTCCCAAAGTGCTGGGATTACAGGCATGAGCCACCGCGCCCAGCCATTTTTGTATTTTTAATAGAGATGGGGCTTCACCGTGTTGGCCAGGCTGCTCTGGAACTCCTGACCTCAAATGATCCGCCCACCTTGGCCTCCCAAAGTGCTGGGATTACAGGCATGAGCCACTGGGCCCAGCCTAATTATATTTTTGTAAAACCTAAGTGCTTCTCTTATAGCAGTAGTTCCCAAAGGAGGTTAACTGCTCTTCCAGGGAACAGCTGCCAATCAATGTCTGGAGACATCTTTGGTTGTTACAGCTGTGGAGATGAAGCCACTGGCATTTCGTGGGTGGAAGCCAGAGAGGCTGTTCCATGTCCTGCAACACACAGGATGCACCCTCCTTCATGACAAAGAATTATCCAGCCCTAAAAGCCAATAGTACTAAGGGTGAGAAACCCCATCCTATAGGCTCAAATTCAAGCTTTTTTTTTTTTTTTTTTTTTTTTTTTAACGGAGTTTCACTCTTGTCTCTCAGGCTGGAGTTCAATGGCGCATTCTCAGCTCACTGCAACCTCTGCCCAGGTTCAAGATTCTCCTGCCTCAGCCTCCCAGGAAGCTGAGATTACAGGCGCCCACCACCATGTCCAGCTAATTTTTTTTTTTTTTTTTTTTTTAGTAGAGATAGGGTTTCACCATGTTGGCCAGGTGTAGTCTCGAACTCCTGATCTCAGGTGATTCAGATGATTCGCCCACCTCGGCCTCCCAAAGTGCTGGGATTACAGGCATGAGCCACTGTGCCTGGCCTCAAATTCAAACTTTATAAATCAACCCTATCTTCTTCAGTTAATCCCCGCTCATTCATCCTGTATCTTTTAGTGACACCAAAAGACTTACAGTTTTCAGAAACTTCTAGCTCCCGGGTGTTTGGACTCCCTCCCCATCCCCAGCTCCCTCGGCCACCTCCGTTACTTTGGGTTTTTTGGGTTTTGTTTGGTTGGTTGGTGGTGGTTTTTTTTTTCTTTTTTGTTTTGTTTTGTTTTGAGACGGACTCTTGCTCTGTCACCCAGGCTGGAGTGCAGTGGCGCAATCTCGGCTCACTGCAAGCTCCGCCTCCCAGGTTCAGGCCATTCTCCTGCCTCAGCCTCCCGAGTAGCTGGGACTACAGGCGCCCGCCACCACACCTGGCTAATTTTTTGTATTTTTAGTAGAGACGGGGTTTCACTGTGTTAACCAGGATGGTCTCGAACTCCTGACCTCGTGATCCGCCTGCCTTGGCCGCCCAAAGTGCTGGGATGGGTGCCCTCATGATGTCTTTAACTTGTGTGTCCCCCGCCATCCTCCCACCAGCTTTTTTTGCACACTGTTTCTCATGATGGACCCATTTCCTTTCTCCTTGGCAGACCCCTCCGTGCCCCTGGATCCAATCTCAGTGTCTAACTCATCATCCCAGATTATTTTGAAGTGGAAACCCCCCTCCGACCCCAATGGCAACATCACCCACTACCTGGTTTTCTGGGAGAGGCAGGCGGAAGACAGTGAGCTGTTCGAGCTGGATTATTGCCTCAAAGGTGAGTGCGGGCAGCTGTGCTAGGATCAGTGGGGTTTGCACACATGTGTCTGATGCACTTTGCTTCACCTCTAGGGAAGCAGCTATCTCTTCCCATGTCTCAGTGTCGGAAGGCACACACACACACACACACTCCATTCTATCTCATATGAAAACACACATACATGTTTTTATCTATTTATTTATTTATTTTATTTTTTATTTATTTACTTTTTTGAGATGGAGTTTCACTCTTGTTGCCCAGGCTGGAGTGCAATGGCGCGACCTTGGCTCATCACAACCTCCACCTCTCGGGTTCAAGTGATTCTCCTGCATCAGCCTCCCGAGTAGCTGGGATTACAGGCATGCGCCACCACGCCCGGCTAATTTTGTATTTTTAGTAGAGACGGGGTTTCTCCATGTTGGCCAGCCTGGTCTCAAACTCCTGACCTCAGGTGACCTCAGGTGATCCACCCGCCTCAGCCTCCCAAAGTACTGGGATTACAGGCATGAGCCACCACACCCGGCCTATTATTATTATTTTTTTTTTGAGACAGGGTCTTACTCTGTTGCCCAGGCTGGAGTGTAGTGGCATGATCTCTGCTCACTGCAACCTCCACCTCCCAGGCTCAAGCAATCCTCTTGCCTCAGCCTCATGAGTTGCTGGAACACCACAATTGTCCGCAGGTGTGCACCAGCATGCCCAGGTAATTTTTTTTTTTTTTTTTTTTTTTTGAGACAGGGTCTCACTCTCTCACCCAGGCTGGAGTGCAGTGGCATGATCTCGGCTCATTGCAACTTCTGCCTCCCAGGCGCAAGCGATTCTCCTGCCTCAGGCTCCTGAGTAGCTGGGACTACAGGCGCCTGCCACCACACCCGGCTAATTTTTATATTTTTAGTAGAGATGGGGTTTCACCATGTTGGCCAGTCTGGTCTTGAACTCCTGACCTCAAATGATCCACCCACCTCGGCCTCCCAAAGTGCTGTGATTACAGGCATGAGCCACCGCGCCTGGCCCTGGCTAATTTTTAAACTTCTTTTTGTAGAGATGGAGTCTCCTTATATTGCCCAGGCTGGTCTCAGACTCCTGGCTTCAAGCAATTCACCCACCTCAGCCTCCCAAAGCGCTGGGATTACAGGCGTGAGCCACTATGACCGGCTCATACATACACATTTTTAAACATCGTAACACAAGCACACACTGAAGACTTGTGTCAAAACCAGATTTTTCCCATGTCTTGGCACCATTTCCCTCTGGGATTTTCTCCTCTTGTCTCTCCTTCTTTCTCCCTCCCTGCCTTCCTTGTTCTCTTCATCCCTCCTCACACTGATGGGGATGCAGCTGCGTTAACCCACGCAAGACTTCCGTGCAAAGCTAGAAACACAACTAATGGTTATTGACAAAGTCAGGGAAGGATTTTGGCCCCACTGAGATCCTTTAGTTGTAAGGATCGAAGGCAGCAAGAATCGGTTATCTCATATCCCCCACCCCATACTTTCAATTAAAAATGTCTGCCAGGCTTGGCGCTCATGCCTGTAATCCCAGCACATTGGGAGGCCAAGGTGGGAGGATCACTGGAGGCCAGGAGTTTGAGACCAGCCTGGGCAACATAGCAAGATCCCATCTCTACAAAAATTTTAAAAAATGGTGGTGTACACCTGTAGTCCCAGTTACTTGGGAGGCCCAGGCGGGAGGATCTCTTGAGCCCAGGAGTTCAAGTCCGCAGTGAGCTATGATTATTCCAATGCACTTCAGCCTGGGTGACAGAGCAAGACCCTGTCTCTATATATATAAAAAAAATTATACAAAATAAAAACAAAGGCGTTAAGTGCATTCACAATGTTGTGAAATCATTTTATTGTATAAAAATTATATTTATAAATAAAATTTATAATATAAATAATTATATAAATAAATAATTTTATTATAAAACTTAATGACAAATTTTTCTTAACCTTGTTTACTTAATGGGCCTCCATCCATCTGAAGGAAAATGGAATAATATTTAAAGTCTCAAACTAGTGTGTATACATTAGTTTAAAATTATTATTATTATTCTTTTCTTTTTTTTTTTTTGACATGGAGTCTCACTCTGTCACCCAGGCTGGAGTGCAGTGGCTTGATCTTGGCTCACTGCAACCTCCGCCTGCTGGGTTCAAGCGATTCTTGTGCCTTAGCCTCCTGAATAGCTGGGATTACAGGTGCTGCCACTACACCGGCTAATTTTTGTATTTTTAGTAGAGACGGGGTTTCACCATGTTGGCCAGGGTGGTCTTGAATTCCTGACCTCAAATGATCCACCCGCCTCAGCCTCCCAAAGTGCTGGGATTACAGGCGTGAGCCACCGTGCCCAGCCTAAAATTATTTTAACATTGGGTTTTTAAAAAACCCACCAAACTGGAGAAGCGTCTGTCACTTTTTTCTTTTTCTTTTTCTTGTTCTTTTTTGAGATGGGGTCTCACTCTGTTGTCCAGGCTGGAGTGCAGTGGCACAATCATAGCTCGCTGCAGGCTTGAACTCCTGGGCTCAAACGATCTTCCCGCCTCAGCCTCCTGAGTAGCTGGACCACACAGGACTACAGGCCTGAGACACTATACCTGGCTAATTACTTAAAATAATGTTTTAGGCCGGGCACAGTGGCTCATGCCTGTAATCCCAGCACTTTGGGAGGCCGAGGCGGGTGGATCACCAGGGGTCAGGAGTTTGAGACCACCCTGGCCAATATGGCAAAACCCCGTCTCTACTCAAAATACAAAAATTAGCCAGGCGTGGGCCTGTAATCCCAGCTACTCAGGAGGCTGAGGCACAAGAATCGCTTGAACCCGGGAGGTGGAGGTTGCAATGAGCCGAGATTGCACCATTGCACTCCAGCCTGGGTAACAAAAGCGAAACTCCATCTAAGAAAAATAATAATAATAAAAATAATAATAATTTTTTAGAGGTGGGGATCTTGATATGTTGCCCAGGGTGGTCTCGAACTCCTGACTGCAAGCGATCCTCCTGCCTCAGCCTCCCAAAGTGCTGGTATTACAGGCCTGAGCTACTGCGCTGGGCCCATTTCCTTCTTTAGTTTTGGTTTCCTTGTGCGTCTTGATGTATTTTTCTTGAGATATTTTCTGTTAGTGATATCCTCGGTCCATGACCCTGGAGGAGAAGGCCAGGGGGCCATTGGTGAGGTGTGGCTGAGGCCGGGAGCTCAACATTTGCTCTTGGCTCTGGCCCTGACCTGCTGAAGGGCTTTGGCTAAGTTCCCAAGCAAGTCACCGTCTGCCTCCTTTTTGGGAGAAGGGGCGGGAGGACAGATGATCTCTGGGAGCTGTCCCAGCTCTAAGCTCATATGCTATATGTATGTGTGTGACATCATCCCCGCCGGAGCCGAGGGTTGCAAACGTGATTTATCTGCTCTGATGCTTTATATAACTCCAGGGTGAGTCCAGTCATCAGCTCCGCTGTAAGCTGTTGGCCCTGCATTCAAGTAACCAGAACCACCCGTGAGAGCTGCCACCAGCAATGTCACTCAAAGCTTCCTTTTTTTTTTTTTTTAATTCCGAAAGTCTAAATCTGTAATTACCAAGGGACCATTTAAACATGGTTTTATTTGTAATTGTCACAAAGTTAATATCATTAAAAGGAAACTCACTAAGGACAAATTCTGTGTGATTTCACTCCTAGGAGGTCCCTAGAGTCCTCAGATTCATAGAGACAGAAAGTAGAATGGGGAGTGCCAGGGACTGCGGAGGGGACGGGTTGAGGACAGAGTTTCAGTTTGGGAAGATGAGAAAGTTCCGGAGATGATGGTGGTGATGATTGCACAACATTGTGAATGCACTTAATACCACAGAACTGCACACTTAAAATGGTTGAGATTTACCGGGCACAGTGGCTCACACCTGTAATCCCAGCACACTGGGAGGCCGAGGTGGGGTGGATCACTTTGAGGCCAGGAGTTCGAGACCAGCCTGGGCAACATGGTGAAACCCCGTCTCTACTAAAAATACAAAAATTAGCTGGGTGTGGTGGTGGGTGCCTGTAATCCCAGCTACTCAGGAGGCTGAGGCAGGAGAATCGCTTGAATCTGGGAGGCGGAGGTTGCAGTGAGCCGAGATCATGCCATTGCACTCCAGCCTGGCAACAGAGCAAGACTCCGCCAAAAACAAAACAAAACAGAACAAAACAAAAATTGAGATGATAAATTGGTAAATTTTATGTGATGTTTATTTTTCCACAATTTAAAACACACACACACAAATAAATAAGCTTACAAACCCTTCCTGTTAATATCACTAGTGTATATGTTGTTATCACGGTAAAATATACATCACATACAATTTATTATTATAACCATGTTTAAGAGCACAGTTGAGCTGCATTAAGTGCATTGCCGTGGTTGTGCGGCCATTACCACCATCATCTCCAGAACTTTCTCATCTTCTCAAACTGAAACTCTGTCCCCATGAAACACTCACTCCCCTTCTCCTTCCCCCAGCCCCAGCACCCACCATCCTCCTTTCTGTCTCTGTGAATCTGATTCTAGAGATTTCATTATGCTTCATTTTTCTTCTCTTTTCTTTTTTTTTTTTTTGAGACAGAGTCTCGCTCTGTCACCCAGGCTGGAATGCAGTGGCGTGATCTCGGCTCACTGTAAGCTCCACCTCCCAGGTTCACGCCATTCTCCTGACTCAGCCTCCCGAGTAGCTGGGACTACAGGCGCCCGCCACCACACCCGGTTAATTTTTTGTATTTTTTAGTAGAGATGGGGTTTCACCATGTTAGGCAAGATGGTCTCGATCTTCTGACCTCGTGATCTGACCACCTTGGCCTCCCAACGTGCTGGGATTACAGGCGTGAGTCACCACGCCTGGCCCATTATGCTTCATTTTTCTAATCTCAGAAAAACCACAGTGTACCATGTTTCATGCAGTGGATTCTAGCAAGAGGTAGCAGGTATCAGGAATGATACCTGTGCCTGAACAAATATCCCTTCCTCTCCAAATAATAATAATAATAATAATAATAATAATAATAATAATAATACCAGGAGCTTCCCTTATTCAGGCAGTTCTACTTTTTTTTTTCCATCTGTAATGCTGTAACTAGCTCCCATCAGAGTTAACCCAGGCAGGTTATTCTATGTCTATTTATAAACTTAAGAAGTATTTTCCAGTCTCTCATAGGCTTTTAAAGCTGTGTACACACTTGGGTTTCCGAGTGGATACTCACCATTCACAGGAAGGTACTTGATACACAAGTTAGAGCTTATTGTCTATCCTCGAGGCATTAAGGGGAGGAGAGAGAATGGAATTTCCTTTGCTCAGCAGTCACCAGGCACCAAGCAGGGTGGCAGCAGGGGAGGTGACTCTCCAGGGACTGTTGCAGATTTTGCTTGTAAAGAGCTATGTCCGTCCATCTTAGTGGCTGTACCTGAGGCGTTAACTGTGCTTGCACCATGGGTCACAAGAACCCTGGGATTTGACTTCAGGGCTTAAGACTTGACCAGCTGCGGTACTTAAGTATTGTAGGCTGGGTGCGATGGCTCATGCCTGTAATCCCAGCACTTTGGGAGGCCAAGGCGGGCAGATCATTCGAGCTCAGGAGTTTGAGATCAGCCTGGCCAACACAGCAAAACTCTGTCTCTACCAAAAAAAAAAAAAAAATATACAAAAATTGGCTGGGCGCAGTGGCTCACGCCTGTAATCCCAGCACTTTGGGAGGCCAAGGCGGGTGAATCACCTGAGGTCGGGAGTTCAAGACCAGCCTGGCCAACATGGCAAAACCCTGTCTCTAATAAAAATACAAAAAAAATGCCGGGCGCGGTGGCTCAAGCCTGTAATCCCAGCACTTTGGGAGGCTGAGGCGGGCGGACCACCTGAGGTCAGGAGTTCAGACCAGCCTGGCCAACATGGCCAAACCCCGTCTCTACTAAAAATACAAAATTAGCCGGGCATGGTGGTGCACGCCTGTAGTCCCAGCTACTTGGGAGGCTGAGGCAGGAGGATGGCGTGAACCTGGGAGGCGGAGCTTGCAGTGAGCCGAGATCGTGCCACTGCAGTCCGGCCTGGGCGACAAGAGCGAGACTCCGTCCCAAAAACAAAAACAAACAAACAAAAAATTAGCCAGGTGTGATGGTGCATGCCTGTAATCCCAGTTACGGGGAGTGGAGCTGAGACAGGAGAATCGCTTGAACCCAGGAGGCAGAGGTTACAGTGAGCCAAGATTGCGCCACTGCACTGCAGCCTCAGCGACAGAGCAAGACCCCATCTCAAAAAAAAAAAAAAAAAAAGAGAGAAATAGTATTGTATTTTGTATTTTTAGGACTGCTACCTTTATAAGCTAGTGGTGTTCTTCTTCATTTATTAATTTTTAAATTCCCTTTTCTATGCATGTTTGAAAAGTTCCTTCCTCTATCTCCTCTCATGCCTTTAGGTCAGGGTTTCTCTGTCTTGGTGTTTTTTCTATCTGGCGTTCGATCATTCTCTGGGGTGGGACTGTCCCGAGCACTTCAGGGTGCTGAGCAGCATCCCTGGTCTCCACCCATTCCATGCTCCAGGAGGACGCCCCAGCCAGGTCCTGACACCTAAAAATATCTCCAGATGTTGCCCAATGTCCCTAGTAGGAGACAAAATCACCCCCTGGGTGAGAACCATTCACTGATCAAGTGTGATTTCTGGACTCGTGAATGGACCCCTTAGAATTCCATGTGGAGGCCCAGTGTGGTGACTCAGGCCTGTAATTCCAGCACTTTGGGAGGCCAAGGTGGGCAGATCACATGAGGTCAGGAGTTCCAGACCAGCCTGGCCAACATGATGAAACTCTGTCTCTGCTAAAAATACAAAACATTAGCCAGGGTGGTGGCAGGTGCCTGTAATCCCAGCTACTTGAGAGGCTGAGGCAGGAGACTCACTTGAATCCAGGAGGCGGAGGCTGCAGTGAGCCAAGATCACACCACTGCACTCCAGCCTGGGCGACTGTCTCAAAAAAAAGAATTCCATATGGAATTCTACTCTGCCCTCCCATCTTATTTGTGTGGTCGATTAATTGATTGATTGATTCCTTCATGCAGCTGTGACCTGGCTCCTTCTCCTCCTCCTCCTTCTCCTTCTTCTTTCTTTTTCTTCTTCTTCAACATGATTTCACTCTGTTGCCCAGGCTGGAGTGCAGTGGCCCCATCTCAGCTCACTGCAGCCTCGACTTCCCAGGCTCAAGCGATCCTCCTACCTCAGCCTCCTGAGTAGCTGGGATTACAGGCGCACACCACCATGCCTGGCTAATTTTTGTATTTTTTGGTAGAGACGGAGTTTCATCTTGTTGGCCAGGCTCATCTTGAACTCCTGGGCTCAAGTGATCCTTCCCCCTCAGCCTCCCAAAGTTCTGGTATTACGGGCAAGAGCCGCTGTACCTGGCCCCCTTTATCTTTTTCTAAACCCCTCCCACCATTCTCTCTCTCACCCCCTTCTAGCTACATTGGTTTCCTGAGATTTTTTTTTTTTTTTGAGAGATGGAATGCTTCCTCCGTCACCCAGGCTGGAGTGCAGTGGTGTGATCTTGGCTCACTGCAACCTCCGCCTCCCAGGTTCAAGTGATTCTCCTGCCTCAGCCTCCCAAGTAGCTGGGACTACAGGCATGTACCACCACGTGCAGCTGATTTTTGGATTTTTTAGTGGAGACAGCGTTTCACTATATGTTGGCCAGGCTGGTCTCGAACTCCTGACCTCAAATGATCCTCCCGCCTCGGCCTCCCAAAGTGCTGGGATTACAGGAGAGGGCCACCATGCCTGGCCAGACATTTTTTAATGTGCCAAGAAAATTCCTGTCCTGGGGCCTTTCCGCTGGGTTTCTGCTATGTCTGAATTGCTTTACACCACGATATGTGGATGGTGCTTTCCTTTGCTGAATTCAGGATGTCTCAGTGGTGACTTTCTTTGAGACCCCTTCATGAAAATGGCACCCCCAGACACCCACTGTTCTTTTACCCCAAGATCTGACCTGTGACTGTGTATTTATGAGTTTATTGTAGACTGTAAGTCCATTGAAGACAGAAGCATTATCTGGTTACCTTATAATCTTCAGTCCTGTGATTATGGTGTCGGGCAGTTGTTGCCTTTTTTTGAGACAGAGTCTTGCTGTTGTCGCCTAGGCTGGAGTGCAATGGCTCGATCTCGGCTCACTGCAACCTCTGCTTCCTGGGTTCAAACGATCCTCCTGCCTCAGCCTCCTGAGTAGCTGGGATTACAGGCACCCACCACCACGCCCAGCTAACTTTTGTATTTTGAGTAGAGACGGGGTTTCGTCATGTTGGCTAGGATGGTCCGGAACTCCTGACCTCAGGTGATCTGCCCGCCTTGGCCTCCCAAAGTGCTGGGATTACAGGAGTGAGCCACCACGCCCGGCCACCTGGCAGTTTCTATTAGGTTGGTACAAAAGTAATTGTGGGCCGGGCGCAGTGGCTCACGCCTGTAATCCCAGCACTTTGGGAGGCCAAGGCGGGCAGATCACGAGGTCAGGAGATCGAGACCATCCTGGCTAACACAATGAAACCCCATCTCTACTAAAAATACAAAAAATTAGCCGGGCGTGGCAGCGGCCGCCTGTAGTCCCAGCTACTCAGGAGGCTGAGGCAGGAGAATGGTGTGAACCCAAGAGGTGGAGCTTGCAGTGAGCCAAGATTGCGCCACTGCACTCCAGCCTGGGCAACAGAACGAGACTCCATCTCAAAAAAAAAAAAAAAAAAAAAAAAAGTAATTGTGGTTTTTTGCCATTACTTTTAATAGCAAAAGCTGCAATTACTTATGCACTAACCTAATAAAACATGTTGACATGCACTTCTCAGATGACACTCTAGATACAGATATTTTATTTATTTATTTATTATTTTTTTGAGACGGAGTCTCGCTCTGTCACCCAGGCTGGAGTGCAGTGGCGCCATCTCAGCTCACTGCAACCTCCACCTCCCAGGTTCAAGCGATTCTCCTGCCTCGGCCTCCTGAGTAGCTGGGATTACAGGCATGCGCCACCACACCTGACTAATTTTTGTATTTTTAGTAAAGACGGGGTTTCACCATGTTGGCCAGGCTGGTCTCGAACTCCTGACCTCAGGTGGTCTGCCTACCTCAGCCTCCCAAAGTGCTGGGATTACAGGTGTGAGCTGCCTGGCCTACTTTTATTGGTTATTTTACTTTATTTTTAGTAGAGACAGGGTTTCACCACATTGCCCAGGCTGGTCTTGAACTCCTGGGCTCACGTGATCCTCACACCTCGGCCTCCGAAAGTGCCAGGATTAAGGGTGTGAGCCACTGTGCTCGGCTATATTTTTAATCTTTTGAGACAGGGTTCTACTCTGTCACCCAGGCTGAAGTGTAGGGGTGCAATCATAGCTCACTGCAGCCTCGAACTCCTGGGCTCAAGCGATCCTCTCACCTGAGCCTCCCAAGTAGCTGGGACCACAGGCGTGAACCATAGTGTCTGGCTTTTTCCAAAGCGGAACTCAAATCTAGGCTCTGTCTCAGCTCAGCTTCTATGAGAAGGCCCCCTTCACTGTGTGTGTGTGTGGTGTGTGTGGTGCGTGTATGGTGTGTGTGTGGTGTGTGGTGTGGGTGTGTGTGGTGTGTGTGTCATTTGTGTGGTGTGTGGTATGGTGTGTGAGGTGTGCATGTGGTGTGTGGTGTGTGTGGTGCGTGTATGGTGTGTGTGGGGTGTGTGTGGTCATGTGTGTGATGTGTGTGTATGGTGTGTGTGGTTTGTGTGTGGTGTGTATGGTGTGTGTGGTGTGTGTGTGGTATGTGTGTATGGTGTGTGTGTGTGGTGTGTGTGGTTGTGTGTTTGTGGTGTGTGGTGTGTGTATGTGTGGTCTGTTGTGTGGTGTGTGTGTGGTGTGTGTGTATGGTGTGTGTGTGTGGTGTGTGTGGTTGTGTGTTTGTGGTGTGTGGTGTGTGTATGTGTGGTCTGTTATGTGGTGTGTGTGTGGTGTGTGTGGTGCGTGTGTGGTGTGTGTGTGGTGTGTGGCGTGGGTGTGTGTAGTATGTGATTTGTGTGGTGTGTGTGGTGTGTGGTATGGTGTGTGAGGTGTACATATGGTGTGTGGTGTGTGTGTGGTATGTGTGGTGTGTGTGTGGTTGTGTGTTTGTGGTGTGTGTATATGTGGTGTGTGTGTGGTGTGTGTGTAGGGGTGTGTGTGTGTGTGTATGTGTGTTCAGCCGCAGAGACTTGAGCCCCCCTTTTCTGTTTCTTTCTCCAGGGCTGAAGCTGCCCTCGAGGACCTGGTCTCCACCATTCGAGTCTGAAGATTCTCAGAAGCACAACCAGAGTGAGTATGAGGATTCGGCCGGCGAATGCTGCTCCTGTCCAAAGACAGACTCTCAGATCCTGAAGGAGCTGGAGGAGTCCTCGTTTAGGAAGACGTTTGAGGATTACCTGCACAACGTGGTTTTCGTCCCCAGGTCAGGACTTGGCGCTGGGCTCTCTTAGTGGGTGCCAATTGGCTTGGTGTTGGTGGAAGGTCATTACTTAGGGACCGAGAGGTAGTGGGACCCAGAGACGGCAGAAGGGTGGGTGGAGTCTGAATGGAGCCCTTTCCTGGGTGGAGGAAGAGATCTTGCAATTTCGAAATTTCGAGGGGAATTTTATCAGGAAGAGCAAATAATCGCACAAAAGGGGAAAAATGGACAAAACTCAGCATTTGTCTTTCTTACCTCTCCTGAGCTGGTCTCCATGTGAGTTCCAAAACAAACTCCGTTAGACGATTAACATTTTTCTCTCTCTCTCTTTTTTTTTTTTTTTTGACAGAGTCTCACTCTATCGTCCAGGCTGGAGTGCGGTGGTGCAATTTCAGCTCACCCTTTCCGGGTTCAAGTGATTCTTGTGCCTCAGCCTCCCAAGTAGCTGGGACTACAGGTGTGCAGCACCACGCCCAGCTAATTTTTATATTTTTAGTAGAGACGGGGTTTTGCCATGTTGGCCAGGCTGGGCTCGAACCCCTGACCTCAGGTGATCTGCCTGCCTCGGCCTCCCGAAGTGCTGGGATTATAGCTGTGAGCCACCGTGCCTGGCCATGATGATTGAGGCTTTAGCTGGGTGCAGTGGTGTAAGCCTGTGGTCCCAGCTACTTGGGAAGCCGAGGTGGTAGGGTTGCTTGAGGCCAGCCTGGGCAACATAATGAGACCCCATCGCTACAAAAAAAAAAAAAAAAAAAAAAAACAGTTTAAAAATTAGTCAGGCATGGTAATGCATGCCTGAACTCCTAGCCCATGGGGAGGCTGAGGAAGAAGGATCACAAGAGCCCAGGAGATGGAGGCTATGATGAGCGATGATGGCGCCACTGCACTCCAGCCTGGGTGACAGAGCGAGACCCTGTCTCTAAAAAAAATTAAAAGTATGTGTTCAGATGTTTACCAATGCTATTCATCCCAGCAGACTTTTCTCCCAGAACCACCAGTGTGTAAGAATCCTCTTTTTTTTTCTTTTCTTTTTCTTCTTTTTTTGTTGCATGTTTCCCCTATGACCCTGAGTCCAAAAGAATGCTCAGTGGGACAGCCAAGGCTTCAAAGTGGTTACTGTTTCACCTGTTAAAAACAAAATGTTGGCTGGGCACAGTGGCTCACTCGTGTAATCCCAGCACTTTGGGAGGCCGAAGTGGGAGAATCAGTTGAGGCCAAAGGTGGAGACCAGCCTGAGCAACAGAGTGAGACCCTATCTCTATTAAAAAAGGAAAAAAAAAAAAAAAAATAGCCAGACATGTTGGTGCATGCCTTGTAGTCCCAGCTACTCCGGAGGCTGAGGCGGGAGAATTGCTGGAGCACAGGAGTTGGAGGCTACTGTGAGCTATGACGGCACCATTGCACTCCAGCCTGGGCAACAGAGCAAGACCCTGTCTCAAAAAGGAAGGAAGGAAGGAAGGGAAAAAAAGAAAGAAAGAGAGAAAGGAATGGAGGGAGGGAGGGAAAGAGGAAGGAAGGAAGAGAGAAAGAAAAAGAAAGAAAGACAGAAAGAAAGAAAGAAAGAAAGAAAGAAAGAAAGAAAGAAAGAAAAAGAAAAGAGAAAGAAAGAAAGGAAAGAGAGAAAAAAGAAAGGACAGAGAAAAGAAGGGGGGAAGGGAGGGAGAGAGGAGGGAAGGAAGGAAGGAAAAAAGGAAAGAAAGAAAAGAAAGAGAGAAAGAAAATGAAAAGAAGGAAGGAAAGAGAAAGAAAGCAAATGAAGGAAGGAAAGAGGGAAAAAGAGAGAAAGAAAGTAAAAGAAAGAGGAAAGAAGGAAGGAAGGACAGAGAGGGAGAGAGAAAAAAGAAAGAGGAAAGAAAAGGAGAAAGAGGAAAGAAACCAGAAAGAGAGAGAGAAAGAAGAAAGAAGGGAAAGAAAAGAAAAATTCTGCCAGACTTGGAGAAGTGGCTGAGTCAGTTGTGATGTCCACATGTAGTCACATTTGACATCCCAGGGCCACCTCAGCAGGCCGTCTCTGGGGAGAATTTTCTCTGATTTCTTCCCCTTCCCTTGCTGGACCCCTGCACCTGCTGGGGAAGATGTGGCTCACTCCATCTAGCAAGTGATGGGAGCGAGTGGTCCAGGGTCAAAGCCAGGGTGCCCTTACTCGGACACATGTGGCCTCCAAGTGTCAGAGCCCAGTGGTCTGTCTAATGAAGTTCCCTCTGTCCTCAAAGGCGTTGGTTTTGTTTCCACAGAAAAACCTCTTCAGGCACTGGTGCCGAGGACCCTAGGTATGACTCACCTGTGCGACCTCTGGTGCCTGCTCCGCGCAGGGCCGGCGGCGTGCCAGGCAGATGCCTCGGAGAACCCAGGGGTTTCTGTGGCTTTTTGCATGCGGCGGGCAGCTGTGCTGGAGAGCAGATGCTTCACCAATTCAGAAATCCAATGCCTTCACTCTGAAATGAAATCTGGGCATGAATGTGGGGAGAAACCTTCACTAACACACTCTTGCTAAAACATAGAATCATGGGAGTGCTTCCTGGGTACCCCCTCCCTGCCTTCTGTTTGCAGCCACTGTTTGCTCACTAAACATCTCTGCACCTCCCGCGTGCATTTGCAGAGGTGGGTGGGGGTCCCCGGAGTCTGAGCTCCCCGCGGCTGGGTGCCCCGACCCAGCAGCTCCTACACCATGAATGGAGGTTGATCTGGAAACAGAATATTTTCATGAAAGGGCGACAGGGTATGAACAAAAGAACACCGAGTTGCTCACTGAATTCCACGGAGGAGAGTCAGGGATCTCTTTCTTCCTTCTTTCTTTCTTTCCTTCTTTCTTTCCTTTCTTCCCTCCCTCTCTCCCTCCGTCCGTCCCTCCCTCCCTTCCTTCTTTCCTTCTTTTTTTTTTTTGATGGAGTTTCACTCTTGTTGCCCAGGCTAGAGTGCAGTGGTACGATCTCGGCTCTCCACAACCTCCACCTCCCGGGTTCAAGCAATTCTCCTGCCTCAGCCTCCTGAGTAGCTGGGATTACAGGCATGCGCCACCACGCCCGGCTAATTTTTGTACTTTTAGTAGAGACAGGGTTTCTCCATGTTGGTCAGGCTGGTCTCGATCTCCCGACCTCAGGCGATCCTCCCGCCTCGGCCTCCCAAAGTGCTGGGATTACAGGCGTGAGCCACCGCCCCTGGCCAGGGAAGTTTCTTTTCAACTTGAGTCTTAAGAGAATGAAGCAGTATGGTCCTGGGAGAGAGAAAAAGCTTGGAGAACTTGGGAGAAAGGCAAGGAGATGTTTACCTGTCGTGGGCTTTTGGGAGGAACAGGAGGTGAGACTAAAGAGGCAAGTTGGGACCACTTGGAGAGATTTTCTTCCTTTAGCAGAGTGTTTATTTATTTATTTTTTCCCAGGCACCTGTGTGGCCTGATCTGCCCTCTAGTGGCCATTTGCAATACTAACTGTAGCCAAGAAGGGTCTAAAAATGTACGGGCTTGGTCCAAAGCGGATCTCAATCTCAGTCCTGCTATTAATAATATTCGGGTGGCTCACGCCTGTAATCCCAGCACTTTGGGAGGCCGAGGTGGGCGGATCATGAGATCAGAAGATCGAGACCATCATGGCTAACACGGTGAAACCCCGTCTCTACTAAAAATACAAAAAATTAGCTGGGCGTGGTGGCGGGCGCCTGTAGTCCCAGCTACTCAGGAGGCTGAGGCAGGAGAATGGCGTGAACCTGGGAGGCGGAGCTTGCAGTGAGCCAAGATCGTGCCACTGCACTCCAGCTTGGGCCACAGAGCGAGACTCCGTCTCAAAAAAAATAAATAAATAAAAATAAAATAATATTTGGGGCCACAGCTGGACTTGGTAGCTCACGCCTGTAATCCCAACACTTTGAGAGGCCCAGGCGGGGCAATCACTTGAGGCCAGGAGTTCGAGACCAGCCTGACCAAGATGGTGAAACCCCGTTACTACAAGAAATATAAAAATTAGCCGGGCATGGTGACACACACCTGTAGTCCCAGCTACTTGGGAGGCCGAGGCAGGAGAATCGCTTGATCCCTGGAGGCGGAGGTTGCGGTGAGCCGAGATCTCGCCACTGCATTCCAGCCTGGGTGACAGAGCGAGACTCTGTCTCAAAAAAAAAAAAAAAAAAAAAAAAGAATAAATACATAATAGTAATAATAATAATAAATAATATTTGGGGTCAGATTATTCTAGGGCACTGTCCAACAACACTGAGCAGCATCTCTGGCTTCCACTCATCTGATGCCAGTAGTGTGTCTTCCCCCTAAAGTAGTAATAACCAAAAATATCTTCAGACATTGCTAAATATCCCCCTGGGGGATGAGGTCAGAAGGACCCTTGGTTGAGACGACCAGGTTAGTGTGGGATTGCTGGATAATAAAATGCTGCCTAGGCCAGGTGCTGTGGCTCTGCCTGATGCCTGTAATCCCAGCACTTTGGGAGGCCCAGGCAGGCAGATCACCTGAGGTCAAGAGTTTGAAACCAGCCTGGCCAACATGGCGAAACCCCGTCTCTACTAAAAATACAAAAATTAGCCGGGCATGATGATGCACGCCTATAATCCCAGCTACTTGGGAGGCTGAGGCAGGAGAATCGCTTGAACCCAGAAATTGGAAGTTCCAGTGAGCCAAGATCACACCACTGCACTCCAGCCTGGGCAACAGAGCAAGACTCTGTCTCAAAAAAAAAAAAAAAAAAAAATCAGTTGATGCTTTGTCTTTTGCCACTTCATGGTCTTTTTGGTTATAATCTTTTTGGTATATAAACTCATTTGGCCTATCTGATGAGCCCATTTTACATCTCTGGTTGTTGAGATACCAATTTCTCAGTAGTTATTCATGAAGCACCAACGTCTTGGTTATTTTCACGAGACCCATTTGTGCCCGTATAGAAATTATCTGAATCTTGCTAATACGGATATATCTTTGGCTTGATAAGTGGTGGAGCTGTTTTCTTTTCCATTCTACAATGTTATTGGTCTTTTAATACAAAAAGACCATAAAGAAAATCTTAAGAAATGCCCCCAAAGTAGGATGTGTTTTCTGACCACACATTTTCTGATGACGTTGCGATAGAAACTACAAGTTAATTTCAAAAGATTAAACAGAAAACTTCACTTCTTGGTGGTTAAAAGTTAAACACTTACAGGCTGGGCGCAGTGACTCACACCTGTAATCGCAGCACTTTGGGAGGCCCAGGCAGGCGGATCACCTGAGGTCAGGAGTTTGAGACCAGCCTGGCCAATATGGTGAAACCCCTTCTCTACTAAAAATACAAAAATTAGCTGGACGTGGTAACGTGCGCCTGTAGTCCCAGCTACTCAGGAGGCTGAGGCAGAAGAATCACTTGAACCTGGGAGGTGGAGGTTGCAGTGAGCCGAGATCACGCCACTGCCCTCCAGCCTGGGCAACAGAGCGAGACTCTGTCTAAAAAAGAAAAAAAAAAGTTAAAAAGTTAAACACTTACATATCTATTGGGCCAAAGCAGAAACGGAAACTTCCATTGAAGTCCTTTTGGAAAATAATGAAAATGTGAATATCATATACCTTAACTTGTAGAATATTGTCAAAGCTTGGCTTTGATGTTACTTAGCAGACTTAAATGGATTGATAAATTAAGACATAAACTTTAAACTATAAAACTATAAATGTGTTAGACAGGAAGGGAAAAGCAATAACAGCTAAGCCTATGGTAAACATAATCAAAGGGAAAACACAAACCAGAAGGAAAGAAGATGACATAAAACTAGCGTCTGAAGAAAATTTTAATGTGTTAAGTTCTTTGGACAACGGTGCACTTGCTAAATTTGAAAGTTGCAGTAAGGTGGGAAAATTTAACTTGTCTAAATGGATTCAAAAAGAAGCAGAAAAATTAAGTGGTTATGAACCTTGGAAAAAGATATGTGTCAAATAATTTCCTCAAAAAAGTCCCTTGGCCCAGAGAGTTTTATAGGCACATTCTTTCAAATTCTGAGAGAGCAACTATTTCCTATAATAGAAAAACTATTTTAGGGCATAGAAATCTATAAAAATTATCCCAGTTCATTTTATGAAATGAACATAACACCCTTAAAGAACTTGACAAAGAGGCCGAGCATGGTGGCTCATGCCTGTAATCCCAGTACTTTGGGAGGCTGAGGTGGGGGGCGGATCACAAGGTCAAGAGATTGAGACCATTCTGGTCAACATGGTGAAACACTGTCTCTACTAACAATACAAAAATTAGCCAGACATGGTGGCACACGCCTGTAATCCCAGCTACTTGGGAGGCTGAGCCAGGAGAATCACTTGAACCTGGGAGGCAGAGGTTGCAGCGAGCCGAGGTTGCGCCATTGCACACTCCAGCCTGGCAACAGAGCGAGACTCTGTCTCAAAAAAAAAAAAAAAAAAAGAACTTGACAAAGATACTGCACTGAACAAAAGCCACAGGCCAAGCTAATATGTGATGTTAGATTCAAATGTCCCAAATAAAACACTGCACTGGCAATATTGTTTATCTCCAAAATGCAAGGATGGTTTAAGATCAGAAGATTGATAACATCATGTAGTTCATCAAGAGGTGCAATAAGGAAGATCATATCTATTTCAATAACCTTAATTTAAAATTCCTAACTTAGAGAAAGGGGAGGAAAAAAAAGAGGCTTCATAAAACTCATAATAGAATATTTCTTCTACAAGATAAATATTACCTAGGTTAAACCAACAGGCAAGCTAACGTCATTCTTAAAATTATTCTTAGCAGAGTTAGGAACAAAACAAGGAAGCCCCATCTCATCATTACTAATTAACATTTCTCTGGGCATCCAGCCAATGTAATAAGACAAGAAACAGAAATTAGAGTTGTAAAGAATGGAATGTGGGAAATAAAGTCATTGCTATTTGCAGAGCATCTAGCTCAAGGGTAGGCAAACTATGGCCCATGGGCTAGCTGCCTGTTTTTGTAAATGAACTCTTA
This sequence comes from Gorilla gorilla gorilla, assembly GCF_029281585.2. Classification (NCBI taxonomy): domain Eukaryota; kingdom Metazoa; phylum Chordata; class Mammalia; order Primates; family Hominidae; genus Gorilla; species Gorilla gorilla. The sequence goes on along the minus strand of NC_073244.2, from coordinate 12,987,833 downwards.
TTGGAATGCAACCCCACCCACTTGTTTACACATGATCTAGGGCTGCTTTAAGCTACAATGACAGAGTAGTTGTGACAGAGGTCATTTGGCTTGCAAAACCCAAAATATTTATTATCTAGCCCTTTACGGGAAAATTTTGTTGACCCCTCTTCTAGTGTGTCATTGAAAACCCAAGAAAGCCAATTATGAAACTTTTTAAATGAGTTAGAGTTTGGGAAAGTAGGTACATAGAAATAAGCAAAAAGACTGTAGATACACAAGCAATAATTAGAATATAAAATAAGGGAAAAGATCCCTTTCAAAATTGCCATAAAACCTTAGCACAACTCATAATAACGCCATCTAGAATGACTTGTAAAGGAACACGTTTTAAAAAATGTTACTGATATATTAAATTGTACAAATAAACATGAAAGCCTGTTTCAAATCATTTAAAGAAAGCTTACTGGCAAATGGAAAAGAGTAAGTTGTATAGCACGATACATAAAAGGTTAATATCCTTAATGAATAAACAACACAGGAGTAAGGAAAACACAAGAAATTCATGGAAAAACAGACAAAAGACAAGGAGGGGACAATTCTTTGGAGAATCACAGAGAACCAATAAAGGAAAAATGAAGTCACACTCAGTAATATAAAGATCTGCAAATAATGTAGTCGAATGATAGCATATTTTTAATCTCTTGGGTTAAAGATCTAGACAAACAAACACAGAAAGAAAAAAAAAAAACTATTAAGGCTTAGGGTTGCTGAGATTGTCCTGGAATGCAGTCTCATGGCCTGCTGGTGGAACCACAAGTCAATATAGAGTGTCTGGACAACCATTTAGCTGTAGGTATTAAGAAGCTTAAAGAGTTTCTTATCTCCCTGAACCTAGTAATATTTTCCTCTAGGAATCTACTTTGGGGAAGTAATAAGACAATCAGACAATGATCAAAGGAACAGCAAAAAAAAAAAAAAAAAAAAAAAAAAAAAAAAGGAGCCATGTGCGGTGGCTCATGCCTGTAATCCTGGCACTTTGGGAGGCTGAGGTGAGCGGATCACCTGAGGTCAGGAGTTTGAGACCAGCCTGGCCAACATGGCGAAACTCCGTCTCTACTAAAAATACAAAAATTAGCTGGGCATGGTGGCGGACTCCTGTAATCCCAGCTACCCAGGAGGCTGAGGCAGGAGAATCGCATGAACTCAGGAGGCGGAGGTTGCAGTGAGCCAAGATCGCGCCGTCGCACTCCAGCCTGGGCGACAAGAGTGAAACTCTGTCTCAAAATAAATAAATAAATAAGGAGGATGGTTAAGTGAGTGATGACTCATGTAGTAAATGGAATATTTTACAGTCATTCATTGTTTTCCAAGTTTTCTGCAGGGAACACATGCTACTTTTGTAGGTGATGGAGGAAAACCCTAATATTAAAAAGGAAAAGTCCCAAAATTCTCTCCTAGTTAAAATGTTATGTTGAAAGGAAAATATTTAGTAAATGCTTCCAATATAATAAGTAGACAAAGTTTACTTCTAAAACAGGCTTGATCCTCATCATGTTCACACATAATATTTACAGGGAAAAAATTGTCCAAAGGAAGCAGTGGGCTGTGGATTTATGAGTGATTTATATTTTCTTTTCTTTTCTTTTTTTTTGAGAGAGTCTCACTCTGTCGCCCAGGCTGGAGTGCAATGGCACGATCTCAGCTCACTGCAACCTCCACCTCCCGGGTTCGAGCAATTCTCTTGCCTCAGCCTGCTGAGTAGCTGGGATTAAAGCTGTGCACCATCAGGCTCGGCTAATTTTTGTATTTTTAGTAGAGATGGGATTTCCCCATGTTGGCCAGACTGGTCTCGAACTCCTAACCTCAGGTTATCTGCCCGCCTTGGCCTCCCAAAGTACTGGGATTATAGGCATGAGCCACCTCGCCCAGCCTGCATTTTCTTCTTTATCCTTTTTTCTTTGTATTTTAAAATTTGTTAGCTATCAACCTTTGTTGTTTAATATATCTTCTTAAGGGATGGGGAGAAGTGTGCCGATTGCATAGATGTTTCTTGGAGTCAATCTTCCTGACCTGAGTGATGTGATTCCTTTTCTAAGAGTTGCAGCTTAATCACTCAAATTATACAGGTGCCCTAAGCAGTCATAAGAAGGAGAAGATGTATTTTTTCCTATTTAAACTGATGATGTCGATCAGTAGCTTGGGCCAATGAGCAAATGCCATTTGGCAGGGCTTCCTGAAAAGCTAGACTCTTACGTGCTTTTGGTGTCTTATTTTTGTCACTGACCCTGGCTGGCCTATTTATCTGCAAAATGAAAAACCTGAAATCGAGCATGTCGAGGGGAATATCGGTGTGTGTCTACTATTGACGGTCTTAGAAGCACTCATCCCTCACGAGGTGGGCCTGCTCTAATCCTTCAGATGCTCACAAGGGTATATTGAAAGCTGCTCTGAGTGGTCATTCCTGGCAGTCTGTATTGCAATCCATGTTCCCCATTGCTGCACCCTCCTGCGCTCTGATCTTTCTTCTTAATCAAGCCTTTTATTCTCCAGTGTCACTTTTTAAAAAAAAAATGATGGTGATGGTGTCATCATACATGTCCTACTGTCGTTCCAGGCCATCTCGGAAACGCAGGTCCCTTGGCGATGTTGGGAATGTGACGGTGGCCGTGCCCACGGTGGCAGCTTTCCCCAACACTTCCTCAACCAGCGTGCCCACGAGTCCAGAGGAGCACAGGCCTTTTGAGAAGGTGGTGAACAAGGAGTCGCTGGTCATCTCCGGCTTGCGACACTTCACGGGCTATCGCATCGAGCTGCAGGCTTGCAACCAGGACACCCCTGAGGAACGGTGCAGTGTGGCAGCCTACGTCAGTGCCAGGACCATGCCTGAAGGTGGGGCTGCTGCTCCGGGGTCCGAGTGTCATGGGTGGGACATCAAGGCTGACCAAGGACAGATTCTCCACCCTCTAAGCAGTGCATATCTGTATTTTACCTTATTGGCCTTCATTTTTTTTTGAGACGGAGCCTTGCTCTGTCGCCCAGGCTGGAGTACAGTGGTGCGACCTCAGCTCACTCCAGCCTCTGCCACCTATGTCAAGTGATTCTCTGCTTCAGCCTCCCGAGTAGCTGGGACTACAGGTGTCTGCCACCACGCCCAGCTAATTTTTGTATTTTTAGTAGAGATGGGGTTTCACCATATTGCCCAGGCTGGTCTTGAACTCCTGGGCTCAAGTGATCCACCCACATCGGCCTCTCAAAGTGCTGGGATTACAGGCATGAGCCATCGAACCTGGCCTTTTTTTTTTTTTTTTTTTTTTTGAGATGAAGTCTTGCTCTGTTGCCCAGGCTGGAGTACAATGGCGCAATCTTGGCTCACTGCAATCTCCGCCTCCCTGGTTCAAGCAATTCTCCTGCCTCAGCCTCCCGAGTAGCTGGGACTACATGTGTGTGCCACCACACCTGTATTTTCAGTAGAGACGGTTCCACCATGTTGCCCAGGCTGGCCTCCAATGCCTGAGATCAAGTGGTCCGCCAACCTTGAGCTCCCAAAGTGCTGGGATTACAGGCATGAGCCACCATGCCAGGCCATATTTTAAAATTATGAGTCACAGGCAATCATTATGTAAACTTTAGAAAATACACCACTGCACTCCCGCCTGGGTGACAGAGCAAGACTCTGTCTCAAAAAAAAAAAAAAAGTTATATGCAGAAAGTAACCCATTTAATCTTCCTAACAATCTTGTGGGATGAGTTTTAGATGTCCGTTCTCTGACGAGGAAAATGGGATGTGGGAAAATGATGTCACCAGCCCAAGGTTGCACCATGGACAGGTGGCAGAAGTGGGATCTGATCCAAGAGTTACATCCCTGCCTCTCACTTCCTCTCCTTACAGCCAAGGCTGATGACATTGTCGGCCCTGTGACGCATGAAATCTTTGAGAACAACGTCGTCCACTTGATGTGGCAGGAGCCGAAGGAGCCCAATGGTCTGATCGTGCTGTATGAAGTGAGTTATCGGCGATATGGTGATGAGGTAAGGCCCTTGACTCTTGGGCATGCCCCTGCACACTTCAGCATGCCCCTTCAGAGTTGCACTTGGTACCTCCTTCCTCTGCTGAAATTTTGATTCCAGTGCTTCTCTCATCAGGTACTGTGCTATTAGTACTTAAAGACTTGATACCTGACTTCTCAGGAAGATGGGTCAGAAATGCCAATCTACGAGCTTGTTACTTTTCTTAGTTTCTCACATTGCTTTCCAGCTGTGTCCTCTAAGTTGAATGATGTCTGCCTCCCACCACAACAGGAGACTCATTTCACTTTAGAAGGAGTTATTTGAGTCTTAAAACCTTATAAATTGCTGGGTACGGTGGCTCACACCTGTAATCCAAGCACTTTGGGAGGCCGAGGCAGGCAGATCACTTGAGGCCAGGAGTTTGAGACCAGCCTGGCCAACATGGTGAAACCCCATCTCTACAAAAATACAAAAATTAGCCAGGCGTGGTGGTGGGTGCCTGTAATCCCAGCTACTCAGGAGGCCAAGGTGGGAAGCTGAGGCAGGAGAATCACTTGAACCCAGGAGGTGGAGGTTGCAGTGAGCAGAGATTGCACCATTGCGCTCCAGCCTGGGTGACAGAGTGAGACTCTGTCTCAAAAACAGCAACAACAAAAACCTTATAAGTTACTTTCATTAGATGCTTCCATTCAGCCAGACACCATGCAAGGTGCTGGGTGAGTGCAGAGATGCACAAGACACAGAATCCAAGACAAATAACCCAAAAGAACCCAAACAGTTGCTAAGCTCTTCCCAGGGCTCACTGTATGTCCCAAACACATTCAGCACGTTACACAGAGTATCTCATTGATCACATTTTATTACCTCTAGGAAATTTTGAGAGGCCCCATTATTTTTATGGACAGCTAGGCAAAAAAAAAAAAAGGGCCGTTAATTCTAATTTTATTTTTATTTTTTCCTAGACTATAGATCCTGAGTACTGTTAAGTGTTTGTAAAATACATTGCTTGTAACATGCATTCCAATTTCAGAAATGCCAAAATGCAAAAATAATATACCTCTTGGGACTGAGGAAGTACAATACGTCCTCACATTATCCCAGTGAGCTGGGTACTGAGGCTTCCAGAGTTTAAGTTGCTGCACAAAACCTGGAAGAATAGAATCATGATCCAAATGCATGACTGATATTCCAATCCAGAAACTGCCAAATTTTTTTTACCATAAAGGTCTGGATAGTAAACATGTTTGACTCCGTGGCCAGATGATTTCTGTTACAGCTACTCAATTCCACCATTCTACTGAGGAAGCTGCCATGGGTGATATGTAAATAAATGGATGTGGTTGTGTGCCAATAAAACTTTATTTACAAAAACAAGTGGTGGACCAGGTTTAGTTGGTGGGCCAGAGTTTGCCAACAACCAACAGAGATTACAGCAAAATGTCTGATTTCCTGGAACTTTGAGAGGGAGTCCTCCTATAACCAGGTGGACCTCCCTCTACCCCTCCTGGGACCACATCTACTCTTGGCGACCAAAGATTTTGGCTTTGACAATAATTTAGAATTGAGATCTAATTCTAAATTATTGTGGCTTGTGAGCCAAATCTGGCTTGCAGAGCATTGTAAAGAATGTGCAACAGGGATGAGGTCAGGAGTTCAAGACCAGCCTGGCCAACATGGCGAAACTCCGTCTCTACTAAAAATACAGAAATTAGCTGGACATAATGGTGGGCGTCTGTAATCCCAGCTGCTCCTCGGGAGGCTGAGGCAGGGAGAATTGCTTGAACCCGGGAGGCAAAGGTTGCAGTGAGCCAAGATCGTGCCACTGCACTCCAGCCTGGGCGACAGAACAAGACTCTGTCTCAAAAAAAAAAAAAAAGAATACGCACCAGAGACTATATGTGGCCCTTCACAGCTTCACAGAAAAAGTAAACTTTCAAAAATAGTAAGTGTCCTTACTGAACTTGTCATTCTGGGCCTATTTTGGGGCCCTGTTTGCTAAATGAATGGCTTGATTTGCCTTTTTTAACATTCATTTTTAAAATAAAATTGCTAAATGAATGGCTTGATTTGCCTTTTTTAATATTCATTTTTAAAATAAAATTCCTTATCATACAGAGCTCAGCTAGTTTTTAATTGGCAGAAACGTGCATATGCCTCTAATCCATATTCATGAGTTACTTTCCTCTGCCTTTTGATGTCTCTGTCCACAATAGCCTTTGGAATTATGATTTGTAGTTGCTAGATAGAATTTAATCTCATGATTGGGGTATCATTTATTTTTGGGGATTTGGATTGCCTCTGGTTTTTACCATGTTAGGTAATACTAATTTTATCTGGAAACCATTTTAGCTTTTTGGATTGACAGCTTTAGTTATTGTTTCAGTCAGTTCTTGCTGCGTAACAAACTGCCCCCAAAGGTACTGGTTTAAAACAAAGGACATTTATTCTTTCTCTCAATTCTGCAGGTTCACTGGGTGATTCCTTTGTCCTGGGCCAGTTTGGCTGGGGCTGGATGGCCTCATTCACATGGCTGGGGCCTCAGCTGGGGGCACCTGGAGCTTTGTCCTCATGTGTTCTCTCACTGCCCAGTGAGCTAGCCCAGGCAAGGAAGGACATGCCCCATATACAAACACTTCTTAGGACTCTGTTTGCATCACATTTGCTAGTGTCCCTTTGGCAAAGTGAGCCCATGGCTAAGCCCAGAATGAGGAAGTACAATACATCCTCTGAGTATCTCAGTGAGCTGGATACTGAGGCTTCCAGAGTCTCATAGACACAGAAAGTCATGATTCCCTGGGGGCCATAATTGCAAAGTTTATTAATATATTATCCTATATGTATTAATCCTGTAGGTCCTAAGGAAATAATTCAAATTTGGGGCAGGGAACGAAGCTCTATGCACAAGATTTTCATCAGTAGCAAAATATGCAAACCACTAAGTTGTCCGTCCATTGGAGAATGGACACGTGGAAGATGGTGCATCGATAGAATTGGTGGATGAAGAGCCATTGAAAATGATGTTTGGGGGCCAAGCATGGTGGCTCATGCCTATAATTCCAGTGACTCAGGAAGCTGAGGTGGGAGGATTGCTTGAGGCCAGGAGTTTGAGCCTGGGCAACACAGCCAGACCCCATCTCTGCAAAAAAAAAATTTCAAAATTAGCTAGGTGTGGTGGTCTGTGCGTATAGTCCCATCTACTTGGGAGGCTGAGGAGAGAATTGCTTGAGCTCAGGAGCTCCAGGTTATAGTGGGCTGTGACTCACTCACTACACTGCAGACTGGGTGACAGAGCAAGAAGACTCTGTCTCCAAAAAAATAAGATAAAATGTTTGGGATGACCTTTGTTCAGTGTAATGTAGAAGTTAAAATTACATGCTCTGGAGTTTAGTTCGTTTGTGTTGTTATCCCCCAGCAGTTGAGAATCCCCCTGTATCTGCTGGGCGCAGTGGCTCACGCCTGTAATCCCAGCACTTTGGGAGGCTGAGGCGGGTGGATCATGAGGTCAGGAGATCGAGCCCATCCTGGCTAACACGGTGAAACCCCATCTCTACTAAAAATAAAAAAAAATTAGCCGGGCATGGTGGCGGGCGCCTGTAGTCCCATCTACTTGGGAGGCTGAGGCAGGAGAATGGCGTGAACCCGGGAGGTGGAGCTTGCAGTGAGCCGAGATCACACCACTGCACTCCAGCCTGGGCGACAGAGTGAGACTCCATCTCAAAAAAAAAGAAAAAAGAAGAAAAAGGAATCCCCCTGTATCCAGACTAGCTTATGATAGAGGAAAAGCTTATTAGCTCCCAGAGTTGAACAACTGAAGAGCTTCTCACATGGCTGGATCCAGGATTCCTTTGGGTCGGTTGCATCTTTTTTTTTTTTGAGATGGAGTCTCACTCACTCTGTCATCCTGTCATCCAGGCTGGAGTGCAGTGGTGCAGTCTCAGCTCACTGCAACCTCTGCCTCCCGGGTTTAAGCGATTCTCCTGCCTCAGCCTCCTGAGTAGCTGGGATTACAGGCACCCACCACCACACCCAGCTAATATTTGTATTTTTAATGGAGACGAGGTTTCACCATGTTGGCCTGGCTGGTCTCGAGCTCTTAACCTCAGGTAATCCACCCACCTTGGCATCCCAAAGTGCTGGGATTACAGGCGTGAGCCACCATGCCTAGCCTGGGTCAGTTGCATCTTAACAGCTCCTGGCAGTGAGCCCAGTAGCCCCTGGTTGTCCACCTGTGGTTGTAGTGGTTCCAAACCTCATTTCTTTGCACTGCCAAACCCGGAGGAAGACAGACTGCATCCCAGCATTCCCAGCTTGACTGAGGTCATGTGACATCCAATGCCCAATCATGTGACCAGAGGAATGCTGTATGCTGATTGGCTTGGGCATGAGGGATTTTTTTTTTTTTTAAATTTAGAAACAGCTTTATTGAGCTGTAACTTACATACCATAATATTCACTCCCACCATATGCTAGAGAGAATTTTGTAAATGTAGTAAAATTACACTCCAACAGTATAAATTGTGTACCTAAAAATAAAGTTTTAGGCCAGGAGCAGTGGCTCACGCCTGTAATCCTAGTACCTTCAGAGGCCGTGGTGGGTGGATCACCTGAGGTCAGGGTTCAAGACCAGCCTGGCCAGCATGGTGAAACTTCGTATCTACTAAAAATACAAAAATTAGCCGGGCGTGGTGGTGCATGCCTGTAATCCCAACTACTCGGGAGGCTAAGACAAGAGAATCACTTGAACCTGGGAGGCAGAGGTTGCAGTGATTCCGAGATCACACCACTGCACTCCAGCCTGGGTGACAGAGTGAGACACCATCTCAATATATATATATATGTAAATAAATAAATAAAGTTTTACGTCACTTTTTTTTTCTTGATCAAAGCAATGCTAGGTAATTAAGGACATTGTTGGCAATAACAGAAATGTGTCTATGAAAAGGGTCTTAAGAAGGTGACTGTAACCTCACATTCTCCTTTCATTTTCTCCCCCATCTCTGCTTCTCTCTAGGGTGAACAGAGTTGGTCTGGGTGGGATTGGGGTTTTGCTGTGTGGGGCAGAGGCTGTTGGGGATTCGTGATGGGAATTCCTAATAGTGACCCTTGGGTCCCAGGAACAGGAGACACAGGTCAGTCAAAGGCATGGGAAGAAGCTAGGAGAAGTTAGGATTCGAGTTAAATCCAGTGCCGACAGGGTGACCGGTTGTCTAGGTTTAGCCAGGACTGAGGGCTCCCTGGGATGTGAGATTTTCAATGTCCACACTCAGAAAGTTCTGGGCAAATGGGGACAAGTTGGACACAGAAGCAGAAAAAAAATCAAGGAGGGTCTGCAGTGGAAACAGGCATTGTTCACTCTGCAGAATCTGTATTCTTGCTGTCAACAATGCCCCGAACTTCCTCTGGAATCTGCTCCTCACCCTTGAGTGGCTCTCACCTCCCACCCTCAACCCCACCCTGGTACCAGGGCAAAACACAAAACTCAGCCCCAAATTAGCCATGACAAAAATGCAAATCAAGACCACGATGCAATACCACTTCATGCCCACGAGCGTGGCAAAAAACAAAAAGACGGACAATAACAAGTGTCGGTGAGGATGAGGAGAAATCGGAACCCTCATACATTGCTGGTGGGAACATAAAATGGCACAGCTGCTTTAGGAAAGAGTTTGGCATTTCTTTCATTCTTTCTTTTCTTTTTTTTTTTGAGATGGAGTCTATCTCTGTAGCCCAGGCTACGGTGCATTGGTATGATCTTGGCTCACTGCAACCTCCGCTTCCTGGGTTCAAGTGATTCTCCTCCCTCAGCCTCTTGAGTATCTGGGACTACAGGAACCCATGACCTCGCCCGGCTAATTTTTGTCTTTTAGTAGAGACGAGGTTTCACCATGTTGGTCAGGCTGGTCTCGAACTCCTGACCTCGTGATCTGCCTGCCTCGGCCTTCCAAAGTGCTGGGATTATAGGCAATGAACCACCGTGCCCAGCTGGTGGAAGGTATTTTTTTTTTTTCTTTTGCTAGTTTCATAAACAAAGCCACCTCTAGCTATTTAATTGCATTTTCAGTATCTCCCGTTAAAAAAATTTTTTTTTCAGAGACAGAGTCATCGTGTGTCACCCAGGCCCACCATCCGCCACCATGCCCAGATAAATTTTTTTTTTTTTTCAAACAGAGTCTTGCTTTGTTGCCCAGGCTGGAGTCTCACTTTGTGGCACACGCCTATAATCCTAGTTACTCAGGAGGCTGAGGCAGGAGAATCGCTTGAACTCGGGAGGCGGAGGTCGCAGTGAGCCAAGATCATGCCACTGCACTCCAGCCTGGGTGACAAGAGCGAAACTCCGTCTCCAAAAAAAAAAAAGAAGATGCATTTCCCCTTTGTCCCGGATAGCAGCTACCTTGGGTTTCTATATTTGCTTATTTGTCCCTCGCTACTCGGTGACTCATTCCACTTGGAAGAAACTTTGGACTGGAGTTCCCTGCCCCCACCCCTGCCACCAGACTGATTTGTTTTCTTGCTGTTATTGTCACATGATAAGCATGGGGTTGTTGGCTTTTTTTTTTTTTTAACATTTCTTTCTCTTCTCCACTCTCTACCCCCCTCCTAAATGTTCCAGCCCGGTTCTCTGCATGCACTATTAGCTTGGAACTGTTTCGAAAACTTTTCAGAGTTTTGGCTCGATGCTTGCAGGTTTCATGGTCTTATTCCCAAGAGCCTCCTGTCTCTTCTCATAAGTTCTGGAATTATCTCTAGTTACGTGCTTATCACAGGGTATGTTTCCCACTTTGCAAATCTCCATTTGGGTGGATCCCAACTGTTTTATTTATTTATTTATTTATTTATTTATTTATTTATTAGTTTATTTTATTTTATGTGTTTATTTTTCAGGCAAAGTATACCACATTTTCTTTTTCTTTTTGAGACAGTCTCGCTCTGTTGCCCAGGCTGGAGTGCAGTGTCGCGATCTCGACTCACTACAGACTCTGCCTCCCGGGTTCAAGTGATTCTCCTGCCTCAGCCTCTCGAGTAGCTGGGATTACAGGCGCACACCACCACAACTGGCTAATTTTTGTATTTTTAGTGGAGACGGGGTTTCACCATGTTGGCAAGGATGGTCTCAATCTCTTGACCTCGTGATCTGCCCGCCTTGGCCCCCGAAAGTGCTGGAATTACAGGCATGAGCCACCGTGCCCGGGCTTCAACTGTTTTTATAATGATTAAAAAAAAAAAATCGAAAGGCAGCACCATGGCAAAGAAAGAGCTTTTTTATTTGTCCTTAGACATTAAGCCCATTTATCCATTTGGTTCTGATGTGACAGAGGCTGGGAGTTGCAGGGAAAGGCAGGAAATCTGGCATAGGCCCTGCAGATCCTTCATTTCCACTCTTTTCTAATTTTGCTGGAGACATGGCAAAAATATTCTGCAATGGTCTTAAGGAGAAGTTCTAGAGCCAGACAGTTCTCTTTTTTTAGTTTCTTTCTTTTTATTTATTTATTTTTTTTGAGATGGAGTCTTGCTCTGTCACCCAGGCTGGACTGCAGTGGCACGATCTCGGCTCACTACAAGCTCCGCCTCCCGGGTTCATGCCATTCTCCTGCCTCAGCCTCCCAAGTAGCTGTAGAGCCAGACAGTTCTGAGTTCAAGAGCTGGCCCTGCCACTTTGCAGCTATGAGATCTCGGACAAACCATATAATCTCTTAAACCAGGGGTCAGTCAGTAAACTATATCCCGTAGGCTAAATGTGGCCTGCTGCCTGATTTCTAATGATTTGTGAGCTAGGAGTCACTTTTGCATTTTATTTATTTATGTATTTATTTTTGAGATGGAGTCTTGCTCTGTCACCCAGGCTGGAGTGCAGTGGCACAATCTTGGCTCACTGCAACCTCCACCTCCTGGGTTCAAGTAATTCTCCTGTCTCAGCCTCCGAGTAGCTGGGATTACAGGTGTGTGCCGCCATGCCCAGCTAATTTTTGTATTTTGGGTAGAGGCGGGGGTTTCACCATCTTGACCAGGCTGGTCTCGAACTCCTGACCTCAGGTGATCCGCCCACCTCGGCCTCCCCAAGTATTGGGATTACAGGCATGAGCCACCACGCCCTGCCCACTTTTGCATTTTAAAATGGTCAGGGAAAAAACAATCAAAGGAAAAATAAGGAGAGACGTGAACCAAAGGGTGCAAAGTTTCAGATGGGAGGAATACGTTCTAGGAATCCACTGCTCTGTAGATGAATGGTGACTATAGCTAATAACACATATTGCAAAATGGCTAGAAGAATAGATTTTAAATGTTCTCACAACAAAGAAATAAGTACATGAAGTGATGAGGATTTAATTAGCTTGTTTTAATCATTCCGCAATTTATACTGTAACATAACTTTACACTGTACCCCATACGTGTACACAACTATTATTTTTATTTTTGTTTATTTATTTTAGAGACAGGTTCTAGCTCTGTCACCCAGGCTGGAGTACGGTGGAGCCTTCATAGCTCACTGCACCCTTGACCTCCTGGGCTCAAGTGATTCTCCCACCTTAGCCTCCAGAGTAGCTGGGACTACAGGTGCGAACCATCGTGCCCAGCTAATTGTTCTATTTTCTGTGGAAATGGGGTCTCGCTATGTTGCCCAGGTTGGTCTCTAACTCCTGGGCTCCAGCAATCCTCCCTTCATGGCCTCCCATAGGGCTGGGATTACAGGCACGAGCCACTGTGCCTGACCTATAATACTGTTGTCAATTAAAAATAAAACAGATGATTTTTAGAAAGATAATATTATGGAAATTAATATTAATAGAAAATAGATAATAGGGCTGGGAGCTGTGGCTCACGCCTGTAATCTCAGCACTTTGGGAAGCCGAGGTGGGCGGATCACTTGAGGTCAGGAGTTTGAGACCAGCCTGGCCAACATGGTAAAACCCTTTTGTATTTTCTTTACTGAAAATACAAAATTAGGCAGGCGTGGTGGTGAGCGCCTGTAATCCCAGCTACTCGGGAGGCTGAGGCAGGAGAAACGCTTGAACCCGGGAGGCAGAGGTTGCAGTGAGCCGAGATTAAGCCATTGCACTCCAGCCTGGGCAACAAGAGTGAAACTCTGTCTGGAAAGAAAAAAAAAGGAAAAGAAAAGAAACCATCAGGGTTTAATGCTCGGCTTCTGGCTTAGGAAGTCTGGCTCTTACCGATAATGATAACCTCTGCATATATCTTTATCCATAGCACTATGGTTATAAAATTCTGCAATTCTCAAAGTTGCTTATGTGTCTTAGTCTGTGCTTTGCTGCCTTGGCGTCATTTCTGAGCAGGATCCTGGCTGTGAGCTCCCTGCTAGGGGTGGACACTCCCAGATGTGCAAAGCTCACCCACCCTCCTTCTCCTCCTCTCTTCCTTCCAGGAGCTGCATCTCTGCGTCTCCCGCAAGCACTTCGCTCTGGAACGGGGCTGCAGGCTGCGTGGACTGTCACCGGGGAACTACAGCGTGCGAGTCCGGGCCACCTCCCTTGCGGGCAACGGCTCTTGGACGGAACCCACCTATTTCTACGTGACAGACTATTGTAAGTCTCCATGGCAGCCTCAGCTGGCTGGGGCTGCGCTTAGCACTGAGCATGGTGGGACATTGCAGGGGATGACTTGGAGAGGCCACAGGTGCTGGCCCTGGCCTTGACTCTCAGGCTTATCAGCTGCTGCTGTGCTTGCCCTCTTTGATCCTGCACTTTTTTTTTTTTTGAGATGGAGGCTTGCTTTGGAGTGCAGTGGCACAATCTCAGCTCACTGTAGCCTCCGCCTCCCGGGTTCAAGTGATTCTCCCACCTCAGCCTCACAGTAGCTGGGACTACAGGAGCCCGCCACCACGCCCGGCTAATTTTTGTATTTTTAGTAGAGATGGCATTTCACCATGTTGGCCAGGCTGGTCTCGAACTCCTGACCTCAAGTGATCCGCCCGCCTCAGCCTCCCAAAGTGCTGGAATTACAGGCATAAGAGCCACCATGCCTGGCCTGATCCTGTACTTAAAAAAAAAAAAATGTTTCAGAGGTACTTGTGCAGTTCATTATATAAGTAAATTGTGGCTGGGCACGGTGGCTCACACCTGTAATCCCAGCACTTTGGGAGGCCGAGGCGGGCGGATCACAAGGTCAGGAGATCGAGACCATCCTGGCCAACATGGTGAAACCCCGTCTCTACTAAAAATACAAAAATAAATTAGCCAGGCATGGTGGCGGGCGCCTGTAGTCACAGCTACTCAGGAGGCTGAGGCAGGAGCCTCAGGAACCCGGGAAGCGGAGCTTGCAGTGAACCGAGATCGTGCCACTGCACTCCAGCCTGGGCAACACAGTGAGGCTCTGTCTCAAAAAATAAAATAAAATAAGTAAATTGTGTGTTGTTGGGGGTTTGCTGTACAGATAATTTTGTCACCCATGTAATCAGCATAGTACCTGACAGGTCGTTTTTTGATCCTTTCCCTCTTCTCACCCACCACTCTCAAGTAGGCACCTGTGTTAGTCTGTACTCACACTGCAATAAAGAAATACCTGGCTGGGCACAGTGGCTCACACCTATAATCCCAGCACTTTGGGAGGCCGAGGTGGGCGGATCACTTGAGGTCAGGAGTTCGAGACCAGCCTGACCAACATGGTGAAACCCCATCTCTACCAAAAAATACAAAAATTAGCCGGGCATAGTGGTGTGCACCCGCAGTCCCAGCCACTTGGGAGGCTGAGATGGGAGAATTGCTTGAACCGGGAGGCAGAGGTTGCAGTGAGCTGAGATTGCGCCACTGCACTCCAGCCTGGGCGACAGAGCAAGACCCTGTCTCAAAAAAAAAAAAAGAAAGAAGAAAAAAAAAGAGAAACAGAGAGGAAAGAAAGAAAGAGAGAGAGGGGGGAAGGAAGGAAGGAAAGAGAGAGAGAGAAAGAGAGAGAGAAAGAAAGAGAGAGAGAAAGAAAGAAAGAGAGAGAGAGAAAATAAAGAGGGGACGAGCACAGTGGCTCACGCCTGTAATCCCAGCACTTTGGGAGGCCATGGTGGGTAGATCATGAGGTCAGGAGTTTGAGACCAGCCTGGCTAATATGGTGGAACCCCGTTTCTACTAAAAATAAAAAAATTAGCTGGGCGTGGTGATGCGTGCCTGTAATCCCAGCTACTCAGGAGGCTGAGGCAGGAGAATCACTTGAACCCGGGAGGCGGAGGTTGCAGTGAGCTGAGATCACGCCACTGCACTCCAGCCTGGGTGACAGAGTGAGACTCTGTCTCAAAAAATAAAAAAGAAAGAAAGAGTGAAAGAGAGAGAGAAGAAAAAGAAAAAGAAAGAAAAGGAAAGAAAGAGAGAAAAAGAGATAAAAGAAGAAAAAGAAAGAAGAGAAGAGAGAGGAAGAGGAAGAGGAAGAGGGTCTGAGACTGGGACTCAGTAATTTATAAAGAAAAGAGGTTTAATTGGCTCCCAGTTCTGCAGGCAGTACAGGAACCATGATGCTGGCATCTACTCAGCTTCTGAGGAAACTTCAAGAAACTTTCAATCATGGTGGAAGGTGAAGTGGGAGCAAGGTGTTAAGACAGGGGGATGGTGCTACACACTTCTTAAACAACCAGATCCCATGAGAACCCACTTATTATACAGTACCCAGTAGGGATGTTGCTAACCCATTAGAAACCGCCTCCATGATCCAATCACCTCCCACCCGGCCACTCCTCCAACATTGGGGATTACATTTCAACAAGAACTTTGGGTGGGGACACAGATCCAAACTATAGCAGTCTCGGTGTCTACTGTTCACTTCTTTCTGTCCACGTGTGGTCAGTGTCTCACTCTCACTTATGGGTGAGAACATGAGGTAGTTGGTTTTCTGTCCCTGTGTTAATTCAATTAGGATAATCACCTCCAGCTCCATTCATGTTGCTGCAAAGAACATGATCTCATTCTTTTTCATGGCTGTGTAGTATTCCATGCTGTGTATGTATCACATTTTCTTTATCTGGCAATCCTGCACTTCCTCATCTGTACATGGAGATAATAACAGAACCACTTCAGGAGGTGGAGGGACATTTTAATGACACAAATGTTAAGTGCCTGGCACCTGTTGCTAGTGTCTCCATCTTTGTTACTAGAGTTTTTTGGCTGGATGAGGTGGCTCACACCTATAATCCCAGAACTTTGGGAGGCTGAGGCAAGAGGATTGCTTGAGGACAGGCATTAGAGACCAGCCTGAGCAACATAGTGAGACTCTGTCTCCACAAAAAAATACAAAAATTAGCCAGCTATGGTGGTGCATGCTTGTAATCCCAGGTACTCGGGAGGCTGAGACAGGGGGATCACTTGGGCCCAGGAATTTGAGGTTGCGGTGAACTGTGATTGTGCCACTGTACTCCAGCCTGGGTGACAGAGTAAGACACTGTCTCTAAAAAATAAAAATTAAAAGAATTTTACATCTGTCAAAAGTCATGCTGGGTTCGGGACTAGCTATGTAATTTGCAAGACCAGTGAACAATGAAAATGCAGAACTCCTTGCTTTAAAATTATTAAGAATTTGGCCGGGCACGGTGGCTCATGCTTGTCATCCCAGTACTTTTGGAGGCTGAGGCGGGAGGATCACCTGAGGTCAGGAGTTTGAGGCCAGCCTGGCCAACAAGGTGAAACCCTGTCTCTATTAAAAATACAAAAATTAGCCGGGTGTGGTGGTGCATGCCTGTAGTCCCAGCTACTTGGGAGGCTGAGGCAGGAGAATCGCTTGAACCCGAAAGGAGGAGGTTCCAGTGAGCCGAGATAATGCCACTGAACTCTAGCCTGGGTGTCAGAGCAAGACTCTGTCACAGAAATAAGTAAATAAATAAAAATTAAAATAAAATGAATAAGCATTTCAGAGGGGCAACAGCAGAGCATTAAACTGACAGAAAAGGGTCCTGCATCCACTGCCTGAGATGTGGGAGGGATGGAAATGAGCAGTGATTTGGGGCAGGGGTGGGGAAGAGTGTGCTTCCAGAATACTGACCTCTGAGCCCACTGCCTGGTCCCACTGCACCTACGGGACTGTTTCGGGACTGCTGGAAAATCAGGGTGTGGAAGAGCAGCAGAGAGGTTCATGGACAAGGGAGGGAAGGAACAGGGTGGCCCACCCCTTCCAGGAGTGGATGTGATTTTTGATGTGAACTTTGTTGGAAACACATTGATATGAAACATATATTTTCTTATTCTATTTCAGTAGATGTCCCGTCAAATATTGCAAAAATTATCATCGGCCCCCTCATCTTTGTCTTTCTCTTCAGTGTTGTGATTGGAAGTATTTATCTATTCCTGAGAAAGAGGTGAGTTCAGTTGAGTTCAGTGGTGTGCTGGGAACAGTTGGTTCTCTGGGGGAAAACATGCCTTGATATAGGTATAGGCATATTTAAGTTTATTATGAATTTTACTGATATAGGATGTGTAACATGCAATTTACAGATAATTGTCATAATATGATATACACAACTCTTTATTGTAAATTCCCTCTAGCCAGTTGATTCTCACAGAATGTTTTTATTGATTTTTTTTTTTTTGCCCAAACCTTTATATCCGAAGCTAACCTATTATTGCAATTGATAAACAAGTAAAGCTCCAATGTGAATGTTGATTAATTTTTCAAAATTTACATTAAAGAGTAGGACTTGACTGGGCACAGTGGCTCACACCTGTAATCCTAGCACTTTGGGAGGCCAAGGCGGGTGAATCACCTGAGGTCAGGAGTTTGAGACCAGCCTGGCCAACATGGTGAAACCTCGTCTCTACTAAAAATACTAAAAAATTAACCAGGCATGGTGGTGGGCGCCTGTAATCCCAGCTACTCAGGAGGCTGAGGCAGGAGAATTACTGAACCCTGGAGGCGGAGGTTGCAGTGAGCTGAAATCGCACCATTGCATTCTAGCCTGGGCGACAGAGGGAGACTCCGTCTCGGGGGAAAAAAAAAGTAGGACAAAACTGAAATAAGACATATATGTTCATCAGTGATGAGTGATGTCTTTGCTGAGTCAGATGGTAATTTTTAAATATCAGAAGAACATTTTGTGCCATGTGCAACATCACAGTTGCAGACATGACACGCTTTTAAGTTTAATCTACATGATTAAACATTTTTCTCAGCCAGGCACGGTGGCTCACACCTGTAATCCCAACACTTTGTGAGGCCGAGGCGGGCAGATCATGAGGTCAGGAGTTTGAGACCAGCCTGACCAACATGGTGAAACCCCGTCTCTACTAAAAATACAAAAATTAGCAAGGTGTGGTGGTGTGGGCCTGTAATCCCAGCTTCTCAGGAGGCTGAGGCAGGAGAATCTCTTGAACCCGGGAGGCGGAGGTTGCAGTGAGCCGAGATCGCACCATTGCACTCCAGCCTGGGCAACAGAGTGAGACTTTGTCTCAAAAACAAAACAAAACAAAAAAATATTTTTCTCATCACTTTCTCAAGCCTGGACAAACAACAGAACAACAAATCCAGTCCTGAGTTATAGCATTTGCCAGTTTCTGTAATGTAAATATTCCCAGGATGTCTAAATTCAAGCTGTAGACATAATATTACTGAGTGCAGTGTTAGAAAGAGATACATAATAGCTCCCCATTGAATCCACCCTATGGATACAATATGGTGTATAAATGATATAATGTAAATAACCTCAATTGCATTGAGCATAGTAAAATGTAGTATGAGAGTTAGGAAGTGATGAGTTTTGAACATGTATTGTCTTTGCTTTTAGGATAATTTATTTAATTGTTAAGACTCTATAATTTATATTTTTTGTTCTATTTGGAAGGCGTTGTACAATTTAATCTTTAATGATGCTTGTATTTAACAACTGGCTCACTAGTTTCCTGAAAATTTAATAATTGTTTCTCATCAGTCGCGATGAGCTCGCTCTAGAACAGTACTGGGTGAGTGGCTTTTAAGTGTTACATGGATGGCCACAAATTATTAAAAAAGCCAGCCAGAGTCCTGCATGGTCGTACATATCTGTAGTCCCAGCCGCTCGGGAGGATGAGGCAGGAGGATCACTTGAGACCAAGAGTTCAAGACCAGCCTGGGCAACATAGTGAGACCCTGTCTCTATGAAATTTTAAAAATTAGCCAGGTGTGGTGGTGAGCATCTGTATTCCCAGCTATTCAGAAAGCTGAAGTGGGAGGATCTCTGGAGCCCAGAAGGTTAAGACTGCAGTGAGCTATGATTATACCACTGCCCTCCAGCCACAACACAGCAAGACTGCAACTCTGAAATGTAAAAACAAAAACAAAAACAAAAACAAAACAAAACAAAAACCACCCAGGGAGGGATGAGTGCTCCCATGTTGATGCACTTACATACCTGTCTGATGGGCTTCCATTCAAAACATAAAGGTCCCCCATCCCTGCCCTAGACTGCATCTAGGATTATGGGGATTCTGCTGGTAAGGGCTGCCATTTGCCTTGGGGAGTCTTGTATGAAACACCTTTCTGCAGAGTCCCATGAGAATCTCAAGCTAACGTGCCTCGTTTTCCTCCTCCAGGCAGCCAGATGGGCCGCTGGGACCGCTTTATGCTTCTTCAAACCCTGAGTATCTCAGTGCCAGTGATGGTGAGTACCATCCCTTCCCTGTGGGTGGCCAGAACCCTACTCATCAGCTTCCTTTGCCTTCACCATTGAGTGAGAGTGAAGGATGGGTTCCCCAGGGAGGCCCAGAAAAGCCCTCTTATTCATTTGAGCTTGCCAAACTGCCCTTGCTGCAGAAACCTCATTACTGTGTGCATCTGGACACATGGTATTTGGCACCTGCCTGAATGGGCTCATCTAGCTGGTCTGGGACCCTTGGGCAGGGTCGACCACTTGGGCTGGGCTCAGCTGGGTGGTTCTTCTGGTCTTGCCTGGCTTCACCCATGTAGCTACATTTTGCTGGTGTGTCAGCTAGCACTCGGTAGTCTTAGATGATTTCACTCACATGTCTGGTGGTCAGCAGGCTGGGTGGTCCCAAGGTGGGGGACCTAAGCTGGGGGAGGCTGAGCCTCACTCTGGCCATGTAGCCTCTTAGGCTCCAGCAGGCTGGCTCAGGCTTCATTGCATGGTCCTCTGTTGGTTTCTAGTAGCAAGCTCCAGGGCAAGCTCCAGGGCAACAGTCCATTCCAAATCTCTGCTTGGGTCATTCTTGTTGATTCCCATTGACCAAAATAACTCACAAGGCCATGCCCAGGGCCAAGGGGTGGTGAGATAGACTCCACCTTTTCATGGGAAGAGCTCCAAGTGTCCTGGCTTTTTTTTTCCCCAACCTATTACAACCTGTCTTCCATCCCCTTGGCACTTTGCAGAAACAGTAGTCTCAGGTGGGAAGTAGCATCATTCCGTAGCAAGGGTCTGAAATCAGGCAAGAAGGATGGGGCTGCAGGTTTGCCTCAGGACATACTGGCCAGGATCTTGGACCAGTTGTGGCTCCTTCCTTGAGTCTCTGCCATGCCCTCTCCATGGGTGCAGATGCCTGTCCTGTTCTCGGCCATATGCCCAGTGCCCGGCATGGGTCCTGGATCACAGAACTCATTTCATGAGTGTTTTCGAGGGGGTTTGGGTGAGGGCTTGGGTGGAAGGTGGCTGCAGACCCCCAAGGGATCTGCCAAGGATGCTGTGTAGATAAGTGAGAAGTAGTGTTTCCATGCTCTGTGTACGTGCCGGACGAGTGGGAGGTGCCTCGAGAGAAGATCACCCTCCTTCGAGAGCTGGGGCAGGGATCCTTCGGCATGGTGTATGAGGGCAATGCCAGGGACATCATCAAGGGTGAGGCAGAGACCCGCGTGGCGGTGAAGACGGTCAACGAGTCAGCCAGTCTCCGAGAGCGGATTGAGTTCCTCAATGAGGCCTCGGTCATGAAGGGCTTCACCTGCCATCATGTGGTGAGTCCAGTGGGGATGGGACATGGGCTGGCTTTCCTGACCCTTCCCTTTCTCTGCCTCCTCCTCCTGCACAGAGCGACAGAGGACACAGGGTGTAACCTCCTACCCACCCCCCACTCCACTAAGCTTCCCATCCTAGAGGTGTGAGGAGGGATCGTTCCCTTCTCAAATCCCATCCTCTCCCACTTCGCCTGGAACCAGACTCTATCACTGTCTCATCACTTTCTGGAATGTTTCATTGCTTTCCAGAATCTTTCATCACTTTCTGGAATCTTCCATCATTTTCTGGAATCTTCCACCACTTTCCGGAATCTTCCATCATTTTCCACAATCTTCCATTGCTTTTTAGACTCTTCCATTTCTTGCTTTTTCCTGGCTCCTTTGTAACCCAGGACCACACAGAGGTCCGCCTGATACCACCTGCCCTCGTTCCTACTCTCCTTTGAAGGCAGCACAAACTCTTCCTGCCTTTCTGCTCCTTTGTTCCTCTTTGAGTCCCATGTGCTTTCATCCTTGCCACACATATTTATGGGGCATTTAAAGCCCTGCTCTTGTCCCTGTGATACAGTGGATACCTGTCCCTGTAGAGCTTCCAAAACAGCAGGCGGAGACAGACTCCAAAACCTTTATTTTTATTTTATTTCATATATATATATATATATATATATATATATTTTTTTTTTTCTGAAATGGAGTCTCGCTTTGTTGTGCAGGCTGGAGTGCAGTGGCACAATCTCAGCTCACTGCAAGCTCCACCTCCTGGGTTCACACTATCCTCCTGCCTCAGCCTCCCGAGTAGCTGGGACTACAGGCGCCTGCCACCACGCCTGGCTAATTTTTTTTTTTTTTTTTTTTGAGATGGAGTCTCACTCTGTCACCCAGGCTGGAGTGCAGTGGCATGATCTCAGCTCACTGCAACCTCTGCCTGCTGGGTTCAAGCAATTCTCCTGCCTCAGCCTCCCGAGTAGCTGGGACTGCAGATGCCTGCCACCACACCCAGCTAATGCTTTTTATATTTTTTTAATTAGAGACGGGGTTTCACCATGCTGGCCAGGCTGGTCTTGAACTCCTGACCTCGTGATCCACCCGCCTTGGCCTCCCAAAGTGCTGGGATTACAGGCGTGAGCCACCACGCCCAGCGCCTGGCTAATTTTTTTGTATTTTCAGTAGAGATGGGGTTTCACTGTGTTAGCCAGGATGGTCTCGATCTCCTGACCTCATGATCCGCCTGCCTTGGCCTCCCAAAGTGCTGGGATTACAGGCGTGAGCCACCACGCCCAGCCTGTTTTTATATATTTTTAAGACAGAGTCTCTCTCTGTTGCCCAGGGTGGAGTGCAGTGGCACAATCTCGGCTCACTGCAACCTCTGCCTCCCAGGTTCAAGCAATTCTCCTGCCGCGGCCTCCTGAGTAGCTGGGATAACAGGAGCCCACCACCACACCCAGCTAATTTTTTTATTTTTAGCAGAGATGGGGTTTCACCATGTTGGCCAGGCTGGTCTCGAACTCCTGACTTCAGGTGATCCACCGGCCTCAGCCTCCCAAAGTGCTGGGATTACAGGCATAAGCCACCACCCCCGGCTGACTCCAAACCCTTTATACATTAGGAGAAAATGCTATGGAAACATGAAGAAAGGGAGGAAAGGAGGGTTGGACAGGGGTGTATTTGAGCAAAGACTTAGAGGACATGAGGAGCTGGGTCCTGTGGATGTGGCAGGGAACAGAGAGCCAGGCAGAGGGAATGGTTAAAATACAAAGGCCTGGCTGGGTGCAGTGGCTATAATCCCAGCACTTTGGGAGGCTGAGGCAGGCGGATCACCAGAGGTCGGGTGTTCAAGACCAGCCTGACCAACATGGAGAAATCCTGTCTCTACTAAAAATACAAAAATTAGCCGGGTGTGGAGGCGGGCACCTGTAACCCCAGCTACTCGGGAGACTGAGGCAGGAGAATTGCTTGAACCTGGGAGGCAAAGGTTGCAGTGAGCCGAGATCACGCCACTGCACTCTAGCCTGGGTAACAGCAAGATTCCGTCTCGAAAATTAAAAAAAAAAAAATACAAAGGCCTATCTGTCTGCTGTCTGGGCAGGTCTGTCTGCTCTCCTAGACCAGGGCTGAGCACGCTGCATCCAGGCCACAGGGTGCTGTGTGTGACATAGACACCAGGGAGGGAGGAGAACCCTGGTGAGTCGAATCACGGACCCTCCTCCAAGAACCCTGGTTGCTTGCTCCGCAGGTGCGCCTCCTGGGAGTGGTGTCCAAGGGCCAGCCCACGCTGGTGGTGATGGAGCTGATGGCTCACGGAGACCTGAAGAGCTACCTCCGTTCTCTGCGGCCAGAGGCTGAGGTAAGCTGCTTTGGGGGACCCAGCGGGGTACTCGGTGGAGCACCCGCTCCTGGCCTCCTCGGATCCCAGTGCTGCTGAAACACCAACCCCGTGTTTCTGTTTTAGAATAATCCCGGCCGCCCTCCCCCTACCCTTCAAGAGATGATTCAGATGGCGGCAGAGATTGCTGACGGGATGGCCTACCTGAACGCCAAGAAGTTTGTGCATCGGGACCTGGCAGCGAGAAACTGCATGGTCGCCCATGATTTTACTGTCAAAATTGGAGGTTCGTCTGGCTTTCTGCTTTGAAAACATAACGACCCAGGCCGGGTTTGATTTCAGAAGGAAGTTGTCTATAATGAGCCGTTAAGTCTTTTCTGATAATATAAAGGCAAGATACTTCTTTTTTTTTTTTGTGGGGTTTGTTTTGTTTTGTTTTGTTTTTTTGTTTTTGAGACAGAGTCTTACTCTGTCTGTCGCCCAGGCTGGAGTGCAGTGGCGTGATCTCAGCTCACTGCAACCTCCACCTCCCAGGTTCAAGTGATTCACCTGCCTCAGCCTTCCAAGTAGCTGGGACTACAGGTGTGCGCCACCATGCCCGGCTAATTTTTGTATTTTTAGTGGAGACGGGGTTTCATCCATGTTGGCCAGGATAGTCTTGATCTCCTAACCTTGTGATCCTCCTGCCTCGGCCTCCCAAAGTGCTGGGATTACAGGCGTGAGCCACTGCACCGGCTTTTCTTTTTTTTCTTTTTTCTGACATGGAGTCTTGCTCTGTCGCCCAGGCTGGAGTGCAGTGACAGGATCTCGGCTCACTGAACCTCCACCTCTTGGGTTCAAGCGATTCTCCTGCCTCAGCCTCCTGAGTAGCTAGGATTACAGGCGTGTGCCACCACACCCAGCTACTTTTTGTATTTTTAGTAGAGACGGAGTTTCACTGTGTTGGCCAAGATGGTCTCAAACTCCTGACCTCAAATGATCCACCTGTGTTGGCCTCCCAAAGCACTGGGATTACAGGCATGAGCCACTGTGCCTGGCTGGGCAAGATTTTGGATGGGGACCCCCCCCTCAAGCTGTCATTTAATTGCATGTATTGATAAACTCACTTACCCATTTACTTCTTTAAAAGATATGTTTGTAGGACCGGAGGTCCCGCCTGTAATCGCAGTGCTTTGGAAGTCCAATGTGTAAAGACTGCTTGAGTCCAGGAGTTTGAGACCAGCCTGGGCAACATAGTTAGACTCCATCTCCTTGAAAAAATTTTTTAAAAAGTGGGGTGTGGTGGTGCACACCTGTGGTCCCAGCTACTCAGGAGGCTGGGGTGGGAGGATTGCTTGAGCCCAGGAGGTGGAGGCTGCAGTGAGCTGTGACTGCATCGTTGCACTCCAGCCTGGGCGACAGTGAGACGCTATTTCAAAAAACAAATAAAAAAGGAATATAGAGGGGACCAGAGCAGCGTGAGATGTGAGGATGAGGAGAGAGGCAGAAACCAGACCCAGAAGGACCTTGCGTGTCACAGCAAGTCATCTTGACATTATCTTACATTAGCAAGGGGCAGCAGGAAGTGATATGATTCTATTTATGACTCAAAAAGACATCTCCTGGCCAGGTGCCGTGGCTCACCCCTGTAATCCCAGCACTTTGGGAGGCCGAGGTGGGTAGATTACCTGAGATCAGGAGTTCGAGACCAGCCTGGTCAACACGGTGAAACCCTGTCTCTACTCAAAATACAAAACATTAGCTAGACATGGTGGCAGACAGCTGTAATCCTAGCTACTCAGGAGGCTGAGGCAAGAGAATTGCTTGAATCAGGGAGGTAGAGGTTGCAGTGAGCCAAGACTGCACCACTGCACTCCAGCCTGGAGGACAGAGTGAGACTCCATATCAAAAAAAAAAAAAAAGAAAAATGTAGCTTCTTCGTGATTTGGTACCTTCTTTTCCCTCCCTTTAAACAGTAGCCCATCTTCCCCCTGCACTTCCCCATGCATACCCTCAGAATCCATTCTTACTGGATTTGGCCACCACCCAGGTGAGCGCAGACATGGGCCAGGTGAACCCCTCTTAGGGCTCTGTGAGAGGTGGGGCAGTCAAGGTGGCAGATGCTAGGACCAAGGCCGAAGGTTAAGAGCGTGTGAACCTTTTCTGTTGTCAGACTTTGGAATGACCAGAGACATCTATGAAACGGATTACTACCGGAAAGGGGGCAAGGGTCTGCTCCCTGTACGGTGGATGGCGCCGGAGTCCCTGAAGGATGGGGTCTTCACCACTTCTTCTGACATGTGGTGAGTTGTGTGTGGATGGGTGGATGGACGCTGGGCTTGAATTCCAGGTGCTAGTGAGAGCCAAGAGCGGGGGAAGGAAGCCTGCCATCCTCCTGGACGCCCCATCAAGGAAAGGAAGGCAGCGTCCTGTCTGAGGATCTTTCCACGGCTACTCTTATGTCCTGACCAATCCTGTAGGCATTGTGAACCCTGAAAATCTGAGACAGGTCTCAGTTAATTTAGGAAGTTTATTTTGCCAAGGTTGAGGACGCGTGGCCGTGGCACAGCCTCAGGTGGTCCTGAGGACAGGTGCCCAAGGTGGTCAGAGCACAGTTTGGTTTTATACATTTTAGGGAGACATGAGACATCAGTCAACATATATAAGATGAACATTGGTTCGGTCTGGAAAGACGGGACAACTCGAAGCGGGGAGGGAGCTTCCAGGTTGTAGGTAGATAAGAGACAAATGTTTGCATTCTTTTGAGTTTCTGATGCGCTTCTCCAAAGGAGCCAATCAGATATGCAGGTATCTTAGTGAGCAGAGTGGGGACTCTGAATAGAATGGGAAGCAGGTTTGTCCAAGCAGTTCCCAGCTGGACTTTTTCCTTGAGTTTAGTGATTTGGGAGCCCCAAATTGATTTTCCTTTCACAGCATTTATGAACTGCAGCATGAATTGTTTTATTAAGTGGCCAACCATGTTCTAGAAACCAAGAGATGTGTGTGTGTGTGTGTGTGTGCGTGTGTGTGTGTGTGCATATGTGTTTGTGTGCGTGTGTGTGTTTGTGTGTGTATATGTGTTTGTGTGTGTTTGCATATTTGTATTTGCATGTGTGTGCATGTGTGTGTGCGTGTGTGTTTGCGTGTTTGTGTGTATTTGCATGTGTGTGCACGTGTATGTGCGTGTGTTTGCATGTATGTGTTGGCATGTGTGTTTGTGTGTGTGTGCGTTTGCGTGTGTGTGTTTGCGTGTGTGTGTGCGTGTGTGTGTGTCTAAATGGCTTATTTGTTACTACTATCAACTGTCATCGGCAGGTCCTTTGGCGTGGTCCTTTGGGAAATCACCAGCTTGGCAGAACAGCCTTACCAAGGCCTGTCTAATGAACAGGTGTTGAAATTTGTCATGGATGGAGGGTATCTGGATCAACCCGACAACTGTCCAGAGAGAGTGTAAGTGTAGAAAGGGTTTAAGGTGTGTGAGGTGTTCGTTGAAAGGGTATTGCCCTTTACACGTGTGCTTGGTTTTGCCTTTCCTGTGTCTACATGCTCACCGTGTTTGCATGCTGTATGTTACAGGTGTGTTTGTGTTTGCATAGCTTGTCTTTACATGCATGCTTGCATTTGCATATTGCATTGTGGTACACACACTTGAGTTCCCATATGTGCTACATGTACGCTTACGTTTGCATATTATATATTTACATAGGTATTTATGTTTGCATATTATATGTTTCTGTGTGCATCAGCATATCATGGCACATGTACACCTCATTTACATATTATAAGCGCGCATGTTTACATATTATGTCTTTACCTGCATGCCTGTGTTCGCAAATCATATGATTTTCTTGCATATTGTATCTTTGGAAGGTTGCACAAAAAACCTATAGCAGTAGTTATCTTGCGAGAAGGGAACTGGAGACCTGGGGTTGGGGGAGAGAGACCTGTTTGCCTGTTAATTTTTTTTTTTTTTTTTTTTTTGAGACGGAATCTTGCTCTGTCACCCAGGCTGGAGTGCAGTGGTGCGATCTCGGCTCACTTCAAGCTCCGCCTCCTGGGTTCAAACCATTCTCTTGCCTCAGCCTCCCGAGTAGCTAGGACTACAGGCACCCGCCACTGCGCCCGGCTAATTTTTTTTTTTTTTTTGTATTTTTAGTAGAAATGGGGTTTCACCGTGGTCTCGATCTCCTGACCTCGTGATCCACCCACCTTGGCCTCCCAAAGTGCTGGGATTACAGCCGCCTGTTAATTCTTTATACACTTAAAATTTTGTCAGGTAGCTGGGCATGGGTGGCTCACGCCTGTAATCCCAAGCAATTTGGGAGACCGAGGTGAACGATCACCTAAGGTCAGGAGTTCAAGACCAGCCTGGCCAACATGGTGAAACCCCGCCTCTATTAAAAATATAAAAATTACCCAGGCGCGGTGGTGGGCGCCTGTAATCCCAGCTACTCAGGAGGCTGAGGCAGGAGAATTGCTTGAATCGGGGATGCAGAGGTTGCAGTGAGCAGAGACTGCGCCATTGCACTGCAGCCTGGGTGACAGAGTGAGATTCTGTCTCAAAAACAAACACAGACACACAAAAATTTTGTCAGGCATACATATTATATATTCCCCCCTCCAAATATATATGCATATATACATATATATATACTTAGATGAAGTCTCGCCCTGTCACCCAGGCTGGTAGAGTGCAGTGGCACAATCACAGCTCACTGCAACCTTGAACTCCTGGACTCAGCCTCCTGGCTCAACCTCCCAAAGTGCTGGGATTACTCTTGAGCCAGTTTTGAAATGAGGAAGCCCTTTTCAAAACCATCTTTCAGGCTGGACAGGATGGCTCATGCCTGGAATCTCAGCACTTTGGGAGGTTGAGGCAGGAGGATGGCTTGAGCCCAGGAGTTCAAGGCTGCAATGAGCTATGATTGCGCCACTGCACTCCATCCTGGGTGACAAAGTGAGAAACCCTGTCAAAAAAAAAAAAAAGCGGCCAGGCATGGTGGCTAACACCTGTAATCCCAGCACCTTGGGAGGCCAAGGTGGGTGGATCATTTGAGCCTAGGAGTTTGAGGCCAGCCTGGGCAACATAGCAAAACCCTGTCTCCGCAAAAAATACAAAAATTAGCTAGGCATGGTGGTGCACACCTGTGGTCCCAGCTACTTGGGAGGCCAAGGTGAGAGGATTGCTTGAGCCTAGGATGCAGAGGCTGCAGTGAGCTATGATCATGCCACTGCACTCCAGCCTGGGTGACAGAATGAGACGCTGTGTCCAAAATAAGAAGAAGAAAAGCAAAAAGAAAACACCATCTCTCAGCATCTCTAGCATTGCTATTTCTGCCTTGACAATTGTCCACACACCCAGCCAGCATCTGATGTGAGCACATGTGGTCCGTGGGTGTTGGCTGCAGGGACAAGAGCAGGGGTTTGGGAGGATGCTTGGCAGGGCCCCCAGACTCACGCAGGACGTGTCCTTCTGCCCCGCAGCACTGACCTCATGCGCATGTGCTGGCAATTCAACCCCAAGATGAGGCCAACCTTCCTGGAGATTGTCAACCTGCTCAAGGACGACCTGCACCCCAGCTTTCCAGAGGTGTCGTTCTTCCACAGCGAGGAGAACAAGGCTCCCGAGAGTGAGGAGCTGGAGATGGAGTTTGAGGACATGGAGAATGTGCCCCTGGACCGCTCCTCGCACTGTCAGAGGGAGGAGGCGGGGGGCCGGGATGGAGGGTCCTCGCTAGGTTTCAAGCGGAGCTACGAGGAACACATCCCTTACACACACATGAACGGAGGCAAGAAAAACGGGCGGATTCTGACCTTGCCTCGGTCCAATCCTTCCTAACAGTGCCTACCGTGGCAGGGGCGGGCAGGGGTTCCCATTTTCGCTTTCCTCTGGTTTGAAAGCCTCTGGAAAACTCAGGATTCTCACGACTCTACCATGTCCAATGGAGTTCAGAGATCGTTCCTATACATTTCTGTTCATCTTAAGATGGACTCGTTTGGTTACCAATTTAACTAGTCCTGCAGAGGATTTAACTGTGAACCTGGAGGGCAAGGGGTTTCCACAGTTGCTGCTCCTTTGGGGCGACGACGGTTTCAAACCAGGATTTTGTGTTTTTTCGTTCCCCCCACCCGCCCCCAGCAGATGGAAAGAAAGCACCTGTTTTTGCAAATTCTTTTTTTTTTTTTTTTTGCTGGTGTCTGAGCTGCAGTATAAAAGACAAAACTTCCTGTTTGTGGAACAAAAGTTCAAAAGAAAAAACAAAACAAAAACACCCAGCCCTGTTCCAGGAGAATTTCAAGTTTTACAGGTTGAGCTTCAAGATGGTTTTTTTTTTTTTTTTCTCTCATCCAGGCTGAAGGATTTTTTTTTTTCTTTACAAAATGAGTTCCTCAAATTGACCAATAGCTGCTGCTTTCATACTTTGGATAAGGGTCTGTGGTCCCGGCGTGTGCTCACGTGTGTATGCACGTGTGTGTGTCCATTAGACAAGGCTGATGTGTGTGCAAAGTATCCATGCGGAGTTGATGCTTTGGGAATTGGCTCATGAAGGTTCTTCTCAAGGGTGCGAGCTCATGTCCTCCTCTCTCCTTCCTTCTTATTGACTGGGAGACTGTGCTCTCGACAGATTCTTCTTGTGTCAGAAGTCTAGCCTCAGGTTTCTACCCTCCCTTCACGTTGGTGGCCAAGGGAGGAGCATTTCATTTGGAGTGATTATGAATCTTTTCAAGACCAAACCAAGCTAGGACATTAAAAAAAAAAAGAAAGAAAGAAAGAAAGAAAAAACAAAATGGAAAAAGGAAAAAAAAAAAGAAAGAAAGAAAGAAAGAAAAAACAAAATGGAAAAAGAAAAAAAAAAGAACTGAGATGACAGAGTTTTGAGAATATATTTGTAACATATTTAATTTTTAAAGTCTCTGGTATTAGCCTCATAAGTTATTGACTATTCCCTGGGGTTGGCGGGGAGTGGGGACATGAGTTGGTCTGCCTGTTGTGGGGCCGGGAAGGGGAGGGAGTCAGGCACAAGTGGCCTCTTTGTTTGGTCTTAAAGGCATCCGTTTCTGGGAATGAAGCCATGTTCGCTGCTAACACTTTTGGACGTTGTGAGGCCACATGGAGTGTGTGAGAGACTAGGTTTTATGGATGGTCTGGTTCAGGTACCAGGTCTGCTGGAAGGTTCCTGTTCGGATAAGCTGGTAGCTACCTAGCTCCGAGCCTGCCTTCAAGAACACCTGTGTTCATCCTCTGGTTCTCTGTGTGTACCTCTTGTGGCATTTCCTCTCCCGGGTGTGAACAGCCTACCGTTATTGTGCAAACCCAAGAACGTCAGATCCCAAAGCACAACAACCTGGATGGACTTTGGGAACATCTAAGCAATATAAGAGAGAGGTGCACTGAGAGTACGTCTTGGTCCCCTCCACCCTGAGAGCATCTGACGGTCCTCAGTACTGAACTCCTGGAAGCTGCTCTGAGCCCGGTGACCTCATCTGGGCCAGGTGTGGGGCCTGAGCTGAACGCTCAGGTGCTTACAGTGTTGCAATCCCTAAGAGAGTAGAGTCTGGAGGAGAAACCGTGAAAAAGACCTTTCACACCACCAAGAACTTCCGAATGGGCGTGAATCCACCGTTTCTTCTCTTTGCAAAAAGAACCACCACAGCTGCTCAAAGAACACAGTGAACTCATCACTTTGGTTCATCAAAAAATCATCGCCCATGCGTTATTCCTGAGTGCATTTTCTTACAACTTTTTGACTGCTTCCTTTTCTTCTTAAGAGTTGTGGGCTTAAGAATGGGATAGAGTCATAATGGCAACCTCCAAGCCCTCTCAATTCTTGATTAAGAACACAGGTAGACATGAATCCCAATTGTCTATTGCTATCTTATTTATATGATTCGGGAAAAGACAGCATGTAAAAATATTGCTGAGGAGCCTCAGTAATTGGGTACAAGAAGCAAGAGTACAGAAATTATTTTTGCCAAATTTATTTTGTAAATATGAGGGTCTGTACCTAAATTTAAAAAAAAAAACACGTAGAACTAGGTATTTTGTTCTCTTGTTAGTAAATTTGTAGTGGTTGTATACTACACTAGCTGCAATTTTCACATTTTTCTAATTCAGAAAGGTTTTTCTTATATTAGGGGAAAAAGTATTTATTTTAATATATAAAATCACTCTGAAAATCACTCTCATAAAAAATGGAGCGCATGTAAATTTTTATCAAAGAAAAATAAACAGGTGAATGGGGGATAGTGATTTTCTTTTTTCAGCACAGTCTACCTCAGTGTATTGTTAAGATGTGATTCAATCATGGACATCTTTGAGATTTCAGAATTCTACCTGGAACCGGTCTGAATCAGGGAACGTGTGTATCAGCTGATTCGAATGCCAGGGACCAGTAAGAATTTTGAGGGAGGGAGTTGGGATGGAGAAGGTATGGCCTTTGTGTGAGCATAGATCCTTTTCTTCCTGGCTGGTAATATTCTTCTCTGAACTTAATCTTCCTTTAAAAAAAAATCCTCCATCTATTGTCACTATGTTCCCCAAACATAAACTAAGTTCCAGGCTGTCATGATGTATCTGATATATGGGGTAACCCAGCAAGGTGTACCTTCCTTTGGTGAGAGATGGCTGCCGGGGCAAAGACGGGCTTTGATTCAGAACAAGCATTCCCACCTGTTCCATGGAATCCCCCTGAAGTGAGCACAAAGGTGCCCTGGGCTCCCTGATGGTTTATTCCCACTCCTTTCAGGCTGGTGATGCACCTTACACACAAACACCTAATGCAATGTCTTTTTAAATTCTCCAAGTGGGATGGGAGCATGTGAGGGAAATTCCAATCCAAAACCCATTAATGTGCTGAACGCTTTTTTTTTTTTTTTTTTTTTTTTGCAACAACACCTTGGACCTCTGTGTTGGGGTTTGACTGACCTCAAGCTGATATTATTGGACCTTGTGCAGCTTTGACAACCCATGTGAGAGTCTAGGCAGGGCCAGTGGGGCCCAAATCTTGCTGCTCTTGTACTTTTAGGCACTGCCCTTGCAGACTCACCTTTCTCCACCTGCCCTGGAGAAAGGTAGGGTGTGCTGGGCCTGCCCCTTGCAAATGGGGTTCACCAGTTTCATTTATTTGACTCTACTGCCACAGTGAAAAGAGCAAACAGCTATTGGGTTGCAAACCTCCTTTGACATTAGGAAATGTTGACTTTGCAACAATAAAACTTTGGTCCTAGAAAGACACGGTCGTCCTGGGAGTATGTAGTGTTAAGTTGCAACAACAACAACAAAAAGCAACAAAACCAGCTTAGGGTAACACTTTTTGTTGCTTGTTTTTAAAGATGTCTCACTATGATTAAAACCCTTTTCATTAATGTAGTGAAAGCCACACAGGAGTTTCTTCTTCCAGGAGGAGAATACCAAGCACATCACTTTCTCTCTGCATCAGTGATGTCAAATACGCATCAGAAAATGTTCAGATTTTAGGAGCTGTCCTAGGTGCTGTTTCATCATTGGAAACAGTGAGAAAGAGAAGCACTGCTGCTTGTCTGGATATAGGCAGAGGATGATTGAGAGAAGCTGTGGGAACTGACACAAGGGTCTGCACAGGTCATCCTGTGACCCTGGGGACTATGTTACCAACTGACAGACAGATCTTTCACTGTATCCTACCAGGGCAGGTAGTCCACCAAGAAATGTGCTTATTGGATTGGGAGGTGTTTATTTGTAGTCTGCTGTAACACGTGTGAAAGAGCAGGAGCGTCATCAGCATATGACTTGCGCTGGTCATCTGGTAAATGGATGTGCTTTAGTCCCAGTGCTAATCATTTCTCTCCTTCACAGTGGGTGGAAGTTTAGGGTTAAATGTCCTTTGAATGTCACCTTGTGAGTCCTTGACACCTTAGGCTCTTCAGAAACAATGGTTTTGTTGAGGATGGGGAACAGGGAATGCTGATTTTATATACGTGGTACACGGAGAGGGGTGTCACTTCAGAAAATCTTCCAGCATGTTCTTCAGAATATTAATTTATATGAGAGGTGAGGTTGGGAATGAAAAGAACAGGTCAGCCCTTTTTTTTTTTCCTAGAACATACAAAAGAACATGGTGGACTTTCAGGGGAGTGCAATGGAAGGTGAATAATTCCTTAAGGGTCCCCGAGAAATGGGAGTGAGGGGAGGGGACACAACGGCTTTTTGAGCTTACTTTTACCGTCTGATACTAGTCAAGGTCCAGAACCAGCCACCAGCCAAATTTCTATCTGGGTGCGGGCCACTGAAAATCCTTGTTAAAAACCAGATCACAAATCTGGGGCTCTTGGTCCCATTGGAGAAGGAAGGAAGAGCCTCAAAATAAGTGTGCATCCATGCACATATTCAGGAACGGCTTGTTTAGTCTTTACACTTTGCCTGAAAGTTGCTGCTCCTCGTCCCTTTGTGTGCCTGGGTGGCCTCGGCCCTGTGCGTTGGCAACGCAGGATCAAATGTGCTGCAGCTTTTGCAGAAAACAACTCAGAAACACAAAACCCACCAACAGCTCAATTATTATTTTTTCAATGTTTTCCTACAAGAGCCAAGTAGCACCATGTACAGAAGATGCCTTTTTTTTTTGGAATATTGAAATCGTTCTGCATGTAAAATATGGGATAATGACCTGTTTATATTAAAATTCTGATTAAATTATCTGAGAATATGCTTGTTTTTGTGTGGTGTCCCGGTAAGGACCTGTCGTGTGGTTGGGGGATGTGGCTATGAGTTGGGCTGTGTTAAGGAAAACCTCTTGGAATATGTAGGTGCCTTTTTTTAGAGGAGAAAAACACCTAGATTCTTCCACACATGAAAAGGGAGGTTAAATAGTTGCTACCAGCAGAGTTGATGACTCGTAGGGACATACTTGTATGGCCAAAGTGGTGGTTTAAATATTGCACTATTTCCATACCGTTTGGTAAGTAAGCGCTTCCCCAAGGGCTCCCAGACCTCCCCATGGTCCAACCACTAAAGGGTTCACTCCGAGAATACCAATGAACCTTCAAGATCTTGCTCTATTCTGACATGCGGGAAACTCACATGTTAAATATTTTCAATGTCATCCTGGGAGTGGAGACCTGTCCCAGGTTGGGTGGACAGGTGAGTGACCATGGGTTAGACCAGGGGATTGAAAGCCTTTTGAATAGTCTTTCTTGAGTGGCTTAAAACAGCAACTGTTTATTTATTTTCTTTTTTGTTTGTTTGTTTTTGTTTTTGTTAGTTTGTTTTTTGAAATGGAGTCTCACTCTGTTGCCCAGGCTGGAGGACAGTGGTGCAGTCTCAGCTCACCGCAACTCTGTCTCCCGGGTTCAAGCAATTCTCCTGCCTCAGCCTCCCAAGTAGCTAGGATTACAGGCGTGTACCACCATTCCCAGCTAATTTTGTATTTTTAGTTTCATCATGTTGGCCAGACTCGTCTCAAACTCCTGACCTCAGGTGATCCGCCCGCCTCAGCCTCCCAAAGTGCTGAGATTACAGGTGTGAGCCACCACACCCAGCCTTATTATTATTATCATTATGATGATTATTTTTGTATTTTTAGTAGAGACGGGTTTTCGCCATGTTGCCCAGGCTGGTCTCGAACTACTGTTCTCAAGCGATCTGCCCCCTCAGCTTCCCAAAGTGCTGGGATTGCAGGCGTGAGCCACAGTGCCTGGCCTATTTCTTACAGTTCTATGTGTTGGTTGGGTGGTTCTTCCGGGAACAGCCTCACTCCTGTGCTGAGGCCTCTGCTGGGAGAGCCAGGATTGCTTGTCTTCTAGGAGGTTCACTCAGGCTTGTTCATATGGTGGTGGTTGCAGGGATACCCAGTCGGAAGGAACAAAAAGCCCCCAAATGTAAATATTTTCCAAACTTCTGCTTGTGTGGTATTTGCTACTGTCCCATTGCCCAAAGTAAGTCCCATGGCCAAACCCAGAGTCAGCTTTGGAGAGGACTGTCCAAGGATGCAGATAAAAGGTGATGTGAACCAACTAGAGTCCAATCCTGCAATAATCTTCCACTCCTTTACCCTCCTATCATTATTATTATATTTTTTTAATAATATAAAAGTGGGCCGGGCGCGGTGGCTCATGCCTGTAACCCTAGCACTTTAGGAGGCTGAGGTGGGCCGATCACAAGGTCAGGAGATCGAGACCTTGGCCAGGAGATCACCTGGCCAACACGGTGAAACCTCGTCTCTACTAAAAACACAAAAATGAGCTGGGCGTGGTGGCGGGCGCCTGTAGTCCCAGCTACTCGGGAGGCTGAGGCAGGAGAATCGCTTGAACCCGGGAGGCAGAGGTTGCAGTGATCTGAGATCACGCCACTGTACTCCAGCCTGGGCAACAGAGTGAGACTCTGTCTCAAAAATAAAAAATAAAAAATACTACTACTACTACTACTACTAATAATAATATAAAGGTAAAGTTCTCACTTTACCATCCTATTATTATTATTATTCCTTGTTTTTGAGGTGGGAGAAATAGCAGTATGGATGATGACAGGGATAATCCAGTCATCAGAGGGAAAAGAGATGAAGGCAGGGGATCACTAGCTCTATGTCCTTAAGCAAACAAGTGACGATAAGATCTACGGCACAGGTGGAGGGGTTGACCTTAGCTAAAGTGCAGAGTATGTGGGCTGTGGAATCTCTCTCCCTCCCAAAGGCAATGGAACTCAATCCCCAACCCCTCCAGGCGGTCTCTGGATTTCTCCAGACCACCTACCTCCAGCTGGCAGTGTTCTGAGCTGGGCCATCGGAAGTTGAGGTTATTGAATGTGTGTGTTTCCCCATTATCCTGGGAGCTTTCCAGAGGCTGCATGAAAGTTGCCTCTGAATTCTTCACATTCCTCCAAACTCTGGCCCAGAGTTCCGCAGTATGGGGTTGTTAAATTAGCCTGAAGACACACAAAGCAACTAACTGCTAAGTGGCTGGTTTTACAAAGGGCGGTGGTCCTAACCCTGGGCTCTGGAATCCCAATAGTCATTTGAGCTCTCTCCCCTCCTCCTTTCTGCTCCCAGTTCTCTGCCATCCAGCTAGCAGGCTGATCATGGCCCACAGAGGCTCTACCCTCCTATTATTGATGATAGACCTTACCTTATATGACCATGGCAAAGATTAAATGAGGTAACATTGATCTCTCATGCTCCCTCCAGGATGGACATTCCCATATCCCCAAGTCCCTCCAAGTTCCCTGTTCTCCAAGAAATTGATGCTACTGCTTATTGGCTGTGGTGGTAGCGTAAATTCTGCTTCCCTGGGTTTGTGAAATTCAATGTGAGTCTCTTGGAAAATGGAAAATGTTTTTCTTCCAAGGAAAGCTCATCAAGGAAGGCATCAGTCTCAGGGAGGGTGGACGGCTGTGTGGTCTCTGTGCAGGGGAGCCACTTGGATTCCTTGAAACCCCTGGCCAAGTGATCACAGCACCTTTTAGCAGGGTTGCTGGGGCCCTGGCCTGGAGTCGGGAGTGTCTGCACTGGGTTCCTGGAGCTTCCTCCTGGGCCTT
Source organism: Gorilla gorilla gorilla (assembly GCF_029281585.2). Taxonomy (NCBI): domain Eukaryota; kingdom Metazoa; phylum Chordata; class Mammalia; order Primates; family Hominidae; genus Gorilla; species Gorilla gorilla. Next base: position 12,951,180 of record NC_073244.2, on the reverse strand, counting down.
GGGTGCTTATCAGAATCCCACTTATTAAAAACAAAGGTGTGTCTGTCTAAGCCACACCCAGGCCTCCTCCGTGAGCATCTATGGGGCAAGGCCTGGGAACTTGCATTTTAACAACTTCCCCTTCCCCCACTGGACTCAGCTGACTCAGGACAAGAACACGGGAACTTTGCTTCCATTCTGCCTTTGCCTGTGTAAGGGATCAAAATATGCCACTCCAAAGTATGCCACTTTTGGCCAGGCACAGTGGCTCACACCTGTAATCCCAGCACTTTGGGAGGCCAAGGCAGGCGGATCACCTGAGGTCAGGAGTTCGAGACCAGCCAGGCCAATGTGGCGAAACCCTGTCTCTAATAAAAATACAAATATTAGCTGGGTGTGGTGGTGCACACCTGTAATCCCAGCTACTTGGGAGGCTGAGGCAGGAGAATCGCTTGAACTCAGGAGGAGGCAGGAGAATCACTTGAACCCGGGAGGCGGAGGTTGCAGTGAGCCGAGATAGCGCCACTGCACTCAAGCCTGGATGACAGAGCGAGACTCTGTCTAAAAAAAAAAAAAAAACACTTCACAACAACAAAGTATGCCACTTTGGCACATTGGTTATTTTGAGTTAAAGGTGCTTGAAAAATAGCAAACAAGAAGGACACTCTGACTTTCCTTTTTCTTCCTGAAAGCAGGAGATGAAACTACCATACTATATTTTGTCCAACCTAGTACATAAGCATTCAGCTCCAACTGCTTCTTTAGGTCTTCGTTTTTCTTACAAAATCTCCCCTGCTCATGTAAAAATTACTAAATAAAGACCAGGCGTAGTGACCCAGGCCTGTAATTCTACCCCTTTGGGAGGTCAGGGCAGGAGGATCACTTGAGGCCAGGAGTTCACGACCAGCCTGGGCAACATAGAGAGACCCTATCTCTACGAAAAATTTTACAAATTAGCCAGGCACAGTGGTGCACACCTGTAGTCCCAGCTGCTCAGGGGACTGAAGTGGGAGGACTCCTTGAGCCCAGGAATTGCAGGCTGCAGTGAGCTATGATTGTGCCACTGTACTCCAGCCTGGGCGACAAAGTGAGACACTGTCCCTAAAAATAAACAAAAATCCTCAACTAAATGAAATGTGTATGTTTTATCTTGTTAATCTGTCTTATGTCAGTCCCAGTCAGAGACTCTAAGAGGGTGAGAGGGAAAGGTTACTTCACCTGAACCCCAAAATATTATATTTGTGTTAGTGGCTCAAGTCAGCTCCCGGAAGCCCTGTGCCTCATTTTGAACCATGGCTCTCCTATGATTAGTTGTACGAATCTCCCTGTGTATGGGGATGACAGTGGTCCCTGCTCCTTACGGGTGTTGCGGGATATAAAATAAATTTGTGGTGTGTGTAAAGCACTTACACAGGGCATGGCTAAAGTAATTGATGGTGACAGAAACCAGATCATGGGTTTCCTATGGTGGGGGTAACGGGATCTTGGTTGTGAAAGGGGTACATGGGAACTTTCTGGGGTGATGGACATGTTCTGTACCTTGACTGAGGTAGCAAATACATGGGTATATGCATTTATCAATTCACTGAGCTGTAATCTTAAAACCTATCCCTTTTATTGTATATAAATTATACCTCAGTTAAAAGAGGTTGCCTGGCACACAGTAAGCACTTAGTATGTGTCAGCTGTTGCTTCCACCAGCATTAACATCATCACCATCATAATTATCACCATCATCATCATCATCATCACCATCATGATCGTGATCACCATCACCCTCATCATTATATCATCATTACCATCTCCATCACTGTCATCAGCATCACCATCATCATTATCACCGTCATCACCATCATCACCATACCATCATCATCAGTATCATCACCATCATCACCATCATCACCATCCTCATCACCATCACCATCATCACCCTTATCATTATATCATCATCACCATCTCCATCACTGTTATCATCACCATCATCAGCACTGCCATCACCATCATCACCATACCATCATCATCACTATCATCACCATCGTCACCATCTTCATCACCATCTTCATCACCATCATCACCATCCTCATCACCATCACCATCATCACCATTACCCTCATCATCATTATATTATCATCACCATCTCCATCGCTGTAATCATCATCATCACCATCATTATCACCATCATCACCATCGTCACCATACCATCATCATCATCAGTATCATCACCATCATCACCATCCTCATCACCATCACCATCATCACCATCACCCTCATCATCATTATATTATCATCACCATCTCCATCACTGTCATCATCATCACTATCATCACCATCATCACCATCCTCATCACCATCACCATCATCACCATCACCCTCATCATCATTATATTATCATCACCATCTCCATCACTGTCATCATCATCACTATCATCACCATCATCACCATCCTCATCACCATCACCATCATCACCCTTATCATTATATCATCATCACCATCTCCATCACTGTTATCATCACCATCATCAGCACTGCCATCACCATCATCACCATACCATCATCATCACTATCATCACCATCGTCACCATCTTCATCACCATCTTCATCACCATCATCACCATCCTCATCACCATCACCATCATCACCATTACCCTCATCATCATTATATTATCATCACCATCTCCATCACTGTCATCATCATCATCACCATCATTATCACCATCATCACCATCGTCACCATACCATCATCATCATCAGTATCATCACCATCATCACCATCCTCATCACCATCACCATCATCACCATCACCCTCATCATCATTATATTATCATCACCATCTCCATCACTGTCATCATCATCACTATCATCACCATCATCACCATCCTCATCACCATCACCATCATCACCATCACCCTCATCATCATTATATTATCATCACCATCTCCATCACTGTCATCATCATCACTATCATCACCATCATCACCATCCTCATCACCATCACCATCATCACCATCACCCTCATCATCATTATATTATCATCACCATCTCCATCACTGTCATCATCATCATCACCATCATTATCACCGTCACCACCATCGTCACCATACCATCATCATCATCACTATCATCAGCATCGTCACCATCTTCATCATCATCATCACCCTCATCATCATTATAGCATCATCATCATCTCCATCACTGTCATCATCATCACCATCATCATTAACATCATCACCACTATCACCATCATCACCATCACCATACCTTCATCATCATCATCAGTATCATCACCATCCTCATCACCATTACCATCATCACCATCACCCTCATCATCATTATATCATCACCATCTCCATCACCATCATCATCACCATCGCCACCATCATCACCATCATCATCATCATCATTATCACCATCACCATACCATCTTCACCATCATCATTACCATCACCATCATCACCATCATCACCATCATAATCATCACCATCATCACCATCACCATCATCATCACCATCACCATCACCATCACTATACCATCATCATCGCCATCATCACCATCTCCATCACCATCATCACCATCCTCATCACCATCACCATCATCATCATCACCATCCTTACCATCTTCATCACCATCATCATCATCACCATCTCATCACCATCACCCTCATTACCATCACTATCATCGCCATCGTGGTCATTCTTATCATCACCATCATTATCTTCATCATTATCTGATGCCTCAGGATCATTTCCAGTGCTGGCTACTACCCTTGGATCTCTGCCTCCTTCTTCCACCCTTCTAGAAGAAACAAATACTTCTCTTTCTTCTCTTTCCCTCTTCCCTGCTCTCTTTCCTGTATCTTGTTCAGTGTGGGCCTCTTCTTTGCTGCCTCCACCCTGGCTTCCCCTTTTCACTTCTCCCCTTAATTCCCTTCCTCTCTCTGTATTTATCTCACTGTTTCTCCTTGTGTTTTGATTTTTTTTGTTTGCTTGATTGTTTCTTCATCACCCTGCTTCCTCCTTGTTTCTGTCCTACTTTCTACTTCTTGCCACTCTTTTATCTCTGTTTTATTTCTTTCAAGTCCTCTTCACCCTCTCCTCCCTCTTCTTCTGTATCTGCCTTCTGCTCTTTTCTCCTATTCTCTTAATCTTTCTGCTTCTGTGTGCTTCCCTTTGTGGTCAGCCATGTTTCTGCCTCTCTTCATTTGTGCTTCTCCTCTTTTTTTCCCTTCTCTCTCCATCCTCACCATCTACTCCCCTCTCGCACCCACCATGGTTCCCTCACTTTCTTTCTTTCTTTTTCTTTCTTTTTTTTTTTTTGAGACAGAGTTTCACTCTTGTTGCTCAGGCTGGAGTGCAATGGCACAATCTCAGCTTACTGCAACCTCCCCCCCACCAGGGTTCAAGTGATTCTCCTGCCTCAGCCTTCTGAGTAGCTGGGATTACAGGCACCTGCCACTATGCCCAGCTAATTGTTTATATTTTTAGTAGAGATGGGGTTTCACCATGTTGGCCAGGCTGCTCTCGAACTCCTGACCACAGGTGTGCCCGACCTACTTTATTTCTTTTATACATTACGTCTCTATCTCCTTACCCCATCTTTCCCTCTGTCTTTCCTTATATGTAGGACTTTTCTGTCTTCCCATTTTTTTCTCTATTTCCCCCTCTCCTGCTCCCACTCTTGTCTTATTTTTCTTGTCTCCCTTAGCTTCCCTTGTGTCTGTTCCTTAGTTTCTCTCCTTCTTGGTCACTCTCTCTGAGTTATTTCTCCAGTTTTGGTCTCACTTGTTTCTCTTTCTTTGCTTGTGCATTTCTGCCACCCAATCTTCCTGTCACACTATAATTTGGGCTTTGCTTTTCTTTCTCTCTCATTTCACCTTCCTCCTCCCACTCATATCTCTGACCTCCTCCCCCTTTTCTACCATTCTGTTTCTACCTCTACTTCTCTTGGTGCCTTTTTTTTTTAATCTATCTGTATTTGTAATTTCCTATATGTTTGTCTATTGCCTTCTCTTCATCCACCCATCCATCTATCTGTCCTTCTTTCCTTCCTTTCTTTCTATCCATCCACCCACCCATTTGTCTGTATATCCATCTTGTCTATCCACCTACCTGTCCATTCATCCACCCATCCATCCATTTATCCATCCACCTATCCATCCATCCATCCATCCATTCATCCATCCATCCATCATCTATCCCTCTTCCTGTCTGTCCATCAATTTATCTGTCTGCCTGTCCTTTCATCCAAGGCTCCTACCCAGTGGTAAGACCCTGACAGGCTGAGAAAGCAAGCCACAGGCTTTGGTTTCATAGACCACAGCCTCACAACCAGAGAAGGAACTCTGGCTGGGCTCTGGGTTAGAATGGGGATGTGGGTTGCTGAGACAGTCAGACTTGGGAGCCAGGAAATGCAAATTCTGGCCTTGGCTCTGCTCTATGTGTGTTCTGCATGACCACAGATGAGACAGTGGTCATCAGGATAGTACACAAGTGAGAGAAAACATCTTCAAAGTACTTCACAAAAGAGGGAAGCCATAATTTTAATAGGGCTGACATAGTTGGTGGGTGGTTTAGACTATGAGTCCATGGTCTAATGTTCTCAACTGTTGATCTCCAGCCTCCTTGGAGGCTGCTGACCCATTTCCTGAAGCATAACCCCAGGAGTGGGAGGCCACTGTGTTGGAGTCACTGTAGTGGATTCTGTAGTGGATGCTGTAGTGGATGTGGTGATTGCTGTGGTGGATCCATGATGCTGTAGTGGAAGTAGCAGATGCTGTAGTGGAGGTAGTGGATGCTGTAGTGGAGGTAGTGGATGCTGTAGTGGAGGTAGTGGATGCTGTAGTGGAGGCAGTGGATGCTCTAGTGGATGCTGTAGTCGAGGCAGTGGACGATGTACTCGAGGTAGTGGATGCTCTAATGGATGCTGTAGTGGAGGTAGTAGATGCTGTAAGTGAAGGTAGTGGATGCTGTAGTGGAGGTAGTGGATGCACTAGTGGATGCTGTAGTCAAGGCAGTGGATGATGTAGTCGAGGTAGTGGATGCTCTAGTGGATGCTGTAGTGGAGACAGTAGATGTTGTAGTGAAGGTAGTGAAGGTAGTGGATGCTGTAGTGGAGATAGCAGATGTAGTGAAGGTAGTGAAGGTAGTGGATGTTGTAGTGGAGGTAGTGGATGCTCTAGTGGAGGTAGTGGATGCTCTAGTGGATGCTGTAGCAGAGGTAGTGGAGGTAGTGGATGCTGTAGCAGAGGCAGTGGATGCTGTAGCAGAGGCAGTGGGTGCTGTAGCGGAGGCAGTGGGTGCTGTAGCGGAGGCAGTGGGTGCTGTAGCGGAGGTAGTGGGTGCTCTAGTGGAGGTAGTGGATGCTGTAGTGGAGGTAGTGGATGCGGTAGTAGATGCTCTAGTGGAGGTAATAGATGCTGTAGTGGAGGTAGTGGATGATGTAGTCAAGGTAGTGGATGCTCTAGTGGATGCTGTAGCAGAGGTAGTGGATGCTCTAGTGGATGCTGTAGCAGAGGTAGTGGAGGTAGTGGATGTTGTAGTGGAGGTAGTGGATGTTGTAGTGGAGGTAGCGGATGCTGTAGTGGAGGTAGTGGATGCTCTAGTGGAGGTAATAGATGCTGTAGTGGAGGTAGTGGATGATGTAGTCAAGGTAGTGGATGCTCTAGTGGATGCTGTAGCAGAGGTAGTGGAGGTAGTGGATGTTGTAGTGGAGGTAGTGGATGTTGTAGTGGAGGTAGCGGATGCTGTAGTGGAGGTAGTGGATGCTCTAGTGGAGGCAGTGGATATTGAGGTGGAGGTAGTGGATGCTGTAGTGGATGCAGCAAGAGCCAGGGTACATCCACTGTTGTGGATGCTGTCGTGCACCACCCAGATCACCTCTTCAGAACCAAGTGCTCACTCTTCCAACTTCCAGGAAAGTTGTCTTCTGGGGGTGGACAACTGAGTCCCTCTTCCGGAACTTTCCCAGGCTTAAGGGAGCTATTTTGTCCAAGGTTATTCCCCCTTCCCAGAGAGCAGCCGCATTTGATGGTTGATGGGGTATGACAGGTTGGTCCCCATGCCTAAACAATGAGATGAATTCAATTGTGCATCCCCAATATATTGAACTCTTAGTCCCCAGGACCTCAGAATGTGGCCTTATTTGGAAATAGGGTTTTTCTGGGGGGTATTTCTGTTTGTTTGCTTTTGAGAGAGAGTTTCGCTCTTGTTGCCCAGGCCGGAGTGCAATGGCGCAATCTCAGCTCACTGAAAGCTCTGCCTCCTGGGTTCAAGTGATTCTCCTGCCTCAGCCTCCCAAGCAGGTGGGATTACAGGCATGTGCCACCATGCCCGGCTAATTTTTTATTTTCAATAGGGACAAGGTTTCTCCATGATGGGCAGGCTGGTCTCAAACTCCCGACCTCAGGTGATCTGCCCGCCTTGGCCTCCCAAAGTGCTGGGATTACAGGCATGAGCCACCGCACCCGGCCTTGTATTCTTTTTTTGTTTTTGAGATGGAGTCTCGCCCTTGTTGCCCAGGTTGGAGTGCAGTGGCACGGTCTCGGCTCATTGCAATCTCTGCCTCCTGGGTTCAAGCGATTCTCCTGCCTCAGCCTCCCGAGTAGCTGGGACTACTGGCATGTGCCACCAAGCCCGGCTAATTTTGTTTGTATTTTTAGCAGAGACAGGGTTTTGCCATGTTGGCCAGGCTGGTCTCAAACTGCTGACCTCAAGTGATCAGCCCACCTTGGCCTCCCAAAGTGCTGGGATTACAGGTGTGTATTCATCTTTTTAAATGTTGTGTAGTAGGGCTGTTTTTCAAGATAATTAGCCTGCCATACTGCAGACAAGTCTCCTTGTCTCATATTGATCTTTTTTTCTTATGGGCTTCTTCCCAGCTGAGTCAACTTTACATTCCAGAGAAGAAAGTGAAGACCATCGATTATGAAACTTCCATTGCTCACTGTGATCTGTGATCACAAAGGGAGTGGCTCCCTTGTCTGTGGAGTTGAAGAGATTTCCCTTGTTCAAAGTGAGTAATTGTAAATTGCATTCTAGGAGACCAATGTATTGTTCTTAATGGAAGAAGTAAATGCTAATTGGCTCACATGTCTAATTGGTGATTATTGTTTTCAGAAGACAGACATATGTTAGCCATCAGCGCAATCATTTGGAAAAGAGGTTAAAGCCATTGAGGAATGAAAATCATTGAGGAAAAGAGTTAAAGTCATTGAGCCTGGTTACGGCCGCGCTCGGTGGCTCACGCCTGTAATCCCAGCACTTTGGGAGGCCGAGGCGGGTGTATCACCTGAGGTCAGGGGTTTGAGACCCTCCTGGCCAACATGGTGAAACCCCATCTCTACCAAAAATACAAAAATTTGTGGCCGGGCGCAGTGGCTCACGCCTGTAATCCCAACACTTTGGGAGGCCGAGGTGGGCGGATCACCTGAGGTTGGGAGTTTGAGATCAGCCTGACCAACATGGAGAAACTCCATCTCTACTAAAAATACGAAAAAAAAAAAAAATGAGCTGGGCATGGTGGCACATGCCTGTAATTCCAGCTATTTAGGAGGCTGAGGCAGGAGAATCACTTGAACCCGGGAGGCGGAGGTTGCGGTGAGCGGAGATCGTGCCATTGCACTCCAGCATGGGCAACAAGAGCGAAACTCCATCTCAAAAAAAAAAAAAAAAAAAAAAAAATTTGCTGAGTGTGATGGCAGGTGTCTGTAATCCCAGCTACTCAGGGGGCCTGAGGCAGGAGAGTTGTTTGAACCGGGGAGGTGGAGACTGCAGTGAGCTGAGATCGCGCCACTGCACTCCAGCCTGGGCGACAGACCACGACTCCATCTCAAAACAAACAAACTAAAAACAAAAACAAAAAACAAAGTGAATAAATTGTATAGTTGCTCTCTAGGAGACCAATGCATTGTTCTTCATGGAAGGAGTTAATGCTAATTGGCTCACATGTCTAATTGGTGATTATTGTTTTCAGAAGATGGACATCAGCGCAAACATTTGGAAAAGAGCTTGTGGATTTAGGGTGGTGCAATACTGCCATCTTCAGGGCATATTTTGAAATAAAAAAAAGAACGGCACTCTAGATGTGTCAGCCATGGGAAAAACGGATGAAAGTATTAGAAATTCCTCATTGAAAGAGGCCAGGGAGGCTAGGCACGGTGGCTCATGCCTATAATCCCAGCACTTTGGGAGGGCGAGGCAGGTGGATCACCTGAGGTCACGAGTTCGAGACCAGCCTGGCCAACATGTTGAAACCCTGTCTCTACTAAAAAATACAAAAATTAGCCAGGCATGGTGGCGCTTGCCTGTAACCCCAGCTACTTGGAAGGCTGAGGCAGGAGAATCGCTTGAATCCAGGAGGTGGAGGTTGCAGTGAGCTGAGATGGCGCCACTGCACTCCAGCCTAGACAACAAGAGAGAAACTCTGTCTCAAATTCAAAAAAAAAAAAAGTTCAGGGAGACCACAAAATCAAGATAAGGATGTTCTTTTTTATCTTGATTTGGTTCTCTCATTGTCTCTTTCGCTGATAGCGCGATGGTTAAGGGGACTGATTCTGGAGTGAGACTATCCCATTTAAATCCCTTACCAGCTGTGTAACCTTAGGTAAGTTACTTAACCCCTCTGTGCCTTCGTGTTTCAGTTTCCTCATTCGTAAAACAGTGTTATCATGCAAGTCCTCCAAAAAGCAAACACCAAAACATAATTCCAATGTGAGGATAAACAGGTGAGGGGCCAGGTCTCAGCGCAGTTCAGAGAAACTGTCAGGCCGATGGGGTGTCCCTATGCAAATATCACCAATGAGCATTCACTGGGGGCAGAGAACATGCAGCTGTTGCCGATGCAGCAGCCCTCGCAGGGGATGGTGGCAGGGCCGGAGCAACAGGACCGGGAGGGCAGGAGGACCTGAAACCACCGGAGAAGTTCATCTTACTCATCAATATAGAGCTGATTTATCAAGGCAGGAGAATTGGAATAGAGAAAGAATTCAAAACATGCACATTGGCCGGGCACGGTGGCTCACACCTGTAATCCCAGCACTTTGGGAGGCCGAGGAGGGCGGATCACGAGGTCAGGAGATCGAGACCATCCTGGCTAACACGGTGAAACCCTGTCTCTACTAAAAATACAAAAAATTAGCCGGGTGTGGTGGCGGGTGCCTGTAATCCCAGCTACTCGGGAGGCTGAGGCAGGAGAATGTCATGAAGTCGGGAGGCGTAGCTGGCAGTGAGCCGAGATTGCACCACTGCACTCCAGCCTGGGTGACAGAGCGAGACTCCGTCTCAGAAAATACAAACAAACAAACAAAATGCACGGCCCGCTAAATGGGGAACCTGAAAATTTGGAGGCTAGGGTTTTTTAAAGATAGTTTGGTGGGCAGGGAGGCAGGGAACAGGTGCTGCTAATTGGTCCAGGATGCGTGGAAATAAACAGTCCTTGTGTGCTGAGTTTGTTTCTGGGTGGGGGCCACAGGAATCATCCGGTCGTCAGAAATGCAAAAGTCTTTATTTATTTATTTATTTATTTAGACAGAGTCTCTGTTGGGAAAAGGGCTTGTTGGGAAAAGGGCTTGTGGGGTGCCTGTATAAACTGGCCATAAAAATATGGGACAATAAGTTGTGGAAAGCCACAAAAGGCTTCTGAAGAGGAAAGCCTCCTAATTGCCATCATGTTCACATGCTCAGAGCGAGACCTGCTCTCTTATCTGTAAACACTGTGTTCAAGGAGAAAGACACTCCTTTGAAACACTGGAATGTGGACAGACGTGCAGCCTCCTAGTAAAGCCTGCTCCCACTAGCTACTCTCCGATAAGTTAAAGATATGTTGTCTGGGCACAAGGGAGAATCATTTAAACCGCTATTGCTATAGATTACGCCTATGACGCACTGCCTCCCTTTCACTGTTTTGCCCTGAACATCTGCTTCTCAGATCTAAGTGATTGTACTCAATAGTGTGGAGACCAGAGCTCTGAGCCTTTTGCCGCCTCCTACCTCGCATCTGGCCCCCCTGGCTCCCCACCTTTACTCTTAACTTGTCTCTTCTCAATCCTTTGACGCCACCGGACTTAGAGTACCCTACGGGTGGTGTTGAGGCTGGTCCCCAACAGTCTCTTGCTCTGTTGCCCAGGCTGAAGTGCAGTGGCGCAATCTTGGCTCACTGCAACCTCCGCCTCCCAGGTTTAAGCGATTCTCGTGCCTCAGCCTCCTGAGTAGCTGGGATTACAGGCATGCATCACCATGCCTGGCTAATTTTGTATTTTTAGTAGAGATGGGGTTTTACCATGTTGGCCAGGCTGGTCTCAAACTCCTGACCTCAGGTGATCCACCCGCCTCGGCCTCCCAAAGTGCTGGGATTACAGGCATGAACCACTGTGCCTGGCCCAAAAGTCTTAAATGACATCTCAAAAGGCCAATTTTAGCTTCTACAATAGTGATGTTATTTACAGGGGTAATTGGAAGGGTTACAAATCTTGTGATCACCTGAGCAAGGGCTGGTAATCCTTAACGAAGTCTACATCTGAGCAGAATTCAGGCCCTGCTCCTAATCATAACTTGGTGGTCTCTTATTTTTATAAGGCGGTTTAGTTTTAGGAAAGGCTATTGTTATTTAAACTGTAATTAAATTTCTCCCAAGGTTAGCTTGGCCCACACCTAGGAATGACCGAGGAGAGTTTGGAGGTTAAAGGTGAGATGGAGTGGGTCAGGTGTCTTTCACTGTCATAATTTTCTCACTGTTATAATTTTTGCAGAGGCAGTTTGAGGCCCTGCAGATGACTCTGGCCATGTTGACAGCTTCGGGCTCAACCATCCACCGCCCCTTCCCCACTGCAGTCCCCTGACCTCCCTTCCCCTGCTCCCAAGAAGATGGGTCCCGGCTCAACTTCAGCGCTTTTCACCCGCTTAGCTCCTCCCACCCGGCATTGGCTCCTCCCACTTGGCATCAGCTCCTTCGACCGGGGCTTCGACTTCTCCCACCCGACCTCGGCTCCTCCCACCCGACCTCGGCTCCTCCCACGCAGCCTCGGTTACCCTCTCCGCCACCCGCTGGACCTCGGCTTCCAGGGCCCTGCCTCGGTTCGCCCGCCCTCAATCCCGCACTTGCTCTCGGCTTCCGCTCTTTCTGCCCAGCTCGGCTCTCCCGCCCGCCCTCACCCCAGGTGCCACCCTCCCTTCGCCCTCTCTGCCGCGCGACCTCCCGCCCTTGGCGCCGGTGCCACCGCTTTTCGGTCCAGCTCGGATCCTCCTGCCCGGCCTCGGCTCTTCCGCCCAGCCTCGGCTTCCCCCGCCCAGCTTCGGCTTCCTTCGCGCCTGGCTTCGGCTCTTTCCGCCCAGCTTCGGCTTCCCCATCCGTCCTCGCCTCGCGTCCTACCATGGCGCTGCCTGTCCCTCTCTGTCTCCGACCTGAAACTTCCCCTCCCTCCGCCCTGGCCATGGCTCGGCTTCTCCGCCGCCCTTCCCGCTGCTTTTCGGCCCGGCTCGGCTCCTCCCGCCTGGCCTCGGCTCCTCCCATTGGCCTTGGCTTTTCCGGTTCCTCTCGGCCGACCTCGGCTCCCACCACCCGTCTTTGGCTCCCCTCGCCCTGCCTTGGCTTCTCCGCCGCTCCTCGGCTCAGTTCGTTCAGTTCGGCTTTCTCCGCCCGGCTTCAGTTTTCTCCGATTTCGCTGCTTCAGTTCGGCTCTTTCCGCGTCTCCCTATGGTACCCTGGGCTCGGCGTGGCTCTGGGTCTGGTTGGGTCCTTGTCTTAGTCCGGGGGAGTTGCACTAATTGAGTTCCCGTCATTATGATATGGAGGTGCCAGTGTCTCCACATCCTGGCCAATCTGTTATCTTTTTAAAAGAAAAAAATTCCTGATCAATGAAAAAGGGAATCTCAATGTATTACTTCCCATTTTTCTTAGGAGAGCCACTTGTATTTCTGTGAACTGTTAGCATTTGCTCCTTTCTCTAACTCTTGGTCTTTCTCTTACTGCTTCGTAGGAGTTCTTGAATACTAACAAATTATTATGAGCAATGTTCAAGCATGGAAATAATTTTTGAAAAAAATGTACAGGAACATTCATCAGTAACATTTTACTATACTTTGTCATATACATCTCTGTATCATCCATCAATTCATCTTTTTAAATGCATTTTGAAGTAGGTTGCAGATAGCTTACATATCATTAATTAGAGTTCAAAATTTGGGGCTGGAAGATCTAAGGTGGCTCATTCCCCTGGCTAGCAATGTGGTGCTGGTGAGTTGGTTACTGGTTACGGGGCTGTTTGAGTCTCCTCATGGCATGGCGGATGGCTTCTCCTAGAGAAAGAGCAATAGAAGAGACCAAGGAGGAAGCTTCAGTGTGTCTTATGACCTAGCCTCAGATGTCACATGCAACAGTGCTGTATTGATCATATGGGTCGTGTATGATTCCATATTGGAGGTGGGGTACACAGGACAGGAATATCAGGTGGCAAGGGTCTTTGGTGAGCATTGTGAAGGCTAGTCAACACACCCACCTTTCCTTCAGACTACCTCTTTTCATCAGCCCGGAATCTCTTTTTTTGTGCTGGAGTGCCTGATCCGATTGTAGCTGTTTGAGGCATCTGGAATTCATGGCCGGGTTTAGAACAACTTGGAAGGTCTCCTTTCCCCCTCTTCTCTTTCTTTTACCCTTCTCCCCTCTCTCTTCCTCTCAGCCTCGCCCCCAACTCTAGTCTTTCTTTGCTTCTAGAGAGCGAGCAGGAGATGCTCTGAGAGTCAACTGGGAATGCAGCTGATAAGGGTCTGCTGGGTGCAGGAAATGTTGGAAGGTTTGCTTGCTGGGCTGTATCACCTCCTGTATTATGGGAGCTTAGAGTATATGCCAGCTTGTCAGGACTACCATCGTCTTCCATGTTCTGAGACTGGAGTACCCAACATTCCCCTAGCAGGGGACACTTGGCTTGATGGGGCTCTATCAATCTATATTGTGAGGGTAGAGATATTCATATTGCAAGGGGAGGCTGCAAGAGTTGCCTGCTGGGGCTAAGATTATTCCTTATGTTTGGGATAAAGGAGGGGTCACCGCAGGGGCAGTCAACTCATGTTGGGGGAGACGGGATTTGCATTCTGGGCTCCCCTCCTCGTTTATGTTAAGGGTGTTGGTTGCTGATGCTTCTATTAACTCTTACTTTGGGATAATGGGAAGAGAGATAGTTTTCTGGGGTATGAGTTTGTCACTTATGTTGTAGAATCTGGGGGGCTGCCTGTTGAGATTCTGACCATTGCTTGTTTTGGGTGTCATTGCTGGGGATACTTATTTATAGTCTTGGGAAGACAAGGGATGCATGTTGCAGCGGTAGTGGGTAAGAATGGTGGCATTTGCTGGAGTTCTTTTTTTTTTTTTTTTTGAGACGGAATCTTGCTCTGTCTCCCAGGCTTGAGTGCAGTGGTGTGATCTTGGCTCACTGCAAACTCTGCCTCCCGGGTTCAAGTGATTCTCCTGCCTCAGTCTCCCGAGTAGCTGGGACTACAGGCACGTGTCACCACGCCTGGCTAATTTTGTATTTTTAGTAGAGACAGGGTTTCACCATATTGGTCAGGCTGGTCTCGAACTCCTGACCTCGTGATCCACCCGCCTAGGCCTCCCAAAGTGCTGGGATTACAGGTTGAGTGCGTAGAGGATTGAGGGTTGATTGGTTTTTGGAGTTTCCATCATTAATGTAGGAGCGATAAGGGGAATCACTTGGCGAAGCTTTCATTGTCTCTGATGTTGGAGGTAACTGGAGGGCCAGTGCCTGGGGCTTCCATTTTTTTCTAGTGTTGAAGGGTCAAGAGCATTTATCAGATAGAGGCCTTACTGTGTATTGTTTGGGGAGAGGATGGAGGGATTATTGGATGGGGTTCCACTTATCTCTAGTTGGGGAGGGTCATATTCTGGGACTCCCCTTGCCTGTACTATTGGTATAGACTGGGTAGGCCATTGGGCTTGGAGTCCCCATTCTTTAGTGTTGAGGGGCATCTGAAGGGGTCATTTCAGGGACTTCTGTTATAGTTTTGGACGTGACTGAGGGGTGCTTGCTGGAGTAGTTTTGCGATGACGGAGGTCTTCATGTTTGGACTCCATCTTTTGTGTTTGTAAGTGATTGAGGGGTGGAGATCTGGCATCCTGTTGCCTCTTGTTTTGGGGGTGACTGGTGGTTACCTGCTAGGGCTTCTGTCAGCTCTACTGCTGTATGCAGATTGTGAGAATCACTTGCTGGGGCTTCCATAATCTCTAGTCTTAGGGGGACTGGGAAATGGCTTGCCATGCTTTCTATTATCTCTAGTTTTAAGGGACCAGTTCAATGTGATTTAAAACTCTTTTTATTTGAAAAAAAAAAAAAAATTAGGGCTAGACACGTTGGCTCACGCCTATAATCCTAACACTTTTGGGAGGCCAAGGCAGATGGATCACTTGAGGTCAGGAGTTCGAGACCAGCCTGGCCACCATGGCGAAACCCCATCTCTACTAAAAATACAAAAATTAGCCGGGCGTGGTGGTGCACACCTGTCGTTGCAGCTACTTGGAGGCTGAGGCAAGAGAATTGCTTGAACCCAGGAGGCGGAAGTTGCAGTGAGGTGAGTGTGGGCAACAAAGTGAGACTCCGTCTCAAAAAAAAAAAAAAAAAAGATTTAGACGTATAAAAGTGTTAAAACTATACAGGCTTGATTTATACAGTCAATATTTATTTGTATTTGCTCACATTTTATCTTTCCTGATTATCCTTATATATTTCTGGAGTTGCTTCCACATGGAATAATTTTCCTCCAGCCCCAAAACTTTCCTTCTTTCTTTCTCCTTCCTTCCTTCCCTCCCTCCCTCCTTCCTTCCTTCTTTTTTTTTTTTCGAGACAGAGTCTCGC
Source organism: Gorilla gorilla gorilla (assembly GCF_029281585.2). Classification (NCBI taxonomy): domain Eukaryota; kingdom Metazoa; phylum Chordata; class Mammalia; order Primates; family Hominidae; genus Gorilla; species Gorilla gorilla. The sequence continues at coordinate 12,935,347 of NC_073244.2, read as the reverse complement.
TCCATCGCCCAGGCTGGAAAGCAACGGTGCGATCTCAGCTCACTGCAACCTCCACCTCCTGGGTTCAAGCGATTCTCCTGCCTCAGCCTCCCAAGTAGCTGGGATTATAGGCGCCCGCCACTACGCCCAGCTAATTTTTTTTTTTTTTTTTGTAGTTTTAGCATAGATGGGGTTTTGCCATGTTGGCCAGCCTTGTCTCGAACTCCTGACCTCAGGTGATCCACCTGCCTCAGCCTCCCAAAATGCTGGGATTACAGGTGTGAGCCACCGTGTCTGGCCCAAAACTTTCTTTAGTGTTTCTTGAAGTGCAGTTCCGCTGGTGATGAACTATGTTGTTGCTGAAACACCAGGGGTTCAATCTAGGTCCTGCTGCTCACCACTGCACAGAAAGCCTATTGCTGAGACAATGAGTATTGCCAAGGAAGAAGGCTTTAATCAGCTGCTGCAGCTGAGGAGGTGGGAGAACAATCTCAAATCCATCTCCCTGACCAACTAAAATTGGAGGTTTATATAGCAGGGAAGAAATGTTACCATGTGTGGGAATACAGGAATTAGGGAAGGGTAAGGAAGAGGAGTTGGTCAACAGGAAGCAGGTGGTCAGTTAGGCAATCATGATGGGTGATGGGTCTGATGTCTCACTGTACAAATGCAGTATTCTGGTGAGTTTCAGCTCCTAGATACTATCTGGGAGGCCTGATGGTTGGTTTCCTGAGAAAGGAACTCAGATAAGATAAATGTAACTTTCTTAAGTTTTAAGATTGGGAAGATCAATTTGTTTGTTTATTCAAGGAAACCATAAACATCAGCAATATGGGAAAATTGGGCCAGTTTCACTTTCAGGTATTTAAAAGAAAAATCTATTGGATTTTGGATATCAATTCTTGTCCTTCACTTGGCGATAAGTTCATGTCCCTACATAAGATACAAAGGGGGCCGGGCGCGGTGGCTCCCGCCTGTAATCCTAGCACTTTGGGAGGCCAAGGTGGGCGGATCACAAGGTCAAGAATTCAAGACCAGCCTGGGCAACATAGTGAAACCCCGTCTCTACTAAAAATACAAAAATTAGCCGGGTGTGGTGGCGTGTGCCTGTAGTCCCAGCTACTCGGGAGGCTGAAGCAGGAGAGTCGCTTGAATCCAGGAGGCGGAGATTGTAGTGAGCAGAGATGGCGCCATTGCACTCCAGCCTGTGTGACAGAGTGAGATTCCATCTCAAAAAAAAAAAAGAGATACAAAGGAAGCTACTGTTGGGATAATGTCATTTGGTCATATTCCCATCAGAAACCTTAAGCTTTGGCCACAACCAGGACTCTTCATATAAAATGGTGATGGTTGTGGTGACGGTGGTGGTGGGGAACCAGGGAAAAAGTGGAAAAAATTAAAAGATTTTTTAAAAAACCAAACCCAAAGCATAGCTGTCTTCTATTCCTGCTTTGGGACCTGGTCTTCAGGACTGAATTTAATTCTTCCACATCCATTCCACATTCTGCTTTCTCTCTGCCAGTCCCTTATCTGAATGGATTTTTATTATTATTTTTTTTGGGATGGAGTCTCACTCTGTCACCCAGGCTGTAGTGCAGTGGCGTGATCTCGGCTCACTGAAAGCTCTGCCTCCCGGGTTCACGCCATTCTCCTGCCTCAGCCTCCTGAGTAGCTGGGACTACAGGCGCCCACCACCGTGCCCAGCTAATTTTTTTGTATTTTTAGTACAGACAGGGTTTCACTGTGTTAGCCAGGATGGTCTCAATCTCCTGAGACCAGCCCTGAATGGATTCTTTACCCTGATAGAGTGATCTTATCTCAGATCAGGTTTTCTGGGAACAGATTTTGTGCTGGCAATTTTTTGTTTATTAGATAAAACTCCTGGGAACAACATCTTTAAAGGCATGCGAGAAGTGGAGGGGACAGATGAGGCTGACATTTAACTTGTCAACTGAGGCTGCCATTGATCCCACAGGGAGTTCTGGTGCTGGGGTTGCCCTTCAGGGGTGTCCTACATTGAAACGAAGGCACTGGACCTTTGTACCCCCTACATCAACTAGTCACTGGAAGTAGGCAACCCCTGGAGAGAGAGCATAATCTTGGGTTGGGCACTTTCCTCTGGGCCTTGGGGAGTTCCCAGAGAGGACAGCAGCATCACCATCATCAGGCAACACCTCCAGCAGCTAGGGGAGTGCCTTAGTCTTTTCTTTTTTCTAGACAGAGTCTTGCTTTGTCACCAGGCTGGTGTGCAGTGGCAAGATCTCGGCTCACTGCAACCTCGGCCTCCCAGGTTCAAGCGATTCTCCAGCCTCAGCCTCCTGAGTAGCTGGGACTACAGGCACGCACCACCACGCCCAGCTAATTTTTTTTTTCTTTTTTTTTTGAGACGGAGTCTCACTCTGTCGCCCAGGCTGGAGTGCAGTGGCACCATCTCGGCTCACTGCAAGCTCCGCCTTCCAGCTTCACGCCACTCCTGCCTCAGCCTCTCGAGTAGCTGGGACTACAGGTGCCTGCCACCACGCCTGGCTAATTTTTTGTATTTTTAGTAGAGATGGGGTTTCACCGTGTTAGCCAGGATGGTCTTGATCTCCTGACCTCGTGATCCGCCTGCCTTGGCCTCCCAAAGTGCTGGGATTACAGGTACGCCCAGCTAATTTTTGTAGTTTTAGTAGAGACGGGGTTGCACCATGTTGGCCAGGATGGTCTTGATCTCTTGACCTCATGATCCACCTGCCTCGGCTTCCCAAAGTGTTGGGATTACAGGCGTGAGTCACCACGCCTGGCCTGAGTGCCTTAGTCTTAAAGGAAGAATCTGGGAAATATGCCACTGAAACCATGCCTAAAGTGTTAAAGCAAAGACTAGCAGAAATTCTTGATGTGTTGGAAGCTGGTTCCTTCTGGTGGGTTCGTGGTCTCACTGACTTCAAGAAAGAAACCATGGACCTTCACTCTTAAAGATGGCACGGACCCAAAGAGTGAGCGGTAGCAAGGATTACTGTGAAGAGCAAAAGAACAAAGCTTCCACAGCTTGGAAGGGGACCCAAGCTGGTTGCGGCTGCTGGCTGGGGTGGCCAGCGTTTATTCCCTTATTGACCCCTCCCATGTTCTGTTTCTGTCCTATCAGAGTGCCCTTTTTTCAATCCTCCCTGCAATTGGCTGCTTTTAGGATCCTGCTGATTGGTGTGTTTTACAGACTGCTGATTGGTGCATTTTACAATCTTCTTGCTAGCTACAGAGCGCTCACTGGTGCGGTTTACAATCCTAGCTACAGAGTGCTGATTGGTGTGTTTTACAATCCTCTTGTAAAACAGAAAAGTTCTCCAAGTCCCCACTCGACCCAGGAATTCCAGCTGGCTTCACCTCTCATTGAGTTTGCAGGATGGCAGGTAAAAAAAGAAATAACTTGCTAAAACGCTGAATCTGCCTCCACTTGTAACAAAACTGCCTAAAATCTGTGAGAACCAATATGGCCAAATGGAGTTTGTGCAGAATGAGCTTGCTGACGTCACAGTGCAAATTTCCACCGCGTGTTTCATACAAACTCCCTTGAGTTAGTATGGCTTTGCACATGGAACCCATGAGGAGGCATGAAGAGATCATTGCACCTGCCTGAGGACTGAACAGACCTTTCCTCCCACCAATCGCCTGCTAATCCCAGGATCCACGCCCTACACCTTTTCTAAGAAAATTACTGCCTTAAAGTCAGCATAAGACAAATTTGAGCTGGACTCCTGTCTCCTTGTTAACTTGCAATACAAACAAACCTTTCCTTTTCTCAAAAATCTGATGTCATAGTATTGGCTTCTAGCACATTGGGTGAAGAGCTCTTTTGCTGGGTAGTGCCACCACTGTACCTACTGTGGTCCACCATGTGTGCCACTCAGATGCCCTGGATTCATTTTGTTTTTGTTTTTGAGACAGAGTCTCCCTCTGTTGCCCAGGCTGGAGTGCAGTGGTGCCATCTTGGCTCACTGCAACCTCTGCCTCCTGAGTTCAAGTGATTCTCCTGCCTCAGCCTCTGGAGTAGCTGGGACTATAGGCATGTGCCACCACGCCCAGCTATTTTTTGTATTTTTAGTAGAAATGAGGTTTCACCATGTTGGCTAGGCTGGTCTCGAACTCCTAACCTCAAGTGATCTGCCCACCTCTGCCTCCCAAAGTGTTGGGATTACAGGCGTGAGCCACTGCGCCCGGCCCCAGGATTGTTAAAGTAAGTGACCTCAGGATCCAGGTTGGTCGCGTTGCCTGGAGAAACTGACAAGAGGAAGATCAGTGGGACAAACTGTAGACAGCCCTTTCCACCTGAACAAGTCTCAGAGATGCAATTGATGCTTATCACACTCCTTTACTTGCACCTTCCAGATTCCCTTTACCCTTGACTAGGGTGAAAATTCTAGATTTCCTTCTCACCTAGATCCTGCTGTTCTAGGTGGCTTACCTGGAGAGCTGCTCCAGATCCTTATGCCTACGGGGTCTTCACCATGCTCTTCTCAGGACATAGCTGGTGAAATTTGTTTATCTTTTTCTTTTTTGGAGACAGAGTCTCGCTCTGTTGCCCAGGCTGGAGTGCAGTGGTGCGATCTCGGCTCACTGCAAGCTCCGCCTCCTGGGTTCACGCCATTCTCCTGCGTCAGCCTCCCAAGTGGCTGGGACTACAGGCGCCCGCCACCACGCCCGGTTAATTTTTTTGTATTTTTAGTAGAGACAGGGTTTCACCATGTTAGCCAGGCTGGTCTCGATCTCCTGACCTTGTGATGTGCCCGCCTCGGCCTCCCAAAGTGCTGGGATTACAAGCGTGACCCACCGCGCCTGGCCAAAATTTTTTTATCTTTAAAATTGGGGAAAAAATAATAACAGACATCCCAATGGATTCCGTGAATGCCAAATGTTTTCCTCCCTGCACTCATCATGTAACAGCAGCCTCAGATTCTATGGATGATAGCATTAATTACCTAAGTCAGTATGGTGACTTCTTTCCTTGTGTGCTGGTCTCATTGAAGTCACAGTTTAACATCCGATGAGACTCTTACTGTGTCTCTTGGTGGACGTGTTCCCCTCTGGGAACCAAGTCCTTTAGGTTCTCTTTTTTCTTTTTTTTTAGATGAAGTCTTGCTCTGTCACCCAGGCTAGAGTGCAGTGGTGTGATCTCGGCTCACTGCAATCTCCGCCTCCCGGGTTCAAGCGATTCTCGTGCCTCAGCCTCCTGAGTAGCTGGGATTACAGGCGCCCACCACTGTGCCTGGCTAATTTTGTATTTTTAGTAGAGACGGGGTTTCACCATGTTGGCCCGGCTGATCTCAAACTCCTGACCTCGTGATCCACCGACCTCGGCCTCCCAAAGTGCTGGGATTACAGGGGTGAGCCACTGAACCCGGCCAGGTTAATTATTTCTTGTGCTTTCCTCCCCAATGGCTCTATTCCTCATCCTATACAGGAAACACTGGTGTTGGCAACTATGTTAGGCTTCATCGGGGAGTATCAATGCATGGACACCACCCCAGGGTAGCTGAGCAACTGATAGAATTCCTGGGCTTGGATATGAACCTTCCATCCAGGTGATGGGCATGAGTAGATTCTGAGAAGCAAAAGGAGTGACCAATACTGGGTATCTTCCATTCGCCCCAGCAGATTCACCTCCTCTACCCTGCTGTACTTGGGATGATTAGTTACTATGAACGTTATCAACGAACTCCCTTACCTTATTGGCTTTTGGTTGAGTTTGGCAAATGGGGAACCCAAATATGATATAAGAATGAAGGACAAGGAGGGCTGGCCCTGGCTATTTCTTTCTCTTTTTTTTGGGGGGGGGGGGATGGAGTTTCACTCTGTCACCCAGGCTGGAGTGCAATGGCATGATCTTGGCTCATTGCAACCTCCACCTACCAGGTTCAAGCAATTCTCCTGCCTCAGCCTCCCAAATAGCTGGGACTACAGGCGCATGCCACCACACCTGGCTGGTTTTCGTATTTTCAGTAGAGAATGGGTTTCATCATGTTGGCCAGGCTGGTCTTGAACTCCTGATCTCAAGTAAGCCACCCACCTTGGCCTCCCAAAGTGCCAGAATTATAGGTGTGAGCCACTGTGCCTGGCCGACCCTTACTATTTCTTGCAGAACTCGAGGCTGGATGTTGCCCCTCACTGACCTCCTGTCAGCTCCTGGAATGCAGCCCTCTCCTCGCTTGAACAACAACTTGCAGTTCTCTTCCTTTGTCCCTTCAGGCTTATGGGTGTCCTACGATCTGCCATTTGTTTGGAAGCTGGAGAACCAAGAAAGCTGGTAGTCTTGCTCCAGTCCAAGCTCAAAGACCTGAAAACAGGGGAGCCAACAGTGTAAACCCCAGTGTGAAGTCCAAAGGCTTGAGAACTGGGAGGGCCAATGGTGTAAGTTGCGAGTCTGAGTCTGAAGGCTGGAGAACCAGAAGCACCCATATCTGAGGTGGGGAGAAGACCGATGTTCCATTTCAAGTATCTTTTGTGGTTTCCCTACATCCTGTTCACAATTCTGTGAGTAGTCCCTTTATATAAACTGCGCTTGAATCATCCCAGTTGACGTGTGTGTCAACTGTTTCCTGCTGGGACTCTTGATATTCCAACTTCCTGAACATGTAAGGAAAAGCCCTAACAATGACCTATAAAACCCCACAAGATCAGGATCTGCATCTCCGATTACCCTCTAATCCCTGAATCCCTATTTTACCTGAGTCATACTGGCCTCTGTGCTGTGGGTCTTTGCATGCCAACAGTGCTCTTGCCACAGAAATTCACATTACTCAAGTTCCTACTCAATAGTCTCTCCTCAAATGCACCTTAACTGGGGGCCTTTCCCTTCCTATGCTATATAAAATGGCAAGTCCCCAGCCCTCCATAACTCTCTCATAATGCTTTATTTTTCTGCACAACATGAATATTGTTGATTTTTCTTTTCTTTTCTTTTCTTTTTTGAGATGGAGTCTTGCTCTGTTGCCCAGGCTGGAGTGCAGTGGCGCGATCTCGGCTCACTGCAACCTCCACCTCCCAGGATGAAGCGATTCTCCTGCCTCAGCCTCCTGATTAGCTGAGATTACACGTGCGCACCACCACACCCGGCTAATTTTTTTGTATTTTTAGTAGAGATGGGGTTTCACCATGTTGGTCAGGCCGGTCTCAAACTCCTGACCTCATGATCTGCCCCAGCCTCCCAAAGTATTGGAATTACAGGCGTGAGTCACAGCGCCCAGCCATGTTGTTGATTTTTCTATAATTCACCCCTCCCCGTTAGGATGTAAGTGCCTCAATGGCAAAACTTGAGTTTCATTCACTGCTCTAGACATGGCATCTCAAACAGTGCTTAGCCACATGGAATGTACTCAATGAACAGCCTAGTGGTTATGAGAATGAACTGTCTGGATTCCAATCTGTGCTCTACCACTTACTAGCTGGTGAACTCAGGCAAGCAACCTAGACATTTCCATGCCAGTTTTTCCATCTGTAAGTTGGAGACAGTAATAGCACAGTTTGCAAGCTTATAGTGAGGACGCAGTTAATATTTATAAGGCACTTTGAAGAGTGCCTGGTCTATAGGATGGGCTAGCGAAATGTTTGATCTTTTTGTTAATATATTTTCATATTACAATTATTTGGTATGAAAAGGTATGGCCCCTACTGAAAATAAATAAATTCACAGGAAAATATCTAAACCTCTACGCACCTAGTTACATTACACATAAACATATATAAAGTAAAAATGACAGAATTACAGAAAGAATTTGTTAATCCACCATGCTAGTGGAAGACTTTAATATACCTCTATCACTAAGTCAGGTCGAGAGAAACAAATACAGTACAAACTGAAAAACACAATTAGTTTGAGTACATATGTCCATCCTGTATCCAAAAATTAGATACATAGTATACTGTTTTCAAAGAATCATGGAGCACTTATAAAAATAGATCAATAAACAGGATTAACAGTTAGATAATGCATTCACCTGGAAGCTAACACAACACCCCCCAACCAAACACAAACACACACACACACACACACACTCACGCTCTCTTTGGTTTTAACCAATTAGTGGTTACTTGTGATCATGTAAGACGTCTAGTAATATGCAGAACAGAGCCAATGCAGCCAATCAAAGGTTTTTGAAGAACTCAAATCATTGTGATTTTTCGGCACTGTTTCTTTTTTTTTTTTTTTTTGAGATGGAGTTTTGCTCTTGTTGCCCAGGCTGGAGTGCAGTGGGTCAACCTTGGCTCACGGCAACCTCTGCCCAGTTTGAAGTGATTCTCCTGCCTCAGCCTTCCAAGTAGCTGAGATTACCGGCATGCGCCAACATGCTCGGTTAATTTTGTATTTTTAGGAGAGACAGGGTTTCTTCATGATCAGGCTGGTCTCGAACTCCCCACCTCAGGTGATCCCCCTGCCTCGGCCTCCCAAAGTGCTGGGATTACAGGCGTGAGCCACCACGCCCAGCCCCTACACTGTGGTTTTTATCATCACAGTGAAAAAAAAAAAAAGCTCTTTTAACTCTATGCTTTGTGTCCACTTTCCAAAAGAAAGAATGAAAAGAAAATAGATAAGAATAAGCCAGACAGTGTCTCACCCAATGCGTTATTCCTACTTCTTTTAGCCAGCAGAGTGGGATAAAGCCTAAGCTTCAGGAGAGCCTAGTACACTGTACATCTTTTTTTGAGATGGAGTCTCACTCTGTCGCCCAAGCTGGAGTGTGGTTGTGCGATCTCGGCTCACTGCAACCTCCACTTCCCAGGCTCAAGCGATTCTCCTGCCTCAGCCTCCCAAGTAGCTGGGATTACAGGCACCTGTCATCACGCCCAGCTAATTTTTGTATTTTTTTTTTAGTAGAGACGAGGTTTCACCATGTTGGCCAAGCTGGTCTTGAACTCCTGACCTCAGGTGATCCGCCTGCCTCGGCCTCCCAAAGTGCTGGGATTACAGGCATGAGCCATGGCGCCTGGCCCCACTGTACATTTTCAATACTGCTCATTGACAACTTATCTTTTTCTTTAAGTAGGGAGAATGAACATTAAGAAACAGTATTTGCACCGGGCATGGTGGCTCACGGCTGTAATCCCAGTGCTTTGGGAGGCCGAGGCGGGTGGATCACGAGGTCAGGAGATTGAGACCATACTGGCTAACACAGTGAAACCCCATCTCTACTAAAAATATGAAAAATTAGCCAGGCATGGTGACAGGCACCTGTAGTCCCAGCTACTCGGGAGGCTGAGGCAGGAGGATGGCGTGAATCTGGGAGGCGGAGCTTGCAGTGAGCCACAATCCCGCCACTGCATTCTAGCCTGGACAACAGAGCAAGACTCCGTCTCAAAAAAAAGAAACAGTATTTGCTGTATTAGGACACAAAGAGAAAACAACCAAAATCACAAAGTCCATGTACTCTGACAAAATACTATTAAATTAGAAAAAAATATATCAAATATTGTCTAATTTTTTTTTTTTTTTGAGACAGAGTTGCACTCTTTTGCCCAGGCTGGAGTGAAGTGGCATGATCTTGGCTCACTGCAACCTCCACTTCCCAGGTTCAAGTGATTCTCCTTCCTCAGCCTCTTGAGTAGCTGGGATTATAGATGCCTGCCACCACGCCCGGCTAATTTTTGTATTTTTTAGTAGAAGCGAGGTTTCACCATGTTGGCCAGGCTGGTCTCAAGCTCCTTACCTCCGGTGATCCGCCTGCCTCAGCCTCCCAAAATGCTAGGTTTATAGGTGTGAGCCACCACGCCTGGCAAATATTGTCTAATTTCTATTATAACAAACTAGATCACTCAGGAGCTGTTTGGAAATACCTTTCTGAATATTTGGTGTATTGATGTTTTAGAATTATAATAAATATACTGTATATAAAACGAGGTAGTAAGATTTTCAGGACCGCTATAGCCATAAATGTTTATATTAAAAGACTGAAAATGAATGAGCTAGTGGCCCAACCTACAAATGAGACATTGATGAAGGTAATTCCACATTCATAGCACTTACACCTTTTGTTCTAAGTTACTGTGTGGCCACTCAGTTGAGAGATGAGGCATCCTAACATTGATTACGTTCCTAGGGCTTCCTCTAAATGAATTCTCTCATGCATAAAGGGAGGAATCACTGAAAATTTTTCTGAAATTAATACACTCGTGAGTATTGCATCCAAGGAACATTTACATATTTTTCCTAATATGAGAGGTATCACTGAAAACATTCCCTCATCCTTTATCTTAAGAAGTTCTGGCTGAGAGTGGTAGCTTGTTCCTGTATCCCCAGCATTTTGGGAGGCTGAGGCAGGTGGATCACTTGAGCCCAGGAGTTTGAGAGCAGCCTGGGAAACATGGTGAATCCCCATCTTTACAAAAACTAGACAGGCATGGTGGTGCATGCCTACAGTCCCAGCTACTTGGGAGGCTGAGGTGGGAGGATCCCTTGAGCCTGGGAGGCAGAGGTTACAGTAAGCCAAGATTGCACCACTGCACTACAGCCTGGGCACAGATGAAACCCTGTCTCAAAAAATAAATTGAATAAATTGTTATCTTACACTGACTTAGGTTCCTAAAAAATGTGGAAAAATGACATTCTAATACTGATGGAATTCAATGGTTTTTCTAGTATGACTCTCACTTCCTAAAAATGGAGAGAATATTCAAGGCTTTTATAGCGTACCAAACTATACTGTCTTGTGCTTGGTAATATGACTGTTTGTGTCATAGGGTTTTCAACACTGTGTATACTCAACATATTCCTCTGTTGTATGATCTCCGAAATGTGACTTAAGGAATGAGTGTCCCCTGAATGGTTTTCCATTTTTGATGCCACACACAGGGTTTCCCCTTATTGTGAGTTGTCATGTGACTCCCTGAAGCCATCACTGAAGGCTTTCCTACAGCTACTGCATTACCTGGGCAGCTCCCCAGTAGATACTTTTTTTTTGGTAGGGGGAAAGTTTGAGCTCAAAGTTTTACCATACAGATTACACTCACAAGATTTCTCTCTAGAGTGAGTTAACCTGTGGGTGACTGAATGCTACTCCCATATTGATCAGATTAGAAGGTGGCTGGGCATGGTGGTTCATGCCTGTAATCCCAGTACTTCTGGAGGCCAAGATGAAAGGACTGCTTGAACCTAGGAGTTTGAGACTAGTCTGGGCAACATGGCAAAACCCTCCCTCTAGTTAAAAAAAAAACAAATTAGCCAGACATGGTGTCATGCACCTGTAGTCCCAGCTACATTGGAGGCTGGGGCAGGAGAATTACTTGATCCCAGGAAGTAGAGGCTGCAGTGAACTGTGATCACACCACTGCGCTCCAGACTGGGTGACAGAGTGAGACATTGTCTTAAAAAAAAAAAAATGAGGGTCAGCTGAAGGCTTTCCTCCACTGATTTCGTGGCAAGTTTTCCAGATGGTTCCGAATGTCTACTGTTCATACCTCTTGTGGTGTTGTTCCACATTGTATCAGGATTGGTGTGTATGACCAATGTAACAGGGACATGAAAACATATCTCACTGAAGCTAGGTCATAAAAGACATTATGCTTTCTGTGTTGGCTCCTTTAGATCACTGGCTTTGGGAAGAAGTTGCTTCCATAAAGAAACTCAGCCCTGTTGAGAGGCTTACGTGATTTGGAAGCGCAGGTCCCTTGGAAACAGCTAGCATGCACTTGTCGGGCTTGTGAGTAAGCCATTTGGAAGTGTCCCTTCACCAGTAAAAATTCTGGATGATTACGGTTCTGCTGACATCTGGACTGTAACCTCTTGAGAGATCCTGAAGAACTATAGAGCTATGTTGTTTCTGAATTCCTGACCTACAAAAATTGTGAGATAACAAGTGTTTTTGTTTGAAGCCACAAAATTTTGGGGGGTAATTTGTTACACAGTAGCAGGTGATTCATACATCTGGTTAGAGTTCGCTCATTTTATCTGAGGCATGAAAGATCAATGAATGCTTTTCCCACAGTTATTGAATTCACATTTGCCTATTATGCATTTTCGTATGCACAGAAAGGTAGGACTTACTTGTGAAGGATTTCCTGCAATAATTACATTCATAGGGTTTTTTTCCAGTGTGAGTTCTCATGTGTTTCTTAACGGACGAGAGAACATTAAAGGATTTTCCACAATCACTGCACTCATAGGATTTCTCTCCATTATGTAGTCTCCTGTGAATTGTAAGAGAAAAGCTATTGGTAAAGGATTTCCCACACTCATTACATGTGTAGGGTTTTTCTCCAGTATGAGTTCTTATGTGCTGTGTCAGATTCGACCTCCTCCTGAAGGTTCTCCCACAATCGTGGCATTCGTAAGGGTACTCCCCTGTATGAATGCTATAGTGCAAAGAAAGAGATGACCTTGTGCCGAAAGCCTTTCCACACTGATTACATACATAATGACCCTCCCCCGTATGAACTCTCTTGTGCCTTGTGAAGATTGACTGAGTGCGGAACTCACGAAAACACTGGTTACATTTGTAGGGTTTTTCTCCAGTGTGAATTCTCAAGTGCGGTCTGAGGTATGAGGAATTGCTGAAGGTTTTCCCACAGTCACTGCATTCGTAGGGTTTCTCCCCATTGTGGATTCTCTTATGAACAGTAAGGTAAGATCTGCTGCTGAAGGTTTTCCCACAGTCATTGCATTCATAGGGTTTCTCCCCATCGTGGATTCTCTTATGAACAGCAAGGTAAGATCTACTGCTGTAGGATTTCCCACATTCACTGCAGCCATAGGGTCTTTCTCCAGTATGAATCTTCCTGTGCCGCGTAAGGGAAGATTTTGTGCTGAAGACTTTAAAACACTGATTACATTCGTTGAGTGTTGCTCCAAGATGATTCCTCTCCTATTGATTAAGAGATGACAATAAGTACCATTTATAATATTTTTAACATTGAATGCTGTCAGAGGAATTTCCTCTCCCAGAAATTCTGTTGTGTATCATAGTATTGGAATTAATGTTTTTGTCATCATGAGTGCTGGTACATGGCTTCTGTCAGTTTGAATTCTTAGCATTTAAAGAAGATGGATTCTTTCTACAAATCTTTATCATATTCACAGAGTATTTTTGATAAATTTAAGGCTAATTTCTTTTTCAAATACCCAATATCTGACTCAGACTACTGGAAATATTTACTTGTGGGAATTCTCAGGAAAAACAAGTTTGGGGCTAACTAATGCTTTTCTCCAAATTCAAAATAATTTCACACTATCTCTCCAGAGGTACTACTTTCTCTTTGAAAAAAATGACACTTTCCTTTAATAACTATTTAATAAACCACTTTTTTTTTTTTGAGACAGTCTTGCTCTGTCGCCAGGCTGGAGTGCAGTGGCACAATCTCGGCTCACTGCAAGCTCCACCTCCAGGGTTCAAGGGATTCTTCTGTTTCAGCTTCCCAAGTATTTGGGATTACAGGTGCGCATCACCACACCCGGCTAAGTTTTTTTTGTATTTTTAGTAGAGACGGGGTTTCACCGTATTGGCCAGGCTGGTCTCCGACTCCTGACCTCATGATCCACCTGCCTCAGCTTCCCAAGGTGCTGGGATTAAAGGCATGAGCCACTGTGCCTGGCCAACAAAGCCAGTCCTTGTGGCTTTTCTCATGTAGGGCATTCTACCATGAAAAAACCAGGAATCACCCATGTTAGTCTTACCATTTTCATATTTCTAGATTGTTCTTTTTGAAAAACATGCAGCTTAGGAGTTAACCCTTTGGCTTTAAATGGATTCTCCACATCTGAAACAAGTTAAAAAGAAATTTAAGTTGATAGAAAAGAGGCAAATTTTAAGCTGATGGTGAAATAGTAAAATGCATATGTGAGTGAAGGCAGAATCTAAGAGGTGAGGGTTTTTGAGAAGGCATTCAGTGAAAGAGATATGGGTGTGAAAATTTTAGGCAATGTTTAAGAAAGATCTAGGAAGATTGAGATTGATGTTGACAGAATGAAGGAATTGTCAGGAAGGCAAGGTGGACTGAAACTGATCAAAGAGCTCATAGGAGACTTAAATTTCAGAAAAAGAGATGTCTTTTTTTCTCCCCTGAGGCCCAAGTAAAGTATGAGATGACAGAAATTTGGAAGTCATGAAGGTACATGAGGGGGCTCAGACCAAACGTTCTTGGCCTTCTTGGGAAAAGGGGCATTTACACAGTTCTCTGACTGATATTTCCTAATGTATTATAATACTCCCAACTTCTCAGTCCCTGGCCAGAGCTGTTCCTCACAAGGACTTATATCCACCTGGTGCTCACCTGGACAGGTACCTGAGAGAATTCCTCTCTCTTCTGTCATCACTTTATCTTCTTGCTCCAGCTGGGAGATCAGACTAGGTTTATCAACTTGGTTCCCTGTACATGGAGAAAAGACACATGATGTAGGGGGACTGTGCAGCAGACAAGCTCTCCCATGAAACTGAAATCAGTTCTGAAGGTGAAGAGGTGTGACTTCAGGAGCAGAGAAATAATTATGCCAAAATTGAATAAATATAGCAACCGTCTTACACACACACACACACACACACACACACACACGCCCCCCCCCCACAAGCAATATCTAGGGTGGTTGCAGGATAACTGGTCCCAGGAGCCCCTGTCCAGGTTTAAATACAGAATCTGAAAGCCCAAAAGATTTAACTACAGAGAATATATAGTCAGGGAAAGAAGGAGATCTTCGTTTCATACAGATAGCATTAGACAGACAGCTCCATGAAGGTGGGGGGCATGTCTGTTGCATTCTTCACTACTCCCACATCCCAGCACAGACCTAGGAACAGAGGTGCTTACGAAGGACTTAAACGGAGTGATGTCAGTGAAGGTAGTGGAGTAGGGAACTCCACAACTCCATCCCTTCACAAAAACAGTACGTGAATGGGCAAACATAGAATCAACTTCATTGGAGCTCTTGAATGTCATCAAAAGTTTACAGCCACAGGAGAATGCCTAATCAAGACAAACAGCCGAATCTGGGTAAGACAGATTTGTGACATTTTAACTGACTCTAGCTGCACTTTCTATTCCCCATTTTGCCTTGAGGACAACAACCTGTGTTTCTAGTGCTGAAGGGAACAGAATGCACCTTATTCTCAAAAACCTGTGGCTGTTCTCTTCTGACCTGTCTGCTGGCTCCCTGATGGGCTGGATCAAAGGGCTTCCCTTTATTTGTGTAACTCCAAACTCTCCCAGGTCTGAAGAGGCTACACCTATGGAAGCTGGAGGGTGGAGAGGGAAGTGTGTCCCAACACATCTAAAGGCAAATCAGCCACTGCTCAACGGGGCAAGGGAAAACTGTGAAGCAAACAAAAGACTAACCAAAAAACCTGGGAGGAGAAGTTGGGAACAAATGCTCTGAGGAGTAGAGCATCTTTCCACACCTTTTTTTCCCCCCCAAGATGGAGTCTTGCTCTGTCGCCCAGGCTAGAGTGCAGGGTGTGATCTCGGCTCACTGCAACCTCTACCTCCTGGGTTCAAGCAATTCTCCTGCCTGAGCCTCCCAAGTAGCTGGGATTACAGGCATTTGCCACCACGCCTGGCTGATTTTTTTGTATTTTTAGTAAAGATGTGGTTTCACCATCTTGGCCAGGCTGGTCTCCAACTCCTGACCTCAGGTGATCTGCCCACCTCAGCCTCCCAAAATGCTGGGATTACAGGCGTCAGCCACTGCGCCTGGCCTCCACACATTTCTAGAAGGCCATGCTCATACCCAGGGATGAACACATGCTCAGAGAAGATCTGAGAAGGCACCAAGCCCTCAACTTTGACTGACCTTCAGGCTCTGCATAAGAAGGAACTGAAGGCTAAGTCAGAGTTGTAAGATGCTTTAGCTGAGTTTTGAAGGCATGCTCCAACATGTAATTCAGATCCATTGGCAAAGACTGGTCATCTTTTGGGTTCCAGATATTTAAGAAAATCTCTGACAAATTAATCCCAAGCTGAACACTAAGCTAACAGAACAGAGACTTCAGTGGCCACACGTGACCAATACAGACGTTACAAAATTAGTTCAGAAATGTCACTAAACAAAGAAACAATACCAACTACAACAAACCTTGGGGAGGGGGGAAATCAGATTTAAAGAACTGCCATATTGTAATATTCTGAAAGTAGTTTTCAGCAAATAAATTATGAGGCATGTAAAGAAACAAAAAAATGGGCCGGGCGCGGTGGCTCGTGGCTGTAATCCCAGCACTTTGGGAGGCCGAGGTGGGCGGATCACAAGGTCAGGAGATCGAGATCATCCTGGCTAACACGGTGAAACCCCATCTCTACTAAATATATAAAAAATTAGCCAGGCGTGGTGGTGGGCGCCTGTAGTCCCAGCTACTCGGGAGGCTGAGGCAGGAGAATGGCGTGAACCTGGGAGGCAGAGCTTGCAGTTAGCCAAGATTACACCACTGCACTCCAGCCTGGGTGACAGAGTGAGACTCCATCTCAAAAAAAAAAAAAAAATGAAACTGCATTATAGGAAAAAAGAAATGAACAGAAATTTTCCATAAGGAAACCCAGTCATTGGATTTATTAGGCAACGACTTCAAATCAACTATTTCAAATATGCTCAAGGAGTTAATGGAAACTGTGTACAAAGAACTAATGGAAACCATGAGAATGAATTCTCACCAAATAGAGAAAATCATAAAGAGATGGAAATTATAAAAAGGAGCCAAATAGGAATTTTAAAATTGAAAAACATATATTATCTGAAATGAAAAATGTACTAGAGGGGTTCATCAGAAGACTTGATCAGGCAGAAGACACAATTAGTGAACTTGATGACAGGTCAATTAAGATTGCCTGATCTGTAGAGCAGAAATTAAAAATAAAGGGAAAAAAATGAGCAGAGCCTAAGAAACCCAGAAGATACCATCAAACATCTGAATACACATAATGGGAGTTCCTACTGGAGAGGAGATAGAGAAAGGAGCAGAAGGAATATATGGAAAAATTGGCAAGGTGCAATGGGTCACGCTCTAATTATAGCACTTTGGGAAGCCGAGGTGGGAGGATCACCTGAGGTCAGGAGTTCGAGACCAGCCTAGCCAACATGGTGAAACCCTGTCTCTACTAAAAATACAAAAATTAGCTAGCTGTGGTGGTGCGCGTTTGTAATCCTAGCTACTGAGGAGGCTGAGGCAGGGAGAATTGCTTGAACCCAGGAGGCAGAGGTTGCAGTGAGCTGAGATCATGCCAGTGCACTCCAGCCTGGGCGACAGAGTGAGACTCCGGGTAAAAAAAAAAAAATGAATATATGTAAAAATAATGGCCAAACTTTCCCAAATTTGATGAAAATTACAAGTCTACACATCAAAGCAGCTCAAGGATCTCCCAATAGGATACACTTAAAAACTCATACTGAGATACCTTAAAATTAAACCGTCAAAAGCCAAAGACAGACTATCCTGAAAAATGGCAAGGGAGAAATAAGTCATCATGTACAAGATTAACAGCTGATTTGTCACCAGAAACCATGGAGGCCGCAAGCCAGTGGGATGATGACATACTCCAAGTACTGAAAGAAAAATATCAACCAAGAATTCTATCTCCTGCAAAACTATCATTCAAGATAGTAAAAAGGCAATCCACTGAATGGGAGGAAATCTTTGAAAATGATGTATTTGATAAGGGTCTAGGATGCAGAACATATAAAGAACTCTTACAACTCAATAACGAAAAGGCAAACAATGCCCCCCAAATGGAAAAAGCACTTGAATGAACATTTCTTCAAAAAAGATGTATAAATGGCCAACAAGCACAAGAAAAGATGGCCAATCTCATCATTTTTTTTAGGGAATAGAAATAAAAACCACAATGAGACAGACAACCACAAGAATGGCTATCATAATTTTTTTAAAAAAGGAAAAGAGACAAATGTTGGTAAGGATGCAGAGAAACTGTAATACGTTGCTGGTCTCATGCACTGCTGGTAGGAATGTAAAATGGTGTAGCAGTTGTAGAAAAGTTTGGACGTTCCTCAACACATTAAACACAGAATTACCACAGGACACAGAAGTTCCACTCCTAGGTATATACCCAAGAGAAAACAGGTGCTCAAGCAAAATCTTGTATATGAATGATCATAGCAGCACTACCCACAATAGCCAAAAGATGAGAACAGGCTAAATTTCCATCCGCTGATGAAATGATATATAAAAAGTGGTATATACACATAATGGAATAATATTCAACCATAAAAAGAATGAAGTTCTGCTATGTGCTACAACACAGCTGTACTTTGAAAACATCGGCCAGGCGTGGTGGCTCATCCCTGTAATCCCAGCAATTTGGGAGGCTGAGGTGGGTGGATCACTTGAGGCCAGGAGTTCAAGACCAGCCTGGCCAACATGGTGAAACCCCATCTCTATTAAAAACACAAAAATTTGCTGAGTGTGGTGGCTCATGCCTTTAGTCCCAGCTGTTGAGGAGGCTGAGGCAGGAGAACAGATTGAACCTGGAAGGTGGAGGCTGCATTAAGCTGAGATCACACCACTGCACTCCAGCCTGGGCAACAGAGCGAAACTCCATCTCAAAAAAAAAAAAAAAAAAAAAAAGAAAGAAAACATTATGCTAAGCAAAAACTGAGACACAAAAGACCACATTTTGTATGATTTCATTTATATAAAATGTCAAGAATAGGGCCAGGAATGGTAGCTCACATCTGTAATCCCAGCACTTTGGGAAGCTAAGGCAGGAGGATCACCTGAGCCCAAGAGTTTGAGACCAGCCAGGGCAACATAGCAAGACCCTGTCTCTACAAAAAATAAACAAATTAGCTGGGCGTGGTGGTCCGCACCTGTGGTCCCAGCTACTCAGGATCATGCCACTGCACTATAGCCTGGGTGATGGAGGGAGACACTGTCTAAAAACAACCCCCTCAAAAAGAAGAGACACATCTATAGAGATGGAAAGATTAGTGCCTGCCAAGATGTTCAGGAGGGAGAACTGGGGAGAGACCACTTCATGACTATGGGGCTTATTTTTGGTGTGACAACTATGTTCTGGAATTAGTGGTGATGGCTGTACTACACTGTGAACCTACGAAAAGCCACCAAATTGGACACTTTAAAATAGTTTAAATGGTGACTTTTGTGTCCTGTGTTACCTCAATTTAAAAAAAGAAAAAAAAGACTTACTTCCTGAGTCATTAAATAAATGCAGGAATGACATTAGGCTTACCCAGTGAGGCCAGGTTCCTGCAGTTCTCCAGCATCACGTCCCTGTACAGTGTCCTTTGAGCAGGGTCCAGCAACGCCCACTCCTCCTGGGTGAACTCCACGGCCACATCCTCGAAGGTCACCAAGCCCTAAAGCATTGCAAACATCACGGCTTAGCCAAGGACCACCCCCACCAACGTGCACAGGAAGAGGGGCCAGGAGAACAGAGCCAGGGCTGGGGAAACCTGAGCACGAGACGTGGGGGGGTTCTGAGCTCCTCTCCTGGGGTTCTGAGCTCCTCTCCTGGGCTTCTGAGCTCTTCTCCCTGGCTTCTGAGCTCAGCCATCAATGCTTGTCTCCTTAGGCTACTCCCAGGTCCAGTGCACAGTACCACAGAGCAGCTGTCTTTTCTCACTCAAACTGGGAGCTCCTGTGATCTTACTTCCCTCAATCTCCAGGGGATCATGGGCCCGTGACATGGCAGAAACCAGAGAAATACTTGGTAAGTGAATGAATGATTTCCATGGCGTTTATTAATTGCTTGGGTTTAGAACATCATCACGTCTTTACTTGGCTTTCCCTTAAAACTCTCAGGAGCACATGATGTACTCAGGGACTCTGGAGGGAGCTCTGAACCTGCAGTAAACGTTGACACACACTGGTATTTTCTGGGCAGCCCTCACTCAGAGACCCTGGGATGCCTGAGGAACAAGTTTGGCCGTGGGGCTCCAGGCCACTGAAAGGCATCGAGTCCAACCTTCTCACTGAAGGAATCATGATTTGGAAAAAGGAACATCCGACTCACCTTTAGCCAGCTTCTCAGGAGCTCATTAACCAGCTCTCCGCCCTCTGTGTGTCCTTCTCGCTGAGAGGCTGGAAACAGGGAAGATGGAGCTGGAGGAGAAATGAGTACCAGGAATCCAGACCTGCCCTGTGTCCACTCACACATCTGGAGGCTTCCCCACCTGCCTGCAATCGACCAGGTCCCCATGCATACACAGTCACCCACAAAGCATCCACCTCTACTCCATGCAAACACCAACCCACAGCAATCCAAGGAAACCAGAGCATGGCCCTGCCGCATCCACGCCAGGAAACAGGGCTTAAGGTCTGACTGCACTTGGGGAAGGGATTATTCCCACTTCACAGATGAGGAAACTGAAGTTCCAAGGGCGTCACTGTTTTTATCAGGTTCACAGAAAGAACTAAAGGGAGAATTCAAAAGCTCCAGCACATTCACCACACAGGTGACATCCACAGACACCCAAATGCCTAAGTCCCAAATCCCGAGAGCCGCCCGATCAGACACGGAGGACCTCTGGGCCCCTGGGGCTCCACTCCTGCCTCACCTGCTCTGCCCAACCCCCTCCCGTCCCATGCTGTGGGTCAGGACCTTTCAAGCCTGGACTCTGAGAACTGCCAGGACCCCACGACTCACCGGCAGTTGGGGGCAGGACGACAGCCGCCATCCTGTGACTCCGACAGCAACAGGGCAGCCGGGAAGCAGGACGCTCCTCCTTTATCCCGCAGCGCTCTCAGGACAGCACTCTGGAAGAAATGGGGGAAACACTCTGCCTCGGTCACCCCCTCTCCAACCCGTGCCCTGCCTCGGTCACCCCCTCTCCAGCCCGTGCCCTGCCTCGGTCACCCCCTCTCCAGCCCGTGCCCTGCCTCGGTCAACCCCTCTCCAGCCCGTGCCCTGCCTCGATCAACCCCTCTCCAGCCTGTGATCTGCCTTGGCCACCCCCTCCTCCTGGTTTCCACCTCACCCAGCTCAGATGTCACTACCCCTCATTTCAGTTGATTTCCTCCTCCCCACCCCCCACTCTCATGCCAGCCCAGCAGAGCTCCAGCCATTTTCTATCAGAGACCCTAGGTTCCTGCAACTTCTAAGAATCGATCTGTAAGATACACAAATGTAAAAGTTGTGTAAGATTATTCACTGTGGCATTACAGTGCACCCATTAAAAAAAAAAGAGAGAAGATCTCTAGATATCAATAGACGTTATTATCGTCAGTAAATTTAAGGGGAAAAAAAAGTACCAAATAGTATATATGGAATGTTTCCTTTTTTATGAGAAAAGAAGGGCTGTGTGTGTGTGTGTGTGTGTGTGTATACACACAAAGATGAAAGCGGCTGGCCGGGCGCGGTGGCTCCTGTCTGTAATCCCAGCACTTTGGGAGGCCGAGGCGGGCGGATCACGAGGTCAGGAGATTGAGACGATCCTGGCTAACATGGTGAAACCCCATCTCTACTAAAAAAATAAAAATAAAAAATTAGCTGGGCGTGATGGCACACACCTGGAATCCCAGCTACTTGGGAGGCTGAGGCAGGAGAATGGCGTGAACCTGGGAGGCAGAGCTTGTAGTGAGCCGGGATCGCACCATTGCACTCCAGCCTGGGCGACAGAGCAACACTCCATTTGGAAAAAAAAAAAAAAAAGTGGTCAAGGGTGTGTGTGGGAGGGGTTGGTGGGGGCGGGGGCAGGCGCCGTCTGCAGTTAGAGACTTGTAAGAGTTTGGGCCAGGTAGACAAAACAGAGCTGTAGAGGGTGGATGGTGCTGGCTATTCATGGAAGGCAGGGCCACTCAGTCTCTCTAGGAATTTGTATTGAGATGTAGCATTCAGGCCCTGGCTTCCTTCTAGATATCTTGCCCAGGGAATTTATCCTGGGTGACTCCCATACCCCCAATCTCCGGGGAGAGAAGGATTGGGAGAGGAGTGAATGGAGAGCCATTCCCCACAGGCCAGTTGTTCGCTGGTACTTGGAGCCAAGCAGAGATGGGTGGCTCTTTCCCATTCCTGCCTGCAGCCTCACAGCCCCCACCCTCCAATTAATACAGCTGCCAAGTGTCTCTGACATCTGGTCTCTGTGGTGTTAAGAGAACCCCCAAAATTCACATATACATGTGAAAAGTTTATATATTTGTACTTATATGTAAAAGCCTGAAAGTTTTAGTATTATGACATGCAAGAAAATCTGTATTATGGCCAGGCACAGTGGCTCACGCCTGCAATCCCAGCACTTTGGGAGGCCGAGGTGGGCGGATCACCTGAGGTCAGCAGTTCAAGAACAGCCTGGCCAAGATGGTGAAACCTTGTCTCTACTAAAAATATATTTAAAAAATTAGCTGGGCATGGTGGTGGGTGCCTGTAATCCCAGCTACTTGGGAGGATGAGGCAGGAGAATCGCTTGAACCCAGGAGGCAGAGGTTGCAGTGAGACCAGATCGTGCCACTGCACTCTAGCCCGGGTGAGAGTAAGACTCCATCTCAAAAAAAAAAAAAAAAAAAAAAAAAAAAAAACCCAAAAAAACAAATATCTGTATTATTTCTCTACAGTTCCATGTATTTATACTTGTTTGTGAGTGGGCTCTTCCAGCAGCTGTGTTGCACAAACGGTAGAGAAGAGAACTCTGCATAGGTGAGCCCCTGGTGGGTTGCCCCCTCTTCCCTCCCAAGTCCAAACCAGGCATAGCATTTCCTCACCCAGTTATTCCTCTCAAATCCCTTCTGCAGCCCTAGGGTCCCGATGTTGACCCCTCATTCACGTTTTATTGATGCCTGCCCCCAGCCGGGTGCTGGAGATGGAGGGGAGGAAGATCCCTGTCATCTAAGAACTGGCTTTCTGGGAGCGAGACACACACACAGACCTGCCGCTGCATTTCAGAGTGATATGTGATATGGCAGAGGGGCACATGGCATCCAACCCAGGATCTGGGAAGAAGGGGACTGGGAAGCCTTGGAAGGAAAAACACTAAGAACATTTGAATTGAGTCTTGAGAGTCGAGGTAGGGTCTTGCTCAGTGGAAAGTGCACGTGCAGAGGCAGGAAAGCAAGCTGCTTAGGAAGCCAAGTTCACAGTTTGGAGCATGTGGACAAATAAGGGGCCAGAGTGCACGGGAAAGGTTGTATTTTGAAAGGTATTATAAAGAGTGGTGAGGAGTTTGAACATGAGAGGCAGTGGAGAGCCAGCAAAGGCTTTTCAGGCAGGGGAATGACTAAAGCAAATTTATCTTTATGTATTTATTTTGAGACAGTCTTGCTCTGTCACCCAGGCTGGAGTACAATGGTGAGATCTCGGCTCACTGCAACTTCCGCCTCCTGGGTTCAAGCAATTCTGTCTGCCTCAGCCTCCCAAGTAGCTGGGATCATAGGTGCCCGCCACCATGCCCAGCTAATTTTTGTATTTTTAGTAGAGACAGTGTTTTGCCATGTTGGCCAGGCTGGTCTCGAACTCCTGACCTCAGGTGATCTGCCCACCTCAGCCTCCCAAAGTGGTGGGATTACGGGTGTGAGCCACTGTGCCTGGCTGTATTTTTTTTTTGAGACAGAGTCTCGCTCTGTCACCCAGGCTGGAGTGCACTGGCGTGATCTCAGCTCACTGCAAGCTCCACCTCCCGGGTTTATGCCATTCCCTTGCCTCAGCCTCCCAAGTAGCTGGGACTACAGGCGCCCGCCACCACGCCCGGGTAATCTTTTTTTTTTTTTTGTATTTTTAGTACAGACGGGGTTTCACCACGTTAGCCAGGATGGTCTCGATCTCCTGACCTCGTGATCTGCCTGCCTCGGCCTCCCGAAGTGCTGGGATTACAGGCGTGAGCCACCATGCCCAGCTTTTTTTTTTTTTTTGAGATGCAGTCTTGCTCTGTTGCCCAGGCTGGAGTGCAGCGGTGCCATCTTGGCTCACTGCAGTCTCCGCCTCCCAGGCTCAAGAGAGTCACCACGCCCAGCTAATTTATATATTTTTAGTACAGACGGGGTTTCACCCTGTTGGCCAGGCTGGTCTTGAACTCCTAACCTCAGGTGATCTACCTACCTCGGCCTCCCAAAGTTCTGGGATCACAGACAGGCTTGAGCCACTGCTCCTGGCCACAAATTATCTTTTACAATAGCCGTTCTGGCTTCATTGCAATGGACAGATGGAAGAGACTAGAACAATGCCACCGAGCAGGGCTTTCTGGGATGATGGAAATGATCTTAATCTTTGCTGTTCAACAGGGGCATTAGCCACATGTCGCTGTCAAGCACTTGAAATGTGGTTAGTGCGACTGAGAAGCTGAATTTAAAATTTTATGGAATCTTAATTGGTCTACATTTAAATTAAAACAACCGCATGGACCAGCAGCTACCTTATTATACAGCATAAGTCTACAGGCCGGCAGGCCTGTTAGGAAAAGAAAAAAATAAAAGAAAAATTGAGATGTCTTGGAAGGTTGAAAAAAAAATTTTTAAATAGTGTTTACATGTTTTGTGTACTGATTTGCATATAGCTGTATTTACTTATTTTGACACACATTATCACACACCCCTTAGTATCCTTCTCTTGAATATAAGCCATCAAACAAATAATTATTAAGATACCCTCACTCGTGGCTCACACCTGTAATCCCAGCACTTTAGGAGGCCGAGGTGGGTGGATCACCTGAAGTCAGGAGTTCGAGACCAGCCTGGCCAACATGGCAACACCTCATCTTTACTAAAAATACAAAAATTAGCCGGGCGTGGTGGTGCACCCTTGTAATTCCAGCTACTTGGGAGGCTGAGGCAGGAGAATTGCTTGAACCTGGGAGGCAGATGTTGCAATGAGCTGAGATCGCACCAGTGCACTCCAGCCTGGGCAACACAGTGAGACTCTGTCTCAAAAAAAAAAAAAAAATACCCTCACGCTTAGTAAGTCCTTGTGTTTACAACCTGAACACAGGAAAAATCCATTCGCAGGTTTTCTACACAGTGGAGTCTTCCAACTTGCAGGTTCTAGACAGTACCTACCTGATCATACAGAAGTCCACGGATCAGTGAGGATAGGTGAACCTTGAGGCTGGTTTCAACACAAATCTGAGCTTGAATTACACTTTTTTCGTCTAAATAAAAAGGGCACAAAAATCGCTTATGAGGCCTTTTGTAGGGAGTAATATGTACGTATAGTAAAATGTATTTACTGAGACTAATACAGTTGTTGCATAGAAAGACCACCCCATTCACTTAAAAAAAATTGATTTAAAGAATAGTAAGAATCCAGGCTACTGGCTGTGCCTGAATTCACCAGATTCCTATCCAGCCATCTGGTCCCTAAAATGGGACAAGAAGCTTAAAGCTGTTTTCATCTGACCTGCTTAACTCATTTGGCTGGATATTGTATGGTGACTCCAGATGCTTTAAATTCGTCACTTTAGGCCTTATAAGTGGACTCGGCTGAATTCTAAATAATTTCTACAGTGTATTCAGGACTGCAGAGATTTTAATACCCTCCAGCAGGGTTTCCCAACCTGGGCACTAATGACATTTGGGGCTGGATGAGTCTTTGCTGGCGGCGGCTGCTTTACGCGCTGCAGGATGCTGAGCTGCTAGCATCCCTGGCCTCCACCCTCTAGATTACAGTAGTAGCACAGTCCCTCCTACCCTCCATTTTGTGACATCCCAAACCGTCTCCAACTATAGCCAAAAGTCCCCTGGGGCGCAGAATCGCCCCGGGTGAGGGCGACAGGGCGAGGACGACAGAGTGAGGATGACAGGGGCGCGGGGCCCGGACACCGGAGGAAACAGCAGCTTCGGGCTGAACTGAGCGCACAGCCCGAGGCCTCAGGAGCGGAAACTCGGCTCCCGGGAGGGACGCAGGCCCGCGGCTGGGGCCCTTCTCTGGACTCGGACTTACGGAACGAAGCACCTCTCGCGGAGACCGAAAGATTCTCCCAGACGCTGCAAGCGCGGCTCTTCTCACAAGACACAAACGCGCTTCCGCTTCCGGTCTCCGGCTAGCCACACTGCACCTCCGCTTCCGGCTCCAGCTGGTCCCAGCCCAAAATGCGGCGTGTCAGGAACCCCGGGTTCAGGCTGCAGGTGCAGCGGCCGCGCACCCCAGCCTCCGGCTGAGGTGTTCTAGTTTGCTTAGTTATTAATAGAACCAGGTTGGGCCCTGGTTAGGGACAGCCGCGGAGGCAGGGTCGTCCTGGCGCGGGTCTGTGGCAGGGTTGGGGGCGGAACTAGCTCTTGAGCGGGGCTGTGGGCGGTACCAGGCCTGGAGGCGGGCCTGAGTGTTGACGGGGACCAGTTCCGGGGACGGGGACCAGTTCCGGGGGCGGGGACCAACTCTGGAGCGGGGCTGTGGGCGGTACCAGGCCTGGAGGCAGGGCTGAGTGTGGGTGGAGATCAGCTCCGGGGGTGGGGAGAAGTTCTGGGGTGGGACCGTGGGAGGTACCAGGCATGGGGGCGGGGCTGTCAGGACAGAGACTACGTTCCGGGGCGGGGTTGTGGGCGGGCATTAGGTTTGATGGGCGGATCTTGCTGTGGGTTAATACCAGGTTTGGTGGGCGAGTATGTGGACAAGATAAGGCAGTGGTGGGGCATGGAATGGGGTTGAGCTAGTAGGCTGAGAGGACAAGACTTGGTGGAGGTCAGTTTTTGGGTGTAGGGCTTTTTGTGGATTTTAAAACTGTTCAGGTAGCAGGATGCAAAATGAACTCTTTAAAGTTTTCTTCAGTCCTTTCTCCACATTCACCTCCTGTTAAAATGATATAGCCACACATTTAGGGCGTGTGTGTGTGTGTGTGTGGCTTTTCGTTTGTTTGTTTTGAGACAGGGTCTCACTCTGTGGCCCAGGCTGGAGTGCAGTGGTGCAATCATAGCTCACTGCAGCCTCGACCTCCTGAGCTCAAGCCATCCTTCCACCCGGGCCTCCCACACTACCAAGCCTGGCTATTTTTGTATTTGTTTGTAGAGAGGAGGTCTGTATTGCCCAGGATGGTCTAGAACTCATGGCCTCAAGTCATACCCCACCTCGGCCTCCCAAAGTGCTGAGATTACAGGTGTGAGCCACACCACACCCAGCCTTTTTGTGTGATTTTGAGCTTCCTAATTTCTTTCAAAAATGGGATCATGTATGCATATTTCTCCCATCCAGAGGGGGACGAGGGGAGGGAGGACTAGGGAGGGATGTCTCCAAGTGAACGCCAAAGCTGATTAATTGTCTCTTGCACATCTGGATCTACTGAAAAGAGAACTACATTTCTGGTGGAGAAAATAGGTGTTGGATTCATAGGAAGAAATAAAAAAGGAAATTTTAAGATTTAAGAGATCAAAAGAAAAAATGAGAAAAAATTATTAATGACATACTACTTGTTACATGTCTGGCTAAGGTTTAGATGCTACAAATGGTAAATATTGATGTCATAAAATGATAAACATTGAATTTTGATTTATCCAGATTCCTTAAATGATTATGTTTGGTGAGGAAAATTAGTTTTACAGTACGTAAGAGTTATGTGCTAATTGTTTCGGAGAAGAAAGTAATTCAATATAGTTTAAAGCTGATAAATGAAAAAGCAGTATAAATACCTAACTTACAAATATGTAATTACTATCAGAAAAAAAAAAAGTTGCTTCTAGGAGCCAGGCTACAGGGTGAGGAAGGGAGCTTTTCGTTGTGAAAATTAAGATGTTATTTGAGATCTATGTGTGAACACATACAGCCTGAATTTGTATGCAAAAGGAATCGCTAAACTCTAGGAAAAAAATGTGAATATGATTCACTTTACAACAATGGAATGTATTTGAAGACTCTGGAATTCAAGAATTAAAAGGAAAAAAACCCAAAAACCCTATGGCCATCCTAGTGGACAAATGAATGGGACATTACTTTCCAACCTGCCTGGTAATAAACAGTTTTACATACATTATCCCTAAATATTTTCACAGAGACCTATAAGGAAGGTGTTACTATCTATCACTATTTATAGATGAGGAAACATATGGTGATCTGTGTGCTAAATTTTTCATATTTCATTGTGGGCAACAAGCCATCCAGGTGCCGAGGCAAGAGACCGAGGGCATGAGCTGTTCCAGTATAATAAAATATATAAAATAAGAATAGTTATACTAGATATAGATCATAGATATGATTATATGTGAATAGCATTAATAATTAGTTTGTAGCAATTATTCTTTATTCCAATATTATAATAATCCTAACTCTATAATCATAACCTAGGAAAAACCAGGCCATACAGAGATAGGAGCTGAGGGGACATAGTAAGAAGTGACCAGAAGACGAGTGCGAGCCTTCTGTTATACCCGGACAGGGCCACTAGAGGCCTCCTTGGTCTAGCGGTAACGCCAGCGGCTGGGAAGACGCCTGTTGCCAAGCGGACCTTGGTCTAGCGGTAGTGTCAGTATCAAGGAAAAACACCCGCTACTTAGCAGACGGGGCAAGGGAGTCTCCCTTTCCCCAGGGGAGTTTAGAGAAGACTCTACTCCTCCACCTCTTGTGGAGGGCCTGACATCAGTCAGGCTCGCCCACAGTTATCTGGAGGCCTAACGGTCTCCCTGTGATGCTGTGCTTCAGTGGTCACACTCCTGGTCCTCTTTCATGTTCCATCCTGTACACCTGGCTCTGCCTTCTAGATAGCAGTGGCAAAATTAGTGAAAGTACTAAAAGTCTCCGATATGCAGAAATAATGGCGTAAACTGTCTCTCACTCTCTCTCTCTCTCTCTCTGCCTCGGCTGCCAGGCAGGGAAGGGCCCCCTGTCCAGTGGACACGTGACCCACGTGACCTTACCTATCATTGGAGATGGCTCACACTCCTTACCCTGGTCCTTTGTCTTGTATCCAATAAATATCAGCACAGCCTGGCATTCAGGGCCTCTACCAGTCTCTGCGTCTTGGTGGTAGTGGTCCCCCAGTCCCAGCTGTCTTTTCTTTTATCTCTTTGTCTTTATTTCTACAATCTCTTGTCTCCACACACAGGGAGAAAAACCCACCGACCCTGTGGGGTTGGCCCCTACATTTCATAGTTCTTAATGTTGTTTTATTTAAAAGTTTTTAATTAGATTTTTAAAATTAGTAAAATAGTATATGCTCATTCTCACAAATATGGAGTATGTAAAACACAATTCAAAACTCCCTTTCCCGGGTGTGGTGGCTCATGCCTGTAATCACAGCACTTTGGGAGGCAGAAGTGGGTGGATCACTTGAGGTCAGGAGCTTGAAACCAGCCTGGCCAACATGGTGAAACCCTGTCTCTACTAAAATTACAAAACAAATTAGCCGGGTGTGGTGCCTGTAATCCCAGCTACTTGGGAGGCTCAGGCAGGAGAATTGCTTGAACCTGGGAGGCAGAGGTTGCAGTGAGCCGAGATCACGCCATTGCACTCCAGACTGGGCAACAAGAGTGAAACTCCATCTCAAAAAAAAAAATTAAAGTAAAAAATAAAATAAAACTCCCTTTCCCTTCTCTAATTTGACTTTGAGGTGACCATTACTATAGTCCTTGCTCTACGAAAAATTAAACTTAAGACATGTAATAATATAATTTACTACATACATACTAGAAAAAGCATTTTATCACAATATATATTCCTATATTGAGAGTTTTAAAATAGTTTTTAAAAATACTATAATACTATATACTAATTATTCTGGAGATTACTTTAAAAAATTAACAGACCATGGACTTTTTTCCAGGTAGATATGAGTGTTTAGCCAAGTCTTAAATAAATGGTATGATATTCCAATTAATTGCTGTACCAAAATTTATTTAATCACTCATCTACTAACACATAGTCATATTATGTAGTCTTTTTTTTTTTAATTTTTTAAAAAGAGGCAGGGTTTTACCATGTTGCTCAGGTTGGTCTTGAACTTATGACCTCAGGTGATCCACCTGTGTCGGCCTCCCAAAGTGCTGGGATTACAGGCGTGAGCCAGTGGACCCAGCCGAATAAATCAGATTTAATATCTAGACAGAGATGGATGCATACCTATAAAAATTAATGTTAGAAAGTTTAATTTACCATCTAATTTCTAATTTTACTAACAGTAATAATATATATATTTTTGAGACAGGATCTCTCACTCTGCTGCTCAGGCTGGAGTGCAGTGGCTCCATCATGGCTCACTGTAGCCTCGAATTTCTGGGCTCAAGTGATCCTCCTGCCTCAGCCTCCTGAAGAGCTAGGACTACAGGTGCACACCACCACATCTGGCTAATTTAAAACATTTTTGTAGACATAGGGTCTTGCTATGTTGCCCAGCTGGTCTTGAACTCCTAGCCTCAAGTGATCTGCTCACCTCGACCTCCTGAGTAGGTGAGATTACAGATGTATGCCACCATGCCCAGCTAATTTTTCATTTTTTTCTTTTTCTTTTCTTTTTTATGGAGACAGGCTCTTGCTATTTTGCCTAGGCTGGTTTTGAAATCCTGGCCTCAAGCAATCTTCCTGCCTTGGCCTCCCAAAGTGCTGGGATTACAGACATGAGCCACCACTGCTCCTGACCTGGTCCTCGTACTTTGAAAAGGGCATGACATGAATGAATATATTTAGTACCTCGATTGTGGTGGTGGCACCATAAGTGTGTGCATATGTCCAAACCCATCAAAATGTATACATTTATTATTTATTTTTATTTTTGAGACCAAGTCTCCTCTGTCACCCAGGCTGGAGTGCAGTGGCAGAATTTGATGGGCAAGCACCACAATTCTTCCACCTTGCGATCCAGCAAGTAGGAAAAAAAAAAAAAGGTCAATCCAGAATTTACTAAAGTAAAAGTCTTCTGTGTATTGGAAAGGGTTCACTGTCTTGAGGAAGTGTTGGAAACCAGAGATTTCTCTCTTTTGGTGTGAAAGGCAGAAGTAAATTCTTTAGTAAATTTTCTCTTTGTATCTCTAGCATCTGACAGTCATTGGTCTCTGTTTTTTTTGTTTTGTTTTGGTTTTTTGTTTGTTTGTAATGGCGCCATCTCAGCTCACCACAACCTCCGCCTTCCGGGTTCAAGCGATTCTCCTGCCTCAGCCTCCCAAGTAGCTGGGATTACAGGCCTGCACCACCACGCCCGCTAATTTTGTATTTTTAGTAGAGACGGGATTTCTCTATGTTGGTCAGGCTGGTCTCAAACTCCCGACCTCAGGTGATCTGCCCGCCTTGGCCTCCCAAATTGCTGGGATTATAGGTGTGAGCCTGGTCTCTGGATGCCCCTGAGAAAGTCGTATTCTAGGATGGGGTACTTCTCTGTGTTGCGGAATTCCTGGCATCCTGTAATCCTGATGTTTCCAGTAAGGCACACAGCTATGAACTGTCAGCAGTCAGTATTCTCAGCAGGTGGGGAATGGAGGCATTGGCCATGGACAGGACTCTGGGTCGAGACTCACAGCATCCACTGCACGTTCTGTTTTATTCCCGTCCTTGCTATTGTTAATAATGTTGACTGGGCACACACATGTAATCTCAGCAGTTTGGGAGGCCAAGGCGGGAGGATCACTTGGGGCCAACAGTTTGAGGCCAGGCTGGGCAACATAGTGAGACCCCATCTCTACCAAAAAAACCCAAAATACAAAAATTAGCCAGGTGTGGTGGCATGCGCCTGTAGTCACAGTTCCTTGGGAGGCTGAGGCAGGAAGATCACCTGAGCTCAGGAGGTTAAGACTACAGTGAGCCATGATCATACCACATGCCACTGCACTCCAGCCTGGGCAACATTGTGAGATCCCTTCTCAACAACAACAAAATTAGCTAGGTGTGGTGGCATGCATCTGTAGTCCCAGTTCCTTGTGAGGCTGAGGCGGGAGGATCACCTGAGCCAGGAGGTTGAGACATCAGTGAGCCGTGATTGTACCACTGCACTCCAACCTGGTTGACAGAGTGAGACCTTCTTTCCAAAACAATAATAATAATAATCATCATCATCACCATCATGATCATTTCATGATACAGGGAATTCCCTAAGGTCTGTTTATAACTCTGTTATAACTCTCATGGATATGTAAGCTCAGTGTCCACCTTTCCATTCGATGAGATGTAAGAGATGGCATTAGGGGAGACCAAATATTTCTCTGTAGAATTCCCAAACTCCTTACCCGTGGGCTTCTGTAGCACCCCAGGAGAGCTCCAATCTTGGTTGAAGATACTGACGTGGTACCTGGCATGACGGCAACAGTTTTGTTCTGTGTCTGGCAGTTGTATTTAGGGATAGTCTGTCTCCCTGCAGAGAGCCACAGAAGGGAGCTCTCCAAGATCCTTAGGACACTGGGAAAGGCATCCCACAGATGGAAACCCAGAGAAAGGTTGGGGAGCACATGGAGATTCTTGTTTATCTCTCTCTATAATAATATATATAAATACATAATGTAATTATATAATATAAATAAATACACATAATATATTATATAAATTACATATATTTAATATATAATTACATTATATAGAATTGTATAATTATACTATATATAAGCTATATATACTTGCATAATATATAATTTACACATAATATATAAATATAATATATAATTTACATATATAAATATAATATGTAATTTACATATATAAATATAATATATAATTTGCATATATTATAATATATAAATATAATTTGCATATATTATAATATATAAATGTAATATATAATTTACATATATTACATATAACATATAATTTACATATATTATATATAATTTATATATTATATATTGTAATTATACATATAATATATAATTATAATATATAATATACAATTACATAAAAATTATAATTCCAATTATAGTATATATTGTATAAAAAGTATAATATACATAATAAATATATTTATTATCTATATTATATATAATTATATTTATATATAATATATTGTATTATATATAATTATATTTATATATAGTATATTGTATTATATATAATTATATTTATATATAATATATTGTATTATATATAATGTAAAATATATAATTATATATTATAATATAATTTCTATATTATATAATTATATTATATATTATTATATGATTATATCTTATATAATTATATTATAATATATAATATAATTTCTATATTATATAATTATATTATATATTATAATATAATTTATATTATATTATAATTATCTAATATATAATTATATAATATATAATTATGTAATATATAATATATATTATATATATTATAATATATATTATATTATAATATACTTATATAATATATAATATATATTATATATTATAATATAATTTATAGATATCTGTATAATAGTATCTCATTGTAATTTTTATTTTTTTAGCATTTCCCTGAAGCTAAAAGGGTTAAACATTTGCTCAAATTTTGCTGGTCATTTAGGCCGGGCGCGGTAGCTCATGCCTCTAATCTCAGCAATTTGGGAGGCCAAGGCAGGTGGATCACTTGAGGTCAGGAGTTCAAGACCAGACTGGGCAACATGGTAAAACCCTGTTTCTACTCAAAATACAAAAATTAGCTGGACGTGGTGGTGGGAGCCTGTAATCCCACCTACTCAGGAGGCTGAGGCAGGAGAATCGCTTGAACCCAGAAGGCAGAGTTGCGGTGAGCCAAGATCGTGCCACTGCACTCCAGCCTGGGTGACAGAACAAGACTCCACCTGAAAAATAATAATAATAATAATTTTTTACGGTCACTTGTTTATATTCTTTTGTGTAGGATCCATTCAAGTTTTTCACCCAGTTTCAAGTGTGTTTTCATTATTTTTCTCTGTTTGTTTGACATTATTCTTTTTTTTTTAAATATTAAAAATTTTTTTTATGTATACTCTGGCTTGATGTACTTTCCTGGGGGTACAGAATCAACACCTCTTCCCCCACTCCGGTTTTCCACACTTTCTCTCTTACTGATGTATTTGAATGAATAGTTGCTCTTAATGTATCTTAATATGGTTCAAATTTGAATTTTCTCCTTTCTATTTAGAGTTTCATTGTATCAAGAAGGCAGATTGTCTCCTCATTGACTGTGAAGCTGTTCTTCTACCTAGTTTTTAATTAAAGCTATTTACTGTGTTTTATACTTAGAACTGAAACTAAGAGTATAAGAAATTAGGCCAGGCACGGTGGCTCACGCCTGTAATCCTAGCACTTTGAGAGGCCAAGGCAGGTGAATCACTTGAGGTCAGTAGTTCGAGACCACCCTGGCCAACATGGTGAAACCCCGTCTCGACAAAAAGTACAAAAATAAGCTGGGTGTGGTGGCATGTGCCTATAGTCCCAGCTACTTGGGAGGCTGAAGCAGGAGAATCATTGAACCCGGGAGGCAGAGGTTGCAGTGAGCTGAGATCATGCCACTGCTCTCCAGCCTGGGTGACAGAGTGAGATCCCATCTCCAAAGAAAAAAAGAAAGGAAGGAAGGAAGGAAGGAAGGAAGGAAAATTAAAATGAGACTGAACCTAGAAAAAAGGTAGATTAGCAAAGTGGAACAAGGTTCAAGAGCAAATATTCCCACCAAAGCATGAACAACATTGGTAAATTCAGAGACAAGTGGGATGTGATTAAAAGAAGAGTAGAGAGAACTTGGACAAGAATGGATATCAGAAGTGAAGGATACATATGCACCTTCCAAACCAATGAAAGACATCAACCCACAGATGCAATTGACTCCACACCCTCTAGGCAAAGGAAATACACAGGAAGCAATAATGAGCTACACTGTGGCCTACAAACCAACCACAACGAGAAAGAGTTGAGAGAATGTGGAAACCAAAGAAGCAAGGAAAAGCCTGACAGCTGACATCTCAACACAGGTAAAATGAGATAGACATCAGTGGGGCACCATTTCTAATATGCTGAAAGAAATTTGTCAAACCAGACACCCGTACCTGACAGCAATATTGCCCCCAAATAAGGATGCCTAAATAAAAGTGTAAAGGAAAACAATTAGTTGTTAGCAGCATTGAATTAGAAAAAAAATACTAGAATGAATTCTCAAGTCCACAGGGAAATAATCCCAGATCGAATGCTACAAATGCAGAAAGGAACAAAGATGAATGCACAAGATAATCTGTAGGTAAATATTAGTGCATATTGCTTTATGAAGCAATACTAGAAATATCTCCTGGAGAGTAAAATATGTGTAGAATTAATATGCATGAGAATGGTAATACAAAAGTCAGAAACAGCTAAAAAGAGAATTAAAAGTGTTCTAAAGTATTAGCATTTTGTGGGAGGGGTTAAAGTAATTAATTGTATCAGAGTATATGATTTAATTATTAGCATAACTACACAGATTTGTATGGCTGTAACTAGCAAGTTCATGGAGACAACAATAAAATAATAAACATATTTAATTCAAAGTCAGTCAAGTAAAGGCAAAAGGAACGTGAATCAGTTAAGTCAAAACCTAGGAAAAATGAGATGATTGAAACAATTTCAAATGTACTGGTAATTATATTAAATGTAAATGCACAAAATAGAACTTTTTTTTTTTTTTGAGATGGAGTCTCACTCTGTCGCCCATGCTGAGCTGCAGTGGTGCGATCTCGGCTCACCGCAACCTCTCCCTCCCAGGTTCAAGCGATTCTCCTGCCTCAGCCTCCCGAGTAGCTGGGATTACAGGTGCATGCCACCACACCAGGGTAAGTTTTGTATTTTTAGTAGAAATGGGGTTTCACCTTGTTGGCCAGGCTGGTCTCGAACTCTTGACCTCAGGTGATCTACCTGCCTTGGTCTCCCAAAGTGCTGGGATTATAGGCGTAAGCCACCTCTCCCGGCCAAAGTAGTAATTTCTTTGCAACGACTGTGTGATATATTCTATAGCATTGTGAATAAAAGTTTTGGGCTTTCTTTTCTTAAAGAACATTTAAATGGTCTTTAGTTTTTGTTATTAAATCAAATATTACGTGAACATTTATGTACATAGACAATTCCATTCCTATTTCTGTAGAAAGTATTCAAAGATGTTTGGAAGACTGGGAGAAAAAGGGAAACATATCTAAAATGCTGATATTAACTGTAAATAGCACCCCACCACACACACACACGTATTAAATTCTTTCTCTACTAACACTCTGTGTAGGTAACACCACATTGGTTTCTGTATAAAGATTTAGAAATGCCTCAAATCCAATGGGCGGAGACAGGGTGTTCCCTGTGGATTATCCACTGATTGCATTATCACTCGCTTTCTCTATAAAAAGGGGAACCAGATGCAGAAGTCACTGCATTTTCCGGCAAGCCAAGGGTTGTCTGCATCTCAAGAGTGGGGTCAGCAAGAGAAACTCTACGGCTATGGGAGAGCCTGCGTTCACCTCTTTTCCGAGCCCACCTGTTCTGGTGAGTACGGGAATTTTATTGATTACAGGCATGTCCATATGTGTCCTTTTTCTTTCTGTAAGACAGCTTTACAGTTAGCAGTGGGTTGTTCTTAAAACTGGATGTTGTGGAAAGTTATACCTCAGGTGTTAATATTTGTTGAATAATGTTCAAAGTATTCTCATTTTTGCCCATGAAACTGTATGGGGATAATAGCTTTGATTTATTTTTTTAAATCCAACATCACTAGGAAAGGGAAGAAGTATTATTTGGCCTTGCAGTCTTCAAATTGTCTCCCTCTCTGGAAAGCTCCTGAACCAGAAATTGCTTGGTCCGTTTCTTTAAAAAAACAAAAAACAAAAAAAATTAGTTCTCTGGTAAAATTTCAGGATGAGTTGCTTATTCCCTAAACTCACTGTCACGATTCATTGTAGTGAATTTCTTTTCTGTTCCTCTGTTTCTCCTCCTTCCATCCCTCTCTGTCACTCCCTTCTTCTTCATCATGGAACTTACTTACATCTGATATTCCACCAGAAATTTGTTTATGGTGCGTTTATTATGTCTTCCTTCTCACCAAGATGAAAATCAACAGAGTGGTGATTTCTGAAGTTTACTTCTGGATCAGGGGTTCTACTGCACAGCTTGGCACATCATAAGTGCCCTGTAACTAAGGGCACTAAATAATTTTCCCTCCAGAGGGGAACATCTTGGATCAATATTAATCTTTATGCCAGAGGTACTGTAAGGGGTAGTATTAATCTTTATGCCAGGACAACAAAAAATGAAATGAGAAGGACAGAAACGAAGGCTTTAAAATGGAAAGTGCACTGATGAGGTTTGTGGGGGAAACAGCTTTATGAGACTAGAGTCTTCCAACTGAGTTAGAGCAAGAAAGGACGTCAAATCTTAGGAGGCGCCTGATCATCTTTCTCAGTACGTCATCAAAAGATTCTCTCATGGTATAACTCCAGTTAATGGAGCTTATTAGAAACAGAAAGCACCATGGTGTTGCTGAGGTTTTTCTTCATGAGCAGGAGGTGTTCAGGTGAAGGTGGGATCTGGGTGTGGCAGTGAGTATTTAAGGTGGCGAGTGCACGATTTCTTTGGAAACCAGAGAGTCAAGGAGCTGTGAAAATGATGTTGTGTCCTGAAGCACAGCAGAAAGAGATACAGAGAAGCCTGAGGTCTTGGTGAACAGGGAAGTCTGGGATCCCGGTGTCCTGTTGGGGATGGGTTAGGAGGCACCAGCATCTGTGTAGCTGACAGTGGCAGGGAAGAGAAGAGAGGGGTGTCCTCTGAGGAGGATGAGGAGGGACAAGGTCTGGAACTGACCCTGGGTCATGACCTTGAGCATTTAGTCCTTGACTCGCATCAGCCCGATGAGGTCCCAGGACCCAGTGTCAATACCTGGAGCTCCTGCCAGCAGCATGAGGGTCACACGGAGAAATGCAGACTCTAGGGTCCACCCCAGACTTACTTGGGTTCAGGTCCACATATCTGACTTTAGCAAACCCTGAGGATGTACACTGCCATTTGAGACACATTTCCCCAGAAAGAGAGGCTGGTGGGAAGATTCCACTGAGCTGAGAGAAGCCCCCCACAGCTGATCTTCTCCTGTCTCCATTTGGTTGAAATTTCACATTTTCTTTTCTTTTGAAAGGGGAAGCTCAAAAGAAACATGATGCCCTGGGCTTTACAGAAGAAACGAGAAATCCACATGGCCAAGGCCCATCGGAGACGAGCTGCGAGGTCTGCTCTCCCCATGAGACTCACCAGCTGCATCTTCCAGAGGCCGGTGACAAGGATCAGGTCTCATCCTGACAACCAGGTCAGACGCAGAAAAGGGGATGAGCACCTGGAGAAGCCGCAGCAACTCTGCGCCTACCGGAGATTGCAGGCCCTGCAGCCCTGCAGCAGCCAAGGAGAAGGTTCAAGTCCACTGCATTTGGAGAGCGTCTTAAGTATCCTTGCACCGGGGACGGCCGGTGACTCTCTGGACAGAGCTGGTGCTGAGCGCGTGCGCAGCCCGCTTGAGCCCACCCCTGGGCGGTTTCCAGCTGTGGCAGGGGGGCCAACCCCAGGAATGGGTTGTCAGCTCCCACCGCCCCTCTCTGGCCAATTGGTGACTCCTGCAGATATCCGGAGACAGGCCAGGAGGGTGAAGAAAGCCAGGGAGAGACTGGCCAAGGCCTTGCAGGCAGACAGGCTGGCCAGGCAGGCAGAAATGCTGACATGTAGATGAAGCGCAGTCCTGGGCTTTCGGTCCCTTTCTTTTAATGCCCATCCTCATTCCTACTCTGAATTGTCACACTTCTCCCTTCCCCACCAGTTCTTTAATAAAAGTATTTGAAAGGCAACAAGTGTAAGGAGTGGATGGTTTTGTGGTGAGAAATTGGGTTTTATGGGATGAGGAAGGAGACCTTTACATGTCATTGTACATCTCAGTTTCTGTTTACCACGATTTTAATTAATTATGTTTTTTTGTTTGTTTGTTTGTTTGTTTGTTTTGAGACGGAGTCTTGCTCTGTTGCCCAGGCTGGAGTGCAATGACGTGATCTCGGCTCACTGCAACCTCCACCTCCCAGGTTCAAGCAATTCTCCTGCCTCAGCCTTCCAAGTTCCAAGTATCTAGGATTACAGGCGCCCGCCACCACATCCGGCTATTTTTTGTATTTTTTTTTAGTAGAGA
This sequence comes from Gorilla gorilla gorilla, assembly GCF_029281585.2. Lineage (NCBI taxonomy): Eukaryota > Metazoa > Chordata > Mammalia > Primates > Hominidae > Gorilla > Gorilla gorilla. Next base: position 12,896,527 of record NC_073244.2, on the reverse strand, counting down.
CGAGGTATCACCATGTCGGCCAGGCTGGTCTCAAACTCCCGACCTCAGGTGATCCACCTGCCTCAGCCTCCCAAAGTGCTGGGATTACAGGCATGAGCCACCGCACCCAGCCACGCCCAGCTAATTTTTGTATTCTTGGTAGAGTCAGGGTTTCATCATGTTGGCCAGGCTGGTGTTGTCCTGACCTCAAGTGATCTGCCCACCTCAGCCTCCCAAACAGAATTTATTGTTTTTATTATTTTTGAGAACTCCAAGTCCTGCCAGGGCAGGGTGGTTTACACCTGTTATCCCAGCACTTTGGGAGGCCAAGGCGGACAGATCATTTGAGGTCGGGAGTTTGTGACCAGCCTGGCCAACTTGGTGAAACCCCATCTCTACTAAAAATATAAAAATTAGGTCGGGTGTGGTGGCTCACGCCTGTAATCCTAGCATTTTAGGAGGCCGAGGTGGTTGGATTACTTGAGGTCAGGAGTTTAAGACCAGCCTGGCCAACATGGTGAAACCTCATCTCTACTAAAAATACAAAAATTAGCTGGGCGTGGTGGCGGGTGCCTGTAATCCCAGCTACTCAGGAGGCTGAGGCAGGATAATTGCTTGAACCCGGGGGGCAGAGGTTGCAGTGAGCCGAGATCGCACCAGTGCACTCCAGCCTGCACGACAGAGCAAGACTCTGTTTCGAAAAAAAAAAAAATACAAAAGTTAGCTAGGCTTGGTGGTGGGCACCTGTAATAACAGTGACTCGAGACGCTGAGGCAGGAGAATTGCTTGAATCCGGGAGGCGGAATTTGCAGTGAGCTGAGATCACACCACTGCACTCCAGCCTGGGTGACAGAGCCAGGTTCTATCTCAAAAAAAAAAAAAAAAAAAAGAACTCTAAGTCCTTCATTTCTAAGTCAAGAAGAGGACATTTCTGTCATTTCGGGGATCTCAGATTTTGCAGCTCATTTGAATTTCACAGTAAAATTTAAAAGGACTGGTGTCTGGATCCCAGGCAGGATCATTTGCATCCGTATAATGGAGTTTGCTGAGGTGCTGAGGGAGACATCAGTACCTTGAAATTGCCCTACATGATTAAATCTGTAAGCTAATTGTGTCTTTTTTTTTTCTAATTTGAGACGGAGTCTTGCTCTGTCGCCCAGGCTGGAGTGCAGTGGCGCGATCTCAGCTCACTGCAAGCTCTGTCTCCTGGGTTCACGCCATTCTCCTGCCTCAGCCTCCCGAGTAGCTGGAACTACAGGCCCCCACCACCACGCCCAGCTAATTTTTTTTGTATTTTTTAGTAGAGACGGGGTTTCACAGTGTTAGCCAGGACGGTCTCAGCTCCTGACCTCATGATCCTCCTGCTTTGGCCTCCCAAAGTGCTGGGATTACAGGCGTGAGCCACCGCACCCGGCCCTAATTGTGTCTTAAACTTCCTAGTCCCAGGTCCAAATTGGCAAAATAGCCAGTATTTCTCTGCATCCCCAAAGATCAAACCAGGAGGATTTACACAAGGAAAAGATTGTGAAAAATCATAAGAAAAAACTGAGTAGTCACTGCAGAGACCAAGGCTGCAGAAACTGTATTTTTTTTATCTGTTTATCTATTAGGTGTTGGGTGTTTGTTTGTTTGTTTTGAGACAAATTCTCACTCTCACCCCGGCTGGAGTGCAGTGGCGTGATCTCAGATCACTGCAACCTCCACCTCCCAGGTTCAAGGGATTCATGTAGCTCAGCCTCCCAAGTAGCTGAGATTACAGGTGCCCACCACCATGCCTGGCTAATTTTTGTATTTTTAGTAGAAACAGGGTTTCATCATGTTGGCCAGGCTGGTCTCGAACTCCTGGCCTCAACCAATTCACCTGCCTCGGCCTCTCAAAGTGCTGCGATTAGAGGCACGAGCCACTGCACCCAGGTGTGTGGGGTTTTTTTGTTTTTTGGGTTTTTTTTTTGTTTTTTTTTTTCTGAGACAGAGTCTCGCTCTGTTGCTCAGGCTGGAGTGCAGCGGCGCTATCTCGGCTCACTGCAAGCTCCACCTCCCAGGTTCACGCCATTCTCCTGCCTCAGCCTCCCAAGTAGCTGGGACTACAGGTGCCCACCACCATACCCGGCTATTTTTTGTATTTTTAGTAGAGACAGGGTTTCACCGTGTTACCCAGGATGGTCTTGATCTCCTGACCTCGTGATCCACCCGCCTTGGCCTCCCAAAGTGCTGGGATTACAGGCGTGAGCCACTGCGCCCAGCCCGTGTTGTCTTTAATTGTATGTATTTAAGGCATACATGATGTTTTGATGCACTTATATGTAGCGAAATGATTACTACAATGAAGCAATGGAACATATCTGTCTCCTGATGTAATTACCTTTGTGTATGTGTGTGTAGAAAGAGTAGCTGAAATCTACTCTTTCGGCAAATTCCCAGTATACAAGGCGGTATTCATGAGCTTGCTTTTATGGGGTGGAAGTTTGCTACAGATTGGCCATAAGCGGGAGTTTATATCTCAGTCTCTTTTCCTCAATTGTTATTGGCATAGAACTTACATAGAGCAAAGTGCAAAAAATCAGACACGTACATCTTCATGAACTTTCACAAACTGAACGCACTCATGCCCAGCACTGAAATCAATGAATAGAATAGCGGATTCATCCCCAGGTGCCTTTTCCTGCCACCCCATCCTGCCTCCTACAAAGGCACCCTCTGTTGTAGCAGCACCTAGGATTAGTTTGGCTGGTTTTTGTTTCACGTGTAGGGAACCACATGGTATGCACTGGCTTGGGTTTGGATTAACCTCAGCTTTGAGAGATCAAGGCTTAAGGTTGTGCCGGTTGTCATTTGTGAGTTCTGATTGCTGTGAGAAGATCCGATGGGTGCAGATGCCCCAGTATTTATTCATTCTCCTGCTGTTCATTGGCTGGTTTCTGACAAGAGCTATTATGACTGCAGGTTCTGTGCCCCTCAGAACATGAAATTGGTGGGCACGCATGCACAATGTTGAGATAAATGCTGTGTGCAAGGGAAGAGGGTAGACGTATATACGGCTTTTGGGGTTTGTTTGAGACGGAATATCGATCTGTTGCCCAGGCTGGAGTGTAGTGGCACGATCTCGGCTCACTGCAACCCTCGCCTCCCAGGTTCAAGCGATTCTCCCGCCTCAGCTTCCCAACTAGCCGCGATTACAGGCACCCACCATCAGGCCTAGCTAATTTTTGTATTTTTGTGGAGATGGTGTTTCACCATGTTTGCCTGGCTGGTCTTGAATTCCTGATCTCAGGTGATCTGCCTGCCTCGGCCTCCCAAAGTGCTGGGATTACAAGCGTGAGCCACCACCTGTTTGTTCTTTTGAGACAGTCTCTCTCTCACCCAGGCTGGAGTGCACTGGCGCAATCTTGTCTCACCGCAACCTCCACCTCTGGGTTCAAGCAATTCTCCTGCATCAGCCTCCCGAGTAGCTGAGACTACAGGCGTACGCCACCATGCCTGGCTAATTTTTTTGTATTTTCAATAGAGAGGAGGTTTCACCATGTTGGCCAGGCTGGTCTCAAACTCCTGACCTCAAGTAATCCGCGCGCTTCAGCCTCCTGAAGTGCTGGGATTACAGGCGTAAGCCACTGTGCCCAGCCTACAGCTTTTGTTTTTGAGACAGGGCCTTGCTCTGTCACCCAGGCTGGAGTGCAGTAGCTCAATCACAACTCACTACAGCCTTGATCTCCTGGGCTCAAGTGATCCTCCCACTTCAGCCTCCTAAGTAGATGGGACTACAGGCAGGCATCACCATGCCTGACAATGCTTATTTTTTATTTTTTGTAGAGATAAGTTCTTCCTATGTTGCCCAAGTTGGTTCTAGACTACTGAGCTCAAGCGATCCTCCCACCTCTGCTTCTCAAAATGCTGGGATTACAGGCATAAAGCACCATGCCTGGCCCTATACAGCGTTAATAGATGTTTGCATATAGTTTTCCAAAGCGGTTATTCCAATTTAAACTCCCACTATCCTTACAGGAAAGACTGGTCCCTCCATAATCTAGTCAGCACTTGGTGTTTCTGCGTTTTTCCCTTTAGCTAAGTTGATATCTATATAATAGTATCTCATTGTAATTTTTATTTTTTTAGCATTTCCCTGAAGCTAAAAGGGTTAAACATTTGCTCAAATTTTGCTGGTCATTTAGGCCGGGGGCGGTAGCTCATGCCTGTAATCTCAGCAATTTGGGAGGCCAAGGCGGGTGGATCACTTGAGGTGAGGAGTTCAAGACCAGCCTGGGCAACACGGTAAAACCCTGTTTCTACTCAAAATACAAAAATTAGCTGGACGTGGTGGTGGGAGCCTGTAATCCCACCTACTCAGGAGGCTGAGGCAGGAGAATCACTTGAACCCAGAAGGCAGAGTTGCGGTGAGCCAAGACTGTGCCACTGCACTCCAGCCTGGGTGACAGAACAAGACTCCACCTGAAAATTAATAATAATAATACTACTAATAATTTTTTACGGTCACTTGTTTATATTGTTTTGTGTAGGATCCATTCAAGTTTTTCACCCAGTTTCAAGTGTGTTTTCATTATTTTTCTCTGTTTGTTTGACATTATTCTTTTTTTTAAATATTAAAATTTTTTTTTATATATACTCTGGCTTGATGTACTTTCCTGGGGGTACAGAATCAACACCTCTTCCCCCACTCCGGTTTTCCACACTTTCTCTCTTACTGATGTATTTGAATGAATAGTTGCTCTTAATGTATCTTAATATGGTTCAAATTTGAATTTTCTCCTTTCTATTTAGAGTTTCATTGTATCAAGAAGGCAGATTGTCTCCTCATTGACTGTGAAGCTGTTCTTCTACCTAGTTTTTAATTAAAGCTATTTACTGTGTTTTATACTTAGAACTGAAACTAAGAGTATAAGAAATTAGGCCAGGCACGGTGGCTCACGCCTGTAATCCTAGCACTTTGAGAGGCCAAGGCAGGTGAATCACTTGAGGTCAGTAGTTCGAGACCACCTTGGCCAACATGGTGAAACCCCGTCTCGACAAAAAGTACAAAAATAAGCTGGGTGTGGTGGCATGTGCCTATAGTCCCAGCTACTTGGGAGGCTGAAGTAGGAGAATCATTGAACCCGAGAGGCAGAGGTTGCAGTGAGCTGAGATCCTGCCACTGCTCTCCAGCCTGGGTGACAGAGTGAGACCCCATCTCCAAAGAAAGAAAGAAAGGAAGGAAGGAAGGAAGGAAGGAAGGAAGGAAGGAAAATTAAAATGAGACTGAACCTAGAAAAAAGGTAGATTAGCAAAGTGGAACAAGGTTCAAGAGCAAATATTCCCACCAAAGCATGAACAACATTGGAAAATTCAGAGACAAGTGGGATGTGATTAAAAGAAGAGTAGAGAGAACTTGGACAAGAATGGATATCAGAAGTGAAGGATACATATGCACCTTCCAAACCAATGAAAGACATCAACCCACAGATGCAATTGACTCCACACCCTCTAGGCAAAGGAAATACACAGGAAGCAATAATGAGCTACACTGTGGCCTACAAACCAACCACAACGAGAAAGAGTTGAGAGAATGTGGAAACCAAAGAAGCAAGGAAAAGCCTGACAGCTGACATCTCAACACAGGTAAAATGAGATAGACATCAGTGGGGCACCATTTCTAATATGCTGAAAGAAATTTGTCAAACCAGACACCCGTACCTGACAGCAATATTGCCCCCAAATAAGGATGCCTAAATAAAAGTGTAAAGGAAAACAATTAGTTGTTAGCAGCATTGAATTAGAAAAAAAATACTAGAATGAATTCTCAAGTCCACAGGGAAATAATCCCAGATCGAATGCTACAAATGCAGAAAGGAACAAAGATGAATGCACAAGATAATCTGTAGGTAAATATTAGTGCATATTGCTTTATGAAGCAATACTAGAAATATCTCCTGGAGAGTAAAATATGTGTAGAATTAATATGCATGAGAATGGTAATACAAAAGTCAGAAACAGCTAAAAAGAGAATTAAAAGTGTTCTAAAGTATTAGCATTTTGTGGGAGGGGTTAAAGTAATTAATTGTATCAGAGTATATGATTTAATTATTAGCATAACTACACAGATTTGTATGGCTGTAACTAGCAAGTTCATGGAGACAACAATAAAATAATAAACATATTTAATTCAAAGTCAGTCAAGTAAAGGCAAAAGGAACGTGAATCAGTTAAGTCAAAACCTAGGAAAAATGAGATGATTGAAACAATTTCAAATGTACTGGTAATTATATTAAATGTAAATGCACAAAATAGAACTTTTTTTTTTTTTTGAGATGGAGTCTCACTCTGTCGCCCATGCTGAGCTGCAGTGGTGCGATCTCGGCTCACCGCAACCTCTCCCTCCCAGGTTCAAGTGATTCTCCTGCCTCAGCCTCCCGAGTAGCTGGGATTACAGGTGCATGCCACCACACCAGGGTAAGTTTTGTATTTTTAGTAGAAATGGGGTTTCACCTTGTTGGCCAGGCTGGTCTCGAACTCTTGACCTCAGGTGATCTACCTGCCTTGGTCTCCCAAAGTGCTGGGATTATAGGCGTAAGCCACCTCTCCCGGCCAAAGTAGTAATTTCTTTGCAACAACTGTGTGATATATTCTATAGGATTGTGAATAAAAGTTTTGGGCTTTCTTTTCTTAAAGAACATTTAAATGGTCTTTAGTTTTTGTTATTAAATCAAATATTACGTGAACATTTATGTACATAGACAATTCCATTCCTATTTCTGTAGAAAGTATTCAAAGATGTTTGGAAGACTGGGAGAAAAAGGGAAACATATCTAAAATGCTGATATGAACTGTAAATAGCACCCCGCCACACACACACACGTATTAAATTCTTTCTCTACTAACACTCTGTGTAGGTAACACCACATTGGTTTCTGTATAAAGATTTAGAAATGCCTCAAATCCAATGGGCGGAGACAGGGTGTTCCCTGTGGATTATCCACTGATTGCATTATCACTCGCTTTCTCTATAAAAAGGGGAACCAGATGCAGAAGTCACTGCATTTTCCGGCAAGCCAAGGGTTGTCTGCATCTCAAGAGTGGGGTCAGCAAGAGAAACTCTACGGCTATGGGAGAGCCTGCGTTCACCTCTTTTCCGAGCCCACCTGTTCTGGTGAGTACGGGAATTTTATTGATTACAGGCATGTCCATATGTGTCCTTTTTCTTTCTGTAAGACAGCTTTACAGTTAGCAGTGGGTTGTTCTTAAAACTGGATGTTGTGGAAAGTTATACCTCAGGTGTTAATATTTGTTGAATAATGTTCAAAGTATTCTCATTTTTGCCCATGAAACTGTATGGGGATAATAGCTTTGATTTAGTTTTAAAAATCCAACATCACTAGGAAAGGGAAGAAGTATTATCTGGCCTTGCAGTCTTCAAATTGTCTCCCTCTCTGGAAAGCTCCTGAACCAGAAATTGCTTGGTCCGTTTTTTTAAAAAAACAAAAAACAAAAAAAATTAGTTCTCTGGTAAAATTTCAGGATGAGTTGCTTATTCCCTAAACTCACTGTCACGATTCATTGTAGTGAATTTCTTTTCTGTTCCTCTGTTTCTCCTCCTTCCATCCCTCTCTGTCACTCCCTTCTTCTTCATCATGGAACTTACTTACATCTGATATTCCACCAGAAATTTGTTTATGGTGCGTTTATTATGTCTTCCTTCTCACCAAGATGAAAATCAACAGAGTGGTGATTTCTGAAGTTTACTTCTGGATCAGGGGTTCTACTGCACAGCTTGGCACATCATAAGTGCCCTGTAACTAAGGGCACTAAATAATTTTCCCTCCAGAGGGGAACATCTTGGATCAATATTAATCTTTATGCCAGAGGTACTGTAAGGGGTAGTATTAATCTTTATGCCAGGACAACAAAAAATGAAATGAGAAGGACAGAAACGAAGGCTTTAAAATGGAAAGTGCACTGATGAGGTTTGTGGGGGAAACAGCTTTATGAGACTAGAGTCTTCCAACTGAGTTAGAGCAAGAAAGGACGTCAAATCTTAGGAGGCGCCTGATCATCTTTCTCAGTACGTCATCAAAAGATTCTCTCATGGTATAACTCCAGTTAATGGAGCTTATTAGAAACAGAAAGCACCATGGTGTTGCTGAGGTTTTTCTTCATGAGCAGGAGGTGTTCAGGTGAAGGTGGGATCTGGGTGTGGCAGTGAGTATTTAAGGTGGCGAGTGCACGATTTCTTTGGAAACCAGAGAGTCAAGGAGCTGTGAAAATGATGTTGTGTCCTGAAGCACAGCAGAAAGAGATACAGAGAAGCCTGAGGTCTTGGTGAACAGGGAAGTCTGGGATCCCGGTGTCCTGTTGGGGATGGGTTAGGAGGCACCAGCATCTGTGTAGCTGCCAGTGGCAGGGAAGAGAAGAGAGGGGTGTCCTCTGAGGAGGATGAGGAGGGACAAGGTCTGGAACTGACCCTGGGTCATGACCTTGAGCATTTAGTCCTTGACTCGCATCAGCCCGATGAGGTCCCAGGACCCAGTGTCAATACCTGGAGCTCCTGCCAGCAGCATGAGGGTCACACGGAGAAATGCAGACTCTAGGGTCCACCCCAGACTTACTTGGGTTCAGGTCCACATATCTGACTTTAGCAAACCCTGAGGATGTACACTGCCATTTGAGACACATTTCCCCAGAAAGAGAGGCTGGTGGGAAGATTCCACTGAGCTGAGAGAAGCCCCCCACAGCTGATCTTCTCCTGTCTCCATTTGGTTGAAATTTCACATTTTCTTTTCTTTTGAAAGGGGAAGCTCAAAAGAAACATGATGCCCTGGGCTTTACAGAAGAAACGAGAAATCCACATGGCCAAGGCCCATCGGAGACGAGCTGCGAGGTCTGCTCTCCCCATGAGACTCACCAGCTGCATCTTCCAGAGGCCGGTGACAAGGATCAGGTCTCATCCTGACAACCAGGTCAGACGCAGAAAAGGGGATGAGCACCTGGAGAAGCCGCAGCAACTCTGCGCCTACCGGAGATTGCAGGCCCTGCAGCCCTGCAGCAGCCAAGGAGAAGGTTCAAGTCCACTGCATTTGGAGAGCGTCTTAAGTATCCTTGCACCGGGGACGGCCGGTGACTCTCTGGACAGAGCTGGTGCTGAGCGCGTGCGCAGCCCGCTTGAGCCCACCCCTGGGCGGTTTCCAGCTGTGGCAGGGGGGCCAACCCCAGGAATGGGTTGTCAGCTCCCACCGCCCCTCTCTGGCCAATTGGTGACTCCTGCAGATATCCGGAGACAGGCCAGGAGGGTGAAGAAAGCCAGGGAGAGACTGGCCAAGGCCTTGCAGGCAGACAGGCTGGCCAGGCAGGCAGAAATGCTGACATGTAGATGAAGCGCAGTCCTGGGCTTTCGGTCCCTTTCTTTTAATGCCCATCCTCATTCCTACTCTGAATTGTCACACTTCTCCCTTCCCCACCAGTTCTTTAATAAAAGTATTTGAAAGGCAACAAGTGTAAGGAGTGGATGGTTTTGTGGTGAGAAATTGGGTTTTATGGGATGAGGAAGGAGACCTTTACATGTCATTGTACATCTCAGTTTCTGTTTACCACGATTTTAATTAATTATGTTTTTTTGTTTGTTTGTTTGTTTGTTTGTTTTGAGACGGAGTCTTGCTCTGTTGCCCAGGCTGGAGTGCAATGACGTGATCTCGGCTCACTGCAACCTCCACCTCCCAGGTTCAAGCAATTCTCCTGCCTCAGCCTTCCAAGTTCCAAGTATCTAGGATTACAGGCGCCCGCCACCACATCCGGCTATTTTTTGTATTTTTTTTTAGTAGAGACGAGGTATCACCATGTCGGCCAGGCTGGTCTCAAACTCCCGACCTCAGGTGATCCACCTGCCTCAGCCTCCCAAAGTGCTGGGATTACAGGCATGAGCCACCGCACCCAGCCACGCCCAGCTAATTTTTGTATTCTTGGTAGAGTCAGGGTTTCATCATGTTGGCCAGGCTGGTGTTGTCCTGACCTCAAGTGATCTGCCCACCTCAGCCTCCCAAACAGAATTTATTGTTTTTATTATTTTTGAGAACTCCAAGTCCTGCCAGGGCAGGGTGGTTTACACCTGTTATCCCAGCACTTTGGGAGGCCAAGGCGGACAGATCATTTGAGGTCGGGAGTTTGTGACCAGCCTGGCCAACTTGGTGAAACCCCATCTCTACTAAAAATATAAAAATTAGGTCGGGTGTGGTGGCTCACGCCTGTAATCCTAGCATTTTAGGAGGCCGAGGTGGTTGGATTACTTGAGGTCAGGAGTTTAAGACCAGCCTGGCCAACATGGTGAAACCTCATCTCTACTAAAAATACAAAAATTAGCTGGGCGTGGTGGCGGGTGCCTGTAATCCCAGCTACTCAGGAGGCTGAGGCAGGATAATTGCTTGAACCCGGGGGGCAGAGGTTGCAGTGAGCCGAGATCGCACCAGTGCACTCCAGCCTGCACGACAGAGCAAGACTCTGTTTCGAAAAAAAAAAAAATACAAAAGTTAGCTAGGCTTGGTGGTGGGCACCTGTAATAACAGTGACTCGAGACGCTGAGGCAGGAGAATTGCTTGAATCCGGGAGGCGGAATTTGCAGTGAGCTGAGATCACACCACTGCACTCCAGCCTGGGTGACAGAGCCAGGTTCTATCTCAAAAAAAAAAAAAAAAAAAAGAACTCTAAGTCCTTCATTTCTAAGTCAAGAAGAGGACATTTCTGTCATTTCGGGGATCTCAGATTTTGCAGCTCATTTGAATTTCACAGTAAAATTTAAAAGGACTGGTGTCTGGATCCCAGGCAGGATCATTTGCATCCGTATAATGGAGTTTGCTGAGGTGCTGAGGGAGACATCAGTACCTTGAAATTGCCCTACATGATTAAATCTGTAAGCTAATTGTGTCTTTTTTTTTTCTAATTTGAGACGGAGTCTTGCTCTGTCGCCCAGGCTGGAGTGCAGTGGCGCGATCTCAGCTCACTGCAAGCTCTGTCTCCTGGGTTCACGCCATTCTCCTGCCTCAGCCTCCCGAGTAGCTGGAACTACAGGCCCCCACCACCACGCCCAGCTAATTTTTTTTGTATTTTTTAGTAGAGACGGGGTTTCACAGTGTTAGCCAGGACGGTCTCAGCTCCTGACCTCATGATCCTCCTGCTTTGGCCTCCCAAAGTGCTGGGATTACAGGCGTGAGCCACCGCACCCGGCCCTAATTGTGTCTTAAACTTCCTAGTCCCAGGTCCAAATTGGCAAAATAGCCAGTATTTCTCTGCATCCCCAAAGATCAAACCAGGAGGATTTACACAAGGAAAAGATTGTGAAAAATCATAAGAAAAAACTGAGTAGTCACTGCAGAGACCAAGGCTGCAGAAACTGTATTTTTTTTATCTGTTTATCTATTAGGTGTTGGGTGTTTGTTTGTTTGTTTTGAGACAAATTCTCACTCTCACCCCGGCTGGAGTGCAGTGGCGTGATCTCAGATCACTGCAACCTCCACCTCCCAGGTTCAAGGGATTCATGTAGCTCAGCCTCCCAAGTAGCTGAGATTACAGGTGCCCACCACCATGCCTGGCTAATTTTTGTATTTTTAGTAGAAACAGGGTTTCATCATGTTGGCCAGGCTGGTCTCGAACTCCTGGCCTCAACCAATTCACCTGCCTCGGCCTCTCAAAGTGCTGCGATTAGAGGCACGAGCCACTGCACCCAGGTGTGTGGGGTTTTTTTGTTTTTTGGGTTTTTTTTTTGTTTTTTTTTTTCTGAGACAGAGTCTCGCTCTGTTGCTCAGGCTGGAGTGCAGCGGCGCTATCTCGGCTCACTGCAAGCTCCACCTCCCAGGTTCACGCCATTCTCCTGCCTCAGCCTCCCAAGTAGCTGGGACTACAGGTGCCCACCACCATACCCGGCTATTTTTTGTATTTTTAGTAGAGACAGGGTTTCACCGTGTTACCCAGGATGGTCTTGATCTCCTGACCTCGTGATCCACCCGCCTTGGCCTCCCAAAGTGCTGGGATTACAGGCGTGAGCCACTGCACCCAGCCCGTGTTGTCTTTAATTGTATGTATTTAAGGCATACATGATGTTTTGATGCACTTATATGTAGCGAAATGATTACTACAATGAAGCAATGGAACATATCTGTCTCCTGATGTAATTACCTTTGTGTATGTGTGTGTAGAAAGAGTAGCTGAAATCTACTCTTTCGGCAAATTCCCAGTATACAAGGCGGTATTCATGAGCTTGCTTTTATGGGGTGGAAGTTTGCTACAGATTGGCCATAAGCGGGAGTTTATATCTCAGTCTCTTTTCCTCAATTGTTATTGGCATAGAACTTACATAGAGCAAAGTGCAAAAAATCAGACACGTACATCTTCATGAACTTTCACAAACTGAACGCACTCATGCCCAGCACTGAAATCAATGAATAGAATAGCGGATTCATCCCCAGGTGCCTTTTCCTGCCACCCCATCCTGCCTCCTACAAAGGCACCCTCTGTTGTAGCAGCACCTAGGATTAGTTTGGCTGGTTTTTGTTTCACGTGTAGGGAACCACATGGTATGCACTGTCTTGGGTTTGGATTAACCTCAGCTTTGAGAGATCAAGGCTTAAGGTTGTGCCGGTTGTCATTTGTGAGTTCTGATTGCTGTGAGAAGATCCGATGGGTGCAGATGCCCCAGTATTTATTCATTCTCCTGCTGTTCATTGGCTGGTTTCTGACAAGAGCTATTATGACTGCAGGTTCTGTGCCCCTCAGAACATGAAATTGGTGGGCACGCATGCACAATGTTGAGATAAATCCTGTGTGCAAGGGAAGAGGGTAGATGTATATACAGCTTTTGGGGTTTGTTTGAGACGGAATATCGATCTGTTGCCCAGGCTGGAGTGTAGTGGCACGATCTCGGCTCACTGCAACCCTCGCCTCCCAGGTTCAAGCGATTCTCCCGCCTCAGCCTCCCAACTAGCTGGGATTACAGGCACCCACCATCAGGCCTAGCTAATTTTTGTATTTTTGTGGAGATGGTGTTTCACCATGTTTGCCTGGCTGGTCTTGAATTCCTGATCTCAGGTGATCTGCCTGCCTCGGCCTCCCAAAGTGTTGGGATTACAAGCGTGAGCCACCACCTGTTTGTTCTTTTGAGACAGTCTCTCTCTCACCCAGGCTGGAGTGCACTGGCGCAATCTTGTCTCACCGCAACCTCCACCTCTGGGTTCAAGCAATTCTCCTGCATCAGCCTCCCGAGTAGCTGAGACTACAGGCGTACGCCATCATGCCTGGCTAATTTTTTTGAATTTTCAATAGAGAGGAGGTTTCACCATGTTGGCCAGGCTGGTCTCAAACTCCTGACCTCAAGTAATCCGCGTGCTTCAGCCTCCTGAAGTGCTGGGATTACAGGCGTAAGCCACTGTGCCCAGCCTACAGCTTTTGTTTTTGAGACAGGGCCTTGCTCTGTCACCCAGGCTGGAGTGCAGTAGCTCAATCACAACTCACTACAGCCTTGATCTCCTGGGCTCAAGTGATCCTCCCACTTCAGCCTCCTAAGTAGATGGGACTACAGGCAGGCATCACCATGCCTGACAATGCTTATTTTTTACTTTTTGTAGAGAGAAGTTCTTCCTATGTTGTCCAAGTTGGTTCTAGACTACTGAGCTCAAGCGACCCTCCCACCTCTGCTTCCCAAAATGCTGGGATTACAGGCATAAACCACCATGCCTGGCCCTATACAGCTTTAATAGATGTTTGCATATAGTTTTCCAAAGCGGTTATTCCAATTTAAACTCCCACTATCCTTACAGGAAAGACTGGTCCCTCCATAATCTAGTCAGCACTTGGTGTTTCTGCGTTTTTCCCTTTAGCTAAGTTGATATCTATATAATAGTATCTCATTGTAATTTTTATTTTTTTAGCATTTCCCTGAAGCTAAAAGGGTTAAACATTTGCTCAAATTTTGCTGGTCATTTAGGCTGGGCGCGGTAGCTCATGCCTGTAATCTCAGCAATTTGGGAGGCCAAGGCGGGTGGATCACTTGAGGTGAGGAGTTCAAGACCAGCCTGGGCAACACGGTAAAACCCTGTTTCTACTCAAAATACAAAAATTAGCTGGACGTGGTGGTGGGAGCCTGTAATCCCACCTACTCAGGAGGCTGAGGCAGGAGAATCACTTGAACCCAGAAGGCAGAGTTGCGGTGAGCCAAGACTGTGCCACTGCACTCCAGCCTGGGTGACAGAACAAGACTCCACCTGAAAATTAATAATAATAATACTACTAATAATTTTTTACGGTCACTTGTTTATATTCTTTTGTGTAGGATCCATTCAAGTTTTTCACCCAGTTTCAAGTGTGTTTTCATTATTTTTCTCTGTTTGTTTGACATTATTCTTTTTTTTAAAATATTAAAAATTTTTTTAATATATACTCTGGCTTGATGTACTTTCCTGGGGGTACAGAATCAACACCTCTTCCCCCACTCCGGTTTTCCACACTTTCTCTCTTACTGATGTATTTGAATGAATAGTTGCTCTTAATGTATCTTAATATGGTTCAAATTTGAATTTTCTCCTTTCTATTTAGAGTTTCATTGTATCAAGAAGGCAGATTGTCTCCTCATTGACTGTGAAGCTCTTCTCCTACCTAGTTTTTAATTAAAGTTATTTACTGTGTTTTATACTTAGAACTGAAACTAAGAGTATAAGAAATTAGGCCAGGCACGGTGGCTCACGCCTGTAATCCTAGCACTTTGAGAGGCCAAGGCAGGTGAATCACTTGAGGTCAGTAGTTCGAGACCACCCTGGCCAACATGGTGAAACCCCGTCTCGACAAAAAATACAAAAATAAGCTGGGTGTGGTGGCATGTGCCTATAGTCCCAGCTACTTGGGAGGCTGAAGCAGGAGAATCATTGAACCCGGGAGGCAGAGGTTGCAGTGAGCCGAGATCCTGCCACTGCTCTCCAGCCTGGGTGACAGAGTGAGACCCCATCTCCAAAGAAAGAAAGAAGGGAAGGAAGGAAGGAAAATTAAAATGAGACTGAACCTAGAAAAAAGGTAGATTAGCAAAGTGGAACAAGGTTCAAGAGCAAATATTCCCACCAAAGCATGAACAACATTGGTAAATTCAGAGACAAGTGGGATGTGATTAAAAGAAGAGTAGAGAGAACTTGGACAAGAATGGATATCAGAAGTGAAGGATACATATGCACCTTCCAAACCAATGAAAGACATCAACCCACAGATGCAATTGACTCCACACCCTCTAGGCAAAGGAAATACACAGGAAGCAATAATGAGCTACACTGTGGCCTACAAACCAACCACAACGAGAAAGAGTTGAGAGAATGTGGAAACCAAAGAAGCAAGGAAAAGCCTGACAGCTGACATCTCAACACAGGTAAAATGAGATAGACATCAGTGGGGCACCATTTCTAATATGCTGAAAGAAATTTGTCAAACCAGACACCCGTACCTGACAGCAATATTGCCCCCAAATAAGGATGCCTAAATAAAAGTGTAAAGGAAAACAATTAGTTGTTAGCAGCATTGAATTAGAAAAAAAATACTAGAATGAATTCTCAAGTCCACAGGGAAATAATCCCAGATCGAATGCTACAAATGCAGAAAGGAACAAAGATGAATGCACAAGATAATCTGTAGGTAAATATTAGTGCATATTGCTTTATGAAGCAATACTAGAAATATCTCCTGGAGAGTAAAATATGTGTAGAATTAATATGCATGAGAATGGTAATACAAAAGTCAGAAACAGCTAAAAAGAGAATTAAAAGTGTTCTAAAGTATTAGCATTTTGTGGGAGGGGTTAAAGTAATTAATTGTATCAGAGTATATGATTTAATTATTAGCATAACTACACAGATTTGTATGGCTGTAACTAGCAAGTTCATGGAGACAACAATAAAATAATAAACATATTTAATTCAAAGTCAGTCAAGTAAAGGCAAAAGGAACGTGAATCAGTTAAGTCAAAACCTAGGAAAAATGAGATGATTGAAACAATTTCAAATTTACTGGTAATTATATTAAATGTAAATGCACAAAATAGAACTTTTTTTTTTTTTTTGAGATGGAGTCTCACTCTGTCGCCCATGCTGAGCTGCAGTGGTGCGATCTCGGCTCACCGCAACCTCTCCCTCCCAGGTTCAAGCGATTCTCCTGCCTCAGCCTCCCGAGTAGCTGGGATTACAGGTGCATGCCACCACACCAGGGTAAGTTTTGTATTTTTAGTATAAATGGGGTTTCACCTTGTTGGCCAGGCTGGTGTCGAACTCTTGACCTCAGGTGATCCACCTGCCTTGGTCTCCCAAAGTGCTGGGATTATAGGCGTAAGCCACCTCTCCCGGCCAAAGTAGTAATTTCTTTGCAACAACTGTGTGATATATTCTATAGGATTGTGAATAAAAGTTTTGGGCTTTCTTTTCTTAAAGAACATTTAAATGGTCTTTAGTTTTTGTTATTAAATCAAATATTACGTGAACATTTATGTACATAGACAATTCCATTCCTATTTCTGTAGAAAGTATTCAAAGATGTTTGGAAGACTGGGAGAAAAAGGGAAACATATCTAAAATGCTGATATGAACTGTAAATAGCACCCCGCCACACACACACACGTATTAAATTCTTTCTCTACTAACACTCTGTGTAGGTAACACCACATTGGTTTCTGTATAAAGATTTAGAAATGCCTCAAATCCAATGGGCGGAGACAGGGTGTTCCCTGTGGATTATCCACTGATTGCATTATCACTCGCTTTCTCTATAAAAAGGGGAACCAGATGCAGAAGTCACTGCATTTTCCGGCAAGCCAAGGGTTGTCTGCATCTCAAGAGTGGGGTCAGCAAGAGAAACTCTACGGCTATGGGAGAGCCTGCGTTCACCTCTTTTCCGAGCCCACCTGTTCTGGTGAGTACGGGAATTTTATTGATTACAGGCATGTCCATATGTGTCCTTTTTCTTTCTGTAAGACAGCTTTACAGTTAGCAGTGGGTTGTTCTTAAAACTGGATGTTGTGGAAAGTTATACCTCAGGTGTTAATATTTGTTGAATAATGTTCAAAGTATTCTCATTTTTGCCCATGAAACTGTATGGGGATAATAGCTTTGATTTAGTTTTAAAAATCCAACATCACTAGGAAAGGGAAGAAGTATTATCTGGCCTTGCAGTCTTCAAATTGTCTCCCTCTCTGGAAAGCTCCTGAACCAGAAATTGCTTGGTCCGTTTTTTTAAAAAAACAAAAAACAAAAAAAATTAGTTCTCTGGTAAAATTTCAGGATGAGTTGCTTATTCCCTAAACTCACTGTCACGATTCATTGTAGTGAATTTCTTTTCTGTTCCTCTGTTTCTCCTCCTTCCATCCCTCTCTGTCACTCCCTTCTTCTTCATCATGGAACTTACTTACATCTGATATTCCACCAGAAATTTGTTTTTGGTGCGTTTATTATGTCTTCCTTCTCACCAAGATGAAAATCAACAGAGTGGTGATTTCTGAAGTTTACTTCTGGATCAGGGGTTCTACTGCACAGCTTGGCACATCATAAGTGCCCTGTAACTAAGGGCACTAAATAATTTTCCCTCCAGAGGGGAACATCTTGGATCAGTATTAATCTTTATGCCAGAGGTACTGTAAGGGGTAGTATTAATCTTTATGCCAGGACAACAAAAAATGAAATGAGAAGGACAGAAACGAAGGCTTTAAAATGGAAAGTGCACTGATGAGGTTTGTGGGGGAAACAGCTTTATGAGACTAGAGTCTTCCAACTGAGTTACAGCAAGAAAGGACGTCAAATCTTAGGAGGCGCCTGATCATCTTTCTCAGTATGTCATCAAAAGATTCTCTCATGGTATAACTCTAGTTAATGGAGCTTATTAGAAACAGAAAGCACCATGGTGTTGCTGAGGTTTTTCTTCATGAGCAGGAGGTGTTCAGGTGAAGGTGGGATCTGGGTGTGGCAGTGAGTATTTAAGGTGGCGAGTGCACGATTTCTTTGGAAACCAGAGAGTCAAGGAGCTGTGAAAATGATGTTGTGTCCTGAAGCACAGCAGAAAGAGATACAGAGAAGCCTGAGGTCTTGGTGAACAGGGAAGTCTGGGATCCCGGTGTCCTGTTGGGGATGGGTTAGGAGGCACCAGCATCTGTGTAGGTGCCAGTGGCAGGGAAGAGAAGAGAGGGGTGTCCTCTGAGGAGGATGAGGAGGGACAAGGTCTGGAACTGGCCCTGGGTCATGACCTTGAGCATTTAGTCCTTGACTCGCATCAGCTCGATGAGGTCCCAGGACCCAGTGTCAATACCTGGAGCTCCTGCCAGCAGCATGAGGGTCACACGGAGAAATGCAGACTCTAGGGTCCACCCCAGACTTACTTGGGTTCAGGTCCACATATCTGACTTTAGCAAACCCTGAGGATGTACACTGCCATTTGAGACACATTTCCCCAGAAAGAGAGGCTGGTGGGAAGATTCCACTGAGCTGAGAGAAGCCCCCCACAGCTGATCTTCTCCTGTCTCCATTTGGTTGAAATTTCACATTTTCTTTTCTTTTGAAAGGGGAAGCTCAAAAGAAACATGATGCCCTGGGCTTTACAGAAGAAACGAGAAATCCACATGGCCAAGGCCCATCGGAGACGAGCTGCGAGGTCTGCTCTCCCCATGAGACTCACCAGCTGCATCTTCCAGAGGCCGGTGACAAGGATCAGGTCTCATCCTGACAACCAGGTCAGACGCAGAAAAGGGGATGAGCACCTGGAGAAGCCGCAGCAACTCTGCGCCTACCGGAGATTGCAGGCCCTGCAGCCCTGCAGCAGCCAAGGAGAAGGTTCAAGTCCACTGCATTTGGAGAGCGTCTTAAGTATCCTTGCACCGGGGACGGCCAGTGACTCTCTGGACAGAGCTGGTGCTGAGCGTGTGTGCAGCCCGCTTGAGCCCACCCCTGGGCGGTTTCCAGCTGTGGCAGGGGGGCCAACCCCAGGAATGGGTTGTCAGCTCCCACCGCCCCTCTCTGGCCAATTGGTGACTCCTGCAGATATCCGGAGACAGGCCAGGAGGGTGAAGAAAGCCAGGGAGAGACTGGCCAAGGCCTTACAGGCAGACAGGCTGGCCAGGCAGGCAGAAATGCTGACATGTAGATGAAGCGCAGTCCTGGGCTTTCGGTCCCTTTCTTTTAATGCCCATCCTCATTCCTACTCTGAATTGTCACACTTCTCCCTTCCCCACCAGTTCTTTAATAAAAGTATTTGAAAGGCAACAAGTGTAAGGAGTGGATGGTTTTGTGGTGAGAAATTGGGTTTTATGGGATGAGGAAGGAGACCTTTACATGTCATTGTACATCTCAGTTTCTGTTTACCACGATTTTAATTAATTGGTTTTTTTGTTTGTTTGTTTGTTTGTTTTGAGACGGAGTCTTGCTCTGTTGCCCAGGCTGGAGTGCAATGACGCGATCTCAGCTCACTGCAACCTCCAGCTCCCGGGTTCAAGTGATTCTCCTGCCTCAGCTTCCCGAGTAGCTGGGATTACAGGTGCCCACCACCATGCCCGGATATTTTTTGTATTTTTAGTAGAGATGGGGTTTCACCATGCTGGCCAGGCTGGTCTTGAACTGCTGACCTCAGCAATCTGCCCACCTCGGCCTTCCAAAGTACTGGGATTACAGGCATAAGCCACCTTGCCCGGCCGTTAATTAGTTTTTATATTAAATTCTAATTTAATCTTTGGCCTGGCGCTGTGGCTTATGCCTGTAGTCCCAGCACTTTGGGAGGCGGAGGAGGGCAGATCATCTGAGGTCAGGAGTTCAGGACCAGCCTGGCCAATATGGCGAAACCCCATCTCTACTAAAAATAACTAATCAGGTGTGGGGGCGGATGCCTGTAATCCCAGCTACGGGAGAGGCTGAGGCAAGAGAATCGGTTGAACCAAGGAGGCAGAGGTTGCAGTGAGCCAAAATGGTGCCACTGTACTCCAGCCTTGGTGAAACTTTGTCTCAAAACAAAAATTCTAATTTAATTTTCAAATGAAATCCTTTAAAAATGAAATTAAATTCTGTAATTTTAAATGAAACGAATACATTACATTATAATTTGTTAAAAATGTATTACATTTTCATTTTTAAATTGAGTTTTCATTTTTTGAAATTTTCAATTTAGGGGTACATGTACATGTTTGTTACATGGATATATCGCTTAATGGTGGGGGTTGGTTTTGTAGTTTATGGGTTACCCAAATACTGAACATCGTACCGTAGCTAAGTTTTCAACCCATGGGTAAATTCAATTAACCTAGCCTGAAGGATTATCCAGTGTTTAGACATTACATTTTCTCCCTATAATATACATTCTCAAGGCAAAGTTGGTACGTATCCCAAGAGATTTTTTTTTTAATGAAACATTTTTACCCCATTTACTCTGATGTGGTTATCAGACATTTTGTGCCTGTATCAAAATATCTCACGTACCACATAAATATATACACACACTACGTCCCTGCCCGCCGTTTGATTTTGAGTTTCCTTACCTCTTTCTCTTTATCATTGATCAAAACATGGAATGGAATACTTCATGGTAATTATTTTATGCATCTCGGGTTAGGTGGAAACTACTGGTTGTTTTCACTCTAGGAGAGTTAGGGTGGCAGGAAGTGCCTATCAGCAGATGCTACTGCACACCAGCCTGGGCGACAGAGCAAGACTCTGTCTCTAAAAATAAATATATGATTTATATATAATTATAAATACATTATATATAATTTATACATAATTATAAATACATTATATATAATACGATTATATATTATATATAATTATATATTATAAAATAGCTTTAATATAATTATAAATAGAGATGGGCACAGTGGCTCACGCCTATAATCCCAGCACTTTGGGAGACCAAGGAGGGCGGATCATGAGGTCAGGGGTTCGAGACCAGCCTGGCCAACATGGTGAAACCCCGTCTCTACTAATAATACCAAAATTAGCCGGGCGTGGTGGCGCAGGCCTGTAGTCGAAGCTACTCGGGAGACTGAGACAGAAGAATCGCTTGAACCCAGCAGGTGAAGATTGCAGTGAGCCGAGATCATGTCACTGCACTCCAGCCTGGGCCACACAGTGAGACTCCATCTCAAAAAAAAAAAGAGAGAGATATATATAATTATAATAAATTCTTATATCTAAATTTCATATAAATACATAATTTATAATGTATTCTATATTATATTTAATATAATATATAAATTACAATTATATATAATTATATAATATATAAATTACAATTATATATAATTATATAATATATAAATTACAATTATATATAATTATATTATATATAAATTACAATTATATATAATTATATTATATATAAATTACAATTATATATAATTATATTATATATAAACTACAATTATATATAATTATATTATATATAAATTATATTATATGATATAATTATATAATATATATAAATTATATAATAGATGATATAATTATATAACATATAAAAATATAGTATAATTATATATAATTATATATAATATATAATTATATATAATTACATATAATATAATATAATATAATATAATTATATAAAATTATATATAATATAATTATATATAATTATATATAATATAAGAGTCATATTTAATTACATATAATATAATATAATTATATATAATAATATAATATAATATAATGTAATTATACATAAATATAATATATTTATATATAATTATATATAATTACACATAACTATAATATATTTCTATATGATTATATATAATTATATTATAATATAGTATAATATAATTATATATAATTATATATAATATAGTTATGTAAAATTATATATTATATAATGCAATATATATTATATTATATAATTATTATATATCTAATTATATATAATAATTATATAATATACTATATATTATATAATTATATTATATAATTAATAATTATACATAATATATAATATGATTATATATTATATATAAATATATAAATATATAAATATAATTATAATATATAATATACATAATTATACAATACATAAATTATATTTTAATATATAATATATATAATTATATAATATATAAATTATATTATAATGTATAATATAATTATATAGCATATAAATTATATTATAATATAATTATATAATAAATATATTATAATATATAATATAATTATATAATATATAATTGTATTATACATAAAGTATTTATAATTATGTATAAATTATATATAATGTATTTATAATTATATATAAATCATATATTTATTTTTAGAGACAGAGTCTTGCTCTGTCGCCCAGGCTGGTGTGCAGTAGCATCTGCTGATAGGCACTTCCTGCCACCCTAACTCTCCTAGAGTGAAAACAACCAGTAGTTTCCACCTAACCCGAGATGCATAAAATAATTACCATGAAGTATTCCATTCCATGTTTTGATCAATGATAAAGAGAAAGAGGTAAGGAAACTCAAAATCAAACAGCGGGCAGGGACGTAGTGTGTGTATATATTTATGTGGTACGTGAGATATTTTGATACAGGCACAAAATGTCTGATAACCACATCAGAGTAAATGGGGTAAAAATGTTTCATTAAAAAAAAAATCTCTTGGGATACGTACCAACTTTGCCTTGAGAATGTATATTATAGGGAGAAAATGTAATGTCTAAACACTGGATAATCCTTCAGGCTAGGTTAATTGAATTTACCCATGGGTTGAAAACTTAGCTACGGTACGATGTTCAGTATTTGGGTAACCCATAAACTACAAAACCAACCCCCACCATTAAGCGATATATCCATGTAACAAACATGTACATGTACCCCTAAATTGAAAATTTCAAAAAATGAAAACTCAATTTAAAAATGAAAATGTAATACATTTTTAACAAATTATAATGTAATGTATTCGTTTCATTTAAAATTACAGAATTTAATTTCATTTTTAAAGGATTTCATTTGAAAATTAAATTAGAATTTTTGTTTTGAGACAAAGTTTCACCAAGGCTGGAGTACAGTGGCACCATTTTGGCTCACTGCAACCTCTGCCTCCTTGGTTCAACCGATTCTCTTGCCTCAGCCTCTCCCGTAGCTGGGATTACAGGCATCCGCCCCCACACCTGATTAGTTATTTTTAGTAGAGATGGGGTTTCGCCATATTGGCCAGGCTGGTCCTGAACTCCTGACCTCAGATGATCTGCCCTCCTCCGCCTCCCAAAGTGCTGGGACTACAGGCATAAGCCACAGCGCCAGGCCAAAGATTAAATTAGAATTTAATATAAAAACTAATTAACGGCCGGGCAAGGTGGCTTATGCCTGTAATCCCAGTACTTTGGAAGGCCGAGGTGGGCAGATTGCTGAGGTCAGCAGTTCAAGACCAGCCTGGCCAGCATGGTGAAACCCCATCTCTACTAAAAATACAAAAAATATCCGGGCATGGTGGTGGGCACCTGTAATCCCAGCTACTCGGGAAGCTGAGGCAGGAGAATCACTTGAACCCGGGAGCTGGAGGTTGCAGTGAGCTGAGATCGCGTCATTGCACTCCAGCCTGGGCAACAGAGCAAGACTCCGTCTCAAAACAAACAAACAAACAAACAAAAAAACCAATTAATTAAAATCGTGGTAAACAGAAACTGAGATGTACAATGACATGTAAAGGTCTCCTTCCTCATCCCATAAAACCCAATTTCTCACCACAAAACCATCCACTCCTTACACTTGTTGCCTTTCAAATACTTTTATTAAAGAACTGGTGGGGAAGGGAGAAGTGTGACAATTCAGAGTAGGAATGACGATGGGCATTAAAAGAAAGGGACCGAAAGCCCAGGACTGCGCTTCATCTACGTGTCAGCATTTCTGCCTGCCTGGCCAGCCTGTCTGCCTGCAAGGCCTTGGCCAGTCTCTCCCTGGCTTTCTTCACCCTCCTGGCCTGTCTCCGGATATCTGCAGGAGTCACCAACTGGCCAGAGAGGGGCGGTGGGAGCTGACAACCCATTCCTGGGGTTGGCCCCCCTGCCACAGCTGGAAACCGCCCAGGGGTGGGCTCAAGCGGGCTGCACACACGCTCAGCACCAGCTCTGTCCAGAGAGTCACTGGCCGTCCCCGGTGCAAGGATACTTAAGACGCTCTCCAAATGCAGTGGACTTGAACCTTCTCCTTGGCTGCTGCAGGGCTGCAGGGCCTGCAATCTCCGGTAGGCGCAGAGTTGCTGCGGCTTCTCCAGGTGCTCATCCCCTTTTCTGCGTCTGACCTGGTTGTCAGGATGAGACCTGATCCTTGTCACCGGCCTCTGGAAGATGCAGCTGGTGAGTCTCATGGGGAGAGCAGACCTCGCAGCTCGTCTCCGATGGGCCTTGGCCATGTGGATTTCTCGTTTCTTCTGTAAAGCCCAGGGCATCATGTTTCTTTTGAGCTTCCCCTTTCAAAAGAAAAGAAAATGTGAAATTTCAACCAAATGGAGACAGGAGAAGATCAGCTGTGGGGGGCTTCTCTCAGCTCAGTGGAATCTTCCCAGCAGCCTCTCTTTGTGGGGAAATGTGTCTCAAATGGCAGTGTACATCCTCAGGGTTTGCTAAAGTCAGATATGTGGACCTGAACCCAAGTAAGTCTGGGGTGGACCCTAGAGTCTGCATTTCTCCGTGTGACCCTCATGCTGCTGGCAGGAGCTCCAGGTATTGACACTGGGTCCTGGGACCTCATCGGGCTGATGCGAGTCAAGGACTAAATGCTCAAGGTCATGACCCAGGGCCAGTTCCAGACCTTGTCCCTCCTCATCCTCCTCAGAGGACACCCCTCTCTTCTCTTCCCTGCCACTGGCAGCTACACAGATGCTGGTGCCTCCTAACCCATCCCCAACAGGACACCGGGATCCCAGACTTCCCTGTTCACCAAGACCTCAGGCTTCTCTGTATCTCTTTCTGCTGTGCTTCAGGACACAACATCATTTTCACAGCTCCTTGACTCTCTGGTTTCCAAAGAAATCATGCACTCGCCACCTTAAATACTCACTGCCACACCCAGATCCCACCTTCACCTGAACACCTCCTGCTCATGAAGAAAAACCTCAGCAACACCATGTTGCTTTCTGTTTCTAATAAGCTCCATTAACTGGAGTTATACCATGAGAGAATCTTTTGATGACGTACTGAGAAAGATGATCAGGCACCTCCTAAGATTTGACGTCCTTTCTTGCTCTAACTCAATTGGAAGACTCTAGTCTCATAAAGCTGTTTCCCCCACAAACCTCATCAGTGCACTTTCCATTTTAAAGCCTTCGTTTCTGTCCTTCTCATTTCATTTTTTGTTGTCCTGGCATAAAGATTAATACTACCCCTTACAGTACCCCTGGCATAAAGATTAATACTGATCCAAGATGTTCCCCTTTGGAGGGAAAATTACTTAGTGCCCTTAGTTACAGGGCACTTATGATGTGCCAAGCTGTGCAGTAGAACCCCTGATCCAGAAGTAAACTTCAGAAATCACCACTCTGTTGATTTTCATCTTGGTGAGAAGGAAGACATAATAAACGCACCATAAACAAATTTCTGGTGGAATATCAGATGTAAGTAAGTTCCATGATGAAGAAGAAGGGAGTGACAGAGAGGGATGGAGGGAGGAGAAACAGAGGAACAGAAAAGAAATTCACTACAATGAATCGTGACAGTGAGTTTAGGGAATAAGCAACTCATCCTGAAATTTTACCAGAGAACTAATTTTTTTTGTTTTTTGTTTTTTTAAAAAAACGGACCAAGCAATTTCTGGTTCAGGAGCTTTCCAGAGAGGGAGACAATTTGAAGACTGCAAGGCCAGATAATACTTCTTCCCTTTCCTAGTGATGTTGGATTTTTAAAACTAAATCAAAGCTATTATCCCCATACAGTTTCATGGGCAAAAATGAGAATACTTTGAACATTATTCAACAAATATTAACACCTGAGGTATAACTTTCCACAACATCCAGTTTTAAGAACAACCCACTGCTAACTGTAAAGCTGTCTTACAGAAAGAAAAAGGACACATATGGACATGCCTGTAATCAGTAAAAATCCCGTACTCACCAGAACAGGTGGGCTCGGAAAAGAGGTGAACGCAGGCTCTCCCATAGCTGTAGAGTTTCTCTTGCTGACCTCACTCTTGAGATGCAGACGACCCTTGGCTTGCCAGAAAATGCAGTGACTTCTGCATCTGGTTCCCCTTTTTATAGAGAAAGCGAGTGATAATGCAATCAGTGGATAATCCACAGGGAACACCCTGTCTCCGCCCATTGGATTTGAGGCATTTCTAAATCTTTATACAGAAACCAATGTGGTGTTACCTACACAGAGTGTTAGTAGAGAAAGAATTTAATACGTGTGTGTGTGTGGCGGGGTGCTATTTACAGTTCATATCAGCATTTTAGATATGTTTCCCTTTTTCTCCCAGTCTTCCAAACACCTTTGAATACTTTCTACAGAAATAGGAATGGAATTGTCTATGTACATAAATGTCCACGTAATATTTGATTTAATAACAAAAACTAAAGACCATTTAAATGTTCTTTAAGAAAAGAAAGCCCAAAACTTTTATTCACAATCCTATAGAATATATCACACAGTTGTTGCAAAGAAATGACTACTTTGGCCGGGAGAGGTGGCTTACGCCTATAATCCCAGCACTTTGGGAGACCAAGGCAGGTAGATCACCTGAGGTCAAGAGTTCGAGACCAGCCTGGCCAACATGGTGAAACCCTATTTCTACTAAAAATACAAAACTTACCCTGGTGTGGTGGCATGCACCTGTAATCCCAGCTACTCGGGAGGCTGAGGCAGGAGAATCACTTGAACCTGGGAGGGAGAGGTTGCGGTGAGCCGAGATCGCACCACTGCAGCTCAGCATGGGCGACAGAGTGAGACTCCATCTCAAAAAAAAAAAAAAAAAAGTTCTATTTTGTGCATTTACATTTAATATAATTACCAGTAAATTTGAAATTGTTTCAATCATCTCATTTTTCCTAGGTTTTGACTTAACTGATTCACGTTCCTTTTGCCTTTACTTGACTGACTTTGAATTAAATATGTTTATTACTTTATTGTTATCTCCATGAACTTGCTAGTTACAGCCATACAAATCTGTGTAGTTATGCGAATAATTAAATCATATACTCTGATACAATTAATTACTTTAACCCCTCCCACAAAATGCTAATACTTTAGAACACTTTTAATTCTCTTTTTAGCTGTTTCTGACTTTTGTATTACCATTCTCATGCATATTAATTCTACACATATTTTACTCTCCAGGAGACATTTCTAGTATTGCTTCATAAAGCAATATGCACTAATGTTTACCTACAGATTATCTTGTGCATTCATCTTTGTTCCTTTCTGCATTTGTAGCATTCGATCTGGGATTATTTCCCTGTGGACTTGAGAATTCATTCTAGTATTTTTTTTCTAATTCAATGCTGCTAACAACTAATTGTTTTCCTTTACACTTTTATTTAGGCATCCTTATTTGGGGGCAATATTGCTGTCAGGTACGGGTGTCTGGTTTGACAAATTTCTTTCAGCATATTAGAAATGGTGCCCCACTGATGTCTATCTCATTTTACCTGTGTTGAGATGTCAGCTGTCAGGCTTTTCCTTGCTTCTTTGGTTTCCACATTCTCTCAACTCTTTCTCGTTGTGGTTGGTTTGTAGGCCACAGTGTAGCTCATTATTGCTTCCTGTGTATTTCCTTTGCCTAGAGGGTGTGGAGTCAATTGCATCTGTGGGTTGATGTCTTTCATTGGTTTGGAAGGTCCATATGTATCCTTCACTTCTGATATCCATTCTTGTCCAAGTTCTCTCTACTCTTCTTTTAATCACATCCCATTTGTCTCTGAATTTTCCAATGTTGTTCATGCTTTGGTGGGAATATTTGCTCTTGAACCTTGTTCCACTTTGCTAATCTACCTTTTTTCTAGGTTCAGTCTCATTTTAATTTTCCTTCCTTCCTTCCTTCCTTCCTTCCTTCCTTCCTTTCTTTCTTTCTTTGGAGATGGGGTCTCACTCTGTCACCCAGGCTGGAGAGCAGTGGCATGATCTCAGCTCACTGCAACCTCTGCCTCCCGGGTTCAATGATTCTCCTGCTTCAGCCTCCCAAGTAGCTGGGACTATAGGCACATGCCACCACACCCAGCTTATTTTTGTATTTTTTGTCGAGACGGGGTTTCACCATGTTGGCCAGGGTGGTCTCGAACTACTGACCTCAAGTGATTCACCTGCCTTGGCCTCTCAAAGTGCTAGGATTACAGGCGTGAGCCACCGTGCCTGGCCTAATTTCTTATACTCTTAGTTTCAGTTCTAAGTATAAAACACAGTAAATAGCTTTAATTAAAAACTAGGTAGAAGAACAGCTTCACAGTCAATGAGGAGACGATCTGCCTTCTTGATACAATGAAACTCTAAATAGAAAGGAGAAAATTCAAATTTGAACCATATTAAGATACATTAAGAGCAACTATTCATTCAAATACATCAGTAAGAGAGAAAGTGTGGAAAACCGGAGTGGGGGAAGAGGTGTTGATTCTGTACCCCCAGGAAAGTACATCAAGCCAGAGTATATATAAAAAAAAATTTTAATATTTAAAAAAAAGAATAATGTCAAACAAACAGAGAAAAATAATGAAAACACACTTGAAACTGGGTGAAAAACTTGAATGGATCCTACACAAAAGAATATAAACAAGTGACCGTAAAAAATTATTATTATTATTATTATTATTATTATTATTAATTTTCAGGTGGAGTCTTGTTCTGTCACCCAGGCTGGAGTGCAGTGGCACAGTCTTGGCTCACCACAACTCTGCCTTCTGGGTTCAAGTGATTCTCCTGCCTCAGCCTCCTGAGTAGGTGGAATTACAGGCTCCCACCACCACGTCCAGCTAATTTTTGTATTTTGAGTAGAAACAGGGCTTTACCGTGTTGCCCAGGCTGGTCTTGAACTCTTGACCTCAAGAGATCCACCCGCCTTGGCCTCCCAAATTGCTGAGATTACAGGCATGAGCTACCGCGCCCGGCCTAAATGACCAGCAAAATTTGAGCAAATGTTTAACCCTTTTAGCTTCAGGGAAATGCTAAAAAAATAAAAATTACAATGAGATACTATTATATAGATATCAACTTAGCTAAAGGGAAAAACGCAGAAACACCAAGTGCTGACTAGATTATGGAGGGACCAGTCTTTCCTGTAAGGATAGTGGGAGTTTAAATTGGAATAACCGCCTTGGAAAACTATATGCAAACATCTATTAAAGCTGTATAGGGCCAGGCATGGTGGTTTATGCCTGTAATCCCAGCATTTTGGGAAGCAGAGGTGGGAGGATCGCTTGAGCTCAGTAGTCTAGAACCAACTTGGACAACATAGGAAGAACTTCTCTCTACAAAAAATAAAAAATAAGCATTGTCAGGCATGGTGATGCCTGCCTGTAGTCCCATCTACTTAGGAGGCTGAAGTGGGAGGATCACTTGAGCCCAGGAGATCAAGGCTGTAGTGAGTTGTGATTGAGCTACTGCACTCCAGCCTGGGTGACAGAGCAAGGCCCTGTCTCAAAAACAAAAGCTGTAGGCTGGGCACAGTGGCTTACGCCTGTAATCCCAGCACTTCAGGAGGCTGAAGCGCGCGGATTACTTGAGGTCAGGAGTTTGAGACCAGCCTGGCCAACATGGTGAAACCTCCTCTCTATTGAAAATACAAAAAAATTAGCCAGGCATGATGGCGTACGCCTGTAGTCTCAGCTACTCGGGAGGCTGATGCAGGAGAATTGCTTGAACCCAGAGGTGGAGGTTGCGGTGAGACAAGATTGCGCCAGTGCACTCCAGCCTGGGTGAGAGAGAGACTGTCTCAAAAGAACAAACAGGTGGTGGCTCACGCTTGTAATCCCAGCACTTTGGGAGGCTGAGGCAGGCAGATCACCTGAGATCAGGAATTCAAAACCAGCCAGGCAAACATGGTGAAACACCATCTCCACAAAAATACAAAAATTAGCTAGGCCTGATGGTGGGTGCCTGTAATCCCAGCTAGTTGGGAGGCTGAGGCGGGAGAATCGCTTGAACCTGGGAGGCGAGGGTTGCAGTGAGCCGAGATCGTGCCACTACACTCCAGCCTGGGCAACAGATCGATATTCCGTCTCAAACAAACCCCAAAAGCTGTATATACGTCTACCCTCTTCCCTTGCACACAGCATTTATCTCAACATTGTGCATGCGTGCCCACCAATTTCATGTTCTGAGGGGCACAGAACCTGCAGTCATAATAGCTCTTGTCAGAAACCAGCCAATGAACAGCAGGAGAATGAATAAATACTGGGGCATCTGCACCCATCGGATCTTCTCACAGCAATCAGAACTCACAAATGACAACCGGCACAACCTTAAGCCTTGATCTCTCAAAGCTGAGGTTAATCCAAACCCAAGACAGTGCATACCATGTGGTTCCCTACACGTGAAACAAAAACCAGCCAAACTAATCCTAGGTGTTGTTACAACAGAGGGTGCCTTTGTGGGAGGCAGGATGGGGTGGCAGGAAAAGGCACCTGGGGATGAATCCGCTATTCTATTCATTGATTTCAGTGCTGGGCATGAGTGCGTTCAGTTTGTGAAAGTTCATGAAGATGTACGTGTCTGATTTTTTGCACTTTGCTCTATGTAAGTTCTATGCCAATAACAATTGAGGAAAAGAGACTGAGATATAAACTCCCGCTTATGGCCAATCTGTAGCAAACTTCCACCCCATAAAAGCAAGCTCATGAATACCGCCTTGTATACTGGGAATTTGCCGAAAGAGTAGATTTCAGCTACTCTTTCTACACACACATACACAAAGGTAATTACATCAGGAGACAGATATGTTCCTTTGCTTCATTGTAGTAATCATTTCGCTACATATACGTGCATCAAAACATCATGTATGCCTTAAATACATACAATTAAAGACAACACGGGCTGGGCGCAGTGGCTCACGCCTGTAATCCCAGCACTTTGGGAGGCCAAGGCGGGTGGATCACGAGGTCAGGAGATCAAGACCATCCTGGGTAACACGGTGAAACCCTGTCTCTACTAAAAATACAAAAAATAGCCG
Organism: Gorilla gorilla gorilla; assembly: GCF_029281585.2. Lineage (NCBI taxonomy): Eukaryota > Metazoa > Chordata > Mammalia > Primates > Hominidae > Gorilla > Gorilla gorilla. Next base: position 12,865,467 of record NC_073244.2, on the reverse strand, counting down.
GGTATGGTGGTGGGCACCTGTAGTCCCAGCTACTTGGGAGGCTGAGGCAGGAGAATGGCGTGAACCTGGGAGGTGGAGCTTGCAGTGAGCCGAGATAGTGCCGCTGCACTCCAGCCTGAGCAACAGAGCGAGACTCTGTCTCAGAAAAAAAAAAAAAAAAAAAAAACCCCAAAAACAAAAAAACCCCACACACCTGGGTGCAGTGGCTCGCGCCTCTAATCGCAGCACTTTGAGAGGCCGAGGCAGGTGAATTGGTTGAGGCCAGGAGTTCGAGACCAGCCTGGCCAACATGATGAAACCCTGTTTCTACTAAAAATACAAAAATTAGCCAGGCATGGTGGTGGGCACCTGTAATCTCAGCTACTTGGGAGGCTGAGCTACATGAATCCCTTGAACCTGGGAGGTGGAGGTTGCAGTGATCTGAGATCACGCCACTGCACTCCAGCCAGGGTGAGAGTGAGAATTTGTATCAAAACAAACAAACAAACACCCAACACCTAATAGATAAACAGATAAAAAAATACAATTTCTGCAGCCTTGGTCTCTGCAGTGACTACTCAGTTTTTTCTTATGATTTTTCACAATCTTTTCCTTGTGTAAATCCTCCTGGTTTGATCTTTGGGGATGCAGAGAAATACTGGCTATTTTGCCAATTTGGACCTGGGACTAGGAAGTTTAAGACACAATTAGGGCCGGGTGCGGTGGCTCACGCCTGTAATCCCAGCACTTTGGGAGGCCAAAGCAGGAGGATCATGAGGTCAGGAGCTGAGGCCGTCCTGGCTAACACTGTGAAACCCCGTCTCTACTAAAAAATACAAAAAAAATTAGCTGGGCGTGGTGGTGGGGGCCTGTAGTTCCAGCTACTCGGGAGGCTGAGGCAGGAGAATGGCGTGAACCCAGGAGACAGAGCTTGCAGTGAGCTGAGATCGCGCCACTGCACTCCAGCCTGGGCGACAGAGCAAGACTCCGTCTCAAATTAAAAAAAAAAAAGACACAATTAGCTTACAGATTTAATCATGTAGGGCAATTTCAAGGTACTGATGTCTCCCTCAGCACCTCAGCAAACTGCATTATATGGATGCAAATGATCCTGCCTGGGATCCAGACACCAGTCCTTTTAAATTTTACTGTGAAATTCAAATGAGCTGCAAAATCTGAGACCCCCGAGATGACAGAAATGTCCTCTTCTTGACTTAGAAATGAAGGACTTAGAGTTCTTTTTTTTTTTTTTTTTTTTTTTTTTTGAGATAGAACCTGGCTCTGTCACCCAGGCTGGAGTGCAGTGGTGTGATCTCAGCTCACTGCAAATTCCGCTTCCCGGATTCAAGCAATTCTCCTGCCTCAGCGTCTCGAGTCACTGTTATTACAGGTGCCCACCACCAAGCCTAGCTAACTTTTGTATTTTTTTTTTTTTTTTCGAAACAGTCTTGCTCTGTCGTGCAGGCTGGAGTGCACTGGTGCGATCTCGGCTCACTGCAACCTCTGCCCCCCGGGTTCAAGCAATTATCCTGCCTCAGCCTCCTGAGTAGCTGGGATTACAGGCACCCGCCACCACGCCCAGCTAATTTTTGTATTTTTAGTAGAGATGAGGTTTCACCATGTTGGCCAGGCTGGTCTTAAACTCCTGACCTCAAGTGATCCAACCACCTCGGCCTCCTAAAGTGCCGTTAGGATTACAGGCGTGAGCCACCACACCCGGCGTAATTTTTATATTTTTAGTAGAGATGGGGTTTCACCAAGTTGGCCAGGCTGGTCACAAACTCCCGACCTCAAATGATCTGTCCGCCACGGCCTCCCAAAGTGATGGGATAACAGGTGTAAACCATCCTGCCCTGGCAGGACTTGGAGTTCTTAAAAATAATAATAACAATAAATTCTGTTTGGGAGGCTGAGGTGGGCAGATCACTTGAGGTCAGGACAAGACCAGCCTGGCCAACATGATGAAACCCTGACTCTACCAACAATACAAAAATTAGCTGGGCGTGGCTGGGCGCGGTGGCTCATGCCTGTAATCCCAGCACTTTGGGAGGCTGAGGCAGGTGGATCACCTGAGGTCGGGAGTTTGAGACCAGCCTGGCCGACATGGTGATACCTCGTCTCTACTAAAAAAAATACAAAAAATAGCCGGATGTGGTGGCAGGCGCCTGTAATCCCAGCTACTTGGAACTTGGAAGGCTGAGGCAGGAGAATTGCTTGAACCTGGGAGGTGGAGGTTGCAGTGAGCCGAGATCACGTCATTGCACTCCAGCCTGGGCAACAGAGCAAGACTCCGTCTCAAAACAAACAAACAAACAAAAAAACATAATTAATTAAAATCGTGGTAAACAGAAACTGAGATGTACAATGACATGTAAAGGTCTCCTTCCCCATCCCATAAAACCCAATATCTCACCACAAAACCATCCACTCCTTACACTTGTTGCCTTTCAAATACTTTTATTAAAGAACTGGTGGGGAAGGGAGAAGTGTGACAATTCAGAGTAGGAATGACGATGGGCATTAAAAGAAAGGGACCGAAAGCCCAGGACTGCGCTTCATCTACATGTCAGCATTTCTGCCCACCTGGCCAGCCTGTCTGCCTGCAAGGCCTTGGCCAGTCTCTCCCTGGCTTTCTTCACCCTCCTGGCCTGTCTCCGGATATCTGCAGGAGTCACCAACTGGCCAGAGAGGGGCGGTGGGAGCTGACAACCCATTCCTGGGGTTGGCCCCCCTGCCACAGCTGGAAACCGCCCAGGGGTGGGCTCAAGCGGGCTGCACACACGCTCAGCACCAGCTCTGTCCAGAGAGTCACTGGCCGTCCCCGGTGCAAGGATACTTAAGACGCTCTCCAAATGCAGTGGACTTGAACCTTCTCCTTGGCTGCTGCAGGGCTGCAGGGCCTGCAATCTCCGGTAGGCGCAGAGTTGCTGCGGCTTCTCCAGGTGCTCATCCCCTTTTCTGCGTCTGACCTGGTTGTCAGGATGAGACCTGATCCTTGTCACCGGCCTCTGGAAGATGCAGCTGGTGAGTCTCATGGGGAGAGCAGACCTCGCAGCTCGTCTCCGATGGGCCTTGGCCATGTGGATTTCTCGTTTCTTCTGTAAAGCCCAGGGCATCATGTTTCTTTTGAGCTTCCCCTTTCAAAAGAAAAGAAAATGTGAAATTTCAACCAAATGGAGACAGGAGAAGATCAGCTGTGGGGGGCTTCTCTCAGCTCGGTGGAATCTTCCCAGCAGCCTCTCTTTGTGGGGAAATGTGTCTCAAATGGCAGTGTACATCCTCAGGGTTTGCTAAAGTCAGATATGTGGACCTGAACCCAAGTAAGTCTGGGGTGGACCCTAGAGTCTGCATTTCTCCGTGTGACACTCATGCTGCTGGCAGGAGCTCCAGGTATTGACACTGGGTCCTGGGACCTCATCGGGCTGATGCGAGTCAAGGACTAAATGCTCAAGGTCATGACCCAGGGCCAGTTCCAGACCTTGTCCCTCCTCATCCTCCTCAGAGGACACCCCTCTCTTCTCTTCCCTGCCACTGGCAGCTACACAGATGCTGGTGCCTCCTAACCCATCCCCAACAGGACACCGGGATCCCAGACTTCCCTGTTCACCAAGACCTCAGGCTTCTCTGTATCTCTTTCTGCTGTGCTTCAGGACACAACATCATTTTCACAGCTCCTTGACTCTCTGGTTTCCAAAGAAATCATGCACTCGCCACCTTAAATACTCACTGCCACACCCAGATCCCACCTTCACCTGAACACCTCCTGCTCATGAAGAAAAACCTCAGCAACACCATGTTGCTTTCTGTTTCTAATAAGCTCCATTAACTGGAGTTATACCATGAGAGAATCTTTTGATGACGTACTGAGAAAGATGATCAGGCACCTCCTAAGATTTGACGTCCTTTCTTGCTCTAACTCAATTGGAAGACTCTAGTCTCATAAAGCTGTTTCCCCCACAAACCTCATCAGTGCACTTTCCATTTTAAAGCCTTCGTTTCTGTCCTTCTCATTTCATTTTTTGTTGTCCTGGCATAAAGATTAATACTACCCCTTACAGTACCCCTGGCATAAAGATTAATACTGATCCAAGATGTTCCCCTTTGGAGGGAAAATTATTTAGTGCCCTTAGTTACAGGGCACTTATGATGTGCCAAGCTGTGCAGTAGAACCCCTGATCCAGAAGTAAACTTCAGAAATCACCACTCTGTTGATTTTCATCTTGGTGAGAAGGAAGACATAATAAACGCACCATAAACAAATTTCTGGTGGAATATCAGATGTAAGTAAGTTCCATGATGAAGAAGAAGGGAGTGACAGAGAGGGATGGAGGGAGGAGAAACAGAGGAACAGAAAAGAAATTCACTACAATGAATCGTGACAGTGAGTTTAGGGAATAAGCAACTCATCCTGAAATTTTACCAGAGAACTAATTTTTTTTGTTTTTTGTTTTTTTAAAAAAACGGACCAAGCAATTTCTGGTTCAGGAGCTTTCCAGAGAGGGAGACAATTTGAAGACTGCAAGGCCAGATAATACTTCTTCCCTTTCCTAGTGATGTTGGATTTTTAAAACTAAATCAAAGCTATTATCCCCATACAGTTTCATGGGCAAAAATGAGAATACTTTGAACATTATTCAACAAATATTAACACCTGAGGTATAACTTTCCACAACATCCAGTTTTAAGAACAACCCACTGCTAACTGTAAAGCTGTCTTACAGAAAGAAAAAGGACACATATGGACATGCCTGTAATCAGTAAAAATCCCGTACTCACCAGAACAGGTGGGCTCGGAAAAGAGGTGAACGCAGGCTCTCCCATAGCTGTAGAGTTTCTCTTGCTGACCTCACTCTTGAGATGCAGACGACCCTTGGCTTGCCAGAAAATGCAGTGACTTCTGCATCTGGTTCCCCTTTTTATAGAGAAAGCGAGTGATAATGCAATCAGTGGATAATCCACAGGGAACACCCTGTCTCCGCCCATTGGATTTGAGGCATTTCTAAATCTTTATACAGAAACCAATGTGGTGTTACCTACACAGAGTGTTAGTAGAGAAAGAATTTAATACGTGTGTGTGTGTGGCGGGGTGCTATTTACAGTTCATATCAGCATTTTAGATATGTTTCCCTTTTTCTCCCAGTCTTCCAAACATCTTTGAATACTTTCTACAGAAATAGGAATGGAATTGTCTATGTACATAAATGTCCACGTAATATTTGATTTAATAACAAAAACTAAAGACCATTTAAATGTTCTTTAAGAAAAGAAAGCCCAAAACTTTTATTCACAATCCTATAGAATATATCACACAGTTGTTGCAAAGAAATGACTACTTTGGCCGGGAGAGGTGGCTTACACCTATAATCCCAGCACTTTGGGAGACCAAGGCAGGTAGATCACCTGAGGTCAAGAGTTCGAGACCAGCCTGGCCAACATGGTGAAACCCTATTTCTACTAAAAATACAAAACTTACCCTGGTGTGGTGGCATGCACCTGTAATCCCAGCTACTCGGGAGGCTGAGGCAGGAGAATCACTTGAACCTGGGAGGGAGAGGTTGCGGTGAGCCGAGATCGCACCACTGCAGCTCAGCATGGGCGACAGAGTGAGACTCCATCTCAAAAAAAAAAAAAAAAAAAGTTCTATTTTGTGCATTTACATTTAATATAATTACCAGTAAATTTGAAATTGTTTCAATCATCTCATTTTTCCTAGGTTTTGACTTAACTGATTCACGTTCCTTTTGCCTTTACTTGACTGACTTTGAATTAAATATGTTTATTATTTTATTGTTATCTCCATGAACTTGCTAGTTACAGCCATACAAATCTGTGTAGTTATGCGAATAATTAAATCATATACTCTGATACAATTAATTACTTTAACCCCTCCCACAAAATGCTAATACTTTAGAACACTTTTAATTCTCTTTTTAGCTGTTTCTGACTTTTGTATTACCATTCTCATGCATATTAATTCTACACATATTTTACTCTCCAGGAGACATTTCTAGTATTGCTTCATAAAGCAATATGCACTAATATTTACCTACAGATTATCTTGTGCATTCATCTTTGTTCCTTTCTGCATTTGTAGCATTCGATCTGGGATTATTTCCCTGTGGACTTGAGAATTCATTCTAGTATTTTTTTTCTAATTCAATGCTGCTAACAACTAATTGTTTTCCTTTACACTTTTATTTAGGCATCCTTATTTGGGGGCAATATTGCTGTCAGGTACGGGTGTCTGGTTTGACAAATTTCTTTCAGCATATTAGAAATGGTGCCCCACTGATGTCTATCTCATTTTACCTGTGTTGAGATGTCAGCTGTCAGGCTTTTCCTTGCTTCTTTGGTTTCCACATTCTCTCAACTCTTTCTCGTTGTGGTTGGTTTGTAGGCCACAGTGTAGCTCATTATTGCTTCCTGTGTATTTCCTTTGCCTAGAGGGTGTGGAGTCAATTGCATCTGTGGGTTGATGTCTTTCATTGGTTTGGAAGGTGCATATGTATCCTTCACTTCTGATATCCATTCTTGTCCAAGTTCTCTCTACTCTTCTTTTAATCACATCCCATTTGTCTCTGAATTTTCCAATGTTGTTCATGCTTTGGTGGGAATATTTGCTCTTGAACCTTGTTCCACTTTGCTAATCTACCTTTTTTCTAGGTTCAGTCTCATTTTAATTTTCCTTCCTTCCTTCCTTCCTTCCTTCCTTCCTTCCTTCCTTCCTTTCTTTCTTTCTTTGGAGATGGGGTCTCACTCTGTCACCCAGGCTGGAGAGCAGTGGCATGATCTCAGCTCACTGCAACCTCTGCCTCCCGGGTTCAATGATTCTCCTGCTTCAGCCTCCCAAGTAGCTGGGACTATAGGCACATGCCACCACACCCAGCTTATTTTTGTATTTTTTGTCGAGACGGGGTTTCACCATGTTGGCCAGGGTGGTCTCGAACTACTGACCTCAAGTGATTCACCTGCCTTGGCCTCTCAAAGTGCTAGGATTACAGGCGTGAGCCACCGTGCCTGGCCTAATTTCTTATACTCTTAGTTTCAGTTCTAAGTATAAAACACAGTAAATAGCTTTAATTAAAAACTAGGTAGAAGAACAGCTTCACAGTCAATGAGGAGACGATCTGCCTTCTTGATACAATGAAACTCTAAATAGAAAGGAGAAAATTCAAATTTGAACCATATTAAGATACATTAAGAGCAACTATTCATTCAAATACATCAGTAAGAGAGAAAGTGTGGAAAACCGGAGTGGGGGAAGAGGTGTTGATTCTGTACCCCCAGGAAAGTACATCAAGCCAGAGTATATATAAAAAAAAATTTTAATATTTAAAAAAAAGAATAATGTCAAACAAACAGAGAAAAATAATGAAAACACACTTGAAACTGGGTGAAAAACTTGAATGGATCCTACACAAAAGAATATAAACAAGTGACCGTAAAAAATTATTATTATTATTATTATTATTATTATTAATTTTCAGGTGGAGTCTTGTTCTGTCACCCAGGCTGGAGTGCAGTGGCACAGTCTTGGCTCACCACAACTCTGCCTTCTGGGTTCAAGTGATTCTCCTGCCTCAGCCTCCTGAGTAGGTGGAATTACAGGCTCCCACCACCACGTCCAGCTAATTTTTGTATTTTGAGTAGAAACAGGGCTTTACCGTGTTGCCCAGGCTGGTCTTGAACTCTTGACCTCAAGAGATCCACCCGCCTTGGCCTCCCAAATTGCTGAGATTACAGGCATGAGCTACCGCGCCCGGCCTAAATGACCAGCAAAATTTGAGCAAATGTTTAACCCTTTTAGCTTCAGGGAAATGCTAAAAAAATAAAAATTACAATGAGATACTATTATATAGATATCAACTTAGCTAAAGGGAAAAACGCAGAAACACCAAGTGCTGACTAGATTATGGAGGGACCAGTCTTTCCTGTAAGGATAGTGGGAGTTTAAATTGGAATAACCGCCTTGGAAAACTATATGCAAACATCTATTAAAGCTGTATAGGGCCAGGCATGGTGGTTTATGCCTGTAATCCCAGCATTTTGGGAAGCAGAGGTGGGAGGATCGCTTGAGCTCAGTAGTCTAGAACCAACTTGGACAACATAGGAAGAACTTCTCTCTACAAAAAATAAAAAATAAGCATTGTCAGGCATGGTGATGCCTGCCTGTAGTCCCATCTACTTAGGAGGCTGAAGTGGGAGGATCACTTGAGCCCAGGAGATCAAGGCTGTAGTGAGTTGTGATTGAGCTACTGCACTCCAGCCTGGGTGACAGAGCAAGGCCCTGTCTCAAAAACAAAAGCTGTAGGCTGGGCACAGTGGCTTACGCCTGTAATCCCAGCACTTCAGGAGGCTGAAGCGCGCGGATTACTTGAGGTCAGGAGTTTGAGACCAGCCTGGCCAACATGGTGAAACCTCCTCTCTATTGAAAATACAAAAAAATTAGCCAGGCATGATGGCGTACGCCTGTAGTCTCAGCTACTCGGGAGGCTGATGCAGGAGAATTGCTTGAACCCAGAGGTGGAGGTTGCGGTGAGACAAGATTGCGCCAGTGCACTCCAGCCTGGGTGAGAGAGAGACTGTCTCAAAAGAACAAACAGGTGGTGGCTCACGCTTGTAATCCCAGCACTTTGGGAGGCTGAGGCAGGCAGATCACCTGAGATCAGGAATTCAAAACCAGCCAGGCAAACATGGTGAAACACCATCTCCACAAAAATACAAAAATTAGCTAGGCCTGATGGTGGGTGCCTGTAATCCCAGCTAGTTGGGAGGCTGAGGCGGGAGAATCGCTTGAACCTGGGAGGCGAGGGTTGCAGTGAGCCGAGATCGTGCCACTACACTCCAGCCTGGGCAACAGATCGATATTCCGTCTCAAACAAACCCCAAAAGCTGTATATACGTCTACCCTCTTCCCTTGCACACAGCATTTATCTCAACATTGTGCATGCGTGCCCACCAATTTCATGTTCTGAGGGGCACAGAACCTGCAGTCATAATAGCTCTTGTCAGAAACCAGCCAATGAACAGCAGGAGAATGAATAAATACTGGGGCATCTGCACCCATCGGATCTTCTCACAGCAATCAGAACTCACAAATGACAACCGGCACAACCTTAAGCCTTGATCTCTCAAAGCTGAGGTTAATCCAAACCCAAGACAGTGCATACCATGTGGTTCCCTACACGTGAAACAAAAACCAGCCAAACTAATCCTAGGTGTTGTTACAACAGAGGGTGCCTTTGTGGGAGGCAGGATGGGGTGGCAGGAAAAGGCACCTGGGGATGAATCCGCTATTCTATTCATTGATTTCAGTGCTGGGCATGAGTGCGTTCAGTTTGTGAAAGTTCATGAAGATGTACGTGTCTGATTTTTTGCACTTTGCTCTATGTAAGTTCTATGCCAATAACAATTGAGGAAAAGAGACTGAGATATAAACTCCCGCTTATGGCCAATCTGTAGCAAACTTCCACCCCATAAAAGCAAGCTCATGAATACCGCCTTGTATACTGGGAATTTGCCGAAAGAGTAGATTTCAGCTACTCTTTCTACACACACATACACAAAGGTAATTACATCAGGAGACAGATATGTTCCTTTGCTTCATTGTAGTAATCATTTCGCTACATATACGTGCATCAAAACATCATGTATGCCTTAAATACATACAATTAAAGACAACACGGGCTGGGCGCAGTGGCTCACGCCTGTAATCCCAGCACTTTGGGAGGCCAAGGCGGGTGGATCACGAGGTCAGGAGATCAAGACCATCCTGGGTAACACGGTGAAACCCTGTCTCTACTAAAAATACAAAAAATAGCCGGGTATGGTGGTGGGCACCTGTAGTCCCAGCTACTTGGGAGGCTGAGGCAGGAGAATGGCGTGAACCTGGGAGGTGGAGCTTGCAGTGAGCCGAGATAGTGCCGCTGCACTCCAGCCTGAGCAACAGAGCGAGACTCTGTCTCAGAAAAAAAAAAAAAAAAAAAAAAACCCAAAAAACAAAAAAACCCCACACACCTGGGTGCAGTGGCTCGCGCCTCTAATCGCAGCACTTTGAGAGGCCGAGGCAGGTGAATTGGTTGAGGCCAGGAGTTCGAGACCAGCCTGGCCAACATGATGAAACCCTGTTTCTACTAAAAATACAAAAATTAGCCAGGCATGGTGGTGGGCACCTGTAATCTCAGCTACTTGGGAGGCTGAGCTACATGAATCCCTTGAACCTGGGAGGTGGAGGTTGCAGTGATCTGAGATCACGCCACTGCACTCCAGCCAGGGTGAGAGTGAGAATTTGTATCAAAACAAACAAACAAACACCCAACACCTAATAGATAAACAGATAAAAAAATACAATTTCTGCAGCCTTGGTCTCTGCAGTGACTACTCAGTTTTTTCTTATGATTTTTCACAATCTTTTCCTTGTGTAAATCCTCCTGGTTTGATCTTTGGGGATGCAGAGAAATACTGGCTATTTTGCCAATTTGGACCTGGGACTAGGAAGTTTAAGACACAATTAGGGCCGGGTGCGGTGGCTCACGCCTGTAATCCCAGCACTTTGGGAGGCCAAAGCAGGAGGATCATGAGGTCAGGAGCTGAGGCCGTCCTGGCTAACACTGTGAAACCCCGTCTCTACTAAAAAATACAAAAAAAATTAGCTGGGCGTGGTGGTGGGGGCCTGTAGTTCCAGCTACTCGGGAGGCTGAGGCAGGAGAATGGCGTGAACCCAGGAGACAGAGCTTGCAGTGAGCTGAGATCGCGCCACTGCACTCCAGCCTGGGCGACAGAGCAAGACTCCGTCTCAAATTAAAAAAAAAAAAGACACAATTAGCTTACAGATTTAATCATGTAGGGCAATTTCAAGGTACTGATGTCTCCCTCAGCACCTCAGCAAACTGCATTATATGGATGCAAATGATCCTGCCTGGGATCCAGACACCAGTCCTTTTAAATTTTACTGTGAAATTCAAATGAGCTGCAAAATCTGAGACCCCCGAGATGACAGAAATGTCCTCTTCTTGACTTAGAAATGAAGGACTTGGAGTTCTTTTTTTTTTTTTTTTTTTTTTTTGAGATAGAACCTGGCTCTGTCACCCAGGCTGGAGTGCAGTGGTGTGATCTCAGCTCACTGCAAATTCCGCTTCCTGGATTCAAGCAATTCTCCTGCCTCAGCGTCTCGAGTCACTGTTATTACAGGTGCCCACCACCAAGCCTAGCTAACTTTTGTATTTTTTTTTTTTTTTTCGAAACAGTCTTGCTCTGTCGTGCAGGCTGGAGTGCACTGGTGCGATCTCGGCTCACTGCAACCTCTGCCCCCCGGGTTCAAGCAATTATCCTGCCTCAGCCTCCTGAGTAGCTGGGATTACAGGCACCCGCCACCACGCCCAGCTAATTTTTGTATTTTTAGTAGAGATGAGGTTTCACCATGTTGGCCAGGCTGGTCTTAAACTCCTGACCTCAAGTGATCCAACCACCTCGGCCTCCTAAAGTGCCGTTAGGATTACAGGCGTGAGCCACCACACCCGGCGTAATTTTTATATTTTTAGTAGAGATGGGGTTTCACCAAGTTGGCCAGGCTGGTCACAAACTCCCGACCTCAAATGATCTGTCCGCCACGGCCTCCCAAAGTGATGGGATAACAGGTGTAAACCATCCTGCCCTGGCAGGACTTGGAGTTCTTAAAAATAATAATAACAATAAATTCTGTTTGGGAGGCTGAGGTGGGCAGATCACTTGAGGTCAGGACAAGACCAGCCTGGCCAACATGATGAAACCCTGACTCTACCAACAATACAAAAATTAGCTGGGCGTGGCTGGGCGCGGTGGCTCATGCCTGTAATCCCAGCACTTTGGGAGGCTGAGGCAGGTGGATCACCTGAGGTCGGGAGTTTGAGACCAGCCTGGCCGACATGGTGATACCTCGTCTCTACTAAAAAAAATACAAAAAATAGCCGGATGTGGTGGCAGGCGCCTGTAATCCCAGCTACTTGGAACTTGGAAGGCTGAGGCAGGAGAATTGCTTGAACCTGGGAGGTGGAGGTTGCAGTGAGCCGAGATCACGTCATTGCACTCCAGCCTGGGCAACAGAGCAAGACTCCGTCTCAAAACAAACAAACAAACAAAAAAACATAATTAATTAAAATCGTGGTAAACAGAAACTGAGATGTACAATGACATGTAAAGGTCTCCTTCCCCATCCCATAAAACCCAATATCTCACCACAAAACCATCCACTCCTTACACTTGTTGCCTTTCAAATACTTTTATTAAAGAACTGGTGGGGAAGGGAGAAGTGTGACAATTCAGAGTAGGAATGACGATGGGCATTAAAAGAAAGGGACCGAAAGCCCAGGACTGCGCTTCATCTACATGTCAGCATTTCTGCCCACCTGGCCAGCCTGTCTGCCTGCAAGGCCTTGGCCAGTCTCTCCCTGGCTTTCTTCACCCTCCTGGCCTGTCTCCGGATATCTGCAGGAGTCACCAACTGGCCAGAGAGGGGCGGTGGGAGCTGACAACCCATTCCTGGGGTTGGCCCCCCTGCCACAGCTGGAAACCGCCCAGGGGTGGGCTCAAGCGGGCTGCACACACGCTCAGCACCAGCTCTGTCCAGAGAGTCACTGGCCGTCCCCGGTGCAAGGATACTTAAGACGCTCTCCAAATGCAGTGGACTTGAACCTTCTCCTTGGCTGCTGCAGGGCTGCAGGGCCTGCAATCTCCGGTAGGCGCAGAGTTGCTGCGGCTTCTCCAGGTGCTCATCCCCTTTTCTGCGTCTGACCTGGTTGTCAGGATGAGACCTGATCCTTGTCACCGGCCTCTGGAAGATGCAGCTGGTGAGTCTCATGGGGAGAGCAGACCTCGCAGCTCGTCTCCGATGGGCCTTGGCCATGTGGATTTCTCGTTTCTTCTGTAAAGCCCAGGGCATCATGTTTCTTTTGAGCTTCCCCTTTCAAAAGAAAAGAAAATGTGAAATTTCAACCAAATGGAGACAGGAGAAGATCAGCTGTGGGGGGCTTCTCTCAGCTCGGTGGAATCTTCCCAGCAGCCTCTCTTTGTGGGGAAATGTGTCTCAAATGGCAGTGTACATCCTCAGGGTTTGCTAAAGTCAGATATGTGGACCTGAACCCAAGTAAGTCTGGGGTGGACCCTAGAGTCTGCATTTCTCCGTGTGACACTCATGCTGCTGGCAGGAGCTCCAGGTATTGACACTGGGTCCTGGGACCTCATCGGGCTGATGCGAGTCAAGGACTAAATGCTCAAGGTCATGACCCAGGGCCAGTTCCAGACCTTGTCCCTCCTCATCCTCCTCAGAGGACACCCCTCTCTTCTCTTCCCTGCCACTGGCAGCTACACAGATGCTGGTGCCTCCTAACCCATCCCCAACAGGACACCGGGATCCCAGACTTCCCTGTTCACCAAGACCTCAGGCTTCTCTGTATCTCTTTCTGCTGTGCTTCAGGACACAACATCATTTTCACAGCTCCTTGACTCTCTGGTTTCCAAAGAAATCATGCACTCGCCACCTTAAATACTCACTGCCACACCCAGATCCCACCTTCACCTGAACACCTCCTGCTCATGAAGAAAAACCTCAGCAACACCATGTTGCTTTCTGTTTCTAATAAGCTCCATTAACTGGAGTTATACCATGAGAGAATCTTTTGATGACGTACTGAGAAAGATGATCAGGCACCTCCTAAGATTTGACGTCCTTTCTTGCTCTAACTCAATTGGAAGACTCTAGTCTCATAAAGCTGTTTCCCCCACAAACCTCATCAGTGCACTTTCCATTTTAAAGCCTTCGTTTCTGTCCTTCTCATTTCATTTTTTGTTGTCCTGGCATAAAGATTAATACTACCCCTTACAGTACCCCTGGCATAAAGATTAATACTGATCCAAGATGTTCCCCTTTGGAGGGAAAATTATTTAGTGCCCTTAGTTACAGGGCACTTATGATGTGCCAAGCTGTGCAGTAGAACCCCTGATCCAGAAGTAAACTTCAGAAATCACCACTCTGTTGATTTTCATCTTGGTGAGAAGGAAGACATAATAAACGCACCATAAACAAATTTCTGGTGGAATATCAGATGTAAGTAAGTTCCATGATGAAGAAGAAGGGAGTGACAGAGAGGGATGGAGGGAGGAGAAACAGAGGAACAGAAAAGAAATTCACTACAATGAATCGTGACAGTGAGTTTAGGGAATAAGCAACTCATCCTGAAATTTTACCAGAGAACTAATTTTTTTTGTTTTTTGTTTTTTTAAAAAAACGGACCAAGCAATTTCTGGTTCAGGAGCTTTCCAGAGAGGGAGACAATTTGAAGACTGCAAGGCCAGATAATACTTCTTCCCTTTCCTAGTGATGTTGGATTTTTAAAACTAAATCAAAGCTATTATCCCCATACAGTTTCATGGGCAAAAATGAGAATACTTTGAACATTATTCAACAAATATTAACACCTGAGGTATAACTTTCCACAACATCCAGTTTTAAGAACAACCCACTGCTAACTGTAAAGCTGTCTTACAGAAAGAAAAAGGACACATATGGACATGCCTGTAATCAGTAAAAATCCCGTACTCACCAGAACAGGTGGGCTCGGAAAAGAGGTGAACGCAGGCTCTCCCATAGCTGTAGAGTTTCTCTTGCTGACCTCACTCTTGAGATGCAGACGACCCTTGGCTTGCCAGAAAATGCAGTGACTTCTGCATCTGGTTCCCCTTTTTATAGAGAAAGCGAGTGATAATGCAATCAGTGGATAATCCACAGGGAACACCCTGTCTCCGCCCATTGGATTTGAGGCATTTCTAAATCTTTATACAGAAACCAATGTGGTGTTACCTACACAGAGTGTTAGTAGAGAAAGAATTTAATACGTGTGTGTGTGTGGCGGGGTGCTATTTACAGTTCATATCAGCATTTTAGATATGTTTCCCTTTTTCTCCCAGTCTTCCAAACATCTTTGAATACTTTCTACAGAAATAGGAATGGAATTGTCTATGTACATAAATGTCCACGTAATATTTGATTTAATAACAAAAACTAAAGACCATTTAAATGTTCTTTAAGAAAAGAAAGCCCAAAACTTTTATTCACAATCCTATAGAATATATCACACAGTTGTTGCAAAGAAATGACTACTTTGGCCGGGAGAGGTGGCTTACACCTATAATCCCAGCACTTTGGGAGACCAAGGCAGGTAGATCACCTGAGGTCAAGAGTTCGAGACCAGCCTGGCCAACATGGTGAAACCCTATTTCTACTAAAAATACAAAACTTACCCTGGTGTGGTGGCATGCACCTGTAATCCCAGCTACTCGGGAGGCTGAGGCAGGAGAATCACTTGAACCTGGGAGGGAGAGGTTGCGGTGAGCCGAGATCGCACCACTGCAGCTCAGCATGGGCGACAGAGTGAGACTCCATCTCAAAAAAAAAAAAAAAAAAAAGTTCTATTTTGTGCATTTACATTTAATATAATTACCAGTAAATTTGAAATTGTTTCAATCATCTCATTTTTCCTAGGTTTTGACTTAACTGATTCACGTTCCTTTTGCCTTTACTTGACTGACTTTGAATTAAATATGTTTATTATTTTATTGTTATCTCCATGAACTTGCTAGTTACAGCCATACAAATCTGTGTAGTTATGCGAATAATTAAATCATATACTCTGATACAATTAATTACTTTAACCCCTCCCACAAAATGCTAATACTTTAGAACACTTTTAATTCTCTTTTTAGCTGTTTCTGACTTTTGTATTACCATTCTCATGCATATTAATTCTACACATATTTTACTCTCCAGGAGACATTTCTAGTATTGCTTCATAAAGCAATATGCACTAATATTTACCTACAGATTATCTTGTGCATTCATCTTTGTTCCTTTCTGCATTTGTAGCATTCGATCTGGGATTATTTCCCTGTGGACTTGAGAATTCATTCTAGTATTTTTTTTCTAATTCAATGCTGCTAACAACTAATTGTTTTCCTTTACACTTTTATTTAGGCATCCTTATTTGGGGGCAATATTGCTGTCAGGTACGGGTGTCTGGTTTGACAAATTTCTTTCAGCATATTAGAAATGGTGCCCCACTGATGTCTATCTCATTTTACCTGTGTTGAGATGTCAGCTGTCAGGCTTTTCCTTGCTTCTTTGGTTTCCACATTCTCTCAACTCTTTCTCGTTGTGGTTGGTTTGTAGGCCACAGTGTAGCTCATTATTGCTTCCTGTGTATTTCCTTTGCCTAGAGGGTGTGGAGTCAATTGCATCTGTGGGTTGATGTCTTTCATTGGTTTGGAAGGTGCATATGTATCCTTCACTTCTGATATCCATTCTTGTCCAAGTTCTCTCTACTCTTCTTTTAATCACATCCCATTTGTCTCTGAATTTTCCAATGTTGTTCATGCTTTGGTGGGAATATTTGCTCTTGAACCTTGTTCCACTTTGCTAATCTACCTTTTTTCTAGGTTCAGTCTCATTTTAATTTTCCTTCCTTCCTTCCTTCCTTCCTTCCTTCCTTCCTTCCTTCCTTTCTTTCTTTCTTTGGAGATGGGGTCTCACTCTGTCACCCAGGCTGGAGAGCAGTGGCATGATCTCAGCTCACTGCAACCTCTGCCTCCCGGGTTCAATGATTCTCCTGCTTCAGCCTCCCAAGTAGCTGGGACTATAGGCACATGCCACCACACCCAGCTTATTTTTGTATTTTTTGTCGAGACGGGGTTTCACCATGTTGGCCAGGGTGGTCTCGAACTACTGACCTCAAGTGATTCACCTGCCTTGGCCTCTCAAAGTGCTAGGATTACAGGCGTGAGCCACCGTGCCTGGCCTAATTTCTTATACTCTTAGTTTCAGTTCTAAGTATAAAACACAGTAAATAGCTTTAATTAAAAACTAGGTAGAAGAACAGCTTCACAGTCAATGAGGAGACGATCTGCCTTCTTGATACAATGAAACTCTAAATAGAAAGGAGAAAATTCAAATTTGAACCATATTAAGATACATTAAGAGCAACTATTCATTCAAATACATCAGTAAGAGAGAAAGTGTGGAAAACCGGAGTGGGGGAAGAGGTGTTGATTCTGTACCCCCAGGAAAGTACATCAAGCCAGAGTATATATAAAAAAAAATTTTAATATTTAAAAAAAAGAATAATGTCAAACAAACAGAGAAAAATAATGAAAACACACTTGAAACTGGGTGAAAAACTTGAATGGATCCTACACAAAAGAATATAAACAAGTGACCGTAAAAAATTATTATTATTATTATTATTATTATTATTAATTTTCAGGTGGAGTCTTGTTCTGTCACCCAGGCTGGAGTGCAGTGGCACAGTCTTGGCTCACCACAACTCTGCCTTCTGGGTTCAAGTGATTCTCCTGCCTCAGCCTCCTGAGTAGGTGGAATTACAGGCTCCCACCACCACGTCCAGCTAATTTTTGTATTTTGAGTAGAAACAGGGCTTTACCGTGTTGCCCAGGCTGGTCTTGAACTCTTGACCTCAAGAGATCCACCCGCCTTGGCCTCCCAAATTGCTGAGATTACAGGCATGAGCTACCGCGCCCGGCCTAAATGACCAGCAAAATTTGAGCAAATGTTTAACCCTTTTAGCTTCAGGGAAATGCTAAAAAAATAAAAATTACAATGAGATACTATTATATAGATATCAACTTAGCTAAAGGGAAAAACGCAGAAACACCAAGTGCTGACTAGATTATGGAGGGACCAGTCTTTCCTGTAAGGATAGTGGGAGTTTAAATTGGAATAACCGCCTTGGAAAACTATATGCAAACATCTATTAAAGCTGTATAGGGCCAGGCATGGTGGTTTATGCCTGTAATCCCAGCATTTTGGGAAGCAGAGGTGGGAGGATCGCTTGAGCTCAGTAGTCTAGAACCAACTTGGACAACATAGGAAGAACTTCTCTCTACAAAAAATAAAAAATAAGCATTGTCAGGCATGGTGATGCCTGCCTGTAGTCCCATCTACTTAGGAGGCTGAAGTGGGAGGATCACTTGAGCCCAGGAGATCAAGGCTGTAGTGAGTTGTGATTGAGCTACTGCACTCCAGCCTGGGTGACAGAGCAAGGCCCTGTCTCAAAAACAAAAGCTGTAGGCTGGGCACAGTGGCTTACGCCTGTAATCCCAGCACTTCAGGAGGCTGAAGCGCGCGGATTACTTGAGGTCAGGAGTTTGAGACCAGCCTGGCCAACATGGTGAAACCTCCTCTCTATTGAAAATACAAAAAAATTAGCCAGGCATGATGGCGTACGCCTGTAGTCTCAGCTACTCGGGAGGCTGATGCAGGAGAATTGCTTGAACCCAGAGGTGGAGGTTGCGGTGAGACAAGATTGCGCCAGTGCACTCCAGCCTGGGTGAGAGAGAGACTGTCTCAAAAGAACAAACAGGTGGTGGCTCACGCTTGTAATCCCAGCACTTTGGGAGGCTGAGGCAGGCAGATCACCTGAGATCAGGAATTCAAAACCAGCCAGGCAAACATGGTGAAACACCATCTCCACAAAAATACAAAAATTAGCTAGGCCTGATGGTGGGTGCCTGTAATCCCAGCTAGTTGGGAGGCTGAGGCGGGAGAATCGCTTGAACCTGGGAGGCGAGGGTTGCAGTGAGCCGAGATCGTGCCACTACACTCCAGCCTGGGCAACAGATCGATATTCCGTCTCAAACAAACCCCAAAAGCTGTATATACGTCTACCCTCTTCCCTTGCACACAGCATTTATCTCAACATTGTGCATGCGTGCCCACCAATTTCATGTTCTGAGGGGCACAGAACCTGCAGTCATAATAGCTCTTGTCAGAAACCAGCCAATGAACAGCAGGAGAATGAATAAATACTGGGGCATCTGCACCCATCGGATCTTCTCACAGCAATCAGAACTCACAAATGACAACCGGCACAACCTTAAGCCTTGATCTCTCAAAGCTGAGGTTAATCCAAACCCAAGACAGTGCATACCATGTGGTTCCCTACACGTGAAACAAAAACCAGCCAAACTAATCCTAGGTGTTGTTACAACAGAGGGTGCCTTTGTGGGAGGCAGGATGGGGTGGCAGGAAAAGGCACCTGGGGATGAATCCGCTATTCTATTCATTGATTTCAGTGCTGGGCATGAGTGCGTTCAGTTTGTGAAAGTTCATGAAGATGTACGTGTCTGATTTTTTGCACTTTGCTCTATGTAAGTTCTATGCCAATAACAATTGAGGAAAAGAGACTGAGATATAAACTCCCGCTTATGGCCAATCTGTAGCAAACTTCCACCCCATAAAAGCAAGCTCATGAATACCGCCTTGTATACTGGGAATTTGCCGAAAGAGTAGATTTCAGCTACTCTTTCTACACACACATACACAAAGGTAATTACATCAGGAGACAGATATGTTCCTTTGCTTCATTGTAGTAATCATTTCGCTACATATACGTGCATCAAAACATCATGTATGCCTTAAATACATACAATTAAAGACAACACGGGCTGGGCGCAGTGGCTCACGCCTGTAATCCCAGCACTTTGGGAGGCCAAGGCGGGTGGATCACGAGGTCAGGAGATCAAGACCATCCTGGGTAACACGGTGAAACCCTGTCTCTACTAAAAATACAAAAAATAGCCGGGTATGGTGGTGGGCACCTGTAGTCCCAGCTACTTGGGAGGCTGAGGCAGGAGAATGGCGTGAACCTGGGAGGTGGAGCTTGCAGTGAGCCGAGATAGTGCCGCTGCACTCCAGCCTGAGCAACAGAGCGAGACTCTGTCTCAGAAAAAAAAAAAAAAAAAAAAAACCCCAAAAACAAAAAAACCCCACACACCTGGGTGCAGTGGCTCGCGCCTCTAATCGCAGCACTTTGAGAGGCCGAGGCAGGTGAATTGGTTGAGGCCAGGAGTTCGAGACCAGCCTGGCCAACATGATGAAACCCTGTTTCTACTAAAAATACAAAAATTAGCCAGGCATGGTGGTGGGCACCTGTAATCTCAGCTACTTGGGAGGCTGAGCTACATGAATCCCTTGAACCTGGGAGGTGGAGGTTGCAGTGATCTGAGATCACGCCACTGCACTCCAGCCAGGGTGAGAGTGAGAATTTGTATCAAAACAAACAAACAAACACCCAACACCTAATAGATAAACAGATAAAAAAATACAATTTCTGCAGCCTTGGTCTCTGCAGTGACTACTCAGTTTTTTCTTATGATTTTTCACAATCTTTTCCTTGTGTAAATCCTCCTGGTTTGATCTTTGGGGATGCAGAGAAATACTGGCTATTTTGCCAATTTGGACCTGGGACTAGGAAGTTTAAGACACAATTAGGGCCGGGTGCGGTGGCTCACGCCTGTAATCCCAGCACTTTGGGAGGCCAAAGCAGGAGGATCATGAGGTCAGGAGCTGAGGCCGTCCTGGCTAACACTGTGAAACCCCGTCTCTACTAAAAAATACAAAAAAAATTAGCTGGGCGTGGTGGTGGGGGCCTGTAGTTCCAGCTACTCGGGAGGCTGAGGCAGGAGAATGGCGTGAACCCAGGAGACAGAGCTTGCAGTGAGCTGAGATCGCGCCACTGCACTCCAGCCTGGGCGACAGAGCAAGACTCCGTCTCAAATTAAAAAAAAAAAAGACACAATTAGCTTACAGATTTAATCATGTAGGGCAATTTCAAGGTACTGATGTCTCCCTCAGCACCTCAGCAAACTGCATTATATGGATGCAAATGATCCTGCCTGGGATCCAGACACCAGTCCTTTTAAATTTTACTGTGAAATTCAAATGAGCTGCAAAATCTGAGACCCCCGAGATGACAGAAATGTCCTCTTCTTGACTTAGAAATGAAGGACTTGGAGTTCTTTTTTTTTTTTTTTTTTTTTTTTGAGATAGAACCTGGCTCTGTCACCCAGGCTGGAGTGCAGTGGTGTGATCTCAGCTCACTGCAAATTCCGCTTCCTGGATTCAAGCAATTCTCCTGCCTCAGCGTCTCGAGTCACTGTTATTACAGGTGCCCACCACCAAGCCTAGCTAACTTTTGTATTTTTTTTTTTTTTTTCGAAACAGTCTTGCTCTGTCGTGCAGGCTGGAGTGCACTGGTGCGATCTCGGCTCACTGCAACCTCTGCCCCCCGGGTTCAAGCAATTATCCTGCCTCAGCCTCCTGAGTAGCTGGGATTACAGGCACCCGCCACCACGCCCAGCTAATTTTTGTATTTTTAGTAGAGATGAGGTTTCACCATGTTGGCCAGGCTGGTCTTAAACTCCTGACCTCAAGTGATCCAACCACCTCGGCCTCCTAAAGTGCCGTTAGGATTACAGGCGTGAGCCACCACACCCGGCGTAATTTTTATATTTTTAGTAGAGATGGGGTTTCACCAAGTTGGCCAGGCTGGTCACAAACTCCCGACCTCAAATGATCTGTCCGCCACGGCCTCCCAAAGTGATGGGATAACAGGTGTAAACCATCCTGCCCTGGCAGGACTTGGAGTTCTTAAAAATAATAATAACAATAAATTCTGTTTGGGAGGCTGAGGTGGGCAGATCACTTGAGGTCAGGACAAGACCAGCCTGGCCAACATGATGAAACCCTGACTCTACCAACAATACAAAAATTAGCTGGGCGTGGCTGGGCGCGGTGGCTCATGCCTGTAATCCCAGCACTTTGGGAGGCTGAGGCAGGTGGATCACCTGAGGTCGGGAGTTTGAGACCAGCCTGGCCGACATGGTGATACCTCGTCTCTACTAAAAAAAATACAAAAAATAGCCGGATGTGGTGGCAGGCGCCTGTAATCCCAGCTACTTGGAACTTGGAAGGCTGAGGCAGGAGAATTGCTTGAACCTGGGAGGTGGAGGTTGCAGTGAGCCGAGATCACGTCATTGCACTCCAGCCTGGGCAACAGAGCAAGACTCCGTCTCAAAACAAACAAACAAACAAAAAAACATAATTAATTAAAATCGTGGTAAACAGAAACTGAGATGTACAATGACATGTAAAGGTCTCCTTCCCCATCCCATAAAACCCAATATCTCACCACAAAACCATCCACTCCTTACACTTGTTGCCTTTCAAATACTTTTATTAAAGAACTGGTGGGGAAGGGAGAAGTGTGACAATTCAGAGTAGGAATGACGATGGGCATTAAAAGAAAGGGACCGAAAGCCCAGGACTGCGCTTCATCTACATGTCAGCATTTCTGCCCACCTGGCCAGCCTGTCTGCCTGCAAGGCCTTGGCCAGTCTCTCCCTGGCTTTCTTCACCCTCCTGGCCTGTCTCCGGATATCTGCAGGAGTCACCAACTGGCCAGAGAGGGGCGGTGGGAGCTGACAACCCATTCCTGGGGTTGGCCCCCCTGCCACAGCTGGAAACCGCCCAGGGGTGGGCTCAAGCGGGCTGCACACACGCTCAGCACCAGCTCTGTCCAGAGAGTCACTGGCCGTCCCCGGTGCAAGGATACTTAAGACGCTCTCCAAATGCAGTGGACTTGAACCTTCTCCTTGGCTGCTGCAGGGCTGCAGGGCCTGCAATCTCCGGTAGGCGCAGAGTTGCTGCGGCTTCTCCAGGTGCTCATCCCCTTTTCTGCGTCTGACCTGGTTGTCAGGATGAGACCTGATCCTTGTCACCGGCCTCTGGAAGATGCAGCTGGTGAGTCTCATGGGGAGAGCAGACCTCGCAGCTCGTCTCCGATGGGCCTTGGCCATGTGGATTTCTCGTTTCTTCTGTAAAGCCCAGGGCATCATGTTTCTTTTGAGCTTCCCCTTTCAAAAGAAAAGAAAATGTGAAATTTCAACCAAATGGAGACAGGAGAAGATCAGCTGTGGGGGGCTTCTCTCAGCTCGGTGGAATCTTCCCAGCAGCCTCTCTTTGTGGGGAAATGTGTCTCAAATGGCAGTGTACATCCTCAGGGTTTGCTAAAGTCAGATATGTGGACCTGAACCCAAGTAAGTCTGGGGTGGACCCTAGAGTCTGCATTTCTCCGTGTGACACTCATGCTGCTGGCAGGAGCTCCAGGTATTGACACTGGGTCCTGGGACCTCATCGGGCTGATGCGAGTCAAGGACTAAATGCTCAAGGTCATGACCCAGGGCCAGTTCCAGACCTTGTCCCTCCTCATCCTCCTCAGAGGACACCCCTCTCTTCTCTTCCCTGCCACTGGCAGCTACACAGATGCTGGTGCCTCCTAACCCATCCCCAACAGGACACCGGGATCCCAGACTTCCCTGTTCACCAAGACCTCAGGCTTCTCTGTATCTCTTTCTGCTGTGCTTCAGGACACAACATCATTTTCACAGCTCCTTGACTCTCTGGTTTCCAAAGAAATCATGCACTCGCCACCTTAAATACTCACTGCCACACCCAGATCCCACCTTCACCTGAACACCTCCTGCTCATGAAGAAAAACCTCAGCAACACCATGTTGCTTTCTGTTTCTAATAAGCTCCATTAACTGGAGTTATACCATGAGAGAATCTTTTGATGACGTACTGAGAAAGATGATCAGGCACCTCCTAAGATTTGACGTCCTTTCTTGCTCTAACTCAATTGGAAGACTCTAGTCTCATAAAGCTGTTTCCCCCACAAACCTCATCAGTGCACTTTCCATTTTAAAGCCTTCGTTTCTGTCCTTCTCATTTCATTTTTTGTTGTCCTGGCATAAAGATTAATACTACCCCTTACAGTACCCCTGGCATAAAGATTAATACTGATCCAAGATGTTCCCCTTTGGAGGGAAAATTATTTAGTGCCCTTAGTTACAGGGCACTTATGATGTGCCAAGCTGTGCAGTAGAACCCCTGATCCAGAAGTAAACTTCAGAAATCACCACTCTGTTGATTTTCATCTTGGTGAGAAGGAAGACATAATAAACGCACCATAAACAAATTTCTGGTGGAATATCAGATGTAAGTAAGTTCCATGATGAAGAAGAAGGGAGTGACAGAGAGGGATGGAGGGAGGAGAAACAGAGGAACAGAAAAGAAATTCACTACAATGAATCGTGACAGTGAGTTTAGGGAATAAGCAACTCATCCTGAAATTTTACCAGAGAACTAATTTTTTTTGTTTTTTGTTTTTTTAAAAAAACGGACCAAGCAATTTCTGGTTCAGGAGCTTTCCAGAGAGGGAGACAATTTGAAGACTGCAAGGCCAGATAATACTTCTTCCCTTTCCTAGTGATGTTGGATTTTTAAAACTAAATCAAAGCTATTATCCCCATACAGTTTCATGGGCAAAAATGAGAATACTTTGAACATTATTCAACAAATATTAACACCTGAGGTATAACTTTCCACAACATCCAGTTTTAAGAACAACCCACTGCTAACTGTAAAGCTGTCTTACAGAAAGAAAAAGGACACATATGGACATGCCTGTAATCAATAAAATTCCCGTACTCACCAGAACAGGTGGGCTCGGAAAAGAGGTGAACGCAGGCTCTCCCATAGCCGTAGAGTTTCTCTTGCTGACCCCACTCTTGAGATGCAGACAACCCTTGGCTTGCCGGAAAATGCAGTGACTTCTGCATCTGGTTCCCCTTTTTATAGAGAAAGCGAGTGATAATGCAATCAGTGGATAATCCACAGGGAACACCCTGTCTCCGCCCATTGGATTTGAGGCATTTCTAAATCTTTATACAGAAACCAATGTGGTGTTACCTACACAGAGTGTTAGTAGAGAAAGAATTTAATACGTGTGTGTGTGTGGCGGGGTGCTATTTACAGTTAATATCAGCATTTTAGATATGTTTCCCTTTTTCTCCCAGTCTTCCAAACATCTTTGAATACTTTCTACAGAAATAGGAATGGAATTGTCTATGTACATAAATGTTCACGTAATATTTGATTTAATAACAAAAACTAAAGACCATTTAAATGTTCTTTAAGAAAAGAAAGCCCAAAACTTTTATTCACAATCCTATAGAATATATCACACAGTTGTTGCAAAGAAATTACTACTTTGGCCGGGAGAGGTGGCTTACGCCTGTAATCCCAGCACTTTGGGAGACCAAGGCAGGTAGATCACCTGAGGTCAAGAGTTCGACACCAGCCTGGCCAACAAGGTGAAACCCCATTTCTACTAAAAATACAAAACTTACCCTGGTGTGGTGGCATGCACCTGTAATCCCAGCTACTCGGGAGGCTGAGGCAGGAGAATCGCTTGAACCTGGGAGGGAGAGGTTGCGGTGAGCCGAGATCGCACCACTGCAGCTCAGCATGGGCGACAGAGTGAGACTCCATCTCAAAAAAAAAAAAAAGTTCTATTTTGTGCATTTACATTTAATATAATTACCAGTACATTTGAAATTGTTTCAATCATCTCATTTTTCCTAGGTTTTGACTTAACTGATTCACGTTCCTTTTGCCTTTACTTGACTGACTTTGAATTAAATATGTTTATTATTTTATTGTTGTCTCCATGAACTTGCTAGTTACAGCCATACAAATCTGTGTAGTTATGCTAATAATTAAATCATATACTCTGATACAATTAATTACTTTAACCCCTCCCACAAAATGCTAATACTTTAGAACACTTTTAATTCTCTTTTTAGCTGTTTCTGACTTTTGTATTACCATTCTCATGCATATTAATTCTACACATATTTCACTCTCCAGGAGATATTTCTAGTATTGCTTCATAAAGCAATATGCACTAATATTTACCTACAGATTATCTTGTGCATTCATCTTTGTTCCTTTCTGCATTTGTAGCATTCGATCTGGGATTATTTCCCTGTGGACTTGAGAATTCATTCTAGTATTTTTTTTCTAATTCAATGCTGCTAATAACTAATT
Organism: Gorilla gorilla gorilla; assembly: GCF_029281585.2. Taxonomy (NCBI): domain Eukaryota; kingdom Metazoa; phylum Chordata; class Mammalia; order Primates; family Hominidae; genus Gorilla; species Gorilla gorilla. The sequence goes on along the minus strand of NC_073244.2, from coordinate 12,839,715 downwards.
GTTTTCCTTTACACTTTTATTTAGGCATCCTTATTTGGGGGCAATATTGCTGTCAGGTACGGGTGTCTGGTTTGAGGAATTTCTTTCAGCATATTAGAAATGGTGCCCCACTGATGTCTATCTCATTTTACCTGTGTTGAGATGTCAGCTGTCAGGCTTTTCCTTGCTTCTTTGGTTTCCACATTCTCTCAACTCTTTCTCGTTGTGGTTGGTTTGTAGGCCACAGTGTAGCTCATTATTGCTTCCTGTGTATTTCCTTTGCCTAGAGGGTGTGGAGTCAATTGCATCTGTGGGTTGATGTCTTTCATTGGTTTGGAAGGTGCATATGTATCCTTCACTTCTGATATCCATTCTTGTCCAAGTTCTCTCTACTCTTCTTTTAATCACATCCCACTTGTCTCTGAATTTTCCAATGTTGTTCATGCTTTGGTGGGAATATTTGCTCTTGAACCTTGTTCCACTTTGCTAATCTACCTTTTTTCTAGGTTCAGTCTCATTTTAATTTTCCTTCCTTCCTTCCCTTCTTTCTTTCTTTGGAGATGGGGTCTCACTCTGTCACCCAGGCTGGAGAGCAGTGGCATGATCTCGGCTCACTGCAACCTCTGCCTCCCGGGTTCAATGATTCTCCTACTTCAGCCTCCCAAGTAGCTGGGACTATAGGCACATGCCACCACACCCAGCTTATTTTTGTATTTTTTGTCGAGACGGGGTTTCACCATGTTGGCCAGGGTGGTCTCGAACTACTGACCTCAAGTGATTCACCTGCCTTGGCCTCTCAAAGTGCTAGGATTACAGGCGTGAGCCACCGTGCCTGGCCTAATTTCTTATACTCTTAGTTTCAGTTCTAAGTATAAAACACAGTAAATAACTTTAATTAAAAACTAGGTAGAAGAAGAGCTTCACAGTCAATGAGGAGACAATCTGCCTTCTTGATACAATGAAACTCTAAATAGAAAGGAGAAAATTCAAATTTGAACCATATTAAGATACATTAAGAGCAACTATTCATTCAAATACATCAGTAAGAGAGAAAGTGTGGAAAACCGGAGTGGGGGAAGAGGTGTTGATTCTGTACCCCCAGGAAAGTACATCAAGCCAGAGTATATATAAAAAAAATTTTTAATATTTAAAAAAAAAAGAATAATGTCAAACAAACAGAGAAAAATAATGAAAACACACTTGAAACTGGGTGAAAAACTTGAATGGATCCTACACAAAACAATATAAACAAGTGACCGTAAAAAATTATTAGTAGTATTATTATTATTAATTTTCAGGTGGAGTCTTGTTCTGTCACCCAGGCTGGAGTGCAGTGGCACAGTCTTGGCTCACCGCAACTCTGCCTTCTGGGTTCAAGCGATTCTCCTGCCTCAGCCTCCTGAGTAGGTGGGATTACAGGCTCCCACCACCACGTCCAGCTAATTTTTGTATTTTGAGTAGAAACAGGGTTTTACCGTGTTGCCCAGGCTGGTCTTGAACTCCTCACCTCAAGTGATCCACCCGCCTTGGCCTCCCAAATTGCTGAGATTACAGGCATGAGCTACCGCGCCCAGCCTAAATGACCAGCAAAATTTGAGCAAATGTTTAACCCTTTTAGCTTCAGGGAAATGCTAAAAAAATAAAAATTACAATGAGATACTATTATATAGATATCAACTTAGCTAAAGGGAAAAACGCAGAAACACCAAGTGCTGACTAGATTATGGAGGGACCAGTCTTTCCTGTAAGGATAGTGGGAGTTTAAATTGGAATAACCGCTTTGGAAAACTATATGCAAACATCTATTAAAGCTGTATAGGGCCAGGCATGGTGGTTTATGCCTGTAATCCCAGCATTTTGGGAAGCAGAGGTGGGAGGATCACTTGAGCTCAGTAGTCTAGAACCAACTTGGACAACATAGGAAGAACTTCTCTCTACAAAAAGTAAAAAATAAGCATTGTCAGGCATGGTGATGCCTGCCTGTAGTCCCATCTACTTAGGAGGCTGAAGTGGGAGGATCACTTGAGCCCAGGAGATCAAGGCTGTAGTGAGTTGTGATTGAGCTACTGCACTCCAGCCTGGGTGACAGAGCAAGGCCCTGTCTCAAAAACAAAAGCTGTAGGCTGGGCACAGTGGCTTACGCCTGTAATCCCAGCACTTCAGGAGGCTGAAGCGCGCGGATTACTTGAGGTCAGGAGTTTGAGACCAGCCTGGCCAACATGGTGAAACCTCCTCTCTATTGAAAATACAAAAAAATTAGCCAGGCATGATGGCGTACGCCTGTAGTCTCAGCTACTCGGGAGGCTGATGCAGGAGAATTGCTTGAACCCAGAGGTGGAGGTTGCGGTGAGACAAGATTGCGCCAGTGCACTCCAGCCTGGGTGAGAGAGAGACTGTCTCAAAAGAACAAACAGGTGGTGGCTCACGCTTGTAATCCCAACACTTTGGGAGGCTGAGGCAGGCAGATCACCTGAGATCAGGAATTCAAGACCAGCCAGGCAAACATGGTGAAACACCATCTCCACAAAAATACAAAAATTAGCTAGGCCTGATGGTGGGTGCCTGTAATCCCAGCTAGTTGGGAGGCTGAGGCGGGAGAATCGCTTGAACCTGGGAGGCGAGGGTTGCAGTGAGCCGAGATCGTGCCACTACACTCCAGCCTGGGCAACAGATCGATATTCCGTCTCAAACAAACCCCAAAAGCTGTATATACATCTACCCTCTTCCCTTGCACACAGCATTTATCTCAACATTGTGCATGCGTGCCCACCAATTTCATGTTCTGAGGGGCACAGAACCTGCAGTCATAATAGCTCTTGTCAGAAACCAGCCAATGAACAGCAGGAGAATGAATAAATACTGGGGCATCTGCACCCATCGGATCTTCTCACAGCAATCAGAACTCACAAATGACAACCGGCACAACCTTAAGCCTTGATCTCTCAAAGCTGAGGTTAATCCAAACCCAAGACAGTGCATACCATGTGGTTCCCTACACGTGAAACAAAAACCAGCCAAACTAATCCTAGGTGCTGCTACAACAGAGGGTGCCTTTGTGGGAGGTAGGATGGGGTGGCAGGAAAAGGCACCTGGGGATGAATCCGCTATTCTATTCATTGATTTCAGTGCTGGGCATGAGTGCGTTCAGTTTGTGAAAGTTCATGAAGATGTACGTGTCTGATTTTTTGCACTTTGCTCTATGTAAGTTCTATGCCAATAACAATTGAGGAAAAGAGACTGAGATATAAACTCCCGCTTATGGCCAATCTGTAGCAAACTTCCACCCCATAAAAGCAAGCTCATGAATATCGCCTTGTATACTGGGAATTTGCCGAAAGAGTAGATTTCAGCTACTCTTTCTACACACACATACACAAAGGTAATTACATCAGGAGACAGATATGTTCCATTGCTTCATTGTAGTAATCATTTCGCTACATATACGTGCATCAAAACATCATGTATGCCTTAAATACATACAATTAAAGACAACACGGGCTGGGCGCAGTGGCTCACGCCTGTAATCCCAGCACTTTGGGAGGCCAAGGCGGGTGGATCACGAGGTCAGGAGATCAAGACCATCCTGGGTAACACGGTGAAACCCTGTCTCTACTAAAAATACAAAAAATAGCCGGGTATGGTGGTGGGCACCTGTAGTCCCAGCTACTTGGGAGGCTGAGGCAGGAGAATGGCGTGAACCTGGGAGGTGGAGCTTGCAGTGAGCCGAGATAGCGCCGCTGCACTCCAGCCTGAGCAACAGAGGGAGACTCTGTCTCAAAAAAAAAAAAACAAAAAAAACCCCAAAAAACAAAAAAACCCCACACACCTGGGTGCAGTGGCTCACGCCTCTAATCGCAGCACTTTGAGAGGCCGAGGCAGGTGAATTGGTTGAGGCCAGGAGTTCGAGACCAGCCTGGCCAACATGATGAAACCCTGTTTCTACTAAAAATACAAAAATTAGCCAGGCATGGTGGTGGGCACCTGTAATCTCAGCTACTTGGGAGGCTGAGCTACATGAATCCCTTGAACCTGGGAGGTGGAGGTTGCAGTGATCTGAGATCACGCCACTGCACTCCAGCCGGGGTGAGAGTGAGAATTTGTCTCAAAACAAACAAACAAACACCCAACACCTAATAGATAAACAGATAAAAAAATACAATTTCTGCAGCCTTGGTCTCTGCAGTGACTACTCAGTTTTTTCTTATGATTTTTCACAATCTTTTCCTTGTGTAAATCCTCCTGGTTTGATCTTTGGGGATGCAGAGAAATACTGGCTATTTTGCCAATTTGGACCTGGGACTAGGAAGTTTAAGACACAATTAGGGCCGGGTGCGGTGGCTCATGCCTGTAATCCCAGCACTTTGGGAGGCCAAAGCAGGAGGATCATGAGGTCAGGAGCTGAGACCGTCCTGGCTAACACTGTGAAACCCCGTCTCTACTAAAAAATACAAAAAAAATTAGCTGGGCGTGGTGGTGGGGGCCTGTAGTTCCAGCTACTCGGGAGGCTGAGGCAGGAGAATGGCGTGAACCCAGGAGACAGAGCTTGCAGTGAGCTGAGATCGCGCCACTGCACTCCAGCCTGGGCGACAGAGCAAGACTCCGTCTCAAATTAAAAAAAAAAAAGACACAATTAGCTTACAGATTTAATCATGTAGGGCAATTTCAAGGTACTGATGTCTCCCTCAGCACCTCAGCAAACTCCATTATACGGATGCAAATGATCCTGCCTGGGATCCAGACACCAGTCCTTTTAAATTTTACTGTGAAATTCAAATGAGCTGCAAAATCTGAGATCCCCGAAATGACAGAAATGTCCTCTTCTTGACTTAGAAATGAAGGACTTAGAGTTCTTTTTTTTTTTTTTTTTTTTTGAGATAGAACCTGGCTCTGTCACCCAGGCTGGAGTGCAGTGGTGTGATCTCAGCTCACTGCAAATTCCGCCTCCCGGATTCAAGCAATTCTCCTGCCTCAGCCTCTCGAGTCACTGTTATTACAGGTGCCCACCACCAAGCCTAGCTAACTTTTGTATTTTTTTTTTTTTCGAAACAGAGTCTTGCTCTGTCGTGCAGGCTGGAGTGCACTGGTGCGATCTCGGCTCACTGCAACCTCTGCCCCCCGGGTTCAAGCAATTATCCTGCCTCAGCCTCCTGAGTAGCTGGGATTACAGGCACCCGCCACCACGCCCAGCTAATTTTTGTATTTTTAGTAGAGATGAGGTTTCACCATGTTGGCCAGGCTGGTCTTAAACTCCTGACCTCAAGTAATCCAACCACCTCGGCCTCCTAAAATGCTAGGATTACAGGCGTGAGCCACCACACCCGACCTAATTTTTGTGTTTTTAGTAGAGATGGGGTTTCACCAAGTTGGCCAGGCTGGTCACAAACTCCCGACCTCAAATGATCTGTCCGCCTTGGCCTCCCAAAGTGCTGGGATAACAGGTGTAAACCACCCTGCCCTGGCAGGACTTGGAGTTCTTAAAAATAATAAAAACAATAAATTCTGTTTGGGAGGCTGAGGTGGGCAGATCACTTGAGGTCAGGACAACACCAGCCTGGCCAACATGATGAAACCCTGACTCTACCAAGAATACAAAAATTAGCTGGGCGTGGCTGGGCGCGGTGGCTCATGCCTGTAATCCCAGCACTTTGGGAGGCTGAGGCAGGTGGATCACCTGAGGTCGGGAGTTTGAGACCAGCCTGGCCGACATGGTGATACCTCGTCTCTACTAAAAAAAATACAAAAAATAGCCGGATGTGGTGGCAGGCGCCTGTAATCCCAGCTACTTGGAACTTGGAAGGCTGAGGCAGGAGAATTGCTTGAACCTGGGAGGTGGAGGTTGCTGTGAGCCGAGATCACATCATTGCACTCCAGCCTGGGCAACAGAGCAAGACTCCGTCTCAAAACAAACAAACAAGCAAAAAAACATAATTAATTAAAATCGTGGTAAACAGAAACTGAGATGTACAATGACATGTAAAGGTCTCCTTCCTCATCCCATAAAACCCAATTTCTCACCACAAAACCATCCACTCCTTACACTGTTGCCTTTCAAATACTTTTATTAAAGAACTGGTGGGGAAGGGAGAAGTGTGACAATTCAGAGTAGGAATGAGGATGGGCATTAAAAGAAAGGGACCGAAAGCCCAGGACTACGCTTCATCTACATGTCAGCATTTCTGCCCACCTGGCCAGCCTGTCTGCCTGCAAGGCCTTGGCCAGTCTCTCCCTGGCTTTCTTCACCCTCCTGGCCTGTCTCCGGATATCTGCAGGAGTCACCAATTGGCCAGAGAGGGGCGGTGGGAGCTGACAACCCATTCCTGGGGTTGGCCCCCCTGCCACAGCTGGAAACCGCCCAGGGGTGGGCTCAAGCGGGCTGCACACACGCTCAGCACCAGCTCTGTCCAGAGAGTCACTGGCCGTCCCCGGTGCAAGGATACTTAAGACGCTCTCCAAATGCAGTGGACTTGAACCTTCTCCTTGGCTGCTGCAGGGCTGCAGGGCCTGCAATCTCCGGTAGGCGCAGAGTTGCTGCGGCTTCTCCAGGTGCTCATCCCCTTTTCTGCGTCTGACCTGGTTGTCAGGATGAGACCTGATCCTTGTCACCGGCCTCTGGAAGATGCAGCTGGTGAGTCTCATGGGGAGAGCAGACCTCGCAGCTCGTCTCCGATGGGCCTTGGCCATGTGGATTTCTCGTTTCTTCTGTAAAGCCCAGGGCATCATGTTTCTTTTGAGCTTCCCCTTTCAAAAGAAAAGAAAATGTGAAATTTCAACCAAATGGAGACAGGAGAAGATCAGCTGTGGGGGGCTTCTCTCAGCTCGGTGGAATCTTCCCAGCAGCCTCTCTTTGTGGGGAAATGTGTCTCAAATGGCAGTGTACATCCTCAGGGTTTGCTAAAGTCAGATATGTGGACCTGAACCCAAGTAAGTCTGGGGTGGACCCTAGAGTCTGCATTTCTCCGTGTGACCCTCATGCTGCTGGCAGGAGCTCCAGGTATTGACACTGGGTCCTGGGACCTCATCGGGCTGATGCGAGTCAAGGACTAAATGCTCAAGGTCATGACCCAGGGCCAGTTCCAGACCTTGTCCCTCCTCATCCTCCTCAGAGGACACCCCTCTCTTCTCTTCCCTGCCACTGGCAGCTACACAGATGCTGGTGCCTCCTAACCCATCCCCAACAGGACACCGGGATCCCAGACTTCCCTGTTCACCAAGACCTCAGGCTTCTCTGTATCTCTTTCTGCTGTGCTTCAGGACACAACATCATTTTCACAGCTCCTTGACTCTCTGGTTTCCAAAGAAATCGTGCACTCGCCACCTTAAATACTCACTGCCACACCCAGATCCCACCTTCACCTGAACACCTCCTGCTCATGAAGAAAAACCTCAGCAACACCATGGTGCTTTCTGTTTCTAATAAGCTCCATTAACTGGAGTTATACCATGAGAGAATCTTTTGATGACATACTGAGAAAGATGATCAGGCGCCTCCTAAGATTTGGCGTCCTTTCTTGCTCTAACTCAATTGGAAGACTCTAGTCTCATAAAGCTGTTTCCCCCACAAACCTCATCAGTGCACTTTCCATTTTAAAGCCTTCGTTTCTGTCCTTCTCATTTCATTTTTTGTTGTCCTGGCATAAAGATTAATACTACCCCTTACAGTACCCCTGGCATAAAGATTAATACTGATCCAAGATGTTCCCCTCTGGAGGGAAAATTATTTAGTGCCCTTAGTTACAGGGCACTTATGATGTGCCAAGCTGTGCAGTAGAACCCCTGATCCAGAAGTAAACTTCAGAAATCACCACTCTGTTGATTTTCATCTTGGTGAGAAGGAAGACATAATAAACGCACTAAAAACAAATTTCTGGTGGAATATCAGATATAAGTAAGTTCCATGATGAAGAAGAAGGGAGTGACAGAGAGGGATGGAAGGAGGAGAAACAGAGGAACAGAAAAGAAATTCACTACAATGAATCGTGACAGTGAGTTTAGGGAATAAGCAACTCATCCTGAAATTTTACCAGAGAACTAATTTTTTTTGTTTTTTGTTTTTTTAAAAAAACGGACCCAGCAATTTCTGGTTCAGGAGCTTTCCAGAGAGGGAGACAATTTGAAGACTGCAAGGCCAGATAATACTTCTTCCCTTTCCTAGTGATGTTGGATTTTTAAAACTAAATCAAAGCTATTATCCCCATACAGTTTCATGGGCAAAAATGAGAATACTTTGAACATTATTCAACAAATATTAACACCTGAGGTATAACTTCCCACAACATCCAGTTTTAAGAACAACCCACTGCTAACTGTAAAGCTGTCTTACAGAAAGAAAAAGGACACATATGGACATGCCTGTAATCAGTAAATATCCCGTACTCACCAGAACAGGTGGGCTCGGAAAAGAGGTGAACGCAGGCTCTCCCATAGCCGTAGAGTTTCTCTTGCTGATCCCACTCTTGAGATGCAGACAACCCTTGGCTTGCCGGAAAATGCAGTGACTTCTGCATCTGGTTCCCCTTTTTATAGAGAAAGCGAGTGATAATGCAATCAGTGGATAATCCACAGGGAACACCCTGTCTCCGCCCATTGGATCTGAGGCATTTCTAAATCTTTATACAGAAACCAATGTGGTGTTACCTACACAGAGTGTTAGTAGAGAAAGTATTTAATACGTGTGTGTGTGTGGCGGGGTGCTATTTACAGTTAATATCAGCATTTTAGATATGTTTCCCTTTTTCTCCCAGTCTTCCAAACATCTTTGAATACTTTCTACAGAAATAGGAATGGAATTGTCTATGTACATAAATGTTCACGTAATATTTGATTTAATAACAAAAACTAAAGACCATTTAAATGTTCTTTAAGAAAAGAAAGCCCAAAACTTTTATTCACAATCCTATAGAATATATCACACAGTTGTTGCAAAGAAATGACTACTTTGGCCGGGAGAGGTGGCTTACGCCTATAATCCCAGCACTTTGGGAGACCAAGGCAGGTAGATCACCTGAGGTCAAGACTCTGTAGATCTGGTACTCTGTTGCTCTGGTAGATCACCAGAGCAAGACTCTGTCTCCAAGAAAAAAAAATTAGCTGGGCGTGATGTCTCGGGCCTGTAAACCCAGCTACTTGGGAGGCTGAGGCAGGAGAATTGCTTAAAGCCAGGAGGCGGAGCTTGCAGTGACCTGAGAGCATGCCACTGCACTCCAGCCTGGGCAACAGAGGGAGACTATAAATAAATAAATAAATAAATAAATAAATAAATAAATAAATGATTTCTGATTTCCTGGCCCCTCCCGTAGGCATCCTGAGACACTGGTCTGGAAGGCACCCAGGTGTGAAAACACTCCCAGATGTGTTTTCTGCAAACCAAGGTTCAAAGCCACAGACTCCAAACCAACCAGGGAAGTGGTGTGTCATCCTTGGCTGTCCTTTTGGTCTTCAGGGGATTGTAAAATTCCTATAGCCTAGGCTGCATCCAACATCAGTGGAATAAAAATGTATAGGGGTGTGTGCTACCATTAGTTTTTCAAACTCTCCAGGAGATTCCAATGTACGTTCAGGTTGGGATACAAATAAAGTACATTTCTTCCCATTTAAACTCTCACTGGCTACACGTGAATGGTATGATTGCTCCATAGCCTTGTCTGCACTTGGCATTGCTATTTTTTCATTTTAGCCAAACAGAAGTGTATATGAGTATCTCATAGTGATTTTTCATCAGCGTTTATCTGAAGCTAAACAGAATTTGGACATGTGTTCAGGATTGTATTGACCATTTATTTATTCTCTCTTCAATAGTGCCTACTGAAGTTTTTCACCCATTTTGCACATAAATTTTTAGTATTTTTTTTCATTTGATGGACATCTTTCTATTCTGTATTCTGGCTTGATGTACTTTACTGGATGCACATCATGCAAATATCTTTTCCAATATGATCTTCTAACACCCATTTCTCTCTGCATTTTCATTAATAGGAGAGCTTTCTTTTTTTTTTTTTAGATGGAGTCTCACTCTGTCGCCCAGGCTAGAGTGCAGTATATTGTATCTATATATTGGAGTTTGCAGGGGAGGCATCGGTAACATTGAAATTGCCACAATGTGATTAAATACGTAAGCTAATTGTGTCTTAAACTTCCTAGCCCCAGGTCCAAATTGGCAAAATAACCAGCATCTGTCTGCCTCCTCAAAGATCAAACCAGGAAGATTTATACAATGAAAACATCATGAAAAATAATAAGAAAAAACTGAGTAGTCACTGCATAGACCAAAGCTGCTGAGATTGTATTTCTTTTTTATTAGGTCTGTTTATTTATTAGGTGTTTTTCTTTTTGTTTCTTCTCTCTTTTTTTTTTTTTTTTTGAGATGGAGTCTCACTCTGTGGCCCAGGCTGGAGTGTAGTGGCACTATCTCGGCTCGCTGCAACCTTTGCCTCCCAAGTTCACACCATTCTCCTGCCTCAGCCTCCCGGGTAGCTGGGATTACAGGCATGCACCATCATGCCCAGCTAATTTTGTATTTTTAGTAGAGATGGGGTTTCTCCATGTTGAGGCTGGTCTCGAACTCCTGACCTCAGGTGATCCGCCCGACTTGGCCTCTCAAAGTGCTGGGATTACAGGATTGAGCCACCGCACCCGGCCGACAATTCCATTCTTATTTCTGTTGAATGCTTTCAAAGATGTTTGAAAGAACGGGAGGAAAAGGAAACATATCTAAAATGCTGATATTAACTGTAAATACCACCCCGCCACACACACGGATTAAATTCTTTTTCTACTAACATTCTGTGTTGGTAACACCATATTGGTTTCTGTATAAGGATTTAGAAATGCTTCAAATCCAATGGGTGGAGACAGGGCGTTCCCTATGGATTATCCACTGATTGCATTATCACTCCCTCTATAAAAGAGGAGCTAGATGCAGAAGCCACTGCATTTTCCGGCAAGCCAAGGGCTGTCTGCGTCTCAGGAGTGGGGTCAGCAGGAGGAGCTCTACAGCTATGGGAGAACCTGCGTTCACCTCTTTGCCAAGCCTGCCTATTCTGGTGAGTACGGGATCCTTATTGACTATTGACCAAAATAATGTCCATTTGTATTCCTTTTTCTTTCTGTAAAACATCTTCACAGTTTAGCAAGTTGTTCTCAAAACTAGATGCTATCTCGTGGCAACTTATACCCTAGGTGTTAATATTTGTTGAGTAATACTCAAGTAATATTCAAAATATTCAAAAATATTCTAATTTTTTGTCCATGGAGCTATCTGGGGATAATAGCCCTGATTTTTTAAAAGTCCAACAACATCACTAAGAAGGAAAAGAGGTATTATTTGGCCTTGCAGTCTTCAAATTGTCTCTCTCTCTGGAAAGTTCTTGAACCAGAAATTGCTTGGTCCCTTTAAAAAAAAAATTTAGTTCTCTGGTTAAATATCATGATTGGTTAGTCCTTCCCTAAACTCGCTGTCATGATTCATTGTAGTGAATTTCTTTCTTTTCTGTTTCTCTGTTTCTCCTCCCTCCATCCCTCTCTGTCTCTCCCTTCTTCTTCATCATGGAACTTAATTATATCTGATACCCTATCGGAAATTTGTTTTTAGTGTGTTTATTATGTCTTCTCACCAAGATGAAAATCAACAGAGTGGTGATTTCTGAAGTTTACTTCTGGATCAGGGGTTCTACTGCACAGCTTGGCACATCATAAGTGCCCTGTAACTAAGGAGACTAAATAATTTTCCCTCCAAAGGGGAACACCTTGGGTCATGTAAGGGGTAGTATTAATCGTAATGCCAGGACAACAGAAATGAAATGAGAAGGACAGAAATGAAGGCTTTAAGTTTGTATTTGAAACAGCTTTATGAGACTAGAGTCTTCCAATTGATTTAGAGCAAGAAAGGATTTCAAATCTTAGGAGGGGCTTAATCATCTTTCTCAGTATGTCATCAAAAGATTCTCTCACGGTATAACTTTAGTTAATTGAGCTTATTAGAAACAGAAAGCAACATGGTGTTGCTGAGGTTTTTCTTCATGAGCAGGAGGTGTTCAGGTGAAGGTGGGATCTGGGTGTGGCAGTGAGTATTTAAGGTGGCGAGTGCACGATTTCTTTGGAAACCAGAGAGTCAAGGAGCTGTGAAAATGATGTTGTGTCCTGAAGCACAGCAGAAAGAGATACAGAGAAGCCTGAGGTCTTGGTGAACAGGGAAGTCTGGGATCCCGGTGTCCTGTTGGGGATGGGTTAGGAGGCACCAGCATCTGTGTAGCTGACAGTGGCAGGGAAGAGAAGAGAGGGGTGTCCTCTGAGGAGGATGAGGAGGGACAAGGTCTGGAACTGACCCTGGGTCATGACCTTGAGCATTTAGTCCTTGACTCGCATCAGCCCGATGAGGTCCCAGGACCCAGTGTCAATACCTGGAGCTCCTGCCAGCAGCATGAGGGTCACACGGAGAAATGCAGACTCTAGGGTCCACCCCAGACTTACTTGGGTTCAGGTCCACATATCTGACTTTAGCAAACCCTGAGGATGTACACTGCCATTTGAGACACATTTCCCCACAAAGAGAGGCTGCTGGGAAGATTCCACCGAGCTGAGAGAAGCCCCCCACAGCTGATCTTCTCCTGTCTCCATTTGGTTGAAATTTCACATTTTCTTTTCTTTTGAAAGGGGAAGCTCAAAAGAAACATGATGCCCTGGGCTTTACAGAAGAAACGAGAAATCCACATGGCCAAGGCCCATCGGAGACGAGCTGCGAGGTCTGCTCTCCCCATGAGACTCACCAGCTGCATCTTCCAGAGGCCGGTGACAAGGATCAGGTCTCATCCTGACAACCAGGTCAGACGCAGAAAAGGGGATGAGCACCTGGAGAAGCCGCAGCAACTCTGCGCCTACCGGAGATTGCAGGCCCTGCAGCCCTGCAGCAGCCAAGGAGAAGGTTCAAGTCCACTGCATTTGGAGAGCGTCTTAAGTATCCTTGCACCGGGGACGGCCAGTGAATCTCTGGACAGAGCTGGTGCTGAGCATGTGCACAGCCCGCTTGAGCCCACCCCTGGGCGGTTTCCAGCTGTGGCAGGGGGGCCAACCCCAGGAATGGGTTGTCAGCTCCCACCGCCCCTCTCTGGCCAATTGGTGACTCCTGCAGATATCCGGAGACAGGCCAGGAGGGTGAAGAAAGCCAGGGAGAGACTGGCCAAGGCCTTGCAGGCAGACAGGCTGGCCAGGTGGGCAGAAATGCTGACAGGTGGATGAAGTGCAGGAGGAGGGGGTGCTGAGAAGCTGTGGGGTGTGGCCCCGGAGTTGGGGGGTGAGTCAGCAGGGACAGTCCTGGGTTTTGAATCCCTATCTTTTAATGCCCGTCCTCTTTCCTGCTATGAATTGTCACACTTTGTACTTCCCCACCTGTTCTTTATTAAAAGCATTTGAAAGGCAACAGTGTAAGGAGTGGATGGTTTTGTGGTGAGAAATTGGGTTTCGTAAGGCAAAGAAGGAGACCTTTATATGTCATTGTACACCTCAATGTCCGTTTACCATGATTTTTATTAGTTTTTCTTTTCTTGTTTTTTTTGAGACAGAGTTTCCCTCTTGTTGCCCAGGCTGGAGTGCAATGGCGCGATCTCAGCTCACCGCAACCCCTGCCTCCCGGGTTCAAGCGATTCTCCTGCCTCAGCCTCCTGAGTAGCTGGGATTACAGGCGCCCACCACCACACCTGGCTAATTTTGTGTTTTTGGTAGAGATGGGGGTTTCACCATGTTGGTCAGGCTGGTCTCAAACTCCCGACCTCAGGTGATCCGCCTGCTTTGGCCTCCCAAAGTGCTGGGATTACAGGTGTGAGCCACTGTGCCTGGCCTGATGTTAATTAGTTTTTCTACTAAATTCTAATTTAATTTTAAATGAAATTCTAAAAAATAAAATTAAATTATATACTTTTTAAGTGATATGATTACATTACGTAATTTAATAAAGTACACTGATTTTAACATTAAATTTTTATTTTGAAATTACATTTTCATTTTTATTTTTTAGATTCAGGGGTACATGTATTTGTTGATTTTATTAATATATTTTGCTGAATGGTATGGATTGGCTTTCTAGGGTACTCGTTACCCAAACGGTGAACATTATATACAAAAGGTAATTTTTTTTGTTTTTACAAAAGATAATGTTTCAACCAAGAAGTAATTAAATTATTCTATGCTGAAGGATCATTTAGTGTTTTGTAGTTACATTTTTCCTTTTTTTTACTTTATTTTATTATTTATTTATTTATTTATTTATTTTTTGAGAGAGAGAGTCTTGCTCTGTCATCAGGCTGGAGTGCAATGGCACGATCTCAGCTCACTTCAACCTCCGCCTCCTGGGTTCAAGCGATTCTTCTGCCTCAGCCTCCCAAGCAGCTGGGACTACAAGCGCCCACCACCATGCCTGGCCAATTTTTGTATTTTTAATAGAGACAGTGTTTTGCCATGTTAGCCAGTCTGGTCTCGAACTCTTGACCTCAGGTGATCTGCCCACTTCGGCCTCCCAAAGTGCTGGGATTACAACAGGCGTGAGCCACCGCGCCCGGCCTATATGCGGATTTTCAACTGCTGGGGGTGTGGAGTCAGTGCCCGGACCCCCAAGATGTTCAAGGTTCAACTGTAGATTCTGATAAAAGTGTCAATTCAGTAAGAAGAAACAAAACTAGCCACGAAGCCACGGAGACCAGAAATATAAGAAGTAAAGATGAACAAAATTTAAGGCGGAAAATAGATGGTTTTACAAAAGCTGGAGACATCAATATGGCCCTTGCAATAATGCATAGACACAACAGATAGCGCATTAATCATGAAAGGGGGGATTTGAATAAACTATAGACCAACTTGGATGCAAAGCCTACGTAGAGCACTGCATTTACCAACAGCGGAGCAGTCGCCCCTCTCAAGTGCAATGGAGCATTCTCCAGGATAGACCATATGTTAGGCCATGGGACAGGTCACAGCAAATTAAAAAAAACTGAAACTATACAAAGTATCTTCCAAGATTGCTCTAGAAAGAAGCTAGAAATTCTCAAAAAAAAAGAATGCTGGGAAATTCAGATATGTGGAAATTAAATAGCAGGCTCGTAAACAACCAGTGGTTTAAAGAAGAATGCATGGCTGGGTGCGGTAGCTCATGCCTGTAATTCCAGCACTTTGGGAGGCCGAGGCGGGTGGATCACCTGAGGTCAGGAGTTCAAGACCAGCCTGGCCAACATGGTGAAACCCCGTCTCTATTAAAAGTACAAAAATTAGCTGGGCGTGGTGGCGTGCGCCTATAATCCCAGCTACTTGGGGCGGGGGTGGGCTGAGGCAGGAGAATCGCATAAACCCAGGAGGTAGAGGTTGCAGTGAGCCAAGATTGCGCCACTGCACTCCACAGCCTGGGCAACAGAGTGAGACTCCATCTCAAACAAAACAAAACAAAACAAAAAAGAATGCACAAGTGAAATGAGAAAATATCTTGAGAGAAATGAAATTGGAAACACAACATATCGACGTCTGTGAGATTCTGTAGAAACATTGCTCGCAAATTTAAACCTTTAACAGGTTGCTTCAAAAAAGAAAAAAGGTATCAAATTAATAATCTAACTTTTAATCTCAAGGAACTACAAAAAGAATAGCAAAGTAAATTAAAAGCGGGCAGACAGAAAGAAATAAAGATTAGAATGAATGTACATGAAATAGAGAATATAAAAAGCACAGAGAAAATCAGTGACACCACAAGTTGGTTCTTCAAGATTGGCAAACTGACAAACCTTTAGGTAGTCTGTCCTCGATGACAGAGGGCAAATGCAAATAAATAAATTAGAGATGAACATGGAGACATTATTACTGACCTTGCAGAAATAAAAAAGGAGAATATAATGAAGTATACATGAATAAATTCTGTAATGTAGATGAGCAAATTCCTTAAAATGCACAAATTATTAAAACAGATCCAAGAAGGCCGGGTGTGATGGCTCATGACTGTAATCCCAGCACTTTGGTAGGCTGAGGTGGGCGGATCACATGAGGCCAGTAGTTTGAGACCAGCCTGGCAACATGGTAAAACCCCATCTCTACTAAAAATACAAAAAATAGCCAGGCGTGGTGGTGCACACCTGTAACCCCAGCTACTCGGTGGCTGAGGCACAAGAATTGCTTGAACCAAGGGGGCAGAGGTTGCAGTGAGCCAAGATCTCGCTACTGCACTCCAGCCTGGGCCACAGAGTGAGACCTTGTCTCAAAACAAAAACAAAAATAAAAAACAAAGCAAATTCAAGAAAAAATACAAAGTTTGAATAGATCTATAATATGAAAAAAGGCTGAATTAGTAATAAAAACAGTCCTACAAAGAAAAGCTCACAATTAGATGGCCTCACTAGTGAATCTGATCAAACCTTTAAAATCCCCCAAAAAATAGAAAAGGAGGGAACACATTGTAACTTATTCTATGAGGCCAGCATTTCACTGGTAACACACCAGACAAAGACATAACAAGAAAACTATAGACCAATACCTTTAAGATAACAGATTAAAAATCTCCAATAAAATACTAGCAAATCAAATCTAATAGCATATTTGAAAAATTACATACCATGTCCAAATGGAAAATACCCCAGGAAAGCAAAGGACATTCAATTTAGTTAAATCAATCAATGTAATCTACCACATTAATAAAAGGAAGAAGGTGGTGGGTGGCTCACGCCTGTAATCCCAGCACTTTAGGAGGCCGAGGCAGGCAGATCATGAGGTCAAGAGATCGAGACCATTCCGGCCAACATGGTGAAACCCCGTCTCTACTAAAAGTACAAAAATTAGCTGGGCGTGGTGGCACTCGCCTGTAGTCCCAGCTATTCGGGAGGCTGAGGCAGGAGAATTGCTTCAATCTGGGAGGCAGAGGTTGCAGTGGGCTGAGATCGTGCCACTGCACTGCACTCCAGCCTGGTGACAGAGCGAGACTCCGTCTCAAAGATAAATAAATAAATAAAATAAAAATAAAAGGAAGAAAAAATCATGCTTTAAAAAAATGCAGCTGTTCATTTGATCAAATCCAATACTTTTTAATAAAAACACATTCAGAAATAATAAGAGGGAACTTCCTTAACATGATAGAGGACATAAATCAGAAACCACAGCTAACATCATGATTGATAGCAAAAGACTGGCTGCTTCACCTCTAAGTCCAGTATGAAGACAAGGAGCCCATTTTCACTTCGTTATTAAACATTGTTCTGAAAGTTTTAGCTAGAAAAATTAGGCAAGAAAAGCAAATAAAAGGCATTCAAACTGGAAAGGAAGAAGTAAAATTATCCTGATTCCCAGATGACAAGATCCAATACACAGGCAATCTCAAAGAATCCACAAAAAAATGATTAGAGCAAATTTTTAAGGCTCCAGGGTACAAGATCAATATGCAAAACTCAGCTGTGTTTCTATATACTTCAAACGAATTCTCCAAAGAGAAAATTAAGGAAATAATTTTATTTATAGTAACAGCCAAAAGAGTAGAACACCTAGGTATGAATTTAACTTAAAAGGTGAGAGATTTGTGCTAAAAACTAGAAAACATTGCTGAAAGTAACGAAGAAAGCTTAAATATATGGAAAGACATCCCATATTCATGGATCAGAGGACTTAGAATAATTAAGATTACAACACAATCCAAAGCAATGTATAGATTCAATGAAATCCTTATCAAAATCCCAGTGGCCCTTTTTGCAGAAATGGAGAAACTATCCTATAATTTATTAATATGTAGAATTTCAAGGTTTGAAACAATCTTGTCAAAGAAAAACAAAGTTGGAAAGCCCATGTTTTCCAATTACCAAACTTAATACAAAAATTCTGTAATCACAGGTGTGATATTGAAATAAGGATAGGGTCATGGAAAAATGGGGTAGAATTGAGAGTCCAGAAATAAACCCATATCCATAGCTAACTGGTTTTTGACAAGGGCACAAAGACCATTCAATGGGGAAAAGACAGTCTCACTCTGTCACCCAGGCTGGAGAGCAGTGGTGCAGTCTCGGCTCACTGCAGCCTCCGCCTCTTGGGTTCAAGCGATTCATGTGCCTTAGCTTCCTGAGTAGCTGGGATTACAGGGGCATGCCACCATGCCTGGCTAATTTTTGTATTTTTAGTACAGAAGGGGTTTCACCATGTTGACCAGGCTGGTCTTGGACTCCTGATCTCAAGTGATCCACCAGCCTCAGCCTCCCAAAGTGAAAAAACAGTATTTTTAACAAATGGTGCTTTTACAACTGGATATCCAAATGAAAAAGAATGAAGTTAGACCCCTACCTCATGTGGTATACAAAACTTAATGAAACAACAATTAACTGGATGTCAAAAAGTGCTGGCCTGCTGGAGTGGCCTCCCACGTGGGAGAGAAAGAAGGCTTGGCAGTCAACAATTCATCACTCTGGTTGCCAACTTCCAACCACAAGATGAGTGAGTAACACTATCTTAGATCATCTATTCTTTGACCAACATGTGGAACTGAAGCACAAAACACAAACATCATTTCCTCCTTTGTCAGTCATGTAAAAGGAATTGTTTATCAGCAAACTTCCCATGCCCTGAAAGAGTGGTATTCAGTATGTGGATTGGCTGGCATCCCAGCTACTCCAGAGGCTGAGGTGGGAGGATCGCTTGAGCCCAGGAGGTCGAGGCTGCAGTGAGCTGTAGTCGTACCACTACACTCCAGTCTGGGTGACAGAGCAAGACCTTGACTCCAAAAATATTAAAAAATAAAAAAGTTTTTACAAACATTTGAGAGCAGGAAATTAAAATTTTTAATAGTTTGGGGATAAATATTTAAACAATGTTTTATGTTCCAATATGCTTACTTTTCCATTTTTCAATATTTTTTGAACTGCCTTAATGTTCTGGGGAAATGGCATGTTGTCGGTGGTCAATAAATATTTCTTGAGTGAAAGAATCTATTTTTTTGGACATCATAAATCACTCAGATTATAAGAGGGCAAAGTTATTTTGCAGTATATTTATGGGAATAGAGAACCATGCAGGTTTTTTTCTTTCTTTCTTTTTGAGATGGAGTGTTGCCCAAGGCTGGAGTGTAATGGTGTGATTTCGGATCACTGTAACCTCTGCCTTCCGGGTTCAAGTGATTCTCCTGCCTCAGCCTCCCGAGTAGCTGGGATCACAGGTGCACACCACCACGTCCGGCTAATTTTTGTATTATTATTATTAGTAGTAGTAGTTGTAGAGACAGGGTTTCACCATGTTGGCCAGGCTGGTCTGGTCTCGAACTCCCGACGTCAGTGATCCACCCGCCTCGGCCTCCCAAAGTGCTGGGATTACAGGCGTGAGGCACCATGCCGGGCCGAGAACCATGCAGTTTTTATTGAGTCTCCTTTCTCCCTCTGGTGGAGACAAATGAGACCACAGCGGTAAAAGACTGTGGCAAGTGTAGCTTGATGTTTATAGTAAGAAAAATCCATGTTGTGGGCCGGGCGCAGTGGTTCACGCCTGTAATCCCAGCACTTTGGGAGGCCGACGCGAGTGGATCACCTGTGGTCAGGAGTTCGAGACCACCCTGACCAACATGGAGAAACCCCGTCTCTACTAAAAATTTTTGTTCCTACATTTTTGTTCCTACAAGGATGGGACGTGGTTGGCCTCATCTCCCGGGGACACCACGAGAGCTTTCCAGACGCCGGGTGATCGGGGAGCAGCTCCCAGTATGGCCTTATTTAGTGTCTCCTCCTGACCCATGTTAACGCATGGGCGCCCCATGATGTGGTCTAGTGAGGGCCTCTCCCTGGAGTCAACGGCCAGAATTGTGTTTATGAAGCGTTCTAGTTCTATGGAAATGAGAAACGGGATCTCCTGTCATCGTTCACAGAGTATTAGTGTCCTCCTCAGCCCCACAAAAGTCTGCCCAACAGATGGCAGTCCTCGGCCACCATGGTGTAGACAGTGACTCCCAGGCTCCACACGCCCACCGGAGTCCATCGTACTTTTGCCTCCGGGAACAGTTCCGAGGCTGCGTAAGAGGAGCTCCCACCGAAGGGGATCAGCTTTCAGCCTACGGTGAATCTGGTATCAAAGCCAGAGTCTGTTGTTTCCATGTTGTGCTGAGCCTCCTCAGGGAAGTTCTCTGGCTTCAGATCCCTGTGGATAATTTCCTTCTGGAAGCCTCACGGCATGGAATATCCTATTTGCTGGACCTTGCCTCAGGCCTCTTCCCCCTTCAAGAAGGAGAATTCGAGGGTGAAGTCGGATAGCTCTCCCGAGCTGGCTTAATCCATGACTAGGAACAGCCTGTTCTCGGTGCCAGCCACGTGAGTCTGATGATCTTCGGGTGATTAAGGGCCTTCATCATATGGACCCTGCAGTACAGACCCTGGGGGCTGCAGGAGCCCTGCTGCCCTGTTGGGGTGACCTCCACAGCCATCTTGGTCCCAGTGAGAATGTGCTGGGCCAGCTGCCTTGACCTCTGCAAAGCTGCCCTGGCTGATGACCTTAGGAGCCTATGATCATCAGTAAGGGTCTCCTCGGAGGCAGAAGTGGTCCCAAGGCCCTGCAGCGTCGTGACCTCCCAGCTACACATCTCAGCTAAGAATGCCAACTGAGAATACTACTCCTACAAACTTTGCCAACGAGAAGCAAGAATGACACAGCTGGAGGTGTCTGCTGACATGTGAGGGCGACCTCTGGTCACCTCCATACCAGGGACAACGTTCGAGGCCAACTCTACCATGGCTGCACCCAGGAACCGGATGATGTCATCAGGAATCATCTCTCCCGGCCTCTTGGCTCTGCTGACTTCCCTCTGAGTTGATGTCATTCTCAGGTGGGCTCTTCCTCCAACGTGGCAAGATGGCACCCACAGCTCCAGCAGCCTAACGGAAATAGATCCTCTCCTCCCGGATGTTTCCAAGACAACGACCTGACCTTTGGCACTGAGTGTATCACATGAGCAGGCCTTAGCCAATCACTGTGGGCAAAGAGGATGGGATCTGCGGATTGGCCAGGTTGAGGTCATGTGGCCAATGTCTCCATGGAAACTTCGGAGCTGCTCAGCTGTTCTCAGTTGGGAGTCGCTGTGATGGCTGAGAGAGCAGGTTCAGACTCGGAAGGTCACTACAACTGGATATCCAACTGCAGAATGACTTTAGACACCTACCTCACAGGATATAGAAAAATGAATGAAAACAACAGTTAACAAGGGGCCAGAAAGTGCTAGTCTAATGCAGTGTATGATACACAAAAATCAGCTCAAAATCGATCAGTGTCATAAAGACAAACCTTGAAACTAGAAAGCTTTTAGAAGCAAACAAAGGGTAATTTTTTATGATCCATATCTTAGGTCATAAAAACCCATAGTGATTTTAGAGATGACACCAAAAGTACAAGAAAAAAAGCAGATACATGTCAGTTCACTCTTTATTTTGTACACTCTGTGAGTTTTAACAAATATGTAATAACGTGTACCCATCATTACTGTATCATACAGAATGGTTTCACTGCCCTGAAAATCCCCTGTACTCCACGGCTTTAGATAGAGGTCTGGCGGTGTGAGCCTCGTCATTGATGTTTTAGGTGGTGGGGAATGTAGGTGTTTTTCAGTTACTATCCTCCGCTTTAGGGCAGAAAAGAGAGGAATTCCCCACCTAGCCCCAGGTTTTCATAAAACCATAAATAATGAAGGAACCCAATACTGCAGGTGAAGAAATGAATCGTCGGGATATATTGATCCATGGGATTATCATAGTAAAAATAACTAAGAAATAAGGAAGGAGATCACATTTTAGAACCCAACAATGCAGCTTGAATTCTGCATGGATCTTGAGCTACTCATTTGGACTTTGTGAATTCAGTGTGAATGTTGCTTCCCAGGCAATGGGGGACGCATGCACTTGCCGGTGCTCGTGCACACGGGATTGGCGTGCAGATGTGTGCGGGCCGCACAGGGGGATGTTCTGTAGCTGCCCTGGGCCCTGGATGTGTGAGGCTGCCCCCCTGCCATGATGAACTTTAAAGGGTGTGATGCCGGAATGTTGTTGGCTGAGTCCTGACTGGCATGAGCCCTTCTGATCCTGTTACCTCACACCTTGCCTGGCATCATCCCAAATGGCGTTTGTGCAAGTGGCTTATTGACACGGGCTTGGGACCAAATCCACCCAAGAGAAAGGAGTCCCTGGCGCCTTGCTATCTGTGGACTTGGATGAAATCATAGTGCCTGGGGGTGGAGAGGATGACCCTCAAATATGTTTTCCAACTCGTGTTTTTCTTCTAGATGCAGGATCCCAGATGCAGAGCCCCAGGGCATAGAGGATTCCAGATTCATACAGGGGACTGGAGGAGGCTCGGCTGAAAGGAGTCAGGGCTGCGAGGGTGGGGGACAGATTCGAGTAGTTTCTCCATTTCACAGCAATAATTACCGCCCCCCGCCACACACACATACACATACTCACACATGATATATGCATACACCTGTCTGGTGCTGCAGGTTCCCCCTTTGCTCAGACTTAGGGTTTTGCAGACACTTCTAAGGAAACAAAGATGTTCCCTTTAATTTTTGTTTTCTTGCTTCTGAAACTTCTCCAAGTGTGCAATGTGACTCATCCCATCTTTCTTTCTTTCCTGTTCTTTTCTTTTCTTTCTTCCTTTTCTTTCTTTTTGTGTGATGGGGTTTCGCTCTTGTTGCCCAGGCTGGAGTGCAGTGGCGTGATCTCGGCTCACAGCAACCTCTGCCTCCCAGGTTCAAGTGATTCCCCTGCCTCAGCCTCCAGAGTAGCTGGGATTGCGGGTGCCCGCCACCATGCCTGGCTAATTCTTATATTTTTAGTAGAGGCGGGGTTTCACCATGTTGGCCAGGCTGGTCTTGAACTCCTGACCTCTTGATCCACTCGCCTCAGCCTCCCAAAGCGCTAGGATTACAGGCATGAGCCACTGCATCCAGCCTCCCACATTTCTTAAATGATCTGCATCATAAAATATGGTGTTTTAATTATGTGCTATCTGGTCGTTCCTCATTTCCTGGACACGTATGAGTATTATCTCCCAGACTAGATTGCTTAGCTCTGTGGAGGCGTGCACCTCAAAGCAGGTTCTTGCAAAAACCCACTTCCCCCATTCCCTTCCTGTGGTTAGAACGCTGGGTGCAAACAAGTAATTACTCTGTGTTTGGCTATGAATTATAATATAGGGCATTAGATTCCCAGGACCAGAGGATTCTTTCTTTTTTTTTTTTTTAACATGGTTTTGCTCTGTCTCCCAGGCTGGAGTGCAGTGGCACATCTTGGCTCTCTGCAACCTCTGCCTCCTGGGTTCAAGCAATTCTCCTGCCTCAGCCTCCCGAGTAGCTGAGATTACAGGCGCCCACCACCATACCCGGCTAATTTTGTATTTTTAGTAGAGACAGGGTTTCACCATGTTGGCCAGACTGGTCTCGAACTCCTGACTTCAGGTGATCTGCCTGCCTCGGGCCCAGCTAGATTCATCTTTAAAGAACAAGTTAACCAAAAAATAGAATCAAACATAATAACTATACGTATTTTGTATATATGTAAAAGTGTAAATGCACTAAACAATGCTAGGTAATGTTAACGGATATATGTGCTTTGTATGTTAATACATGCTTAAATGTTATTAATATGTATTTGGATATATATAATGTATGTGTATGAAATTCAGAATAGAAGTATATACACCGAATAAATAATGATATTTGCCTGCTCTGGGAAACAGGGAGAAGAGAAATTGGATTGTCTGGGGAGCCAACGGGAGACTACTTGTTTGTAAAATGTTATTTTTAAAAGACTCAAAGTGAATATAACCAAATTCAGTAATTCTCCATTCTGGGTGATTGGAATATAGATGTTTGATATATTATAATTGTCTGATTTAAAATGTAAAAAATAGGCTGGACGCAGTGGCCCATGCCTGTATTCCCAGCACTTTGGGAGGCTGAAGCGGGTTGATCACCCGAAGTCAGGAGTTCAAGACCAGCTTGGCCAACATGGTGAAACCCTGTCTTTACTAAAAATACAAAAATTAGCCTGGTGTGGTGGTGGGCACCTGTAATCCCAGCTACTCAGGAGGCTGAGGCAGGAGAATCGCTTGAACCCGGGAGGCAGAGGTGGCAGTGAGCCGAGACCACACCACTGCACTCCAGCCTGGGCAACAAGAGTGAAATTCCGTCTCAAAAAAAAAAAAAGAGAGAGAGAGAAGAAAAGAAAAAAGAAAGAAAGAAAGCAGTTGGAATCAGTCATATTGCACACATGGAGGGGAAGCTTCAGGAGCAAGTAGACAAAAATAAAAGGGAACATCTTTGTTTCCTTAGAAGTGTCTGCAAAACCCTAAGTCTGAGCAAAAGGGGAACTTGCAGCACCAGACAGGTGTATGCATATATCATGTGTGTGCGTGTGTGTGTGTGTGTGTGTGTGTGTGTGTGGTGGGGGGGCGAGGGAGAATTATTGCTGTGAAATGGAGAAACTACTCGAATCTGTCCCCCACCCTCGCAGCCCTGACTCCTTTCAGCCGAGCCTCCTCCAGTCCCCTGTAAGAATCTGGAATCCTCTATGCCCTGGGGCTCTGCTTCTAGGGTCCTGCACCTAGGAGAAAAACACGAGTTGGAAAACAGATTTGAGGGTCATCCTCTCCACCCCCAGGCACTATGATTTCATCCAAGTCCACAGGTAGCAAGGCCCCAGGGACCCCCTCCCCGTGGGTGGATTTGGTCCCAAGCCCGTGTCAATAAGCCACTTGCACAAACACCTTTTGGGATGATGCCAGGCAAGGTGTGAGGTAACAGGATCAGAAGGGCTCATGCCAGTCAGGACTCAGCCAACAACATTCCGGTATCACACCCTTTAAAGTTCAACATGGCAGGGGGGCAGCCTCACACACCCAGGGCCCAGGGCAGCTGCAGAACATCCCCTGTGCGGCCCGCACACATCTGCACACCAATCCCGTGTGCACGAGCACTGGCAAGTGCATGCGTCCCCCATTGCTGGGAAGCAACATTCACACTGAATTCACAAAGTCCAGATGAGTAGCTCAAGATCCATGCAGAATTCAAGCTGCATTGTTGGGTTCTAAAATGTGATCTCCTTCCTTACTTCTTAGTTATTTTTACTATGGTAATCCCACGGATCAACATATCCCGACGATTCATTTCTTCACCTGCAAACTTGAGTTCCGTCATTATTTATGGTTTTATGAAAACCTGGGGCTAGGTGGGGAATTCCTCTCTTTTGTGACCTAAAGCAGAAGATAATAACTCAAAATCACACATTCCCCACCACCCAAAACATCAATAACGAGGCTCACACCGCCAGACCTCTAAGGCCGTGGAGTACAGGGGATTTTCAGGGCAGTGAAACCATTCTGTATGACACAGCAATGATGG
Source organism: Gorilla gorilla gorilla (assembly GCF_029281585.2). Lineage (NCBI taxonomy): Eukaryota > Metazoa > Chordata > Mammalia > Primates > Hominidae > Gorilla > Gorilla gorilla. Next base: position 12,814,373 of record NC_073244.2, on the reverse strand, counting down.
GTACAGGTTATTACACATTTGTTAAAACTCATAAAGTGTACAAAATAGTGAACTGAAATGTATCTACTTTTTGTTTTTTTGCTTGTAATTTGGTGTCATCTCTAAAATCACTATGGGTTTTCATGACCTTAGATGGGGTCATAAAAAATTACCCTTTGTTTGCTTCTAATAGCTTTCTAGTTTCAACGTTTCCATTTATGACACTGATCGATTTTGAGCTGATTTTTGTGTATCATACACTCCAGGAGACTAGCACTTTCTGGCCCCTTGTTAGCTGTTGTTTCATTCATTTGTTATATATCCTGTGAGGTAGGCGTCCAAAGTCATTTTTCTGCAGTTGCATATCCAGTTGTAGTGACCTTTCGAGCCTGAACCTGCTCTCTCAGCCACCACAGAGTGTCCCAACTGAAAACAGCTGAGCAGCTCCCAAGTTTCCATAGAGACAGTGGCCACATGACCTCAACCTGGCCAATGGGCTGATCCCATCTTCTTTGTCCACAGTGATTGGCTAAGGCCTGCTCATGTGACACACTCAGTGCCAAAGGTCAGGTCGTTGTCTTGGAAACATCTGGGCGGAGAAGATCTATTTCCGTTAGGCTGCTGGAGCTGTGGGTGCCATCTTGCCACGTTGGAGGAAGAGCCCACCTGAGAATGACATCAACTCAGAGGGAAGTCAGCAGAGCCAAGAGGCCGGGAGAGGTGATTCCTGATGACATCATCCGGTTCCTGGGTGCAGCCATGGTAGAGTTGGCCTCGAACGTTGTCCCTGGCATGGAGGTGACCAGAGGCCGCCCTCACATGTCAGCAGACACCTCCAGCCGTGCCATTCGTGTTCCTCATTGGCAAAGTTTGTAGGGGTAGTATTCTCAGTTGGCATTCCTAGCTGAGATGTGTAGCCGGGAGGTCACGACGCTGCAGGGCCTTGGGACCACTTCTGCCTCCGAGGAGACCCTTACTGATGATCATAGGCTCCTAAGGTCATCAGCCAGGGCAGCTTTGCAGAGGTCAAGGCAGCTGGCCCAGCACATTCTCACTGGGACCAAGATGGCTGTGGAGGTCACTCCAACAGGGCAGCAGGGCTCCTGCAGCCCCCAGGGTCTGTACTGCAGGGTCCATATGATGAAGGCCCTTAATCACCCGAAGATCAGACTCACGTGGCTGGCACCGAGAACAGGCTGTTCCTAGTCATGGATTAAGCCAGCTCGGGAGAGCTATCCGACTTCACCCTCAAATTCTCCTTCTTGAAGGGGGAAGAGGCCTGAGGCAAGTTCTAGCAAATAGGATATTCGATGCAGTGAGGCTTCCAGAAGGAAATTATCCACAGGGATCTGAAGCCAGAGAACTTCCCTGAGGAGGCTCAGCACGACATGGAAACAACATATGCTGGCTTTGATACCAGATTCACCGTAGGCTGAAAGCGGATCCCCTTCGGTGGGAGCTCCTCTTATGCAGCCTCAGAACTGTTCCCCGGGACAAAAGTACGATATACCCTGGTGGGCGTGTGGAGCCTGGGAGTCACTGTCTACACCATGGTGGCCGAGGACTGCCATCTGTTGGGCAGACTTTTGTGGGGCTGAGGACGACACTAATACGGTGTGAATGGTGACAGGCGATCCCATTCCTTATTTCCATAGAACTAGAACGCCTCATAAACACAATTCTGGCCGTTGACTCCAGGGAGAGGCCCTCACTAGCCCTCATCATGGGGCGCCCATGGATTAACATGGGCCACGAGGAGACGCTAACTAAGGCCATACTGGGAGCTGCTCCCCGATCACCCGGAGTCTGGAAAGCGCTCCTGGTGTCCCCGGGAGATGAGGCAGACCATGTCCCATCGTTGTTGGAAAAATATATGATGATACCATGGCCGGCTATCAGATCCTGGGCTGCAGGAAACCCGAGGTGTGGGGCGCCATCATCACAGTGAAGCTCCTGCCTTCAGCAGATCCTACTAGTTGCCGCCATTCTCCCCCATCACCTGAAAAGAACTCCTCTAATGAATATTAAACTTGTACTGGGAAAAGGTGAATAAATAAATAAGATATAGTCGCCTTAGCCAACTCTCTGTTTCCTTTTTTTTTTTTTTTTTTTTGACAGAGTCTGGTTCTGTCATTCAGGCTAGAGTGCAGTGGCACGATCTTGGCTCACTGCATCCTTTGCCTCGCAGGTTCAAGTGATTCTTTTGCTTCAGCCTCCCAGGTAGCTGGGATTACACATGGTGGCATGTGCCACCATGCCCGGCTAATTCTGTATTTTTAGTAGAGACGGGGATTCTCCATTTTGGTCAGGCTGGCCTCGAACTCTCGACCTCAGGTGATCCACCCGCCTCGGTCTCCTAAAGTGGTGGGATTACAGGCGTGAGCCACCGCGCCTGGCCAGAAAACTCTGTGTTTAAGGTAAGTAGGTAAAGCTGTGACCTCCACAACAGGGATTTTTCTTACTATCATCAAACTGCACTTGCCGTTCTGTTATCCCTGTGTTATCATTTGTCTCCACTAGGGGGAGAAAGGAGACGCAGTAAAAACTGCGTGGCTCTGTAATCCCATACATACAACATGAAATAAATTTACCCTCTTATAATCCGAATAATTTATGGTACGCAAGAAAATACAGATCCATTTACTCAAATATTTATTGACCACGTACAACACGCTTATCCTCCCAGAACATTAGTTGAAAAAATACTGAAAAATTGGAAAGTGTATTAGAATTTAAAACATTGTATAAATGTTTTATGTATCCCCAAACCAAAATTATTAAAATTTTAATTTCCTGTTTGTTTTTAAATTTTTGTAAGATTTATTTTTTATTATTTTTGGAGTCACGTTTTTGCTCTGTCTCCCAGGCTAGAGTGCAGTGGTGCGATCTGGGCTTACTGCAGCCTTGACCTCCTGGGCTCAAACCATTCTCCCACCTCAGCCTCCTGAGTAGCTGAGAATACAGGTGCACACCACCACGCCCAGCTCTTTCCTGGTTTTAATGGAAGCAAATTCATCAGTATTTTTAAAATCAACTTCTGGGAAGAAAATGAACCATTAACTAAATGTAATATATATTTATATTTAAATATATTTCTGTATTTCTATATATATATGTATATATATATATATATTTTTTTGAGATGGAGCCTCACTCTGACACCCAGGCTGGAGTGCAGTGGCAAGATCTCGGCTCACTGCAATCTCCGCCTCCCAGGTTCAAGCGATTCTCCTGCCTCAGCCTCCCAAGTACCTGGGACTACAGGTATGCGCCACCATGCCCAACTAATTTTTGTATTTTTAGTAAAGACAGGGTTTCACCATGTTGACCAGGCTGGTCTTGAACTCCTGACCTCAGGTGATCCGCCCACCTTGGTCTCCCAAAGTGCTGGGAATACAGGTGTGAGCCACCATGCCTGGTCCATTAACGATGTTATTCAGCCTTAAAAACATTTTCAAGCTATAATTTTAGCGCTCTACTATTTGAGTGCCTTTAAAATCAGTAGGGTGTTATCAGTGGGAGGAAATGTATATGTCTCTTTTATTGTCTGATTGAAGAAAAACGTTTATGGGCCGGGCGCGTTGGCTCACGCCTGTAATCCCAGCACTTTGGGAGGCCGAGGCAGGAGGAGCACAAGGTCAAGAAATAGAGACCATCCTGGCCAACGTGGTGAAACCCTGTCTCTACCAAAAATACAAAAATTAGCTGGGAGTGGTGGTGCGCGCCTGTAGTCCCAGCTACTCAGGAGGCTGAGGCAGGAGAATCACTTGAACCCAGGAGGCAGAGGTTGCAGTGAGCTGAGATCATGCCACTGCACTCCAGCTTGGCAACAGAGCGAGACTCTGTCTCGATTAAAAAAAAACAAAGAAAAGAAAAGAAAAAGAAAAACATTTATGACTACACAGAAGTTGCCCAAACTTTCCCAAATTGTAAAAATACATCATTAGAAATATAGTAATTTGACCAGGCACAGTGGCTGATACCTATAATCCCAGCACTTTGGGAGTCCAAAGAGGGAAGATTGCTTGAGCCCAGGAGTTCACAACCAGCCCAGGGAACATAGCAAGACTCTGTCTCTACTCCCCTCCCCAAAAAAGTAGCCAGGTATGGTGGTGGACACCTGTGATCTCAGCTACTTGGGAGGCTGAGGTGGGAGGATTGCTTGAGCCCAGGATGTCAAGGCTACAGTGAGTCTTGATCATGCCACTTCACTCTAGCCTGGGCAACAGAGCAAGACCCCGTCTCTGTCTCTAAAATAAACAATGTAATTAGTAATTTCAAGTTTATTTTATTTTATTTTATTTTATTGAGACAGTTTCACTCTGTCGCCCAGGCTGGAGTGCAGTGGCACAATCTCAGCTCACTGCAACCTCGCCTCCCGGGTTCAAGCAATTCTCCTGCCTCAACCTCCCAAGTAGCTGGAATTACAGGCACCTGCCACCATGCCCAGCTATTTTTTGAGTTATTAACAGGGACAGGGTTTCTTTTTTCCTTTTTGAGACCAAGTCGCGTTCTGTCGCCCAGGCTGGAGGGCAGTGGCATGATTTCACCTCACTGCAGCCTCCGTCTTGTGGGTTCAAGCCATGCTCCCACCTCAGCCTCCTGAGTAGCTGGGATTACAGGTGCCCACCACCATGCACGGCTAATTTTTGTATTTTTAGTAGATGGGGTTTCACCACGTTGGCCAGGCTGGTCTCAAACTCCTGACCTCAAGTGATCTACCTGCCTCAGCGTCCCAAAGTGCTGGGACTACAAGCGTGAGCCCCCGTGCCCGGCTAATTTGAAGTTTATTTAATTTTTGCTCATAGAAAAGCTTTCCATCGTCAGTTCAAAGTCATCTGGTTACCTCCTGACTTAACGTTTTTGTTTCATTGTGTCCAAAGTTATTATTGATCTTTTATGTGTAATACTCATCATGTTAGATCATAATCAGATGAGTTCCTTGTCTGATTTATCTCTGAAAGTGTATTACCTAGCAGGAGATTGGGGTCACTGATTGGGTTTATAATGTTTGTTGAATGAATACATCTGGGAAAGACCGTGTGTCAATCTACTGCACAGCAACAGAACGTTATTCTGACATTCTGTCTCCTGAAGAGACAGTCTTGGTTTTTTTTTTTTTATATCACTCTTTTTTTTTTATATCACTCTTGGTTTTTTTTTTTATACTTTAAGTTCTAAGGTACATGTGCACTCTTGGTTTTATAAATAACGTCATGGGCTGGATGCGGTGGCTCGCTCCTGTAATCCCAGCACTTTGGGAGGCTGAGGCCGGTGGATCATGAGGTCAGGAGTTTGAGACAGCCTGGCCAACATGGTGAAACCCCATCTCTACTAAAAATACAAAAATTAGCCGGGGGTGGTGGCAAGCGCCTGTAGTCCCAGCTGCTTGGAAGGCTGAAGCAGAGAATCGCTTGAACCCGAGAGGGGGAGGTTGCAGTGAGCCAAGATCGCGCCACTGCACTCCAGCCTGGGCGACAGAGCAAGACTCTGTCTCAGAAAAAAAAAAAAAAAAGGAAGCTACTACTGTCTTAAGATAAGATCTGGTCCTGTAAGATGCATAGAGTTATTTTCTATTGTCAGTTCTATTAGTTAAGAAGTTACAAAGCCCAGATACAAGGAGATAAGACATAGACTTCAGCTCTCCAGAAAAGAATGTCAGAAAGTGTGGGGACATGTTTTAATACCATCTCAGGCACCAAACACACTTAGCATAAGAGGTTTGTTAGAAACAAAGATGACAATATTATCTAAGGGCATAATTCCATTGGTGTCCAGTGAACTGGCAAGAAAGATCATACGTACGAGCCACTGAACATGACCTTTTAGGCATCAAGTCTGGGCTGCCATTCCCACAGAGCCCGGGTTCTAAGCTCTGATTCCTATATCCCATTCTTTCCAAGTGGACCACCTACGCCATATTTCCAGCCAATTCACATACTGAACACCACTATTTCAAGGCATGGCAAGTTTGCTGAGAAACAATTCCTCTTAAATGATTGGCAAAGGAGGAAGTGATATTTGTGTTTTGTGATTCAGTTCCACATGTTGGTCAAAGAATGGTGTTTTCTTCTTTTCTTGAAATAAGGGTTTCCTCTTCTATGACAGTTGATAAGAAAGCTAGAATAAGCAGAATCAGGACCAAAGTGTGTATTAATTGGTGACATGGGGAGAAACAGCTGCCCACTCAAATGAGTTAAATGAGGAGGGTTTAATGAAAGGACTGTTTATTTAGGTGAGGGTAGGGCTAAGGGAAATCAACAGAGGATGGTGGGGCACCCTGGGATTAGCAATGTGGGTAATCCAGTGGGATTGTGGGTGCCATTGCTAATGGCACCCTGGGATTAGCAATGTGGGAAGCCAACCACTCGCTGGCTTGAAGGCATGAAGGCAGGGAGCATTTATAAGAACCTGGAAAGGGCTTTAGCCTACAGCAGAAAAACCCAACCTCTGTCCAAATGTGCAATGCTTGCGGGGAAGAGGAAGCTAGAGAAGTAAACACCCCATCTCTAGCTGCATCAGCTGTCTTTTCTTCTTCCAGGGCTAACCCCGGTCAAATCCAGCTTCACAGCAGAGCACACAAGTGCCTCATGATCCAGAACGTACAGGGAAACCTCTCAATGCACAGGGCCAGTTGCAGAAGGATGGAGAACAGGTGTTTTTCACAATTGCCCAAAGTGAATTGTTAAATGCTTGTTAAAGTTTGGGAAATGACCAGACCATAGCAAACATTCCTAGACCGAACATTTGCTCCCTGGGTTTTGAAATGGGCTGGTTTCTGTGACGGTGACAGTGTACTGTACTGCTGTACCGAGGCAAGGTGAGATACCCAACGTAGAGATTGGAGAGGAAGGTCATCAACAGATTCTCCTATCCAACAGCTTTTGCTTTTGTTGTTTCTTAATTTGTTCATTGAGGCTCATGAGTCACGCTGCTGTCTGTATCCCTTTCTGGGACTTATTCAGATCCCTCAAGAGAGACACAGGCTGAATGGATTGGTCAGTCAATATTCAATATACAGAACTGTTTGAAGGTACACTTATCTTCTTGGCCATCTTATAAGTTGTTGTTTGCCATATGGACCAATCCATGTTCCAATCAGCTGTGGTTGGGAGGTAGAGTTAAATAATACCATGTCTGACAACAAGAGTGCAAATAACCTATTCCAGGACACCTTGGGAAGTGTCTCAGTTGGCCTTGGGTGTACAACAAACCATCCTCTCCCCATTGAATTTTTTTTTTCTTAAAATAACAACTATTTCATTTAATTCATGATTCTGTGGTCATTCTTCAGATCTGGGCTGGCTTGTTGGTTCCATTCATACGTGTTTATCAGTTGGTGGGTATGCTGGTTGAATAGATGATCTGACACGGCCTTACCCACACATGTGGTGATTGGCAGATTGGCAACCAAAGTGATGAATTATTGGCTATCAAGCCTTGGTTTCTTCAACGTGGCCTCATACACTCCAGCAGGCTAGCGGTTTTTTTTTTTTTTGCATCCTGTTAGCTGTTGTTTCATTGGCCAAAGCCAGTCACATGGCCAAGATTAGAGCCAGAGACTACACTTAAAGATAAGAGAATTCTTCCATCCCATGGTGCAATCTTTCGCGTGCAGAATTGGGCTATGAGCACACAGAATGCTCAGAATTTCAGGGACTTCCTTTGGGTTTAGGCATTTCAGTTTTACATGCAGACAATTTTGTCTTCAGTACAGCAGACAATTTTGTCTTCAGTACAGCTGACAATGGCAGGCTTAATCCGTCTTTCATTTGTCATTTAAAAGGTGATGCAGCAGGCTGGGCGCGGTGGCTCACGTCTGTAATCCCAACACTTTGGGAGGCCGATGCGGGCAGATCACCTAAGGTTAGGAGTTCGAGACCAGCTTGGCCAACATGGAGGAAATCCCGTCTCTACTAAAAACACAAAAATTAGCTGGGCGTGGTGGTGTGTGCCTGTAATCCCCGCTACTGGGGAGGCTAAGGCAGGAGAATCACTTGAACCCGGGAGGCAGAGGTTGCAGTGAGCCAAGATTGTGCTATTGCACTCCAGCCTGGGTGACAAGAGCAGAAGAAACTCCATCTCAAAAAAAAAAAAAAAAAAGATGATGCAGCAAACATTTTGAGTGGTACATGGAGGAGGTGATTACCAGCCCAGCTATCCATCCATATCTATGTTATTATTTGCATAATTTACTGCATTTACTCTTACGAATTTATAAAAATAAATGGAAAACAGAAAGATGAAGGTGTTAACATTAGGGATAATAAGACCACATTTCATGTATGTAATGAAATCAAGACAAGGAGTAAATTGCTTGATGTGTATTTGGACTTGCCAAATTAGGGCATATTTGCTATATTCATGCTGGATCTTACGAAGATTCTTCTTCTTTTTTTTTTTTTTTTGAGATAGAATCTCGCTCTGTCGCCCAGGCTAGAGTGCAGTGGTGCAATCTCCGCTCACTGCAAGCTCCGCTGCCTCCCGGGTTCACGCCATTCTCCTGCCTCAGCCTCCTGAGTAGCTGGGACTACAGGCGCCCGCCACCACGCCCGGCTAATTTTTTGTATTTTTAGTAGAGATGGGGTTTCACCGTGTTAGCCAGGATGGTCTCGATCTCCTGACCTCGTGATCTGCCCGCCTCGGCCTCCCAAAGTGCTGGGATTACAGGCGTGAGTCACCGCACCCGGCCACGAAGATTCTTCTAATACAAATGAGACAACAATTTCAGAATACCACCCTAATGAAACCATTGAAAATCTTATCAGCCAAGTCTATCAGTGTAATTCTCTTCAATGGTACCATCCCAAAAACCAAGAATATGGATGAGTCATTTTCCCAAGTTGGTCAACTGGAATAGGAAATGAAGCAATACAAAGATATGCTGACTCCTTTCCACACTCTGGCCTTCAACTCTGGTAGTGAAAATTAAATTAAAAGGACCTCTTTGAAGTTGAACCCATATCCTTGGAAGTTGGCTTCACTCTCCATTATCCCTCTCCATTTCCCACTGATCACCATCACCATTTCCCCGTTCATTTTCTGAGGCACTTTGATATGGTCCACCATGATAATGTACCACTTAAACTATGGCAATAGAAAGAGAACTAATAGACCCTGCATTATGCAAACTCCCCAAACAACAACGCAGCCTCCGTGTCCACCCACAAGACTCCTTGAGAAACCGGAGTTCAAGATAAAGAGCGACGTACTTCCTCTTCTGTCAGTTCTGAAAAGCTACCAGACTCAGTGAGAGCCAAGGACTTTTCATCTTTAGGGTAAGTAGTATCTTCCTATAGAAAATAGGAAATATTTTACTTGTGATCATGAATCTAGGAAAAATATTCTGGTTCTGGAAACATTTTCAAGGAGGCCTCATTACACGTCCGGTTACTTTATTTCTTGAAAGCTGCTATGTCGGCTTCTATCTCGCATTCATTTTTCCACTTCTGCTTGGGCAAGGAGTGTGTGTGTTGTTATGTGATAGTCTGAAACCTGCTGGGATGCCTTATCACGCACAAAGAAGGGGGCAATGGTGCATAAAGGGGCTTAAGGTGAACTAGAATGATCAAGATTCAAGAAGAGTCTAAGATGAACATAGCTTATAACGAACGTGTTATGATAAACAAGGAAAACAAGATCTAAAAAGATGAGCGAGTTTCCTAAGTCTGTACGGTGAATTAACAGCTTTTCCATACACCTGACACCCATAATATACACATCAGCACATGTGTTTAAATGCCAGCCTCACAGTCATCATCATTATCATGGTGGAAGGGTTTTGTCCTTTATTCCTGACCAAAGCAGAGAGATTTACATGTCAACTTTTTCAACCGGCTGTTTATGATCCACAGGAGGAGGCTGGTCCTCTTTAGTGGGTAACGACCACCATGGCACCACCTTGGTGGGTAACAACCACCAAGGCAACAAGCAGAAATGAAAACAACTATAATTATAAAATATCAGTTGCTGCAAATAGTGAGTTTCTTTGTGTGTGATCCTTGGCTCAGTTCTCTGTTTCTGCCTCTCTTTCTCTCTGATGTGAAATTCTTTTCTCACAATTGGTTATGGCCGAAAGTCCCCTACAAATCAGCATCCCTAGAGGCCTCGGCTGTTGTGAAAAATCTTACCACCTTTTTCCTTTCAAAATACTCACTTTAGTTAAACTTGTTTCAAATCAGGCCTCAGCAAAGAAATGCCCTTACCTGGACAGGGGTTCTTTTCATTGAGAATTTTCCAGTTATATTTTAGAGTGGACTTTTTGAAGGGTGGAGCAACATGACTCTAAAAAGAAGACAAATTTTGAAAGAGGAAAGGTATCCAGAAAGTAATCAAGCATAACTCCACCAATGGGACACAAGATTCCCACAACAGAAATAGATTTCAGTGAAGTAGTATTGTCTACTGCAGACATTGAAAGTGGTTGGTCTCCTGGTTCTGTACTTAAGGAAAAAGTGGCTGTGGGTGTCTCTAGATAGCCTTTGGTCTCCAGTTCCCCACAGTCCTTATTACATCCCACCAATGGCCTTATGTATTTATGTCGCATGTCTAGATCTTGGTAGACATTGGAGTTTATGACCTTGGTGAGGTGGTTGTGCATGGGCTTTGGACTCAAGCTGACATTGTCCAAATCTTAGCTTTGTATTTTCCTAGCAGCACAATCTTAAGCAAATGATATCATTGTTTTGAACCTCAATTTCCTCATCTGAAGACTTAGGAGATAATTATAAGACCTACATCATGGCCGGGAGCGGTGCCTCACACGTGTAATCCCAGCACTTTGGGAGACCAAGGTGGGTGGATCACCTGAGGTTAGGAGTTCCAGACCAGCCTGGCCAACATGGTGAAACCCTGTCTCTACTAAAAATACAAAAATTAGCCAGGCATGGTGGTACACACCTGTAGTCCCAGCTACTCGGGAGGCTGAGGCAGGAGAATTGCTTGAACCCGGGAGGCAGAGGTTGCAGTGAGCTGAGCTCGCACCACTGGGTGACAGAGAGAGACTCCGTTTCAAAAAAAAACCTACATCACAAGATGGTTGTAGCTTTCAATAAGATAATAGCCACAAAGTTCTTAAGGCACTTGGCCCATAGTAGAAGTTCCGTAAGTGATTTTAGGAGGCAGTAATGGAAGGGGTGAGAGAAGCATCTGCAGCAAAATTTGATTTGCAAGAGGATTCCAATGCATGATGTGCAGCTGCCTGCTTGGGAATAGGGGGTTCCATGGGATGGGTCTTCTTAGGTCACTACTGTGTTCCTGTGGGGACGTCACAGGACCCTTGTTAATTCTCATTACCACTGGATAAAAGGTCAGTCCTTAGCATACAAAGTTGTGATTACAATTGGCACCAGGGAAGGGACATGAGAGATCTCCATGACCGCTTTCATCACCATCATCACCATCAGCATTACTGTCACTTCCACCATCCTTGCCACCATCACCACAACCATGCAGTCCCTCTTCGCTATTACCATCACTGCCATCACCACCACTATCATCACTGTCACTATCAGCACCACCATCACTATCGTCATCATCACCACCATCACCATTACTACCACCGGCATCACCACCACCAAGACCATCATCATCACCACCATTACCATCACCACCATCATTACCACCATCACCACCACCAGTATCGCCATCACCACCATCACCACCACCACCATCACCACCACCACCATCACCACCACCACCATTACTATCACCACTATCATTACCACCATCATCACCACCACCATTACCGTCACCACCATCATTACCACCATCACCACCACCACTGTTACCACCACCACCATCGCCATCACCACCATCACCACCACCACCATTACCATCACCACCATCATTACCACCATCATCATCACCACCACCATCACCATTTCCACCATCCCCATCACTACCATCACCATCATTACCACCACCACCATCACCATCGCCACTATCACCATTACTACCACCATCACCATCACCATTGCCACCATTCCTATCACTACCATCACCATTATTACCACCATCACCATCACCATTGACACCATCACCACCATCACCCTGATTACCACCATCACCCTTGCCACCATCACTATCACCACCATCACCATCACCACCATCACTATCACCACCACCACCACTTTTGCCACCATTACTATCACCATTACTATCATGTCCACCATCATAACCACTGTCAGTACCATCACCACCATCACCATTATTACCACCTCCACCATCACCATCACCACCATCACCATTATTACCACCACCACCATCACCATCATCACCATCACCATCACCACCATCACCATCACCACCATCATTATCTCCACACCACTATTATTACCACCATCACCATCACCACCATCACTATCACCACCATCACTGTCACCACCATCACCATCACCACCATCACCATCACCACCATCACTGTCACCACCATCACCATCACCACCACTTTTGCCACCATCACTATCACCATTACTATCATGTCCACCATCATAACCACTGTCAGTACCATCACCACCACTGCCACCTTCATCACTACCTCCACCATCATTATGATCTCCACTCCCATCACCACCATCACCATCATGACCACTGCTATCACACCCACCACGACCACCACCACCACTACCACCATCATCATCCTTCCCACTTCTCTTCACAGGTAGCTTTATTCAGGACTTACCGTGTGCCAGCAGGTCTGAAGGGTCATCTCACTGAATCAGCATGAAACTGTAAAATATGTGCTCTTTCTTAGCTACGTTTTGCAGACGAGAGGCTTGGAGGTAAAGTCACAACCTCAGGGCCACTTAACTAGTAGTTGTAGATTTGGGATTCAAACCCAGGTTTGCCTGTGCACCAAATTCTAAAGCCATCTGACAGTGTATGGCCAGCAAGTAACTGTGCGTGAAGCATGGAGGGAGAACTGTCACATAAACACACAGGCAGCCCCAACAGATTCCAAACTCAGAGATCAAAGCAGCATGAATATATCAAAGCAGGAGTATAGACCTCCCAAGAAGAGTTTTTAAAGTAATTTTGTGGCCGGGCGCGGTGGCTCACGTCTGTAATCCCAACACTTTGGGATAACGAGGTGGGTGGATCACTTGAGGTCAGGAGTTCGAGACCTGCCTGGCCAACATGGTGAAACCCCTTCTCTACTAAAAATACAAAAATTAGCTGGGTGTGATGGTAAGTGCCTGTAATCCCAGCTGCTTGGGAGGCTGAGGCAGGAGAATCACTTGAACCTGGGAGGTGGAGGTTGCGGTGAGCCAAGATTGCACCACTGTACTCCAGCCTGGGCGACAGAGTGAGACCCTGGCTCAAATAATAATGATAATAATAATAATAATAATAATAATAATAATAATAATTTTGTTTCCTCTTTTATTAAAACGCTTCATTATATTATTTTTATTGCTAAGGCAATGTACATAATTTAGAATTACAGCTGAAAAAAGAGAAATTTAAAATCATTCATACTGACATTCTTCTATTAACATTTAAAATTCTCTTACATGTGATATACTTTCTTTATAACCTACATTTTGTATTGATGCATAATAGTGGCACATATTTATGAGTTACATATGATATATTTTAATACATGCATACAATGTGTAATGACAGAATCATATAACCTCCTTTTGCTCCTAATGCTACGTCATAATCACTTTCTATGGTTGTTTATTTATTTATTTATTTATTTTGAGACAGAGTCTCGCTCTGTCACCCAGGCTGGAATGCAGTGGTTTGATCTCAGCTCACTGCAGCCTCCACCTCCTAGGTTCAAGTGATTCTCATGTCTGAGCCCCCCAAGTAGCTGGGATTACAGGCACTCACCACATTGCCCGGATAATTTTGTGTTTTTAATAGAGACGGTGTTTCGCCATGTTGGTCAGGCTGGTCTCAAACTCCTGACCTCAAGTGATCTGCCCGCCTCTGCCCTCCAAAGTGCTGGGATTATAGGTGTGACCCACCGCGCCCGGCCCTATGTTGTTCTAATAGCCTCCTACAACATTATTTTTGCATGTGATATCAGATTGTTTGCATTGCACATAACTGTTGTTTTCCTTTCTGCTTACATTTTGTGAAACTTTTCTGCAAACTACTTAAAGCATCTTCTCCATCAGTGCCTCCCTCATCATTGGCAGAGCCTTTGAAAGGCTTCACAGATCTGCAGAGCACAATATCTTTGCTAATGTGCACTGGAGGTTTTATCTTAAACCCCAATTGGCCACCGACATTACCTTAGGAGAGTGCTTTCTGCATTTTAAATTGATATCCATAGGCCAACGCTTACTAAAATGATCCTTAAAGTCTTCTTTGAAAGACTCATTTAGGCCTGGCTTGGTGGCTCACGCCTATAATCCCAGCACTTTGGGAGGCCCAGGTGGGTGGATCACCTGAGGTCGGGAGTTCGAGACAAGCCTGACCAACACGGTGAAACCCTGTCTCTACTTAAAAAATACAAAAATTAGCCAGGCGTAGTGGCGGGAGCCTGTAATCCCAGCTACTCGAGAGGCTGAGACAGGAGAATTGCTTGAACACAGGAGGCGGAGGTTGCAGTGAGAAGAGATCACGCCATTGCACTCCAGCCTGGGCGACACGGTAAGAAAGGCTCATTTATAGTAATGTCTGGTACTTCCACTATTTTCTCTGTTAGAAATGATTTATGTTTTGAACAGAAAAGATCTTCACTTGGCTCAAAATTCAAAAGATAGAAGAGGGTAAACTGAAAAGTCTCCTTGCCTCGGCTTCCCAGCCACTTGCTTTCTTTCTCTCTTTTTAAAATATCGTATTTTATTTTCGGCTGAGCGCAGTGGCTCACGCCTGTAATCCCAGCATTTTGGGAGGCTGAGGAGGGCCAGCCTGGCCAACATGGCGAAACCCTGTCTCTACTAAAAACACAAAAAATTAGCCAGGCGTGGTGGCAGGTGCCTGTTATCCCAGCTACTGGGGAGGCTGAGGTAGGAGAACCGCTTGAACCCGGGAGGCGGAGGTTGCAGTGAGCCGAGATAGGGCCATTGCACTCCAGCCTGGGCGACAGAGTGAGACTCCGTCTCAAAATAAATAAATAAATAAATAAATAAATAAATAAATAAATAAATAAATAAATTTTACTTTATTTTAAGTTCCAAGATATATGTGCAGGACGTGCGAGTTTGTTACATAGGTAAACATGTGCCATGGTGGTTTGCTGCACCTATCAATCCATCACCTAGGTATTAAGCCTCGCATACATTTGTTTTCAAAAGCAACCGATGCTATGAGTTTCTTAGGTACCTTCCAGGAATATTTTATGCAAATACAAAATTATCATACATATATACATGCATTTGATGCATTTATATGTTTGTACATTTGTATGTATGATTTTGTATATACACATATAAATACACATACATGCGTATACAGATAATTGTATATAGAATGCTAACATTTTCCTAAAACAGATAGTAACCTTTTATATAATTATATTTAATATATATTTAATATTTATTAATATATTAATATATTAATGTATTATATTAATATATCAATGTATTATATTGATTTATTATATTAATATATTGATGTATTATATTAACATATTATATTAATATATTAATTTTATTATATATTATATTATATATTATAATATATAATATATTAAATATATATTTATATTTATATATATTTACGTTTATATAAATATATGTGTACATACTTCTTTCTTTTATTTTTTATTTTTTGAGATGGAGTCTTGCTCTGTCACCCAGGCTGGAGTGCGGTGGCACGGTCTCAGCTCACTGCAACTTCTACCTCCCAGGTTCAAGTGATTCTCCTGCCTCAGCCTCCCCAGTAGCTGAGATTACAGGCACTTGCCACCACACCCGGCTAATTTTTGTATTTTTAGTAGAGACAGGGTTTCACCATGTTGACCAAGCTGGTCTTTAACTCCTGACCTCAGGTGATCCGCCCACCTCGTTCTCCCAAAGTGCTGGGATTAAAGGTGTAAGCCACTGTTCCCGGCCTATATTGTGTATTTCAAAATGGCTAAAAGAGTAGATTTTAAAAGTTCTCATACCGAAAAATGATAGGTATGTGAGGTGATACATACGTTAATTGTCTTGATTTAATCATTCCACAATGTCAGCCGGGTGCGGTGGCTCACGCCTGTAATCCCAGCACTTTGGAAGGCCGAGGCGGGCGGATCACGAGGTCAGGAGATCGAGACCATCCTGGCTAACATGGTGAAACTCTGTCTCTACTAAAAATACAAAAAATTAGCCGCGCGTGGTGGCGGGTGCTTGTAGTCCCAGCTACTCGGGAGGCTGAGGCAGGAGAATGGCGTGAACCTGGTAGGCAGAGCTTGCAGTGAGCCGAGATCGCGCCACTGCCCTCCAGCGTGGGCGACAGAGCAAGACTCAATCTCAAAAAAAAAAAAAAAAAAAAAAAAAAAATTCATTCCACAATGTCAAAACATATTATAGCCCATAAGCATATATAATTATTTATGAATTTAAAAATTAAATATAAACAAATCAAAGACAGCAATGTAAAAAAAAAAAAAAGAAAGAAAGAAAGAAAAAGTGAGTAGTTTGTCCTGTGGAGTTTTCCAGTCTTGATCTTGCCGATTGCGATAGAACAGGATTTTAAATTCCAGCCTTATATTTCATCAGATGCATCCGTTTTTTAGCATTTGTTGGGTGATAAACTTGTTCCCTATAACCAAATACGCTAAGATCATCCTCGCAGGGTCTTTTCCTTGAGAGAGTTACCCAGAGGCAGAATTATTGGGTCAAACGAGAGGGAGAGATGAAAGGGTTTTTTTGTTTGTTGGTTGGTTTGTTGGTTTGTTGGTTTCGAGACGGAGTCTTGCTCTGTTGCCCAGGCTGGAGTGCAGTGATGCGATCTCGGCTCACTGCTACTTCTGCCTCCTGGTTTCAAGCAATTCTCCTGCCTCAGCCTTACATTTTGATAAGCACTGGCCACGGGGCTTCTGAAATTGGGACCATCAGAAATTGGATTTCATGAAGTTTATTCGTTCCAGGCATTCTGACCACGTCCTGCTTCAGAGAGATTGTTCCCGGCGTCTCAGTGCTATGGGGAGCAGGTGCCTCCTGGTCCTGCTCTCAGGTAAGTGGAACAAAGAACTCCCTTTCCTTCTCCTCATGCCCCTGGTGTCCTCGCTTGATTTGCTTCCTCAAATTTGGCATTTTCTCCAGCAATAACTGCCTGTGCCTGTCCTAGTAGAAACTCTCCTCTTGAGTCAGTTAGGCTGGGCTGCCCCAAAGCAGAACGGAAACAAGGACTCAGGTGTGTAAATAGTTTTTTTGGGAGGGGATCCCAGGAAAGGAGGGTGTGGGGAGGCCACACAAGAAAGGGTGAAGAGCACTTTAGGAGGCCAAGACGGGTGAATCACTTAAGGTCAGGAGTTTGAAACCAGCCTGGCCAACATGGTGAAACCCCGTCTCTACTAAAAATAAAAAAATTAGCCGGGCGTGGTGGCGGACGCCCATAATCCTAGCTACTCTGGAGGCTGAGGCAGGAGAATCACTTGAACCTGGAAGGCAGAGGTTGCAGTGCGCCGAGATTCCGCCACTGCACTCCAGCCCTGGATGACAGAGTGAGACTCTGTCACAAAAAAAAAAAAAAAAAAAAAAAAAAAAACGAAAAAGAAAGTCATCTGCATTCATAGGAACCCTCTCTGGGGTAGGCTAAAGGGTCACTTCGAGTATCTGCTACATGGATTGACACCAAGTGGGTCCGCGCTTGGAGCATCATAGCTCAGTAAGTTACAACCTAGACCTTCCCACCCCGTCCTCTGGGCTTTAGGGTCATAGAGATGAGAAAAAGAAATCTCCATAGGAGGCATCAGATGCAGTTTAAGGATGGAAGGTTTGTTAAGAGACCTTACAGGTAAGTGATGTTCCATACTCTATGTAAGGGGCAAGCATATTTTTTCTGTAAAGGGACAGGTAATTTGAATTTCAGCTGTGGGCCATATGGTCTCTGTCTTAACTACTCAACTCAGCTATTCCAGCCCTAAAGCATCCATAGACCTCATGTAAATGAATGGATGTGGCTGCGTGTCAGTAAAACTTTATTTACAGACATAGGCAGCTAAAATTCACATCATTTTCATGGCCATTAAGTATTATTCTTCTTTTGTTTTTTTTCCAACCATTTAAAATGTTTTATGTAAAAAATATAAAAGTCACCTCAACTCATAAGTCCAGTTTGCTGACCCCTACCCTATGGGAATCCAGTGATATTTCTCTCTGAAAAAAAATTATTCACAGGAAAATTGGTGTTGAGTGTTTTAGCTCATAAAAATGTCCATGTCAGCCAGGCGTGGTGGCTCACAGCTGTAATCCCAGCACTTTGGGAGGCCGAGGTGGGCGGATCACAAGGTCGGGAGTTTGAGACCAGCCTGGCCAACATGGTGAAACCCCATCTCTACTAAAAATACAAAAAGTAGCCGGTCATGGTGGTGGGTGCCTGTAATCCCAGCTACTTGGGAGGCTGAAGTGGGAGAATTGCTTGAACCCAGGAGGCGGAGGTTACAGTGAGCTGAGATCGTGCCACTGCACTGCAGCCTGGGCTACAGAGCAAAACTCTGTCTCAAAAGACAAAAAATTGTCGGTAATGGAAAATTTAAAAGGACCTATGGGGTTTCCATTATATTTTTCTTGGACAGTGTGTGGTTCAAGGTCTGGACTGATATTAAAATAAACTGTTGAATATAGAAAGGAGATTGCCAACTTGGTCTTTTGGTGCTAGGACATAGAGAAGAAGCTGAATTTGCTGCTGAATTTTCTGAAATTGGGAAACACAGCTGCAATCAGATGCACTTCTCATACTTCAGAAGGATATGATGTCCAAATCTGTGACTCTTGCATTTATAACCTGCCTGGAAGATGCTATGGTGAAGCTTGCACGTGTGACTGGGCAAAGAGTTAGGGTTAGTTGCCCCTAACTCACCTAGCCTTCAGCCAAGCAGAGTCCAGGGGATCCTCGTCTGAATGATCCCCTCCTCTCTCTGTTCCAGGTCTCACTGTCCTACTGGCTCTGCCAGGGTCAGAAGCCAAGAATTCTGGAGGTGAGTCTATTCATAGCCAAAGGCCAGGGGAAAGGAAATTGGGATCTGGAAGCTTCCTTCGGAGGAGGGAAGGAGCTTTTTTCAAGAGACAGAGTATGGAGTCTCTGGCACTTTCTTCTGACTCTTTGGAGGTCCCAAGAGCTGTTTTCCCATCTCCATCATCACCATCATCTGCATTTACATAGCAAAGCACATCACACGTGCCATCTCAGTTAATCCCCACAACAATCCTACAAACTCAGCATGGGCATGATCCCCACTTGATCAAGGGTCCTCCAGAGAAGTGGCTGGCTCAAGGTCACATGGCTGGTGGATGCTAGACTCTCCTCTTTCTTTCCCCAAACCTGTGTCTTGAGTCATTCCAGGAAATACTTTGCCTTCAGCACAAGTCATTGCTTGGGTTCCCCCAGAAGCAGACCCTGAGAGCAACTCGTTGTTCTGGGAGGGAATCCTAGGAGGCACCAGCTGGGAGTGGGCAGTGGCATAGGAAGGGGAGGAGCTCATATAGGATCTTTATCAAGCAAGTTACATGTGGGCAGCTGGAGTTTAATCCCTGGAGGCAGCTGTTGGGTATGGCATGGAGCAGGCACCTCAGATTTGTACCCCTCAATGGGTAAGGAAGCTATTGATTATGACTATGTTCTAAATTGTGGTAAAATGTACACAACGTAAAATGTAGCTTTTTAACCATTGTCAAGGGTACAGGTCAATGCCATTCAACATTTGCACTGTTATGCAACCATCACTACCATCCCCCCACAGTGTTCTTTCTAGTTGCAGAACTGAAACTCTGTCTCTATGAAACATGAACTCCCCATTCCTCCTCCCCAAGGCCCTGGCACCCACCATTCTACTTTCTGTCTCTATGAATCCAGCAACTCTGGGTATCTCATAGGACTGGAATCATACCTTATTTGACGCTTTGTCCTGGCTTATTTCATGGAGCATAATGTCCTCAAGGTTCGTTTATGGTGTAGCATGTGTCAGAGAATTTCATTCCTTTTTTTTTTTTTTTTTTTTTGAGACTGAGTTTCACTCTTGTTGCCCAGGCTGGAGTGCAATGGTGCAATCTCGGCTCACTGCAACCTCCACCTCCCGGGTTCAAGCGATTCTCCTGCCTCAGCCTTCCAAGTAGCTGGGATTATAGGCATGCACCACCATGCCAGGCTAATTTATTTATTTATTTATTTTGCATTTAATAGAGATGAGGTTTCACCATGTTGGTCAGGCTGGTCTCAAACTCCTGACCTCAGGTGATCCACCCACCTCGGCCTCCCAAAGTGCTGGGATTACAGGCATGTGAGCCAACATGCCCGGCCAGAATTTCCTTCTTTCTAAAGGCTGAATAACATACTACTGTGTGGATGGACCACATTTTGTTCATTCATTTATTCATTCATGGGCACCTGGGTTACATACAACATTTGGCTATTATGAATAATGCTGATATGAACGTGAGTGGACAAATATCTCTTCTATACACTGCTTTTGATTCCTTTGCATATATTCCCAGAAGTGTGATTGCTGGATCATCATATGGTAATTCTAATTTAGAATTTTTTGAGGAATTGCCTTACTGTGTCTCATAGACAGTGCATCATTTTACATTTCTACCAGCAGTGCACCAGGGTTCCATTTTCTCTACATTCTCACCAACACTTGTTATTTTCGGTTTTTTTAAAAAATAATAATGAAATTGGCTTTTTTTTTTTTAATGCACTATCTTCTATCAATCATTGATAAAGGGAGCTACTTAGGAAAGGCATTGTTAACCTGCCATGTGATGAACAAAGAGAATTCTGGTAGCCAGGGTTAGCCTGCAAGGAAAGAAACACAGGTGCCGGCATTTGGAGGTTCACCTATCTGGCAAAAGTGGTGTTGGTGGCAGAAGTGGGACATGGCTGGGCGCTGTGTGCCACTGTGTTCAGCAATGGGCTGGGTGCCAAAAGGATGCCAACAGAGGCATTCCTAAGATGACATTCTTCTGACCACAGCATCGGTGCGTGGTAGATGCATACTGAGTATTTCTTAGATGAATGAATGGATTCTGTTTCTCTGCAGCTTCCTGTCCTCCATGCCCTAAATATGGCAGCTGCCATAACAGCACCCACTGTACTTGTGAAGATGGCTTTCGGGCCAGGTCTGGCAGGACATACTTTCCTGATTCCTCTGAGAAGTGTGAAGGTAAAAATATTAACGGGGTTTTAATTTAATCTCTCATTAGTGATAACTATTCTGTTCCATGTGTCCTCTGCCCAAAACACATAAACCCATAGCCCAAATAAAACCCGTACCTCTTCAGCGGACTATTTGACAAAGTACAGCCATTGGCCAGGTGTGCTTGTCCCTGAGTCCTTCAGATGGAGAGCACAAGTATAAGTCTGTGGTCCAGAGCACCTTCTGCCTGTGGGTCCCTTGCTTGAACCTCACCTCTGGTCCATTCAGCACGGAAGGCTGATGTGGTTGGGAGAGGCAAGACACATAAACATTGCATAAGTCTCTGTTGCCCAGGCTGGAGCGCAGTGGTGCGATCTCTGCTCACTGCAAGCTCCGCCTCCTGAGTTCACGCCATTCTGCTATCTCAGCCCCCTGAGTAGCTGGGACTACAGGCACCTGCCACCATGCCTTGCTAATTTTTTGTGTTTTTAGTAGAGATGGGGTTTCACCATGTTCGCCAGGATGGTCTCAATCTCCTGGACTCGTGATCCGCCCGCCTCGGCCTCCCAAAGTGCTGGGATTACGGGCGTGAGCCACCGTGCCCCGCCTTTTTTTTTTTTTTTTTTTCAGTCAGAGTCTCACTCTGTTGCCCAGGCTGGAGTGCAATGGTGCAATCTCAGCTCACTGCAACCTCCGCCTCCTGGGTTCAAGCGATTCTCCTGCTTCAGCCTCCTGAGTAGCTGGGATTACAGGCACGTGCCACCACGCCCAGCAAAGTTTTGTATTTTTAGTAGAGACAGGGTTTCACCATGTTGGCCAGGCTGGTCTCGAACTCCTGACCTCAGGTGATCCACCCGCCTCAGCCTCCCAAAATGCTGGGATTACAGGCGTGAGCTACCGCGCCCGGCTGAGCCAGGATTTTAGTAGTGTGGTCCTTCCTCATCTCTCTCAAGCTTTTCTAATAGTGTGTTAACTTACCCTATATTTATTCCCCTGCTATGCACTATGTGTGTTAAATTGATTTAGCAAATGGCGTGACTTAAAAACAACATTAAAAACAGCAACATTCCATCCTTATTCTAGTGATTTGACATGTCACCTTTACCATGTTCTAAAGCTCCATAGGTACTTGCGTCTATGTCTGGACTTCTAGTCTATTCCATTAGTCTATTTTTATTTATGCATGCATCAGTACCTCTTTGTTTAGTTGCAGCTTTATACTTTGTTTTAATGTCTGGTTCCCACCTTGTAGTTTTTTCTGGCTACACCTGCATGATAGTAACAACTTGTCTCTCACCCCGTAAAATACATGTAGATGTTTTTAAAATTGGAATTGCATTGGATTTATAAATTAACTTAGGGAGAACATTGATGGACAATGGTTGGGCAATAAAGATTTCATGGGCAAGGGAAATGGTATAATTCTATGAAAATGAAAGCAACACTTTCTCTTGATTCACAGATATTAATGAATGTGAAACCGGGCTGGCAAAGTGCAAGTATAAAGCATATTGTAGAAATAAAGTTGGAGGTTACATCTGTAGCTGTTTGGTAAAATATACTTTATTCAACTTTCTGGCTGGTATTATAGATTATGATCATCCGGATTGTTATGGTAAGAACCTCCAAATCCTATTTCCACTATGAAAAATGATGGGGACTTGGGGGAGACTCTGAGAGATTCTCTAATTTCAGGCCAGGGTAAGAGTGCAAAGCTCCATCCTAACCCTCGTCCCTCATTCCTTTGTTGTCTTTGATGATATTTTCCAAGATGGTGTCATCCAAGCCTTGGCATCAATAACTATCTCTATACAGATGCTTCCAAATGTTTGTGTCGAATACAGGTCTGTTTCCTGAGCTTCCAAAAGGGCATCTCTAAGTTTCTTCTGAATTTCTCTATTTATTCATCTCTCACTCACCTTAAATTCAATTTTTATGTCTATCTACCTATCTACTAAATCTGACGAATTCACACTAATACCTCTGGTTCCAGTTCAACATCAAGGCTTGTCAGAAACCTCCCTCTTTCCTTATTTGTAGCTTCCTTCTCCAACAATGAGAAACCTGTCTCTCACTATCCACAATTTATTTATTTGTTTAATTCCAGTATTATTTCACTTTTTGGGTAAGAGAGATGGGATTTAAGTGCTAAATCTTCCTCTTACCATCTGGCTTTCAGTTAATGACTTAATTTCTATATACCTCATCTTTAAATGGGAGTAGTAATATTAATAGTATCTACTGTGTCAGTTCTGTGTTGCTGCATAACAAGTTATCCCCAAATTTAGTGGCCTAAAACAACACATATGTATTGTTTCATAGTTTGTTTGGGTTAAGGAACTAAGCATGGCTTAGCTGAGTCTTTTGCTTCTGGGTCTATCACAGTTGCAATTGAGGTTTTGTCCAGGCTGTGGTTTCATCTGGAGACTCGACTGGGGCAGGTTCTGCTTCCAAGCTACTCACAAGGTTGCTGGGAGAATTTAGTTCCTTCAGAGCTATTGGACTGAAACCCTCAGTTCATTTCTGGTGGCTGGTGGGAGGCAGCATTTAGTTCCTAGATATGTGGGTCTCTACAGCTTGCTTTGTTATAGCAAACACATTAGAATAGCCAGAAAGAGAGCATGAATAAGACAGGAGTCATAGTCTTTTATAACCCACTCTCAGAAGTGACATCCTATCACGTTTGCCATATTCTGTTCCTTAGAAATGAGTCACTTAGTCCAGTCCACAGTCAAGGGAAGATTACCCAATGATGTGAATTCCAAGAGGCAGGGATTATTTGGAGCCATTTCTGATTCCTTCTTACTGGGCTGAATAGTGTTCTCCCCAAACTGATTCCACCTGGAATCTGTGAATGTGATCTTATCTGGAAATAGGGTATTTGTAGATGTAATAAGTCAAGATGTGGTCATATTAGATCAGAGTGGACCCTGAATCCTACATGACTGGTGTCCTTATAAGATGAAGGATATTTGGACACAGAGACACACACACAGGGAAGATGGCCATGTGAAGACAGAGGTGAAGATTGGAATTATGCTGCCAAAGGGCAAGGAATGTCAGAGATTGATGGCAACCACCAGAGGCTGGAAGAGGCAGGGCAAGGTGTTTCCCTGGAGCCTTCAGAGGGAGCATGGTCTTGCTGGCACCTTGATTTGGACTTCTGCCCTCCAGAACTATGAGACAATATATTTCTATTGCTTTAAGCCACCCAATTTGTGTCACTATATTATGGCAACCCTAGCAAATTAATACACCTTACCTATTCATTATTATTATTTTTGAGATGGGGTCTCACTCTGTTACCCGGGCTGGAGTGCAGTAGTGTGATCTTGGCTGACTGCAACCTCTGCCTCCCAGGCTCAAGCGATCCTCCCACCTCAGCCTCCTGAGTAGCTGGGACCACAGGCATGTGCCACCACACCTGGCTAATTTTTGCATTTTTGGTAGAGACAGGGTTTCACCATGTTGCCCGCACTGGCCTTGAACTGCTGACCTCAAATGATCCGCCCGCCTCGGCCTCCCAAAGTACTAGGATTACAGGCGTGAGCCACTGCACCCGGCCCCTACTCATTATTAATGTATGTGAAATATTTAACAGTCCTAGGCACCTAGGAAGGGTCAGTTAATACTGGATATTATGCTGTATATGCCTTTTCTACAACCTTCAGTGTTCCTTGAAATGAGATAATATATATGAAGGCACGTTATATACTGTGATGTGTAGGCAACTGCTTCTATAATATTAACTCAATTAACACTGATTTCTTCCATGTCACCCTGATGTGTTGGGACCCTCTGCTATATACTCCCACACCATTGTGTCCTATTTGTTATTGATTGATTGATTTTGGGAAGTCCTGTTTTATTTTATTTTAGGTTTGGGGGTGGTACATGTGCAGGTTTGTTGCGTGGGTAAATTGGGTGTCTCTGGGGTTTGGTGTATGAATATTCCCATCACCTGGGTAGTGGGCATAGTACCTGATAGGTAGCTTTTCAGCCCTCATCAGCCTCCCACCCTCTCCCTCTAGTAGTCCCCACTGTCTATAGTTCCCATCTTTTTGTCCACATGTCATGTTCTATTTATTAAGAGCATCCCTTGCAATTGCTTAATTATTTATTGATAATAACTTGCTTAATGACTTTCCTGCCAGACTTCAGATTCCACAAGGGGATACCTTGGTTTCTTTTCCTAGCCTATATCCATATAGTTCAGCGTTGCGCCTGGTTTTGAGTAGGTGCTGAATAAACAGTGTTGACTAAAGCAATAGGTTGGTGCAAAAGTAATGGCGGTTTTTGCCATTTCTTTCAACGGCAAAGATGGCCATTACTTTTGCACCAACTCAATATGAAACTGGAAGACCCATTCTAATTCTCTTTTATAATTCTACTGTGCAATACCT